>NC_071510.1:36807367-38096742 GCF_027887155.1 Malaclemys terrapin pileata
GGAAGTCTTGGCTCAGCCTTCCTCTCCTTACCAATGCTCTGGCTGGTGCAGCTGAGACAGTGTGCAGGTGGGGAGGAGTAACGTGCTATTGGCGTAAACAAGCGGCAGATCTAGGGTGACCAGACAGTAAGTGTGAAAAATTGGGACAGGGGGTGACGGATAATAGGCCTCTATATAAGAGAAAGCCACAAATATCAGGACTGTCCTTATAAAATTGGGACATCTTGTCACCCTACACAGATCATATAACCCATTGGAATGACTGGGGGCAGGAAGTGGTGATGGAAGGGAAGAAATTGCACCTCTGTCAGATTGCAGTGCCCTGGGGTGGCAGAGGTATGTGTTGCTCTTACACAGGGCAGATTTCATATGCACCATCTAGTCCTATTTATGTACTTTACTAATCTAACGTGTCACTGCCAAGAAATATGAGAAATATGAAAAAAAATCTACAGTTATGTGACTCCACAATCTCGTTATTCTGATACTGGAAGCCCAGCCAGTCAAATCAAATTAATTAAGAACTTACAAACCCAACCACATAACAGTGCTGACATAATCGTATACCTAATCAATGACAACTCTGCGGGCAAAGGTCTAAACAAACAAAAAGCCATGTTGCCTTGTGTTCCACAAAAAACTATGAGTATTTCTTCAAAAAGAAAAGGACTAAAAGGTAGAAAAAATACATGATACAGTGTATTCAAGCTTCCTAGAGATATTAAAAACAACAGAAAATAAAAATTCAAATATAAAACCTGAAAATAACTCCAGCAGAGCATCCCTTTAAAACCCTGCTTCAGTATATTATCTCTTGCAGTGAAAAGATTTACACCTACATGGATCAGAAAAACCACTGAGTCATGCAGCATTCATTTGTATAAACCTTATAATGTGGACTGCATAAGAAAGTTTATGCTTTCCCTATTTTAATAAAAAGGTTTAAGAACTATTCAGAACCTTGCAAGTTAAACTAAAGAGGTTACGCAGGGCCATAATCAAGGCAGGGCAAGAGAGGCAGCTGCCCAGGGCACAAAGCCATGGGGTGGAAAAATGGGGAGGTTTTGGGGGGGGACACACACAGGGTCATGTACTCCCGCTCCCCCCTGATTTCAGCTTTCCATTTAGCACAGAGGTTTTCTTGCTTGCTTACCCTGGTCACTAAAATGCCTAATTGACTCAGGTTAAAAGTGTCAATTCTTTGTGTTGCACTTACAGGAGCGCCGCCAGCTTTTTTGCCACGCTAGGCAGCAGAAGGTCCCGCCCCCGAAATACCGCCGACGACTGGGGTGGCCGAAGATCCTGCTGCCGCGGTCGCCGCCCCCCAAATGTTAGCGCCCTAGGTGACCGCCTAGGTCGCCTAATGGGTTGCGCCGGCCCTGTGCACTTATACTGGAGAATAAAAAAAAATAAAACCAAAAAAACCGAACCAACTAATCAACCCTCTCAGCACCACTGTGTAATTTAAAAGGTAGAGTGAATCGTGAATGTTAGCTTGATTATTTCTTAGCATTTGTACACTTAGCCTTTTACTGGAGATAAATTTTAATAACTCCTGCAAAAATAATTTCACTCCATGCTTACAAAATGGGTGGGTTCAGCAATTCCTGCACTATTAGGCAAATAGGGCAAACCTGTCACTGAATTATAATCACATTCTGCTCTGCCCAACCAGTTGAGTCACTCACACCACAAAGTCTACAAGGAAGGTGCCTACTGATGGCTTTTCCACTTGCTGTAGCTCTAGCCAGTCTTTGCAATCTAAGCCCAGTGATGCTGGTATAATGCAAGTGTTTGAGTTATACTGATAAGGCATTTTAGCTACCCCCTTCCTTTCTTAGGGGAGATGGGCAGTCTAATGGTTATACAATGAGGTCTGGGATACTCCGTGGGTCTACTCTTTGCTCTACCAACAACTCACAGCCAATGAGGCCAACGTTTTCAAAAGTGTCCACTAATTTGAGGTGTATCCATTATGAGAAATTGAGGACCTGACTTGCAGAGCTGCAAAGCCCTTGTAGCTCTCACTGATGTCAGCTGAAGTGAAAAATACATCTGATGGACACTTCTGAGAATGTATTAGTACTTCTATATACTAGTTTACATATCATTTAAATATACAGTTAATTATATAGGGTGTTGTGTAGCTCAGTTAACTGGAGCCCAATCCCCTCCTCTGGATCAAGACTGACCCAAAGGGTTAAGCACAGGTGTTGCATGGGGGAATGGAATTCTGCATTCCAAACCCCGGAACAACACAAAATTACTCCATGGCTGTCCTTGAGCCTTAATGCTACAGTTAGCTTCCATGTTAGCTATGATCCCTCCCTACTTTACTGGTGGATTGGGGGTACTTGCAGATCCACAGTGCACACCCTAGCCCATCCCCAAAGCATTCCTCCATACTACTGTAGAGGAAATTCCACAAAAAAACACCTTTTTGTACCCAACTGTGTCCTGCCCTCTTGCGTAGGTTCCCTACATCCTCCCCATCTCCCTTCAAAGAAGAACAACCCACCAAAGTTTTTAGGCACAGATTGGCATTGACATTGAGGAGGCAGGATTTGTCCCTTTATGTTTTGAGATCCTTAGTTGGAAGGAACTATAAAAGTAAAAATATTATTAGTAGCACATTTTAAATATTAGCCATGATAAAACAAATCTGGTAAATTGTAATGCCACCACCTAGTCCACAATATTGTCATATCAAAACATTTATTGATCTTACAAAAAATGCAGTTTAAAATGCAGTATTTCTTCCCCTGAGGAATAGCTCACATAAGTAAAATGAACAGCTTAAGACCCCAATATATTTAACAGTGAAGTTATCAATTTAAAGCTCCATTTTGGAGTCTGGATTAATGTTAAAGCTAAATGACTTCCAAAGGAAAATGGTCACAATGAGGAAGTGTTTCAAAAGCATTCTCAAGTTTTACTTGTGTTTGTAACGTGCTCTGACTTCTTTGGCTGAAAGGCACTACTTTATATATAAACAAAGTATTATAAAGAACAAAAGCCTTATGCATAATGTACCATAAAGCCTAAGGACAGCACCAAGGTAAACCCCAAATAAAAATAAAATGTACTGTATCAGAGTCTAAAAGAATTTGGAAAATGATGATAGAACATTATGATCAAAGATCAAACTGCTTCCATTACGATTCCATTTAGTCACCTAGAAGAATCTCCTTACTAATACTGGGTCTATCTAATGTAACATTATATTATTAATAAAAAACATTATAAAAACTTAGGTCTGATGTTGCATTTAAAGGGCCAGATTCTGATCAGTTGCTGTCACTTCTAGTGTAACTCCATCGGATTTGATTGAATTATTCCAGATTTACATCAGTGTAACTGAGATCAGAGTCTGATGAGGTGATTTGCATACACCAATTTAATGGCAGAGTTAGGATTAGGGCTCTGAAGTTCCTGGATCCTAGACTCACACTTGCTTTACCAGACCATACGTCCTCTCTGCTACAATCATCAGACACGAATGCAATCAAAAATCACATGAAAATGTAGAATATTATCTGATTTATTGATAGGAGCAAAAAACTAGGTTTTGCAAGTGCGCATGATTGAATGATATTTGGACCATGCCTATCCCATGATAGTCTGACGGAATGCTACTCATGATTTTGGACGTTTAGATATAGTATGTACATTACACACAATCCTCTCCCATCATATTAAAAGAGCATTATTGTAGTTGCAAAATCAAGCACTCAAAAATTAGGAAATGCCAGAATTAAGGATGCCTGTGTAACTTTAATTTGTACTCCTTGTGGTTATGCTCTAGGAGACAATCTGTAATTATATGGTCAGACACTAAGTTTGCACAGGACCCAGCTTCAGTTAGTGCACAGAATGGATGGTGCTCAATTAATGAGTCAATTATTCAATATTTTGTTTCTCCTCATTGTTCAATGTGCAACCCTAGGCCTTATTTACTGCACACTATTGAAACTTTGCTCTGAAGACAGAATTGTTAATTTCAAACATGAATGAATTTATTTTCACAAAGTCCCAGTGAGATTTGGGGGCGGGCGGTATTATAATCCCTACTTTACAGATGCGGAACTGAAGCACAGAGAAATTAAGGTAAAAGTATCAAGTAATTCTGGGTATCCAATTTGAAATAACTAGGGCCTGATTTTTCAGAATACTTAGCATTGTATATCACGTTATGGTCTCAAAGCACAGCTCCCATTGACTTCAACTGCAGCTGTGAATGCTCAGCATTTCTGCAAATCAGACCCTACAGTTTCAAATCAGGTACCAAGAAAATGAGGAACACACAATTAGTGACCACCTGTAAAAAGTTTGGTTTACGTGACTTGACTAGCATCACATAGGAACTCTTTGGCTGAGGAAGACATAGAATCAAATTCTCCAGCACAGCATTAAACTTGCTCACCCGGTTCTTTGGCAGCCTGTCTGGCAGACTGTCGGGAAGCTGGGAGCCTGGAAACCCCAGGTGCATTGGTTCCCAAGCTCTGAGACTCCCAGTTCAGCCAGTGTGCTCAGGGCTTCCAGGCTCCCAACTCCCACTTCAGTCCATTAGGCAGAATATTGTTTTGAAATGATCAAAACAAACTTTTGATTTTTCATTTTTTTTCTGGATTCTGTTTCATGGAGAATTTGAAATGCAAACCAAACATTTCTAAACTGTAATTGAACCAAATTTTGAAATTCCTAAATCCTACAGGAAATTGAATGGTTCTCCACACAGCTGTAGTTATTATCCTTTATGTAGACCAGCACTAGATGGAATGCGATACTTTGTCAGTGGGGTTTACAGATACACCTCTACCCCGATATAACGCAAATTTGGATATAACGTGGTAAAGACGTGCTCGGGGTGGGGGGAGGGGGCAAGGGGGCTGCGCACTCCGGCAGATCAAAGCAAGTTCGATATAACGCGGTTTCACCTATAAAGTGGTAAGATTTTTTTGGCTCCCGAGGACAGCATTATTTCGGGGTAGAGGTGTATTTGCTGACAGCAGGGGAATGGTGAGATTATGGAATCTTTGGGTTCTGTTCCAGGCTACGGAGGGGAGTGCGATCTGGTGGACAGACTCCCAATTCCAGTTTCCCCTTGTGACCCTAAGAACTCCTCAATGCCAGCTGGCAAGGGCATTACAAGAATATCCTGATCCTGTACATTTAAGCAAGGTCTTAAATGAAAGCCAAGGTCTCCCTTTAACATCGCTGTGAAATGTACATACAGGTACTCTGTAAGGAGTTATGTTCTTGTGCTGAAAATATGTTCCTAAAGTCTGTATCAAGGCAGAGTGGTTTTTCTGTCACACAACAGCTGTTTATTCACCTGTCCCTCTGACATGTAAATTAAGCATTGTAAATTAACACACGGGAGAGTCATTTACAGACAAAGTCATGGGGGGTGGAGGAGGTCGGAAGGGGGAGAGGAGATGTGAAATCAACAGGGAGGCAGCACGCCAGAGAATAAGCTACAGGGAGTTATCTATGACTCTGAGATACTGACAATGAACTTTGGGAATATAAGAGGAAGGCAAGGAAACACTCCTTTATCCTGCATCTAGGAAGTAACTAGACAGTATGATTATATTCATGAAAATGGGATCACAACCTGCCCCGGTTGGAAACACTGAAAAAGACAGAAGTTTAGCCTAAGTAAAACTTAATTTCTAGAAATCATGGTGTGATTTTGTTTTATATGTAACCCCTTTGTTTCCATTATCTTTTCTCATTATCTCCTGAACCATGAACCTTTCACAATAAACACATTGTTGTTTTCACTATAAATATATCTCAGTGCCATGGTATCATACAAGGAGCTTGTCCTGTGTTGAATCATTCAAGCTGGTACATTGTTCCCTGGGGGGGATCACAAACCTGATATTCCTGTGAGTGTTCAGTGGATAAGGAGCTGCAGACTAAAGAGGAATACTTCAAAGGGGTTTCAGGAGTGGGGTACACCTATTGTTAACCTGCAAGGCAAAAAGGGAGGCCTGGCACAGGCTAGAGAAGATTGTTTGGGTGGCTGGCAGACTGGAGGTGTTAGAAAGTGGATACCCAGTTAAGCACAAGCAATTCTCCCTCTCGGGACAAGGGGGTAATAAAATTAATTTCACTCCTGGGTACCCTGAGAACATTCACACACTCTCACCCCAACTCAGTCTCAGTTTTCCTTTCCCCTCCCCACACCAGTCTCAATCTCTCCACAAGCTTTGATATCCCCATCTACTCCCCCAGCACCACCCCCAGGTCTGGCTCTTGTCTTTTCTGTATTTGAATAATGCAATTTCCTCTGTCACACTACCTGGGCTTAGCAGGAGGGGCCTTTTAAATACAACACCTAACACATAATACATAGAGATGTAGTATCTACCAGAAATTTAACTACTTTTTAAAATTCAGTGTAGTATTAAAGTGTGGTAATAATATTAATAGTTGTATTATTTTCTGTAATAATATCCCAATAGTGTTTGAAGGGAACACAAATACCTTGTAAAATAATTGGGCTGGTTTGTAGATCTTAAGGGAAAGTTATTATTGTTATTATTCTCTAATTTCAATAGGGAATTGTGTTTGTGAATAACAACATAGATATTTTTTTGGCATTTCTTTTCCAAAACCTAGAGTGTATTAATGAGTCTACTCGATGAACAGTAAATAAGAAAAGCTAAGAGCAGGCTATGACTCACAACAATCCTGTAATCTAGAACTTGCATCCTTTTCATCTCCCTCTGGTAGTTGTATAGTGGCCTATTTGCTTAACTACTACTTTGCTAGAGCTCAGTGGCGGTGAACATTCTAGCATAGTCCCAGAGGCTTCAATGGCACTACACATATTCTTACTGTTATGCGTGTGCTTAAGTGCTTTGCTGGATCAGGGCCAGATTACTCAGCACCCTGCAGGATTGAGCACATAGTGTGTTACTTCCCATGTGTTCCTGGAATGTGATACCCAGCAGAGATGCATGACAGGCACAGTCCTTAGCTTTAGTGATATGCTGAGTAGACAATAGAATGCATTTCCCTTGGCAGCTTTGATACTCTGTTCAGCCATGTTGTCATCGACAGATGCAGTTTCCACTGCTCTCCAAGCTTCAGAATGGTTTTATAAATCACTTCAAGAGCACTTGAGGACATTTTCTTGCATTTTCTCTCCTGACACCCCCTTCTCCAATAACACACACAACACATTTATTCAGGGATTCATTAGCAAAGCATTCTTTAACATTAATCTAGGGAGAAAACTGTTCCCTAAACTATTGCTCTGTTAACACAGATAGCAACTAATCTGCAGTGTGGAGATTACAAAATGCTTTGTCCTTTCTACCTTGCAAAGCAGTAGAACTCATTAATGAGCCCTTGCTAACTGAATCTGATTTAGTGTCAGCGCTGTCACAGTCACACAGAAGCACACCAATAAAATTTCAATCTGACTTGCTGTGATCATTAAGTCCAGTTGTCTAACAACAGGAGTTCTGCCTTTGTGTTGAAGATTGTCAGATCAGGCTCACAGGAGCTCTGAGTTTCAGTCCCTACATGAAATAAATAAAAGTGCCAAAGCTGCCATCTAAAATATAAAGATTAATGGAGAAATTCATTAGTTCAAATGACATGCGTAAACGCTGCTGTTGGCTATTCTTGGATACCTGATCTCTGATATCCTTTAAAATAAAAGCACAGACCAATAAGTCAGTGGATATATCAGCTAGATAAATGACTATCAATTCAATAAATAAACAAAATAAAGAATTAAAATCAAGAGCTGGATTAAAATATATTTTAAAACTTTGTGGTCTATTACTACTGTTAAAGCAAGATTGTCAACTCCTTGCTTGCGTTGGCAAACACTTTCTCATGCAAAGAGTCCCACTGACTCCAATGGCATGACTTGTATAAGTAATTTCTCAACAAGATAGGGAAGGGGTTCACAATCCAGGCCCCAACGCTATCAAGGTTTACCCATGTGTTTAGCTTTAAGCTTTTTAAATGGATTTTTTCCCACTACCAGAAGTGTAGATGAAAACTATTTTTTTTTTATTTTCATCAAAAGTTTTTTAAATTTTTTGAGGGTTTTATTTAAAAAAATGGAAATTTGAAAACTGATTTAAAAAAAAAAAAAGTTTGTTTTTGGCAACTGATAACTGAAACATTTCAGCCACCATCCAAACATTTTAGGTTTTACTGAATTTCCCCCACCCCGCCCCCCGATCAGCTGAGATTTTTTCAACAAAAACCTGAAAAAATTAATAAAAAACAGGCATCTCCCCAACCAGATAGCCATTTTTCTGCAAGCAAAACAAAACAAAACAAAACCTTCAACCCAAACCTTTTAAACTGAAAATTTGTGACTAGCTCTAGTACTTTGCAGGATTGGAGCCATAGTCCATAACAACAACATTGTTCTAGGTGTGTTAGAGACTAATAGGAAGGCAAAGGGTCTTGGTGTTTCTCTCAGACTAATTTAACTTCACTGGCTGTAATGGTGTTACTCTTGATTTATACTGGTTTAAGTGAAAGGAGAGTCAGGTTCAGGGTCCCTGTCTCAAAGAACTTGCAATCCTAGCTTTCAGTTTCCCAACACATATACATGTAAATACAATAGCATGTGCTTAAGAATCAGCAGGATACAAATAAAAGGATGTGTGTAATGAAAAATTGCATGCTTGACGGGTGACATTTAGGACTAGCATGTTAGTTTGATGGATAGGATTTCTTTCCCCATTCATCTAATGGGGACGACACTCTCTGTGAGAGCTTTAGAGGTTGCATGGAGAAAATGCGCTTTAAGGAGGGAATTGAAGAAGAAGAGATTCAAGGAATGGCAGACGAACTCGCAGAGATTGCAGGCATAAGGCTACACAGAAAAAGGCACAGAGATGACAGTGGGAGGATGATATAACATGTGGAAGTACAGGCTAGGTGGAACACATGGGCAAAATGGAGTGTAACGGCTCACTTCAGTGAAATGAGAAGGGCATTTGCATGTAGCATCGTAATTTACATCTGTTAGCACAAGGTGAGTACTGAAAAATTACTGAAAATGTATCTCCCCCAAATTCGTAAAAATCAGTCTTTTCACAGATATTTCTGAAGGAAAAAAGGGGCCTATCTTCTAACTTTTTTGTAACAAATACTTTACTCAATTCTAGTTAGCATCACTAAGAGTAATACATAGATTGAGGGGGAAGTAGATACCTTCTCTCTTTTGCTCCCATGCACTAATGAAGCCTTATTACTAATATACCCTTTAAAAACACAAGTTTCTCTCACTCTAAATCGAAAGACAAAAATACCTTTAAAGATAAACAAAACTTTGTTTTCCAAAATATCCTAGCTTTTAGCTTTCACAACAGACTTTCTATATGTTCCGTTGTTGTGCAGGGAACAACAGTAAACAAAAATAGCAAGATATAGGGAGAACACATTCCACCGATAAAACACTAACTATTAATCATTACATCACCAGAACAAACCCCCTGTTGACTGATCATGTCCTGAGATCATTTTTTTGTTGTTGGCATCCTTTTGACGGGAATTGCAGCCTATGACGTAGATGGTTTGCAATGTCTCATGTGACTGCATAGGCCAATCCGAGATTTGCATGATCTTTGGCAGTTATTGCAAATGTATGTATAAGCTGCCTTTTTCAAATTAAAGTTCTCATTGGTGTCACATGGCCCATACTTTTACCTTATTTCAAAAACTATCCTTCCTTCTGAATTATAGTATAATGTGTTTGGTAGGCAATGATTATGAACACAATACTTACAAAACAGTGAAGAGCACCTTAATTGCTGAAAGACTAGGCCACTGTGAAACTTCTTAGCCAGGCTGGGTCTAAAAGATACCTATAGCTGCTTTTCCAGATACATTTGTCCCACTTTTCTGGAAAGTTCAGATTTTAAAAAAGCAGGAAAGAGATCTAGATGCTATTCTCACCTTTAATTCAGAATCAGGGACACAGACAACCTTTTTTTTTTTCATCTCTGTACAAGATCAGGAGTTGCTGAGTGCTGAAAAAGCAGCAAGAAATGGTCCTGGAGAATGTTGGTGAGTACTGATTATTATTATTATTATTATTATTAATTATAATGATAATAATAATGATAAAATGAATAATAATATCAGGAGGAGGGGTGGGGCGGAGCTGGTAAGAAAACAGTTCCTTATTTTTGAAATACAATGTTGGCAACCCTACTTCTGAAGGGAATTCGGACTCCTTTCTTCCCTGGCTGGAAAATGGCTCAGCATGCAGTCTCTCCTCCTTGTGCCCGGGGGAGGCTCCCCTGTCTGTGCTTCTCCCACTCTTTCTGCAGCCAGGGTGGTTGTTTTCCTCCTCTTATTAAGGCCATTGACCCTCCTTCTCTCTCTGTGTGTGTGTGTGAGGATTTGATTTCCTCTCTCCGGGAAGACCTGGGATATGTCCAGCAAATGGCCACTTCTCTGGGGTTGATTCCTAAAGTCTCCTAGTTGGCCCTTCTCTTCTTCCTCCTTCCTGCAAGAACATGACTTCAATGTGCTCTTTTCACAAAGGGAAGGAGGGAGGTAATTATATGAGTAATTAAAGCTATAGTATTATGCCTAAAACCGAGGATCAACAACTGTCATGGACAAAGCTGTTATGCCACTGCTAATATGGTTGGCTTGGTTTCAGATGTAGCAAACAGATTGCAATCACAAGCTCTGTATATTCATCGCTACAGGCATGCTTTGAATTTGGCATGCTCAGACACCATTAAAAGTAATACTGTCATAAACTCTTTACAAAAGCACAAGATTAATTTAAAAACACTCCCAAATGCTATATTTCAAAACATAAAATAGGAAGTATGAGTACAACACCAGGCATCCAGGTCTCCTGTCCAAGATGGCCTCTCTGTGCAGGAAAATTTGCTTCAGTTTCTGAGAACTACCTTGCACTGTGTGCAATGTGGGAGGTTGCAAAGGACACAACGAAAGATCCTGAAATGAGAGGTCAAACTGGCGGTATAGGAGCTCAAATGGAAAAGTTTAACTTACTCTTTTACTTTGAACAAAGACAAAAAGTCGTAAACATGGATCAGACGTTTCAGCAACTGAAGGCCAATCTCTTACAAAAATTGCACTTACTTCACCTCAATGCATTCAATCAGATGAAAACTACCATTTACACTAGGAGCAAATTTACCAAAAAGGATTAAAATTGGAGAGAGTCTGAATGGCTGAACTTTCAAGGAAAAGTTACCCAGAAAATGCAAAAAGGGACAAATGAACACAGCTACCCAAATTCAGGAATTTTATAAATACATCTACCATGAACTAATTGATTTTACATTGTCCAGTATTCAATCAACATTTGAATAGAGAAGCTACAAAATTATTCAAACATATTGAAATGTTCATAAAAATTCCAAACATAACAGAAACACAAATTCAAGAGGTGCTTCAGGTGTACGGTTTCAATTTCAACCATGATTACTCAGCTTCATCTATTGCAAACCATCAGCCTACAGAAAGATCACTGAAGTCAGTTCAGAAATACATCAGTTTGCTTATCTGAATCAAATATCAGCTATTTTCTGAAGTGGTAAAATTGATAAAAAATTATTTTGATGGTACGAGCAACCTATCCTGTTAGTGTGCATAGTTTCAGTGATCTATGTCCTGCTAAAACATGGATTTGATACACAATGGGACAATCGTGGCTCAACTGGTGTAGGATTTTACCTGTACACAAATAAAAAAATGATGACTTCCAGCTTACGAATGCTGTAGAAGATTTCATTTCAAGAAACTCGGAGAGAAGTTCATTGTTTGTAACATTTTCAAATTTCCAAGTAGTTCTTTTTACTCATTTAAAAAGTAATGCTTTAATAAGTATTTCTGTACTCTAAATATGTCCACTTTTAATAAAGTGAGATAAACAAGCTTCTGTTCCAGACTCAGTGTTTCCTTTATTAATTTGCTCCCTAAGTTTTTGGGGGGTTAACCCTCCCTTGCCAGCTTCTAGCTGTTTACACCCATGAGAATTCAGCTGTCAGAACTAGGGTGATGCACTTCCATTTAGCCTGTCCTCACAAGAAGGTGCTAGGCTCCTTCTTGAACCATCAGGATTCAACCCTGGTGGGCCCTGGCATAATTCCAACACTGATACTAACCTTCTTTCCTTGAGCACTCCCAGAGTTTGGAGACAAGCCCAGTTGTGTCTAACTACTGTAATTAATAATACATCAGAGTTATTTCAGAAATGTCTCTGATTTCTTTAGGCAATATGCATTCTTGGTCATTCTGTGATAAACTAAAATACACTACATTCCTTAAACAGAGGGTAGTTCATTTATACGCTGTGGAAAAGCTTTTCTATTGCAGTACTGTAATAATACTACAAAATACAGTTCCACTCCTCTGTGCCAACATTTTGAGCAAGGAAAACCTTAGACCATTTTTGTAGTGGTGTAACTACACTAACACTAATGAAGTTACTCCTGCTTTTCACCAGTTTTAGTGATAGAAGAAACAGGCTCTCAATATATACTTGCAACAATAGAATTTGATCAAAATTATTTTCACAGTTTGGGGATAATTTCCTTATTATAAATATGAAATAAAATAGATTGTGAGGCTGAAATATGGCACCTACCCATTACAATGTATCAAATGATCTATTACACCAGATGCACCAATTGTACGTCTTTATCAGCCACATGGTGTCACTGAGAACTACAGCGTCATAAAAAGAAGTTTTGTAAAATTGGTCATATAAACAAGGAACTTATGTGGTTTTCATTCTTTATAGGCTAAAAGCTATTGGGATGAATTCATCTTTGACATCAATGTAGTTACACCAGGGATGAATTTGGCGTAAAGTCTTATCTTACTAAAAATTCTATGTTTCCATAAAAAAAAAATCACACATTCTGTAGTATTTCTGATTGTTGTTACATGGAAACATGATTCTCAAGGGAGCAGAAGCACTTCCCTGGTTTATTTTGTTTTGGGAGCCTTTCAGTCGGAAATTGCAGGATATTACTCTTCTCTAGATTGTTACAATCAGAGACAAACTAGGACTTCTGGCTATCATTATGCTGATGGCCTGTGAAGAATTTCATGTTAATAATGGGAGTAGAACTCAGATGCTCCTGCTCCAAAGCACAGGACAGTACTAGCTGAGCTAAAATAGGAATCTCCATTAGCTGTCAATAATATTGGCCACAGTGGAACCATTCTGATTCCAGCTAGCAGAAGTCAGTGGAACACATGTTCATTTGCCAGTACATTATATTGTTTCATGCTCAGTCACATACTTTGGAGTTTATTTTTGGTCAATCTGATTGGGTATAAATGCACATCACGACTAATAATAGTATGTTTTGTTGATCAGAAAACAAACTATGTGGGTGATAGGCACATAGGATAGTAGTAAATCTGACATCACATAAACTACTCAGATCTCATCAGATAAGACCACATTCGGTAGTCTGCCACATCCCCAAAAACCCCTCTCTCTTACGTGAAAGAATACACCTTATGAGAAAATTACATTGTGATTTCAGATGATATAAACAATTAGTGAAACTTTTCCCACACTCTTTTATGTAATACTTGCATATGTCGGGCTTTTAATATTATTATATTAATGTAATTTAAGAGCTAAAGATTGTAACTATTTATATTATTTTTTATATATTTTGTTAAATTGAGAGAGAGAGAGAGAGAAATCTAAAATAAATCACTAGAAAGCCAGCATTCGTTGTCTTATGGCAAAATATTTGAGGTTGAGAGGATCGTATGATCTACCTTTTCAAGGGCTGTAGTAAATGCTCCTTGTATAGCATCTTCTAATGCTCTCCTGGGGTGGTAAGGATCTGCACCCCTTCCAAACCACTCTGCCTATCAGGCACAGTTTAGCCAATGTCAACTAAAATCCACAGGGCCAAATTCTTAGTATAAAATGACATAGCTTCAACTGAGTTCAATGGAGCTACACTGACTTATGCTAGCTGAGAATCTAGCCACTATTTACATTTCTGATGTCATATCCAAGGATTACAAGGTTTAATGCAATAACTGTAAATAGTCAATATGTGCTACTGACTAGCATATCAAAATTTCCATTATCAAAGTGTGGTGCAAACTTTAATTATGGGTAGGGTTACCAGATAGCAACTGTGAAAAAACAGGACAAGAGGTGGGGGGTAATAGGTGCCTATATAAGAAAAAGTCTCCAAAAACGGGACTGTCCCTTTAAAAATGGGACATCTGGTCACCCTAATTATGAGGGATAGGATCCTGCATGCCTTACTCAGCTAAAAATCAATGGGAAGTTTGGGTTATGAAAGGAATCCAGGATTGGACTCTCAGCTGTGTAATAAGGCCACTCAATCAACAGCATATATATAGAAAATATCACTAACTATTTATTGATGGCAGGCTATGATGTGTTTTACTACACAGTATGATTTCCATAGGGTGGATTTCTTAACCAATTTTGACTACCATTTAATAACCCTACTATTCACACATTCACTATGTCATATCTTCACAGGGTACTTTATATAACTGTGATGACTTGCATGTACAGGCAGCAGATAATCCTGTAACATTTGTAGTTTTCCTGACTCTCCAGTTATGAATGTACAATGTTGAGACTAATGAATTTCATGGTTGTAGATTCACAGCATGTATTGTAAACATCTGAAGCTTAGAAGCAGTTTATAATATCTTTCTTCTTCTTGGTAAGAGTCAGAGTGTCTTCTCTTTGAATTTTCAAGGTCCCAATACTTCAAATGACAATGTACTTTTAATTTGTCACATAACATGTACAATATAGTGAAAGCTATACGTTATTTATTATGAAAAAAATCTGTTATGTCTAGTTGGTTCTTCTGTGGAAAAGAAGTGACAGTTCTGTTTTTAGCCACATTCACTCTGTAACTTTCCTGTGTCACCAGGTAAAACAGGAAATAATAATAATTAGCACATTGGCTCCCATTTCTGGAAAATTCATGCAAATATATGCTGCAGGCAAACACAGAAATGATGCATTTTTTTTTACCAGAATCACTCAGCTAACAGAAAGTGCTGTCCAGTGCTGAATTATTTTTAATTTTTGTAGTTAACCTTTTCATACATATTCAGAAGTGACTGCATGATGAATTTTGATTTATGTGGAGAGTATGGAGGGGGAAGGGAAGAGATGACTGAAACTTGAAAAAGGGCCAGTGTGTTTTGATTGTTAAATGATTTGCCAGATTACAATCTGTGATGTCTGATATATGCATCCATGGAAAATCCATTGAAAAACATGTTTGCTAAATAAACAAAAAAAACAACAAATACAAATATCGATAATCCTACTTATAATATTGTAAAATACATTAGTGACAAGGCATCTGATAAGCTCCTCTCTGTAAACTGATCAACAAAAATGCTGGTACTTCCTTTCTGATTATACTGATACTTGGGGTGCAAAATGTGAAGAATGTGACAAGAGGCCCAATCCTGCAAGGTGGTGCCAAGCATCTTCAGCTCCCATGGATTTCAGCTTCTTCCAAGAGGTGCCCAGCATCTTGCAAGACTGGGTCCCTAAATTAGGGAAGGTAACATTTTTAACTGTGCATCTCAGGTTTCATGATGAGAGGGACTGGTAAATAGCAGAGAAAGCTCTTTACCAGAAGACCACCTGTTCAAATCCTGCCTAGGTTCGAAGTCTTATTCCTATAGTGTTCACGTCACAAAACAGCACAATCACAGCTGGCATTAATTGGTACTAATGCTGGCGAGGTTAGTCATGGTAATAGGCCATAAGGACAGAGTCCTAAATTAAAAGTCAAACTGAAAGGAGACAGAACAAGTTGCTTTAACTCAAGGACACCCGTTAAAATCTGTCTTGTGCAGCCAAAACATGTCTGAAAAGGAGACAGCAGCAAACCATAACTCTTTCTTGACCTGAATCTCATGTAGCACAAATTTCATTACAGTTTTAGGTCCTGTCACGTGCCATGAATGATTCAAATTTTGGTGTAAATTATATGAAAATTTACATAGCACAAACGTCATACATGAAACTGATCTTCATCAATATGGGTTAATGATCACACAAAGAAACAGTCACTCTGTTTGGGGAGCTGGAAGTGCAATTAAACAAATCCAAAGGGAAATGGGAAGAGAAATGGAATAAAGGGCTCAATCCTGCTCTCCCTAAAGTCATTGGGTGTTTTACCATTGGCTTCAATAGGAACAAGATCAGTCTCAAAGAGAATCATGCTCAGGCAAATAAAAATGATTAATAAAACTCTACACTGGGAAAAGTCGAGGCTGAGAGTCCATGATAAAGCTGCCTTCAGTTTATTTAAACTCATATAGCTGATGCTTATGTAGCAGATAATCCATACAGACACTGAATTTGCCAGCATAAAACCACAATATTATGCAAGGATAGCTTTCTTGAATAGTATCTTTAATGTAATGGGTCTAAATAGACTTCTGCCTAAATGACAGAGATAAGGTCTTCATGTTCCATTTACTTTTTTTCTTGCACAGACATTAACTGTGGACAATATAAGCAATATTCTATTCAATATATTTGCACTCCTTTGTGCCGTTCCAAGTATATCAGAGAATATACCACACAGTTGTTTGCTTGTTTTTCTGGTAGCATTACTCTGATGAAACAAAGCAACTTGTAGTACTTGTATAACTTTCCTTTTTTTAGCAGATGAAGGTCCAAAACTGCACATTATACTGTACTCCAACAGTGGCTGGACAGAGGAAGGGCAGTTTTATGTTTAAGAACTCAGAAGATCTGAGATGGATTTCTGGCCTGTTCTGCTGCAGATTTCCTGTATGAACTTAGGCAAGTCACTTAATCTCTCTCTTCCCAAATGTCCCATTTCTAAAATGGAAATAATAATACTTCCCTACCTCATAGGTTCAATTCATTAACTTTTGGGAGATGCTCAGATACTACAGTAATGGAGATTATATAGACACCTAGATAGTGTGGAGTGGTATGAACCAAGGTGAATATAAAAGCAACAGGTTTTAGAGCACCAGAAGTGGCAATGACAGGATAAATAGTACGAGAAGTCTGTAGCTAAGGTAGCTCTCCCGGTACTGTGGTGAGAAACTAGCCATTTCCTGCATCCTACAAGCTGATGGAGTTTGCATCCTTATTGCTGAGTCTAGTATGAAGTGTTTGCTTTCTTCTGTTATAATAGATACAAAAATAATTTGCCTAGAGTTGAATTTTGTTAAAGTAATCAGTAAGACCCCACCTATGTGCTAGTGTATGGTTGTGTACCTAAGAAATTCTTTTTGATATTGTTCAGAAGCCAAGGCATACTTGGGAGGATAAGAGGTATTTTTAACTATATTTAGCAAGCTTCATTAGGTCTACTGAAGTGGTACAGAAGGTTTAATATACAGAATTACTCACATGTCTTAGCATTTTAACTAATGAATAATTCTCGCTAGCTAAGTTTATAGTCTATGATAATTTAAAATGAGTTCTTGCTTCCCCTCCCCTTCAAAAGAACTAAATACTACTGAAAAATTAGTGGCACATGCAGAAATGCTTTCTTTCTGAGGCACAGTAATTTTGGAATATTTTCTTTATAGGAGTGGAAGCACATTGCTTCCATGTAGAGTCTCATAAAAATGTAGATTATCTGGCTGCTAAAGTAAAGATGATAGCATGCTGGCAAGCTCAACACTTACTGACTGAAAGTTACTTATCTCCTCAGTTTTCACACTCCATACTCTATATCTAGTTCAGGTTTCAGAGTGGTAGCCGTGTTAGTCTGTATCAGCAGAGGGGCATTGCTGGCACATGATGGCATCTATCACATTGGCCCCTCTGCCATGTACATTGGCCAAACTGGACAGTCTCTACGCAAAAGAATAAATGGACACAAATCAGACATCAAGAACTGTAACATTCAAAAACCAGTAGGAGAGCACTTCAATCTCCTGGACACTCAATAACAGACTTTAAAGTGGCAATTCTTCAGCAAAAAAACCTTCAAAAACAGACTTCAACAAGAAACTGCAGAACTGAAATTAATTTGCAAACTGGACACCATCAAAGTAGGCCTGAATAAAGACTGGGAGTGGAGAGTCACTACAAAAAATAATTTTCCCTCTGCTGATACTCACACCTTCTTGTCAACTGTTGGGAACGGACGACATCCACCTTGATTGCATTGACCTTGTTAGCACTACAAAGGTAATTTCCCCTCTGTTAATATTGAGCCCATCTTGTCAACTGTTGAGAATAGGCCACTTCCACCTTAACTGAATTGGCCTCGTTAGCACTGACCCCCCCACACACACTTGGTAAGGCAACTCCCATCTTTTCATGTGCTGTAATATATATACTGCTTACTGTATTTTTCACTCCATGCATCTGATGAAGTGGGTTTTAGCCCACAAAAGCTTATGCCCAAATAAATTTGTTAGTCTCTAAGGTGCACAAGGACTCCTCATTGTTTTTTATCTCTAGTTCAGTTAGTGAAATCCTGAGACTACAACTGAAATCAGATTTGCTGTGGCAAATTGAACTGTTTTTAGTGCTGTGGATCTGCAAAGAAACAAAGGTCGAGACCCATCTTTCTTTGCAGTTAGTGGAATTTGACTATGTGGGATACAGCTGCCTGCTGGGGGTAGTGATCCTTGCTCAGTGTTCCAGAGGAAGAAGAAAAACAGATCTTCCCTGTCCTCAGGAAAATATCTTTCCTGGCTCCGAATCTGATCATCAGTAAAACCCTCTGCTTGTGAACAAGTATTGCCATCATTAGACATCTAATTAGAGCTCTATGAAACTTGGATGTTTCACCTTACAGAGCTTTGTTGGAACACTTCCTTTGCTCTGAGTGGGTTCACAATCACTGAGGTTTGGAATCTAAATAGTTTGAAACCAGGCGAAATTACAATTTTTGATACGAAACTATAAATCAGTCCAGATTTGTTAAGGGTTCAAAACATTAGTAAATCTGTGAATGAAACTGGCCTGAACATTATATGGAACTTTTTTATGCTCAGAATAGTGTCTATCTTCTATTCACACCAATGAGAAGCAATATCCATTTTACACATACCTTAGCAAGAATTATATTACAGATTTACATCTGCACTCATAGCTCATGCTAGCAATAACTATATTCATAACACTAGCTGAAAATTCTCATGTCACAGTCCGAAGACATCATGACTTAGTTACAACTAGCAATGCCAAATTTCAGCTCTTGGGTTACATTTTCTTGGCACTAGCTTTTCAAAAGTTTACTGCTGGCCATTTCACTTGGCACTAGAAGTACCTCATAAAAGTGCTTTTATTTTTTAAAAAAATTAAGAAATGCTTTTGTCAGATTAAAATGTTTGTTAAATTTAAGAAGTTACATTATTTATATTGTATTAATTATGCTTACCAACTAAACAATTCAAAATGAGACCATGAACCAGGTATACAATTGCCCTCCTCACAATAATCTAGCAGCTATGTGAAGAAGATGGTAACTGGAGTTTATTATTTCGCCTGGAAAACATTTTTTAGAAACAATAGAGTGAAACTAGAGATGAGCAAGGAGGTCACTCTGTCCTTACATGGAGGCTTCAAGTGTAAGTCTTGGTTTCATGCATATTCATCCAAACACAAAACACTGTTGTCTGGGTATACCACAAGGAGGACAGGAGACTTGTTATGGGTTTTAATCAGGCTGTAACTTTATTATATAGATGTCTAGGACTACCCGGCAGATAAAGTGTACAGTGCAGTCAAACCCATGTTTATTCAAATCAGTTCTCTGGGTCTTCCACCAGCCCCCCTTCATTTCCATCCAGGTCCCCCAGCCAACCCATGGCTTGGACCTTACCATCCACCAGCCTCGTAAGAGGGTTAAGGTGGGCTATGAGAACGGGTGCTGGCGGAGGGGTGGGGGGAGAAGGGAGAAGAGGCGTTGGCTCCCTGCTGTACCAATCATAGGTATCACCAACCCCCCTCCCCTGTTCTGTTCCTTTATCCAGTACCTCTTTTTAAGTCCTTTACCAGGCCATTTATCTGGTCACTGGCTGCCCTCCCTATGGAGTACCTGCACTGGACATCCGCCCAACCTTACAAAATAAGTTGCAACATATGGTCTACCACCTTTTCTTCTCACCAGAAAAGGTCCTCCCTCACACCTGCTGTGGGGTAGGTGAAAAAAACCTCACTCCACTGAAGCTAATTCCGGTGGTGCGGGAAAAATTCATTCCTAGCCCCGCTTTAAAAGAGGTGACTAGCATAATGCCTACAGAAGGTCCTAACCCAGCCTTCCATTCACCTCCACTAGGGGAGGGAGGGTGGGTGCTGGCTTCCTTGCTGCTTGGACATAGAGACTTGCCCCACCCAGGTTTCGTACCTTCATGCACATTCATGGGGGGCGGGGGTGAGAGTCGTTGCTGCAAAGCTGACCACCGATCACCTTTTACAGCAGTTTCTGACCTTCTTCCTCTCTTCCCCCTCCCTCAACCACAAAGCAGAGCTGCCCAGACAAATTCTGGCCCCCTTTAGTTGTAGGGCAGTCATTATCCAAGATTTGAAGAAATACTAGATCTCCGAGGAATATCTGTAAGGCCCATGACAAAACCACACCAGCCTTAGAGTCATACACTGGATCAGAGTCACAGTATATATTTACCTGGTTCTGGGAATTTCCTGTGAATGTAAGTGAAGTTGCTTAAATTGTTGTCTCTCACTCATCTTAATACATGAGCTCAATAGGACAAAAACAAAGGTATGGGGAGACACTGGGGTGAAGATTTAGGATAAATACGAGAAATGTGCCCTAAAAGCCTCATGTCTTCTCCTGCAAAGGTGCAATTTAAGCCCTCAATCCTGCAATGAGATGCATAGAGGAACAGGAGTCTGTCTAAAAGATTAAGTGATTAGTGTAAATGAAGACATGCAAAGCAGGTAGAAGTCCTGGCTGGCCTTAACCCTTGGCTTGAATGTACCCTGCCTTCCCTTTGTGTTACTATGGATCTCTTCTTTCCCTTGACCTTAAACTGAAGAGAGCTTAACAATTAAGTTAAAATTTAAAACATATAAATGAACCCCCCGCCCCTTTGGTTTTCCTTTAAAATTTCATTCCTAACCTCCTAACTATCTTAATTAAATCCAGGATGTTTTGCATTGCTCTCAACATTTCTGGGATTAAATATTTTGATCTCAATTATATGATGAATACTTGATTATAAATTCAATGCATAATTAGTAATAGCAATGATAATCCTTCAAAAAGTTTAATAATTTAAAATTATCAAGAATTCCATTAAAGTGGATTATATACAAGATGGTGCCAAAAGGTAAATTTAGGGACATCAAACATCCTTTTAAAAACCAAAGTATTAGAATTTTAAAAAAGGGATTTAGAAATTTCTTCGTTTTTTTTAAAAGGCCTGATCCTGTTTCATAACCAACGTATGTATCATGCATACTTTACATAGAGGTAGAATAAATGTGTTAGACTAACAATATCATGCAATAGCCTGGACAAACTTTATGGGATTAAGATAAGGTTTAATTTAATTCAATAAAGTTTATTGAATTAGGGTTAATACCTTGGAGTACACTATTAAAATGCAATTATGTAGGTGTTACTGTGGCATTGTATGTACCTTCTCTTGTAAGGAGAGGGGATGCTAAAGAACTTCCTTCATTATCAACCCTTTGAAGCCAACCCCCTGAAGAGAGAGTCATATACTAGTTCAAACTGGATTCTCCAGGGATCAACAGACTAAGAAAGGGTTATTGGATAAACAGTCTGGTTTTAAACAGGCTCAGGGCCTCCTTCCTGATCCAGCAAATGGACAGGACCCCTGGTCCACTGGGAGCCCCAATCCTTAAAGTAGTGTTGGAAGGACTGGGCCTCTTGAGGAGTCATAAGACTGGGTGTTCATTTTGAGCTGAAGCTGTGATGAACTGGTAACCACAAGGAATAGCCCTTAGGTGGTGGTGGTGGTGGTAGTGGCGGTGGTGGTGGGGTGGTGTTAGGATTGGAGTTAACTCTGGTAAGCTTATTAGCATACATGTAGGTTCTTTTATTATTTTTAATATGTTTTCTCTGTAATGCTTTTTACTGTAGGAATAAATTACGTTTGCATAGAAAGAACTGTGGTACTTATAACTATAGCAATTACACTTGTTAACCATCTCTGAAGGGAAAGCAAGCAGATGTCCTTGGGCAATGTATGTGTGCTGGGAATAATACAAAGAAAACAGAACTGTGCAGCCTGGAAATACCCCACCCAGCAATGCAATGGCTAGGAAGCTGCAAACCTGAGCGTGGGTGTCCTTAATGACCACTCAGGGGAAATGCAGGTTCAATTGCCCTAACTTGTAGCAATAAGCACTTGAGTAAAATACACACTTGGAATTGTTCCATATGTGTGTGCCCAGTTCTGCACCTCTGAAGTCAATAGGATTGTTGCAATTACTTCAGTAGTGTAGGATTGAATGAAGGTCATGAAGTGATGTTATTTTAGAATAACCACCTATGGTGTGTTGTTATTACACTGAGAAACATGTTATCATTAGAGATGGTTGGGAATTTTCCATCAGAATTATTTTCTGATGGAAAATGCACTTTTCAAAAAATCAAATTTTTGCACGGGAAAATTTCAATTTTGTCAAATTTTGTCAGGAAAAATAAAATGAAATGTTTTGTTTCTGCTTGGTTTGACCCAAATTGGATATTTTGTTCTGTTGAAATGACCTAAAATATTTCGTTTCAAATCAGTTCAACATCAAGTGGCATTTCCCTATCATGATGAATTGCCTCCTGGGAATAGTAATTTGGGCCCTCATTCTCTCCTATGGGATGGGCTTCCTGGGGTACTACATTCCATAATGCAATATGGACTCCTGCTAACCCAGCTGTGTGGTACATGATGGAAGTCACATGACTAGGTGCATAATAGGAGATATAGTCCAGTTACGGATCCTGATTCATTGGGAAGAATAGGGGCATGTGGGTCCTGAATACATGAGGCAATGTGACACAACAGCTAAATGAAGTTTAATGTTGAACTGTGCTGAAGCACAATGTTTTTGGTCAGTTCAACAACTGGAAATTTTGAGATTTTTTTTTTTGATATTTTAGTTTTTCATCTAGAGTTCAGATGAAAATATTACAATGAAAATGTTGAAATATTGGAATTTCCCATAGGACAAAAATTCTGAATTTCAACCATCATTAGCTGATCATCATTAGTTTTCTGAGTGAGAAAAAATGGTAGGACCAAGTATTGTACAATGAACTCAATTAAAAAATCATGGCAAATTATCAATTTTTTCCTATACTTAGATTAGGAGATGCTTGTAATACCTAGGTGGTTAATGTTGGCACATACTGATTTAACAGGCTTCATAGGTGGCAGCTGCTCTGTGAATCACATGGATTAAAACTTTTGCTAGCCAATCAGAGTGCTCAGTCAGACCTGTCATCTCTCTAAATTGTATGGCTCAGTAGTGTCATATGGCACTGGTAAAGGCTCACAGACAGTCATTTTCTTCTAACACTAACAAGAAACTTTATTTGATTATTTAGGATTATTTCTAATTTTGCTCTGCCCCTTTGTAGAGCTTCTGACTAGAACATTCTCCAGCCCCTTCCTGCCTGATACATTTTTAAAGAAACAGTACCTAGATAGTAATGAACATTTTCTCATACTAACACAATCCTCACGATTTTGGCTCTTCTGGGGGCAAATCACTCAAACCCCAAATAAATAGGACCAATAAGGAAGATGAGGGGGGCAGCGTGCTTTTCCCACAAATGCCAGATGCTATGGACTGTGTGCTGGAGAATTTCACTTTAAATGATTAAATATTATAGAGAGGCTCAAGCAATAAATTGTTATAAGAATTTGGACCTCACCCAAGTGCTAAGAGGGGGTGAATCTATATTCTAGTTTGGGCCTCCTAGATCTTTACTGAACAATGCATATAGAATAGCTCATATTTTATCCTATAGATGGAACAAAATTAAAGCCAACCATCCCATAATTCCTAGTTTTTCCGTTTCCACAGCTCCTAAATCACAGACTGCAATTTCCCCATCATAAACTATACACAACATAAACATAATATGCAACCAGAAAAAAGAACCAAAGATGTTTTATTTCTGGTCCTTTCTAATATTTTCTGTTTAAACAAAACAAACAAATAAATAAATACAGCTGCTGCTCAGAGGGATTAAGATAGGACCTTAGGTAGCCTTTCTTGTATTCCCTTCACTACTGTTTTACTACATCTAATTTCAGTTTAGGTTAAGTAGAGCCAGTTGCTTAGGACGCTAATGGGCTTTGTTTGGACTTCTGTGCTTCCTTGGATATCATTTTCTTTTGACTCACTCACCTTTAATTCTCAGGCATTTTCTCTCTGGGGATATGGAACATTTTAGAATGTTTCATGCAAATCCCTCAGAAGATATATACTCAAACTCTTATGTTTGGAAAGGGAGAGAGCGCTCGTGTGTCAGTTTTGCAGGAATGCTCTTATAGACACCTACAGTTCAACAGATCAGCCTATCTGTGCTGGTTCTTGGGAATCAACAGTAACTTCTACAACCTCTTGTGTCCATTTTTGCTGTGCCATTTACTGAAAAGAAGGAACAAATTATACAAAAGTAATTTAACCCCATCAGTGCTACACGGATCTAAGGCACACACTACACTTCCAATGTGAGCTTAGCGATAGAGCATGGTGTAAGCAGGACATGTTGTTGCTACAATGATTTAAATTAATAGTCTTGGTCTCCTAAACTCTCAGTGGTTCAGAGGTACAGCATGGGATGGGTTAACACCAGTGCTTAAGTCTCAGAAAATGCTTTATTCAGAAATTTGAGTTGAAATGACATACAGGAAGAAAATAACAGGCACTGAGTAGCAATACAATAAATTATTTTAGTGAAGTCTAGTTAAATCTTGGCAATACAAATATAATAACTGACAGGATTTTAAAGCTTAAATATATGTTTTTTAAAAGTGTCTAAACTGTGTGTTCAGCAATGTGAGCCTGATGTGTGCCTTCTTTGGAAACTTCTGCTAGGCTTACAGATACTAATTCCTTCTTTCTTCCATGCTGACATCATACACAAACTGCCATGTCAAATCTAATATTTGGAAGCAGCAAAAAAAAAAAAAAAGCATTATTAGCTCTTGTTTGCAGCTTTTGCTGAAAAGTCAGTTCAAGATCTAATTGGAATTACACTGCAGTGCAAAGTAGACTGTAACTTTCAGGGACTTAAAAAGAGGAGGCATTAAATAAATTACTGCCTTCAAGTCTGCAAAGCTTTTACTCAGTGAGTAATTCCTGACATATAATAGCCTTACAAACAAACTATATTGCAGAATTTTTGCAAGAATATTTTTTCCATAATCATGAATGAAATAAAACCATCAATTGCCTGTATGTTGGATCTGATTTTATTTATTTGTTTTAAAGAATTTAGCTTTTGCTTTTCTCTCTCTCAAGATTAGTAAACTCACAAAATCTCTTTTGATCACTAGGCCCTGCACAGTCTAATAAAAGCTGCTAAACACTGCTGGGACAAAGGTCTCCACTATAGTGTGTATGAAAGAGAAGATTTACAGTCATATGCTATGTTGAACAGCCTTGATGAATGGAATACAGCGCACTGCATCTGTGACAGGCTGAAACAAACCACATGCCAGCTCTGATTTCAGACTTACATAAGAGGCAGATCAGACCATGGTATATCAAAGGGGTGTGGGAAGGTGGAACTAAGACAGAGGAAGCACGGTTTGGCTTGTTTTTATTACTGCTTTACAGGATATTTCCAAATTTAGTTTATGATCATTTATACCGCCCAGCTCTCTTTCTCATCTGGGCAACTGTATACTATTTGTATGTTCTCTCCACAGAAGAAATGAGATGTTGCAACAGTTTTAGAATCACAAAATTCTCTGTAATACTATTTTACCTGAAAAGTAAGCATGGGCGGGGGGTGGGGGAAGGGAGGAGGAAGAGGAAGAAAGGAAAGTTAACCAAGCTGTAGGTGCTACCAAGTATTCCTTTGGGTGATCAAAATTATCAGGCTAATATTTCAACTACTTTTACACTTCTCCTCAAACTCTTTGTATTTACTTTATTTCAACAAAAAAGAGCTTGTCCTTTAGCTCCAATCAGATAAGCACCCACTAAAAGAGATAACAGCCCTTCATTATTTCTTAAATTTATTCAGACTGGATTTTTGAAGAAACTGAACCTCAAAGTAGCACCATGCTGTCTTCTCAATTTTACCTATGGCACACTAGAGATTTCTGCTTTTCAATTACGCAGCCAAAACAAAGCACCCACAGTAACACCACACCAAAGGAGAAAAAGGCCAATAATACTCGATACACCTTTTTTTTTTTATGTAGGAGAGGGAGGGCAAATAAAAAACGAGGCAGTTTGACTCATATGGTCTTCCTCAGGATGCAGTGACAGTGGTCAGGAGGGAACCATTTATGCTAAATAGAACACAGTCCTATTTTTGAAAGAAATGCTATGAAGTGTCACAGGTTTTTCATGAAGTTAGACCATACATTGGCAATGAAACAAGAACAACTCAAATGATGAGGGTTTTGAATATTTTGTTGTAAATATTTCACACATTCCTGTTCTTCTCCAATCAGCTGTGTAATTAAGCCTGTTGCACTCTCTTATATCAACGCTGTTGTACCTGAGGGTCAAAATTGTCACTTGAGTGTCTCAGTTTAGTAGGTACCCCACCATGAAGGTGCAGAAAATCAGTGGTAACTCCTGAAAATTTTGGCCTGTGCTTTTTGTTACATTTAGGATTCAGGAGGCCAAATTTTCTGCTGGTGTAATTCAGCTTAAGTTAGTGGAAATACAGCAGCAGAGGATTTAGCTCAAGATATATAGGAGAGTACAGAACATACTGAGTTTTTCCAGAATCTCTTTTAAATTAGAAAGTAGCCCAAATCAAAACCCCAGATCCAAACACCCCTTAAAGTTTGGCATGACGGGTTCATAATCCAAACTCAGATCCTGATCCAATATTTTGCTAGGCCCCTTTCTATATTATGTGCCAAAATTAAAACCCAGATATGAATACAGCTCCCCACACACCTAGAATTTGTGCTGCTTGAAATTTGGATGCAGATATGCATTTTCTGGGTGGGGCTTCTCTACTATATATATGTTAACTGGTGTGCAGAAGCAAATTTTAAAGGAACAGCTGATCATTTGCAAAGATAATTTACATTAATGGATCTACACCCCTCCGCCTTACATTGCATTAAATCCTTTAATATAACTGAAATTTATCAAACCTTCTCTGCTAAATACTGCAACTGATTACCAGAAAAAGACTTCATCTTTTGATAACACATCTCATCTCGCTGGGAACAGTATACAGAGTTAAAAAAATTACATAAACAGTAGAGTAGCTTTGCATTACACATAGGAATAGAAGATATGTCATAATTAAGGATGAAAGCATTAGGTCCAACAAGTCTAGTATCCTGCCTCAAGCAGTAGCCAATATCTGGTTGTTTGGAGAAAGGTAAATGCTCCCAGACTCACACACACTGCAGATAGCTAATTTTTATACAAAGTTGAATAATGGGACTTGAAAAGGGAATAGAAGAAATGATTTCCTGACCACAGAAGCAATCAGTTTACATCTTGAAACATGAGATTTTTATACCCTTAGCTTTACATACAACCTACAGATGATGTTGGTCATAAAATATTCCATTCTTTTGTATTACTATCATCACACATATTTAAGCAGAACTTCAGAACAGCTAGTGGGTACAACAGAGTTTAGTCTGTTCCAGAGAAATGCACTAGCTTCTATTGCCATATTACATACTCATCTGCAATTCAATATATCTATGGGGATTCTTATCTGGATTTTATTGTTTACTTTTGTAAAGTATATAGTATTTACTTGACTGCTGAGGGAGAGAAGTTTGAAATGATTTAAAATGGTCACAGTTTCCATGCCTTCCCCCCCACAAGACTTGTCAGTTGTCTGGCAAGGTTGCAAGCTAATCATCTGGAAGATGGAGGGTACTAAAGAGTGGTGTGGTCTCAGTAAGGGCAAATAGTAGCATAAACCCATTTAGCAAATGTGCAATTGCTGGAGGCTGAGAATTGTGGGGGTGTGATTCTCTTCTATCTCACACCAGAGGTGTAAGACACTTTATTGACTTGAAAGGAGTTTCTCTTAGTGGTGGTAAGTGAAAAAAGAATCAGGCTTAGTCTCTTGAGAGCCCATACACACACTAGACCAAACTCTGTTTTCAGTTACATCACTTAATATCCATTGACTTCAATGGAATTACTTTAGATATAAGGCAGTCAAACTAAACCCACATTTCAGTCCAACAAACTCTTTCTTCCTTGCTTTTAAACAAATTCTCATATTTGTAAAAAAAGGTTCAGCTTTTAGAAAAATCAAAATGTGCTGCATTTACAGTACTGATTGTGAAATTTTCCTGACTTTTGTTTTTCTTTTGGAGTTTGCATTACCAATTGGTACAATTATTCTTTGATGCAACTAAAAGAAAGGGAGTCAAAGCTAGTCTCCTGGACAACAAATACCTCTTCTCTCTAGCAAAGTTTTCTTTCATCTGAAAAGGCTCACTGTGTAATGGATACTTTAAGAAGAATTAGACAAAAGATGCTGAACTTCCAGTGGAATCAGATCTTTTATAAAGCCAAAGAGCTTACTTCCTGCCTACGGTTTAGCCAATGGTTTTAAAGACATATTATTTTACTATAAAGCAAGTGTTAGTAAGTATGATGATTATTAACATTTATGTAGAACCGTACCATGGGTTTACATAATATTTTACAGAACACATACTACATGACAGTATTTGCCTCCAAAGAGCTTACAATTTATGGCCCAGATTTTGGCCAATCCCTGCACCAGGAAGCAGATTTTTGGTCAGTGTTGTAGCAAATGACTCATTCCTGTCATGGACCCTTAGGCAGAATCTGGCCCAAATGTCACTAGTGACTGCAGTTTCTGCTACCTTGTGTTGCTCTCTTGAGTGCTAGCTGCCTCAAAGAAGGTGGGCAGAACTATAGCTCCTTCCTTCACATTGGCCCACAGAACTGGGTGGGAATGGAACAGTGAGCACAATATAGCCTCAGCATGTGTGGTAGAGTGGCTGCTGTGACATGCACTCCCTGGGTGCCCCAGAAAGAATTCTGGTTGGCTTAGACAGAATTTCTCTTGAAGGCTTTTTCTGCAATGTGGCCCCTCTGCACTCCTTTCAGTGTGCATTAGGGGCAGACTCTCGTCCGACTTGAGACAACAAATAGATGCAAAAGGAGAAATTCTAGTCCCTAGAAGTAAAACAAAAGAACACAACAAAATCCACTATGGCTTAAATTGAAACTTGGAACATCCCCTGCTTCTAAAGAACATTAACAATCCCCCTCATCTAGTTAGAAAGATAAAATATCCAAGAATTCTGAGCCAAACATAACTCCGAACGTTCTGACCACTCCTTTTGTTAAAAATAAGATTCTGTCTTATTTGAAGGAACATCTAATGGCATTTTATGGCACAGGAAGTTTGGGGGACTTTAAGGTATCATATGTGTCTCTAAATGGTGCTGTGTAATCTAACAGTAATGGCCCCTGCCTTTGCCTCGTGGCCTTTTATTTATTTTATTATTTTTGTTCATCTTGTTCATGTCACTTAAATATGAAAATTGATGGAATCCACAAGAATACTTACTTTTTCCCCCCAATGTGTTTAGCCACAAAAATGTTATTAAAAATGCAGTCTTTTGCTTTCTAAAAGGTCCTGGATTGTAGCAAGTTTTCAGATAGGTTGAATGAGAACAATGAGGTCTGGTAACATGTCCAAGCCCACAGTCAGGTAGCGAGTCAGTAGGATTAAAATGGAGAGCCTTCTAATTTCCAAACCTTTGATCTAAATGCTGGTGCTACACTACAAACATTTCCTATAGATTATAGGGCAGATTAATTTACAATGGAGCTTTGCCAATTTACACCAACTGAGGATCTGGCCCTATATATGAAACTCAATATAATGTGCATTTCTTGTGTTTCCTAGTCATTTATTATTTTGTTCTGCTAAAGAAATGTTAGTTGCCTCTACTTTATTACAAAGGAAAAAATTCCATCCGCTTTTAAACATCTGTTAAACAGTATTTTATTAGCTTGCAACATAAGTTATACTTTTAATGGAGACTTTGCTTATTAATGACTAATAAGTCGTCACACCCATCTTCCGCTGCACCCCAATATTTGATATTCATGCTTCTGCTCAAAAATAGCCAGGGACTCTGCCAAAGAGGTTTACCTTAAAGTTAAACTCCAGAGTTTGGGGGATGTTTGGAGGGCAAAAGGCAAAATGGATATTTCACTATTCCTACAAAAACCTTGAACATTAGTACTGACTGTCACTGCAGCACTAAAAGTAATATTTGGCTTGGTCCTATGATGGATTTTCAAAAGTACTGCCAATTTAGATAGGTGCTTTAGGGAATGACATTACAGGGAAATGCATTAGCGAAGCTGTAATACATTGGAAGCAGAGAAGCTGAAAGTACATTGGAAACCATTCATAGTAAATTATTTCTTTTACATTGTATTCTATATGGTATTTGAAGTTTCACAATAATCAGAATTGCAACTGACAGTGCAGAGCATTGAAAGAATTTGGGACTTTCCTTCCACTGCACTATCCATGGAGTTTCACAAATGGATTTCACTGCATTTTATGAGTTTTGGTAAATAATAGATATTTCTAGTTCTCTCATCCCTAATAAAAGACTCGTGGCTTAGTGAAAGTAGTTTAGGGGTTTTATCTTCTCTTTTATTCTGGACCTTCATTTGCCCCTCCATGTGCCCCAAGTACTTCTGATATCGAAAGGACAGTTTCATTTTCTTGGCTGGACGACTGCCCCATCCTCAGTAATACCCTCTCAGGCTGAAACCATTTTCAGTGGTAACTCTCAGCCTTGGATGAACTGAAGACAGAAGTCCTAACAGTTTTTCAAGTCGCTTTTTAAATGTAATTGGTCAGTGTGCTGCCAACTGAGCCAAAACACTTGCCGAAATTGTGTGTAAATGAAAAGTGTTGGTATTATTGCTCATTACGGAGTCAAGTCGAACACAGAAGAGCTTGTAATCTGGAAAGACTTGTAAATTCTCTTCTCACTAAGAATGAAAATTCAATTTATAAATATTAAGATTGAACATCCTCTCACAAAAGAGTTAAACCAAACAAACATTTCATATTGTTTTTGATGTGCTCAAGGCTTTAAGCTTTTTGGGGGGATATCCAGCATTATTCTTTGTTAGTTGGCTTTATGTTTATTACTCACAAAGTTGGCTTGCTTGGCAAGCACCCCCCAACCATTAAATGGAGTCGCTGGATTAATGTAAGGTTTTGAGTGTTGCCAATTCTTTTTGATTTTTTCAACAATGAAAATTCAAACACCTCTGTGAATGAACTTTCTCATTACTGTAAAACCAATAATCATGATATATAAGCTAATGTTGTGTTATTATATCTATAAACATTCTTGGTCTCTCTTCACTGAGAAGGCTAGACCCCAACTTGCTTAAAGTTGGGTATATACTTAAATCCCCTTCTGAACTGGGGCCTTAATCTGCTGCTTTTACTTAAAAAATAAAAGCTTTAAGACATCACATCATATGAAAGAAAAGATGCCCCTTGTTGCACTGGAAGCAAAACCATTATTATCATTATTGACATCAAGTCTAGGAAGCCAGGGATCTAGAACAATACACACTGTGTGGTTAAAATGTTAGAGAGTTTCAAAACTTCCATTATTCTGAGACCCTTGACCTCCTGATACTATGGCCTTTCTAGGATTATATATCAGTTTAAGAAACCTAGGATGCTTTTCTTAGAGATACCCCCTTTTATTACTCATTCTCACTCTACTCCACGTGCTGCAGTAAAGGAACATTTCCTGCACTTCATAGACCAGGACCATCTATTGAAAAGATATTTCAGTCTTTGTGCCCATTTAATCTTTGTGCTCTCTGCAGAGACTGGCTTTGAGGTGTGGACACATCTCCACCAGGAAATGGGCTGAGACCACCAACTAATTACACACAAAGTGCTGAAAAATCATCCGATGATAAGCCCACTACACAGTGGTGGTTGTAACAATATCCATTGGATAGTGAGCCCTGTTGTGTGACAAGAGTAATGACCTTTGACTCATGTCACATGACTGAAGGCAGGGCAAAAAGTCCAATTTTGTACCAACACTTCTGTTTCATCTAGATTTCTGCAGTCCTCACCCAACCTTCAGATTTCTCTCCCTGGATGTTCGTGTTTTATGAAAGCCTCACCCAACATTGTCTTTTTGTGTAAGTGCCTAGCTTTACGGACACATTTGAATTTTCAGTCCTTGGTTTGTAAGGGTGCAGTGGAAGACAGTAATTGATTTTGTTTTCATAATGAAGAATAAGTACCTATTAAAAAAAACTTGTGTGGTGGAGGAAAGGGGATAATAAACTCAGAAAAATACCATTTCAGATATTTTAGGTCAGTCCTCAGTTCTATAATGTAATTCTGAAGGTGATCATGCCAATTATTAGACAATGGCTTCATTTATTACCCTGTCCAGCCACCTCAGAATAAAATCCGGTTAAAGAGAAAAAGAAACAAACAGAATTGTAAAGATTTGTTTTCATGGTCTCCTATCTTTATATATCTTTCTATGTATTTTAATATATTGAGAAGAACGTTGTGAGAGGATGCAAAAGAAAAAAAATTCTTGATATGGAAAAGGCTGCTGTGTTCATGTAAAATAACTGCATGTTTTACCTTGTTCTCCAGGGCTCCAAATTGCCAATCTTGTGATGTGCTGTCACAACTTATGTGTGACTGACTGGTTACAGAGCCTGCTGATCTATATGGAGAGGTGAGAATTTGTCACTGTGCATAAACAGAGAGATCAGTCAGATACAGTGATAGATCTGTTCTTTGCCTGGATTCGTCTGCTGCTATATTAGGGTGGCTCAGCAGCTGCCAAAATGAATTCCAACCCCAGTTTTGTGGTTGAGAAAACTGGAGAAGTAGTAGTGATGTCCTGACATAACTACTTTGGGATGCAATAATCATGGGGGGAAATATTATTATAATCACTATTTCAAAATGTTTGGAGTAGTGTCGGTCTTGCAGCTCAGCCATAGGGGTCCTAGAGTCATTTCATTATACATTCACCGCAGTGCATGTGTACCATTGTATTGCAGTACCAGGTCACAACAAAAATTCCTGCTCTTGCCATTACTGGCAATATCAAGGATACTCTATACAGCTAAAATCATCACTGGGATTCGTGAAAAATGTTGTAAAGCTACTGTTGGCCAAATGAATATTGCTACATAGAAACAGGTGCACTATTATTAAAGAAGAGCCCCTGTGTCCAAGACTGACTATCCCAGAACACCCCCTTGGCAGCGAGGCATTGCAGCCTCTCTGCCTCACCCTCCCCACCAGGCTTTTTGGCCCTCTCCCACTGTAGAGGTGACTTGGCCCTCTGGCTAAGCTACTTGAAAAAGTTCAACCCCTTCTGGGGTAACAGAGTCCCTTAGTGCATGTCTAGAAGCAACAAAAGAGTCTTCTGCCTTACTGGGTTCAGCCTTCAACCCCCTTCTTACAGGCAGGCTCCCAGCAGCAATGGCCTGTCTTACTGTTCAACCACCAGCTCCTGGGCTCCAGTCAACCCAAGCATCTAACATCAGGTCTATCCTATTACCAAGGTCTTCTGACAGGCCACAGCCCTCAAACAGTTCCTAGTTCAAATCCAGCTTCTTGCCCCACATCAGTGCAGCCTGTCCATTCTCCTCCCCACCCTCTCCATCCCCCAACAGCTGTGCTTTCGCACATGTGTAGTGGGGCAGGGCTAACTTAACAGGACCAACTGAACCAAAACCTATTGGACAAGATGGTGAGGGATGCAACCGCATGCCCTAGGTGTCCCTAGCTTCTGATTGCCAGAAACTGGGAGTGGACAACAGGGGGATGGATCACTTGATAAATTGCCCTGTTCTATTCATTTCCTCTGAAACACCTGGCAATGTCCACTGTTGGAAGACAGGGTACTGGGCTAGATGGACCATTGGTCTGATCCAATATGGCCATTCTCATGTTCTGTTCCCAGCTCTGTTACTGACTCACTGTGTGACCATGGGCAAACTGCTTAAAGTCAGACTGTGTGAGTTACACATAGATTTGAGTTAGGGATGTGAGGAGCTCTGTGCAAACAGGGGGAAGCTGCATCCTAATGCAGTCTCTCTGATATTTGCATCAGGGAGACTCCTTGGCTGCAGTCAAGACACATCTGAGTGCAATCACACTATACAAAATTATCATTTGGTTTTTCAGGTGGTAGGCCCCCTTTACTGGGAGTCCTTAAGGGCACAACACAGAGGATTATGGTGACAGCCACAGTGGAAGTAGAGTAGAAAGGAAGTGTCATGATAAATCTCAACTAAGTGAAACAGCGAGCTGGTTGTTGGTAGATAATGCTATGAAGACCACAGCTGAAGCATTATATCATTATGGATAAACTGTCTGCAATAGCTACATCACCTAGGCTTCTGCAGAATGTAGAACTATACAATAACAAATCAGGTTATTCTGAAAAATTTAAAACTCAAACAATATCCCACTAAACAATTCCTAATGGTAGAATTATTGTACATCTTGCATTTCCTTGAAAACAGTAATAAAACAACAACAACAACACACAGAAAGAAGTCATCTTTGTATTGTTACATCTGTAACGCTTATCAGTGTCATCTATTTACCCCGGCTTGTTATGCTGGGATTTAAAGCTTAGTAACTATTTACAAATCAACACTGGTTTTTAAAAGGTGTGTTCTTTTTGAACACTAAAGTGATTGAAATCATCAAGGGCAAAAAACTCTACATGCTATAGATGTAATCCCTCTGTGGCTGTATTGTGATGAACAATAAACAAGGCAGCATATCAGAGAAGATAAGGTACTGCTATTCCATCAGTCCTGCCACAGTATTTATCATTTGTATAGAACTAACAGTGTGCTAGGCACTTACAACAGCCACCACTCAAACCTGTTTCTCTATATTTTAATAATTACATTCAAATATTCCAATTTATATAATTTCTGAGGCCAAAATTGTTGGGATAGCTCAGGTAAAGAGCCCTGATGGGAACATTCTAGAGTGTTCCACAAGCTCTGTGCACATACATTGACTGATCTCAGAAAAACAAAATGCTGATCATTATTATGATCATTATTATTTTTATCATTAAATAAAACACAATAGGCTGTTTTGAGTCTGAGTAGTCCAGAATATATCAGTGATGAATATAACACAAACAGAAAGCAAGAAGAAATGATAGAAAGAACAGAATTGGACTTGTATGGGGTTACAAAAGTTGGAACCGCCTTCAAACATGCTGTTAAGGTTTCTGGTGGTAGATTTTGTTTACTCTTATCTAAATACTGTTGCTAGTAGTAGAACATAATTACATTTTACTTTCTAGTTTACCTTATGTGGAAATGATATCAGTGAGCACTCCTGCAGTACAACTGTATTTTTTGTCTTTAAAGACTCTCTGCTAAGGTCTTCAGGAGCTGTTTAAGGACAAATAGTCTTGATGGAAAACTCAGCTTGGAGTCAGGCTTCAATGGACTATATGGATTTATTTTCAGATAGAGACATAATATGTCTGCTCAGTTATAAAAGACCACAAACATTTCTTCATGCAGCACAAGCTTTACAAAGGTTTTACAGTGACCAAAATATCTGAACCCATGAACCTAAACATCAGCCGGGCCAGTACTCCAGAGTTGGAATATTCTCATAGAAACATCCTACATATACGTTTGCCCTGGAGCCGCACACATGTCTCAAAGGGCAGAATTTGGGATTTAACAATGTTATAGCAAAAACACATTTCAAAACAAGTGACAGAATTCCTGCCATGTTAAAAGAGGTTCTGTGCTCAGAGGACTAGCAGGCTTGGTGCTTAAAATGTTAATTGTGGCCAAGATGTTAATAAATGGGGGCCTAAAGACAAGTTCTAAAGTTTGTATTTAGGCACTTAAATTAGTGGCCTGATTTCCAAAAAAGCCGAGTACACAGTAGCTCCCATTAAAAATCTTGGACTGCATTTTTTTAAATTGTGTGAGATATTTCAAAATCAGGAGTCTAGGGAGACTTTGTTTTAACCTCACAGAGCTTTTTTTTCCCTTTCAGATTCTTAAATGAATTTTGTATTCATGAAAGATACTAGATTGACAGCAGATACTGGTGAGAAATAGAAATCCTAAATCCACAGAACAGAACAGGTAGTGCCGGTTACTTTACAGCAGACAGCTTAGTAATACAATTTGATTAGTCATCATCAGCTTGGTAAAATAATTAGTGAAATTCCAGTGTGCTGGTTGTCAGTTTACATCTTTAAGGAGGTGTTAGCTCACACTGATAGACAGCACTGTTCTTTTCCAGTTCAGCAAAGTGAGTGTACAGTATAGCATTGCCATAAACATTCATATGTATCATCAGAGACACCACTTAGTATAAGAGTATCACTTTATGAGTAAAGGATACAAGCTGAGAAACTTGAAGTATAGCTAATCTGAACGAGCCTCTCTAGGGCTAAGAAATAACCCCAAATGTAAGTGATAAAATATTATTAATCTTTTAATTTTCTCTTGAAAACAGTAAATAGGGTGAAGTAGGTATTTATCAATGTAAGAAGGAACATGCCTGTTGAATTCCAGGAGGGAATTCCAGGAGGGGAGGACGGCAATGCTTAAATACCAATGTCCTATTTCCTCTGTGTGGACATTAATATCCCCTGGCACTACTTTCAGTAAGAAGAGGTGTTTGTTTTCCACCCTAGTGTTCTTCAGCAAACATCAATCTGGTTGCAGCTCTCCTACCCCAGAACTGGCTGCCTGATTCCTGTATTGGTCTGTATATAGTTTATAAGGTACTTCACAATCCTTTGGGATAAAAGGTGCTGTGTACTGTGAACCAGATTTTCTTGACCCCTGGGAGGTGCATAATGGGTGGGAAAAGGTAGAAAGAAGCCTTTCCCCGCAGTATGTGTCCCCCAGCACAATTACTGTCACTCTCCTGGATGTAAGAACTGCTCTCTGCTACCATCACCTTGGGCAGAAGGCACCACAAAGGGGTATAGGAAAGAGGCAGTGCCCACATCCACACCTCCCAGGACAGTTGGGTGCTGCTGAGCTATGCACACATTGCACCTTCTGATGGAGTGGTGCAGTGCTCGTGCTACCCTCCACCCCTTCCCCCTCACAAGAAATCTCCAGGTAGCACAGTTTCTCTCACACACACAGTGCCTTCTGGGGCTCAACTCAGCTCACCACAACTCTCTGCCATTCCCAAAACAGGACAATATGTTAATGGTTCAAGAGGATATTACAGGAAATGGACCTTTTTCATTTCCCATTATAAATATATGCCCATCCAGGGAAGCGATGGGACAGAATGCTCGACCAGGAGATAACGGTATCTCTTTCCCAGCCAGTGCTCTCTTTACGCAAAGTCATGACAGTAGCACAAACTGCCTTTTAAAGCACTACAGGTTGTTCAACCAGTTATCAGGCTGAGTATTCCCAGACCTCTATTTCTTAATAGGCATCTCTTGCAGTGGAACAGGGTCCAAAAAGAATTTGTAACTGAACATCTTTTCAGATTAATGGGTGTAAGTAACCAGATTACCTTGGCTAACGCATCAACTACTGTAACTATGCCACGTCTGTTTCTAGCTAGCACTAAAATATGCATTATGAGATGTTAGCTGAATAGCAAACCATCAGCCATAAAGCACTGATTAAAATAAATGGTTATGCTGCTTTGTGGGGGAAAACATTTGACAGATGCAAAAACTGGTAAATCCATTTTACACAGTGGTGAACCTATTGCACATATCTAGAGTAAACTAGAATAGCTTCTAAAATTTTACACAGAGAATGAAATACATTCATCTAGTCTGCAAGAGCAATGGTAGGAGATGTTCGGAAAGAATTTGATTAAAAGCAGAGACTTGTGTGAATTTCAGGTGTAGGTTTGTGAAACAGTGTAAAGGTTCACAGAAATGTCACAGGAGATTTAGGTGCCCTGTGCTGCCAACAATAATTCTTCCCACACAACCAGCTCCCTGGATTTGAACAATCAGACCCAAAATTCCAAGTAAACACTTGCCAAGCAGGACAGCCAGTTTCCACTTACCAAATACATTCAAATAAGTATGTTTTGCTCAGCTTCACTAACTAATCAGTGTGTTACTGACAAACCTTTATTCAATAAGAAAAGATATATGTAGGTCTATGAAATTGCACTCATCTTAGTGAGGGTTAAATTTGGGCCATGTGTAAGCATGAGATAGGGTAGGCAGCCATTTAAACCCCTCCCATACCATCAGTGCAGTGAGCAATAATGAGGAGGGCATATTTTCAGATGGATTTCTCAGTCTGCTTTTCTCCCTTTGGCAAAGTTCTGTTCTTACTTTGTTCTTAGTTCAGCCACTTTCTTTCTTTTTTTTCCTTTCTCCTTCCTTCTTTTATTAATTCATCTCCCTTACACTGTGTTTTTATCCTGTTAACTCTTCTTCACTTACTATTCCCTGTGCTGCTCCCTCCTGGAGGGTCTTGCTACTGACACACATCTCCCTCTTCTCCATTTGATCTCTCCTCCCTCCTAGGACCCAATTCTGGACACCTACTCATGCATCAGCGAGTCTACTTGCATGGTTAGGCCAAATCATGTGTGTTTTGGTTGCAGGATCAAGCCCTAATGGTCCCATTCTAAGTGTCATTCATAATCTAGAAGGAACCTTCTAGTTCCTATAGTCCTTTTCTCCTCTGGTTAAAAGGACATAATCAGCACATTCTCTTTTATAAAGAACTAAACAGCAGCATTTGCAGTTTGCAGTATTTTAGGTATTTCCCTAGAGTAAGAAGATAGAAGTTTTGGTAATACCATATATATTAGGATAAACTGGTCCATTTAACTAAGGCCAAATGGGCAAGTCTTAAAGGTCAATACTGCAAGATAAATATACAATATTACAGATATTTAATATTTGTTTTCATTTTGGAAAACAGACATGTTCTGAATTTTAAAGCAATTATTTTATGCGGATGTCATAACTTTTCATCCCAGTGTTACGTATGTAAATCCCTGAACATTATGATGAGAATAAAATCATTAGTATGAATTTTTAATATGCATTACACATATCCTGCTTGTATTTACGGTCATGTTTGTATTCTCCACTACACCTTTAAAAGTTACTGACAATATCTGTGACCCAATGCAAGGATAACATACAATCCATTCTTTCCTTCACAATGTACCTGATCACCAGGGCCAGAGAACACTGATTTGCCGTTGTCTATGAACCAAGACATTCTCAGCTACAGAGTCACATTAAATATTAGAGGATAAAACTAACTTCTACCAACCTTAGGAGTGTAGTGTTCCTTAAAATCCAAACAACTGAGAAATGATAACTAGGCCCTCAGTGAACATGCATTCATGCCCTCTCCTTAATGAAAGGTAGAAATCTAAAGTCTTCTCCAGTGGGGAGTGTTTAAATGGGAAACAACTTTTAAACACATGCAGGGCAGTCAACAAGGGCAGTGGATTCCCCCCTCCCACTTCCACCCCAGCTTCTTATTAAAATTCAGCTAGGATCCTCTGCCTGGGCAGCTCAATAAAACTCAAAACCAGTTTTCATTTGGGGGGGCGGGAGAATCAAAACTGATAGATCTACATCTAATCTTTCCCCCAAGCGTTCAAAAGATAACAGATGAATGCCCTGCAGGGAATAGGCATTTTATTTATTCATGAATTTACTTCAACTGCAAGACATTGCCACTAAACTTCCTATAAGACTTCTGATAGCAGAGCCTTGTGTCAGCTGGCCTTCAGTTGCTCTTCATAGTCTGTTTCCTAGTAACCAGGTGCTGGCAAATAACGTATCTACAAACTCACCTACCACTCGGTAAACTTTGAGCCCCAAGAGAGTGAACCAGACACTCCATCATCCCCAAATGCACATTTTCAGCAACACTGACCCGGGATTGCCATTATACTAGCTTCTGATGGCATTACACAAGGGACCAGGTGTGGAAAGCCAGCCTGGAGGGGAGTTGCGGTGACACAAGGCAACCACAACCACCATTGCACAAAACATCATTACACTGTGATAATGTAATCATGTGTCATGGTATTAGTAAAACAATCCCAATTTTTCATATAATGTCCTAGTATCCCAAGAACAACTTCTGGGATGTCCTGAAATTTCCCAGCTTTTCATCTGATCAGTCAAAATATTTATTTATTCCATAACTGCCAAATGTATGTGCAAGAATATTGCTAAACTTAGTAAAATTTGCTCTGTTTATCAGGAACAAACAGTCCAGTGGAATGAGCATTGAGTGTAGTGAACGGTGTTTGGAGCAAAAGGCTGAATGAATATATACTCTATCAAAGGTGTTCTTTTGCTCAAAGTGAATGTTAATGACATCTGTTTAGTGTTTCATGATAAACTCATTCAGAGCTTTAAGCTACTGGAAAAATCCTTCACACTGAGAAATATCCAGGTGTGTCAGGACTGTCAGAAACTGACAGTAATGACATAAGGACACTCTTTTTAAAAGTATACTTTAGTTTCCTGTATGACTATTTTGCCTTCACAAAGGTCCTGCTGTTTTATTTTGAAAATGTGGTCCTATTTTACTCGGGGCATATGCGAGATCCAAATACTTACGATAAATCTAGCTAAAATTATCTTTCCAATTACAAGAAGCACAACCTTCCATGACAGATATGGCAATTTCCTGCAATGTCTCTGGGAGACTTACAGTATTAAATGTATGTATCACTGTAGGCCAGAGATTGTATGTAATTCCATGGAGGTGGGGAACCACAGCCTTCCAGAAACTAAGAACTGTGGGGGGTGATTAGGCAAACTCACTCAGATTGTAACACCTCCCGAAAAGTACCACTGCCTGGAGAGACTTTCATATACTGGTTCAAATTCATATACTGGTTCAATATACTGGATTCTCCACAGACCAGCAGAAAAAGAAAGGACTTTTGGATACACTGCCTGAGTTTAAACTCAGTCAGGGCCTGCTTTTTGATCTAGCAAATGGACAGCACCTTCTGTACTAGGGAGAGTCCAATCTTTTCTGGAAAGAATTGGAAGGACTTGACCTGCTCATGGAGGTTCTTGTTCTGAGAAAAAGGTGTTATGCCATTGTAGACACAGTAAACGCCTGTGTGGGGTTTGATGGACCGTTCACTTGCCAGAGCTTTTTTTGGAGCTGGAGTGATTACTGGTAAGCTTATTAGCATGCATGCAGGTCCTTTTCTTGTTTTTAATATATCTCCTCTGTAATGCTAGGGAGGGGAAAGGATGGGCTTCAGAGGCCGGGCTCCACCCCCAGCTGCAACTTCAAAGCGCTGCCTACACAGCTATTTCTAGAGCACTAGCATGAGCCCAGCTAGCCCAGGTCAGTTGACCAGGGCTGGCAGGCTCTCTTCCACAGGCTGTGCAGACATACCTGTAGATTTGCAGACAGATTTGCAAAGGTATTTAGGCACCTAAAGACACAGACAGGCACCTAATGCAATTTACAAATTCACCTAAGTGAGTTAGTTGACTAACTCCCACGGACTTTCACCTAACTTTTCTACACACTTTTGTAAATCCCACAAGTTGCCTGTCAGTATCTTTAGGGTGCCTAAAATATCTTTGTAAATCTGGCCTGTAAAACTCACTGAAAGTCAATGGACTTAGAATCCTAAAGCCCAGATCCTCCAAGATATTTAGGAGCCTAACTCCCATTGAAATCTAGGGGAGTTAGGCACACAAATACCTTTGAAGATCTGGGCCTAATGACCAGATTTTTAAAGTTATTTAGGCACCTAACTTCCATTAATTTTAGTCAGTTAGGCACCTAAATACCTTAAAAATCTGGCTCTAACTGCTTAAGTCTCTTTTGAAAATGGGAATTAGGCTCTTAAGATACTTTCGAAAATGTGACCCCTGATCTTTTTAAATGATAGAACTGTGTATTTGAATACCAAATAATTTGATAATGTATATAAGCAAGATCTGATGCTTTTACCAGCTTACTTTATCATATTATTTCGTCATGTTTTTTCAGAAAAGCCATTGCACCTAGCCTGACAAGAGAACATAGCACAAAGTGTATGTATAAGAGTCAGGAAAGAACCTTTTCAAATAACGTATTGAGCACAGCTATAAAATCAATCAATTCAGTCATCAGTATTGGTGCCACAAATGGTCATCTGTTAGCTATCTCATCATCAGAAACCAAGTAAATAAATAGCCTATTAAACAAAGGGTTTTAGTTAGAATGAATATGGGAGGATCTGATACTAAAGGTACTGAAGCAGCCAGGGGTGCTAAGCAACCTCAATTTCCATTGAAGTCAGTGGCAATTAAGGGAGCTCAGCAGCTCACAGATGCAATGAACACTTTCTAAGATTGCATCCTTAGGATATATATCTGCATCATTAAAGTCTATGAAGATTAAATCCTGGCCCCACTGATGTCAATGACAGTTTTGCCATTGACTTCAGTGGTGAAAGACTGTCACATTAGTTGTTGCATAGTGTTTGCAGTACTGTAGCCTGCTATTTATCCATGCGTGCACACACCACTTTGTTCATACATTCAAGCATGCACTCTCCCCCACATAAATATAAGCAAACTATACTACAACTTGATCCTGCAGACCATACTCATGCAATTTGTCACACTGAAACATGCCTACACATCATCACCTTAAACAACACAAACTATGCAGCAAATAGAATAATAGAAATGTAGTGCTGGAAGGGACCTTAAGGGGACATGAAGTCCAGCCTCCTTTGCTGAGGCAGGACCAAGTAAACCTAGACCATTCCTGACAGGTGTTTGTTTAACCCAGGGATCGGCAACCTTTGGCACGCGGTCTGCCAGGGTAAGCACCCTGGCAGGGCCGGGCCAGTTTGTTTACCTGCCATGTCCGCAGGTTCGGCCGATCGCAGCTCCCACTGGCCACAGTTCGCCGCTCCAGGCCAATGGGGGTGGCGGGAAGCGGTGGCCAGCACATCCCTCATCCCGCGTGCCAGAGGTTGCCAATCCCTGGTTTAACCTATTCTTAGAAACCTCCGATAACAGGGATTCCACAGTCTCCCTTCAATATTTATTCCAGAGTTTAACTATCCTAATAGTTAGAAAATATTTCCTAATATCTACCCAAAATCCCCCATGCTGCAGATTAAGGCAGTTACTTCTTGTCTTATCTTCCATGGAGTTGGAGAACAATTGATCACCATCCTCTTTATTACAGCCCTTAACATATTTGAAGACTGTTATCAAGTCCACGTTCTGTTTTCTTTTCTCAAGGCTAAACAAGGCCAATTTTTTTATAAACCTTTCCTTAGACATTAGATTTTGTAAACCTTTTGTCATTTTTGTTGCTCTCCTCTAACTCTCTCCAATTTGGCACAAACTGGACACAGTACTCTAGCTGCAGTCTCACCAGTGCTGAGTAGAATGGAAAAATTACCTCTTGTGTCTTACATACCCTACTCATGTTAATACATGCCAGAATGATTTTAGCCTTTTTCGCAACTACATCACATTGATGACTCATATTCGATTTGTGATCCACAATAACTCCCAGACCCTTTTCAGCAGTACTGCCACCTAGCCAGTTATTTTGTAATTATGCATTTGATTTTTCCTTCCTATGCGTAGTACTTTGCACTTATCTTTGTTGATTTCAGACCAATTCTTTAATTTGTCAAGGTTGTTTTGAACTCCTGTCTCACAAAGTGCTTGCAATCTCTCCCAGCTTGTGTCATCCAAACATTTTATAAACATACTTTCCACTTCATTATCCAAGTCATTAATGAAAATATTAAATAGTATTGGCTCCAGGACTGACCCTCGCAGGACCCCCCAAATACATCACCCTGGTTTAACAGCAAACCATTCTTAACTACTCTTTGAATACAGTACAGTCTTTCAATTGGTTGCACACCCCACCTTTTAATAATTTAATCAAGACCACATTTCCCTAATTTGCTTATGAGAATGTCACATGCAATGGTGTCAAAAGCCTCACTAAAATCAGGAAATTTTATGTCTACTGCTCCCCCTAACCCCATCCACTAGGCCAGTAACCCTGTCAAAGAAGAAAATTAGGTTAGTTTGTTCTTGAAAAATCCATGATGCTTTCAAATAAATTGTTTAATAATTTGTTCCAGTATCTTTCCAGGTATTGAAATTAGGCTGACTGGTCTATAATAACTGAAAAGCAAATAAAGGAATTTAGGGAAAATTTCACTAGCCTAATAATATTTAATCTGTAGTAGAGCTGAGCAAATACCCAAAAATATTTTCAGCAAATATTTACCTGAAAAAATTGAATTAGCTTCAGAGTTTTTCATATTCCTTTCATGTTCACTTTCCCCAAGCAGTCTAGCAAAAAAGTTTACTGAATTTCAGAAACAACTAATTTTAAGTCAATATTCTAGAATGTCATGAATTTTGAACGCATTCACACTAGAAAATCTGGTTTTAAGAGTTACTGTCATCCTGTCAGGAAACAGAAATAACACCACATGTCATGTGATCAGAACTAACCAGCACATCTTGAATAATGAAAATCAAATATTGGCAACATACTGCTTGTGAACAATCTAGACACCAAGAATTATCACAGAAAATATTTAGAAATTAATATATAAAAGTGAATAATTTGAGAAATTTGCTGCCTGCTTGTGAATAATTTAGGAAAAAAGGAGGCAAAATGCATCAAATACACTATTTACTTAGCTGTAATCTATAGCTTTCTTTAAAAATAATAAAGAATACACACACACAAAACCCCCCCAAAACATAAACAAAACCAAACAATACCCACTAATATCAGAAATAAATAAGACCCTACTCCACCATCTCCACATATTAAACCACAACAACAATAACTAAAGCAAACTACTGTTTGGTCTCCTGCTGCTTTCTACAAAAGAATTTCAAAAACATTACTTCTTGCTGCTATGATGTTTGAATTGGTCTTATACTGCTTGCAAACCTTTAGCTAGTAATGAAAAAAATCAATGTTCCCTCCAACTCTTTATAACATCTGCATTTTATTTTACTGAGTGTTTAATAAAGCACAGTAGGGATTACAGACAGGAGAAGCACATTTTGTTTATTCTCTTCAGTCTTTGTTCAGTTACTAGAACTGTATTATGTGGTTTCTGTAATTCTGGTGTATTAAATTTAAAAAGAAGAATTGCCTACATACTTATTTTATGATCTAAAGATTATAAACATATTTTTGGATAAAAACAGTGTTCCTTTTCCCACTATCAGCATTATGAAACTTTTAGGTACCTACCGTAATTTGTTTAAATACGACACTAATCAAAGATGAGTTTCCTGAGGTTTCTTTTAGCTTACCAAAAGAAATTAATCTTTGATTTTTGATATCTATAGTGGTGTGTGTGTGTGTGTTTATGATTACAGTTATAACTTCATTCTTACTTAAGGAGTCATAATGTGTCTCTCCATTTCTCTCTCTTTCAGACACAAACACATGCACACACACACTACAGTGCTTGAAAAATCCACTCACCTAATATGAGGCAGCTCTTTCATTATACAAATAAATAAATACTTAAAAAAATATTTCTAAGCCATATGGTTACAAAAATAACTTTCCCAACATAAACCAAGTGCAGGAAACTGACCAGAGTTATTCACAATATTCTGTTGAATAGTGTTCCAGTATAAAAGGGAGATTATCAGCTTCCAATTGATATAAAGAATACTTGATCTCACATTTTAAAACTCTGACATTATTATGTGTAGAAATGCTAGTTATGGTACAGTTTCTAACACTTTTAACAATAATCTTTCTGTCCTTCAAAGTCCTGTATAGTTGGGCTCCCTGACACAAATTCTGATCTTACTACACCACAGTAAATCTGCTAGCAGAGTTACTCCAGTTTTACATGGGCACAACTGTTGAAAGTAGTAGTATTTGGATCACTGTAACTAAAAACTTGGCTTTGCAAGCAGAGGGCATTGAAAAAAATATTACCAATAATGTTTTTACACTCTAAAATATTCACTGATTTGTTTTTCTGCAAAATCTGTGTACTGAATGTACGATGGTGGGACTTGGTATACAAATTTTAATTGTCATTCATTTGGGTTGAACGGCTTAACTCATTTGTGGGTTTGTGAGTTGTGAATAACGCTGCCTTCTCAAACTTATGCACACTAAGGGCCTGATTCAAAGCCACTGAAATCAGCAGAAAGACTCCACTGATTTCAGTGGGCTTTGGAGCAGGCCCTAACTGCACTTAAAATATTTTAAAACAAAGTACTTTGATTCCTAACTGGATACTTGAAATGATTATAACATTTTGGGGTTAATGTTCCAATAATTTGAGAAAGCTACGTCTGGCTTCAAAGTCAAACACAATCTGGATAAAACAGTTCATGAAAATGAAACCATTTGGATGTCTTCCTTAAATCCATCCTATTTAAAGCACTAGTGGACTGAAAAAGATTTTGGCTGATGCTATGCTGTAGGCAAAATGAGAGAATATGCTAAAGAAGCAGAGAAAGAGTCCAGCAAGTGACCCTTTTATGTCTTTATGATGCCAGTGTTTTAGATGTAGTTCAGGCACAGCTCCTGATAGACTAGTTAGGGCAGTGGTCCCCAATCTTTCAGGGTGGCGGGCGCCTGACGACTAGCTGCTGAAATGCCGCCGAGGAGCACGGTCCGCCTGACAAGCAACCGCCAAGAAGCAGCGTCATCCAGAGGGTGTCACCGCCGAAATGCTGCCAAGAAGCAGCGGGACTTTGGCTGCGATGCTTCTTGACGCACCCTTTTCAGTAGGCGGGCACCCATAGGTGCCCCGGCGGGCGCCCTGCGTTGGGGACCACTGAGTTAGGGCAATACATCACTCGTAACTAAAGACAATCATATACAAGGTGACTTCACAGTTGTGGTTCGCTTTAGAAACACTTCAGTGTCTTTGTAACTTAGTGGCTCCTTCTCACTATCCTGACCAATTGAACAGGGACTTTACTTGTGCCTAGGGTGACCAGATGTCCTGATTTTATAGGGACAGTCCTGATTTTTGGGTGTTTTTCTTATATAGGCTCCTATTACCCCCCACCCTCTGTCCCGATTTTTCACATTTGCTGTCTGGTTACCCTACTTCTGCTTGTTTTTCCCTAGCACCATATTTCTCTTCTAATTGTAAGTATTATCACTTACTGGTGGTACTAATTGGTGTTTATAGTGGCGTAGGCAATATGTTTGCTATATTCCCATTCAATCTCTTCAGGTTTGGTGCTGTTAGCTGTTATATCATAAACATAAATTAAATAATAATACTCTGTAATTAATATAGCATCTGATAGAGCAAAACAAAAAATAATTAATATTCATGACATCCCTGAGAGGTAGCAGTTATTATCCCCACTTTGCAGGGATAAACTGAGGATCAGAGAGATTAACTGACTTGCAGAGCTGCAACTAGGACATAGGAGGCCTAACCCCCCTCTGTTCCATCCACTAGACATACTGCCTCCCAGGTTGGTGGTGTTTGTTATAACTGAATTAATCCAATTAAGTATGCCATTTAGAGAAGTGTGGGTGACTGTAATAAGAGTGTAACACACAGGAGTGCAGATCCATGATCCCAGTTACTTGACCAGGGGCAGGATTAAAGGTCATTACTCTTGTCACATGACAGGGATCAGTACTCACTGATTGCAGTGGCTACTGTTACAATGATTACCCTATTATTTTTATACGAACTCCTGAATTCCTTACTCACACAAAAGGACTGACTGAAAAGAGTAAGGACTTCAGGATTTGAATAATAATATGAATTAGCACTTATATAGCATATGACAAATATTTATTAATAAACCCCATAACAGATTCTAACTGCGCATGACTACTTTTAATGATTTATTTGGGAAAGAACCTCCACTCATCTGCATGAAGGGGAGAACAAGTAGAAAGAGATGCCTTACATCAGTGGGAAAATGGTATCTACTTAAGTGACCAAGTGAATGAACAAATCAATAGCAGTGGAGAAGCACCACTGATGACAAAGTAGCATCATGGAGATAAAAACAACAATAGGGAGAAAGAATCAGCAGCAGCATGGCAAATAAACTAGCAAGGATCTGTAGAAAACCCTCATTTACCAAAAAAGCATCAATTAAATTTCATTCAATAGATGTCATAGTGGGATATTCAACTGTAATTTAGTAGGAGGCAGTTGTGAGTTAAAACACCAGCGGCTAGTTCAATGGAGACCATGATGGTATTATTTTATGATAGTGATATCAGAGAACAAGAGAGTTACAGATAATTGTAAGCCAAACAGGGATCCTGCACTTTGAATCAAGCTCCTCCATCTTTTCCAAAGGGGAAAAATAGCATTTCAGAGTTTCTATTATAAAATCCACATATGGTAAATTATTATAGATGTAAAGTGTATGCCATGGTTGTGATCCAGAATGCTTCCAACACAGCCCCTATTAGAAGCTATGTCAAATTATCATAATGAGAACAAGAAATAAGGGATGAAAAGAAAAGTAGTACACAGTTGCTGAACGTTTGGGCAGGCCCATCATGAAAGTAGGTCTGGCCTAAGAGAATAAGAATCAGAGCTAAGCAGGCCAAACCTAGGAAGAAGATCAAAGGAAACACAACATAAGAAAACCATGAAGTGTGCCATTAAAGTGTTGCATGCAGCAAGGTGCCCAAAGTAATTTAAGAATAGACATGCTGGTGGATAAAGAGTAGAAAACTGTGGGGAGGGAGGGAAATTAGAAAACTGAATTATGGTCATCTGGTGTGCTACCAAGGAAAGTCTGTCATAGTATGGAATTATGTAGTAGTGAAGACACAAAAAAAGAGTGTCTTACCCTAAGGAGTATGACAAAGAATATGCAATAGTTTTGAACATGTTATCTCAATGATATGGTTGTGATATATACCCGGAGCAGCTGGTTGCAAGCAATTAAGAGCAATTACTCTACTCTGCAACCAAGACTCTGAAGTGCTCATACAACAGTGATTCTTGGCTGTAAATTGTCCAGGCTGTAAATGGTTAATAGGAAAGGGGCTGCATCAGTGGATTTCATAGGCAGAGGAAAAACATTATGGGTCAAGTTTGTGTCAAACCTCAGGCAACTACAGCATCAGAACCAGATGGGAACATCTGACTAATAGAAAAAGTGAAGACAAAAATGTTGAAGCAAAATGACCCAACATGATGGGCCTTGCCAAAGCAGATTGATATTGCTGGTGCATGTAGTAGACTCTAGAGAAACATTTGGTGCAAGCTATGAGAAAATATGGTGCAAAGAATATGCAGAGATGTCCTCATTGCTATGCATTGACCAGATTGGGTAGGGAATTGTTGACATGTTGTTTAAAATATCAAAAGAAAACGGATGATTATTAGAAAATTGATAACTGAGCTCAAAATTCTTCATTTTGACCACTGTTATTGATTAATAGGGCTGAGAAAAAGGTAGCCCTACTGAAATATATAGATAACATTTTGAAAAGCACAAGTCATATGTGGTGGGATGGCTACACATTGACAAAGTGGTCAGCCTATATTTTTGGATTGCTGCTTTATGGAGTCATTATTATAGTGGAAAAGGACTGAGCTCTTTCACTCATTCAAACAGCGGGGCTACTGGCTCCCACATAGGAAGCATGAATTAGAAAAAAATATTCAATTGGCTCTTTCATAAAAGTCATAAAACTGAATTTGTCACAAGTGTTCTGAAGATGTGTGGTTATAAAGGATGACTGACAGCTGTGTGCCACCCCTTTACAAGATGCATTGAGCCAGATGCAAGCACCCTTACATTGAATAACACCTTACTGTGCAAGTAGTCACACTGAAATCAATAGGGCTAATTGCAGAATAAGGTTCTACTCGATATGAGTAGGAATCAGGGCTTTGGAGGGAAGCAGTGGAGCTGCAGGTTTTTGCCTGGAACTGGAGCGGAGCCAGAGCACAGCTCCGAAGCCCTGGTAGGAATGTCAAAATCCAGCAGATAATGAGAGCCCTTAAAACCTGTTAATACTGGAAACAATAGTCCCAAGTTTAAAAATATCTCAGAAGTTTTCATTACAGTCACAGACAGTTAGGCAAGAATAGGACTACCTCAGAGTCCTGATTTAAGGGCACTAGGTTTTCCGATACAGTTTTAACACTTCAAATACTGATATGGGCTTATGGAGCAATCTGAGAACCTTAAACTTAAAATCAGCTTGTTTAGTCCTGCAGCTATTTCAAGAAATAACTAAAGGAATGAACCTTAGGACTACTAGGTTCTCCCTTTCCTCACTTCACCTCCCACAGGAGCTTCATTGTCTACTGAAACTTCTTTATTACAAAAAGCAGCAATGCACCTAATGGTCAAGGTTTGGATGGCTTTGTTTTTGGAAGAGGCAAAGATAAGGGGAGTCAGGTAGTCCTCTTTGTATTAACATTTAAACTGTTGGTACTTAAATTCAGGAGCATCCTGAAGCTGAAGGGTAAAACAACCCACTGAGGGCCAGATTCTGCCACCCTTATTCTTGCTGAACGGTCCATAAATAAGTCCACTGAAATCAGTAAGATAACTCCTGGAGTAATCCATGTGAGTAAGGAAAACAGAGTCTGCTCCACCATGATTATGATGCTACCAATATGAAGCCTGATTTTGCTAACTAAGGAATAACTCCACTGATACTCAATGGATTCACACTTGTGTAAAACCAATATATAAATGAAAGAAGAATCAAGCCCAATACATTAAAAATGTTATAGAATAGAAAAAGGGCAAGATTGTCCTTACTAAGGCTGCATGTTCCAGGCAGTGAAGAGAACCTCCCAGGATCTTGTCTACCATCAAGCGATTAACCCCTCTCTCATTAATTTGGAAGATACCAAAGAACAACATCAAAATCACTCTTCGCTGCAATTAAGTTCTTCCTCCATATAATCAATCTCTTTGGCCAGATCCTTAGCTAGTCTACATTGTTATTATTGAAATGCCTTCAGTGGAGCTATACTGATTTACATGAGATGAGGATCTGTCCCTTGGTTGCTAATGCTTATATATATGGTGAGTAACATCCTAAGTCATGAAAACACACATAGTGCTCTTTGTAGTGTGAACCTGCCTTCAGAATCAATAAGAAATGAAATATTTGTACATGATGTAGGAGATATGTCTAACATGGGTGGAATCAAAACTTTCCCCAAACTCCAGATATATTATGTATTGATTTGATCTCGATCAGGGCTGGAAATTAGTGCAGTCAAAAAACAAAACAGGTGATGAATAAGCTTGTGGGTATGCTCTAACTTACATATACTTTGGAATGAGGTAATGTGATAGGTTAACTTTGTTTTATTAAAGTGCTCAATATGAAAGCTGCAATCCTTGGAGATATCAGTGGGGTTAGATGAGATATTCTGGTTCTTAAAAAAGCTCTGACTCATGAAAAGTTCTATTTCTTAAGGGTTATGACTGTAGCTATGGATCAATTCACGCTCAACGGAAACAGCCAACAAAGAGAGAGATGAGTGAAAGAAGAATAGAGAAGAGGAGAATACAAAGAGGGGAAATGAAAAGAAGAAACTGGTGGGAGAGAAGAGAGGAGAGAAATATAAGTAGAAATACAGAAAATGAAGCAAAAACAAATGAAAAACCAGAGGAGCAAATACAAGGAAAAACTGGAAAAGGACAAAAAGGTCAAATGAAAATGCAAGAAAAAATAATACAACAAAACCTATTAAGAAAGAAAAAGGAAATCTAGAAATACAGAAAAAGCAACAGTTTCTCACTTGAGATTAAGTGATTTCCAAAAGGATGCTTATGGTTTATTGACTTGAAACTAAACTGCAGCATTATGACCAATCAATCAGTGTGATACAGTTAATAATACAGTGAGCTGGAGTAGGGCATGTTATACAGTTATACTCAAGGAGCTATCTATGCTCTGATTCCATGACTGTACAATTCACCCCTTGCCACAGAACTGTGCTCTAGAATCTCATCTTTTCACTAACAATTCTGGGTTGTGGAGGAGCCCATGCCAGCTACATAAAGTGGGTCCTTTACCTGATGCCATGGGCAGCACTGGCCTCAGAGCAATCCAGAACTAGAGAGGTGCCAAGGAGGAATAAAGTCACATTGCCTCCACCTCTAGGCTGTGCCTCCTGAGAAATGCCTCACAGGATCTGACCCAAAAATTCAGTGACAACCAAGTAGACCCTTTTAAAATAGAAGTAGACCCTTCAGAGTCCAAATGTCTTTAGTGCTGTGCATTGTCTTAAAAATTACACCTCTCCTGAATTTTAGATCTGGGGAAATACTGACTTATTCTTTTTAAATAGCAAATGCTTCCACAATAATCCCCCTCCCTCCTTACTTTATCAAGTAGCCTGTTGTCATTTGCTGACATTCAAAGGAGTGAGTAATGTCAAAGCAGAGCTATAAATTGAACCAAATGCACTGCTTTCCTCCAGGCCACTTATTTCTCCTGTTATTTGTTTTGTATTTTAATTTTGATAGGTCCATCTATGGCTATTAGCCAATATGGGCAGGAATGGTGTCCCTAGCCTCTGTTTGCCAGAAGCTGGGAATGGGTGACAGGGGAGGGTTCACTTGATGATTACCTGTTCTGTTCATTCCCTCTAAAGCACTTGCAATTAGTCACTGTTAGAAGACAGGCTACTGGGCTAGATGGAGCATTGGTCTGACTCACTATGGCCTTTCTTATGTTCATATGAATCTAATGCTTGTAGCAGGGAGATGCACTGACATAAGCGTAAAGCTTGCTGGCTGTAATCAAGGAAGAATTGATGGGACTACTTATATGAAGAAGGCAAGCAGAATTTGTACCATCAGGTATGTAAAGCCTGGCCAAGAGGGGAACAGCCCAGTCCCATTAGACACATCTATCAATAAACATGGCTTCTGAAATGCAATGCATCTGTTATTCTAATCCTGAGTTTTTCTGGCAACAGACTATTATACTAACTGTGTGATGATGATCTTTTGTTAAGACTACCAAACTAATTTATCTATGACTTTCAGGAAGACTAGAGCATAATCCACTGAACATTGTCTCTTCAACCTAAAGCTCAGTAATAACAAGAGATTCCAGTGATATTCCAGGTTCTGTGCTACCCCTCTCAGGAACCTTTATCATTAGGTGACATTTACCAGTTACAATCCAGTTTATGGAAAGTGTATGGACTCTTACTCCATGTTCAGCATCTGAGGGGTTGTTTTCAAACACAGAAACTGAAATATACCACCTCTTTTCTGTCAGGAGGAGCACGTTTTATTTATTTCACACAGAGAAAAAGGGTTTCTGGGCCTCTTCAGGATAAAATAGGACATTTAGTTCCAAATTTTCCTCAGAATTACATCTGTGCAAACCCACTGAAAACAATCCGGCAAAAATTAGGGCAGAATTTGGCTCCTAATAGCTTCAATTCAGTTGCTATGGAACACACCATAACTGAGCTGTATACTGGGCACTTACTACTTAGTTTTCCAATAATAGTGGCCTATCCTGTAGTCCTTATGCAGACATACTCCAGTTTACTATAGAATTTGAATTCACGTAAAAGATACAGCATCATCAGTGAGAAGGAAAACACTAACTATTTTTTCTCCAAGTAGCAGACTCCAGTATCTTCATTTACAGAGGTTACATGGAAAGAGGGTAGGAAATAGGTCCAGGTACCATTACAATATTCTACAAATTCTTCAGGCTTATTTTTACAAGGACAAGGCCTGTTACCTGTAAGAAAGTTAGTGAAATTCTTCAAATTCAATTTTGACCTCATATTAAAAGGAAAAATACTCAATTTACTTTTGGGTAAGTAGAGATAACAAGGTGTCTGCAAAACTATTCCTCCTGGCCCAGAATCTGATCTTAATTACACTGGAGTAAATCAAAAGTCAGCAGAATTAGTCCAGATTTTAATAAACCATCCCAATCTCATAATCTGCCTTGGTATCTTTAATTTTTGGTAACTTTGGCACAGTATAAAAAGATGACTCAAATCACCAAGAAATGTTGTTGAAGAATGTGTTTGTCATTTTACTTGTTTTGTTCCAATTCCCAAATGGCATTTCAGCATTTCTATATAGATCCTTTATAAATACAAAATATTATTTTTATCCTAAAGCTTCTTGTTTAGCCTTTGGATCCCTTCTTTCATTTATTATTGAAATGCAGTTCCCTATATTTTTTTCCTCTAAATTACTGTTAAAATTTCTTCTAAAAAGCTTACATTTTCCCCTTAGCCCAGATTTTATTTTGTGGATTCCTAGCCTCACCATTTTAGATCAGAAACAGGATTTTGCCAAAACATAATAATATTTTTATGTAGGGATGAAATCTATTCATAAAATCATAGGAAAAATATGGCCCTGTAGCTAATGCTGTATTTTGCTAGTAAAGAAGAAAAAGATAAGTAGTTCAATTAATTGCATAATTATTTTTATGATTTATCAATGTTAGATCTATTATGAAAACCTTATATGACCAAATGTGGATGTGGTTCTGGTTCACTGCTCTACCTCTGGAGTTGATCAACTGAAGTAACTGATTGGACCCTTAATTGCACTCTGTTACAGAGCCAAATTACATAATTCTATCAGTTTATATAAATCTAGCTGCCTAGCAACAATAACAACAACAATTTCAGCTAAGCAATATGATATAAACTAGTGAGTACTGCTGTGGGCATGGTTTTCTGGATGCAGGATATTTATTAGTGACTCACTATGTGCTCTTTAGAGGAGAGGAAAGAGAAAGGAATCCAATCAGAATTAGGTGATGAATAAAGAATAAATATCCAGTGGTATCACACACACACAAAAAAGCACATATTGTCTGAATTCAGCTTCCCATCTGTTGAGAAATATATTTTTATTTACAAAATACTAGTTGAAGGAAATATAAAATTAAAATACTATGCAGTGATACAACTGGGCCAGCCAAAAGCCACCAACAAAACCTAAAATAAAATACATTTATACACAATTCAGCTGGCCTCTTACCAACCAAAGGGATATTTTCATACCTGTCTGCCCAGAGCACATTAAAGATTTCATGTGTTATTATTGATATGAAAATGACACATTTCTCAATAGCTAATTCTTTTCATATCAATTAAATTGTTTTCCCCTAAAAGTTTGCCCCACATACACAATAGCTTCATGTTGTGTTTTTAGATTAGTGCTGCTCAGGATCATATGTGAGCATGTGTAATGGGGAAAGCAGGAGATTGGTAATCAGGACGAAGAGAACAAACCCAGTTGGATATGATTCATGTGGGTTACATGAAACATGCCTGCAGGGTCCACCTGCAGGGATTAGCAATGGATAAACCTCTGCTTGTTCACTTGGAAGTTTGAATTCTACAGGAACTGGTTATTCATAGTGTGCGATCGGTCACCTAGTTTGCATGGTAATTTTTCAGCTCCTTGATCGGATGACAAATTTTTAAATATATGAAGAGAAAAATTAAATACAAAAAAAAGCTATCAAGAGGGCTACACAAACACTTTTGGTGCAAGCTTCATGAATATTTGCAAAACTTTTGTTAGACTCAAACACATTTGTAAACAAACAAAATTGCTTGTATGATTGATCGCTTGTCATGCGCACAAATAGTTTTGTAGTGAATTTTATTCAAATAATGTTTGAGAATATTTGCTGCAGTGTTAACAGAGCTGGGCCCAGTACATATTTTTAACAATAAGCCTCAGAATTAAAAAGAGCTTCCAAAGGTAACAACATTAAACATATTTTTAAACTGGTTACTGTGTTTATGATATTAAAACAAAATTAAGAACATACAACAAACTTTCTGATCACCCTTGATTTTGGAAGAAGAAGAGTGAAACTCTGCCCTCTTCTAGCAGAAAGTCCAAGTCAGCATTTTCCAAGAGAATTTCTTTGAAAGGATTTATAGAAGCAACCTAAAAATATCAATATTCCCTGTGCAAACTCATATCTTTGTTCTGTTCTCTCTTGCTCACCCTGTCTCTTTTTGAATTTCCTATAAAAGCTAAATTAGGTCTCAGGGGCACTGCACCACTAAACAAGGATCTCTTTGCGATGGAAGTAAATGTACTCAGGAGGGAGATGTTCTTGAAGGAGAGGCTAAAGTGTCTCCCTCCCCCAATTCTCTCATCTTTCACACAGAAATCTTTACTCCCTCCACACAAAATCAGTCTCTCTCTCTCTCTCTCACACACACACACACAAACTTACAGAACTCAAGTTTACTGAACTGGAATAAATGCCATTTTGGCATAACTTTCCAAGCGGCTCCAACGTTCACATGATTCCTTCTGAAATTTCTCAGTTAGTATATACATTTGGAATACCAAGACTAACCCTTTTTAATATCAAGCCTGCTATGCTAACAGGATATATCCGCAGCGCAGCCTGCAACTCAATAAAAAGTCAATTTAGCTGTCCCCGTGGCTTCCAGTCTACTCTAGATAATAAAGTCGTTTCAAAGTTTACTCAACTTTAACTCCATCACAACAGGACTTGACATTACAGATTTGATTATAAAATATATATTGCATTGTGAGAGATTGAGGTTCACCATTTCCATTTAAAAGAAAACGGACTCCCTGCCTAGTTATAAAAAACGAGACTGCAACATTTTAATTATTCTAAAAGATAAAAAGCAACATTCCATCTTCAGCTAATACAAATGTTTCCTTCTCCCAGCATTTCAGACACTATTCTGACTAGCCACTGGGTGTACAGTATTTGAATCTGAAATTGAGAATTACAGGTTTACAGAGGGACTAATGATTAGTTAACCCTTGTATCAGATATTAAGAAGATTCTATTCCCTATATAAAAAGTCAAAGCACATATTAAAAAAAATTCTTGTTTCCATTATTACATGGCCCTTTTAGGGGAAAAAATAGAACCATGTTTCAGGGCAGCCCATTTAAACACAGGCTCCTGCACATACAGATATATAAAAGGCAGGATCTGTCTCAACATTGGAAGTTCTTAATAAATCTAAGCTAAATGCATGGATGGGTATATGCATTTCTATGTGGAAATAACTGAAAATATTGTTAGATCGTCCATCCCAATGTAGAAATCAATAGTAGTATAACAAAAAATGTTGTATGTGTACTAGATTATGAGACTTCTTACAATACAGAAGATTTTCTTTTGAACACAGCAAAAAAGATTTATGGAAAACTTCTAAATAATCTTTGTTCTGCTCAGTTATTCATTGTCCCATCCATTTTCTTCATCAACCTTTCCATCATATTCAAATTTTATGTTAAAAAAATCTTGAGGTTTTTTTAAAGTATGATTGATCAAATAAATGTGATATATCAGCATGAAAGACAACATTTGCATGGATTTTATTTCTGTATTTGCCTTGTACCACTTATTTATTACTACAGTTTACATTACTTCTTAAAATATATGCTGTCGATTAGCGAGCACCCTCTCCCACAAAACTAGATGGCTCAGGAGATTTATAATGAATATAGAGACTAAACTGCAGGTTGAACTTCAGGTTGGTAGTTACTTAATGTTATAAAAATGTGATGGCTATTTGGTGGCCTGTGAGAAATAAGTTGGTGGTCTCAATCCAGTTTTCAATGGAGTTTGTTAAAAAAAAAAAAATGAACACACACTACTGTTAGCACTAATTGGCACCCCTGTTGGCAGTCTCAGCTATAAGGCCAAGGATTTAATGGACATGGAAAAGGGGTCTCTCCAGGTCAAGGTTGAATAACAATAGTGGAACAGCCTGGGAGAAGCTTGCACTGCCTGTACAGTTTTCTGTGTCTGTTTCTGTAGCTAAATAAGGGCCCGATCCTTTCAACACATGTGCGTATAGGTAACTTTATCCATGTAACTACTCAAATACATAAGGCATCATCAGGAATGGGTCCCAAGACATTTCAGTCTCCAGGAGTGAGGTCAATGTGGCACCTTTCAGTACTAAATGAATATTTATCATTCTGAAGATACATGATCACAGTCTTTGTCTTACAAAAATTCCTTGTTTATAGGGCTTATTTGACTTCTAAAACATGGCAAGTTCCCATCACTGAGGGCTGGGTCCACCTTACACACTAGAATTTCACAAAATATTTCTTATTGTTTTTTCCTTAGTGCATAAGTATGGTCAATGTGTTCACCTTAGAAAAGCTATTACTCTTACACTATATCATGTGGAAACCAAAGCAAGTATATTTTTAAAGAGAAAGAAGAGAGGAATTCAATCAAAGAAAAAAAATCACATACCTTATTACAATATGCATATTTTTCTTTACAGTTTTCATCTAAATCTGTTGCTGGTAAATGATGGGGGTATGGATAGCCTGGCAAGTAAAAGCTCCTTCTTTGTGCTGCCCTGCCAATGAGCCTCATGACTGACTTGTAAGGACCACATCAAAGGCTGAAAGGGCAATTCATTCTCAATGTCCATTCAGTATTTGATCTCCCTTTTGAGAATGCCACCAAGAGTGACAATTATGGTGGTGCTTTCTCTGATGGAAACACCTCACAAAAGACAGAATTGGAGCAACTCTATTCACCATAGGCCTCTAAGCAGCCATGAGACAGTAACAACTATCAGTCACAACCAACTTCGGCTGGATTTGAATCAGCAACCTAAAAGGTACACAGCTTCTTATTTTCAGGTAAACTGTAAAAAAAAAAAAAAAAAAAAAAAAAAAAAACTTGAAATGACTATTTAATTCTAAGATAAAAAACTACAAAAATAAACACAAGATGTGCAAATGGACTGGAAAATTGCATTCTAGATCAGTGCTTCTCAAAGTCGGGCCGGTCCGTCGCTTGTTCAGGGAAAGCCCCTGGTGGGCCGGATCGGTTTGTTTACTTGCCATGTCCTCAGGTTTGGCCGATCGCAGCTCCCACTGGCCACGGTTCGCCGCTCCAGGCCAATGGGGGCTGCTGGAAGCGGCAGCTAGCACATCCCTTGGCCCGCGCCGCTTCCTGCAGCCCCCATTGGCCTGGGACGGTGAACCGCGGCCAGTGGGAGCCACAATCGGCCTAACCTGCGGATGTGGCAGGTAAACAAACCTGCCCGGACCACCAGGCGCTTTCCCTGAATAAGTGGCGGACCGGCTTTGAGAAGCACTGTTCTAGATAATTGTTTAAACAAAATCTATAAAATAATAAATATACAGCATGTTGGGACCAAATTGTACTCTTGGATGGGTATCTACATTTCCTCCAAGGTTTTGGAGCCATTCAAATATAGAGGAGATGCTGGATATGCAGTGGAGCCAGGATTTGACTCATTGTTCTTAACATTGTCATTAATTTCTTTATTGTGTGAATGAACAATCCTTCAAACAGTGGGTCCAAAATAATAAAATAATCTGGTAAAATAAACAGGCCTAATTAAAATAGAGACAATGTGTGGTTCTATGATGCAAGAAGAAATACTGCATTTTATAACCAGTGTCTACAACTTTTCTAAACAAATTGTTCTACTTTTCTTTTTCTATATGATAAATTAAAGCTAAAACAATTCTTGTTTCAGTCTAGTGTTTTAAGTGACTGGTTTTGTCTGTATTTTGGAATTGGGAGAATATGACTGATTTATAAAATTTACAATTAATAGCATGGCCAAACATTGAGATGAAATTTATATAAAATATGGTGTGACGTGAGAATGTATGTCACAGTAAAAATAAATTTGATGTGCCAATTTCACAGCAGTATGAAGGAGCAGACCACAACATAAATGTACTGGAATGAATAAGAATGTACTGGATGGCTAACATCAGTGTTTGGCTGAATATTAATCCACCAAATCCAAACACAACACAAGAAATACTGGACAGTAATATAATTAACAGATTAATGTTGTGTGTTCATTCTTTTTCCATTTATTTCATTCTTCTCCTTTTGCCTTTCTGACATAGTGCCAGAACTCCCATAGACATCAATGGGAAGTGAGGGAGCTCAGTGTCTTGCAATACTGACCCATTTTTATTTCTGTCCGTTCTCCAGTTCCACTCTCTCTCTTTACCTTTTCCTTTGGCCTCTACTACTTTTCTCTCTTGATAGCACATTTTCCTATTTTTTTCCAATTTTCTCCTCTAGATCTCCAAGTTTTCCCCTTTCTCTATTCTCCTCCCTTTTCTGCCCCTTACATCTCTTCGGATGCCCCAGCCCTCACACTCATTTTTTTTCCCCTATCTCCCTTCAGTTTCCTGGTCTTGCTGGCCTGGTCTCTTTTCCCTGCATTCTGCAGCAATCTAGAATTACATGTTGCAAAATACCTTATTCTGAGATGTGCCCTGCAAGATATTTTGAAACATGCAATCCTAGGCCTTTTTGGGTTGTAGCTACTATTTGGCTTAGAGCAGGTATTGAAAAATGTTCTTTTCAAAGCCAAATATTGGAGTTTTGGACCAGACTCAGCTGAATACCTACTTAACAATAAATTCAATTAAAGCTAGAGTCTGCCTAAGTGCATAGAGTTGGGGAGGGTGTAAAGTGCCTTCTTCCCCTTGCATAGCTGACCAAGCAGAATACCATATTAATTTAATTAATTATTTTTTTAATTAATGGAGATATCCCATCTCCTAGAACTGGAAGGGGTCTTGAAAGGTCATTGAGTCCAGCCCCCTGCCTTCACTAGCAGGACCAAGTACTGATTTTGCCCCAGATCCCCAAGTGGCCCCCTCAAGGATTGAACTCACAACCCGGGATTTAGCAGGCCAATGCTCAAACTGAGCTATCCCTCCAGCCCCTGAACTCTGAAGAGCACAATACTGCTCCCTCCATACATTCCTGGGAAACGTTGCTGCAAAGGGAACAGGAAAGGCAGAGAGGAAGCAGGACAACTACAACCTACAAAAGGGTACAGAAGCAGGATTGAAGCCTGCACACATCAAAGCTCCAAGAGATGTACTCTGCCTCCCCAAGGCAGAATGCATTTGGTGTTCCCCCTGGGGCAACATTATGGGCCAGTGTGAGCAAAAGTTCTGCATGCACACAGATTTCATTCACCAAATGTAATATACTAGATGTTCAGTAGAGATATTGACATTTATATAGAGAAGCATATCAAAAACAATTATTCGAGAAACCTTTCATGTGATGAGAAGCCTGCAAAATGTCCTTCAAAATGAGTAGGACATTACATACTTTTAAGTATACTTTTGGGGTGGGGTTTTGAAGAGCGCTCACCATTTGCCATTGAAGCCAGGAGCAAAACTGGAAGCAAAGTAAAGCCAACATTGAGTACTTTTTAAAACTCCACCCTTACTATCTTGACAGCAGCCTTACAACTGTAAAAGCCTTTTTAAATTTAAGCTACTCTCAGTAAGTGACAATAATGAAACGATTTCATAGGTAAATCCAGATGGTCCAGAAATATTTAACACTTTCTTTTGTTAATTACCGCATATACTCGTTCATAAGCTGAATTTTTTTAGTAAAAAGGGAAGCACCAGAGAAGGGGGTCGGCTTATGAATGGGTATAGAGAGGGGGAGAGGTGGGACACAGCCCCTCCCCCCAACAGAGGGAGCAAGGAGAGGCAGCAGAGCCAGAAGGGAAGAGGCGGGGCCAAAGTCTCTCCGCTTCTGGCCACGCTGCTCTCCCCCCAGCCTCTGAAGCAGCTGCAGCTCCGGGGCTGGCAGGCTGCAGCCACGCCGCCTGACCCTGCCACTCAGAGCAGGCTGCGGCCGTGCAGCCTGGCCCAGCTCGCTGGAACATGTTGCGGCCGCGCCACTCAGCCCGGCCTGCTGGAGCAGGCTGCGGCTGTGCTGCCCAGCCTGCCGGAGCAGTTCCAGCCAGGCCAGAGACATCCTCCCCTGGGAAGGGATGTGATGGGGAGAGTGTAGGGATCCTGGGCTAGGGGTTGGGTCATATGGGGGGTGGTCACAGGGGTTACTGCGCTGACCCCAATTTCTCCCCCCCAAAAAAATTTCCCCACCAATTGCTGTCCCGGCCAGTCAGGGTAAGCAGCTGGCACGCCAGGATACTTTGTTTACTTAGGTTTACCTCAATGCCTGCGGACGCTTGATGGCCCGGGAGCCAAAGTTTGCTGATCCCTGAATTATAGGGTCGGCTTATGAATGGGTCATAAAAAATTTCCATTTTTACTTGTCCATCTTGCAGGGATCGGCTTATAAACGAACCAGCTTATGATCGAGTATATAAGGTACATAGGACCTGATTCTGCAATTCTTATACAGTGGAACTATTAATGATGTAAATTACTACACATTGTTGGTAAGGGTAATACAATTATACCCAAACCTATTGGCATTGTGTTATCCTTTTCTCCACTAATAAGGTCCCCTCTTTATTCTTTCTGGAGGGATAAATTCAGCCTGAACTGGACCAAAACTTATTATAATCAAGAAACATTTGATATTGATTCTTTTCTTTTTAGTAACGTTTAGCATACTTGTTTTTTCAGCATATGAAGACTTATGTTCTCATTTGGGTGTGGACAGTTTCCGGTAATTGAATTTAATAAACCAAGATTATTATAAAATATTTTAGAGTCAGAAGGTTAAGTGCAAAATCTCCTGCTTTTGCAATTTTCACTAAGCTACTCTGTGTCATTGATTTTCAAGTAGAGCTCTGTTGTATTAATTTAGGTGGAATATATGGGCTAATGGAGTCAACGTAACTTAGTCACTAATGAACATTAAACACCATTAAATAAAGTTTGGGGTTTGTTATACAGAGACTTCAGCCTGCTTCATATTAAGGCAAATACAATATTAAAAATCTTTTAACTTTTTGTTAAAGATAAAGAAAGGAAAAACAGCTAAAGCATTTGAAATATAAAGCATTAAATACGGTTTTCATTGTAATAACATTACTTGTTCTCTTTCCCTTTAGCAGGAGAGAGTTTTTAGAAGGGAAAAACAAACAAACCATGTCTGTCGGGTTTTAGATTGTATTAAAGATGGTAATAACTGTCTTTTTGGGGTTAGTGACATGGGCTAGTATCATTGCTATTATTGTGAAACAGGATTGGATTTTAACTTCAGGTGGTGTTTGGGATTTAGCAGGAGCTAGCAGAGTGGTGATATTATCTGGGTTCCTCCCTTAGCCTGGTCTGGAAAGAATCTCTCTCAGGATCAGGATGATGAAGGCCCAGTGTCCCAGGAGAGGTTAGAGGTGGCAGCCATGATGGGTGAAGCTTGCTTCAGCAGCTAATTTTTTTCTAAGGCCCCACAAGGGGAGGGGTGGCCAAAACAGCCCAGCTCTTAATTTTGTTGTTTACCAATTAGGCTTCGTTTCTGACACACTAATTTTGGTTTACTGATTTTCAGTTTTACACTTTTCTTGTTCATTAAGCATAACTTTAACATTGTTTTGGAGTTATACTAGTAGGCTATTTTGTTTAGACTAATTTAGTCCTTTTTGTACTTTTTAAAATTAACTTTAGCTATTGTAGGTTATTGTAACATTTTATAAATGTTTACATACTTTTTACAGACGATCTTACAATTTGAGTAAATTTGCAAGCCCAATTATTACAAAAGCTCTCCACTGATCTCAACTGATATTTCTTCTTAAAAACTTGTGGTGCAATATAGTTTATTATTTGGACCCATCTGATTGGATTTTTGTTTGCTTGTTTGTTTTGTTATTTTGGCTTTCTGTATTTTGAATGGAGTAGTTATTCTTTGACCGTGTATATTTTTGTTGGCAAAGTGGAATTAATCATAATGGGAGAAGACTGGTTTGCAGTTAGTTGATGGCAATCGTTAATGGTAGTTAAATATTTTTTCAAGCATACCCAGACAGGATAATGATCGCTACCTTATATATTCCTAAGCATGTTAAAATAAGTTATATTTGATCATCAATAAGACTTGCTCCAAAGACAGGTTCCCTTTTCTTTATAAAAATATGACCCTAGAAAAGCACTGTGCTCCCCCCCCCCCCGTTACCTAATGTTTTTCTCTGGTGTCATTGGTTCTCTGTGCTACCAGACTACCACAGTTGCTCATTCTTGATTCCCCTGTATTTGGGTAAAGATATGAAAATCTGGCTTTTTTCCCCCAAACTTATAATTAAAATTTGCAGCAGTTTAAATTAATACCAAGCATATTCTAGTACATAATTATATTGTAAAAAAATATACATGCTGTTGTCAGGTTGGTTTTTCATAGTCGATTATGAGCAACTAGAAACAAGTACCACTGTTTTATTTCTCTCCCAGACAGCTATCAATGAAAGGAAATATCACAAGTATCCTTTTAACTATGTCTAGATTATATAGTTAAGACCTGATTTGTAAAGTTTCATTTTCCAAACATCTTGTGGCAAACAAAATCAGCACTAAGAAGTGATCAAGGAAACCAACACTGGAAGTGCTGCATGAAGTTTTCTAAAGAATAGTTATACTTCTCTCACAGTCTCTTAAATTAAAAAGACCCAGCTAGAAGTTTTTCACTTAATAAAACCGGGCACATTTCCATAAAACGGAAGACCAAGAGACAAATGTCTCTTTATTATAACTTAGCTGAAATCCTCCTTATCCTTATGTTATCCTTAAAACAACATGTTGACATAGTTACTGTTGTTCATATACAGTATAGACAGTCATCCCTTTCCTAAGTGAGCCTGTTAAAAAGTGGGTTGTAATTCTTTTCATGCTCATCTTCTGATGCTGTTTTCACTATACTAGTTAAAGGCCTAGCCTTAATCCCTTTGAATAAATGGGATTTTGTCACTTATTGCAGTGGAAGTAGAATTGGGCCCCCTGGCCTGGCATCTTCCACTTTTCTCAAAATAAGTACCTTTGAACACCAGAATCCATGTTATCTGAAAACACTCATTATTCAAGCTCAAATTCTATTCTGCAACATGTTTAACTCACATAAAACAAGTCTTCCTCTCTCATTCCACTGACAATCCAAGTCACACATTTATCTTAATCATTTCATTGTTCAAAGAGGCATAGCCCACTTTATCTCCTATTGTGTTATGAATGCTTTGGGTGGTTAAGTGTTACTTATCTGTAAGAAGCCTTTTTTTCCCCATTTTTATCACTTGAGATTTATTTTAGTAGAACTATAATTTCATTTGAGATCAAGATCAACCTATTCCAAAATATATGCTACCCTCTCGACAGCTCATTATTTTGACAGTACACTGAACTGTAATTTAATGACTTCTTTTGATCTATTTTTTTCTTCTGCTGCACCCCTGCAAACACCTTCACTCAACAAAATTCAGAAAACATCTTACTCATAAGAGTAAGGAAACTTTTAGAATACAAAGACACCCTAAAGCGGCGAGGAATGAAATGCAATGAGAATGCATAACTTGTTTGCTGTTCGGCCCAAAAGGGCCGTTCGGCCTTTAAGGGTTCTCGGTGAAGGGCTGAGCTGAATGACCCAGGACGAGGGGGAATAGATACAACTCAATTTTATTATATGATGATAATTATAATAAAATGTTAATTTTATGAATTCTTATTAACTTGCTACTATACTATGTAACAGATTTTAAACAACTATAATTACTATGTAACTAAATTTGTAACACTTGCAATTATTATGTAACTAACTTTAAAACACAAGATAAGGGAAAGGAAACACATTAACAATTGAGGCCTTTTTCTGTCTAACCACAGTATGGGGTAACAAGCAAAGTAACCACAAACAAAGCAACGATAGTTAACTAATTACTTACAACCATGCAGATAACAGCCAGATGGGAGAGCATATACATAATGAGTTCGAGCCGGCTATACGACACACGCTCAGGCTGAATTCAGGAGCGGGAGGGTCAAGCCCAAGTTGATCAGACCTGGACTGGCCGTGACGTAGGTTCGTTTTTCAGGACACCTCTAATTGCTATACAGGGGCGACTAAGTATATAGTTTTTAGAAGTAAATGTGGTACGCATTGATTGGGTTTTTAGTGCCCCACTGTCTTCCCCTCATTAGGAAGAATAGTACAATACGGAAACTGCAGAAACAGTTTTTTTGTGTGGTAACACTAGGGACACGTCCCTCATAAGTTTCCTGTGATAAGCACTATGCCCTAATAAGGTTGTGCAGTCTATTGGGCCTCTTTCGTGGCTTTGGGTCCGCTGCGGGGTTGCGAAGCAGCCTGGCCAAAACAAAGGGTGGGGGGGGGAAGGATATAGGCTGTATTAACATTTGCAAATGCTATATTCTAAAGAATATAGTTCAGTTTTGGCTCCTGTGAATTGACATTTCAGATAACAGAATCTCAAAGAGAACAGTTTCTAGACAAGCAAGTTTAGGAAGCCTTCTAGTTGGTCATGGATAACCAAAAGGAAGCTGTTAGCTGTGGTGAGCTCTCTTCAAACACACATGCAGCCTGGCAGAGACACTTAACATTCGCCCAGGGTATGTTTAAAACATTCATTTTGCAGTATACATTAATCAGCTACAAAACTATAATGCTTTTTAGCCACACTTACACTTCTGTAACTACCTATAATATTTTTCAGCTTTAATATTATGTTCAAAGAAATGTTGGTATTAGGAGAGGTTAATTTGGCCAACCTAAATACATACACAATCTGTAATGTGGCGATCAGTTAGTGCATTTAGAGAAAATAATAATAATAATAAAAGATTTAAATTCACTAACTTTTTATTTATGTACATCCTGGAGATCAGAATGCACTACTTTAGAATGGCATACTTGAAATTTTAACATTAGCTCTTCTGAAAAAATGTGGTGCTTTTGACAGCTTCTATTGTTCTGGAAAGCTACCAACTGTATTTCATTTTCAAAGAGTACTGTACAGATTGAGGCTTGAAGGTGATTTTGCTTAAAACTCAATGCAACAAGCTTTGTTATCACAACATGCTTCTTATAACTTTGATTCCCTCTAAACCTTTATAGTCTTTCACATTTCTTACAATCCCAGACTGCTGGTTTTCACTGGGTATACAGTACACAGTGTCAAATGCAGCTTTCTTGCTCAGGTGAGCAGTCCCTTGATTCCAACAGGGTTACTCACAAAAGCAAAGTCCAAGATAACAAGATTTGGCCCAGACAGTATAAAACAATCATCTCTCTATCAAAATGAGTTCATCTAACAAAAAACCACAATTGTTTGATGTTCACTCTTTATTGAATACATTGTTTGAAATGTCTGTGATACAGACAGAGATAACTAATTTTTTTTTTAAAATATTTAGATTTTGGATGCTACATGAAATTCACTGATGTCCTTCCTTAAAAGTTGTTAGATACATAATAATTGCCAATTCATCAAAATAATTCATCATTAACACCACAGTAAACACATTTATGTCAAACTGAATTAGCCTATATACTTGTATTGGAAGCAGAGAAACAGCTGTCATTCTGTTTGCATAAATTTTCAGAAATATGTTTCTGGCAAAGTAAAGCACAGTATGTGTGTTTCTGCTCTATTAAAAAAAAGTAGGCCTCAATGAAAAAGGAAGGAAAAAACACACAGGGCCAAACTCTGCTCTCCTTACTCCCAGATACTACTTAAATGTGTAAAAACTAAGTGAGTGAGGTTCTGCAGGATCAGGAACTGAGTGTCAAATTTGATACTTAATCCTATTTGAAAACTTCTGTTGAAATTAGTGGGAGTTTTCAATATGTTTAAGAGAATAATATTAGAAATAAAACAGTAAAATGATAGTCTCCAAAATACTACAGGCCTGATTCTGCCACTGTTACTCACATTGTATGGTATCTAACTTAAGCAGCTCCATTAACTTGGCTAGGGCTGAACACAGAGTAGGTAGGATGTAACAAAACTGGGACTTACTATGATGTACTGTATATTAAAACATACAGAATAATAGTGACTTTTATAGTTCATATATAAAAACCATTAAGGAAATCCCCAACTGGACTAAATTCTTAAAGCTATTAAAACTAGTCTGGAGGAACTGATTTTAAATATAAATTCATCCAGTCAAAACACAAATTTAGTTTAAAACATATAATGTTGATTAAATAGATTTATGTCCTACAGTAATTTAATGTTTAGAACAGCACCTTAAAATAGTAAAACATTGTATAAATACTGCTAATTATTATTCTCTCTCTGATTCTATTGTTATGTTTCAATTAACATTTTTACAATGTCTCCTTTGATTCACTTTTTAGGTTTCCTTTAGAGTTCATGTAACTACTCTACTGTTAGTTATTTATACAACTATTATATTTAGCATGATTTACCATAAATGCCGTTATAACACCTGTGGTTTCCCTCATTAAGAGCTGAATGGATAGGGTCATGGGTTGAAAGGGCAGCATATGGGCTACGAAAGGGCTAGTTAACATAACCTATTATATTGGTGCACTGGTAAAGCTCATTTCTATTCATCTGATGATTAGTTCAATCAATATTTATTCCTGTGTACTTCCTTTGTCTTTAGCTACAAAGCAGACATCCTTCAATTTCATAGCACAAGTCTTGTCTTCTGTGAATTCATTGTTTCACTTGAAACAGAAAAAAAATAAATGATTTATTGGGCAGCCTGGGATTCTCTCTTTTGATTTTGTTTTCCAGCATTAGATAACTAGCACACATATTATGGCAAATTGTAGTTACTGCGACTGTGTATTATCAAAGATATATTTCATCCATACATTTCTTAATAGGCACATGTCAATGTCATACAGTGTTTGATTCCTATGCCAACCCCAAGACTTTCTGCTTAGGATGGGAATGTGTTTTATAATAGGAATTTTGAGTTGTAACTCCTGTGAAGTGATTGTTTTCCCTCTTACATATTTCCCTCCTCGCTCCTAAGATTAGTGATATATTTTACTATCAAACATAAAGCTTCAAAACACTGCATTCAGTGGTGCTTCTTGTGTAAGGACAACTAGTATGAACAAAAGTTGCAGGATCAGGACCTATATTTCCAAAACAGGAAATTCAGTTGTCATATTATGACGATGATGATTACTTTTCAATGTATTTATTTCTGGTAGCACCCACATTGTACTAGGCACTTCCCAAAACAGAGAAGAATGGATTTCCACTGTCCTATATACTCTATATTTTCACAGTCCTGTGTAGTCCATACTTTTTAATATACATTTTAAATTAAGTATGAGATTGCTGATTACTGGAGAAATATTCACCAAAAACAGTTTGTTCATAAAACAAAGTTAGGAAATACAAAAATCTTTACCAATCTGGATGTACAAATGTTTCAGAAATTAATTATGACAGAAATCTGATTCTATATTAATTTGAAATACAGCACTTCCATTTGTACAATCTAATATGAACACTATTGTTTTTGCAAAGAAACATACATATGTGACATCATGTGGAATTAGTAAATGGTTTAAAAATCAAAATAACCTTTCAATTTTCAATTTTGATTTCTGCTTATGATAATTTAACTAGAGGGATGTCATTACCTATCAACATTAACATTTGCATTTTTTATGAAAAAAGAAGAGTAATATTTTACCATTTGGTATGGTCTCATCATATCTAAGTGTTTATTGAAAATTATCAAAACTTTTATCAGTAAAGCCAAATTGTGTTCTGCTAAGGCCTAATCTTGCAAACTCTTACTGGCGTAAATGGTTCTTTCTCATGCAAGTAGCCCTATTGAAGGCAATGAATGTTACTCATATGAGTCAGAACTACTTATCTAAGTAAGAGTTGAAGGATTAAACACGTTGTGATCAGCTCAAATATAGGTTTCAGTTCTGTCGGGGTCTGGTCCTACTCATTAAAATGAATAGTAGTTTGCGCTACCATTGATACTTGCATAGGTAATACACTATTACATTTATGTAGATATTCATGTCAATTAATTAGGATTGCATTTTGTCATTCTTTCCAAAATTAGTTTTGATCATATTCCAGAGACACATGATTTGGGGTAATTAAAGAAAATTATTTTCTTTACCTTAATACAATTATAAAATTACCTGCATCCATCTATTAAATTTAAGGAAATTGATGCTTTTCAGTTGTCCAGACACTTTTTACATGCTAATTAATAAACTCCCTCAATAACACTGAAGATTGGATTTGTTTAATTCACACCTTCCTAATTGCTTATGAATATTTCAGTGAAACTGTGAAAATAGAATAACTGTATAAAGTAATGTAGTATTTCAAGCCCAGTCCTGAAACTAATAAAAAAAGTAAATCATACAACAAAACCTGGAAAAGTACCTAAACTCTAGAGTTTTGAGGGTTTTTTCTTTGAAATATACTAGATTTAACTTTTTGCTGAGATACCAATTGAGAATTTAAATATTACTTATTAACAAATGTTGTGCTTTGCAACACTGTTTAAATGTAATTTTCACAAAATAACTAACTGTGATCATAATCTTGGTGTTTGTAAGTACTTGAGGTAAAATTAGCTGTGACTTGGCATGGCTTTTAGCCAGTTGTTAGTTCTCTATACTGAGTCTCAGTTGTGCTAGAATACAAGACCAAAATGCACTAATGTTCATAATTTGCCTAATTATATTATAAATCAAATTTAAAATATCCAGAAAACAAACCAAGTGTTTTTGTTGGTTTCTTTTTTAATCCAAACACTACTTTGCTTTTATAATAGTGCACATAAAGCCTCTTTTACTAAGAAAAATATAATGTGTTCTTATCTCTGATCTAAAAATCAACGCTTCTTCAGTTCAAATGTCTCACGTGATTCTTACTCCTATATATTGTACATCCTTATAAAGGTAACATCACCATTATTCATCTAGCCTTTTCCCCTTATAAATTCCCAAACTAGGTATTCTATACTGACTGAGATTTATATTTAAAAAGAGAGAGATGGACTAAAGATGACAACTACAGTGACTAAAGTACAAAGATGTTTACATTTCAGCTTCTGTTCCATAAGATTCTTCAGCAATAAATCAGCGTTATTGAGTATTCTTAAAATGACTTAAACTAAAATTGTAAGCACTCGAAGAAATAATTTTCTGTATCAGATTACCAGTGTCTGTAAGGTAGTTACATAACTGCTTAAGTGTGACTTTAACACGGATGTACTTTTATGGATATGGACTGACTGAGACTCCCAGACTATAATTCTGCAAATATGGAGGTGCTGTTCCAAATTGGTGCTGCAAGTTTGGGGCATTCGGTGAAAATGTTTAGTCTGGGAAATTTTAGAAAAGCATGCATGCATCGCAGACTTAATACTCTAAAGGGAATGCTGTAGGACCGCAAATCGCCAGGGAAAGTTTGACAATCTTGTGTTAAAGACGGTGCTCTCTCTTCTAAAAAAAATAACAGTGAACCAAAATAAATTCATCTTAAATAAAAGAATATGTCCTTCACAAGAAGCTGCAAACGCATGCTTTACAGTCCTGCAATATTATTTTAATTTCCTAAAGTAAGTAATCTATTCATTAAATAAACATTTATTAACAAAACTGAACATGGAATGGGATTGATATTGTTAACGAACAACTGAGCTAAACAAATACCTTAAATCCACACTAGATTACATCTCTTTTCGCCCTTATATATATTCGATTGAAAATACTCTTTGGGTAACGTTCTTTCGCGTAACAATAGATTGTGGGGGCGGGTTTGGTGCTCTACCATCGTATTTTAAAGTATTGAATAAAATGTATTTAAAATACACACATTAGGACTCTATCTTATTCCCTTTAGTGGGAAGAGGATTGGTTTGGCAATCCTCTGTCAAGCTGACAGAATTTGATGGGGGAAACGCGGCTATCCTGGTGCAGACCAGTGGGAAATGCTGCTACAGGCATTGCAAAGTTTGCTGACACGTCTTCACCACTTCTCCATTCCCATGAACCACTCACTCAGTCTGATACCTCTAACATTAGGGGTCACCGATCTCCTGGGAAAAGTACAAGGGATGGAGACTGCACATTCCTTTGTTCTACCAAATAAACTGATTTCTTTTAGGCAATGACAGGATTTTGTTTAGAGACAAGGTGGGTGTGGTAATGTCTTTTATTGGACTAACTTCTGGTGGTGGAAGTGTACTTTAGCTGGGAAGTTTAAACCTTCCACCAACAGAAATTGGTCCAATGAAAGGTATTACCCTCACCTACCTCGTCTCTCTCATATCCTGGGAACAGCACAGCTACAACAACACTGCAAAGGATTTTGTTTTTACATTATTTACCATACAGCATGTGGAAGAAACACTGGAGGCAACTCTCTCATTAATGTTACAACCTCTTAAGGACCCTGATGAGCCGCTGTTCAGTTACAACAGAGGAAGCTGGTGGGGGGAGAGATGGGGAGAGGAGATTGTTTTCCCAGACTGTTTACTAATGTAGAGAGTCACTGAAGAGCTTATTCCCACCTCATACACCCTCCGCCATCTCCTACATCCTTAATCAAAATAAAATGTAAACCCTAAACAAGAAACGATGCTACATTCCGAAAATGAAATACACAGTAACTAGCAAATGATCTGCTAGGTTGACATAGAAGAAACACATTTTAAAAGATTAAATGTAAAAAAGACGGGGCATAACAGAGCTTTCACTGACTCGAGGTGGGGTTTTTAAAGCTAAATTGTGTTAAGCAAATTCTTGCCAGCCTGTCTATGTGGTCAGCTAGCGCCTTGCTTTTTCCCGGTACCTATTACAGTCACTTCTCCTCTAAATAAGAGGGATGCCCGATCTAACGGCTTTGCTAACCACCAGGGAAATGAGTTAGTTTCCAAAAAATCCAGCATAATGCATTTGGAAAAAATAATATAAAAGTTTTGTAAGGGTGCGATGGCGTCTCTCTGTTTCCACTCATCAAATTTCAGGGCCGGATTAGAGAGAAATTTGCACACAGTGCTGGTTCGGGTTCCTATCAATATTCAGAAGGGATACACTGATCTCCTTCCCCCGCCACATACACACTTAGTTTCGGCCGTAAACCCTCTGCTGTTGGCCCAGTATCAGAACGGCAGGGAACGGGTGGTTCCGGAGGGATGCACCGTCTGATCTCTGCAGCCAGGAGGAAGAGGGGCTGCTAGAGCCTCGAGGAGAGGGCGAGGGAGCACGAGTTGTGACGAAAAGAGACAAGGAGGAGGCGGAGAGCGGAGCTTTCACTGAGTAATCTGCCAGGTACTGGGGTCCTGCCCTGGTCCCTGTACTTGGCTTCCGGGCCGGGAGAAGTGGGTCAGTGGAGCACATGACAAACGCAGATGCCAACAGGGAAACACAACCACCACCACCACACACACACGCCCCTGGCTTCTCCTGCCCGCCACACCAATCAGAGCGCACAGCACGTCGCCAGGCACACGCGCCCCCCCGAAACGCCTGCTCTGCCCGACCCACCGCCAACCCGCGCAAAAAGAGCAGCTACTCCCTGGAGTCCCCCTGCCTCCAAGAGCACAGCACGCGGGCGGCGCCAGGGAGCGGCACCCCCCACCCACTTCCAGCACCCCGTCCTGCAGCAAAGCCGCTGTCAGTCACCTTGCCCCCCAGTCCCCGCCGCTTCCACTCGCCCCTGGCACGATGCCCTTCCGAGCAGCAGCTCCCCCCGCTTTGTGGAAGCGCCGGGGGCGGGCAGCGGGACTCGAGGGATCACGGGGCCTGCGAGCACAGACCACTACCCCTGCCCTGGCAGGACAGGACAGCACAGAGCATCTTCTCCCGGCCCAGCGAGCACGTGGGGCAGAGGCATCCACAGCGCCTCCTACTGATCACAGCTAGGCTGGGATTCCAGGGCCACCCGCAGCCTGGACGCTGCTTTCTGCACCCGGAACGCCCCCTCTGCCCTCACCCCCGTGTAAATGGTCGGGTCTTCACTCCTCTCAGTAACCTGCGGGCTGGAGGATACTGAGGAGGGCTTGAGGGGGTGTTTGGATGGGGTGGGAGGAGGGCTGAGGGCCACTTTATGAGGTGTTATTACTAGAGTCTCTGGCTGTTTGTGAAGGGCTGAGAGAGGGGAGGGAAGTGGGGGAATCTTTGCTTTGAGACAGGCCAAAGACTCCATTAAAATGCAAGGAGCTACTCTCCCATGGAAGAATGAGTCAGCTGAAAGTCCAGGGGAAGGAGGGAGACACAGAAAAGGGTCTGCTTGACTCCTAGCACTGGCGAGCTGAAACCTAGCCAGCCCTGGAAAAGCCCCCAACGGAGAGAGCCCATCTCTGCAGCCAAGCAGGTGCTTCCAGACAGCCCAGCCCCTCAACCACTCTCAGGAAGCCGGTGACCTGCACCCCCATCCCCAGACCCTCTCTTAATCAGTCGACCCAAAGTGACGGCAGCTGACACTGAGCAGGGCTGGCGCGGGGGAGTGTAATAAAACAAAGCGAGCCTGGAAGTTCCCACCAGAAGTTTAGCAGCCACTACCCCCTTCCTCCCAGCCGGTGTCCTTTCCCCTTCACGGCACATCAACACACCAGGGAAGAAAGCGTCTAAATGCCCCCCCCCAAAAAAATAAAACCAAACTCCAACCCCAAACCCAACCCACCTGCGTGCGCCCTGAGAGGGAACCTACACGATTGCCCAACGCACACCAAAATAAGACATTTCTAAACATTTCCGAACAGCTCTCAGGGGACTGTTTCCTCATCTCTTCCTATTAATGGAAGCTGGGACATGCTAAGGAGACTTAACTCTTCTGAGTCCTAACTCCCAGTTGAAACCTCCCGTATACTGAAATGCTCTTGCATTCCTTCTTTTAATTACGCTCCTGCTAATCATCAGATAGAAGAAGTACATGTAACAGATGCCCGAGTGAACTATACCAACATTTCGAAATTGTTTGTTTACTTTGGGCTTGTTTTAGTTCCCCCGTACAAACCTAAATAAGTCGACCCACCGCCATAATAAATAAATAAACGAAAGAAAAATCAATAGCACAAACAATACATTAGACATCACTGAAAAACTTTATGCAACATAAGCAGCAAACTCCCCCACCCCCACAAAAAAGGAACATAAGAGAAACCTTGGCTCTGTGAAATCAACCTCCCCCCCCCAAATAATATACTCCCCCACCTCCTTATTCCCCTAATTCTTCCCTTACCTCGCATGGTGTTGGCGATTCCCTGCTCAGCGCAGTCATGAAGCTAACAGCTTGGACCTTGTATCACAAAAATCCCCTCTCAGCAAGAACGAAGGCTGCAGCCGGAGTAGATCTGCTCTGCTGGGAAAATCATTCCTCCAAGGTTGTTATTCTTATTTTTTGAAAGTATAATGTGTATATAGACGTAAAAGGAATGTCTGTCTGGCTTGTTTGAATTGTGCGTGTTTCTTTTTCCGCCTCCCCTCCCCGTATTTGCTCTGAAATACCACTAGCAGCTCCAAAAGATTTCTTTTGTGATTACTTGGACTGAGGAGGAGCAGGAGCGATGGTGGTTGTTGGTTTGTTAGTTACGGGGACGGGGGGGGGGCGAAAGGAGTTTCTATTTTTTTTTTTAAAAAGGGAACGGGGGAAAAAAAGAAAGAAAGGAGGGCTGTGTGAATGGCAGAGCATGTGCGTTTTCACATGACATCTGTGCCTGTAAGCAGATCCCCAATGTGAATTTTCACTGCTCGGTTACAGGGACGCGCAGAGAGAGATTGAGAGAGAAAGCTGCAAAGAGGCTTATAGCAGAGAGCTGGCTGCACCGGCTACCCGAAGCTCCTCCTGCTGTCAGCACCGCCGCCAATCAAAAGCCTCCCGAGTTGGGAGCCCGCCTGGGACCACTGAGGGGGAGACCCATCCGGAGAGAGACAGACAGAGGGGCGCACAGAGAGCTATTGCCACAGAAAGGGGGGCGGCGGGAAGAGGAAAACACATGCACAAAACAAGAGCACCACGGCCAGTTTGCTGCTCCCTGGGTGGCTGTCACAGCTTTCTGCCCTGGGTTATTCACTCCCACGTTTACTAATGTATCAAATATAACTGTGTGTGGTTTTTAATCATCACCAGATAGTCTCCCTGTCCCTCCTCAATCCAGCACTGCACCCTGGCCCAGAAGGAATGGGCTGTTTATGTTTGTAAATAGCCCCACAACTGCCAGATTGAAGAAGCAATGAAGATCGCTCTGGAAATATTCTCTGTTAACAGTTTCCTCAACGTTTACTACTTGTGGGAGCTTTTCTCTGTTTTGATGCCAACTGCTTTTTTATCATTCTGGTTTCAGTCTCAGGAAAAATGATGGTATAAAGTGAGCTGCCTGCAGTGCATTGGAGTTTGAGGAGAGGTAACAAAACAGGGAAATGTGAAGCCCAGCATGTGATTTTTTTTTTCTGAAGGGGTATGGTGGTGAGGGAGGCAGGCAGAGGAACCCTCCTCAGATATGTATTTTATTTGGGAATGAGACTATAGTTCCTGATTTCTCTCTTCTGAAAACAGTACAAAAGTTTTGTGGCCAGAGGTTCTCTCAGAGAAGGGAATGTGAGTGTCAAAAAAAGTTTGTTTTACCAGGATAGGAATAGTTGGCAGTTATGCAGCAATGAGTATATATAATAAATATATTCTGATACAGCCAGATCCTGCATCCATTCTGACTTCAACTGAAGCGTTACTTGAGAAACAAATGACTGCAGGATTTTGGCCCATGTAATTTTTGTAACATCCTTAGACAAACCATGGCCTCTCTGATGTGAAGATCTGAGCCTCAATCGCACTAATTTAAAGGGGAGTTCAGGGACCTGACCAGTTCACAGGAATAAGTCCCTCAATGTGAAAAGCCAGTATTTAGACTGACAGGGTGTTCACCCCCTGAGGGATGGCTATATGCAAGTTTTGTATACAGCCCCCACAGGCAGGTGACAAATTCATTATCAGTTTTGATAATGATTGGATGTTTTTCTAAGAGTTATGCTCTAGTTTAAAGTACACACTTGATTAGGCTTGATGCAGTCACCTGTTAGGGAAGAATAAATTCTTCCTTTATGGCAGGAATTACCAGGTGAAATGCTATGGCCTGAAGACTAGATGATCAGTGATCTCTGCTGGCCTTATGATCAATGTAGACCAAGTGGTAAGTGGCATTTCCACACTTGGTGAAAAGTGGTACAGTTTTCTGTCTGGAGGACAGGGTGACAGCTTTCTTTAAGGAATCACTTAAAATATGCACACATGAATTATGAACCTGTTGGTTTTGGGAATGTTGTCTCAGAAGGCTATGGTGAGGCTTCCTTAGCACTATCCAAAGACTTCAGATTTCTTTGACCTCATTCAGTCTTGTTTCAAGTCAGTGTATTATAAATAAGCCACACTTGTGTTAGCTGAAGATGGAGATCAACTGAAGGATGAAGATCACCTGTCCATGCTAATTTCCTTAGATTTATCAATGGCCTTTGGTACTATTCACCATGAGCTTTCAGTGATGCATCTGCAATCCTCAGCAGGGATTTATGGTGATGTCTTGGGTCCTAATCCTATGAAATGCTTAACTTTACTAGCATAGGTAGTTCTATTGAGTTCAGTGGGACTACAAGTGTAATAAAAGTTAACCATAAACTTGTTAGCAGGATTGGGGGGTGTTGACTCCTATTTAGTGGAGATTTTAGAATGTATTGCTAGATCTTTGCCTACCCAAGGAGTCTTTTATGTGGGATTCCACAAGGTTCTAGTTTCAACCCTTCTCTTAAACATGTATGAGAGTCTATTAGGAGGGTAGAGAGAAAACATGAGTTATAGCACTTCCAGTATCGGCTATATCTCCATCTTTCTAATAAAGTTGAGTGATTTACCTGATATCTGAATGAGATTGGAGCTTGAATGAAGGCTCAACACAGAGAGCACCAGGATAAATGCTTGTAGGTTGAAGAAAGCAACTGGAAGAGTGGGTAGAGATTATATGCAGCCCTTGCTTGAGGGAGCACACCCAACATATCCAACATGTGTTGTTGAATTTTATCACGCAGGAGGTAGAATTATCCTGGCTGTCCAGGAAGCAGCAGTTACTAAGACTGTTTTTTTAATACATTTGGCAGGAATGTTGTCACTCTTGTTTTCAGGTTCTGAACCTTGCTATTGTCCATGCTTTTGTGACTGATGTTAGACGATTATAAAGTGATGTAGTTAGACTACACCTTCAGTTCATTCAGGAACATAAATCAGTAAATATTGAAGCAGCCTATTTGCTAAGCATAGAAAAATGTATTAAACAACTGCTCTGGCTACTGGACTTTTTTATGGTTTGACTATAAGATGATATTTTTGGAAAACAGTGCAAAAATAGAAAAGCCTTCTTTCCTTTTTATCAAAATGACATTTTCAATCAGCTCTTGTTTTTATCTACAAAGCCGTAAAGGGTTTGGGCACTGAGAACCAGGGACACTATAGTCCTTTGTAATTGCCATGGAATTGCACATCATAGGAGAGATACTATATTAGTCTCCTAATTTAAAGGTGAGCAGAGCTGATAGCAGGGCATTCTCTGGGAGGGATCCTCCCATCTGGAGCTTACGTCTTCAGCTTGATCTAATATAATTCACTTCTGTTACACTCTGGGAGATGGTGCAAAACTGATCTCTATCTCCCGGAATGTGAGTTGAGGAACTTGGGGTAGTTGGTTTTATCATGTGTTCTAAACTTATGAAGAAGGTCTCAAATATTATTGGGCTACTTGTTGTGAAGCTGCTCCAGATAATCCAAATATATTTGCATCTTACTATATATACATATGGACTTCAGTGAGCACCTCACAGACAAGAATTTCTCCTTACCACAACCTGTTAATGTAGGAAAGTATTATTCCCTTATTCTAAACGGGGAATAGAGACACAAGAAAGAGGCGTATGACTTGTCCGAGGTCACTCTTTAAGTTTGTAACAAAGCCAAGAATTGAACAGAGACTTGAGTTCCAATCCCATCATTTAACCACAAGACCATCTTTCAGCCTTTGTAAGAAGGGATTATTCTATAACCAAAGTGAATGGAATGTCTCAGTTTACAGATTTTAAATGTTTAAAAATTTAAAACAGATCAAAATTTGGTCATGCACACACGTGCATACATACTATAATATAGTAGCTTTACTTTACTCAAGAACTTTTAATGAGCATGTTTTAAAAATAAGTTAAGAAAAACAATACTACATTATTAATATATTTGGATTGCAGATTGAACAAAGAAAATGCCTTTTAGAACAGTCACTCACATAAGCGCCTTTCCCAAGGCTCTGTAGCTGACAAATCTTTTAAGACAATATTTAAGGCCACACAGTTTAATAATTTTTAATCATATAAAATATATTCATCATAACCACATTAAAGATGCACCAAGTTATGCCTAATTCAGTTACTTCATTAAAAATTACTGAATAGAAAATAGTCAAACAAATTGCACCTACAGGCCCAATACTGCTTCCATAGAAATGAATGGCGAGTTTCTGTTGGATTCACAGGGAGCAGGATTCATCCCCTAGCCCTAAATTTGTTTCTTAGCTTCACTAGCAGCAAGATTGGGGAAATATAATTTCTGAGTCTCATCTGCCTCAAGCAGATATGCAAGACATTCCATGCCCTTTATAAGTCATGGGGTACTTGAGACTTTTTTTTTCTTCCAATTTTGCATCTTAAAGCAATTTAAATAGGAATTGTCAAGAGGTTCAAGAATCTGAACTTCTCCCACACATTCCTTAGTTGTAGTTTGCTCACTGAATTATACAATTCTTCCTCATTTCTTTATTATCTGCTGTCTTAAAAATGATAGCAAGGCATATACAGGGAACACATTATGTTTATTTGAACTCCAGCATAGCCTGTGTATCATTTGTTACATGTCAGACTTTCAGTAATGTATTATTTTATTTGGGAATTGTATCTTTAATATATTGAAACAATTTAAAAAGTATCAACAATTTCTTATTCAATTAGAAAAAATATTCAGTAATTGAAAACCTTTAATTATATTACTTTAGTTTTTTGAAACTATGGATGTAATATATTATGCAGGACAAGATAACCAGAGTTTTTCTTTAAAAAGAGAGAGAGAGATAGAGAGAGGGAAAAAAAGACCTGATTTATTCAGTTTTTTGGGGTGGAATGAAAAGTGATCTCTAGCTACACTGTGTGGGTCTCAACTCTTTTCAACACTTCACTTCATTTAAGAACAGATGGTTGATGTAATCCTCCAATCCCACTGTCAAAAATCTTTCATAATTAAGAAAGAAATAGGTTTAAAAATTGCATTTTTTTCTTCAAGCAAATAGTTTACAAAAAATGTGAAATGCTAGGCAGCTTTCAAGGCATTTTTTCCCCTGAAAAGATTATATTATGATCTGTTTTATGCATTCATAAGGTGTCAGTCACTGCAGTATGTGGGCCTTTGTATAACAGTGTCCTTTCAATATATCTTTGAACAAAAGCAGGTATCAAGTGGGAAAACACTTTAACATGGTGATTTCATTTTCTCCTTTCTTTGTTTACTTATGATGGCTAGTAGCTGAAGAGGCTGGATTCAAGGTAATTATTGGTCAGACCAGCATTCACCATGGAAATAAAATACAATAGAGTATGGGGCAGAACTAGTAGTCTGGAAGGCATATAAAACCAACGCAAGTACCAGTGCTCAAGTCATCTGGTGCTCCTACTGAAGAAGCTAGAACATCTAAAGGCTTGGAAAATGAAGAGGAGTCCAGTAAAAGAATCCTTGCCTGAAGAAAGAAGTTGCTAAGAGGTTGCCTCAAAGATGTATTCCTGACATATTTACAGTCTACAAACTGGCATTACCTATTTTGGAGTCACTGATAACTCTGAAGAAAATAATCTCTATTGCTTATGGATCAATGTCCTAATAGATAAAGCAGAAGATTGGGTATTAGTTGGTGAGTGCTACAGACTACCAAATCACACTAAGGAACAGGATGACCGGCTTCTTATGCACCTATCTGTAATGTGCAGGGGGAAAAAAGCTGCGTGATCATGGAGGACTTCAATATGAATGACATATGCTGGAGTCTCATACTGCCAGTACTAAAAGTATCCTTGGAAATTCTGAACTTTATAGATGACCATTTCCTAATTCACAATGTTGCAGCCAACATAGGATAATTCTTTTTTAGTCCTTGTCCTAACTAAAAATTAATGATAGTTTAGGTACAAGGTATCATGACTTGATCACATTTATAATGTGCAAACAGAATAAAGCCTAGACCAGTAAAATATATATACTTGGTATTTTAATAGGGCAAGTTTCCCAAAGCTGACAACAGTGAAGACCCAAATCAGGTAGGAGGAAGAATTTAATCAGAAAAATGTGAATGATAATTGGGAATCATTTAAGAACACCTTACTACTTCCCAAAAAGCCATAATCCCACAATTTACAAAGAAGGCTGGGCTGGTTTAAAAAAAGTCTACCTGGATTAGAGGGAAAGTAAAGGCAACTGTAAAAAAGTTAAAAGTTATATAACAGATAGATGAAAGGGGAAGTTGATAGTAATGAATATAAATTAGGAATTGTAGGAAATTGATTAGAAGCAGAGGGATACAAAAAGAAATCTATGGCCAGCAGAGTTAAGGACAATAAGAAGGGTTTGTTTATATATATATATATATATAGTCAAGATTCTTTTTGTACCTTATATATTAATAAGGTACAAAAAGAATCTTGACAATGGCATGGACCATTGGAAATGGTAGCCATATCAGTGATAATGCAGAAAAGAGTATTCAAAAATATGTATGTTCTGTATTTGGGAAAAAAGTAGATGATGTACTCTTTCCATTCCTTTAGTATTTGGAGGATATTAAAACAGAAACTACTGAAATTTAGACATTTGCAACCTGTTAACTTGCAGCCAAGAGTTTTAGATGAGCTGGCTGAAGAGTTTGTTGGACAATTAATGTTGATTTTTCAATACACATTGGAGTACTGGGGAAGTTCCAGAAGACTGGAAGAAAGCTAATGTTATGCCCATTATTTAAAAGATAAACTGGATTGTAATTATAGGCCTGTCAGTCTAACATTGATCATGGACAAGAAAATGGTGGCTGATACAGGAGTCAATTAATGAAGACTTAAAGGAGGGTAATGTAATTAATGGAAGTCTGCATGGGTTTATGGAAAATAGATCCTGTCAAACTAATTTGATATCTTTTTAGATAAGATTACAAGTTTTACTGATAAAAGTAATAACATTGATGCAATATACTTAGACTACTGTAAGGCATTTGACCTGGTACTGCATAACATTTTGATTAAAAACACTAGAATGATGTAAAATTAACATGGCACACAGTAAATCAGGGGTCTCAAACATGCAGCCCGTGGGACTCTTGCGTGTGGCCCGCCAAGCTCCCCGTGCCCCCTCCCGCCCTTCTGCCTACCCGTGGGATTGCCCCCTGTGGCATTGCGAGCCCCACACCGCTTTCTGAAGCAGCTAGCAGCACGCCCCTTCGGGCCGGGGGGGGGGGCATCATCCCCCACAGCTCCTATTGGCCAGGAACAGGGAACCGCGGCCAATGGGAGCGTCATGGGAGGTACCTAGAGGAGTGGCAAGAGCAACGCACACATGGAACCCTGACCCCCCTTCCTCCCCCAGGGGCTGCAGGGACACGGTTCCAGCTGCTTCCTGGAACGGAGCAGCGTGGGGCCGGGGGCCAGAGCAGGCATGCAGGGAGCCTGCCCTGGCCCCGGTGCACACCGCTGCCACCCCAGAGCTACTCTAGGTAAGTGGCGCCGGGCTGGAGCTCGCACCCTGAACCCCTCCTGCACCCCAACTCCCTGCCCTGAGCCCCCTGCCACATCCCGCACCCCAACTCCCTGCCCTGAGCCCCCTGCCGCATCCCATCCCCCTCCTGCACTCCCTGCCCTGAGCCATCTGCTGCACCCCTCATCCTCTTGCACCCCAACCTCTCAACTCCCTGCCCTGAGCTCCCGCCGCACCCTGCACCCTTTCTGCACCCCCTGGGGGCAGCGTTTGGGTGGGAACTTCGGGGAAGGGATTGGAATGGGGCAGGGAAGGGGTGGGAAGAGGTGGGGAAGGGTCAGGGCCTAATGGAAGGGGTGGAGTGGGGGTGTGGCCAGAGGCAGTGAGAGGGGGTGTCAGTGATGCAGCCCTCGGTTCAATGCACTAGTCCTCATGTAGCCCTCATGGTCATTTGAGTTTGAGACCCCTGCATTAAATGGATTAAAACCTGGCTAACTAATAGGTCTTAAATGTAACTTTAAACAGGGAATCATCATCAAATAGGTGTGCTTCCAGTAGGGTCCTGCAGGGACCAGTTCTTGGCTGTACATTGTTTAACAGTTTTACCCTCGGGGGTGGGGGGGAGAGAAATCACTGATAAAGTTTGCAGATGACACAAAAAATGGGGGAGTGGTAAATAATGAAGAGGACAGGTCATTGATTCAGAATGATCTGGATTGCTTGGTAAAGTAGGTGCAAGCAAACAATATGCATTTTAATATGTCTAAATGTAGATATATACATCTAGGAACAAAGAATGTAGGCCACAAGTTACGTTATGGGGGACTCTATCCTGGGAAGCAGTGACTAAAAAAGATTTGAGGGTTGTGGTGGATAATCAGCTGAATATGAGCTCCCAATGTGACGCTGTGGCCAAAAGAGCTAATGCTAGGACGCATAAACAGGGGAATATTGAGTAGGAGTAGAGAGGTTAATTTATCTCTGTATTTGGTACTGGTGCAACTGCTGTTGGAATACTAGTTCAAGAAGGATATTGATAAACTGGAGAGCCACAGGAATGACTACATGATTAGAAAACATGCCTTATAGTGACAACTTCAAAGAGGTCAATCTATGTAGCTTTACAGAGAGGTGGTTAAGGAAAGCCTTGGTTAGTCTATGCGTATCTATATGGGGAAAAATATTTAATAACGGGTTCTTCATTCTAGCAGAGGCAGGTATAATATGATCCAATTTCTGGAAGCTGCAGCTAGACAAATTCACACTGGAAACAGGCATACAGTTTTCACAATGAGGGCAATTAACCATTGGAACAATTTACTGAGGATTGTGGTGGATTCTCCATTACTGACAATTTTCAGATCAAGACTGGAGATGGGCTTTAAGAATTATTTTGGGGGAAATTCCATGGCCCGTGCTATACAGGAGGTCAGTTTATATCATCACAATGGTCCCTTCTGGCCTTGGAATCTATTAAGCTCCTTTCTTGGCAGAGCTGAGCATTCGAAAAAGCGAAGTATGGGCTGTAGTAAAGGAAACAGGAAGATGATAGTTGGAAGAAGCAGGTAGGAAAAATAGAATATACCAGTTAGAAGTAGAAAATGGACAAAGAGCAATGTACCTCTGCTTCAAACCAGTCTGTTCTGAATTTGCAGCCCAGGATGTCAGATACTGAGGGAGTCAGCATTGTACAGTGGGAACAACATGATTCTTTAGGGGGTAAACTGTTGTATTTTATTTGAAAGTGGGAGTAGCTGTTACACCTGGTCAAAAAATTTCATTTGTAGGGGTTGGGGGTGGGGGTGGATTGGGTTTTCAACTAACAATATTTTTATGGAAATATTTAATTTTCTTTGGAAAACAGAAAACCTAAAAACTTAATATTTTTTCTGAAAACTGAATTTTCTGATTTTTTTTCAGTTTGAAAATTGTTGGGTTTTCATTTTTTTGACAAAAAGTCAAAACTTTATGGGGAGGGGGAAAGAATTCCAACCAGCTCAAGTAGCTGAACTACCTCTAACCTAATCCAGCTGTTTTCCCCCCAATTTATCGTCATTTTTAATTTAGTTTGATGCATTGGGTAGTTTTTCAGAAAACATGGTCTGTCATCAATCCTTTGCTATTGGAGTAATTTTCTCTGGGATAGGATCCGGAAACACTTATTTCTTAGAAACTACTATCCTGAAGAAGTAAGTTTGGGGGGGAGGGGGAGAAATATTTTTTATACATTTCAACATAAGTTACAATTTAAAAAGGAGGGTGTTAGAAGCAGAAGAGATGTAAACCAGCAGAATGTGGCAAAGACGGTTGTAGGGGATGACTGGAATTTCCAGAGTAAAGGATATGTCAAACTGACAGGTGTTCAGCTTTGTTTTAGATTGATAAATTGACATTTTATAGTAAGTACGTATGTGCAAAATGCAAGAACGTGCAAAATGGAGATATGCTTGAGCTGCAAGCTTAGGATCAGATTTTGTACATTACAAAATGCCCCTGGAATTTGGACCTGGGGCTTTAGTTCAAAACTGTATAGAAGCAGATCTGCTGCAAAATTTGGATGTGGACCGTGTTCAAATTCTAATGTTTCCCCTCTCTAGTACCCTTTGAGATATTCAGATCTGGGTGTTTTGGACTCATCCCTAGTGTATACTGCATCTATTTCAACACATCATAATTATAGCTGTAGCTCATAGCAACAGCTATAGTTAAGGTTGCCCAAGGGTTTCTATTCTAAATGGGCTTTTTAGTAGCTCATAACTTTTTCAAACTTTCTCCTTCAGGCTTGAAGGTATTTATAGAATTCTGCCACATCCATGTGATCATAGAAGGTGCATTTGCCTTATTGAATGCATCTCTTATGCATGATAGCATTCAACAGAATTTATTTTTTGTATCCTTAAGAAAGCAAAATGAAATAAAAAATAATGTTCAACCTGTGCACATTTAGTTAAGGACTGTATCATAATGCATATACTCAGGGAGCTGGAGTTAAGGTTGAATATAGGCAATTTCAGCTTTGGCATTTCCTAACTTCAAAATACAGAACCTGGCAACCTAAACATTCTTTTAGCATATTTTTTTAAATTTTATGTAATCTACCATAAAATGATATACAAGAGAAAAAAGGTGCAACAATAGCATGTGCATATATCTGCAGACAGCGTGCTGCAAGCTGTCCAGATATTAAGGGTAAGTTTTTCAAAAGTGCTCAGTGTTGGCCTAATTGTTCCATTGATGTCAATGGGAGTAGAATCAGAATCTGAATACCAGGATTGTGGCTAAAAGTCAGCCTCAACTATGCCCCACTTCAAAAAACATCTTATTCCAGGGGTTCAAAGACTACCATGAATTAGCACAACTAGAGACAATGAAAAAATATTCTTGTCAATTTCCATATATCTAACCTCTAAATGTAAGGTGCAAACAATTTATAAATATTAACTTTTGCAAAAAGTAAATAGGCTAATAACTTTAATTTTAAATCTTAAATCATTTTAATAAAATAAATAGCAATCTGAGCATGTCCATGAACCTTCTACTTCTGTGCTTCAAGATGGAAGAATAGACAAACATCCTGAAAAAATGATATTTGATGGATACCACAGAGGAAAGTTCTCATAAGATTTATTTTAAACTAACAAATGCTGATCTAAATCAAAATTCTTGGGCCGGTATTTTTGCCCCTGCTAAAGTGGCTTTGTGCTACTCCAGCAGCATCTTCTGCCTTTTTAGCCAGCTTTTGGGGGATTTTTCCTATGGATGGCATAAGGGCAGTGTAGCAGCTTCTGGTTTAGGGGACATATCAGTCATCTGGCCAGGGAGATGTGACCTCTACCGGGGTCTCAGAATGGCAAATGGGAGCTGAGCGGAAAACAGAGCAACCATAAGGCGTTTCTAACTTGTGCTAGGGATTGGTCTGGCACCTGGTGACCCTGAGATCTGGAGAATATAAAAGTGTCTTACAGTCCCCTGACATCTTTCTCCCCCCCATCCCCTCTGAGCTTTACTGGCTACAGCATGGCCAGTCCCAGGCTCTGGCCACTTTTCTATAATATATACGCCAACATTTAGATGCTGTTGAGAAATGAGGCATTCCCAAAGAAGGTGCCTTGACTGTTTACAATGGGATAGAACTGTACATGGAAGGTCAATCTCTGTATCATCAAAAAAATTATGGGCCTCTTTTGTGTGAAAGAAACAGAGGAGGCTGCCGGTGATAGAAGGAAAAGCATCCAAAGATGTGAGTGTCTGCGCCTCTGATTTTGTTGTCATTCTAAGGGTCCTGATCCCACTGAAGTTAAGGTGGTATAAGTTATATCAATAGGAGAAAGATTGGGTCCAACTTCGTTAACTTTGTGTGCACCAGAGGTTACAAACCTGTAGAGAAATGAAACCCTTAAGGTCCAGGGGAGTTATATGAGAAGATGGCAGTAATTTACATCAGTACACAAAATAGAAGAATAGCATAAAACAATTGGAAATAACAGGGATTGTGACCAGGAAAACCTTCATTTTCTGCTGCACAGCATTTTTATATTAAAAAACAAAAACAAAACAAAACCGTCCCCATCACCAACCAACCCCCACTCCCTCTGAAATCAGTGATAACAGCCCAGATTTAAAGAGGCAAGGAGAAACAGAAGGAATATATACACAGCTGATTGTAACATAGTAAAATAAACTGAATATTAACTTCATATAGCTATTATCTTTTCCAAAATTTACCAACTTAAACATTGCCAACTCAATCACATTTACAAAATTGAACAGTGGATTGTCTAAAAATGATAGTTTTGTGGCACTTAAGTAATTCATATGCTTTTATCATGTAATTAAAGTTAAAGAAGCAATTTAGGAAGGAGCAAATAGCAAGATGGAGAAGTAGGAAGGTGGACAAATACAAAAACACAGGGATTGAAAAAGACTGGGATCCAGTGAGAAATTTAATTTTCACCAAGGAGCTAGAAACATTGCTACACAACCTCTGTATATGTCCAGGACCACTATTTTTAAGTTATCCTATACAGTGTAATGGGACACAACATTATTTTTTATAGATACAGACACCGAATCATTTTAGGGAGTGGCAGGGATAATCATGCATTATTCAGTTGGCATCTGTATCAAGTTGTTCCTCACAGCCTCTAGAAGACATGACACTATGTGTACACTCTCTTTTTCCTTGTCCTATAATTGAAAATTAACAAGCAATTCTATGCTGTGGTAGGATTCTCTTTGGCCATGGAGACAGCAGAGAGGTTGTTGATTGGACCAGCAGCTAGGAGATACAGCACCTGGGAGGAAGAAGGGGAGATCACATGTTGGTGAATCAGGACCCAGACCCCTCCTCCACCTCTCATTGGTGGGCTTTAGGGAGCAAGCAGGATGATTAGCTCTCATTTTCCCCACCCACACCCCTATTTACATTTCTCCTGGGGTTTTCAGAGGTCTCTTGCCCCTTTTGCTGTTGCATGCTCCTTCCCCTTCCTTGTAGTGTAGAAGCTGTGTTCTTGAGTAAGCTGTGGGTCTGATCAATTGGGATCAGAAAGGAATTTTTCCCCATTGGGCCAAACTGGGGAAGGTCTGGTGGCTTTGCCTTGGAGACACAGGTGGGTTGAAAGGAATATAACTTGAAAGTTTAATATTAGGAAAGATAATATTGTTTAGCTTGTTGCAATATGCAGTAGGTGTCCAGTGCGGATAAAGGCTAAAAGGGCCAGCTCCCAGAGGTAAATGAGACTTATTTCATTAGTGGATCTTGTGCCTATAGGGGAAGTCTTCACAGACCAAGATCCCCTTTTGGTACCATCTATCTTGCTGGAGATGGAAGGATTTTGAGGTGGATCAAATCCTAAAGGTAGGCAGAGGCTCTTTGCCAGAAGCTAGGAATGGGCGACAGGGGATGGATCAGTTAATGATTACCTGTTCTTTTCATTCCTTCTGGGGCAGCTAGCATTGGCCACTATCAGAAGACAGGGTACTGGGCAAGATGGACCTTTGGTCTGACCCAGTGTGGCCATTTTTATGTTCTTACCCAATATTATTGGTTATATTGTGGAAGTCCCGTAACCCTGCTGGATCCAGTTAAATGCTTGGTAAGTGAGTCGGCATATAGCAACCCCCCTCCCTGCCATGTGTCAGTCACCTGTGTGTCCTGATCACTGTGGACCAGTCACACAGTAAAGAGGTTTAGGAAAACATGAATATTATCACAAAGATTATGCAGGTCTATAGTATCAAAAACATAACCACAAGTGTTGTGACCAGCAATCCAAGATCCTACCAGTGAATGTCATTTCTTAGACTTCTGATAGATTATTGTAGCAGCATAGCCCTATCTCACTCACCTGTGCACAGACTTTGTTTCTAATAATAAGATCAATAGCTATTTAATAAGTTTTATTTTAAATCTCTACACAATCTGTAGTTTTATAAATACATGTTGTGACAATGTAACTTGTGTTTTAGGGTGCATGGTTTCCAAGATCATCCCTCCCTTGGAAAAACCAAAGGGTTACGTGGAGAGGACACTCTGTAGACTTTTCCCCAAATTGCTCTTTAAAAGGGAGAAAAGGGGTTTGATAGGTGAACCACCACACGCAGATCATGGGTTACGATCAAGCCCCAAATAATCAACCCCTTTGGTGCTAACTGTAAAGAAAATACACCTGGTACATGATACATAAAAGGCGCCGTAGTACATAGGAGGTGATATATATCTTGTGAATGATTGAGACATTTGGTAGCTCCCAAAGCAATTTCTTGGGAATTTGCAAAGCTATGAATATGATTCCTGACAGGAATCATACAGGACAAACAACTGTGCCCTAAATTAAAAGGGAAAAGATAGTATTTCTGGTGTCTTGTGAAAGTCTGAAAGTTTTATGCTGACATCTTCCAGGGTTTCTACTGATGTAGCTTTGGAAACAGGGTTTACTTTTGGTAAATTATTATTTGATGGTGGGGCTGAAAGGTAATTGTTTGAGGTAGTGGCCTGTTCAGAACAGGAATACAGGGCCAGTCACTAACTAAATGCACAGAACAGAAAACAGAGTTGTGTGCAAAGCTCCCACTTGTATTACCCTTATCAAATTGGTGCTACGTACAATTCTTTTGCTATGCACCAATATAAATAATGCTAGCTTGTAAGCCACAAGGGCTGAAAAACTAGCCTGGGATGGGGTAGTATAGGAGTAGACTAGCTGATCCCTCTTTTCAGTAACCACACCCCCTATCTCCACTGCACTGGCAGTAAAGATGATGTGTAGTATACAAGCCCATATACTGGCTATATACCCCTGCAGGCTCTCCATTACATTGGGGTGAACCATGCTACTAAAAACTGTATAGCACATCATTCCACTAAATACACACTATCTTTCCAAGGAATAAAAGGGATGTCTCGATCCTGACAATCTTACACACATGAATGATCCTTATTCATTCATCCGGTGAAGCCAATGGACTACACACATGAATACATGCCACTCATGTGAGCTGGGATCAGGCCCAGAATTTGAGTAGTTAATAGGCAGTTAAAGAAAGAAAATCATAAAGCAAACACTGGAGGTAAGAACTGGATCCACTTCCAACAGATTAGGTGGAAAAATACCTAGAAAAATCTTGATGTCACAGCTCGATATACATCTTATTATAAAAAGCAGCAGATAAACTACATAACACAAAACTCAGTCCTGTGAGCACTTACTGAGGGGACGATAGGTTTGGCAGGAATGGAATCCTTCCACAAGTCCTTAGACCTGCCATTCAGTGGGGCTTCCATATATTTTGCATGCTGCAGACAGAAAGGGCTCTGTTCTGGTCATGCATACCCTGCGGTTTAGGATGACATGGCAGGGACAGGCCAGGCAAGAGATGATGGGATGCACAACTAATTAGGAATACTGGTTTGCTATCTGTTCAAGGCACACACTAGAGTAGGCAATTACAACTTTGACTAAGGGGGCTGGGCCAAGCCCTGCTCTCAGTTACACAGAGGTAATTCTGCAATAGTTTCATCAAATTAAAATGGATATTAGAATCTGGCATACTATCCTCAACCCATAGCTCTATACTAGTGTTATATATTTAGATAGGATAAAGCAAATTAGGGCAAACCCTGTGTCAAGAATCAACATATGGGCAGTCAGAGCAGGAGTCGGGCATAAGGAAAGGAAAGTTAGGGTCAGAACCAGAGTCACAAGCCAGATCCCAGAGCCAAGGGTCAGAACTGAATTACCTGGTGCAGGGCAGGACCTAGGCAAGGTCTGTCTTAGCAACACATCAGGGATCTACCTTAGCATACAGATAGGCAGCAGGTGTTTTCCCTAGGCCCTTAATAGCATGCCTGGGCCAATCAGGGAACAGGTATGCTCCACTAGTCAGGACCTCTGTGAGAGGGCAGTCATTGGTGCTACAAGGCTCACAGACCATTGGTGAGTGCTCTGCTAGAGCTATTGGGTGGCAGCACCAATGCTGCAGTCACCCAGGGACCTCCAGATACAGGTTCCAGCCCTGTGGATGGCACAGTAGTCATCACACCCATAACACAATCATCTCATCACACCTGTAGGCCTTGCTCCTGCTCCCAGTAAAGTCACTGAAAGATTTGAGTGACTGCTGTAGGCTTTTGCACATAATAAATATTCAGGTAATGTATTATTCAGGGCCAAATTCAGACCTGTTTGCCACTCTTGACAACTCCACCAAATTTTAGGGAATTACACCTGGTTTCCAAATGTCTAATTTTGGTCCTCTGTGTTAAAGTATCTCATTTTTCCCCATTCAACTCAGTGAACTTTGGGAATCTTACAGGATAATTTGGATGCAGTGCTGTTGTAGCCATGTTTGTCCCAGAATAGTAAAGAGACAACACGGGTGAGGTAATATCTTTTATTGGACCAACTTCTGTAGGTGAGAGAGTCAAGCGTTTGAGCTTACATTGAGCCCTTCTTCATGATAATTTGGAGTGAGAAGAACATTTGATCTATAATGCATAAAAGACACTGGGCTTGATTTGCCTCTCATGCCAGTGTAAATTGGGACTAGCTTTGCTTCTCTATGATATTGCATTTATGTAGAACTGAGGTGAGAGGAAAATCAGACCCACTGTTATATTCTGCTTATACTTTTCATGCCTGATAAAAAGTTCTAAAGAGTGTTAATGTTATTTGCTGACAAAAACAAAAAAAACCCCTTAAATGTGTTCTTAAGTTTATCTAAATGCTCACTATTTAAGCAGTATTTTTTTTTTAAAAAATCAGTCATTATTAACAAGTGATGGTTTTTGACTTAATGGCCTGGGGTGAAGCCAAGGGCAGATAACACTCTAACAAACCGGTTGTTAACTTCATTAATGACCAATTTCCTCAGGATTATTTCTATTATAAACTAAATTCAATGGTTTAGATCAGAAATTATACATTTTTTCTTTAAATTAGCTGTGACATGGTTAGAGGAGTATTTAGGAGAACAGATTTTTTTTTCTTTAGCTATTAATGACTATCATTACTCTGGACAGAGAGAGAGAGAGAGAGATATCCAGACCTAGTAAATTTGCATTGTATAATTCCGCTAAAAAACTGTCTCTTAATTTGGGCAGAGGGGGCATGAAGAAACAAAGATGAATATACTTCTGCTTCACATCTGGATAAAACCAATGCCAATTAATATTCATCTCAAAACTATTCCAGCGGGTGCTGCCTATGTCTGTTAGGAACTTTCCTTTCTGTGCATTTATTTCACCATTGTTACAGACGGGAATGCAATCACATGGAAACTAGTGTAAATCCCATGCAAATGATTCATACTGCTTATGTGCTATGCAAATTGAACGGTCTATATTCTACCTAAATAATGCACAAGAATGTGATGCTAGCCAAATACTGCACAATGCTGAAAACCCATTTGATTTTCTGGCTTTGAATAAAGAGCTCTGCATTATGCTGGCAGCTGAGGAGTTCAAATAGAAAACATGCCAGCAGTGTAGACCAATGCATTATCACCCCAACCCCCTTGCTGCATAACTGTGCTTCATAATATGCCATAATATTGGCAAGCACAGCTCAAAGCTCTTTAAGAACAAGAAGCAGCTCATGAATAATGGTTGGATCAGGAAAGTGATAATTAAATGAGACAACTGAATGCCAGTGGAGTCCCCAGTGGAACATATTCTTCAGTGAGGATCATTTCCACTTTTCATTTTCCCTCCCAGTTTCAGTACAGGCTAGCAGTTCATTACTGTAGATACTTTTCAAGCTCCCCCAAAACCTTTTATGGTATTTTCATATTTTAAGATGTGCATCGGTGTTCTTTATGCTTAAAGAAAAAAGGCTTTACCTTTGTGGGCTTAATGACATAATATATCATGTTGTTTTCACAGAACTGGTAGCCTAACAAACCACTGTAAAAGTAGTTAGAGGGCAATATCCCGCACTCTGCTGCCTTGTGCTACTCTGGCTACATAAGTTGGCCTAAAACCTGGCTTAGATAGCAGTTAGAGAGTTTCCCCTGTGTGGGAGAATTCTGAGGTAGCGTATCCCAAGCTGCCATACATAGTGGATCCTGCACTACTCCACTTCTTGTCCCCATAGCACAGACTGTAACTAGGGTGTTTCTATGCCCTGGCAACGTACAGCTACTGGGAGAGCACATTGAGGGCTATTAGCAGCCACTGTGAAGTAGAGCAGCCTTAAGGTGTCACTACTTTGTCAGAGTTTGGCCTAGTGGCCTTCTTGTCTTCGGCTGGCCCCACCAGGACTGATGGCCCCTCCAGCTTCCTCCTGAATTTTGCTGACCGTAGTCTAGGATCTGAGCCAAAGGCCAAGAGCTCTGGGCCTAACTGTCCACTGCCTTTCTACTTTGTGTAGTCATTTACACTTGTGAAAGTGAGTTCAGAATGGATGTAAAAAGCGTCACCCACTATAGACGGGTGTAAATGCCCACACAAAGGCATTTTAGAGGATCAGGCCCATTATGGACCAAATACTGCTTTCACTTAGAGCAGTGGAAAGTTGGAGGGACTCCATTGACTTTAATGGAGTTACTTCAAATTTATGCTGGTGTAACTGACCGCAGAATTTATCCAGACGTGCATACTACAACGCAGTTTTGTATCCTAGGATGCATGTTACATTCATTCATGCTTTTCTCTGAAATAACTACAAACCAACTTTTTAAGCTGTCTCCGTATGCTTAAAAAGTTTCACAATGAATGTCATTGTTCCATTTCAAACCAACTCAGAATTTTTATCAGTTATTTTTGAAGTATTTGGCAGTATAGCTTTGCATTCAAGATTAATAGGATATTTTTAGCATCTGAAGTATTGGGAAAATGATTTTGGTTTGCTTATTTAATAAATACATTGAGCAGATGATTACTATTTAACATGCACTTAAAGATTTTCAGAAAAATGTCTTCAGTGTTCTAGAAAAAAGTGTTCCTCAGAGTGGAACAGTCCAAAAAGTTAAAATGCTTCGTGATCACTTAGAACTGTGTATTGCTGTAGTTTTTAAAAGGCAGAGTGACTTTCAATTCACTCACACAAAGCTATAGTAGTAACCAGACTACCCGGGAGAGTGGGCAGGGAGGCAAAATCCATTTCTCAACCTGGGACAAGAGTTTAGAAACAAATGAAATAAAAAAAAAGGGGGGGGGTGGGAATTTTCAAAACCATTGTTTGTACAAGCTCCCTTCCCTTCCACCACCCAGCACAATGTCCAACTCTTACTAATTTAGGAGTAGTTCTAATTCAGTATTCACACATTCAGAAAAAACAGATGATCTATAGTCCACACACACAGAGCCCTGTCATGTAGTCCCATTGAAGTCAACAGTATTCCTTTATGTGGAGTAGCTGCAGGACCAGGACCAGGACCATATATAAGGAGTCATACTTAAAGAATAATTTAGTAGCATACCTATAAGATTGTGTATGGTCCCTATGGCTTTAACATTATAGAGTTTTGAAAAATGTTGATAAAATATCATTTGCCACTAGCTGAAACAGAAAGCCATAGTGTACAATCGAAAGACAGGCAGAAAAGGACAGAAAGATAAGATTGCATGCAATAAATTTGCCAATTTCACATTACAGGTGATTCACATTGCTTACAACCATCTGCAGAAAATGAATAAATTAGCATTTGTCAGTAGAAAGTTTCTCATAACTCTGTATGCTAATTTGCATATGGGGGGAGCTAAAAAGAATGGAAGCCTTTAAATAAGTACACATTGTTGTATAAGAGAGAACTCTAAAAGCTAGAGTGTAGTGCTTGTTAATAAAAGTATAGATTTCAAAAGTCCAACACAGCCTCTGCCTTTTAGCAAAAACAAGGTACCGTCACCATACATGCTGCTAAGATTGATTTCAGCTCTAATGTTTCTCTTTGTAATCTTTAGGGAGAATTTGTTTAGAAAGTGAGACTATCATTATCCTTTTGAAAAGGGTTCAGTGCTTCCCAGAGTTGTGTATTATAAGTGCACAGATTTAGTTTAAAAAATGTTCTGTTCAGTTTGGAATGTAAATGTGGAGGGAAAAGAAAACCCACCACCAAACACTCACAGTAAGACTCATTGACAACGCATCAAGCTGAGACATGTTTCATCTTAATTAGCATTATTATGCATTTTGTTTTACACTGTTTTAGAAGCAAAAAGGGGGTGAGGTGGAGCTTGGCTCTGAGATGTGCCTATCCTGTTCTGATTGTCCAATACATTTTACATGCCTATAATAAAGTTAATATGGAATAAAGTTTGCACTTTTCTTGGAAAGAAATCTGCTTAATCACTTTATAGATATGATTTTTGTGAAAAAAGATTACCTTTAATAGTCTTAAAAGGTTCATCGTGCTTTGGGAAGTGTATAATTAAAATAGTATTGTTGCAGCATCTGGTTTATTTTTCATATGTTTAAATAGCAAACTTTGAAATGTGCAGTATCATAGAGATGATGTAAAGGAGGAATGAAGAGATATTAGAAGCAGCATAGTCCAGTGCGTGGAGACAGGACTAAGAACCAGGAACTACTGAAGTCTAATCCCAGTCTGCCACTGATGTGCCAGGCAAATCATTTAACCTATCTGTAAAATGGTGATAACACATATCTTACAGTTGTATTGGGAGGGCTAATGAATTAATAATTGGAAAGCACTTTGAAGATGGAAAAAAAAAAAAACCATGGACCTGAATCTGCAACCCTTGGGCACACTGAGAGGCACCAATAAGCCTCTTCAGAGTATAGTACTATCCAAAGTGAGCAAGGGAAATACAATAAGGTCTGACGGGGGGTACCTTTACAAGGTTCTCTTTTCCTTTTTTACCCCTAGATAGTACCAGGATAAGTAGGTATTCCCTATAAATAGGATAGAGTATACTGACAGTACTGTTAACACTAGAGTACATTCTGAGAAACATTTTGAACATTTCCCCTCCCCCAAATTATTTGTGTGAAACATTTCAAAATTGTCAGAAAAAAATAACCAGTTTTTATTTGGATTATCTAATTCACACAAAAAGCACATGTTGCCTTTTTCCCCCAGAGACTATTTGAGTTTGTTTAGGTGATAAAGGAAAGCCACTAAAACAGCATGTGTGAATGAGACCAAGAATATGAGACTTGGCACTTAGGTTGTCAGCTCTGCTGTCGGTTAACTACTCATTGACATAATAGGGCTCTTGCTCCCTTCCTCTGACCCCAATGTTTTTGTTGTGTTGTAGATGTTGTCACAATACTTGGATAGCTCTGCTTTCATCTATCTAGGTATTTATATGGCCCTGGATGTGAGTCACCTCCTCTGCATCCTCATCAAGTGCACTTCAGCCTCAGTTTCCCCTCCTTCAATGCCTCTGGGTTATCACATACCAGACAACTAGTCTTCCAAATGAAAACTCCTCTTCAGGGATCTGGTTTATTAATATAACATTTAATTCCAATACTTGCAGAGGAAACCTTCAATCTACACGCTGGCTTCAGGCTTCCGCAGCCCAAATATTAGAGTCTACAAATAAACCTTTGAACCCTTGGCTCGGGCTTCCAATCTTGCCAACTCTTATGTTAGTTGGTGTTTTTCTTAAAGTCCCTGCTCCTGTTGTGATGGGGTTATGCCAGAATCTCTCTTTTCATTAAAAAGCTCCTAGCCTTTATGACTGTGGTGATAAGCTTGAAAGCAGAAACCCCAAAGAATTTTTTTTAAAAGAGTCAGAAGGTAAATATAAAGAACCCCAAGTTGATTTTTTTTATTGAATGGTCTTTGGGGGGCTTGACTTGTGAATTCTGAATGTTTGGGGTTGGCAATACTGGGCTTCACTACAGTCCTATTCCTCAGCAGCAAGAGTCCCGCACAGCCCTCTTCCCCCTGGGCTTTAAGAGTAATTCCAGGCAGTCCCTGACCCCTCACCAGCTTCTGGTCACAGTTCCACTCAGACTTTTTTGATAAGGGCAACTTGAAGAGAACACATGTTCTGCTGGGAGACATGCACAGTCAACTTGTGGAACTCCTTACCTGAGGAGGTTGTGAAGGCTAGGACTATAACAGAGTTTAAAAGAGAACTGGATAAATTCATGGAGGTTAAGTCCATTAATGGCTATTAGCCAGGACAGGTAAGGAATGGTGTCCCTAGCCTCTGTCTGTCAGAGGGTGGAGATGGATGGCAGGAGAGAGCTCACTTGATCATTGCCTGTTAGGTTCACTCCCTCTGGGGGACCTGGCATTGGCCACTGTCGGAAGACAGGATACTGGGCTAGATGGACCTTTGGTCTGACCCAGTATGGCCTTTCTTATGTTTTTATGAAGGGAACAACTCTCTGCTCTCTTAGTCATTCTCTGACTGATTATTTGGTTAGCAGGACTGACAACCCCAAGTATATAAAAAAAAAATCATGAGTTAGGCTCTGGTTCCTTTATGTTAGTAATGATAAAATAAAAAGATGCATGTGAGATTATTTTTTGAACTCGTGATTAAGTCAATAAATACATTCTTTCTATTTGCGTTCTGGTTTCTGAGCCTTTATGGTTCATGTTTTCCAGTTTTCCTCTGTAACCATGGGGGTTAGAAATTGAGACTTTCAAAAAAACCCACTAAAATACTCACATCATTCAAGGAGATGCGGTTTTAAGATTAACACCAAATATCGTGAGAGTCACACTTGTTGGCAATGATGGATTAATCACATTAAGAGTCATATGATTGCAGAACTACATTCCTTACCAGTCCATCTGGAATACCCCTAGAATTCTACAACTTAAACACTGAAATCAATGTGAATTAGGCACCTAAATATGTTTGAGGATCTGGGCCTAAGTGACTTGCTCATAGCATGCAAGTCTGGCAGAGCCAAGAATTAAACTCTGGTCTCCTGAGTCCCAGCCCAGCACTTTAGGCATGCCACACTGAGTTTAGGGTGCAACTCCCAGCTCAAGGAGACACACTCATGCTAGCTCTCATAAAGCTTACATGCTAAAAATAGAATGTAGCTGCAGCAGAAGGGACTAGCTGCCCTGAATATGCACCTGTCAGAGACCGTAGGCACATACTCGGGGCAGCTAGCCCATCCTGCAGTTCACACTGCTATGGAACACATTTTTTCAGTGTGCTAGCTCAAAGAGAACAAGCATGAGCATATCTCTGTGAGCTGGGAATCACACCTCAAACTCAAAGTGTAGAGACACCCTTTAACTACCAGGCCATATTTCCTCCCCAAAACACACAGAAGATCTGCTCATATTTTTGCATGCAGAGAAAACTACAAAATGAGTGTCTGGAAGTATCCCTATTTTTCAATTTGTTATTCAGCATTAGTTTATTTATTTAATTTTTTGTGTGTTGCAGCTTGTACATTCTGTAGTGGGAAATCACTGAGTATTAATCCCTGGAACATCTGCACTAGCTATAGAAAAGGGCACAGACCAGACCACATTGGAACAGTTGCTAAGGAGCAAACAAAACACCCTGTGTGAATGGTGATGATGTTTCTAGAGCTCCTGCTATCCTATAGTTTCCAAAATTGGTGGAAATCTTAAGATTAAATATCAGCCATTTTTGTGACATTTCTGATGTCTAGGGATGTTTTTCATCCTCTAATAACTTAAAAGAAGCTAATGGGATTTTGCTTAAAAACTTAAAAATAAACACAGAATACTCATTAGCCAGTCACCAAGCATAAAACATTTCAGCCCCAATAGCTTATTTTTCAGAAAGTTATGGACACAACATTTGAAAACAGGGGCTTATTGAAACTGTTTTGCAACCTTGACTATAGTGTCTACTGCTAACTGAATGCTCCAATAATTATGCTGCACAGTACGTATGGCATTGGAGTATTGCATTCATAATGCTTCAATTAAGGTTTCCATTATAAATATGTATTTTCAGAGGCTAACTCCGAAGATGCAAAATTTGGTAAAAAGCGGTCAAGCCATTTTTGATAAAAAAATATTTTTTTAATAAGAAATCATCAGATACTAGTAATCTTTTTACAAGAAAAAAGTTGCCTTTTAAAGCACAGTATTTAGTAGGCACTTATGGTTCTATTATTTTCCTCAGTGTGTACATGCTTCTTATTAATTTTATGTAAGAATAGGAAATAGGTCTGTCTAATACTGTCACAATTAAATTTTTTTTCTATGTCAAAGAAATAAACATTTAAAGAGTGGTGTGAATTGAAATGAATTCAATTGAGCTAAACTGATTTGCAGTAGATTATCATCTAGCCCTTTATCTCCAATCAAGTTACACAGAGAGAGTTCCTTTGTAGTTGTTATAATATATTTCATACCCAACTGTAACAGGGTTCACTACTCACTGCTTGTGATTTGGTTGTTCCTTCTTTAGGACTTTGCTTTGTGGTCAAGTCATTATAACTGTCCCCTTCTGTTGTTTGTTAAAGTGACTTGGGACAAGCTATCCCTCTACCATTCCAGGCAGTCTTCTATTCTCCGTCCACAGGCTGTTCCACTTGCCCAGAAGCAGATGGAAATCCCAGGCCCACCCTCTACACCAGGTTCTAGCCCAGGGACCCTATGCTCCACAATGATGGTCTACTTACTCCCAACCTGATTGTTATTTCCCTGGAGTCTATATTACTTCCTCCTCCTGTCCCCTAGCACTTCAGGGTTTATCATTTGTCAAAGTTTCCCCCACTCTCCCATAGCTGCTTCCTACCAAACCCTATACTTGCTAACAAATCTTCCCTCCTATCAAAAATGATTGCAGACTACTTCTACTTACAGTACCCATCTGTTCTCAGCTTTCTAGAAGCCCCACCTGTTCCTGCCCGGGTGAGCTTCATCCTTAATTAAGCATTATTGAGCCTTGGCTCCTCTCCAGCTGCAGCCTATGTGGTTGATTGGCCCATCTAGCCTACATTAACCTCTTCAGGATGGGTGTGGGGTGAACACCCCATCATAATTTAGTAATGTTGCAGTAATTGTACAGCCAAAAGGGGCTGTGATTACATTCAACAGTAACTCAAACACACTGGAAAAACCTATTTTTATTGGACTATTGGCTAGGATGTCAGCTACTCTCTTCTCCTTAAAAGAAGTTCCATTGGATCTTTAAGTTGTTCCTGAAGAGACAACATAGGCACTTTATTCCCCAACTCATCTAAAGATATTACTTCTAATTGTGCAATGCATTTCAACTTCAGCATTATGAACATGTGGTGCAAGACTTAAACTTATAACCTTTAGCCCAAAAACAAAATACTGGCACTTGAGTCATGAAGACCATTTGGTTCAGATTGGTCTATATACTAATATATCTGGGTTAATTAACAACAAAGATTTGGACACCAAATGCAACTTTCTGGCAGAAAACTGCTGCATCAAAATTTCATATAGAGTCTAAATCAGCCACTGCTAAAGCATCTGGATTCTTTGCAAATGATCAGGACAGTTTACAGTAATCAATCTTACATACCTCAATTTTACTTAAAATTCTATTTACACACTTCTATGGAGCCAATTGCCTCAAAACAAGGAGATTTTTATAAGACAAGCCTTCCAATACTTAACAGAGTAGGATGCAAACTTTGAATCATTTCACATGTGCCTTATTTTTTGTACCACATTGTACTGTAGATATTGTATAGTGAGTTCTGAGAACATGCATGGAATACGAACACGTGCATGTTTAATGTTGAAATATCTGGAACAACGTTTTAGTTATTTGTAGACTTTTTGAAAACCCAGTTTTCAAAAAGCAAGATGCAACATCCATGCATGATTGTTCACTTTTATTTGAGTACAGGCAGATACTTGCATGTGCAGATGGACAGGTAGGCATCTATACAGTCATTTGTGTCTGAAAATACATGTGTTGTGTGGGTAAATACTGATTACCTCCTTCAGAGGGATTAGATTTTCCAATGTTCTTTTATTTCACTGAAGGCTGATGTTGTGGTGCTCACCTACCACATGGCTACCTTATACGTTGAGGGGAAGGGGTACTTGGGTAAGGCTTCAACCACATGCAAGCTGGTCCTGACTGATTGACTTAAAACACCTCAATCACTTGAGCCAGCACTGTGGGAGGTGTTAATATAAGGACATTGTCTGAGCAGTGGAGTCATCATACTGCTTCCAATTCAGGTGGCTAAGAACTAGCCTCAGGATGAGAAAGGTGCAAGCTATCCCAACAGGCTGTTTCAGAGCGAGGCTCTGCACTTGTGCAAGGATGCTTTCCAGCCTGTGTTTGCGCTTCTTCTGTATAGTCTCCAGCAACAGCGAGAACAAAAATTGCAGCTGTCTCTGCATGCTGCTAGAGTTCTTAGAAATGTAAAGGAATATTAAACAGAAAATTACGGCATCTCAATTTTAATGCTCTGTATAACACAAAGTTCATACATGTGCATAAGTGCTGAAACTGGGAGTGCTGCTGCACCCTCGACTTGAAGTGGTTTCCATCATATACAAATTTCACAGTTTGGGTCAATGGCTCTCAGCATCCCCAATATTCAGATTGTTCCACCACCCCTGTATATGTGAAAAACAAACCAATCCAAAAATACTGTTTCCTTACCTATTCTATGAGTCATACCTTGGAATACAAAAAAGACAGAACATTAAAAAAAAATTTCCCCAGTGTTTATACTGTCTGCTTATTTCCATATTTGTCCCATCTAGTGCAATGAGAAACATGCCAGTTTCATTTTTTTAAAGTCAGTTTCTAAATTTCACTAGTATATTTTCATTCATTAGGAAAAGGCTGCAACATCTGTGTAAGAGCATCAAAGGAATGTTTATCTGATAATCTATTTCCACTAGAGTTTTTTTTAAGGAAACATATTTTAGTGGTCTAAGATTTGGTTAAAAAGATTTTTACAAAACTTACATTTTGGACCAAAATTGTCAAAGCAATGTCCCTTTAAAATCTCAAATTCATTTTTTGTTGAAGTTTGCCACTTACTCTACAAGTTCTGTTATGTTTGTCTCTAAAGTTTCTGTCCATATATGTCGTGACAAACATAGATGTTATGATTCAGTGCATTTTAAAATCATCGCATTCATGTTAAATGTAGCTTTCCTCCCACCCCTTATCTTTTCTTCACGGTGTTATTTTCTTTCTATCCATTTTACTTATATTAAAAAGGCTCCTAGTGGAATTTAATTTTGAGTTAAATCTTCACCCCACCCATCAGCTGTGAGGCTGCATTAAATAAATCCCACTAAAAGTAATAAACCACTCTTAGCTGTGGCCTTGTGATATCAGTTGTCAGCCTGTCAGCAAATGTAAGAGCTGAATTCACTGTTACTGCTACTAGAGGAAAGAGAATTTGAAGACCAAGTAATAATAATTAATGGAGATATCCCATCTCCTAGAACTGGAAGGGACCTTGAAAGGTCATTGAGTCCAGCCCCCTGCCTTCATTAGCAGGACCAAGAACTGATTTCGCCCCAGATCCCTAAGTGGCCCCCTCAAGGATTGAACTTACAACCCTGGGTTTAGCAGGCCAATGCTCAAACCACTGAGCTAACCCACAATATTGGAAACACTATGATTAACTGAGATATTTGATGCTTACTATGCTTTAACATGCAGGGGATGATAATAAAGGTGATATTCTTGATAAGAAACATTTTCATCCTGTCAATGGTAAAACAAAATGGTGGGGCAGAGATGGAGGAGGAAAAAACTTTGTACATGAAGTTCTGCTATCCAACATTGGTCTGTGAGTTCAAGGATTAAGTGCAATAGAAGTGAAAACAGTATATATTTGTGAATAGCCTGTAATCCACTAAGCATCATGCACATCTGAGAGACAAGGGAAATTGTTGATCAGTATGAACTTCATTTTATTTTTATTATATTCTTTATATGCAGTATATGGGTATGTGTATACAAAATGAGTGTGAATGTGTGTGTGAGTGTACATATCTGTATACAGACACTGTGAATTTCAAAGCAAATAAGCATACATGGAAAAAAAGAGAGAAACCTGAAGAATTCTCTCCCCCTCCACTCCCCCCCACAAGCACTCTGGGATACTGGGAGCAGAGCACTCTAACATGGCAGGATTTATAGGTGTGACTAATATAAGTTGACAGCTCAGTTCAGATTTGTCTGCCTGTCCTTAGCTAGACCATTTTAGTGAAATGTTTGTTTACCCTTAAAGAGCTGAACTTGGCTCATAGAGGATGACTATTTTTCATTTGTTTGTGTCCAGCCTGGAAGAGTTAAATTGTATGAACAACTAACAAGCCAGGCTATTGGTTATTTGGTTTCTTTGATGGGAACAACAGCAGCTCAGCAATAAACATCCTCCCCTTCACTAAAGGCAGCATATTCTTGCCTTTGGGAGAGCCAGAGATCCAGGAATTCCCAGGGGGCCGAACACAGAAAAAACTCAAGGAAGATATTTTAACTGAGGGCACTTGAGAACATTGGTGGATGGGCTATTTCTAACAATTATCACAATGCTTCCTCCCACATCTAAGAAAAACATTTCCAATTTATCAGTGAAGAATGCATATACCAATTCATAGCAAGTGTTAGCAGATGACTCTAAAAATGAAGGATATTTTCTAAAACAATAGTGGTGGGGGGTAAACACACAAAAAACAAATAAAATTAAAATGGTCTTTTTCTCAAAGAAATTCTTTGCATATGGGTATCAGCATATTGGAAAACACATTTTTAGGGCTTTGTTTAGAGATAAGCCAAATACACAATGCAGACCCTTCCACTCCTTCCCTTAGCATTTCTCAGTGTTTTGACAGTGAGGCCTGGTCTACCCTAGGAGGTTATGTTGAATTTAGCAGCGTTAAATCGAATTAACCCTGCACCCATCCACACAACGAAGCTATTTAGTTTGACAGAGAGGTCTCTTAAATTCGATTTATGTACTCCTCCCCAACGAGGGGAGTAGTGCTAAATTCGACATGGCCATGTCGAATTAGGGAGGTGTGGATGGAAATTGACACTAATAGCTCCAGGAGCTAACCCACAGTGCACCACTCTGTTGATGCTCTGGACAGCAGTCCGAGCTTGGATGCTCTGACCAGCCACACAGGAAAAGCCCCGGGAAAATATGAATTCCTTTTCCTGTCTGGGCAGTTTGAATCTCATTTCCTGTTTGGACATCGTGGCGAGCTCAGCAGCACTGGCAACGATGCAGAGTTTTCTAGCAGAGGTGACCATGCAATCTCAGAATAGAAAGAGGGCCCCAGCATGGACTGATCGGGAAGTCTTGGATCTGATCGCTGTGTGGGGGGATGAGTCTGTTCTTTCGGAGCTGCGATTGAAAAGACGGAATGTGAAGATCTGCGAGAAGATCTCAAAAGCCATGACTGAGAGAGGATACAGCCAGGATGCAACGCAGTGCCGCATGAAAATCAAGGAGCTGAGACAAGCGTACCAGAAGACCAAAGAGTCAAACGGACGCTCTGGATCCCAGCCCCAGACATGCGATTTCTACGAGGCACTGAATTCCATTCTAGGTGTGGCTGCCACCACTACCCCACCACTGACCGTGGACTCTGAGGATGGGATATTGTCGATGGCTGCTTCCTCAGAGATGTTAGTGGACGGGGAAGATGAGGAGGAGGACGAGGCAGTCGACAGTGCTTACAATGCTGATTTCCCAGACAGCCAGGATCTCTTCATCACCCTCACAGAGATCCCCTACCAACCGTCCCAGGTGTTAACCCGGACCCTGAATCAGGGGAAGGCTCAGTCGGTAACTGTTTTAAACATGTAAACATTTATTTTGAACAGAACAGGAATATTAACAATGGGTTTTTCATGATTAGTTTGCCCTAGGCGCTCTACTTTTTAGTCCTTGCCAGTGCAGCTACCTTGGAAAAGAAGGTCTATATGTCCGGGGATAGAACTGAAATCCTCATGGGACATCTCCACGAAGCTCTCCTGGAGGTAATTGGAAAGCCTTTGCATGAGGTTCCTGGGGAGAGCGGCCTTATTGTGTCTCCATGGTAGGAAACTTTTCCTCGCCAGGCTATCATCAAGTACTCTGGGATCATTGCCTTGCAGAGCATGGCGGCATACGGCCCTGGTTTTTGCTGGCTTTCACGCAGCATGCGTTCTTTCTCGGTCTCAGAAATTCTCAGCAGAGTGATGTCGCTCATGGTGACGCAGCAGGAACTGGCCAATGCTAGGAGCATTGCTTTGAACGTGAAAGGAGGGCACTGCTATAATTTAAGTTTTAAGCAGCCAAAAGTCTATGGCTTACCATGTCAGCCTGCTACCCGAATTCCGCGGTCCTGCCCCGCTTGTCTGATCTCCACTGCAAGACCCCAGGCACTGAATGCGAAGGCCGAAAATTTGACCTTGTCCTGAGTGCGCATGTGATAGGTGCTGTGCATGGTCTTGTTCACAGAGAAAGACTATGTTCATTGTTCACAAAAAATTATCTTTGTGAGGAATTCACTCCTTTTTTCCCATCCCACAGCTGTGACTGTCTCCCAACCTACCCTGGCATCCCCCTCGCAGAGGCTGGCGCAGATTAGGTGGAGAAAGAAAAGGACACAGGACGACATGTTCTCAGAACTTATGGGCTGCTCCTGAGCCGATGCGGCCCAGCAGACCCAGTGGAGGGAGAACATGTCACAATACCAGCGAGCACACAGCGAACGGGAGGAGAGGTGGCGGCAGAAAGACCAGCAGGTGATTCAAACGCTGCTTGGACTAATGAGGGAGCAAACGGACATGCTCCAGCGCCTTGTGGATGTTCTGCAGGACCGGAGGCAGGAGGACAGAGCCCCGCTGCAGTCTATCTCTAACTGCCCTCCCCCGCCACAAACTCCCATACCCCCTCACCCAAAGTCCCAAGAAGGAGGGGCGGCAGGGGCCATGAAAACTGTCACTCCACCCCTGCAGACTGTTCAAGTACCAGAAGGCTCTCATTCCCAAAAATTTGATAAGTCCTTTCCTTCCCACCTCACCCAAGCCCCCATTCCAGTTTCATCCCCTAACTGTGTCCTTACCTTCCCGCCTCACCCAAGCCCCCTGTCCCAGTTTCATGCCCTAACTGTGTAGTTGCTAATAAAATATACATTTCTGTTAATTACTGTTTCCATCATGTTCTTTTAGGGGAGAGTGTGTTTGAAGGGGGCAAAGGGGTTGGTAATTGGAGAGGACAGTCACCTTTACCAGGGTACAGACACGGGGGCAGGTTCAACAGAATGTCACACACACATTGCAGTCACTAGGCACCCTGGTCAGTCTGGGAGGTGGTTTTCATGTTCTGTGGGGGAGGGGGGTATGTGACTTTGTGGCGGGGGAGGGCATTTAGAGATCTTATGCAGCAGTCCTTATCCTGGATCACAGAGCCACGCAGCAGGGGATCTGTAACCATCCTCCCCCGCCACAAAGTCACATAGCCCCCACACACAGAGTCCTGAAAAGGAGGGGTGGCAGGCTCCGTTGAAACAACCAGTCCACCACTGCAGACCACTCTAGGAGCAGGAGCCTGTCATTCCTCCAGTTTAGAAGCGTTCTTTCCATCACTACGCCCGCTCCCCACCACAGTCTGCGTCCCAGTTTCAACACTTTACTGCGAAATCCGTAATAAAGAAAACGGTGTTCATTAACAAAGTTCCATTTATTTTATTTTTAAACGTGTGTTGGAAGGGGGGGACAGGGTGAACGGGGTATGTAGCTGGAGAGGATAGTCAACAGTAAGTGGGTAAAGAAACGGGGGCAGGTTCAGCTTCTCTTTAAACAAACTTAGTCACAGGTTACCCTGCTCACTGAGGAACCTAGCTTTCAAAGCCTCCCGGATGCACAGCGCATCCCGCTGGGCTCTTCTAATCGCACGGATGTCTGGCTGGGCGTAATCAGTAGCCAGGCTATTCGCCTCAACCTCCCACCCCGCCATAAAGGTCTCCCCCTTGCTCTCACAGAGATTGTGGAGCACACAGCAAGCTGCAATAACAATGGGGATACTGGTTTCACTGAGATCAGAGCGAGTCAGTAAGCTTCTCCATCTCCCCTTGAGACGTCCAAAAGCACACTCCACCACCATTCTGCACTTGCTCAGACGATAGTTGAGTTCTTTTTCAGTGTCCAGGGCACCTGTATAGGGCTTCATGAGCCAGGGCATTAGCGTATAGGCTGGGTCCCCGAGAATCACTATAGGCATCTCCACATCCCCAACAGTTATTTTCTGGGAAGTAAATACCTTCCTGCAGCAGTCTAAACAGACCAAAGTTCCTGAAAACACGAGCGTCATGAACCTTGCCCGGCCATCCGACGTTGATGTTGGTAAAACGTCCCCTCTGGTCCACCAGTGTTTGCAGCACCGTTGAAAAGTAGCCCTTTCGGTTAATGTACTGGCTGGCCTGGTGGTCCGGTCCCAGGATAGAGATGTGAGTTCCATCTATAGCCCCACCGTAGTTTGGGAATCCCATCGCGGTGAAGCCATATATGATGACCTGGACATTTCCAAGGGTCACTACCTTTGACAGCAGTAGCTCAACGATTGCGTTGGCTACTTGCATCACAGCAACCCCCACGGTAGATTTGCCGATGCCAAAGTGATTCGCGACTGACCGGTAGCTGTCTGGCGTTGTAAGCTTCCAGAGGGCTATGGCCACTCGCTTCTGGACAGTCAGGGCTGCTCGCATCCGGGTGTCCTTGCGCTTCAGGGCAGGGGACAGCATCTCACAAAGTTCCTGGAAAGTTCCCTTCCACATGCGAAAGTTTCACAGCCACTGTGATTCATCCCAGACCTGCAGCACTATGCAGTCCCACCAGTCCGTGCTTGTTTCCCGGGCCCAGAATCGCCATTCCACAGCATCAACATGACCCATTGCCACCATGATGTCCACGGCGCGGGGTCCCGTGCTTTGTGAGAGGTCTGTGCCACTCTCAGACTTCATGTCCTCACCGCGCTGCCCTAGCCTCCTCGCCCGATTTCTCAGCATCTGTCTCTGGAAAATGTGGATGATAAGGTGCGATGTGTTGACAACGGCCATAACTGCAGCGATAGTTACAGCGGGCACCATGCTCACAGTGCTGTGGCGTCCGCGCTGTCACTCACCAAAAAAGTGCGCGAACTAATTGCCCGCTGGCACTTTCAGGGAGGGAGGGCGGGAGTGACGGTTGGATGACGACAGTTACCCAAAACCACCCTCGACACATTTTTTTTACCCAGAAGGCTTTTGCGGCTACACCCAGAATTCCAATGGGCAGCGGGGACTGCGGGAACTGTGGGATAGCTGCCCACAGTGCACCGCTTCCAATGTCAACACTTGCCCCGTTAGTGTGGACTCACAAAGTCGAATTACTGTCCTTAGTGTGGATACATACGTTCGACTTTGTAATATCGATTCCACATATTCGATTTAAGTACAATCGAACTACTCTCATAGTGTAGACATACCCTGAGGCTGTAAAAGAGGATGTGGCATTCCCTATCATCTCAGTTCTTTCCACCTCTTCCTCAAAGTCAGGATTTTACAGAATTCCAAAGAGGAGGGGAAGGTGGACAGGGAGTGTGACTATACAGAGGCCATCTCGAAGAATTCTATTTCTAAGTAAGTCAAACCTCAATTTCTTGTTTGATTGTCCTCTGCACATTCCTACGCATGGGATAGTTTAGCAAGTAGTATCCCATGAATGAATGGTGCAGCTCAAAGTACGAATCAAACAGGAATTAGAATATTGTCCTCCTAAACTGAACATCTAGTTTAGTTGCCAGATCTAGATCATAGTGTTTTGTAGTGTGATGAACAGTGCTCCACGTGGCAGCCTTACACAGCTCAACAATGCAAATGTGTCTGGGGCATGCTGAAATGGTAGCCACTACTCTAGGTAAATTTGTTCTAATTCTAAGGGAGAAAGAATCCTATATCCTCTTCTATACACTGACTGACCCTAGATAATGACCTTTACAGTTGCTAATATAGGAAATAAGTTTAGGGGACTTCTGAAATTATTAATATAGTAAGATAATGCTCTTTTAGCCTCTTCAAAGATATGTAATATGGATTCCTTCTTATGGGCACATGGTCTAGGAAAGAAAACTGGCATGTTAATTGCTTGATTAATATGAAATTTAGAGACCACCTTGGGATGGTGGTCTTAAGGACAAAAATGTATCTCTATGAAAGATAGTGAAGGGGGGGGTCTGCCATGAGGGCATGTAACTTACTTACTAGCCTAGCTGATATAATGACTGTTATAAAAGCTATCTTAATAGACTAATGAAGCAAAGAACTATCCACCATAGGCTCAAAAGGAGGATTCGTGAGGCATGTTAAAACTAAATTGAGATCTCATGATGGCACTGGGTCTTTTATTGATGGATATATATATTAACAGACCTTTCTTAAATTTCTTTACTGTATCACGTGCAAAGACAGATTTATTACCTATGAACACATCATGTGCCACTAAGTGTACTTTCAGAGATGATCCAAAAAGATCCATGGACTTTACATTCAGGAAATATTCAAGAACACATTGAATTGGTGCCGGATATGCTTGTTGCTTATCCAGTCCATGGACCTGGACCACTTAAGTTCATTATACTTTCTTGTTGACTGTCTTAGTGTTAATCAAAAGCTGTTGTACCTCCAAAGTGAAAGATTTTTCATGGTCCATTAAAGTCCTATAGCCCATGCATCTAGGTGTAGAAAAAGATGATCCAAGTAATATATGTTCCCATTCTGCTGCAATATGTACAACATCACTGGAAGAAATTTGTACACTTTCTTGGAAAGATAATAGTATGTGGATCTTCTCTGTTACCTTTCCCATGATGGAGCAATTAGAATTACCTTGGTGGCATTGTGTCTTATCTTTTGTTATCACCTTTTGTATAAGAAATGGTGGTGGGGAAGGAGAGAGCATGTAACAAACCCATCTCTCAATTTAGAGCAAAGTGTCCAATATTGATAGACTCTCTGCTCCCTCTCGAGCAAAAATAGGGACATTTCATGGTCTGCCTGTTGATGGAGATATCTATGTCCAGAAGTCCCCCATAAATTGAAAGTATCTTGAATTAGTGTCATTTAGAAACCATCTGTGTAATTGCATGAAATCTCTGATGATCTGATCTGCTATGTCATTGTCCTTGTTTGTAGGTGCAGAGCAATTGGGCAGATGTTGTAGTGGATATACCAATCCCATAACTTGATTGCTTCTTTGTAGAACTCAGTGATCTTCTCATTATTGGTTCAGAAAATACATTGCCATCATGTTGTCTGTGGTGACCTGCACTACTTTGTTCAGGATGTGAGGTAAAAAGATTTGAGGGGTAGACAGATAGCTCTTAACCTAGGATGTTTATATGTAGTGACTTTTCTTGAAAACATCAATGATCTTGAACATATAGGTTATTGAGATATGTTCTCCACTTGCTCTGGGAAGGATCTGAGGTGATTGTCAATATAGAGGTAGGGGTTGAATGATGACCCATTCAGAACATTCACCCACTGTGTCCTCTATGTCACAAATTGTCTATCCTGAAGATAATTTTACTATGTCCTGAGTATGCTGTCTGTGCTTGGTTTGTAATTCTGCACCAGCCAAAGCTGAAGAGGTCTCACTTTGAGCCTGGCATCAGGTGTGATGTATGTTGCTGAAGCTATGAGACCCTATAGACCTGGGAAAATATTACTTTTTGAGTAGGATTTTTATGTAGTATCCTTATGGTAGATGGAAGCTTCTGAAACTTTCAACTGACAGAAATTCTTTGCTTTCTTGTGAATCAAGAACTGCTTCTATGAACAGAATTCTCTGTGTAGGAAGAAGAAGGTACTTTCTTATTTATAAAATGTCCTAATCTTTCAAAAAGTAAACTAGTGAAATGAATGTCCTTGGCCTCATTTAATGAGGCTTTGAGCAGACAATCATCCAAATAAAGGTAAATGAAAATACCCTGCTGCCATAGATAGCCATTTTGTATAAACCTTTGGGGGCAGTTGAAAGGCCCAAAGTAGGACATTTTGTTGGAAACAATGTTGCCCAACTGGGAAGTGCGGATATTTGCAATGATGTGGTCTGATAGAAATAGGAGTGTATGCACTCTTTAGCTCAGGACCTGCAAACCAATCTAGGGTTGAAAGGGAGGGGACTATAGGTGTTAAAGTAAACACAGAAGTGGATTTTTCTAATATAGGCATTAAGCTTTTTCAGCCCTTTGTCTGTCTTCAGTATCAGAAAATGTCTAGAGTAAAAGCCCTGATAATTCCTCACTTGACACCTAATCATTGCTCCAGTTAATAGCAAAGACTGGACTTCTGATCTTAGCACACTTTTGTGAATGGGGTCCCTGAATAGGAAAAGGAGGAGCATGTCAGGTGGTAGGTTTAACTCTCGGATTTGTGTTTGCACTCCTCCCAACTATACATATAAAATGATGGGGTCTAAATTAGCTGTTACCACTCAAGAATGAGATCTTGGAGTCATTGTGGATAGTTCTCTGAAAATGTCCACTCAATGTGAAGTGGCAGTCAAAAAAAGTGAACAGAATGTTGGGAATCATTAAGAAGGGGATATATAAGAAGACAGAAAATATCACATTGCCTCTATATAAATCCATGGTACGCCCACATCTTGAATACTGCGTGCAGATGTGATCGCCCCATCTCAAAGAAGATATATTGGAATTGGAAAAGGTGCAGAAAAGGGCAACAAAAATTATTAGGGGTATGGAATGGCTTGCCGTCTGAGGAGAGATTAATAAAACTGGGACTTTTCAGCTTGGAAAAGAGATGACAAAGGGGAGGTATGATAGAGGTCTATAAAATCATGACTGGTGTGGAGAAAGTAAATAAGGAAGTGTTATTTACTCCTCATAACACAAGAACTAGGGGTCACCAAATGAAATTAACAGCCAGTGGGTTTAAAACAAACAAAAGGAAGTATTTTCTCACACATCACACAGCCAACCTGTGGAACTACTTGCCAGAGGGTTTTGTGAAGGGCAAGATTATAACAGGGTTCAAAGAAGAACTAGATAAATTCATGGAGGATAGGTCCATCAATTGCTCTTAGCCAGGATGGGCAGGGATGGTGTCCGTAGCCTCTGTTTGCCAGAAGCTGGGAATGGGCAACAAGGAATGGATCACTTGATGATTACCTGCTCTGTTCATTCCCTCTGGGGCACCTGGCATTGGCCACTTTCGAAAGACAGGATACTGAGGTAGATGGACCCTTGGTCTGACCCAGTATGGGCATTCTTATGTTCTCAAAGCAAAACTATTTATTTTACATTGAGCTTCAGAAGGAAGAGTAGAAGATCTCAACCATGATGTTGGTGCAGTGTCATGATAGATGCAATTGTTTTTGCTGCCAAATCTGTAATATCAAAGGAAGCTGAATATATGTTTTGCTATTGTTTGGCCTTCAGTTATCAAACTGATTTGCCAGTTTACATTGGTCATCGGGGAGACTTTTGTAAACAAGAGATTTTGTCTCCAGAGTGACATTGATACTGCAACATCACTACCAGGTAATCATGCCAAGGGATTGCAGATCCAATCTTGGATCCAGTGAAGACACTATTGACAATATCACTGATCCTAGCATCTGAAGAATGGAGACAGGGGAAACAAACTTCCTAGGGCAGTCTGATGGCCACTCTTAGGGAGTGGAAAAGAAGTGTCTAGGGAATGCTGAGACTATTCTTCTTTTCTCTTTTGTTTATCTGGTGGAGAAGTGTGAGAAGGACGACTCACAAGAGCTTTCCTTTTCTCCCTCAGGTGATGATTCCTGTGGATCTGGGAAACAATCTGACTGTGGATTCAGGTGCATCTGAACCACTACATTGAAAGTAGAAGCTGGATATACTGGCCATAATTATTCAGGAGGCTTCTTTGGATCCAGTACAACCCTCTGAACTGAGGAGTAGTCTTTAGAAAGCTATTTATCGCATTCCAGAACATGTCTTTGGTTTAGGATCCATTAGTCTCTGCTTCTGTTCCGAGAGATCCAAGAAGTTCACAGAATATGACTTTATCTCACCAGAGAGCCTTCTTATCCCTTCATATTCCTTGGAAACAACATAGCTGTATCCAATGGCTTCTCATGTGGTTTGGCATTTCTATCAGAGGCTGACACCAATGGAGTCCGTACTTGCTTTGAAGTCAGTCTTTCTTTCTTTAAATCCAATAGCCTTCAATATGTTTGAAAATGAATAGAATTATAAGATCAATGTTCTGCTGATATCTCAGTGCCTCAACAGCTAATGCTAAATTACACTGAGCAGTGAAGAAACCTGTATAATACAGTAGAACCTCAGAGTTACTACCATATCAAGAATGGTAGTTTTTCGTAACTCTGAAATGTTCGTAACTCTGAACAAAATGTTATGGTTGTTCTTTCAAAAGTTTACAACTGAACATTGATTTAATACAGCTTTGAAACTTTACTATCAAAAGAAAACTGCTGTTTTTAACCATCTTAATTTAAATGAAACAAGCACAGAAAGTTCTTACTTTGTCAATTTTTTTAAAGCTTTCCCTTTATTTTTTTAGTAGTTTACATTTAACACAGTACTGTATCATATTTGCTTTTTTTTTTTTTTGTCTGCTGCTGTCTGATTGTGTACTGCTGGTTCCAAATGAGGTGTGTGTTGACTTCTCAGTTTTTAACTTTGGTGTTTGTAATTGTGAGGTTCTTCCGTAGAATAAATAAATACTGTTGCTAGCAATGGAAAACAGACAAAATATTATTTAAACATCATCTAGGCTTCTCTATCCATAATAGAACTGGAAGCTGAGACACAAATGGATTTCAGCTAAACACTGATGAGGCTTCACATAATATTTATTGTTAGTTTTGTTCAGCACAATTGCAGATAAATATTTATCTTATTCAATTGCAGCCTATGGGCAGTATATAAATAATTTTGAGATTGAAATGTAACAGGCTCTATATTCAGTCTACTGCACGGGAACATAGAACTGTACGTGATCCACAATCCTTTATCATTAATGATAATTATCAATCTATATGTTATCATGAACTGCAAAGTAGAGAATTTTTCATCCTTGAAATGTCTCCTATTCTTATAAAGGGATTGAGCCAATTCCCAGTATAGTCAACTAAAAGACTTCCAGTGGGAGTGGGTCTGTAGAACATCATTTTAAACCTGGATCCATAAAAGACGACATCTAAATAGAGCTAGGTGTATAATTTCTAGAACATTTCACCTCTTTTTCTGTTGTGTTTTTCTCCATAAACAGACTGTGAAATCCCAGATGTATTCACTGTAGATGCTATGGTAATGTAAATAAATAAAATAAATCAACTAATAATAATACATAATTCATCAAATTCCTTCAGGAAAACATATTTTAGTCTGCAGATCATTCACATTCAGATCTGAGACACCTGGAGTCCTTCAAACCAGCAGGGGGTCCCCTTTGCTCTAATCAGCCTCTGTACCATATGACTGGAGGATAGCTAATAGAACACCTATTTTTTTTAAAAAAAGGGTCCAAAGGTGATCCTGGTAATTACAGGCTAATAAAGTCTAACTTCAGTACCAGGCATACTGCTTAAACCTACATTAAAGAACACAATTTTCAGACGAATAGATAAACATGATATGTTTTGGAAGAGTCAATATGGCTTTTGTAAAAGGAAATCATGCCTCATCAATCTATTTGAATTCTTTGAGGGAATAAAATATAGTTTATATATTGTACTTGGACTTTTCAAAAGCCTTTGACAAAGACTCCTAAGAAAAGTAAACAGTCATGGGATACCTGGTTAAAAGACCAGAAACAAAAAGGTAGCAATATATGGTCAGTTTTCACAATCGAGAGATGTAAAAAGTGGGATCCCCCAAAGATCTGTACTGGAACATTTGCTGTTCAACACATTCAAAAATGATCTGAAAAAGGGGGTTAACAGTGAGGTGGCAAAATTCACAGATGATACAAAGTTATTCAAGATAGTTAAGTCCAAAGCTGATTTCAAAGAGTTACAAAGGGATCTCACTACACTGGGTTCCTGGGCAACAAAATGGCAGATGAAATTCAATGTTTATAAGTGCAAAATAATGCACATTGGAAAATCCCTCCCCCCCCCCAAAAAAGGGGTCTAAATTAGCCATTACATATCAAGAAAGAGATCTTGGAGTCTAATGGGGTTGTACTCACCTCTCGCGAGTGCCCCCTGGCTGAGTGTGTATGCCTGCACTCTCTCTCTACCTGTTTGTGGTGGTTCTTTGCTGACTCAGCCCTCTGGTCAAGTCATACACAGTCTGTCAGTGAGATAAAAGCAAAGCAAACCCCTTTCGGGGTACAAGTCCAACAGGGGCCTCTCTCAGTGCACTCTGTGATGTCTCTCTTAGTTTGTCTCTGCTCCGGAATAGAGCGGTGCCCCAGGGCTCTTTCCCTGGAGGCAATATCTTGGCCCTCTCAGGGCTTTTCTGGCCCAGCTCTCCAGCTGGACCACTACAGTTCAGTCCCTCTTTTGGGGTGCTTCAAAGTCCAGGCCACTTTCCCAGTGTCTGATAGGGGGGACCCAGGCCTGCCTTCTACTCTGGGATCCAGCCCAGGGATCCTATAGATAGCAGCCATGTGCCTTTAAATAAACTGTGTTGATGCTATAATTCCCTGGGCCACTTCCCCATAGTTCCCACAAATTTTTCACCCTTACCTCAGAGCCTTATCCTGAGCCTTATTCTGGAGTCCCAGAAGCCAATCCAGAGCACCATCCACACTCCTCCAGCTCTAACAAGGAACTGAACTTGCTCTGACCCTGCAGCTCTTCTTATACTAGCCTGCTGGGTCCTGATTGGCTGCTTCCCACACAGCTGCTCTAGGCAGCTTGGAGGACTTCCCTACTTCCCTTTTCTGGGGCAGGATGTGGCAGGGCCACAAGGCCTCCAGCAGGAGGGCTTCAGGGTCTAATCCACCCCATCACAAAGTCATTGTGGATAGTTATCTGAAAACATCCACTTAATGTGCAACGGCAGTCAGAAGAGCTAACAGAATGTTAGTATTAGGACAGGGACAGATAATAAGACAGAAAATAATGCTGCTATATAAATCCATGGTACGCCCACACCTTAAATACTGCATGCATTTTTGGTCACCCCATATCAAAAAAGATATATTAGAATTGGAAAAGGTGCCGAGAAGGGCAACAAAAATTATTAGGGGGATGAAATAGCTTCAATACGAGGAGAGATTAAAAAGACTGGGACTGTTCAGCTCAGAAGAGAGACAACTGATGGGGAATATGATTGAGGTCTATAAAATTATGAATGGTGTGGAGAAAAAAAGTGTTATTTACCCCTTCTCATAACACAAGAACCAGGGGGCACCCAATGAAATTAATAGGCAGCAGGTTTAAAACAAACAAAAGTAAGTACTTCACACAATGCACAGTCAACCTGTGGAAGTCATTGCCAGGGTAATGGTGTAAAGGCCAAGAGTATAATTGGGCTCAAAAAATGGAATAAGAAAAGTTCACGGAGGATAAATCCATCAATGGCTATTAGTCAGGATGGTCAGAGATGCAATCCCAGGCCCCGGGTGTCCCTAAACCTCCAACTGCCAAAAGCATCTATCACTGGCCACTGCCAGAGACAGGACACTGGGCTAGATGGACCCTTGGTCTGATCCAGTATGACCATTCTTATTTTCTTAAACCTGTCCTTCACTCTCTACAGTGGCTTCCCAGAGAATGCTGAATCAAATTCAAGGTCTTGGGCTTTATCTTCGTCGAGCAAAATGGCCTGGGCCCAGGGTATCTAGAAGATCACCTAAAGAGCTATGATGGAAACCGCGGTCAACAGCTTCTCTCTGCTAGCACAACAGAACTACAAGAAGAGTTAAGCTCATCTGTGCTGGAGAATGAGCTTTCTCAAAGGCTGGTCTGAGATAGTGTAACAAACTCTCTCAGGAACTAAGGACCATTACAACACAAACCACACCACCTCCCACCCTAGGCACATTTCTTTGACCTTGCCTTCTCTAACACAGACACATAACATCATGTCCGTGAGCACGTGTGGAAAGAAAAAAGTAATTCTAAAACAAAACACTGCACACATTTCTCCCCCTGGGGGGAGGATGAGAGACCAAAGAGGTGACAAATGTTAATCATGTTGCTTAGTGAACTACTGGAAGGTGCTCAAACAGTACAGAGATACATGTATGTAGGATAGAATAGAATAGAATCCTGGTCACATTAACATCAATGGCGAAACTCCCATTGACTTCTATAGAACCCAGGATTTCATCTTTGTATTCCCAGAGTAGGATATGTATCACTTTGTCTTTGTCCTGACCCTTCCCTCCTTTCTTCAAACCACACAGCCTTTTTTATATTGCTGTTCTCTTGCGGATTTTTTATGCAAGACTATTTTTGTGTTGAATATACCAACCATACCAAGTAGGAGGCTATAGATTATGCATAGGAGTAGAAGACAGGTTTTGAAGCAAATTGCAATGTGCTTTTCAGCATGCAAACCATAGGAACATATGGCCAGATATTCACACTTTTAAAATTTCATTATAGAGCAGATGAAGACTTTTTTGTTGTGGGTTTCTTTCTTTTTTTCCTTCTTTTTCTGCACCTTTGAGTGAGAAAAATGGGAAAATTGAACATTTGAGATTAAACTAACTAAATTTCCCCATTTCTACATTGCTTATGCTTTAGCCAATTGTGATTGTAGTGTCCATTTTTTATATAACTTTACTAGTAGCAGATATATCCTGACCATAAATTATTTTCAGAACAAATGCATTTATAATCTGAGGACAAAATGTGGCTATTTTCAACCACTGAAGTTGATGGGAGTTTTGCATACATATTATAGAACTGAATTTCACACTTCGGGTTGGATTCAGTATCAAATGAAGTCAAGGCAAAAATTCCCATTGATTTTACTATATATTAAGGTTCAAATGTGATAATTTCCTGTCCTTTGAGTGGAATAAAATGTATAATATTTATGCTGCAAAATTTGTCATCACGAATGCCATAAAATACAGTAAGTATTGCAGGTTTTAATTAGCAGAGAGAACTGAAAGTGGTTCTGTTACTTTTATTTAATTTTAACATTAACATTAATAATGGCAATTGTATTGCTTGCTTTCTTATCATATTAGAAGTGGTTATTATATTTGTTGCTATTTTAAGAAAGACAGATCACAGTATTGTGTCTAACATTATGCTGGATGATTCATATTTAAAAAGCCACAATTGATAGTCCATGGCTGCTGAGATTGAACATTACTATGTGGGTTATTTAAATTCCACTTATAATTGACAACTAGCACCTCACTAGCACCCCAAAGGTTTTTACTACTTTGATAACCATTTAACATTAAAATAGTCTGGATTTTCAACTGAATACAAAATATATGTTCATGAAAAGAATACTAGTAATACAATATGCCAGCTTCCATCAGTCATTTATTTGGGATCTTTAGAATGTACTTGTGATGTGTCATTCCATATTCTTTATGAAAATATGCTTATGAATATGACATAACAGATATACTTTATGCAAGATGGCTCATGTGAGATATCATTGGAAAGGTTCTGATTTACTGAATGTGATTATCTTATTTGTATGCATGTATCATTTCTATATCTGAAATTAGGAACATTGACTATGTATCTGTATTTCAACTATGCTACTTTGAGTGACGCCAACTGCGGACACTTCCGGTACAAGGATGGAAAAGACAGACAGGGCTGATGGCCATCAGCAAGGACAATGGACTGTGAAAAGCTTGGCCTTCCTGTGGACCCTCCATACTGCCCCTGTCTCATGGACGCTATAATCTACAGAGTCAGGTGGTCTTATCACCTGATACTAAAACGTTCCCTGGGACTTCTTGTAACTTTCCACTGTAAGGGAAGGGGGCGGTCAAACTAGGAAAATAAAGGACTCCCACCTTATGCAAATCCTGTTTAAGGGTGGGAAGTGAGGTCATCAGTTCTCCCCTACTATCCCATCCAAGATTACTGCTGGAAACAAATAAGACTGAACTGGGGGAAAGAACCCCGTTTATGTGATTTCTAACTATGGGGGACAGGGAGAAATTGTGCATACCCTCTTCCATATTGAGGGAAGAGGAGAAAATAGTATATCTTTGGGTCTGTTACTCCAAGGAAAGTGGACATCTGAGTGCTGAAGCAAGTCCCTTAACCTGAGTCTTCACAGAGCTGATCTGCAGCTGGGTGTGGCCGTGCCTCTGTGCGTGTAAGAGGTTTTAAGAGCCTGACTCAGCAAGACAGGTAAAAGGGGGCCCATGTTGGCAGAACAGGTAGACTCAGTGGTATCTCAGTACACCAGGTGACTTCCCAAGGGGTCCAACCCATCACAGTACTAACTATAGCAGTTTTTTTTTAACTAATCTTAAATTTGAAAACAGCCAAAGGCTTTTTATTTAATACAAAAAAGTGTTATGATTTGAAATTGTTGTGTGACAGGAGAAAAAAAACAACCATATTTTACAGGTTTTCCTTTTGCCAGGGAATTTCTTTCACCCTCCAGGACCCACACAAAATGCAAGAACTAGAATCATAGGACAGGAAGGGACCTTAAGAGGTCATCTAGTCCAGTCCTCTGAAAGTCCTGTTCCCTGATTGGGAATGAAACCCCAGGCTGTGGAAGCACTAAGTCCTAACCACTAGACCACCAGGGGTGCAATTGATGGAATCACAATTGGCTGAGCCATAAACTTCTGATTGTTGGCAGTATTTATATTTTTCCATTTTTGTGAACATTCCATTCTATAACCTTTGCGTGCAGAACCATCTTCACTGCTCAGAGCTGTTTTTTTTTTAAATTTGATCTGGGGCTATGAAAGGGGCCTAAGGGAGTTATGTACCCAATTCCCAAAGACTGAGTAGAATTTGGGCTTCCCAGGGCTTCTTTGAAAATCCAAGTCTTACTCATTGGATTTAAACAACTGAAGAGAACGGCTATACCACAGATGCCTTTATTGTCTGTTCAAAATGCAACCTGTATACACTACAAAACAGAGCAAAACAAAAAAGAAAAAACCTCCCCAAAGTATCATGGTCATTCAGTAAGAACATACTCCAGAACAAAATCAACCCACAACACAGCCCCACCCATTAGCCTTCTCCAAATATCTACCCAAAATGGTGGGCTTTGCAGTACATTGAGAAAGTCAACATTTTCAGACTACTTTGAACAAAGCGACGGAGTGAGTTCTAAAACTGAGGGAGCCTCATACAGAATGCCCCTCCAGGAGATGAATATCTTATATAACCAAATAAATCCATCTCAAATGCCTCTGTTGATTGCAACTGAGGCAGTGTAGCTGGAGGGCGGGGGGAAGAGTTAGAGACAGACTCTTGGTATATTCCTCCTTGCATTATACAATATATTTTAGTTTAAGATTTTATGCCTACCTTATGCTAAAGACTGATTATTTCTCTGATTATGCTACTGTAGATTTTATGTATTGGTGCCACCATTTAAAAAGCCACCTTTACAGTCTCCTGATCTTGGGGCTGCCAGGGACAGATATGGATTCAGATAGAGCAAGCTCAGGGCTCCTCTAATTTATAATGACAATGAATTCCCCTTATATACATTGTCCTGCCACTCCAGGATCACAGGAATGCATTGCACTTTGGACATATCCCCAACATGACCTCTATGCTAAGGAAGGGGCTGTGAGAAGGTGATTTAGAACCAGCTACACCAACTAGGGATTCCTCTGTGCTAAGGAAGTTCCTAGTTACCCTCTTCAGGCTGCTCTCCATCTATTTTGTTATGAGGAGTAACAGTCACAGATCTAAGCCTACGAGTTTTGGGTGTGCAAGGGCTCCGTCTACATTACAGCGCTGCAGTGGCACAGTTGCACTGGTGCAGCTGCTCCACTATAGTGCTTAGTGTAGATGCTACCTACACCGACAGGGGAGCTTTTCCCATCGTCATACATACTCCACCTCCCCGAGAGGTGGTAGCTTTGTCAAGGGGAGAAACCATCCTGTCGACACAACTCTGTCTACACAAGGTTTTAGGTCAGAATAACTACATCGCTCAGAGATGTGAAAAATCCACATTCCTGAGCGATGTAGTTCTAGCAACGTAAGTTGATAGTGTAGACCAAGCCTAAGGCAGCCAGGACCAGATGTCACAGCAAAATTCTCTCACACCTGTGCATACCTGGAAAAACTTCCCTATCTTCAGTGGAGTTACTTTGGATTTACAACAGTGTAACTGAAAGCAGGACTTATCTCTGGATGCAGACAAATTTTAGGGATGTTTTTAAGTATCTGATTTGATTCTTTCTTTACATGTTTATTATGTGTACAGATTTCTCTATTTTAAAGAATTGTTGGACCAGTATGCCCATTCAGGGCAGGGACAATGTCTTTCTAGGTGCTGGTACAATGGAGCCCAAATCCTGATTGAGGCCTCTGGGTACAACCCTAATATAAATATGAAGTGATGGAGCAGATGAGACAATAATGGCCAAAGTGCCTGCAGTATGTTGCTGACACTCCGTTGTATATCTCCATTGTAACAAACTTATACAGTGCCATCTCCCAGCTTCTCAGTGCCTCACTGAGGATGAGCACACCACTCAGGTGTGCTGTAGTCTACACTGGCCCCCCTTTCAAGTTTGAGGTTTCTGTGCTCATGTTCAAAGCTCACCACAGGATTGGCTCTAGCTACCTGAAAGACCATCTCTCCTTCACATTACTTCCTGGAACAAAATCTGTAGGGACAAATTGTGCCTTTGCATGTGGCTAGATATTCCATTGGCTTTAATGGGAACCACCGATTCATATCCAAGAAAAATATCTGGCTCCTATTTAATATAAAGATGAATTTTTCTTACCTACCTAGTTATATATCCCCCTGAAAAACATCTTCCCCCCCCCCCAGACTCTGTTTATCAGAAGCTGAGTATGGGCGACAGGGGATGGATCACTTGACGATTAGGTGTTCTGTTCATTCCCTCTGGGGCACGTGGCATTGGCCACTGTTGGAAGACAGGATCCTGGGCTAGATGGACCTTTGCTCTGAACCAGTATGGCTGTTATGTTCAAAACAGATGCTGACAGATCTTTTATTATAATACAGTGGCTCCCCTTAAAAACCTGCCAGTTTGGACTTAGATAAAGAAATAGTTACTTTAGAATTTGCAGTATATTTTGCGCTTCACTTCATTTACTATATGGAATTATTAGAACACTGAAAATATGGAGATAAACATAACTATTTGTCTAAGGCATTTGGCAAGTTTGACCACTCTAGCCTTAATACTGTGGGCAGATCTTTGGGTGGTGTCAAGTGACTTTAACTGAGCTGAGCTATTTAAACCAACTGAGGTTCTGGCACTAAGAACTGTGTTAATCATGAAAAGCTTGTTTAAGTGATCACTGTCAAGGCTGGTACTGTAAGCTTAAAACCTGACCTGCTGGGAAGCTTTGGTGTTAACTTTTTGATTCCAGAACTGTATTTCTTTTTTAAAAACCAATCTCTACAGAGACGTAAAATGAATTAATTTTAACAACTTCTTTATTTGGTTATTGGCTACTTCTCTGTAAATTTATCAAACCATACAAGATTCTTGTTTCAACAGACATTTTTCATTTAACCATTGCATCGCTTCAGCAAATATGGGGTGGGCTATTATAAAGAGGAAGTAATCAATTGTTCTCCATGTCCAATGAAGGTAGGACAAGAAGTAATAGGTTTCATCTGCAGCAAGGGAGATTTAGGTTAGATATTAGGAAAAGCTTTCTAACTATAAAGATAGTTAAGGAGTGGAATAGGGTACCAAGAGAGGTTGTAGAATCCTTGTCATCGGAGATTTTTAAGAACAGGTTAGACAAACACCTGTCAGGGATGGTCTAGGTATACTTGATCCTGCCTCAGCACTGGTGATGGATTAGATAACCTCTCAAGGTCCTCCCAGCCCTACATTTCTATGATTCTATGGTCAGTCATATGATTAAGATAGAGGACCACCTGGTGGTGTGAAGGACTCCAGATGAGTCAAATCTGAATGTGAATGGTCTGCAGACTAAGAAGGAAATTGATGAATTTAATAATGATTTATTATTAGTATTACCAAGCACCTATAGTGAATACATCTGGGATTTCACAATCTGCAAATCACAAACAGAAAAAGAGGTGAAATTTTCTTGACATTATACAGGTAACTCTATTTAGATGTCTCTCTTTATAGACCCACTCCCACTGAAAGTCTTTCTATTGATTACACTGGGAGTTGGATTGGTTCCCTATATTAGACCAGGAGACAGTTATAAGATGCAGTTCATGGTAACATATAGACTGATAATTGGCATTAATAACAGAGGACCGTAGATCATATAGAGTTCTATGTTACCATGAAGTAGGCCAAATATAAAGTCTGTTACATTTCAATCTTGAACTATTTATGTATTATCCATAGGCTGCAATTTAATAAGATAAATATTTATCTGCAATTATGCTGAACAATACTAACAACAATAAATATTACGTGAAGGCTCATCAATGTTTAGCTAAGATCCACTCTGTCTCGGCATCTAGTTCTATAGACAGACACCTAGATGATGTGTAAATAATATGTTTGCCTATTCTCCATTGCTAGTAACAATATTTATTTATTCTATTATATAGGTTTCTTCACTGCTCAGTGTTGTTTAGCATTTGTTATTGGAACCCTGAGATTTCAGCACAACATTTAAAGACAGAACCAAGAAACCTGGCTTGTATTGGAAAGCCAAACCAACTCACAATGGAAGGATTGCAAATCTGCATGTGTGTGACATTCCAGGGTACAATACATGCTAATGAGTAGCTGTTGTCACCCCTGCCCTGCAACCCTCGGTGCCTCAGTGAGCTGCTGAAGTAGCTTCCACCTGGGTCACTGAGAAACACCCTTCCAGCATGAAAGCTACACCCTGAGTATCTGTGCATAACTGCTGTCTGCCAGCCACACTTTGGTCATGCTCTGGCTCTCACCAGCCTGGGTTATACTGCAGGGTGACCCCAACACACCCCCACTCTTAGAATTTCCCTTAGAAATGTATGAATGCCCTGTCTCCTGGACAGTACAAAATATTTTAAATGCTATTTCTTAAACTAACATAGTAATTCAGACACTTCAGTTTAAACACATTGGATTAGACAAAACAGTAAAACAAATGTATTAACTACAAAGAGAGAGATTTTAAGTGAGTACAAGTAATGAGGCATAAAAGCCAGAAATGGTTACAAGAAAAATAAAGCTAATATGATTACTAATACCTAATTTAACAAATAATATCAGATTCAAGAAAAATTTCTCATCACATTCTTTCAGCAGTCTTGCTGACCAAACCCTATCAGACAGGATCCCTTTCCCAGAGTCCAACGAATGCTTCCTTTGTTGCTTCAGGTGCAGTGAATGCAATGGGGAGAAAAAGGGGGGTGTCTTGGGGTCTTTGCCCCTCTTTTTTATAGTTTCAGTCCCTCTCTTGAAGAACAGTTCCATCTGGGCATTAGGAGACAAAGTTTATATGGAAGGATGTTCCCTACTGTCTTTTTCTCACCTTTTTGAGCTTTCTTTGGTTCCCTTCCTGCTTGATGACTCTGTTTACTGCTTAAATGCAAATTAAGCAGTGCACATATTCCTTTGTTTAGGACAGACCTGTTTGCAAACCTCTGTTTGGGCAAGGCTGTGGGGTTTGAAATATGTGTTAATAATATAATACAGGGAAATCTTATAATTTTGCATAAAATGTTGCCACATATATTTTATCAGGACAATACAGACCAGCTAATAATGTTTCAAATGGTACCTTACAAGGCATACCTTGTAGTGTGCAGGGTGTGAATACAGGCATGTAATTCCATCACAAACTGGTGGTTGGAAAGGGAGATTAACTCGGTGAGTGTACTGGCAGTGCTCACAAAGTATGGAGAATCCAGGTCATGTTCAGGATGGTGCGTTCTGGGGACACTGTCCTCCTCTGGTTATGAACAGATGTATAGCACTGGAAGGGGGCATACTGGGGCTAGGGAGTGGCAGTGCTTGTGGTGCAATGCCCAGGTCCAGGACTATTTTTAAGTGCTCCACTTAGGAAGGAAAAATCAATTTCACACATACAGAATGGGAAAAGACTGTCTAGGAAGGAGTACGGCAGAAAGGGATCTAGGGGTTATAGTGGACCACAAGCTAAATATGAGTCAACAGTGTGATGCTGTTGCAAAAAAAGCAAACATGATTCTGGGATGCATTAACAGGTGTGTTGTGAGCAAGACACGAGAAGTCATTCTTCCGCTCTACTCTGCTCTGGTTAGGCCTCAGCTGGAGTATTGTGTCCAGTTCTGGGCGCCGCATTTTAAAAAAGATGTGGAGAAACTGGAAAGGGTCCAAAGAAGAGCAACAAGAATGATTAAAGGTCTTGAGAACATGACCTATGAAGGAAGGCTGAAAGAATTGGGTTTGTTTAGTTTGGAAAAGAGAAGACTGAGAGGGGACATGATAGCAGTTTTCAGGTATATAAAAGGGTGTCATAAGGAGGAGGGAGAGAACTTGTTCACCTTAGCCTCTAAGGATAGAACCAGAAACAATGGGTTTAAACTGCAGCAAGGGAGGTCGAGATTGGACATTAGGAAAAAGTTCCTAACTGTCAGGGTGGTTAAACACTGGAACAAATTGCCTAGGGAGGTTGTGGAATCTCCGTCTCTGGAGATATTTAAGAGTAGGTTAGATAAATGTCTATTAGGGATGGTCTAGGCAGTATTTGGTCCTGCCATGCGGGCAGGGGACTGGACTCGATGACCTCTCGAGGTCCCTTCCAGTCCTAGAATCTATGAATCTATGAAATTTGCTGTTGCTGTAGCATAGGCTGCTGCATTGCCTGCAAAGGGTTGTGGTACCAGGAGTACCCAGACAACTCACACAATGGTAAGTAACTCCACACTTGATGGGGCAAGCTCCTCTGGATAAGGTGTGGTTAATCTCCTCACTGCATCTCTCTCCTGCTCCATGAAAGAACAAACCCTAAAATGGGGGAGCAGTGAACTGTATAAAGATAAAGATGTGAATGATAACATGAGCGTGAGCCAAATCAGCTAACCCTACTCAGGTAAATCTTCTATTAAAATCAGCATTTGGTCTGGGTCATTAAAATGGAAACCTTACATGTACCCCATTTGTGATATCTTGTCCATCATTTGAAATCTCACAAGACTGGATATCTTTGTAAAACATAAACTGCATCTTAAATAAAAGCTAGGGACCTGATACAGAGATTATTGGGTAAGATTATATGGCCTGTGTTATAGAGGAGGTCAGCTGGGATGATCAGAATGTATCCTTCTGGCCTTAGAATCTATGAAAGTTGTAATAGTTAGATATCTCTGTCTTCACTGCATAGTACCCACAGTGGGCTAGATCCCTTTTCTCTTATGGTTTTCTTTCACATGCACTCTTCCATAATACATATGGCTCGCTGCCTTATTTATAAAACACAGCTGTGCTAAACCTTTAACTCCACACAAGAAAGAGCAACTATAGATAAATCATTTAGAAAGGAAACACCTGTGTGGACCTGCTCAGTTCCTTTTCCACATTAACTCTATCATTTCATGTGCACTGGTTTGTTTATGTTGGATAACACAGAAAGTAGATTTGTATGATATTTGCTTTCTTTTCATTGTTTTTTAAAATTTCATGGCCTTACAGCTTGGCTTTCAAAAAACAACTAAATGGATGGAATTAGGATGCTAATATTTACAACCTATGATCAATTTCAAGGTGGTTCTACCTTCCAGATGCTGATCTAACCACTAAACCAATATTTCTTGAAGCATGGTAGCAAGAAGTGTGATAGCAAAGTGTCATAACTTATTGCTGCTAGACACACATTTGGTTTTAGGCATAGGCTTCAGAATATTATTTGGTAAAGAATATAAAAGGGAAAATTCTTAAAGCGGAATCAACTTGTCCTTTAATTTGGCACCCACAAATCTGTATTCACAATTGATTGTGAGTGCAAATGATAGCACTTTCAGATCTAAATAATTGATTTGTAGGCACAACCAATTAATTGTGGGTGCAAAATCAGAGCCTGTTTTTTTAAAAACAGTAGCTCAAATAAATCAAAACAAATACCTATTGACAGAGAAAGATTGTAGAAAGCATCTTTGCATGGTTTTAATTTGTTTTTCAGACCACAACAGAAAGGGACTGTTTTGCATTTTGAAATTCATAATATGTCTTTTATATACCCACTCATGAATGATTTGTTAAGTTCCTTTATCAGGAATCACACCCGATGATATTTTTTAAAGATATCAAGCTAAGCTCATTAGGGCAGGGACAATGCCTTCTTACATATGTTTGTATGGCATCTAACCCATTTTGGGTACTACTGGAACAGAAACAGATACTAATTATTAATAATGCGTGAATACAGGCAGATCAGAGCTGTAGCCAGAGGCACAGGAAGATGCAATGGCATGTAATTCCCTTTCCTCTCTTTCTCTTACTGTTGTTCACTGCAGACCCAGAAGACATCTAGAAAGATGTCATCAAAGAAGCCCAAGGAAAAAGAGATAGATATGGCCTTAAATAAAAGTGCTATGGAAATTTCTTACTGATCTCTATGTTTCTAGCTGCAACTCTGATATTCCTGTCTTGATGCATGTCTTCAAGCTGACAATGGGTCCAATTCGCAGAAGGACTCTGCAGTCATGAAACTTACTCCTATGCAGAATCCCTTTTAAAGTCATTAGGACTCTGCGTAGGATTAAGGGCTCATGCCTTCGGATCCCTTTGCAAATGAATGTGTCAGCATCGTGTATCATTTCATGTTACTTTTTTTTTTAAAACAGAGCATTGCAGCTTTACTTTAACACTTAACCCAGACTCACAAGGCTCTGAAAATTTTTAGTTACAGTTTACACGTAATCTGTAACACACTCTATGCCTTTCCCTCCATTGGTGTGAATTCAAGCCTTACTTACTTACATTCTTGCCAATGTCTTAACTTTATTAACATGTGTTAGAACAGATAATTGGCAAGACTTGCATTTGGTATCTTCCTGTTTAAATGATACATTTTTAATAGTTGCTTTTTATTACCAATTCATTGAGAAATCCTTCTGAGTAGAAATAAGCTTTTTTAACATGAAATTAATTTCAAGCTATATTTCACAGTCAGTGTATTTGGATGTAGAAAGACCAATAGGAGTGGATACCAGTCCTGTATGATGGAAATACTAAATATTGACTTATCATCTATAAAGATTAAAATATTCTCTTTTGTATAGCCTTAAAATAAAGGTAAACTAGATGAAGGATCTTAGTGGCCTTTTTTATGTGGTGACCTGTAAAAAGGGAATGTAGTTTTAATGCAAATATAAGAGGTCAGTTTTTAACTGCATAAATTCCAGAAATGCTAAAAATGTACAAAATATCAACTTCCAATATGTAACATTTTTGCAGCAAAACAGACTCTGGGTTTATGGGAAGAAACAGCATCATGAATAACTCATCACTGTTGATGATATTTTATTCATTATTTGATAGTCCTTAGGGGGTCTCACCAGTCTTGAACCTACTGAAAATGTTAATTTCATTGCTATAGGTCCATGTATCTTGTATACAACACTGAGTCAGGAACTTGATCTGACCATTTCTTCCTGTTTTTCATAAAATATATATAATACTTCGATTTGTCTAGAGATTTATTTTTCTCTGCTTGTAAAAGTCCTCTTATGATCATGAAAACAGACTTTGGAAAAAACAACCAATCTGGTATATATTGGTCAAATTTTCAAAAATATAATGTAGCCACAATATTTGTGCATATGTGCATAAACCCATCATTATTTTGCATTCATAATCTTTATAAAGCATTTTCCCCATTTCCTCAAATTACTCTGAGTGACTTAGTTTATGGTAAAAATAATTAGAACAGTAAAATAACCCATAATAAACTAAAATACTGAAGGTAGTAAATACAACAGTCATGATGGTTAAAATAAATAGAATCTTTGCTGTAAAATAGTTTGTTGTTTGATCTCCCTGGAAATAATAAAAGCCCCAATCATGCAAGCTTGGATGCATGGGTTTGCCCAGACAGAACAATGTGCCCACATCTGAGCCCCCAGCATACAAACGAGGCCTTGTCAAAACTCTACAGTTCAGAATATTTATTTTAGAAATTTTCTGGTGGCAGTGCAGAAAAAAAATATATGAATGATCCATTTTCAGGATATAATCAAATACCTATTATTACAATGACAGTAGAGAAATGTCTTGATTTAAAAAAAAAATGGCGGGACCAATTCTTCATTTCTCTGCACCATGTATAGTCAGAAAATTAAGGTCCAATAATTTTTTTTTAAAAAGTGTTCACAATGCTGCACGAGACACAAAATAAGGCCCTAATACTGCAAATTATAGGCATATGTGAAATTTTCTACCTATGAGTAGTTCTACTGGCTACAGTGGTACTACTCCTGTGTGTAAAGTTAAGCATGTAAATATATGCAGGACTGGGGCTTAAATCAGTCCCTGCTCCAAAGATCTTACAAAACAATACCAAGGTGCAAATCAGACAACAAAGACAAAAATACCAACAGGGCACCGAACATACATAATATATGAAAGGCATCCATATAATATATATTTTAGCCAGAAGAAATCTTAACACACATTGTAGTGGATCTTATTACAAAAAAAATCAGCAAAGGAGGGCGCAAGGGAGGGAAGGGGAAGGAAAATGACAATACACTCTAAAGAAAGAAAAACAAAAGATTTGAAAATTACTGCACCAAAATATTTCATTTGATGCCATTATACGGAGCACAAATTAGAAAACACTGGGGCACATGCTCAGTTGGTGTAAATCAGTGTAGCTCCATTGACTTCAAAGGAGCAATGCTGATTTATAGCAGGTGACAATCTGGCCCATTGTCTATATTTATAGACTCCTCCCCTCCCATCTCCCAGTAGCAGAATTACAGATTCAGAATGAAACTCCAAGTACACCAGCTCTTCCAGCCACTAACTCCAAAGAATAGCACTAATTTAATTCCCTGTCAGCTTTGACATGTATTGTAAAAAGAAGTCAACTAATTGGTCAGAATCATAGGAAAATAGAGACTTTATTGTCCCACTTAATTTGGCATATTCAATGATAAAATAATTTCAGTTCTTCCTCAATTTATCTAAGGGATAATAAAGAATAAAAATCTTTCTTCAGGAAACTGTAGTTTGTAACATGGTTGGAAAAGCTAGCCCCAGTTTACTGAAACAAAATGAAGAACAATACTTATTTAGAGCCCATGGTGGGAAACTCCCCAAGTTCCTTACTTAGAGCCAGATTCTGGCCAGCCCACTATTAGTGCACCAGGAGGGGGAGGAGCGGGAAGTTGCCTCAGAACTTGTATCCCTGCCTGTCCAGGATCTCATTGGCTTGCTGTTCCAAGCTAGTGCACCTGCAGCAATGCTAGTTGCCTGAAAGTGGCTGAGGCTACCGTGGTGGTTTCAATGGGAGCTGTGGGATGCTCAGCACCTTTTAAAACCAGGCCATTAATTAAGGCACATAAGTACAGACATAAGAACTTCATGCCTGAATCAAAACCCATTGAAATCTATCAGAGTCCAAACCCTTTAAATGCCTATTTTTGGAAGGTTTAGCCATTATCTACATTTACAGTAACCCAAAGTCTACCCTGCTTAAGCCTTGCTGTATGTTTTTAAATCTTGTGTATTTGACACATTGGGCCAATTTCACCCGTGATTTAATACCATTGGATTCAGAGGTGTAAAGCCAGGGATACATTTGAGCGCTTCATTTTTACAGCTTATTTACAGTAAGAAAATAAGTACTGTCAACAACTCTGTATACCTTCCTTACAAATAACTATAATTTTTCATACTCTCTCTCATTTTTCAGCATTCAGACTGCCATAGTTTCAAAATATTTTTTGCATCTTTAACTATCACAGGTTCTATTGCATTCTAATAACTGAAAACAAGTTCTCTTTACACAATATACAAGCATTCAAAAGATGAACATGGATATTTTCTGTATAATGCACAAAGTATATCATTCATCAGTCCTTGGGAGATACTTTGTGATTTTATATCTTCTTTATACAGATACAGAATTTACAGTTTTCCTCATTAAGGTCCCCATTCAGCAAAATAGTTAAGCAAGTGCTAAACTTTAAGCACATTAGTAGCCCCAAGCAACAGAGGGTCCTGTGGCACCTTTAAGACTAACAGAAGTATTGGAGCATAAGCTTTCATGGGTGAATGCCCACTTCATCAGACACAAGTAATGGAAATTTCCAGAGGCAGGTATAAATCAGTATGGAGATAACAAGGTTAGTTCAATCAGGGAGGGTGAGGTGCTCTGCTAGCAGTTGAGGTGTGAACATCAAGGGAGGAGAAACTGCTTCTGTAGTTGGATAGCCATTCACAGTCTTTGTTTAATCCTGATCTGATGGTGTCAAATTTGCAAATGAACTGGAGCTCAGCAGTTTCTCTTTGGAGTCTGCTCCTGAAGTTTTTTTGCTGTAAGATGGCTACCTTTACATCTGCTATTGTGTGGCCAGGGAGGTTGAAGTGTTCTCCTACAGGTTTTTGTATATTGTCATTCCTGATATCTGACTTGTGTCCATTTATCCTCTTGCGTAGTGACTGTCCAGTTTGGCCAATGTACATAGCAGAGGGGCATTGCTGGCACATGATGGCATATATAACATGCAGGTGAATGAACGGGTGATGTTGTAGCTGATCTGATTAGGTCCTGTGATGGTGTTGCTGGTATAGATATGTGGGCAGAGTTGGCATCAAGGTTTGTTGCATGGGTTGGTTCCTGAGTTGGAGTTGTTATGGTGCGGTGCGTGGTTGCTGGTGAGAATATGCTTAAGGTTGGCGGGCTGTCTGTGGGCGAGGACTGGCCTGCCTCCCAAGGTCTGTGAAAGTGAGGGATCATTGTCCAGGATGGGTTGTAGATCACTGATGATGCGTTGGAGAGGTTTAAGCTGAGGACTGTAGGTGATGGCCAGTGGAGTTCTGTTGGTTTCTTTTTTGGGCCTGTCTTGTAGCAGGAGGCTTCTGGGTACACGTCTGGCTCTGTTGATTTGTTTCTTTATTTCCTTGTGTGGGTATCGTAGTTTTAAAGGTGCCACAGGACCCTCTGTTGCTTTTTACAGATTCAGACTAACATGGCTACCCCTCTGATGATTAGTAACCCCAGTTAGACTCATGTGTTTCAAGTTAAGTATGTATTTATGTGCTTTGTTAAATTGAAATCTTATTTCATGAATATTTTTCTGGGCCATCTCCTCTGTTCGTTTTCAGTTTTATTGATATGTTTTCATGTTAAGGAGTTGAGGTGTTCTTTAATTATAATCCTCAAGTTCAAGTTCCCAAGGCACTGTAGCTGCTAGACTAGACCACTACTTCCTGTCTGTGAAGTATTTGATGTAAATGTAATGATTCCCTTCAGATAGGTGGGACAACTAAGCAGTATTTGCTACTAACCAACGTGCAAATTGCCATTTGTCATCCTTTTGTTATTACAAATAGTGCCAGTGCTGTCTGGTACTCATTTCCTAGTCCTTGATATCAGGATTAGTTCTCATTTTCTGGGCAGCTTTATTTGTGCTTTTTTGATGGAAATCAGATATGTAATCAAATTATTTTGATTTTAAGTGCTTTAGTGTGATTGCTGTTCTCTCTTTTCCTTTTCCCAGAGATATATCTTTCCTTGCTATCATGTGTTATCACTTATCACAGACTATAAAACTTCATTGTTACTCATTACTTGGAATTTTCTCCATATTTTTAACTATATGTTTTCATTAGGCATAGTTAATTTTAATTAAGGTTGTATTTCCAATTCCAGAGCACCATTTAAAGAATATAACTCTTTTAAAAAAAGAGTGACAAGGATTAATTGGTGGAGAGAATTCTAAACAAAGTAGTAAAATACTGCCTATATGTGACTGATTACACTGCTCTACAGCCAAAATGCTTCTGAAATAAATGTAGTCAAACTTTACTAATTCTGGGTCACTGAGAACGAAAATGATGCTTAAAATTGTTGATTGGCTCTAGTTTTCAAGATATGCTATTGGGTCAGTATATACTACCCTTGACTTGGGAATGGCGGAGGATAAGTGAGTTATAAAGGGAAGGGATCTCAATTTAAACCAGAAATGATTAAATACATCTTTGACTGGATTTATGAATAAATCTATGACTGGGTTTGGACAGTACTTGCTTTTTAGGCAAAACAATGAGTGATGCAATCTGAAGCTGGTATTGCGTCATACATGATATGAATTGCATCATGTTATTTCTACAAGTCATGGATGATGCAATCATAACGAAGCTTACATCACTCTGCTGAACAAATTGCCCTATATCAGCTCTAGAAATCATACAGTGTTGTGCTCTCTTATTTGTCAGTGTTTGATTTTGCAAAGGGACACATTTCCGTTTAGCCAAAGTGAGCAGAGATGCCTCGTACTTGTGTGAACAGTGCAGATAACTTCTGCTATGTTTGTGGTGAAGTGACTTTTGCATCACAAAAGCGCAGTATAACCACTATGGTTAAGAAAGCCTATCACCTTTATTTTGGCTGCAAAATTGGAGATCAGGACAAGAGGTGGGCCCCACACATATGCTGCAACATTTGTGCAACAAATCTTCGCCAGTGGTTGAACAGGAAAAGGAAATCTATGCCTTTTGCAGTGCCAATGATTTGGAGAGAGCCAACAGATGATACCAGCAATTGTTACTTCTGCATGGTGCCTCCAGTTGGGAAAGGTGTGTCAAAGAAGAAAAAGTGGACTGTGCATTATCCAAACATTCCATCAGCTATATGCCCAGTACCTCACAGAGAAGGACTGCCAGTTCCTGATGCACCAGAATCATTCTCACTTGAGTCAGACGAGGAAGAGGAAGAGGATGAAACTTCTGGTCCTGACAGTCATTGGAGCCTGGGGGGAAAAGTGTTCAGCATCCACCACTTGTTGAATCAAGGAAGATTTTGTTACTACCCTTACACATCAAGCTGGGTCTGATGAAGAACTTTGTCAAGGCCATTGACAAAACACAAGCAGCTTTCAAGTACCTCCGTGGAAAATTTCCAAGGTTAAGTGAAGCTAAGATAAAGGAAGGTGTCTTTGTTGGTCCTCAGATTCGTGAACTTCTTCGAGATGATGCATTTGACCATGCACTGCGTGGCAAGGAAAAGACAGCATGGAAAGCCTTCCAGTTAGTGGCAATAAATTTTCTCGGAAACAACAAGGCAGACAACTACAGGTTGTTGGTGGAAAACCTCCTCAAGGCATACAAAAGCCTTGGTTGCAACATGTCACTAAAGATACATTTTTGCACTCTCATCTAGATTTTTTTCCACCGAACTGTGGAGCAGTGAGCGATGAGCACGGCGAGCGATTTCACCAGGACATTGCAACAATGGAGAAACGCTATCAGGGCAAATGGAGCCCACCAATGTAGACTATTGCTGGACAGTGACAAGAGATGCTCCATTTAATGAATACAAGAGACAAGCCAAGAAGCGCCGAGTAGACACTGAATAGGACTCAACTATGTACATAATAGTTTTTTGCCTTTTATTTAATAATAAATTTTATTTATACAACCCTTTTGCTGATTTTTAAAGTGTTACATAAAGAGGACAGGTGAAATATTATCATGTAAAGCAACCATAAACACATGAAAAGACCTAGGTTTACAATTTATGATTAAAACTCTACTATCTACACACTATACATAGACATAAAATGTAAAAACTTAAATATCTTAGAAACAGTAGCCAATCAGTTGTTTCAATTGTCATATTTGAATTCAGCACATCAAAATACATAATAAATAGCACATTTTATCTCTGAAGCAGATGACTTCTCAAAAATTGTAGACCAGTGTTATTATCTATCACTATGGGCTTCTGAATCTAACCACAATGGTTTGCACCTCTCTATAGGTTATTTTAGTTTATAGAAAACACTCTATGAAGAAACAATATATTCATCTTTGTGGCATGGTATGAACTATGTAAAGTCTCTTTTACAAGACTCCGAATTAGATTTTTGGAAAAGTAAGGAGAAGGCACATGGTTAAGACTAACCTTTAGGACTGGTGCAAGTTATAGAATTCTGTGGGCAATAAGAATGTTGCTTTCTAGCCATTATTACCTTGGCCAGTGCTGCTCATTAATTTAATTTGATAATATGATGACCACTTTAATTCATTTTTAATAACAATTTTAACTTCTATGGGCGCAATTCTCCTGGGCATTATGGCCACTTTGTGCCTTTCTGCCAGCATCATCTTACACTCTCCATTTAGACACGTTTTTATTCCCAAGTACTTAGAAATGCATGTTTAATTACAATACATCAGTGTTAACATTGATCCCAAATATATACTATTCTTTTGTCAGTAATTTAAAAAAACTGTATGAACTTAACACAAAAGCCTTCTGAAAAGAGAACGTAATTATATAAGGACACTTCAATGGCACATATTGATCAGCCTCAAACCTAAGTCCACAGATATAATTTTAACATAAATCACAGTGTTCTATACTTTTCATATTAAAATTACAGATACATTATTCTCAGGAAACAGCAACAATAAGTAAATTACCAAAAAGTTCTGTCAGTAGATAAAGCTGTTACTTGATATAATTCCCACCCAAAAGCATCCATTAAGAGAGAATAGTTATTTTAAAAAATCAAGATAACCAAAATGATACATTAAAAAACAAGCTATGGGTCAGAGTGAACAGCTGTAGTATTGGGATGAATTATGCATTTCTCTGTACTTGATAAGAATAATGAGTTTATTATTATGTTGGCTGTATGCAATTTTTAGTGTCCTTAACTATTCATTTTCTTGCTCCTAAGTGTTTGGATTTTGTGAATGATATAAGAGGTAAGTACATGTTTTTTCATCTTTATTTATTTAGGGTCAGATCTTCTGCTTGTATAAATTTATGTAGCTCCTCTAACTTCAATGGAGCAAGCTGGTTAACACTAGCTGAGGACATGGCTCTTACATAGTTACATAAATAAATGTCTATCTAGGAACCTAGATAACTTGCCACATATTAAATATACAATTATGAAGTACAAAGTTAAGAAAACCCAGCAGCCTTCCCAAAATTAAGAATAAATAAACTCCAACCCAGCCTTAAATATCAGCCCGGCATATACATCCCAGCCTTCAAATTACACCAGAAAGCCAGAGAAAAGAGAATCTTTGTAGTGTTCTGTGAAGATCAATAGACCTAATTTTAAGGTTTAACCCTTTGTTATCACTTAGAAAAACTTCACTGATTTTTGGAACGAAGTTCTCTTTTTGGTTTTGGAATATACCAAGACATAACAATTAACTGCAGAGTGTAGTATAAAAAGTACCGGTATGTGTATGCAATGGGCCTGAAATATGGTTGCTACCAGAACTATAGCCTCATTGCTTTCACATTTACACAAGTGTAAATCAGGAGTCACTTCATCATTGAAATTATGCCAGTGTAAAACCAATGTAAGTGAAAACCAATCGGGCCTTATAACTCAAAAGTTCTTTGTTATTTATATACTGTATTAATTCATCATTTTGTATTGTCATGCTGTTGGTTTTACTGTTTGTCTTCAGACAAAAGGAACAAAATAATTTCAATAGTTTACATTTTCCCCAGAATTGACAATGCTCCTTCATCTACCATGACATCATTGCCTCTCATGGTCTTTCACAAGTACCATAGACAGCATCAATACTCCACATCAGCAATTTGGGGCCACTACTGACACCTGCCCCTTGTGTCTTAAAAGCTACTGTTGCCATGTTCTCTTGTGAAACAGACAACTCAGAAAACCCTAACGTACTGAGGAGAGGGGAAAACAAAGAAAGCCACAAACACTTTTTGTGGAGGAATTCCTGAAAACCTCAGCAAAACACAATATAGCCTGGTATGAGCACTTTTTAAATCCATCACACTGCCTCTGAACACAGGTACATTGCCTCTTACACTTGTGTAACTCCATTGGATTCAGTGGAGTTACTCTTGATCTACAAAGGTGCAACAAGATGAGAATAAGACCCTCACGGAAATTTTGCAATCAACAGTATCCTCTCTAGAATCTAGTGCAAAACGTTTGACACCATTAGAAAACCAGACCAACAGCAGGGACAAGTAAAAATAGAAAATGCAATATTAAAAAAATACCAGGGATTTAAATTGTTTCATAAAAGCAGTGACAAGATGATATGAGATACATGACCCAGACATGAAAACTTAGTCAGAGATAGAAATGCAAGAGGCAATAATCTAAGAATTCAGTAGCTGGCACTGAAGGTAAAGATCTAATTTTCCATAAAAATGGGAAGGAGTATAATAGTTGGACTCCACAAGAGGATGATGACTCTGTTTGTCCTGATGGAAGGTAAAGAAGTCTCACCTCAAGCCAGCCCAAGGGAATCTCTGCTGACAGTGGTGGGATTATGCAGTGGTGTTGTAGCTCTCTTGGTCTCAGGATATTCGATAAAGTAATATCTTTTATTGGACCAACTTCTGAAGCAGAGCTCTGTGTAAGCTTGAAAACATGCCTCTCTCAGCAATAGAAGTTGGTCCAATAAAAGATGTCACTCACTTGCCTGCTCTGTAGTGGTAGTATTGTCACATTTGTAGAATTAACCCCATCTTTCCTGAATTATAATATATGGAGATATACCTATCTCATAGAGCTGGAAGGGACCCTGAAAGGTCATTGAGTCTAGCCCCCCTGCCTTCAATAGCAGGACCAAGTACTGATTTTGCCCCAGATCCCTATGTGGCCCCCTCAAGGATTGAACTCACAACTCTAGGTTTAGCAGACTAATGCTCAAACCACTGAGCTATCCCTCCCCCTCATATACATAATGCATCACTCAAGCAGTTCTTAGGTATTAGAGAGGGTTTCCCAAATATTCAAAAGGAAGAGATAGTGAAATCCAAATGCTAGTGATATTTCCAGATCTCATCCTATGGACCAGCAAAAGGAGAAAAGAACTGATGAAAATTAAAAACTATTAGATATATTAGAACAGTGGTTCTCAACAGAAGTATGCATACACCTCAGAGTATGCAGAGATCTTCCAGGGGGTACATCAACTCATCTAGATATTTGCCTGGTTTTACAACAGGCTACATAAAAAGCATTAGCAAAGTCAGGACAAACTGAAATTTCATACAGACAATGACTTGTTTACACTGTCTATATACTATATCAGTGATTCTCAAACTGTGAGTTCATTTTAATGGGTTTGCTAGGGCCAGTGTTATATTATCTGGGGCCCAGGGCAGAAAGTCCAAGCCCAAGCCCTGCCACACGGGGCTGAAGCCAAACAATGCGTTTTTAAGTGAGGTGAACCTTGGGGTATGCAAGACAAATCAGATTCCTGAAAAACGTAGAGTAGCCTGGTAAGGTTGAGAACCACTGTATTAGAACATGGGACTAATCCTGTCTGGTAATCCTATGATCCATGTAGTCCAGCAGCCTGTCTCTGACAGTGGCCAGTATCAGCTGCTTCAGAGGAAGGTGCTAGAAATCTTGCCATAAACAATAATGACATCAGAGAAATTCTCTCCTATTTTTTAATAGTTAATGGTTGGCTTAGAAGTTGTCCAATCCAAAACCCTTCTCTATTTTAAAGTATTTATTATTGTAACTCTGGAGCTTTTTGTTATCCACAGGAATATTATAATTCATGTTAATTCAGGATTGTAAATTGCTTTGAGATTCTCTCAGGAAAGGCATTCTATCTAGAAGTGATATCCATAAGAGCTGCAGGCCTCAACATCTCCAAGAACACTTTAAATTAGGGGCCTTAATGTGGGTTTAGGGGACAAATTGTAGGCACTCCCATTTGAAAATGTTGGTCTAATACTTCGTTCAGAAATGAAAAGCACAACAGGTAAATGTTTGCTTGGGAGTAAAGGGAAAGACATTGTGGGGGCATGAGTGAGGTGCTGGTCATCTACACTTACACTCCCATCTTTGTTGCTGACACAGCTTTCTTTTTTTACTCCAGCCCCTCACTTTGTTGAAAAATTATTATTTTTTGAGTGGGCCTTGAAACCTATTTCCCCTGTTTGCTGAAGAGTCAACAAATCACAAATATTTGTGATGACAAATGGTGGAAACCACCCACCCATCCATCCATCATCTACTAGTGCAACAATGAGAGGGAAAATATTACTGGCTCACTTTTTCTAGAGTTCTGAATACTAATGCTGATGGCTGCTTTTTGCTTAACACTTACTGACAAATCTATGACAAGATTCACCCTCATTGTTATTGATAAGCCACACTCATGACTGCTCCAAACTTCATGGGGACAGTGAGTAGAGAATTTAGATTCTGCTGGCCCCAAGACCCAGACCCTTTTCCCTTGACATTTGCCACCTTATTAGAGCACCATATGCATCTTTCCCTGGTGCTCTGTTATACTATATTCTTACAAGTGGAGGAATCCCTTTGCCTCTGTTTGAAATCAGTACTCAATTAGCTGGGTTTCCAAACCATGCCCATGTACTGGGCCATGCCTTTACGCTTTTTTGCTAAATTCAGCTTAAGAAAAGCATTTCCCTTTGTGTGTATACAATCTAAGGTCAAGAAAACCACCAGTATGCTTAAGTGCCAAACATCAGTTGAGACCAGAGTCTAGTTTTCCACAGTCACGATAAATCCCAGAAAGGCTCAGTAATATACTGTGCTGATAGCTACCCCGAAACAGTTGATTAATGGCCAAATATTTACTCAAAACCTTGCAGTACGAAAAGGGGAGGTGGGGAAACCAGGTTGCATTGGAAATAAGTGTGACCCTCTATGGAATATAGGAGACACTTTATGATATTGTTGATACCAATATTATAAAATTGCAATGAGTCTGACCAGCCGTGTAAGGTATCTGCGAAAATGTTATAATTTGCCAAATATGATAATCTTGTTTATATGTTTGTATCACCTTTGTGAGTTATAGATATGTAGGGTATATCTGTATTTCCAAACTTGTGCTGTGACACCCCCCCAGACAGATTGGCATCAGCACTGCCTAGCCTGCTTGATGGCCCATCAAGGGCTATGAGCGGTACAACGAACTCATTGAAAGACCAGGGATTACACCTTATGGGTCAGCAAGGCATGTATGGGCAGGCCGGTGAACAGAGCTCTAAAGTTTTTCCATGCCACGTGCTGTGCAGCTTGCATTTGGGACACAGGAACTATAAGCCACATGGCAAAGGAATTTAAAAGGCAGCTGGATCTTCTCCATTTTGTCTTCAATCCTGCTTCTTGCCTCTGGAGTGATTTTTCTACAAATTGAAGCTGTGAACAAAGGACTGAATGACTCATCCAAGCTGTAGATGTATCCAGAGGGATTTTCAAGTTAGCAAACTCACCAATACTGCTAAGAACCTGATAAATGGACTTTGAATCTTTGTATGTGACTGTTTTACCATTTAACAACTCTCTTCTTGTTCTCTCTTCTTTTCTTTATAATAAACCTTTAGTTTTAGATACTAGAGGATTGGCTGGCAGCGTGGTATTTGGGGTAAGATCCAAACTAATATTGACCTGGTAACAGGGCTGACATTTGTATAATGAGCAGAGTTTTTAAAAGAACTTTCACTCTACTGGACCTAAGCGCTGATTGGGAGCCAGAGAACTGGAATGCAATAAAGGGGGATGTGTAATTTCTTTTTTAGCTTCTCGATAACCTTTGTGGAGGATCAGAAGCACAATTTGTGACTGGCTGGGAAGTTTAACTTCTGTGTTACCTACCAGTCTTGGGAGTATTTGCTCTCCTATTTGCAGCCTGCCCTGAACTTGGCATTTCCAGTGAGGGCTATCCCAGATACCCTATGCCACAGTAAGTACAAGAAAATATTTACTATAGAATTCAGCAGGAATGTTATCATTATGAATCAGATCAGTCCGATCTATTTAAAATGAAAGCTGCAATCTATGTGTGACATGGAAAACAGAACAAAGGGTTGGTCATTTATATTCAATTAAGAGATTCCTTTAAAAGTCACCATGAAGAGTAATACTGCTATTTTGTTGATTACTACTCATTTGTTAATAGATGTAGCAGTTTTCATCTCAGCTTTTAGACATTATTATATCCCATCAAGCTTTCAGATCATCTATTTGATGGAGTTAACAATAATAAGCAAAAATCTCAGGAAAGTATTTATTTTACTCAGTTGTTAATTAGGCTATTTTCAAAGTATTCTCACTGATGCTTGTCCTGGTAAGTAGCACATTTTAGGGAACATACCACTGCAACTTCAGCCTGTTGGTGACAAAGCTTCTGCTGGGGGAGCTGATACATCCTTCCCCACCCCTCATAACATCTTTCTCTGACCATTCCTCCCTTCTTTCCAAAGATACTCCCTTCCTTTATTGATGGCACACTGTTTGTTTTCTTAGGACATTTGGAAGGTACATTTCTATAGTACACAGTCTAATGCACAGTCTTACTGTAGAGCAGTAAGCACCCAGCTGATCAGGAAATCTAGTAGATACATAACTTTTGTGAAGGTGCACATGTATGCAGTGTAGACTTCGGCTGGACCAGAAGAGATGAGAGAAATAACTAGCTAATTCAGAGACAGAGTCTTTCTAATACCAAATCCATATCTCCCAAAGTGGTCCAGCAGATACACAACCCAATCCCCCCAGCCAACATGCACCCCCACCCACCCACACCCGATCTCTGGCAACTACACAAAAGACACAAACCAATTCCAAATGTTCACCTCTTTTGACCATAGGTTTGGACCACCTTATCATAACTTTGATAGATAGATATTTGTAGAGGAAGCTGGATATGGGCTGGGAGGAGTGAAAGAAAATTCTAAGTGGATCTTTCCTCTCTCTTGGCCACTGGTCTGAAATTTGTTACCCTTATGCATGTCTGCACTTTTCTCAAGAAACATTTTCTACTGCTCCTGTACTGTCATGGCTTCAACACTGGGGAAATCTCTCCCCATTGCACTAGTACTGATGAAGCTCTATCTATGCTAGCAGCAGTAGCTCTGCTTTGTTGAATCAAATGGCAAACAAGAAAATGTGGCTTCCACAAAGAGATCTAACTCCTGGCTGCCTCCATTGAAAAACGAGTAGGACACTGCTATACTGGTAATCACAATCTCTGTGGCCCAGTGGTGGGTTAATAATTTTGCCGCCCCTAGGCCGGGAAATAATTGCCGTCCTGGCCCTGCCCCGACTCCGCCCTTTTCCAACTCCCATTCCAACCCCCTCCCCAAAGTCCCCGCCCCAACTCCTCCCCCCTCCCTTCCCCTACTGGACCCCCGGCCCCACCTCTTCCCCCAGTGCATGGCATTCCCCCTCTTCCCCCCTCCCTCCCTGCCCCGCGAAACAGCTGTTTCACGGCGCAAGCGCTGGGAGGGGAGAGAAACAGGACGCCGCGGCAAGCTTGCTGAGGAGGCAGAGGTGAGCTAGAGCAAGGGGGCGGGGTACAGAGGGGAGCTTCCGCCCCTGAAAATTTGCCGCCCTAGGCCTAGGCCTTGTTGGCCTAGGCAATAATACGGCACTGCTGTGGCCCCTTGTTAGTAACAGAACATACCAGTCACATCTATATTGCAGACATCCACAGAAATAACCACTGAAAACAAGGGAAGGGGGGGGGAATCAAGAACTTTAGGCCCTCAACAGGGACTGAATCCCTCTCCGGTGCAAAGGTCTTAGCTGACTCAGTGGGAGTGGATTTTTTGCTCTTCCCTGCACCTGCTTTCCTGAATTTGGCCTAATGCAATGAAACTTACTGTGATATAAAAATGTGAGACTGGGTAAGGGGGTGTCACAGATATAGGAAAAAATTAAAAAGGGGATCATGAAATGGAAAAGTCTGTCAAAGCAAAGGCTCCCAAACTCCAGGTCCAATAAAGACACCAGTATATGTTAGTGAAACGGCTGCATTTTCAATCAAAGATCTGTCACAGTATGCAGGAACTCAAATTCCATATATACTCATTCATAAGCCGAATATTTTTGGTAATAAAGTGACGCATCAAAGAGCGGGGGTCGGCTTATAAACGGATCTCTACCAAAATTTGATGATTTTAAACTCTATGGAATCATTGAATTGAATATCTAATACATTGTCATTTTGTTTACCAGGAGCGTCTACAGGCATGGAGCCCTTCAGCTCCCTGTGGCCGCAGTTCGCAGTTCCCAGCCAATGGTAAACAAAACGTCCAGGCCTGCTAGAGGCTTACCCTAATGGGCCAGGAGCCAAAGTTTGCCAACCCCTGAAATATAGGGTCGGCTTATGAAAGGGTCATACAGTTTTTGCTATTTTTACCTAACCATCTTGGGGGGTCAGTTTATAAACGAACGGGGTAATGAATGAGTATATACAGTACATACAAAAATCTGAAAATACTGTATTACTACAAGGGTATCATTATTCTTTATAATAGGTGAATTATTGTGACAACATCCAAAAATTGCTCTGGGACCTGAATACTATCAGCACTGAAATTGTCAAGGTGTCTGCAAAAACCCAGTGGAGAAGCAGAGTGCTCTGGGGAATGTTACAAAACTAGACCACATGTGACACAGCCAATTTTGGCAGAACAATTACTTCTCATAATGTCAATACAAAAGAAGTAGAGAAGGGTCTAAAGCTTTTTCACCTTGAAAGAATGGAGGAAAATATTTTGCAGAATAGATGGGGGGAAGTGCTAATCATTACCAGTTCACAGATTGACACTTGTGCTTTCTATAATGATATCAATGTCTTTTTAAGAGGTGCTTCAGGATAAAAGCCTAAGGCCTGATTCTGCTCTCATTTAAGTCAATGGGAGATTTGCCATTGACTTCAAAGGGAACAGAGTTGGCCCACATTAGATGGAACATGTGCCTGATTCACCTCCAGTTGCAGTTAGTGGTAAAGTCTAATTGACTTTAATAAGAGTTGGATTAGACCTCAAAGGACCTGTAGGTGTTCACTGCAAACTTTTAACTTTTTTATGTACAACTATTTAGAAAGAAGGAACCTGTGTCACAAAGTTCAGGTTTTGAGATACAGAGTTTTCGTCAGGGCCATCTGCAGTTAAACAAGAGGCAAGGCTTCCGTTATCTATTGTTTTAGATACACTACAAATCCAGAGCTTTTAGAATAAGGGAAGGTGAATAGCTTTTGATGAAATAAATACCTGTACTTTTGTCTAAAACTTGAGCCTATTTTGACGTTCCCCCCAAAATTTTCTTTAATTTCATTGCTTTTCATTTATATGTCTTGCTGCACTTCTGGGTTCCAGCTGGGCCAACAAGCAGAAGTCCTAAAATGCACCAAGAAAGCATGTTTGCAGGATTTGTGGACCCTAGGTGTTCAGTAAATATCCAAATCAAATCTCAAAACTTTCTAAACTTCAGCCATCCTGTAGCATGGTCTCAGTTGATCCGACAAGCCGCTGGGGACGGCGGAGAGCTATTGCCTTGCCGAAAGACCCTGGTCACACTTCTCTCTCGACAGGGCATTAGCAGAGGGAGGTGTGCCATCACATTGGACAGGCAGGGGAGCACTGGCAGGAATCTATGGCGCGGCCTGCAAGCAGGGCAGTGCTGGCAAGAGTCTGTGATGCACCCCTCAGGCAGGGGAGGGCAACAAGAGTCTTTAGCACTTTACTGGGGTTCTGCCACCCTGAGGCGGGGTGGCAGGGGTAGGGGAACATAGCCCAGGGCCCTGACAGTGGCGGGAGGAGAGGGTCCTGCCAATTGGTCAGCGGGGATCCGCCTTCAAAACCCTGACCAAACACCAACTCACTGCACTGTCCCGTTCCACCCCTGAACTACTTCTGTCAAGGCTGGATCCCCACTTTGAACTTTAGGGTACAAATGTAGGGGCCTGCATGAAAACTTCTAAGCTTAACTACCAGCTTAGCTCTGGTTCCGTGCCACCATTTCCCAATTAGATTCCCTTCCTGGGAAGCCCTGAGAAACCTTTCACCAATTCCCTGGTGAATACAGATCCAAACCCCTTGGACCTTAAAACAAGGAGAAATTAACCATTCCCCTCCTTCCTCTCACCAACTCCTGGTGAATCAAGATCCAAACCCCTTGGATCTTAAAACAAGGAAAAATCAATCAGGTTCTTAAAAAGAAGGCTTTTAATTAAAGAAAAAAGTAAAAATCATCTCTGTAAAATCAGTATGGAAATTAACCTTACAGGGTAATCAAACTTAAAGAGCTCAGAGGACTCCCCTCTAGTCTTAGGTTCAAAGTACAGCAAACAAAGATAAACACTCTAGTAAAAGGTACATTTACAAGTTGAGAAAACAAAGGAAAACTAACACGCCTTGCCTGGCTATTTACTTACAAGTTTGAAATAGGAGAGACTTGTTTAGAAAGATGTGGAGAACCTGGATTGATGTCTGGTCCCTCTCAGTCCCGAGAACGAACACACTCCCAAACAAAGAACACAAACAAAAGCCTCCCCCCCCCAAGATTTGAAAGTATCTTGTCCCCTTATTGGTCCTTTAGGTCAGATGCCAGCCAGGTTACCTGAGCTTCTTAACCCTTTACAGGGAAAAGGATTTTGGAGTCTCTGGCCAGGAGGGATTTTATAGTACTGTACACAGGACAGCTGTTACCCTTCCCTTTATAGTTATGACAACTTCCTACCTGGTCTCTCGAGTGGGTCCCTTTGGTCCCTTCAACTCATCATGGTGTTCAGCTGCTGGTAGTCCTGATAGCTCCAGCTCGCCCTCAGCGTCGGGCTCGGGTCACTGCCCAGATCCTCCAGTTCCTCGAGGTACTCTGTGGCCGGCAGTTCTGATAACCCAAGTCCTTCCTCTGGGTCAGGTTTCCCCTGGTCCAGGACATCCCCTGGTTCGGCAGCAGTAGCCACAGGGAGCAGCCAGCAGCCTGTGTCTGTCTCCCGCCCTGGTGCGGCCCTGACTGGACTAAGGGCCCCGCCTTTTGTACTTCCTGTTCCACCCCTCCCCTTCCGGGGAGTGGAGTAAGCTTGGCCTGGCTCCGCCCACTCAGGCTAACAGAGTGGCTCCTCACCCTATGGTTTGGAGAGAAACCACCCCGGCTCCCTACACATTCCTATTTAAAATAATCTCTGATCCACCTTTGTTTTGTGATATAACTTATAAAAGTATAAATAAATATCCATTGGAACTGCACTGCCAGGGACAGCAGCCTGGAACTTCCAGGCAGAAGGCCCAGCCCTCCCATTAATCCATGAAGATTTCAGGCCCGCACCTGGAGTTTGCTCTTCCAATGCCAGTGCCACTGGTAAGAAGGGTTCTAAAGAAATGCCAGGAGATACACATCAAGCTCTTTAAATCCTACCTGCATATTTCCTGCACGAGGGCCTATCAGGCTCTAAATGTGGGGAACAACTTGTACTGTAGTATGAGAAAGTTGAAAGGAACTGTGTGTCTGCATTACAATAACTTGATGTATACATATGATGGGGGAGTAATGAAAATAGGAAAACCAAGGCCAAATTCTGGCCATTGTCTTCAGTGGACTTGCACTGGATTTACCCTGATTTAAATGCTATTAAAATCTGGTCCTAAGTTGTCAAACTGATGGGGAGGGTTATAGCTGTGTGATTCCCACTAAAACCAGTGGCAGTATTGCAGCAACCCTCTGCTTCAACTCTGCAAATGCGTCCCTGCATTGGTACTTTCACCTATTTATTTCTTTTTTAAAAAAAGAAAAAACACCCACAGAAGTTTCTCAGCTGTAACTGGAGCCCCCTCAAAACTATGACAAATGTAACTTGCTTACTATTGAATCTGTACCATCTTGGGCACTGAACTTCCCAGATCTCACAAGACCAATGAGGTCAGAGCTGGTCAGTGTTTGGATGGGACACTACCAAGTAAAGAAAAACGCTGATGCAGGAAATTGGGTTTGTAATGCAATTGGTGTTGCTCTTGCCTCTGAGTCAGTACTAAATTAATGCTCTGATCAGAGTGACTCTAGCATTAAATCCAGTCTCTGCCTTATTTTCCCATCTGGAGTCTGATACTTAAGCCATAAACAAATTAGGGTCCAAAATCAGCTGGGTCTTTGGCTACAGTCTCTCCCAAATGGGTTTCAACCAGCTTCCCAACCCAATTGTAGTATGGAATTGGTTAAAGGAGGCAGGGAACTTCCTTTCTCCCCAACCTGAGGCCCTGGAAGAAAGCTCATACTTGCAGTGGGTTTGCAGCAGATACTGCTTTAGTGACTAGGGTAACTTCCTCCACCCCAGTGGAAAGTATCCAAACAAAACCTGAACCCACATACATAAATGATTTTCCCTGTCCAAGGTTTCTTCCTCTTCAGTCCCTCAGTTCTTCTGTCCCTTTCAGGTCTGTCCCAGAGAGATCCATAATCAGCAGCTACCACTCTTCTCAACGTCTTTCTCCATCATAATAGAGAAGAAGGTTTATATAGCAGGCCTTACATTTCTGCCCAAGTTAGCATAATGCAAGAACAGACACCTATACACCCCATTATACCCCACTATGGTTTTGGGGACAGTGTGTTGCTGGAGTTCTGGCCAAATATTGCTCTCCTAAACACTGGCAAAAATCCACAATAATTCCATTGACTTCAGTGGAGATACTCCAGATTTACACCAATGTAACAGCAAAATCTGGCCTGATACTGTTTTGATGAGGAGTAAAATGAAGATCTTGACAACTTACACGTTTTGTAGTCTGGGGCTATTAATTTAAGTGTCCACGCCAAATTCCAACTCACAATTACAATTTGCTACCTAAATTTTCCATCCCCACATCCAGTTTCTACCGGATGTCCTAAGCTTTAAGTAAAAAGGGCTGGAGTAGTAGCCATGGAATTAGTATGTAGTTTGCCTTATATCCTGTCCATATAATGGGGGTATTGTGTCTCATTAAATCCATGTACATTTCATCTGCATAAATATAATTTATTAAGGATTCCTGCAGGCTGTGTGTAAATTTCACCTTACAGGTTTTTATTGTTCTTGAAAGAGAAGAGGGTTTTCACTGACATGACATTCTGAGCCTTCGTCCCCTTACAGGCTTTCTGTGCCAGTGGCTGCAGTCACAGAGTTCAGCGCAAACAGCTTCCTTTTTTAAGTCAAAGCTTAGGTAGCAAGGTGTGCAAAGAGCTAGCTTAACCTCTCTACATATCAAGTATGTCATTGCATTTCATGCTTCGCTTCCAGCATCAAGCTGGTGAATGAGAGTACAAAAGTCACTGCCCTCAAGCCAGGGTCTCCACATGCCTCTCCTGAAAAGTGCTGTTGTCACAATGCCAGCATGCCAGACTTCCCTCCCCCCCCCCCCCTCAACCCCAGGTGTTTGTTAGTAGCATGGCTAAAGATTCAAAGGAGGTTGATTGTAATTTTTCTTTGGTAAGGATCAGAATTTTACTATTTTGCAATAAAATGACCGACTTCCTCTCATTGCCCCCAGTTGAGTCAGATATAAGCAGAGCATAACCTATGCCTCCTCATCACAGGAGCTCTCTAGCACCAAGACAAAAAATTCAAATGCCTCAGGTGCCCTGTATGAATCTTATTCTTCCAACAACCACTGATATTGCTTCTGTGTTCTGTAACAATTCAACCCCCCATCGTGACTTGACTAAAATCTGCTACATTTGACTGTCCTGTCAGTTATGCATATTTTTGGCACTTGAAGTCAGATACCAATCACAGTGTATGGCATTATTGTACAGTTGAGTCACATTAGCAAAACCCAGGACAGATTTCTGTGTAAAACTTTTTATTGATCTGGTTTCATTAGGACAGATGAAATGGTAGGAGCACCGTGTTTCAGGCTGAATTGTAAAGGGATACTGCTCCATAGTTTTTCTTATATAGGGTTACATTGTTGCCATGCATTCCAGTGTGTGTAATACTTTGTAGCTTCAAAATAATAAAATTACATGAACATCCTCTTATTTTCCCATTAAAACTGTCATATTTTTATTTGTTTTCTCCCCTCTATTTTCAACAGGGCTATATAGTAACTACCACACTGAATAATATTAATCAGCTATTCCTTGAAAAACCACTGCAAGGTGGCTCAATATTATTATCTATATTATCCACATGGTGATATTAATTAAGGAAGATAGGTGGGGACCAAGCCCAAACAGCAAGCCAGTGGCAGGAGCTGAGATTAGAACTCTGGCTGTAGTTCCCCAATGTGGTTTGATTTTGGCTACTACTTTGTTCCCTGGCATCTTCAATAATAGTTCATTTCTAGGAAGAGTGATTGCCAATTAACTTCTTATGCATCTGCTGCCTGACCGGCTAGCTTGTTCTGATGCAAAGGTTTGTGTAGGTCCTATTTAAACATTGGTTTATTTTTTTATTTTTTTAAAATCACTTCTAAAGAATTTTGGGGTTTAAATATGAATGACAAAAGAGCAAGAGTTGGAATCCAAGGGTCAATACACCTCACTAGATTTTAGGAGTCTATTTCTCTTTCCCCATTCCCAGAATGGGGTGAAAGTCACCCTGGTGCAGCAGGACTGTACAAGATGTATGCAGTCTTTAAGCTTCTTCTTAATCTTTATTTTGAATTTCACCTGACTAAACTAATTTCCACTGGATTCAATAGGAGATTTATTCATATCCTCAGGATGGAAGAAAAAGGGCCTGAAAAATTTTCTGGTGTCCAATATGGCGCTTAAACTGTTTTGGAGCATCACTGAAATATGGAGTCAATCTAAGGACTAAAATATTTCAAAATGTTGAGTCCTTAATAAGAATATCCTATTTTCCCCTCAGTCCGCCACATTAACTGCTGTTTTTTCCAGCTATCTTGGGATAATCTTATTGTGTGACAGGAGCTCAGGGATGTACTCAATATCCAGACTAGGGTGAAGGAGCATGACTAGGAGGCCAGGAGAGTAAATAATTAAGCAGACAGTTAGATACACATTCAATCAGGTGCTCATCCAAATCCCATTGAAATCAATGGAAAGATTTATATTGAGTTCTCCCATTGAATCAAGCCTCTAGTGACACATGAAGCAACAGTATTTTCATCTATTAGACTTAAACTACTTCTTTGGTTTTGTGGAATGTGTGCTCTAAAGGGAAACATTTTACTCTTCCTAAACTGCTTCAAAACTCTTGGCTTATATCTTTATTAATTCAATGCAGGATACACTGACAATCCACAAAAAGGGCCTAATAATCTTGACAAATGCACTTTTAAAAAAACCAGGATCCAGTCTCTCCTCAAAATTGCAGAATTCTTAGCAAATTAAACAATTTTGTCTGCTGCCAGGAGAAACAATTTTGATGGCATGTCTTTTTAGAAACCCAGAAGAAGAAGGCAACAAGCCAGGGTAAAAATTAAATGGCAATGTAATCGTCCAAGGAAGATACAGTTAGATATTTCTTTCAATGGAAACTTTGTTTTGCAGACAGCATACACTTTACCCACACAAACACCAACAACATCTGCTGCTGCTGGTAACAAATGACCTCTTAATCATGAGCTACTCATTTCAGAATGACTGCAGGCTGTTAGAAGAAAAGTCTTTTTGAGAAGTCTTTTTAGCAACAAGACGGAAAACAAACAATCATCTTTTACCTTCCTTTTTCACAGGAAATACAGTAAGCCTATAGATATGAAAATCAGTCAATGCCTACAGCGAACACATCAAACCAACAGGAGGAAGATAGCCTGACTTCCTCTGCTCTGTTCTATAAGCATTTTGCCATCATTTGGTATCTTTGTTTTTCAGTGTAGATTTTTCCAATCAGGATAATTTTTTCCCTTCATTTTCATGCCATTTGTCTTATGGTTTGAGCTCCAGATGTTTTATTATTGTTACTTGATTACTGGCACCTGTTCTCTGCCATAGTTCTAAAGCTGCGTGTTTCTGGCCTCGCTGTTTCCTTTGTTTGAAGGCTGGATTATCAATTGTTTGGCAGAGCTGGATCTAGGCATGTGGCAAGTGTACTGCTGCACAGAGATCTACACTTTTAGGAACACTGCTTTGTTAAGGACCCCAGGCACCATCTTCCCTATTCAGTGATGCATTAGGACCGCCGCACATCTTAAAGGATGAACTACAAGGGCCTAAACATTCTTCTACTTTCCAAAGTTTCCCCCCACATACCCATTTTCTGACTGATGAAACCCTTCAGTCCATGTTCTTTGTATCTAATAAGGAACTAGATTTCAGACTAGGGTCACTGCATGCCTTCAGAAATGACTAGAGTGCTGACCTTCTACCTCCCTAATTTGCTGAACCCCTCCCATACCCACTTACCAAATCCTCCCATTCTTAGATATGCTGTGTGTGTTACAGAAGTCAGCCTGAGGCACTGCATGTCTTACATTGCAAAAGGTCCTGAGCCATGTAAGCCACTGAACGATAGAATAGATTGGCACTCTCCTAGATGTGCTTCAAACCAGGCAAAGCTAGAGGAGCTCTGATCCCTGTGCTCCGCACTTCGCTATAAAGTTTGGTGGTGTTTGAGCTGCCTGGCTTTCTTGTTGGCTCCAACCATGAAGTCAGAGAGATAGAAGAGATGTAGGGCCCACTTTTGAGAGATGCTGATCACCCATAGTTAGTTATTTTGAAAAATATATCCCTACTTTGTCCCTGATCACTACAGGAAGGGGAAAGAAGTCTTATTAGATCCTCTTGCTGCCTTTATATAAGTGAGATGAAGGGAAAGAAAAGGTTTGCTGTCATCTCCCCAAATATGTAAGATGAATGGAGAAAAGGAGCCAGGCCAGCACTATTAGCAATGAATAGATCCAGGTTGGGTAAATCAAATGTCTTACATAAAATCTTAGTCTGCAGAAGAGAAGAGTGAGGGGGGATTTGATAGCAGCCTTCAACTACCTGAAAAAGGGGTTCCAAAGAGGATGGAGCTAGGCTGTTCTCAATGGTGGCAGATGACAGAACAACAAGCAATGGTCTCAAGTTGCAGAGGGGGAGTTCGAGGTTGAATATTAGGAAACACTATTTCACTTGGAGGCTGGTGAAGCTCTGGAATGGGTTATCTAGGGAGGTGGTGGAATCTCCAACCTTAGAGGTTTTTAAGGCCTGGCTTGATAAAACCCTGGCTGGGATGATTTAGTTGGGATTGGTCCTGCTTTGAGTTGGGCGTTGGACTAGATGACCTCCTGAGGTCTCTTCCACCCTAATCTTCTATGATTCTATGAATCTGCCACAAATGTATGATTTCTGAATCCAGGATCTTTCAAATTCTGAAGTTTATGATTTGGATATATAAGAAAATTACTAGAACTGATTGAATTGTTTTGGCTGGAACAGTTTTCCCATCGGCAAAGGCAGTTTCCTCAAAATCAAATCATTTTGTGGGAGCATGTTGATTTTAACAGCATTTTGGATGGGAAAAAGCTGAAATGAAATGTTTTGACTTTCTTATTCTCTCAAAATAACATCAAAAAGATTCATTTAGATCATTTAAAATGATTTCATTCTGATAAAGCCTAAATGAAACATTTTCACCCTGTAATTTTGATTCATTTGACTTTTATATTTAAATGTTAACTTTAACATGATATATATAGTTAATATATTTTATATTATATAATAATGTTTCCACATTGTCAAAAATGATTTAACATTATTGAAATGAAATATTTAAATGGTTCCAAATATGGTTTTGGAACATGATGGAGGGTATTAATTTTTCTTCTGCAGGAAATTGCAATATTTTGTCTTTTCATTCTGATTTGGAACAAATTTTGAAATGTCAGCATTTTCCAACCAGCTTTGAGCATTACTGTAAGGAAGAACTAAAATATGTAGATCAGTGATGGGCAGGAGATGACAAATCTCTGATGATTCTTGCTACTTTTGGAACTTGGGGCAACTGATATTTCTCCCTAGCAGAAGATTGACCAGCTGATTATGAAACATTTATTTCTATTATTTTCTCTGGTTAGTAACATATTGAAAAAAGTATCAGAGGGGTAGCCGTGTTAGTCTGAATCTGTAAAAAGCAACAGAGGGTCCTGTGGCACCTTTGAGACTAACAGAAGTACTGGGAGCATAAGCTTTCGTGGGTAAGAACCTCACTTCTTCAGATGCAAGTCTTCTTGCATCTGAAGAAGTGAGGTTCTTACCCACGAAAGCTTATGCTCCCAGTACTTCTGTTAGTCTCAAAGGTGCCACAGGACCCTCTGTTGCATATTGAAAAAAAAATAAGAACAAAAGCTATCTTCTACTTCTTCTTCCATTGAGCCCTTTATTTTTCCGTGCCAAACCAGTGTTCAGTTATATAATCATTTGACCTCCATTTATTTGAATTGGTGATACAGAGCTTTATTTTGTGCAAGTCTTTGATTTTTTTTTTTCTGGTTTGTTAGACTGTTTACCTAGTAAATATTCTAGACTGGGATTTTCAGAAGATCCTGAGTATCTATCTACCAGAGGTCAGCAAAAGCGCTTGAGCTAGATGTCCCTCATTATAGAGGGGGCTGCCAACAGAGTGTTTTCTATGAGGGCCCCAGGACTTTGAAACATACTCTCCCTCTTAGTCTGAAATAGCCAAATTAGTGACCTGCCAGGCACACTGCAAAAGCCATTGGATAGAGGTTTAGGAAAAGGCTGAGGGTATGTTCCCAGAGACAATTCGGATGAAAAGGAGCTCTTTTTGTAGCTGATTGGCTGGCTGGCTGAGCTGCATTAATTTGTTCCTGTTTAAATATTTGTTTTTTCTTAAGTGCTGCTGTATGTATTTTGCTGTTGTAAGATTAATTATCAGGGCTCCTAGAGGTCTTGTATAGATTTTTTTTTTTACTATTACTTAAATCCAAACAACAATAAATAAGGGAATTTTAATGGGATTGGGGTGTCTAACTCCCTTAGGCTCTTTTAGAAAACTCAGCTCTAATTTCCTCAGTGTCATCATGAATGGCTACCATAATGAAGGGTTGCATTGCTCTGCAAAGCTATTACCATAATGTGATGCTGTAACATTCTCCTTCCTGTTACGAAAAAAAGACCAAGCACAGATTGTTGCTATTGCTCTAGCTGAAAGATTAGTGACCAGTCTAACTGGAAGGGCTGACAAATCCACTAGGATCTGTTAAAAAGCAGCTGCAAAGGTGCAACCCAAAGAGACGTCTGCATTTATTGCAGGCCCAGGTTGGTCTCTGCTATTTGAAAACTTGGCTCTTGATGCCTTTACCACAAACAACACAGAGATGTTATGGTGCTGTCCATCTCAAAGGACTTTAAAGACATTAATGAATATAATGACACAACATTCTAGTGAGGCAGGTAAGATTTACTGTCTCATTTTCCAGATGAGGCAACCAAGGGGCAGAGACACCAAGAGCTTGCTTCTGCTCCCACTGAAATCAATAATGAAACCTCAGTTGGAACAGTATCAGCATAAAAGTCTTGCTTAAGGGCACATTGGAAGTCTGTGGCAGATCAGGAATAGAACCCAGTTCTCCTGATTCTCAGTCTTGGGCTTTAACCACAAAACTGCTGTTCTGCCCACAATTCCTCTTTGAGCATTAGCACTCAAGTCTCTAATGTAACACTTACAATAAGGAGCAGGCTTCACTACATTAGTAACCCAAATACACACAACTCCACTTCCCTCATCCTGTTTGCCTATCATCATACACCTCTACCCCAATATAACATGATACAATATAACATGAGTTCGGATATAACGCGGTAAAGCAGTGCTCCAGCGGATCAAAGCAAGTTCGATATAACGTGGTTTCACCTATAATGCGGTAAGATTTTTGGCTCCCGAGGACAGCGTTATCGGGGTAGAGGTGTATTTATCTAACTAGCAAAAGGCAACACTTCAGCTTATACAAGGGACCTGCAAGTTAGTGATAAATAAGCAAACAGAACTGGGGGAGAGGAAGAATCTCCCTTCGAGCAAAACGAGTTTAGCTGGCTGTGCCGGCTTAGCTGAATTTAGCCCAATATATTTATCATAATACATTTCAAAAAGGGGCTCCTGATAGCAAAGAGTTCAGGGACCCTTGTTACAAGATCTTCCTTTTTATTTAAATCTCATTAGTTTTCTTTCTGGGGATATATTTTAAATAGGTGTAAAACAGTTCTGCTCTTTTAGAACAATTACTTTAATGTTCTTCCTTGTTTTACTAGACTTGGTGCAGCGTTCCATTGCTTCACATATCATGCAGTTATGACACTAAAGAAAAGAGGAATTAATTCATTTTCAGTGAAGCAACACAACTTAAGATTCTTTCTTACATGCATGGACATACATACTCTCAAAGGCATGCCCTTTGTTCTAGATCTAAGACAATCCTAACACAGAACAACATTTAGGGCATGTCTGGTCCCTCAGCTATAGTAACCACAGTAGTTCCTAGACTAGTCTATTCAAAGTTACCATTAAACAGACCTATATCGAATCAATGGGCTCACTTGTTTAACCTTCTGTAACATATCTTTTGTAATGTGTTTCAATAGTTTAATTGTATACTATCTAGAGGCATACTCAAATCAAAACTCCACCTCTAGATCTTGGTTTAAACTGAGTTGGCAGTTGAAGCTTCAGCTCAAGGGGTATGGAGCGGCTGCCGTATGAGGAGAGATTAATAAGACTGAGACTTTTCCGCTTGGAAAAGAGACGACTAAGGGGGGATATGATAGAGATCTATAAAATCATGACTAGTGTGGAGAAAGTAAATAAGGAAGTGTTATTTACTCCTTCTAATAACACAAGAACTAGGGGCCACCAAATGAAATTATTAGGCAACAGGTTTAAAACAAAAGGAAGCATTTTTTCACACAATGCACAGTCAACCTGTGGAACTCTTTGCCAGAGGATGTTGTGAAGGCCAAGACTATAACAGGGTTAAAAAAAAAAAGAACTAGATAAATTCATGGAGGATAGGTCCATCAATGGCTATTAGCTAGGATGGACAGGGATGGTGTCCCTAGCCTCTGTTTGCCAGAAGCTGGGAATGGATAACAAGGGATGGATCACTTGATGATTACCTGTTCTGTTCATTCTTGCTGGGGCATCTGGCATTGGCCACTATCGGAAGACGGGATACTGAGCTAGATGGACCTTTGGTCTGACCCAGTATGGCCATTCTTATGTTCTTTTTGTGATGACCAATGGACCAGATTCTGATCTTACTTCCACTTATTTTATACTGGCGTAACTCCTTTGTCTTTATTAGTGTAACTCCTGATTTCAGCAATATAACTGAGATCAGAATCAGGCACAACTCTGAACAATCCAAACTTTAGGAAAAATCAAATTCAAGATCCAGTTACCAAGTCCTTCTGATTGGCAGCGCTGAGAATTTTGGTTCTCTCCAATAATGAGATACAAAGTTCAGATCCAGATGTGGAGTCCAGCTACATTGTTTTGATTGGAGCCATTTAAAATTCCACTTTCCATAAAATGCTCCCAGATGTTTCCATGAAAGGTATCATGTAAGAGGAAGGGATGAAAGACCTGGTTGAAAAGTGTAAATGTTCACCTGTAGGGTAACTTGTTTTATTTTTCCAGCGATCTTGAACACACCATTTGGTGACATTATGCTCTTTCAGATGCCTGTATAGCATCATCATAATGTCTAAGTTTCTCTCAAATATTTAAAAATAGAAATAACAGTACAGTCTCCTTCCTCTGTTTCTTCTTTCTCAGCCTCTAGAATAAAGAGCTTAATCAATGTAGTGTGTGTGTGTAAAGAGTTTATTGAGGGAATGCTAAATTGAAAAAGTTTTGCATATAACAGAGAACGTAGTAAGGGCTGTGGCCATTAGCTCATCTGTTAGTGAGTTCCCACTTCTGACTGATGAATATCTCCCTATTGGTCAACAGTTTCATTGTTCCCATGGAATGAAGCTATAATGGGAGGCCATGGTCATGGAGGAAAATGTGATTTCCTAGATAGCTTAACCCAATCCTATGGAGGACTTTCAATATCAGGACAGGGGCTTTGAACTGAATTCTATATTCAATGAGCAGCCAGTAAAGAGTGCAGAACCCTGGGATGAGGGGCTCATGGCAACCAGTGTTGTATCAGGTGAAGCTTTTGGGGGTATGTGGTTTTATTTGTAGATATAAAGCATTGCAATAATCAAATCTGAAGGTCATGAAAACATGGAACTCTGTAACCAGATCTTTGTCAGCTAGGATAGCTAACCAGTTGCAGATGTGAGTAGGCATTTTTGTCTACTATAGATATTTCGCCATTCAGTGTCAATAAGGAACCCAAATTATCCTAAAACTGTGGACAAATTTAACAATCTGAGGGCAGATACCCTTAAGATTGAGGGATGTTATAGAGGAGGCTCGTTCTTCAAAGCTCTTCCTCTTCCTAAAAGCATTACCTCAGTTTTGCTTAGGTTCACATTTAGACAGTTCTTCACCCAAGTGCTGATTTCAATAGGTTCAGAGAAAGCTAGAAGAGTGTATTGTTGATACTGACAGTTCTAGTACAAGTCAAAGTCATAGACACCATCAGCTTTTAGCCAGGCCAATGTTTTAGTAAGATTTTACTAAAAGTCATGTAGATAACTAGTATAAAGTGCAATAGATTTGATTTCCTTTAAAATGTTCATATCTCAGACTTAGAGGCTACAGGCTAACTTCTGCCATTTAAAATGTTAGAAAACAAAGGACATTCTTGAAGGTTAAGCTGCTAAAACTTATTCCTGCATAAAGTGACTATTCAAACTGGGTGGCTTAGCTAGCTAGATTGTTAGTGACTCAAGTTCAAGTAAGGTGAGTCTGAGCTCTTTTACCCTGTAGTGAACCTGAGTATTTCATATTTTAATTGACAACATTCATATCTTTGAGCCTTTCATTTAAACTTTGATAAAATCTGCTCACAAAGGCAGATGGCAGGCTGTTATTTTTAATTCACAAGCCATGTTAAATATATGCCATATGTTATAGAACTTTTCAGGCTCAGCCTTTTGAATGCTACCACAATAAAATTACAAACTTACATAAAAGGAAATCTGACAGGCAAAATTATGCAGTTGTGGATTACATTTCTGAAAACTGAAGTAAATGACTTGACTTTTCGCTTGATAAAATATCATTATAAAACTATAAAACTACCACTGAAGATTTAAGACTGGTTTAAAAGACAAGTAGGTTTGGGGTTTTTTAATTACTATTCTGTGTCTGGAAGTGATCCCCTGTATTCACAGTAGGGCAATATCATTTTTCTAAAGGAGCTATAAACTTTGGGACTTGCCTTTATTCATGTAAATAAAAAGCATGTTATCCTATTTTACACTATGTATTTTGAGTGCCATACGTAGGGTTAATTAAAGTAATAAAATAAATGGCCTGAGTTTTATGCATCTCAGAGACTGCCTCTCCTCTTGTGTTTTACTGATGGTGATGTTGCCTGAGGAGCCACTCAAGCTGCAGCTCTCTCAGTATAAAAGAGAGGATGTTGCCAGCAGCGCAGTTTCTGTGAAAGCTCCTTGACTTCGTAATACCACCTGGGGAAGCAGTCTACATTTCTTAAGAAGATGGCACATAGCTAATGAAAGAAGTCCACTGACGTACCCTGTGAGGAATTGTACATGGACAGGTCTTTCGGTACCAGCTACAGAAGACCTGCCACACCCTATTGTGCCTCTAGGACATCCTACTGTTAATCAATGGCTATGGGATTAATTCCCAACCCGGGTTCAGAAGCAGCTCAGTGATGCACTCCCATATGGGAGTTAATGAGGTGCAGCTGAGTTTACAAGAGGATACACAAAACTGTTTGGATAACTCCCAAAGAGGAGAGAGAAAGAAGGTTAGTCATGCTGGCTAGAGCCAGGGATCTCTAGGGAAACATTGGAGGTATTCTGTATAATTTGTATTTTTAATTTCACTGATTAGAAAACTGCATGGAAGCTGCATGTACAGCTAAAGACTTTTGGCCAAGGTGATGTCCATTCAAGTTACACCAGAATTCCCACAATAAAACCCAACCCAGCTAGATGACTGATGTTCAAACCTGAGCATCCAGCAAATTTCCTGTTTCATCATTCTGCCCTACCCCTGTTTTGTGTATCCTCTTGTAAGCCAAGGAAAATTCTCATTTGTGTTGAAACTAGACATGATTTAACGCAAAAAGAAGAATTGTTGAGCAGGTTTACAGCTGTAAAAACAGGCATTGCATTAAAAATTGAAATGTAACCTTAATTATAGCTCACACTAGTATGAAAGTTGGGAACTTCCCAGCTAGGTGATAGGAGCCAATTGCAACCCAGATCTTCCATCTGGGCTCCACCAATCATCAGTAGACGGGGTGGGGGTGGGGGCGGAGGAGGCTTAAGTGGCTCCCAGATACACCAACTATCAGACTGGATATAATATGGAGGTGCTGGTAGTGGCTCCATAGCTAATATGATTATATTAGTTTAGGTGATTCTGCATGGGCAGGTTTATTGTGCTTCTGGATTTTATTCCTGATTTTAATACATTTCAGCAGCTGAAAACTGCCTGGAGCCACTGGAATAGGAGCTTTAAAGAAATAATATAAGTATGTGCTGAATAGCAAGAACATTTCTGTATAGTGCAGGAATGGCTGAATTATTCATTACGAATAATTTATCCAACAAATTTGGGCATTTTTTCTTGAATACATTATTTGTGATCCCCCTCCATTATTTAACTAGATGATCGAATAACATTTGGCAAATAATATATTAGCAATTGTGAATATTTTTTTCATTATTTAACATAGCATATCAGCTGCTCTTGATTAATCCAGTCACATTGGGAACACCAGCATTTCTTATGGCTTGTAAAACAATAGACTAATGAGACTCCAGCACTATTAGAAAGACAGCAAGAGAAATTACACCACACTGTTGTTTTTTTTAAAAATAAGAATCAATATTTTCTAACACTGTTGATAGCTGGACAGAGCTACATAAATTCAGTAAACCCTGTAAATGATGCAAACCACTTCAAGCCGGGGAGTCCGGATGCACTCCCAGCACCTATGAATATAAGTGATAGAGATAAGGCAGGTAAGATAATATCTGTTATTGGACCAACTTCAGTTGGTGGAAAGTACAAGTTTTCGAACTACACAGAGTTCTTCCTAAGGTCAGGGGAAAGAAATCAGAGTGTCTAAGCTAACTACAAGTTGGGCCAGATAGTTACACATAAGGAGTAACATGCTGTAGGAGCTCACTTGAGGTGGAGTGGGCAATAAGAGTTAGATTGTTATGCAAAAAGAGTTTGAAGGGGGCAATTATCTTGTAGATATTTGATGTAGGCAGTGATGTTGGTGTATAAGGAGGTGACATCCAGGGTGACAAGGATGGTGTACTGGAGGAGGCTTGTTAATGTTGCAGAGTTTCCTGAGGAGGTCAGTAGTGCCTTGGGGGAAGCTGGCCCTTTGTGTGGTACGTGGTCTGAGGTTGGTTTCTATGAGTCCTGATATTTCTTCTGTAAAAGTGCTGTGGCCAGATATGATGGGTATGCCAGGCTTTCCTTTTTTATGATCTTTGGGCGGGCCCTAGGGTGAGTTTGTGGGGGGATGAGGTTGTAGAGTTTTTCTTGGAGCTGTTTGGGAAAGATCTGAGGATATCTTTAAATTCCTGTGTTTCATGTAATACATGCAGTTGTCCCATACAATGGTCAAGATCCAGAAACAAGGCATGAAATTCCATCCAAACAATAAACATCTTTCTATTAGCCCTCTGCTTAATGTGTATATACGATCAAAGTTGCTACTGAAAAACCTAGGCTTTTGAGCCTTTCCAGTAAACAAACAAACAAACAAAGTGTGAAAATGTCACAAAAGGGAGCCACAGTCAAATGAACTTTAGACTCTGGAAAGAGGATCAGTTTCCTCAAAAGTCTCTTAGATGTTGACGGCTAATTCTCATCTCAGTGGAAATGGATGTTAGTTGGGTGAATATAGGCAAAAGGATTAAAAACACAAACTTTCGACAAACTTTTCTTGCCTGGTTTCCATGGAAATGAGAGTGGAAAGGCCGCTGGCAGCCAGTAGCTGAGTGTGAGAACTCTCACTTGGAGATGTCAGTTGCTGACTGTTCACTGAAAGCTGAAAGTGTTGGTTTCAAAAAATCAGCTGCAAACCATAAATCTTCTCAAATCTGCAGTTATTTACATTTGAAAAAAAGTTAATAGTTTAAAAAACTATTAAATAAAATCTGTACATTAGCCTCTCATCCATCCTAGTTGACTTCATTTTGTATGCTAAGGACTGAACAAAGGTATGTAACAGAATTTGTTTGAAGACATGTAATATTTTACATAATGAGGAGGATAAAATGGATAGGCCAAATTCATCCTGGTAGTTATATCAATTGCTTCAGTGGAATTTGTCCCCACAACAATCCATATTGGGCATTTCCCTTTGCTCTTTATATAGATGTTGAAGATTGTGCCCCAGTATTGTCCTCTGGGTATTATGCAGTGCAGTTCACTGACTGAACTACTGCCCTCCAACCCAGGCAGCTGCATTTCAGTGTTGTAGTATGTGTACAGGGCTAAATTATGGCTTTGTACAAGCACTGTGTATGGGGCAGCACCATGTTGCACTGTTCTAAGATGATTGTGACAGAAATTACCTGCCTGTCTTGCTTTGCCTCGGTAGCTAAGAACATCTGGCTACTAACAGTCCGCACATATATATGTGGGAGGGCTGGAGGCTTGGCATTCTCTGTCACCATCTTCCACTCTGCAACTGGCTTCCTATTTGGTCCAGCAGAGCCTGAATTAATTGCCCTACAGGGCTCAGCTACTATGAAGCTTTTGGAATAGTAAGTACATTTTTTGAAGGATGTAGGTTTTTGTAAGGAGAGGGGCTGGTAGGTTTTTCATATTAGATACACTGTAAATATGATTGTGGGGAAATTGATGGGCCCAATTTTAACTCTAAAACCAAATAGATATATAGTAAAAAAAGAAAAGAAAAAAGAACATTTCAAGGGTGTGTAGTAATTATATTGGTTTCTCATGGTTTACTAGTGGAGGGCATGTTCCATGTTTTCAATAGACTCACTCATTGTGAACCCATGTTCATAGTCATTACTGAAAACTGCTAACTACAAAGTAAATCTGCCCCTCTTCCTTTGCATGTTACAGCCAAAAGCTGGAAACCCACACGTGCCACTTGTAGCCAATGTGCACTCTCTGTATCATACTAACCTCCCTTCCATGCATTTATTCCGCCGTGTCCTTTCATAGCCAATTTACTGTGCTTAAATAATACACAGTGGAGTAATGAGTAAAAGGTGTTTTTCCTAAGATTATAGTCTTGAAGACAGATAAGCATTTTTATGGTATGCAATAATTATCATAGTAATGTATAATTTTCCCTGGATTGACTGACTGTTAGTGCACTAATTCAGAAAGCACTAACTCATTCGCAAACAGCATCATTAGGAGCGGAGGTAAATAAGCAGCTGATCTGCCTTGTACAGTACACTGAAGCCTCAAGACTTTCTTTTTCCCCACTCATTAATTCAGTTTTCATGGCTGCTGCAGCAGGTGGAGCATTTTATCTTCTCATCTCATTAATCACTTGTGGGTACTGAGGAGAACTCTATTAATACCTGGTCAGGAGACAGAGACAGTATAATCCATAACAGCTCCAGCAATAGCACAGCCAGCTGTGGAGCCAATGTGCTGTAATGTAACTAAGGCTTAAGTAATGTATGTAAACTAATGTGAGGCACCTGTAAGGTAAACCTGCATTGTTTATATACAAGGAACAGGATTATTGCTTAAACCAGGTGGACACAGGACAACGTTGTACAACAGTAAAGCTGTGCACATTGATTGGATGATAAATAGGATTGAGGATTTTGACTTTGCTGATTTCTTACTGCTGTCTCTTTTTTACAGAGACATATTCAATCTCAAAGCAGTTGTAATTTTAACTATCCCTTGAATTGATGCAATTTAAACATATAAAGTTGTCTCTTGTAGTGCAACATAGAATAGAGATGGAAATGATTCTGCTATGAGTGCTCTCTCTCTCTCTCTCTCTCTTTTTTTAAACAATATGTTCTATGCTGTCTCCAATCTGCTGGGATTCATCAATAAAGCCAGGGAAGCATCCAGTGCCCTGAAGGGAGCAAGATGGGATAGTTTGGGGCACAGGACAATGCAGTATATAGCTCCTTACTGCTGCTTTATGAAGCAGTGGTGTTACATGCCCACCAGTGTGTATTGCCAGACACTGTGAGCACTCAGAGATGGGGACCAGGTCATTCCCATCAAGACAGCTGACCAGGAATTCTTGGACCATGCAGCACCAGCTGAAGCATTCAAGGAAGCACTAGCATCCACTTCTGTCTGACTCCCATGTCAGTGCATTGAACTCCTGCACTCTTCCCCCCCCCCCCCCCGTTAGCCATCCTATTGGACATTTGGGGCTTTCCACAGTGGTTGGGCTGGTCTCTTCCTTCTATCACCTGGTGCTCCCACTCCTCTCCTCTGAAGCAAAGCCCCACACCCCCTTGACTGGTGGTGTAGTGGAGGAGGATCAAAATATTGCAGCATTTCCTAAGAAGTGAATTTCTATTCACATTGGAGTTGCTGCAGACAGTGACAATTGACATTTGTTGGCCAAACTGCTCTTTAGATCTACTGGGACTTACTCTGTGCTAGGGTATGCCTCACCTTCTTTGGCTATCTAGGCCCCCCTCTACCTGCAGTCAATCTATTTTCTTGTTTCCTGATTCAAAAGTCTTACTTTGTGGGGCAAAGTTTCCATCTTAAATTGCCCTCTCTACCCAGGCCAGAAGAGCTCCCTAAACTTGGGTTTTCCAACCTTCAGCTAATTCTCTCTGTCTTTCTCCCTGACAATTTTTCCTCCCAGTCCCCTCACATGTTTTCCCATCCACCATGATTATTTGCAATGGGAATCTTCCATACCGGAACACCTCCACTTCATTAGGTCATGAAGGGGGCTTCTTTACCACCCAACCACAACATTCAGGATGCTAAGATGATAAGGTAATCTAGCTCCACACATCAGAGTGTAAGATGACTGGTTGCTGGTGTCAGAAAATAATGTTCCAGCTCCCACACCTCCTGTACAACATAACACATTTGGCCACATATAGTATTTGAGTAGGTGCATCAATGGAGGCAGTGAACTACGTGCCTTTGCACCATCAGGTATTTCAATTGTGGCACAATCGTGTACTTCAGGGTTTGAAGAACACTGATTCCTACTGCTAGGCCACTTCCCTCATTATGATCATTAGGCTGGTGGCAGAGGTGGATTGCCAGTCAATGAGACAGATCCTTAGCTGGTATATGATGATTTATACCAGCTGAGGATCTGGCCCATTCTTTTTAAGTAGCTTGCAAAAACAGGGAACACTATTATAGAGTTAAAATATAATAAATTTAGCTGAAACTAGTTTCAACTACACAACAGCTTATTTTTGCACTGCATGAAAAATGCAGTTTTGCTTTCTGGGGATAAACTAGTGATTTATATTGATTTACATTTTTACACATGATTTGCATCTAACTTTTTAATCAGTAAAAGCTAAATAAATATGTGCAAACCAAAGTTTTAAATCAGTTTATGCAACATATATTAACATTTAAGCTTTTAATTAACTCATTCGGGTAAATGTTCCTGTAAACCTGATAATAGCACAACTGAACTCTCTGATAACGCAGTGACCGACATTGGGTAAATCATATGCACCCATAATCCTGCAGACTGGAAAACATCACACCTCCAAGCTGTGTATATAAATTAGAGAATTACATCACATTACCACTAGTCCACAGACATATGTAAAGTTCATTGTTCATGCACTATTGGAGGTTTTAATGCCTTTCGTCTAATACTTATTTAATCCTGAAGAAGGAGTGAATAAATGTTGGTGTATGGTTATCACTGAAATGTAGCTAACATAACTACTGTGGAAGCTGTAAGCCTGACAAATATATGGCCCCATCTGCACTTCATTTCCTTCTACATGCCCAGCCTGCCTTAAAGAATCCTGTGTCTCATTCTCCTATTCACAACCTCACGCCTTTTGTCATAGATTTTAATATCAGAAGAGGCAATTATGATCATCTAGTCTGGCTTTATGCTGCTCTCTGTGCCCAACACAGACTCTCTCCTTCAGGGAATTAAGCAGCATGGCTCTTCCCTTCTTGGAACCCTTGAAAACTCACCTTTCTTGACTAGTTTCTGCCATTAACCATCCACTCCTGCTCTCAGGCCTATCCTCGTCATCCTCTACTTTCACGCACACCCATTTTTCACCCTCCATTTCATTTATTATTATTTAGCCCTTGCTATACTAGGCATTTGCAGAACTGAAAAAACAGCATTTAAGGCAGGGACTAACTCATCTCTATGTTAGTACTGTGTCCAGTTCAATAGGGCCCTGATCACATTTGGGGCCCCTTGGTGCTACTGTAATACAAATAATAATAGAATCATAGAATATCAGGGTTGGAAGGGACCTCAGCAGGTCATCTAGTCCAACCCACTGCTCAAAGCAGGGCCACTCCCCAGACAGATTTTTGCCCCAGATCCCTAAATGCCCCCCTCAAGGATTGAACTCACAACCCTAGATTTAGGAAGCTAATGCTCAAGTCACTGAGCTATCCCTCCCTGTGCTATAAAGCTGACAATATAAAGCAAACACAGTTTATAACAGCTTTAAAAAAAAAATCTTTAAAACCAACAAGGCACATGCCAAACTTGCAGCTCAATCGCTTTTCCTGAACATTACCCTCCTCCCCTGCTTGGTATTTTGCCTAATTTACTGACAGATCCATAGGCCACTGAAGTCAATGAGAGTCTTTCCATTTACTTCAATGGTCTTTGGATCAAGTCTTTATAAACATAAATAAAATAATACAAATCAGATATTTATTATCCTAAGCAAGGCTGTATTAGTACCCTCTTGGATAGAAACAAGAAAGAAATATTGTTCAGATTACTGTTCTGTCCTCCCAGCTACCAAGAGGTAATTTTAAATATTTTGCCTCTCTTTGATTGCATTGTTTCTGATGGATTGATATGTATTTCTGTGATATCAGAGCATCAGTCAATAAATGTTGTTGTGTTCAGGTTTCATCTATGGGAATTGCATAATTTCATCATTTAAAAAAGCATCCACAACAAATTTGAAGTAGTTGGTGGCCAAAGTACCCAATTTATCTTTAGGGCTCTATCTCTGTGTCAAAGGCATCTAAACCAGTTCCATCCAATCTCTAATCTGGAAGAGCATTCTATAATCATTCCCCCCCTCGAATTAGCATGTACTTTTGAAAGAAAGCTAACTCAAGCTTATTAAGAAAGAAGCATCTTAGAGAGAGTACTTCGAGTGACAAATCAGACACTTCTAATGGCAAGACTTGTTCAGTCACATTCTTAATCACAGACCTTCTTCCATAGCACATGGTAGGGATCAAATGATCCATTAGAAGCTTCTTTAAATATGCAGGACCAAAAATCACATGTACTGAGCTGAAGCACCCAATGAGAATTCAGAATGACCTTCCCCAGGAAACGAAGAACTTCTTGAGTCATTAGCATACAGCTGCTAAGTGTCACATAGTGCAGCCTGATTTCAGTCTTTCACTACCATCTCACCACAGTGCCCATATCACTAATTTCTATTGGCAAAAGACAATAATCGGCAGGTCCACCCTGCTAAGTGTTAAAAAATCATAAAATTAAAGAAATAAATAAGAAATGACCCTGGGTTTCCAATAAATATTCAGTGACATACTACATGTGATAGACCACTAATCACTCTTGATTCTATGATAAAGTTGAATACTAATCCCCTTTGAATAGGGATTAAGCTTCAGTGCATAGGGGAGGGATTCATTAGAATTCATCTCATCAAGACACAGCTTGAATGAAGTTCCATAGATTCTGTATACCACAGTCTTTTCAGAGTGACAACCAATTGCCAACACTAGCAGAATTACCAGTGAGTGACTAAAATCAACAGACTGTAACCTGTGAACGTTCTTATTTTCTCAGTCAGGAGCTTCCATTGACATGACACATATCTAAGGGAATACTAGTTTTAGGCAAAACAATTCCTAGGTAATCACAGTTACAAGAAGTAAACTATTGCACACGCATAAAAATAATGGTGATGACGGATGAGGAAGGTGGTAGTGATGATGTGGATCTGTAGATTCCCCCCCCCATACACACACACATCTTTGATTTATGCATTATCCCTCCTGGATTCACAACTATCAAATTTCTTAACCAGTTCAGTGTGGAAATCAGCTCCTACAATAATCTATCAGTGATGATCTAGATGATCACACTGGTTCCTATTAGCCTCGGAATCTATGTATCTATCAACTGTCACACACTTTCCCACAAAACAGTGGCAAATACTGGGATATATTCTAGTGATAGTTCACAAAACTGAATATTACTACACACAAATGCACAAAAAGGCACCTAATGTGATTATTAAACTAGGCTTTTTTTTGGTGTTTAGATATTTTCACCTTTAACCGAGAAAAAGCATTTGGTACCAAATCCTCAGCTGGAGTAAACCAGCACAACTTCACTGACCTCAGTGGACCCATGCTTATTACGTGAGCAGAGGATCAGGTCAAATAGCTGCAAAATTCATGTTGGGGTGGGGAGGGACTAGACTATCTGAGCTGCTTGAAAATCACCTCACAGTTGCAGGGTAGGATTGCTCAGGGAAGGCAGCTAAAATGCATTGTATATAGTTTCTCTGAACAGGAGCAACATGTACACCTTGCTAGCACTTGCAATATATGTGCTAACCGGCTAAGGAAGGTGGCCACAGCCCACATCATTATACTGCATCCTGTGGAGAAAGCGTGTGGGTGCCAGTGCCAAGTGGTGTAGATTTGTTACTTTTAAGTTACTATATATATTTTTAATGTTAGATTTCATGTTTTAGATTTGCAGTGACCGGTAGTAAATGGTGAATGACAATACAAGGTAACCTGGCTCTTAACTTTTTGCACCATGGAACACTGGAATTAGTTTCACGGTTGAAAGGCTGACAGCAGCCTCTGTGCTTAATTTTTACTTTGTTAGTATACACCTGTATCTGAAGAAGGGCAGCTTCTCAGAAACATATGCCCTCCATGTTTCTGGTGACTGGTCTCCAAAATGGGGTACGAAGTAGACAACCATGGGAAGTTCATGCAACACAGAAATCTGTCTGAAAAATAGTCGCTAGCCAACACATTAATCACAAGCTGCAACTGACTTTGAAAGGAATAGTTCACACTTCGAGTCTCATTGAGCTTACACTATAGCCAACAGAAATTGGTTGGCTAATTGACTTTTAACACATATTCCATCTGAATCAGAGATCTAAATACAGAAATTTAATACTCAGTGATATCAGCTGGTGTTTGTCAATACCTTGGGGACTGTGGGCCTCAGAATCAATATATGGATCTCACTGATCCCAAAATGAAGTAATTTCATCTGGAACACAAAAAATTGATGGCATTTTTTTTTTAACTTATATTTCACAAACACATATATGAAAGAATATCAAAATGAAAGGTACAACTATGAAAGGGAGAGAGGCTGCTGAATTAGATGGCAAGTCCATCAGAGAAGTGAAAGGCATGGCACATATGGTGCTTGCATTCCTTTCAGTTCACTGAGAAGCAGACCACAAATGCTGCAATCTGTGATGCTAAATATGCAGTGTCACAGTGCGTATCATTCACTACACTGAGCTGGTGCCTCCTGATGGCCATCTTGGGGATAAGCTCAAGGCCAACACCCCAGTCTGCAGTCTGCACACTGTCATTTGATCTCCGCCATTTGCCTGCAGCCCCTTTTGAAGCCCCAGGAACCACGATGTCCTCTTCATGGCTTGACCCTCTGGTTGTGTCACTATCTGTGTTCCCCCCTTCTGGGGGAGTTTAACGCCTAGTCCACCCACTTCCCCAGTGATGAGTGTGGGGGACCCAGGCCCACCCACTACTCCGGGTCCTGGCCCAGGGACTCTGTAGATGGCAACCACATGCTCTGTCCCCTCAACTCCTCAGTACTTTTCCCTGTGTCACTTCCCGATGGCCCAACCCCTTCGTTGCCCTTACCTCAGGTCCTCAGCATGCCAGTCCTAGCAGCCAGCTAGGAGCTCCCTCTTGCTCCCCTCTTCCTGTCCAACTCTGCTCTGTCCAGGGTGCTAGCTTCCTTCTACTTGCAAGGCATCCAGTACTACTTCCTTGTGCTCCAGGAAGTAACTGACCCTGTTCTGCTCTGCAACTCTTCTTATATGGGCCTGTCGGGCCCTGATAACCTGCTTCCTGCAGCTCCTCTCCTATTGTCTGCTTCCTGCAGCTCCTCTCCTATTGTCTGCTTTACACAGTCTCCCTAGGGCTGCTTTTAAACCTTTCTCTGCCATTTTGGGGCAGATGCCCCTTCACATGCAGTATGTATGATGGTGAAGTAAATTACATTATTGAACAAATATATATTATGATTTTAACTAGATCTCAGAGAATCTCAAGCATTTTTGAGCATAATAGGCCAGATCCTACACTGGAGCTACACTGACTTAACCACCTGAGTATCTGGCTCAGTGCATTGTGTTTGCTTGTGATAGCACTATTTTGTCTTGCTTTCCATGAATATTCTAGGGCATGTGTTTACTAGCAAGCATGTTCATGGAAACAGTGAAGTGCACGTTATTGCAGAAAGCAACTTTAAAACTCATAAATTTGCACAAGAAACCTGATTGAGAGTTATTCTCATTCAAAATGCAGCAACAATACCAAGTAACTTGTCAGATGGAACTAGATAAACAATCAAATTAGATAATCACAATCAAAATACATGACACATTTAGGTATTGAATATTTACAATGAATTGCTTGTGAACAATCTACATACCAAGAATTAGCCACAGAAGTTATTTGATTAATGACCACAAATAAGCTATAAGAAAAGTGTAAATTACTTGTAATAATTTGCAAACAGAAAGAGGCTAAATCATCTGCTACAAATTATTCACTCACCTTTAAATTTAAACTGTCATAAGTTATGATTAAGATATGAAAATTGGTGATAATTCCTATATATAGGCTGTGCTTTTAATTAAATATTTTGGATTAGATATATGAGCTTTAATGTTTCAGTCAAACATTGTTTGTTTATTGACCACATAACTTTAGTTACAATTGCTATGTTTCTCCTGTTGGTTATGGTAATTAAATGGCTACGAAGTCCTTTCTTTGTTGGTCAGACAGAATAAGTCAAATGATAGGAACAAAAATGCAGAAGCAGAAATTTGTCTGGATTAAACACAGACAAAAATCTGGAAAAATGAAGTTCTGGAAATGATACCCGAATCTGATCAACAGAGTGAAAAAATTAAGTGCAGAGTGTGTGGTGACTTCTGGTTTCCTGGTCATGTGATTGACTGCATCTAAGTGTGTTGACATACATTCCATTTAAGTGTGAACAAAGAAGAGCACAATTTAGCCCTAAGGACATCAATTATATGTTAAGGACAGTTTTGTTTCAGTGTAACACAATGTACTTCTGATTCTGAACTACTTAAAACAATTAAAAATCTAAAAATTGTAAAAACTCTTGGAATCTTTACTCATTGCTAAATTTTGGCATTGACTCTAATAGGAAGTTTGCCTGATAAGGCCTGCAACATTTGGCTGGTTGTATTTTAGGTACTGTGTGAGACACTTTCTGCATGTTATCTTAAGAATTTCTGTTAGTCATGCTGCAACAAAACATGGCAAGGCCCAAAGGATCAGCATGCAATGCCACTCTGGAAAGCTATGTGGTACAGTAATATATTTGGGTCATAGCTGCAGTAACAGTCAGCATCCACTAGATGGCAAAAGGATGAAATAGTTATACAAATATTTATGGACAAGTACACATGGGGTGAAAGGGTTGTTCTTACTGAGCCATGAATAATAGAAGACAATGCACACACATCTATAATATGTACAATATATGGAAAGTAACTGGGGGAGGGAGTAGCTATGTTAATTAATATTTAATTAAATGCACAGTCTATATATAGGATAGAACAAGAAGCAATGGGCTTAAACTGCAGCAAGGGAGGTTTAGGTTGGACATCAGGAAAAAGTTCCTAACTGTCAGGGTGGTTAAACATTGGAATAAACTGCCTTGGGAGGTTGTGGAATCTCCATCTCTGGAGATATTTAAGAGTAGGTTAGATAAATGTCTATCAGGGATGGTCTAGACAGTATTTGGTCCTGCCATGAGGGCAGGGGACTGTACTCGATGACCTCTCGATGTCCCTTCCAGTCCTAGAGTCTATGAATCTATGAATCTATTTTAGATGTGATTCCAACTAACAGGGAGGAAATAGTTGCAATTCTGAAGGTTGAAGGCTATTTGGGTGAAAGTGATCATGAAATGATTGATTTCTTGATTCCAAGGAAAAGAAGGAGTTAGAGCAGCAGAATAAGGATTATGGATTTCAAAAAAGCAGACTTTAACAAACTCGGAGAGCTGGTAGATAAGATCCCATGTGAAGAAAATATTCACAAAGAGACAATATTAAAGATGCAACAGCAAACTATCCAAAGGTGAAAGAAAGATAGGAAGAATAGTAAGAGACCAATATGGCTCCATCAGGATTTCTTTGAAAATCAAAAAGGAATCCTACAAAAAGTGGAAATATGGACAAATTGCAAAGGACGAGTACAAAAGAACAGCACACGCATATAGGGACAAAATCAGAAAGGCAAAGGCACCAAATCAGTTACACCTACCAATGGAACCTAAAAGGCAATATGAAAAGGGTCTATAAATGCATTAGGAGGAAGAAAAAAATGAAGGAAAGTGTAGGTCCTCTACTTGGCAGGGACAACATCAGGCTAATAACAGACAACATGAGGAAGGCTGAGGTGTTTAATGACTATTTTGCTCCAGTCTTCAAGTCAGCAGCATCTCATGAAGTTCATCTTAGTATACTTAAGGAACTAGCTGAAACAATCTCAGCACCGTTAGTGATTATATTTGAGAACTCAGAGGATGGATGAGGTCCCAGAGGAATGGAGATGGGCAAACACAGTACCTAGTTTTAAAAAGGGGGAAAAAAGAGGACCCAGGGAATTATAGACTAGTCAGCCTAACTTTAATACATGGAATGATACTGGAACAAATTATTAAGCAAAAAATGTGTAATCACCTAGATGATAATAGTGGATATAAGGAATAACCAACACAGATTTGTGAAGAACAAATTATGCCAAACCTAATTTCTTTCTTTGACAGGGTTACTGGCCTAATGGATGAGGGGAAGCTGCAGACATTAAATATATCTTGATTTTTAGTAAGGCTTTTTGACACAGTCTCAAATTACATTCTCATGAGCAAACTAGGGAAAGTGGTTTAGAAGGTTTACTATAAGGTGGTTGCAAAATTGGTTGAAAGACTATACTCAGAGTAATCATCAGTGGTTTGCTGTCAAACTGGGAGGCACATCTAGGGGAGGGTCAGTCCTGTGTCCAATACTATTCAATATTTTCATTAATGACTTGAATAATGGAGTAGAGAATATGCTATAAAATTTGCAGATGACATCACCTCTGACGGATTGCTCTAGCACTCTGAAAGACAGGAATCCAAAACAACCTTGATAAATTGGAAAATTGGTCTGAAACCACTGCAATGAAATTCAACAAGGATAAGTGCAAAGAACTAGTTAGGAAGAAAATAATCAAATGCACAGCTACAAAATGGGGAATAACTGGCTATGGACTAGATGACCTCTTGAGGTACCTTCCAGCCATACATTTCTATGATTCTACGATTAGAATTGCCCACGCAACCTTAACTCTGGCATTTCCTAACTTTTGAGTGCTTGACTTTGCAACCTTAACATTGTTTTAACATAGTTTGTGTGTAATTCATAAATATGTTTAATGAACCCAAGACTAACATCCCTTCCTTTAGCAAGGAAGACAAGACATCTCCATCCCCAACTCACTACATTGTCATCTATCATCATTCTTTGTGCTGTACAGTGTTGGTACTTAAAAAAAAAGAAATGCCCTTTGCCTTACATAGATTATAAGATTTGTATTTTGCATACTTCAGTATTTTCAGTATTCAAGGTATTTCCTATAGTAGGGATTGGGAAACACTAGAGAACACTTCAGATTATATCTATTTATCTATTTATTTTATATATTTATTTGTGAAGTTTTTCAGAACCATCACTATTATGATCCTTGGGTGACTTCTCCGTTTATATGATAACATTAATCTTCATGCCAATTTGAATACCTTTTTCAAATACATATTGAGACACTGCTTTAAGTGCTTTCCTGAAATCTAGATATATTACTTCTGCTGATTTCCTCTGTATGCTAATTTTGTAGTTTTTAAAACAATCAATTAACTTTGTCTGGCATTAGTTTAGGGAATGGAATGGATCACAATTGGCATTCACCATCATAAGGGCTTACTGGTCACATAACTAACAAATGTGAACGCTTCCAGGACGCGTTCAGTGCTATGGCTGCAATTTTCTATTTCTATGTAGGACTTTTCCTCATGCATGCAGTTCTTCTATAAATACCAAGCCAATGCATCAGGTTCAGATTTAGGAATCTGCAGCAAGACAATCAATCTGTGCTCAGCAAGCAATAAACACACAGTGCTCTGGCCAGATGTGCAGGGAAGTGCTTACAACACCCCCCTGCCGTAGATTGATTATTCTGAATGGAAATTGTGAAAATGGCACATCACATACCCTGTTTCTTACCCACTTCATTTTCTTGGTCTCTCAGGAAAAAAATATTCCTCAGTATACCCTGCAATAATATTGCACCACATTGTCTGAACAACAAAATAAAAGAGAAAGCTAACAAAGAACCCAACGTACAGTAGTTTAGTTAGATATGGTACAGCATATGCAATTTATATTCTTAATGACCTACTACTTAATTCTCAAATGTTAATGCATATATAGAAGCCTGGCAAAAGTGGAGACAGTTCAGAAATTTGCAGCAACCAGTGGAAGATGCCATTGACCCAAAATTGTGCTCCTAAAGGAAAACACAATACAGATGCTCCCCGACTTACGCAAGCGTTCCGTTCCAGAACATCTTGCGTAAGTCGGGAACATATCTCCGACAATTACACACACACATAAAAAAGCTTACAGGACTTTTTCCGTAAGTGCGGATTTCCGTAAGTCGGGTTTGCGTAACCCGGGGAGCATCTATATATGATTTCCTATAGAAAGCTTCCTTTGCTTGCCTACTACTAACACAATCATTAATAGTATGAATTCTACCTTTGACTTGTTATCTTTAATAATCACTCAGTGCTGAGGACCCAATTCTGATGTGATTCACACCAGTGTACAAAAATATCACACTTAACCTTCAAACATTTTTAGTTACTTTGGTTTCAGTATGGCATTGTGATAAATCATAATAGTTATGTTTTCATTGCATCCCCTTGATACTGAACTGTATGGGGCCAAGTATATCCTCCAGAGTCACTGAAGTTACACCAAAGAAGGCAAAGAAAATCTGAAAATAATTGGCTTGAAATAGCCATTTGTACAAAAAAAAAAAAGCATTCATAGACTTGGCCTTAACAAATATAATAGTTTAGTGTGTTATATATGAGGACTAATTTCCTCCTCATAGTTACCAGTTTTACAAGAACAGACTTAAATTAGGTTATTTCTAGGGCTGTTGATTAATCAGTTAACTCACGCGATTAACTCAAAAAAATTAATCGCGATTAATTTCACTGTTAAACAATAGAATGCAAATTGAAATTTATTAAATATTTTGGATGTTTTTCTACATTTTCAAATATATTGATTTCTATTACAACATAGAATACAATATGTACAGTGCTCACTTGATATTATTTTTATTACAAATATTAGCACTGTAAAAATTATAATCACAAGAAATAGTAATTTTCAATTCACCTCATACAAGTACTGTAGTGCAATCTCTTTATCGTGAAACTGTAACTTACAAATTTAGATTATTTTTTGTTACATAACTGCACTCAAAACCAAAACAATGTAAAACTTTAGAGCCTACAAGTCCAGTCAGTCCTACTTCTTGTTCAGCCAATTGCTAAGACAAACAAGTTTGTTTAATTTTACTGGAGATACTACTGCCTTCTTCTTATTTACAATGTCACCTGAAAGTGACAACAGGCATTTGCATGGCACTTTTGTAGCTGGCATTGCAAGGTATTTATGTACCAGATACACTAAACATTCGTATGCTTCTTCATGCTTTGGCCATCATTCCAGAGGACACGCTTCCATGCTGATGATGCTCATTAAAAAAATAATGCATTAATTACATTTGTGACTGAACTCCTTGGGGGAGAATTGTATGTTTCCTGTTCTGTTTTTCCTGCATTCTGCCATATATTTAATGATATAACAGTCTTGGATGATGACCCTGCACATGTTCTTTTTAAGAACATTTTACAGCAGATTTGACAAAATGCAAAGAAGGTACCAATGTGAGATTTCTAAAAATGTCTCCAGCACTCGACCCAAGGTTTAAGAATCTGAAGTGCCATCCAAAATCTGGTAAGCACAAGGTGTGGATCATGCTTTCAGAAGTCTTCAAAAAGCAACATTCTGATGCGGAAACTACAGAACCTGAACCATCAAAAAAGAAAATCAACCTTCTGCTGGTGAAATCTGACTCAGATGTTGAAAATGAATATGCATCGGTCCACTCTGATTTGGATCGTTATCGAGCAGAACTCATCATCACCATGGACATATGTCCTCTGGAACAGTGGTTGAAGCATGAAGGGACATATGAATCTTTAGCGCATCTGGCACATAAATATTTTGCAATGCCAGCCACTACAGTGCCATGTGAACGCCTGTTCTCACTTTCAGGGGATATTGTAAACAAGAAGCGGGCAGTATTAGCTCCTGCAAATTGTAACCAAACTTGTTTGTCTGAGTGATTGGCTGACCAAGAAGTAGGACTGAGTGGATTTGTAGGCTCAAAAACAAAACAATGTAAAACTTTAGAGTGCAGTTATTTTTTTGTAATACATAATTCTACATTTGTAAGTTCAACTTTCATGATAAAGAGATTGCACTACAGTACTGGTATTAGGCAAACTGAAAAATACTACTACTTTTGTTTTTTACAGTGCAAATATTTTAAATAAAAAATATAAAGTGAGCACTGTACAGGTTGTATTCTATGTTGTAATTGAAATCAATATATTTGAAAATGTAGAAAACATCCAAAAATATTTAAATAAATGGTATTCTATTGTTTAACAGCATGATTAATTGTAATTAATTTTTTAATCACGTGACAGTCCTAGTTATTTCTGATATGTTCTGGTGTAAGTGAGAAGAGAATCTGGCTCAACTTGTTTATTACCCTAACAGCTGTAATATATTTCAAGCAGCAGTGTATTGCTGTATGTTTGAATGGCTAATATTATTTCATTTTGGTAAGCAGAACCTACCCAAGGTAAATACGGAGTCCCTGGAAATATGGCATATGGAATATCTGTAGCTTAATGATAATCATATATGCACTGATATTGTGGGCCCAGTCACTCAAACTAACACTTTCATTTTATTAGTTATATTTCTGACATGACAGAAGCTTCAAACAAAAATGTTGGCAGTTTTTCTTCAGCAGAAATCAACCTGATTGTATCTCTCATATTTGGACATCCTTGTCACTGTTATTCAAACATGGAGGGCTCAAGTGTCAGGTAGGAACTCAAGCAAAATGATTTAAGGGGAAATTATTACTTACTTCAGAAAAAGTGGTTCTAAATTTCTTTAAGAAGATTAATACTTTCCTCATTAACTTTCTGGTTGTGATTTCAAAGCACATGAGCTCTACCTCTTTCAGAATATAAGCAGCCAACTTTAAAAAGAAAATAAATATATCTTCAAATCTTCCGTGCAACTTTCCTAGTTCTCTACACCCATCATATACAATATGAGGCTAAATGGTACTCATCTAGGCCTTTCAAAGTATATTTCATTGTTTAATGCTCAATGGATATCCAGAGATCGTTTTGTAAAAGGTTGAACCTCCATAGACACATACTGACATGTAGCACACATTGGGTTAATAAAATCTATTATAACAATTTTGGGGGAACATGAAATTCATAATAGATTAATTCCTTAGCACAGATAACCGCTACCCAATTTAACATCTCAATTAAGCTGCACTGTATGTGGCTGGAGCTTTTGAATAAAGATGATGAGATCTGATTAACTTTAGCTTAGCTGCAATACAAAATTTTATTAGATATCAGATTCAAAACAGAAATATCCTTAGAACTAACCATTTTATTTTTAGTAAGTGATCGCCCTCTGACTCCAATTTTTGATTCCTGGCACTACTCCCAGTTTGGAAACTTTTATTGAAAGATTTATATGTCTTTGAGGCAAATTAATAAGATACAGACTTATATTAAATCAGCCATTTTAAAAGTGGAAGTGGCTGCATGTTTCTCTAAAACACATCTAGTTAAGGCACTCTCAGTTGATAGAGCTGTCAGTAAAGGGTTAGACATCAATTACTGTATACTTATGCTGCCCTGTGGGCTTAGATCCATGACTTACTAGTAATTTTATTGACATCTGTCTAGTGAGCTCTGGCAGTTGAAAACTGACCCATTGCATCATCCAGGTACAACACAATATTATATCATCTCTTTGTTACCAAGTTTGGGATTATCCTGATAATGTAGCTAAAACTGGATACGAAATTATATTTCCTTAATATGAATTTGTTTTATTGTCACCTTTCAAGCAAATTCTTATTCAATATGCATTGCAGAGTTAAACAACAAATAATAAAGAAAGAATGAGAAAGAGAATAGCCATGGAGAAAATATATGTTTTTGATTAAATTAGAAAAGTAATGGACAGTTAATTAGGGTAACATAAGTCAACATCACTGATTGAATCTTGGTCTAATTGAACAATATTCAAGTAACTCAAGTCAGTGCTTTGTACTGTGTCTACCTAATTACTGACCCATATAGTTCATAGGTGGTCATTTTATTCAAGAGCTGTTAGTTAACTGTAATCAGAATCAAGCATAGGACAACATAGTTGCTCTCAAAGATGCTGGCTTTGCTCGATTTTACATCAGAAATCAGGATTTTAAGGATTTAAATTACCGCATTCTGTGCTAGATTCTGATACCTTTACTTGTATTAAGTAGCTTCCTATTCCACAAGAGGTTTATTCATCATGAATACGAGTTACAGAATCAGAAAGACAAAGAACTTCTCCACTCTGGAGTCTTCGCCCATCTTTAGAAATGAATTGAAAATTAACCATCTTTTGACGTTCTGAAATACTTAGATTTTTTGGGGGCCTCTATTTTCTGCTCAGGACAAGAATCAGAGTTATTGTACCAAAATACAGTGGAAGAGCCTGTTCTTTTGGTATTTACTGCTTGGATTGGAACAAGAAGCATCATCGAGCCTGCAGCTCATGTGATTCCCATTCCAGTTTTGCAACTCAAGAGGCTCACGTATAGGTAAAGCTTTGGATGAGCACGTGAACCTTTGGATTCCAATCTTAATGGAATCCTGATTCCTAATTTATTAAGAATCACCCATCCCTTAAAATCCTGAAATCCTTTTGAAGGTCTAACTTTAATTTTGAAAGAAAGAAAAATGTACAATTGAAGCAGCACATCCATCCTCACATGCTCCATTTAATCTCTATGTTGTTAAAAACCTCCCACATTTGCTACAATGCACAACTACAAAAAAAAATGCACCAGGAAGAAGTGTTATATGATTTGATACTTTTTATGATATCACAATGGAGAGTATTATCAAAGTTAATGGGGGTTAATTTAAATGGAAATTGAGGAGGACATTCTTGCCCCACTGAAATCAATAGGAGCTTTGCCAATGTATTCAATAGGGCCAGGATTTCACCCTAAGTGCCCAAATCCTTTAGCCAACTTTGAAAATCTTAACCAGAATGAAAGGGCTTGCTTTAGGAAGTTATGTTGCTTGTGGGCTTCATGGCAGAGAATCCAGCTTTTCCAACCTGAGGGAGTGTTGTGGAGCTGGAATAGCAGCCACAGGACCTCCAGGTGCTGGCCACCAAAAAAATGATATTGTCTCCAAAAATCAGCCCAATAAATACAGAGTGTATGCATTACATGGCTTCTTTTCCTCCTCCTCCCCCTCTCTTGCTCGGTCTCATTACTTATGGTTTCTGGTAACAGTATAAACCATGAGAGAGAAAGCAAATAGTCTGAGTGTGTCACAAGTGCCCTATGGTAAAAATATAACCTTATATGTACAATTTGGGTCACATGTGTCTGGAGAAATCAAAAGAAGATAATTAGAAAATGCTGATGATGTTGCTTTGGCTTCGGACATCCTACTCATTCTGTTGGTGCAGCACAGCGCTCCATCAACATGAAGCATCACATTTGCATACAGTGTGTTACCTGAAAGCAAGAAGACCATCTTATACCTCTTCTGGTTTCATTTTTAATTGAGTACTTCTCTAACTCTTTCATGTAACACCTTAATACGTTTCTATCACCATCTCTTTTTATGCAGTTGATCTCTAACAAATTTCTCACTCAGTCCCTCTGATTAAAAAAATGGATGACTTTGAAGACATTGTTCTGCTTTGCTGTGGAGTAAATGTAATTTTTTGAAAATTAGAGTTCTTACATCTTGCTGTTATATCAGTGTTTTATACTTATTATGCCAAAAGGATAAAATATTAAAAGTGTATCATTTAGAGGGCTATAGTATGCACAATGTTGTGACCATGTATTAAATGTATTTTATAGAATAAAATGGACACATATTAGGCAGAAATGCAACTGATAATCATGCTATCAAGTAAAATTGTAATGGCCAGAAGACTCATTAAATCTATAACTTGTCTAACCCAAAAGGATGTGAAATGTAAAAAGGGGGAAAATATCTGATTTCTGCATAATATATTTATATATATATATTAAAGAAAATCCATGAAAAAGAACATGAAATACCTTTAGATTAATTATCAGCTGCTCTCCATATTTTAAATCCCCCATTTTCTCATATGACCTACAGCTGTGTTAAAAAGCTGTTGAGTAAAATTTTCAGAAGTGTCTAAGTGACTTAAGAGCCTGCAACTCATTAAAAGTTAATGGGACATAAGCTCCTAAATCACTTCTGAAAACGGGACAATGGTTCCTAAGTAATTTAAGACTGCTTTTGAAAATGTTACCCACTGTCACTAACAACCATCTCCGTGAAATAATAAGGCTCAATTCATTTCAATAAATATTTTGTTATTTAGGCTGGGATTTTGCATGCTTAATTTCTTTAGGCTTCTTCTCACCAGGCAGATTCAGTTTGTATATCACCAGGAATTTACTCTGATCTGATTGTAGTCATATGTTTGGGACTAATGTGACTGTAACACCTTCTGTGACTATTTCTAGTATAGAAAATGTAGCCCATTTCTTCCATCACAATTAGCTACACCTTGACCTGACTTGTTAATTGTTTAGATTATTGTGCTTACTTTTGTAACCTTCATAGGGTAAGCTGATGACAGTGACATATAGGTGGAGTTGGCAAGAGATGCTGAGGTATATCGTGGATTATCGATTATAGAACAGGCTCCTCTAGGGGGGTTTGAGGTACTGCCAAGTCTTTAGAGTTTTAAGTTCTCTGGTGGATATTTATATGTGTTAACTATCTAAGTTTAAGGCTAAGCATAGTGGGGTATCTAATCCCAGTTTGTGTTTTAGCAATTGTGGGTTCAAATTCGTCTGTTGTATTAAGATTATTTTTATAAAGGGGTAATGTATACTTTTAGGTATGACAGCTGAGTAGGTTAATTTACTGGAGGCTAAGACATATGTTTGATCACTGTAAGTAATGTCAGAAATGCCATCCTATGCCCCACCCCTCCAACAAGATCATTTGGTTTTGTTTAAGGTAGCAGCAGCAGTGCTTTTTAGGCAACTCTGCCATTTTACCAAACTAAGGAATAATACTGTCCCCTATCTCCTTCCTCTGCTCTGGATGACCCTAGATATAGGGATCTGGTGCAGTGCTCTCACTGGGCTGTAGTGACTAGAATTTGGGGAAGCCACAGTGTGGGCTTGTACTGAAACCTCAAGCAGTGAGGCTTTGAGCAGGAAGAGGCAGGGGAGGGCCAGGGCCAGTGGCAGGAAAGCAGAAGAGAATCTTACAAATGTAGCCTCAGGGCTGCAATCATATCCAGTGGGTAAGTTCCACTGCCACTCCTTAGCCTGGGGAAATAGGTCCAGTTATTAGGTGTTGGTGTGAGTATGAGGGGAGAACACGAGCCTCTGATTTCAGCTACATCAGTAATACTGGGAGCTGCTGCATGCCTAGCGCTCGTTAAAATCATGCCACCTATGTAAGTGTCTACGTGTGGATTGAGTAGCCTAATTTTGGACACCCGTTTTTTAAAAAAGACTAGGGTGTAATTTATTGTCACGATAGTCCAATTATACTTGTCTTGCTTGAAACTGAATTGAAATATGCCCAGAAAAGCTGGTTGTCTATGAAATTATTGAGCATTTTGTTTAATTGTCCCAGTTTTGCCTAGCCTTTCCCCTTGCCTTCCTCTTTTGGAGATCTCAAAACGCTAAAATGGACAAAAAAGAAATTGAAAGAGCAACAAATCTGGGAAGATAACAGATTTCTAGTTGGTTGTAAGGAAAGCAAGGAGGTTGATGGTAGATAGATATTCCATTGCTTAATTAACAACAAAAGAGATTCAGAACATGCTGGAGATCTCACAGCAGTATTTATTCCATAGTTTTGGTTAAGTTTGATAGTTAGTGGAACAACTTGTCTGGCTGGTAACAATGTCCTGCAGAAATATAACATCAAACAAGATTAGAATAGTACTTTGCATTTGTAGGGTTTGGACCTCCTTTCACTTATACCCCTGAAGTAAATGGAATTATACTGATGTAAACCTATATGAGAGGAGAATTAGACCCATATATGCTTAACACCTTTCATCTGAGGATCTCAAAGCTCTTTATAGACATTAATAGCGCTGTAGCACAGCGTGCCGACTCACCGCCACGGTGCCTCCTGCTGGTTACATCAGGAATTAGCTCTTCCAGCTCCAGAGTGCCTTCTGCTGTCCGGTGTTTCTCCTGCTGTCGCTACTCGTCTTACCACTGGCGTCAGTGTAGGCCCCATGTCCCCCGTCGCCCGTGGTGCCCCTTCTCTGGGGTAGTTCTCCGCAGCCGGGCCCTCAGACTCAGGGGTCCTCCCCTCCCTGGGGAACCCCAATCCCCTAATCCCACGTCATCTCAGTGACCCACTGCGAGTCTTCATCTAGCTCCATTCCTCAGGGGCAAACTGAAGTTTGATGTGGCCACTCATCATCGGCAAGGGGGTTGGACCAGCTGCCTCTTCCTTCCCTGGCTGCTTCCCCATAGCCACAGTACCTCCTCAGGCCTTGGAAGCTAAGCCTCAGCCGGGGAGGTCGCCAGGCTGGAGCTCCTCAGATCCTCTTGCTCTCCCCAGCACTGCTCTGTCCAAGGTACCTCCTTCTACTTGCAGGCAGCCAAGGGCAGGTCTTCATTACAGGGTGGGGGGGGTCGATTTAATATACGCAAATTCAGCTACACGAATAGCGTGCTGAATTCGACCTATCAGAGCCGACTTACCCTGCTGTGAGGACGGCGGCAAAATCGACCTCCGCGGCTCCCCGTTGACGGCGCTTACTCCCACTTCTGCTGGTGGAGTAAGAGCATCGATTCGGGGATCGATTGTCGCGTCCCGAGGAGACGCGATAATTCGATCCCCGAGAGATCGATTTCTACCCGCCGATTCAGGCGGGTAGTGTAGACCTAGCCCAAGGCTGGAAAGAGATGGCTAGCCTTCTGACCCTGTAGCCCTTTTATAGGGCCCAGCCTGGCCCTGATTGGCTGCCTCCCAGCCTTCTCTGATTGTCTCTCAGCCCCAGCCCTCCCCAAGGGCTGGCTTTTAACCCCTTCGGAGATGGAGCAGGGTGACTGCCTTCCAGCATGCCTACAAAGTAGACATTTTGTAGCCAATTTACAGATGGGTAAGATTTGTCATAGAATGGTTAAATGGTTTGTCCAAGGTCGCACAGTGAATTATTAGCAGAGCTGGTGAGTCATGACTTTCAGATTAGTAGTCTAGCTACTTGGCCATACTCTTCTATTACTGCTATTAAAATTAACAGAACAGGACAGAGCTGATTCACAGGTGGTGTATATTACACATAGATGAGTCGCTGTACATCTGTGAAGCACTGTCAGGTGAATTTTCACACATGCAGTAAAAGGGTGGGTTGTAAACCCATTTTTCACCTTTTTATACCCTCTTGCTAGTTGTTATCCTTTCTATAACCCCATCTCTCCCGTGTGCAAGGTACACTGACCTGCAGATGGGTAGCTGTGTTAGTCTGTAACCATATCAGTCTCTCCAGTGCATCATCAAGGATCTACAACCTATTCTGAAGGATGATCCCTCACTCTCACAGACCTTGGGAGACAGGCCAGTCCTCGCTTACAGACAGCCCTCCAACCTGAAGCAAATACTCATCAGCAACTACACACCACACAACAGAAATACTAACCCTGGAATCAATCCCTGCAACAAACGCCATTGCAAACTCTGTCTGCATATCTATTCAAGGGACACCATCACGGGACCTAATCACATCAGCTGCACCGTCAGGGGCTCATTCACCTGCACATCTACCAATATGATATATGCCATCATGTGCCAGCAATGCCCCTCTGCCATGTACATTGGCCAAACCAGACAGTCTCTACGCAAAAGATTAAATGGACACAAATCAGACATCAAGATTTGTAACATTCAAAAACCAGTAGGAGAGCACTTCAAGCACCCTAGGCACTCAATAACAGACTTAAAAGGGGCCATTTTTCAACAAATAAAACTTCAAAAACAGACTTCAACATGAAACTGCAGAACTGGAATTAATTTGCAAACTTGACACCATCAAATTAGGCCTGAATAAAGACTGGGAGGGCTGGGTCACTACAAAAAATAATTTTCCCTCTGTTGATACTCACACCTTCTTGTCAACTGTTGGGAATGGGCCACATCCACCCTAATTGAATTGGCCTCGTTAGTACTGACCCACTTGGTAAGGCAACTCCCATCTTTTCGTGTGCTGTATATTTATACCTGCTTACTGTATTTTTCACTCCATGCATCTGATGAAGTGGGTTATAGCCCACGAAAGCTTATGCCCATATAAATGTGTTAGTCTCTAAGGTGCCACAAGGACTCCTCATTGTTTTTACTGACCTGTAGATGTTTAACTTATGCCAACTTTTGAATCACCTGTGAATTTGGCCCAGTTATGTTTATGGGCCTATTCAATGCCTACTGAAGTCAATGGGAGACTATCCAGTGACTTCAATTAGCTTGGTTTGGGCCCTGAGTCATGTGTTAACCAAACAATTAGTAAAGTTACTCTCTTCAACTAATTAAACTGCATAAAGATTATGGGCCAAATTCTGATTTTATTGAAGTCAACATTAGAACTCAAATGGAATTAGGATTTGGTCCTAAGTAAATAAGAGATGAAAAGTAAGAAGAACTGCAACATTCTTCTATATATTACTAGTGCTACATTCTGCAACTCCTGTGGAGCTGGCATGAATTTCAAAGCACTGGCCAAGCTATTTTCCCTGTCCTTTGCAGAAAAATCAGTAAGGATTTGTTTCTGTCAGTGTCTGAGAAGATTCTACTAACTTTATTTCTGCCCTTAGCAGAGATAATTTGCACTCCTAAAATGTTTGAAACTTCTCCAAGTCTTTTTTTAAAATGTCATGTAAAGTAGTTGCTGACTCTGCCTCCTTTTTCAGCTGCACACCCTTGAGGTGTGTTACTGAGGCTGTGAAGTTGGATATGTTAGGTGCAGAGTTTATGAATATGAAAAGCAAGAAATTTGCATGATTGTGGTGTATCAGCCATTGAAATTCTTTCTTGTTTGAGCACAAAGTGTGTATCAGTGCATGAAACATTTAATTAATGAACACTAAATCTTTAAAACAAAAACTTGAGAAGAAAAGAGAAAAGTAGGATTTAACTTCTAAATGCATTTCATTTTCAGGAATCTTTAAAAATCATCTCTGAAGATCCAGTGTCAATACCACTGCAGCTTCAAAACTCATTTCTGCTGCCTTTTGCACTGTTTTAAACTTTTACTTCTAAAATCAAAACAAGGGAACGTAACCTTCCGTTTGTAGTTTCTCTTTTATAAAATGAAAGACTTCAAGGCTTCAAATGGCATGAGGGCAGCAATTATGCCATCCAAACCCACCATGACAGAATTCTAGGAATAATGGCATAGCAGCCTAGAAAAAAGGCAAAAATACTTATCAGAGGTAGGTGAGGTTTTATTCTATTTACTTCATACCTCTTTCATGGTTTCTCAAGGTGATGAAAATGAACTTACTGTTAACTTTCCTTTGAGACAATGAACATCAATTAATGTTCCATAAATTAAATAATTGAAGTTAATGTGTTGGTTATGCAACTTCATAACAGCCTTTTCTATCCATTAGCAATGTTCAGTTTGTACTCACACTAGGAAATGGGGGAGGATAGCTCAGTGACTTGCATATTGGCCTGCTAAATCCAGGGTTATGAGTTTAATTCCTAAGGGGGCCATTTAGGGAACTGGGGTAAACATTTGTCTGGGGATTGGTCCTGTTTTGAGCAGGGGGTTGGACTAGATGACCTCCTGAGGTCCCTTCCAACCCTGATATTCTATGATTCTATGAAATGTAATGTGTATATACATATATTCTAATATTTGGATTCTGCAAATCTGGACATGCTGTTACCGTCTGACCCACAGCTAGGGTGTATAATATGATATTTGATATTAGCTACCCTACAGAGTCATGGTCATATTTTGGATGTGACTGTTAGAAGTACAGTACAACTGCTGGAATACTGTGTTTGGAGGTAACTTTACGGAACATAACCATTCACTAGAGGCTCAAGTCTGTTCTCTTTACTCAAGCCAAATTGCCCCTAAACTCATTGGGAAGTTTGATAGCAGTATGGCATGTAGAATCAAGTACAATAACTTTACAGAGAAAGGCAACCCCTTATTACAAACGTTACTATTGTCTTCTATAACAATTGTGTAAAACGCAGAAGACATCACCTTGGCTTTCTTCAGTCATGTAATACACCTTCGGACATGATACGCATGAAAACACAGGCCACTAAAACTGAATGCGTCTGAAGATTTCTCAACCCATCATTTTAAATAGAATTACTTTAAAAAAAAACCCCAAAAAACATAATTTGCAAAGGTACTGTGGTCACCATTAAAAACAATTACCACTATTTCCAGTCCCAGATATGGGGGGATACTGTTGGCAAAATGATTTCCTCTATACTTTTTTATGGCTGTTTACAGAATCTGAGGCAGTATATGTTTGAAGGAATGTTGTATCATTGCTTAAGTCTTTTTTTTTTTTTTGGCCTCTTTTTTAAACTTAGCTTTGCTATGAGGAACTAGCACATTGCAAGAAAAATCTTGCAGTGTCGAGGTCTCCAACTGAACAAACTAGTTTGAATAAAAACTGAGTTGAATTTAAACTTTGAGGTTTGAGAAAGTTTGGCTGAACTATATCTAATGAAATTCATTTTAACACTCCCATCGCACTCTTAAGTTTTGATTAGCTACCAGAAGGAAAACAGTTCTTGTGATTTTTCAACTAGTTCCAGACAGATGCAAGCAATACTGGAAATATTATGTAAAAACCTACACAAGTCATGTGAGTTTTCCATGTGATTTACAGATCAAAGGGATACACACAAGTTTTAGATTAACAAAATCAAACCTTTTGGATCATGTTTATGCATGACAACAAATAACACTTAAAATTGCAAATGTAAGACCTCAGTTTATGCTTTTTTTTTTGTTTCGTTGTTTCTGAGGTTGCTATTGGCTTGAACTGTGAGAATTTGTTTACTCCTTTGTCCTTAATGTGGTGTATTCATCATGTTCTGGATACCTACATGCCCTAATTCCTTCCTTCAAATCCAAAATCTTATCAGTACCTGGAATATACTGGACTAAAACCACTACTGTAACTTCACTGACTGCAGGGACAATTTGACCTAGTATAATTTCACTTGTTATGACCTATTATAAAAACTAGGCCATATGTACTCCTTCAACCAACAGGACTTACATCTGACAATAGGATTCCTGGGTCCTCTGGCTGGGAATTCATTAAAAATCATTGCAGGTTCTCTGCTTATGGAGCAGACTGGAAATTCTGTGGTACTTTCATGAAAAAGGAGGTTTTTAATTAATTACATATGAAAATGAATAATACCATCAATACATCAATCCTACATTATTTATTTTGATATTAACTTTAATTTATTTTACCTTGTCACCACACTTTCTTTCTGGATATCCCAAAAATAGAGGTATTGATAAGGCATAACTGTGTTACAGAAGTTGTCAGGGATGGGACTGAAGGTTTTGGCAGCTGTGAAATTGGGACTTTTGGTGCCCCGCTATGGAGTGGGAATCGGTTAGGAACTGTAGGACAGCTACATTAACTGAATTTTGTTTTCAGTAGTCAAGTGTGAAATAGAGTTGATATTAAAGTCATCTTAGCTTTCAGACTTAACCCAATGAGGTAAATGGGACAATTCACAGCTCTCAAAGCTATTGTTGCAGACTCTCTGCCGATTCAGTGGGTATGTCTACGCTGCAATGAAAACCTCCCAGCTGGCCCATGCCAGCTCACTCGGGCTCAGGCCGCAGGGTTATTTCATTGCAGTGTAGACTTCGGAGCTTGAGCTGGAGTGAACACATGACCTAAGTTTTAAGTGTGGACCAGGCCTAACTGGGTAACATAGCTGCGGTGCCCAGGGGTCTCCACAAAAATCCACATCTCTAAGTGCCAGAGGTATGCTGACCTGACTCCTGGTGTAGACTCAGCTAGATGGGTCTTCCGTTGACCTAGCCACTGTTGCTTAGGGACACACCCATCACTGTGGTCTTTGCCTACACCACAGGTTTACAATGGCATAGTTACAACACCATAGCTATTCCACTACCGCTTGTAGTGTAGACATGACTTTGTCTAACATTACATTGGTTTACACTGGGGTTTTGTTTTAAAGATTTTTTTCATAACTATAGGCTATACACAACTCTTTTTTTTTAAATGAAAGTTTAGATTCTGGATCCCAGTTCTGGATCCCAGTGGTAAGGGGAGGGTTCTGTGACAAATTCTGCAGCTGGAAAATGAGGCTTTAATTATAAGAACAATTTTCTCCTGTCATTTTGTGGTGCAGGCAGCAGCAAAGAGCACGGAAAGGTGCTTGGAATGGATACAGAAGAAAAGACTTTCTTAGTCATTACCTAGAAGTAGTAACGAGTCAGAATTACTTCTAGGTGCAAGTAAGATACTAACTCTCTAAGGGATCTCTAGCACACTACTAGGGTCAGTCAGAGCGTCGGGGTTGGTGCAGAGTGTTCACACCAACCTTTTGTCTTCAGAAGTAAATCCTGATATAAATTACAACTGAAAATGTGTTTGGCGGTCTCTTAAAACTGGACTATAGCATGAATGTTACTGGTAGTTAGTGTGGTGCACTAGCAGAACTGCACAGGAAAACTTGTGAAGCCCCTGCCTACAGTATGCTTGGCAAAAGCCAATGATGTTAGTCTCATTTTCATTTTCACCCACAGATTTTTAAAAGAAAAACATTACCAAAAAAGTGAAATCAAGATTATTAAATGGAAAGGTCATAGTATACTAATCACTACTCACCTTTAATAGGGTCACAGGAATTCTATCATCAGACCCCTGCTAGAGCCCAATATCAAATTTGGGTAACCGGGATTGACGTCTAAATCTGGTCCCTCTTCCACTCAGTGTAACCAGAATAATTATGATTAGACCTATGAGAAATGTTTACAAGAAAACAAAAAAAATCATAGAATCATAGAAGATTAGGGTTGGAAGAGACCTCAGGAGGTCATCTAGTCCAACCCCCTGCTCAAAGCAGGACCAACACCAACTAAATCATCCCAGACATGGCTTTGTCAAGCCAGGGCTTAAAAACCTCTAAGGATGGAGATTCCACCACCTCCCTAGTGAAATAGTTTTCCATTCCTGTGCTTCACCACCCTCCTAGTGAAATAGTTTTCCTAATAGCCAACCTAGACCTCCCCTGCTGCAACTTGAGACCATTGCTCCTTGTTCTGTCATCTGCCATCACTGAGAACAGCCTAGCTCCAGGTAGTTGAAGGCTGCTATCAAATCCCCTCTTACTCTTCTCCTCTGCAGACTAAATAAGCCCAGTTCACTCAGCTTCTCCTTGTAAGGCATGTGCCACAGCCCCCTAATAATTTTCATTGCCCTCCGCTGGACTCTTTCCAATTTGTCCACATCCCTTCTGTAGTGGGGGGGCCCAAAACTGGATGCAGTATTCCAGGTGTGGCCTTACCAGTGCAGAATAGAGGGGAATAATCACTTCCCTTGATCTGCTGGCAATGCTCCTACTAATGCAGCCCAATATGCTGTTAGCCTTCTTGGCAACAAGGGCACACCGCTGACTAATATCCAGCTTCTCATCCACTGTAATCCCCGGGTCCTTTTCTGCAGAACTGCCGCTTAGCCAGTGGTTCCCAGCCTGTAGCAGTGTATGGGATTCTTCCGTCCTAAGTGCAGGACTCTGCACTTGTCCTTGTTGCACGTCATCAGATTTATTTTGGCCCAATCCTCCAATTTGTCTAGGTCACTCTGGACCCTATTCCTACCCTCCAGCATATCTACCTCTCCCCCCAGATTAGTGTCATCCGCAAACTTGCTGAGGGTGCAATTCATCCCATCATCCAGATCATTATCGAAGATGTTGAACAAAATTGGCCCCAGGACCGACCCCTGGGCACTCTGCTTGATACCAGCTGCCAACTAGACATCAAGCTGTTGATCACTACCCATTGAGCCTGACGATCTAGCCAGCTTTCTGTCCACCTTATAGTCCATTCATCCAATGCATACTTCTTTAACTTGCTGGCAAGAATACTGTGGGAGACCGTATCAAAAGCTTTGCTAACAGTAAGATATAACACGTCCACTACTTTCCCCATATCCACAGAGCCAGTTATCTCGTCATAGAAGGCAATCAGGTTGGTCAAGCATGACTTTTCCTTGGTGAATCCATGTTGACTGTTCCTGATCACCTTCCTCTTCTCCAAGTGCTTCAAAATGGATTCCTTGAGGACTTGCTCCATGATTTTGCCAGGGACTGAAGTGAGGCTGACCGGTCTATAGTTCCCCGGATTCTCTTTCTTCCCTTTTTAAAAGATGGGCACTATATTGCATTTTTCCAATCGTCCAGGACTTCTCCAGATCGCCATGAGTTTTCAAAGGTAATGGCCAATGGCTCTGCAATCACATCAGCCAACTCCCTCAGCACCCTCGGATGCATTAGATCTGGCCCCATGGACTTGTCCATGTCCAGATTTTCTAAATAATCCTTAACCTGTTCTTTCATGACTGAGGGCTGCTCACCTCCTCCCAATACTGTGCTGCCCAGTGCAGCAGTCTGGGAGCTGACTTTGTCTGTGAAGAACAAGGCAAAAAAAGCATTGAGTACTTCAGCTTTTTCCACATCATCTGTCACTAGGTTGCCTCCCCATTCAGTAGGGACCCCTCACTTTCCCTGACCTTCTTCAAATCACCTGGCTTCGTGTGTCAACCTGAAGTAGCAACTTAGAATTTCATCTGACTTTGTTGAAAAAAAAATCAGATGGGTGGAAGCAGCATTGTAACAAGCTGGACTGTGTTGGACTAGGGTTTGTGATTGGATGTAAGGCTGGATGAAGGTTAGAATTCAGTGTGGGATTCCACAGTGCTGGAATTTTGAACTGTTGACATGATTTGAGTACCAGATGATGAAGCTCATGTGATCAGTTGATTTCTTGAGATGTGACATCTCAAATCATATAAATCTTGTGATAGCAACTGTTTTTGAGAGATTTCCATCATCTCAAGCAAAAATATGAAAGACCAGCTATTCTATGGTTCCAATTTAGCTATGACTGAGAGAAGAGGCTACTTTCAATTATGAAGCCAAAGAAGATCTCAAACCTTAGTACAGTTTCTCTCTGTGAGGTTCTAATCCAAATCCCATAACTACAAAAATGTGAACACATTCAGATTCAAACTTCTAGTTTTGTCCCATCATTAGTTGAAAGTATGTGCAACTTTTGAGGAACCTAGGGCCCACTTTTGAGTGAACCTGGGCTAATATATGTTTTTGCATCAAAATTGGGTGATTTTGCATTGTTCCAGTTTGTGTTTTCTCAGGTTTCAATGCAAAACCAGATGAAACCCAGCTTATTAAAACAACAAGGAGTCTGGTGGCACCTTAAAGACTAACAGATTTATTTGGGCATAAGCTTTCGTGAGTAAAAACCTCACTTCTTCGGATGCATAGAGTGAAAGCTTTCACTCTATGCATCCGAAGAAGTGAGGTTTTTACTCACGAAAGCTTATGCCCAAATAAATCTGTTAGTCTTTAAGGTGCCACCAGACTCCTTGTTGTTTTTGTAGATACAGACTAACACGGCTACCCCCTGATACTTGACACCAGCTTATTAAAGTTCCTTTGTGTACCAAAAACCAAAGTAAAACTCAAGTAGTGTGAACTCCAACAGATCAAAACCAAAGACAGTATTGTATGAACCTCTGTAACGTGGGATTGCTGAATCTCACACAACTCTAAAAACAAACAGTACACCATCCTTTCCCCAAATTGGCATCTGGCACTGTAAGATGTTGCGATACACCAGCTCAGGGGGTTCCCACTAATCAAACATATTTTCCCCTTTATTGATACGTACTTAAACTTTGAGAGAATCAAGATATGCTTCTCTACACGAGGCTACTACATTTTAAAAAACATATTTACTCCAATTTTTACAGTAGTCAAAGCTTAGTGAACCATTAAAAGTGAACCAGTGAATTGAACAAGACTGAACTGAACAGCAACAACAATAAAAGTACTGAAAGCATGCCTATGGCAACAGCATTTATTTTAAATCCATCTCTTACAGTATTTGTGATACATTACAAGAGTCTAGTAATTTCTTTGTTGCCCTCCCTTGCTTGGACAGCCTCCAAGACGTTCAGGCAAATCTTCAGAGGTGGTCTCTGACTTTGAGTGCCTCAGTTTCTGGGTACCCAACTTGAAACACCTCGGGTCTCATTTTCAGAGAGGCCAAGCATCCTCCATTCCAGTTGGCTTCAACTGGTCCAAGGTGTGTCAAGTTGACCATACAAAATCAATGACTACTTCTGGAAACTTTGGACTTTATGTCTTCATAAAGAGTATTTATTCTATGAACTATACAAAGAGTGACTTCCATCTAAGATAAACTTTGAATAGTCCTACTGGCTTGACCAGGGTGAGGCTTCCTTTTGGATTACTTTGTACATTTGCTACCTACAGGTCAGAAAAGGTGCTCAATCTGAGGGTTTTATTAATTGATTCTGTCCAATGTAGTATCTAATCAGAATCTAGCATATTTATTTTTATGAATATTATTCTCTCTTTTAATAGTAGCTAGACAAATCCTTCAGTAAGTGACAACAATCCCTAGGAATACAGAAAACAGAGTGATAAAACACAGGAGGAGTGGTCAGCTGAGAATTGCCATAGCCAGCTTTCTGTAAGCTTATCATCATCTTTGTGTGCCAGCACAAAGAAAATGAAAGACTGTTCCTTTATGCACCCCCCATTTGAAGAGCAGAAAGAAAAAGTTCCTGCGACCTGGTATACCAGTTTAGTGGTTTGCAATCTTCTCAGATGCATAGATTCCAAGGTCAAGGTCATAGATCCTCTGTATATACCTGTATAACACAGGCCATAGGACTTCTCCTAAATAATTCCTACAGCAGATCATTTAGAAAAAAAAATCTAATCTTGATTTAAAAATTGTCAGTGATAAAGAATCCGCCATGACCCTTGGCAAATTATTCTAATGGTTAATTATTCTCATTGTTAAAAATTCATGCCTCATTTCCAGACTGAATTTGTCTAGCTTCATCTTCCAGACATTGGATCATGCTGGATTGAAGAGCCCATTATTAAATATTTGTTCTCCGAGAAGGAACTCACAGACTGTAATCAACTCACTCCTTAACCTTCTCTTTGTTAAGATAATAGATTGAGCTACTTGAGTCTATCACTATAACACAAGTTTTCTAATCCTTTAATCATTCTCATGGCTTTTAATCTAAATCCGCTCTGATTTTTCAACATCCTTTTTGAACTGTGGACACCAGAACTGGACACAGTATTCCAGCAGCAGTTTCAGCAGTGCCAAATACAGAGGTAAAAATCCCTGTATTCCTGCTCAACATTCCCCTGTTTATGCATCCAAGGATTGCATTAGCCCAGTGGTTCTCAAACTTGTGTACTGGTGATCCCTTTCACATAGCAAGCCGCTGAATGTGAACCCCCTTAAATATATAAAACAATGTTTTTAATTTATTACACCAATTATAAATGCTGGAGGCAAAGCGGCGTTTGGGGTGGAGGCTGACAGCTCACGACCCCCTATGTAATAACCTCACCACCCCCTGAGGGGTCCCGACCCCCAGTTTGAGAACCCCTGCATTAGCCTTTCTGGCCACAGCATCACTCATGTTCGGCTGAATATCCACCATGATCCTCAAATTGTTTTTCAGAGTCCCTGCTGCCCAGGATAGAGTCCCCCATCCTGTAAGTATGATCTACATTCTTTGTTCCTAGATGTATACATCTAGATTCAGCCATACTAAAATGCATATTGTTTGTTTACACCCAGTTTCCTAAGTGATCTAGATCACTCTGAATCAGTGATTATTTACCACTCCCACAATTTTTGTGTCATCTGCAAACTTTATCAGTGATGATTTCATGTTTTCTTCTAGGTCTTTGATAAAAGCATAGGTCCGAGAACAGATCCCTGAGGGACCCCTCTAGAAACAAATCCACTTGATGAGGATTCCCCATTTACAATTATATTTTGACACCTATCAATTATTCAGTTTTTAATCCATATAATGTGTGCCATGTTAAATATATGTATGTATGTATGTATGTATGTATATGTTGTGTAGTACCAAGTCAAACACCTTACAGAAATCTTAGTATATTACATCAACCTTATTACCTTTATCAACCAAAATGGAATCGCATGAAAAAAGATAAGTTAAATTTGATAGGTTCTACTTTCCATAAGCCCATGCTGATTGGCATTAATCATATTAAACTTCTTTGATTCTTTACTAATTGAGTCCTGTATCAGCTGATCCACTATCTTGCTTGGGATCAATGTCAGACTGACACGCCTATGATTACCTGGGTCATCCCATTTACTCTTTTAAAATATTGGCACAACATTAGCTTTCTTCCAGTCTTGTATAACTTCCCCAGCGTCCTAAGACTTATTGAAAATCAACATTAATTGTTCCAGCGAGCTCCTCAAATAGTTCTTTTAAAACACTTGGATGTAAGTTATCTGGAACTGCTGATTTTAAAATGTCTTTAGTAGTTTCTGTTTAATATCTTCCTGAGATACTATGGAAATGGAAAGAGCATTATCATTATCATATGATGGGACTACATCATCTGTTTTTTTTCCCAGATACAGAACAGAAATATTTATTGAGCCTCCCTTTTCAGCATTATTATTAATAATTCTACCATTTCCATCCAGTAACGGACCAATAACCATAGTCAGGATCCTTTTTTCCCCTAGTATATTTAAAAAAAAACCTCCTTCTTATTGTTCTTAACTCTGCTGGTCATAGATTTCTCTCTTTTTTTTCTTCTTCTTTGCACTAAATCAGGTTGTTTTTAACCAAATACAGACTTTTCCCTTGATTGTGGCTTCTAGGGCATCTGGTAAAGTGTTCTTAAGCAGTTTTCATTCACCATCTTATTCAGTCATGCCTGTTTTCAGCTTTTGTGAAATTTGCTCTTTTAAAGCACTAAGTGTATATGTTTTTGGTTTGGACTTTTTTTCTGTTCACATGTTATAAAATTGATCAAGTCAAGATTACATGTACCTAAGCTACCATTAATGTTAAGTTATGTGATCAGTTCTTCTTTAGCTATCAAGACTAGGTTTAATATAGAATTCCCTCATATTGGTTGCAAAACCTTTTGAGTTGCGAATTGTTATCTATTATACTTAGAAATTCCAAAGATGTTTGATTATTGGCAAGATGAGACCTCCAGCCTACATCACTCAAACTGAAGTCCCCAATGAGCATGCAGTTTTTAACCCTACACATTATAGATACGAGTATGTGGTGGAGCAGAGAGTCCCCAGACCAGCAGAGAGGGGTTAAGGAAAGCCTTTGGGCCCAACTAGGCCTACCCAGCTACATCTGCAGCCAATGCCAACCGGGAAGGGGAAGAAAAGGAAAGGCTGACTGGCCAGGAAGGAAGATATAGCTCTGTTTCTCTGCTGGAAGGGACCTTTGCTGCCAGAGTTGGGGAGGTGGGCCTGCAAGGCAAAACATCCACTGGACAGGAACAGCTAGACACCAAGGAGTGAACAAAGCTTGACTCAGAGACTATTTGGGTACCATCTAAAGGAGAGGCCCCCCTGCCTCCTGGAAGACTGGGGGATGGCCCATTATTGAGTTATATTTACATTTAGTTGTAGAACATTTTGGGGCACAGCCTCTCAACCCCGCCCAGAAGGGGATAAAACTGACGGGTCAATTAGCTGGTGGGTTGGAGCCCTCCTCATGCAGATAGAGATTTCTTCCCTCCCAGGGACAACAGCCACCATGTTGGAGGGCCCAGAAGGGTCCACAAAGGGGAACCTGCTCCAGCCACATCACTATAGTGCATAAAAAGCCAGTCATCCTATTCCCTAATGTGATTTGGTGGTCTGTAGCAGACACCAAGTAATACCTCATCCTGCATTTTATCTGTTCGGACATTGATCCATATGCATTTAAGATCATTTTCTTTTGAATTATCAGTGACGTGAAAACAGGTAATGCCATTTTTGACATAGAGTACTATACTACCTCCCCTTTAGCCCAGCTAATCCTTCCTAAATAAGCTATAGCCATTGATTTTAACATTCCAGTTATGTGAATCATCCAGAAGGTTTCAGTAATTCCAATTCTATCGAATTTATGCTCAGAATTGAGCAATTCCAATATCTCTTGTTTGTTACCCAGGCTCCTAGTATTGGTGTATTGGCAATTAAAGATATATTTTCTCTTCATGTCCTTTGGTTTCTTGATTAATTTTGTCCTCCACATCTTGGTTGTGTGCTAAATGAGAGCTTGCATCGTTCCTCTTTTTACCCTCTCCTTTTGTTAATGCCTTCCTGACTACGCTAGCCAGCATGTCCCAGAGGAGATTGGTCCCCCTTCTGCTGAGGTGGAGGCCATCCAAACTATACCTCCCTCCCTTTCCTTAGAAGGTAAATCAGTTCCAGAAACCAAAACCCTACAGCTTCTACCATTTACCTAACCAGTGGTTCACTTCCAAAATCTTCTATCTTCTGTCTTCCTTTACTCACAGGACAGAAAAGATCTCAGAGAAAATACACTTGAACATTCTTCTTCTTCAACATGCTTCTGAGTTCACTGAAGTCATGTGTTATCTATGAGATATCCCACAACACTGTGCCAGTAGTGCCAATATGAACCATTACCAGTGGATTCTTTCCTTTTGACGTCAGAAGACTATCCAGTCCTAGAGAGACATCTTATGTCTTGGCTTCAGGAAGACAGTACACCATCCTGTTGTCCACGTGTCCCTTGAAGAATGTTCTTTTGAGTCTTTGGAGTATTGAATCAAAGATAGTCTTATTTCTTTGGTTTCAGAGTAGCAGCCGTGTTAGTCTGTATCCGCAAAAAGAAGAACAGGAGTACTTGTGGCACCTTAGAGACTAACAAATTTATTAGAGCATAAGCTTTCGTGGACTACAGCCCACTTCTTCGGATGCATATAGAATGGAACATATATTGAGGAGATATATATACACACATACAGAGAGCATAAACAGGTGTATACTTTGTATATTATCATGTCTTTCTCTAGCCTAATTCCACCTGTTTATGCTCTCTGTATGTGTGTATATATATCTCCTCAATATATGTTCCATTCTATATGCATCCGAAGAAGTGGGCTGTAGTCCACGAAAGCTTATGCTCTAATAAATTTGTTAGTCTCTAAGGTGCCACAAGTACTCCTGTTCTTCTTATTTCTTTGGGTGGTTGAAGAACCCTTTGGGGGAAGGTTGCTTTTCCTATAGGGTGGGCTCAGATGCCATCCACAGGTATGTCCTGTACATTTATCTGTTCTCTTGGACCAGCTAGATCTCGAGAGGAATCTTCTACAGTTTCCAGATAGAGGACCTGGTATCAATTGGAAACTTCTAGGTGTGTGGTATTCCCCCTGGTCCTCTTCTCTCAGGTGGCCACAGTCTGGCCATTCTTATCTGACTCCAGCTGTGAAAAAATGCTGACATGGTCTCTTGCCTCTGGTGGTTACAAACTGCCAGGCCTCTTCTCCAACTTCCTGTCTTTTCACTGGTTGGTGACCTGCTCTTTTCGGGGTACTGATGCTTCCTGAACTGGCAGTCTCAGAACTCCTCAGCGTCTCTGATTCTCAGTAGCATCTCTACCTTTTCCAAGAACCTTTTCCTCCAGCATAACCACCAACTTGCTCTTCATGCACAGGAACTCCTTTCTGGCTTCAGGCTGGAAAGAGAACATGGTACATCCATTGCAGATCACCACCACTGCCCCATTGCTGGGCATCATGGAATTACACATAGAGCTGAATCTGAAAGGAATACACTCCCTCAGAAACTGCCTCTGTTTGCTGCTCTAGAGTTTGCCTAGCAAGTTACTTTTTATACCAAATCTCCCAGCTTAGCTCAGCACTGCTTCTCACCACCAAGGGGCAATAAACCACACAGAGACTTCAAAGAGCAAGGCTTATCAAAGCTCCCAGAGTCAGAGCCTTGCACCCTTTACCAAGGCACCAACAGACCTACCTGTCTCCGCTGATCACTCCGGGGGTCAATACTTCAACTGTGCCATCCATACACAGAGAACAAGCAACCCAACAACCCACAGATGGACCAAACACACTAGTCACTACTTCCCACTACCTCTAAGCACAGATCGTCAGCTATGCCCTCTCAAACTCTCCTGTTAGCTGCCTCTGTTCACATTGGAAGGCACTATGGTGTTCTTGAGGATGCAGGCAGTCTCAGGTTTGTGTTTAATTAACCTGTTATATTGAGAACATAACAGATGAAACTTGATTTAGTTTCTCATCAGAGAGTCCTCATACTTTGTATATTATCATGTCTTTCTCTAGCCTAATTCCTCTTGCCTCTGCACTCCCTTTTAGATACTTAGTATTTACAAGGTGGCACTATGGCACAGTTTGTAAATTGCAAAAGTATTGGATTATATTAGCTAACCATTTAGGACCTACTCCCAAGGATTTCTACAAGGTTGTAGAAAATGTGTGATATACATGAAGAAAATTGCTTTTGTTTTTTATTTTTAATACAAAAAGTAATGAGAGATTAGAATAGATCTGGACTGCTCTTTGAACTAGACTTCCTAAAGCCTTGAAGTCAAATCTGACCTCCTCTCCGTAACCTCCTGTATGGTGCCTGTAGCTTGTTTCTTCTGCTGTTCACTGCCACAATAATTTCATATATTTTATTTCTTGTAGTGGCAGTATATTTTCCTTGAGCTTTATTGTCATTACAATTCATTTATGACACCATTTAGTATAAGTCCTTATTGGCTCAGATGAGGTTGCAAAATTATGAGTCCAACTTACTTAGAAGACGAAATGACTGCTTTGTGGGAAAAGGGCTAGCTCTGTTCTTTTTGTTCTACAAAGGAGAGTTTCTATCTTCTTTAGTACTTTTTTTAAAGTGGATTTTCAATTGCCCAATTTCCCTTCTTTCCCACCCATCTTTCATTACTTTAAATTTCCACTAAAATGTTCTCCCAGACCCTCACTCCCACAATCACAAAAACAAAGAATATCTTATAACTGCATTTTCTGCGTATATCACACTGATATTTGCAATGTTGCCAACTCTTACAATTTTATCACAAATCTCATGTTATTCTTCTTAAAGTTCTAGCTCCTGGAATCAGGAGATTGAACAAGAATCTCAATTTTCATTTTAAACTAGTAAGTTTCTAGCCCCTCAAGGTTGTGGAGAAAACATGAAACAAGTGCATCCTAAGGGCTCAGACTCCACTTGAAAATAAACTCTGAATTTCTCATTTAAAAGAAATCCATGATATTTTAAGTCAGTCTCATATTTTTTTGGAAGGAGGAGCGACTGACTCATGTTTTTTGACTGCACAGGATTGGTAATACTGGCTTTGTACTGTACCTGGTTATTAAGACTTAATTCAAGGCAAATGAGACTTAAAACTAAGGTGCATAACTGTGAGCTGATCATGTCAGACTGATCATGTCAGCGCTGTATTAGACAGAATCAGTAAAACTAAAGTCCTACAATACATCTACATCACTGCTGGGAGCATGTGTCCCACTGCGGGTAGACAGATTTGAACTAGCTCTGCTCGAGCTAGCATGCTAACAACAGGGGTGAAAGTAACTTAAAGGACTTACCAGTATGCAGGGCAGCTGGGGTCCTGGATAAGGTGTGTGTGTGGGCGTGGGGAGGGGGAGGCTTTGGGCCCCCAGAAGGGGCAGGGTTGCGGCCAGACTCCCCCAGCCAGCCCATCAGTCCCGGGCCCTTTTAAATCGCCGGGTCCCGGAGCAGCTGCCTCTTTTGCACCTCCTGAAAGCAACCCTACTGATAGGGTGCTTAAAGCGCTGCAGCAGCGCTTTAACGTCAGCTGTGTACTGGCCCGTACCGGCAGCCATTTTCTTATCGGTACGCCGTAACAGCCCATAATGGCTTACTTTCACCTCTGGCTAACAATAGTAATGTGAATGCTGTGGCTCTGGTGGAAGCTCAGGCTTGCTACCTGAGTCCAAGCCACCAGTTTCCCTGGATCTCAGCTCAGGTGGATGGCCTGAATCTCTTCCAGAGCTACAAATCCACACTACTATTTTGAGCATACTAGCTTGAGTGAAGCTCATTCAACTTGGCCTGCCCACACTGGGAGGCACGCTCCCAGCTGCAGTGTAGGCATGCCCTTAATACCTTCTCCCAGCATGAACAGGGCTTTAGTGTAAAAACCTGGAAAGAATGCTTTGGGGCCAGTTTCTTCTTTGGTTGTTTCAAAGGGATGGCCAGGAATCTAGGGGTGTCATCTCTAGTACAATAGTGCTCACTAATAGCTAAGAGAATATGAAAGCACATCTCACAAGAAGAGAGACAGACACACATACTTTTGCACCTAATTTATCCACATTTCAAGACTGCAGTTTAGTTTATCCATTACTCACTTTTCTTTCCAAGTTCCTACTGCTGTGACCCGAGTCCCCCTGCTCACATGAGTGAGCATGAATAGCTTAGCGATTGTGATACAAACCTAGCGTACTAAGAGTCACGTGTAGTGGTTAGCACGGTTTTCAAGCGAGAGCTCTGCTTTCAGCTACTTGCAAAACCAGTGAAATCCTGGCTCCACTGAAGTCAATGACAAACATCACATTGACTTAATGGGGCCAAGATTTCACCCACCATTTTTTTTTTTTAGTAATTCATAAAATACCAGAACCAAACACTGCTGGTTTTTATTGGGGCAGAATCACTAACACAAGGGTCAAGGATAATGCAACTACACTATGTGCAATGGATATTTCAGGCTAATCTTTGAAAAAGAGCACACTGTGCTTGAATTGAAAAAAAAATCCCCCACTCCCCCAAACTGGCATTATTCTACACATCAAGCTTATATACTACCATGTACTGTCGTTCTCAGAAACAGCATAGGTAGCAAAACTTGATTTCCCCAAAATGCACTTCAATATATTTTAAGTATAAAAACCTAATTTAAAATAATGTCAGCATCTTTTGCCTGTAGAATATGAGGCTCAGCATCTTTAAATTATTTAAGAGGTCCTCAGAGAGTCAGTTATGCTTATAACGTCAGATTTACTCAAAGAAATGGAAAGAGCAAAGCAAAGTGTTGAACAAGGACTTCCTGTGCAATTTCTCTGAGTTATTTTTTACTGGCTATAATTGCAGCAGCATTTTAACCTTGCACAGTTTTTAAACCAAAAATATATTCTGTATAATAAGCTCAGTAATTTTGTATTTTATTTTATTTTAAGAATAAGTGATGCTGCTCTAGTGAACTTCTGTCCCCAGGAGGAGTGATTCATTCACAAATAAATACAACCTCTCTGAAGACTCAATGAAAAATACAATTGTACTAGAGCAGGGGTAGGCAACCTATGGCACACATGGCACAAAGGCGGCACACAAGCTGATTTTCAGTGGCACTCACACTGCCCAGGTCCTGGCCACCGGTCCGGGGGGCTCTGCATTTTAATTTAATTTTAAATGAAGCATCTTAAACATTTTAAAAACCTTATTTACTTTACATACAACAATAGTTTAGTTATATATTATAGACTTATAGAAAAAGTCCTTCTAAAAACGTGAAAATGTATTACTGGCACACAAAACCTTAAATCAGAGTGAATAAATGAAGACTTGGGACACCACTTCTGAAAGGTTGCCGATCCCTGTACTAGAGATTCCAAGTTCCAAATATGTCTCTTCTTAAAGAGAAATTCTAAATGCATGAAACCATATGTTTTTAAATTCTGAAGAGGGCACTTGTACCAGAAGTCTCACCAGGCAGTTTTGTTCCTCTTCACTGTGTTGGCCGTAGCAGAATTAGATCTATATGCCTAAAAACAGTGGTTATACTAAAAAAACAAACAAAAAAACAAAACACCCCAAAACCTCAATAAACATCAGGATCTATCTAGTATCACATCAATGTAATGATTTACCATTACTAGTTCACCACAGAAAATACCCCCAAAATACTAGCCATTGGCAAGAGATATTTCATTGTCATTGACATTTACCCGCCTTGTAAAATACTTTTGAGGTCTATGGATGAAAAAATGCCATATGAGAACTAATTATTATTAACAGAAAATTAAACCTAATATTTATGTCAGGTTCACTATAAATTGAGATTGTAGCTGTATTTTTTTTAAGCAACTTGTGCTCTCAGCTAGCTGCACACCACACTTTTTAATATCCATATGAATGGTGTGCTGTCCTGTACGGGTTTTGAGAGTAGGCTATATGGGTGTGATACTCATAAAAATGAAAGTATCAGAGCAGTAGTTTGAGTACTGTGCTGCATAAGCTTTGCCACACATCTTTTTGTTTTAATCCTAACATAGAACATCTCGTCCATTCCAAAGCTAAGCCGCTTCTCATTAAAAATTGCCAGTCATGCAACAGCTTTATAATGTGAACTAGACGGAAATCCCCAAACTCATGTTCATTTATGACCTAACCCAGGATTTGAACCCATCTTTCTAAAGATGAACAACTACAGTAGATGCTATTAAAGAATCAACATTTACCCCCACACATTGTGTTCAGCTTTCACCCTATCATTTGAATATGAAATCATCATGTTTTCTCAGATACCAGCGTGTAAATGTTGACTTTTGTAGTGGTGACCATGGTAGCATGCTGACAAATTGTGTTGCCTAGTCCCCCTCTCTACTCTCAGGTGGTACTTATGTTTCTTTCATAAAAGAGAGGAGCTACTGATCCTTATCTGCTTTTACACACCTTCAGCACTAATGAGGAAATTTGTAAGTACATGGGGAATAAGATTATAAGAAGTCTAGCGAGGACAATAGGCCAATTGCTACAGTACCTCATACTGGCACACGGTGTGCTGTGTTTGAAATGTTCTATCTGTGTCTGAAATAGAACACAAGCTCCTTGAGGAAGGAAAATGTCATTTCATTTGTTTTTGAATGAAGCATGTTATTGGTACTCTCAATGATAATAGGGATAGTGAGCATTCATAACAAATTAATATTTCAGGAACAGATTTCTCATTTACTGAAACAAGCAGTCCCCAATTTCATAAGAAATTAAACACATGTGCTGCAGGTATTTCTGGTGTCCACTAAAAATATGGGCAATAGTAATACATTAAATCCTGAGATCCATTAGCATCAATGAGAATATTGTCTGAGTAAGGACTGAGTAAAAATTGAGTAAGGACCTCAGTATTTGGCTAGACAGTGTACATCTTTCAACTTTAAGGATCCCATATGACCTACATACTTAAAAATAATATATAGAAACTATACTTCTTCCCTCACTGAAATGCAGCCCCTCTGAGGGAAAAGGCAGAAGCTGTTTGACAGCACAGCATCGCTACACAGCAGTTTAGACCAGCAAGTGAAGATTACCCCTTTCAAATTAAACTACATGAAGAATTTTAAGTAGGCAAAATGAAATTGCCTAAATTGGAATTTGTCCAGAAGTCCAAAATAGTAAAATCATGAAAAAGTCTGACTGGATAATTCTGCAATGATTTCTAGAACATCCTGTTTTCATTGCCCCGCACTGTAAGTCTAAATACTAAGATGGGTAAACTAGAGTGTCTGTCATTAAATGGCATCATGGAAACTTGGTGGAATGAGGATAATCAATGGCACACGGTGACACCAGGGTATAAAATACATAGCAATAACAGAGCAGGTCGCACAGGTGGAGGAGTGGTGTTAGAGAGTCAAAGAAGATAAATATCTTACATGAAACAAACTGTACCATAGAATCGCTATGGCTAGAAATTCCGTGCTTAAATAAAAAGACTATAGCAGTACAAATATACTACCAACCACTGACCAGGATGGTGACAGTGATTATGAAATGCTAAGGTAGGTTGGAGAGGCTACACAAGCAGAAACTGCAATAATATTTGTGTGATTTCAACTATCCTCATATTGACTAGGTCAATATTACCTCAGGGTGTGATGCCATAAAAATTATAGGCACCATAAATGACTGCTCTTTGGAGCAGCTAGTCCTGGAACCCACAACGGGAGAGGCAATTCCTGATTTAGTCCTAAGTGGAGCACAAGATCTGATCAAAGAGGTATCTACAGCTGAAGTGCAACACTGCAACACATACCAGCATCACCTTCCATTATTCTTTGAAATATAGTACTTCATTGTTTTTGTTATTCATATTTACAGCATTGCTGCAGATTGTATGGGCTTGTATTTTGGGTTTGCATGTAAAAACAGATGCTCGTCTTAATTATTACTGTTGGAAATATTACAGACTGCATGTGTAATACCTGGAATATTCTGTTCCTTTTGAGAACAGTTTTCTGGTAGTATTACCTATAGAATCTAATAGAACATGAGAGAATCTCATGAGGCAAACATACAAAACAAGATATCTCCTCCTACTTTCAAGGGATTGTCTAAAAACCTCCAAATACAAACAGAAGAGATCATGTCATGTCCACATCTCCAAACGTTCTGTTCACCTTATGCATACATACTGCCCAGACTATATTTCCTGCATGCAGGTAAGACTTGCTTGGCTGTTAGCAATTTTATTTACTTTTCAAACAAATCCGCTTTATATTGGCTATGACAGTCATTAACCCCCTTGTATCAAGTTGTTATAAATTAACAGTGTAAGTATAACAAACTAAGTGATGGAGTGTTAGATGGGGTGGGATCTGAGTTACTACAGAGAATACTTTCCTGGGTGCCTGGCTGGTGAGTCTTGTCCACATGCTCAGGGTTTAGCTGATCACCATATTTGGGGTCGGGAAGGAATTTTCCTCCAGGGCAGATTGGCAGAAGCCCTAGAGGGTTTTCACCTTCCTCTGCAGCGTGGGGCACGGGTCACTTGCTGGAGGATCCTCTGCACCTTGAAGTCTTTAAACCATGATTTGAGGACTTCAATAGCTCAGACATAGGTTAGAGGTTTATTACAGGAGTAGGTGGGTGAGATTCTGTGGCCTGCATTGTGCAGGAGGTCAGACTAGATGATCATAATGGTCCCTTCTGACCTTAAAATCTATGACTCTAAGTGATTTATTTTGATATATACACAGGCAAACCTAGCTTAACTGGCATTAGGTATTATGGTAATGGAATTAACTGGAGTGTTCTTTGGATTTCTATATTGGAGTCCCACACTATCATAGATACTCATCTTTCATTCTCTTCTCATTCCAATAGGCTGGAATCCTGGAATAAGAAGTCTCATCATTTGGGTTTGATGAGCTTTTCATCTCAGGCTGGGTGCTCTCAGGGAAACTGATCCTGAGTTGGAATAAATCAGTGTGGCGCCATTAAAGTCAATAAGAATATGCATCAGCTGTGGATTTGGCACGGAATATTTTTCACTAGTGCTACTGTTTTAATACTATTAAATACTAAGGAATTGGATCTACAAGTCATCATCTGAACTTTCAGAAGAAAGCTGCTTCTGAAAAACTGGGGGAAGTGTCACTACCCACAATTATTTTTAGATTTTCTTCCTGTTGGCTTATCATTTGGCTAATAATTGCAGGGTAACAAAGGAATGAAGTGTAAAATAGACTGGCTTTTCCCTCACTGTCCTCTGGATTTTGGATGATTATCACCCATACTTTTGGTAACAATATAAGATTTCTCTTCCAAGTAGATTTTTCATTTTGAAGATCTACCACACCTTGACAAATTCCTGACAAAAGCTCCTCCTACTAGAGGAAAACCTGTATTGTCAAACAAACCTTTCTCCTGGCAGATGACTTCCTGGAATAATTGTTAGTGGATTCCAAATATTATATTACATCTCTTATAGGTGTTCTATGGTACACTCATCACTGTGGATATCTTAGACATTAATGAATTGCAGAGACACAGAGATTAACTGATCTGTTCAAAGAGAATGAATCTGGGAATAGAAGCCAGATTTCATAAATCCTACTCCAGAGCTTTAACCACAAGTAAATTGAGCTTCTCATCTGTTTTTTTTTTTTCCATTTCTATTTAAAAAAGAAGTCTTCATTCTCCCTTGATTTATGATTCTCTTTGAATCTAAATACAACATTGATTGGCAAACAAGGAGATCTTCTAAACAAAAATGAAATGAAGAGAATCCCACTGTTTGTGGGTGTGCAGTTATAAGGATATATGATCATGTTTAAATACTGATAACAGTTAGATTTGTGGTCTGCAGGGAGAATTCAGAATAAAATCATTCAATTTGCTGATTGATCCAGCTGTACTGTCACAGCCTATAGCATAGGTGGTTTTCAGATCTCCCCTGGGTCATTATAGATTTGCTTGTGGAATCCAATCTTCAAAATAAAACCATTGAAATATTTGTCAGCTGCATCTCTGGAAGTCTTGTTCCTTGTGGGATATATTTGTGGAAGCCTAGTGAAGCAGTCCATAAGGATCAAGAGATAGTCCCATCCATCACTATTTCCCAAGATGATGAAAATCAATTGACATTAGTTCAAATGGCTCTTTTGTAGTGTTAGAGTATAATGGAACTGTGGATCTACTCTTGCTTCTGATACTGACACCCATGGATTATATAGTGCTCTACATACTTCATACTGGATCTTAGCAAGGCCAATGGCTGTGCCTAAACATCCAGTTTTGATGTAATTCTTCATAGACCTGTCTATGCAAACATAAAAGGAATGAATCAGTTCTCCATCTTTTCTCTCCTTAATGTTGTGCCTTACCTGTGTAGGGAACGTAAAAGTATAACTATGATGTTTAGCCAGGGAGAACAGAACATTTTAAATACACATATTAATCCTCCATATTATTTGAAACTATTTTGATATTTCCCCCCACTAAATATTTTACAGGTTCAGCCTCACAATTTAATAGTAGTGTTCACAACCTTTTGTTATGGGAAAGGAGATTCTTCAGGTTCTTGATTCACTTTGGTGCACTGCATAGGGCCAGGAAAGCTTAGGCAGATTCAAAAACATTTATAGGCCAGTCCTTGAACCATTTTGCATATGTAATGAGCTGACATCATATAAATTCAGTTCCACATATGGAATGGCAGCAAGATTAGGCCTTTGATGTTTTAGATTAAGTCTACCAATCCGATCAAATCCACCCTGGCCCTCCATATTCATGCCATTTCAGAAATAAATGACAGGCTCTCCATTCATACAATCTGATTTGTTCAAAATGAAGGAAACCAATGCAATAAAACCCTAAGTATATGCCAAGGGCCCAGCTAACTGAAAACCCATCAAATATTTAATAATAATTATTGTTTGTATTGTGGTAACTAGAATGGCTGCAGTCAGGATAAGGGCTCCATTGTGTGAGGTGATGGACAACAACAGATCATCACGACTGAATTAATTGGGGATGTTCTTCTCTGTACCTGAGCAAAGATCTCAAAGCTTTCTGGCCAACAGCCCTGATTAGGAAAAGTTAGATGTTCCTAAATTCAGCAGGAGGCAGCACCTGCATTTTGGGACTTTAAATCCATAGATTAGAAGCCTGTCAGACTTCAACACAAAGATCTATTCTTTGAGTCTTTATATGTATCAAAATATAAGATTTAAATACAAGGTCATATTCTGCATTATTTTGCATCTATGCCACTACACATTGGGGTAGAGTTTAACAAGCAAAATTATAGTAGTGCAGGTGCAACAAAAACAACCTGTCAGCATCCCTTTTGAACTAGGCTTTGCGATAGATTGAGGACAAATGTCAGACTGTTGTGCCTTTTCTGTGGATAGACCTGTTAACAAGATACAGATGTTTTATTGACCAAATTATATCTGAAGAGAAGTTTGAATCTGAAAAAAGACAGGACTTTTCCCCACTCTAGTATCATATGAACCTCTGTTTGCCCTATTATCTTTTTATTAGAAGTGACATTTAATTAAAGCAAGTTTAATACCGCAGTTCTGTGGAGGGGTTGATGAAAAGATCTGGTGTTTTTTTTCCAGTTAAGAACATCTCAGAAAAGTACAAAGTGTAACCTCATTACTCATGATTGTGATTTAGTGGCCTCGTGTTTTACAGTTCATCATGCTCTATCAATTTACGTGGTTATTACACAGATATTTTAAGCATCTTAAAGTACTGTACCTTTTACATGCTCCATGCCCTTAACTTAAAAGACAAGGGAGAGTGCTCAGCCCCTTGTCAGGAGGAAAAATGGACATTTTCCTGTTTGTAATATTACAGGACAAAATTCTGCCACTAGTTACATCCAGACAATGCCATTGACGTCAGATAGTTTGCCTGAGTGTGACAGAGAGTGGTGCTCAACTCAGGGTTAAGTACAGGATTTATTCAGAGGTGTAGGGGGGGGGGGGAATAACCTAAACTAAACTCCATAATCCCCAAATGAGAAGTGGATACACTCAGTTTACCCGCAACTACATTACTGCTATTATTGCCTTGTTCCCATTTCTCAATGTAATTGGTTTTAAAAAAATTAAAACATCACCACTTTTAAGGGATAGATGGACAATTGGGGGAGGCTAACATGCAGTCATGTTTTTATTTTCTATTTTAAGCACTCAGGGTTCAACCTAGCAAGGTCACTAAAGTCAGTGATGCTCCTCACATGCTCAAAGTTAAGTATATGCTTAAGTGCTTTGCCAGATCAGGACAAGAGTGCTCAGCACTTGCAGGACCAGTCCCTGGCTGAAAGTAGAATTTAGCACACGATCTCCCTTTTGTTATGTGCTATAATCCTTGGTGACAAGAAAACTGCTCTGTGTAACTGCACCTGGGATTTACATAGCTATATAATGTATGTTTCCCCCCCAAAATGCACAAATAAGTTTATCATTCACTCCACATAATTTTTAAAATCAATCCAGAGTTTATAGGCAATTTGGATTTATATCATCCAAATGTCAGTGACAAGGCTTCTTCCTCTTCTTTTTTAATCAGAATAGAAAATAGCCCAGAAGATATATTGCACTCTATGTAAAACCTGCTCCTTTTGAAAGTTGAAGGCACCTCTTGGTTTCCAGGTCATCCCATCACTTTACTAATCCCACTGACTTCATTCTAGTGGACAGGGAAGGATATTGAATGTGGACAGGAAATCTGTTCCATGAAGTGCTTGGACAGCAGGATTCATCTCCATATCCCGCTTTCAAGAATGGAGTGGCCAGGCAGAGTATAGGAACGGTATGAAAAACAACCAGTCTATTCATAGTCTTAGTAAGGCTTGACAGAGCACATTTAAAGAAGTCACATAATAAATATTACATGAACTTCATTTATTTACATCATATTTAATTATGAAGTAGGAATCCAAACATCACATTTGTTGGCATATTTTTCTCTAAGTTTAAAACATGCAACCTGGTTGTTCTTAAATGGAGCTGTTGGGTCCTGAGCTCTTTTGAAAATCTGGCCCCCTCTACAAAAGAATTGTGCCAAGATCAGCCACCTAACATATTACTGGGCATCTCCGGGTTTTCAGACAGTGGACATTTTTGTAAACCTACGGGATTTGTATTTTGTAATAAAGTGTAATAAATTTTAAAAATGCGAACAACACTGTTAATATTTCAAATACATTTAGTAATACAGGAATTTATACTGACATTAAAAGCCATACTGAATTGCTGCTTGGGTTATTTTGAAAATATCTTTATTACTAATATGACAAAAAATGACTTTAATGGCATCATAAACCAGAAACATGAAAGCATTATTAAAACCTGCTTCATAAAGAGTTATCAGCTAGCTATCAATTAAGCTGTTTAGATATGATGAAATTGCTAGCTAAACACTCTGGACCACTTCAGACACACTGAACTAGCAGTGTTGTAAAACTGATGGTTATGGATATTTAAGCTAAAGAGTAGCTTGTCTTTACTAATCTAACCTGGAGTAAATGGTATGGGACAGAGAAAAATCAAACACATTTTGAAATTGAGTCATATCTCCTAAAGACTTCACATAGCTCCAAACTTTTTCTAGTCAGCATTCCTAAATTCCAACTTTCACATCTCAGCTTACTCAACTTATTCACTCGCTTCATTAACTTTGACAGACCTTGCTTAGTTATAACAATCAGGGGTGAACTTAGAGTGAACAATGGTAAATCCAAGGCTATGATATCTGAGGGAGGAGGACTCACAGGCAGAGACCTTGGAAGCGTGAAAGAATTTAAATACCTAAAATCAATGGTCCCTGAGGATGGTGCCCTACTGAGTGATGTCCAGTATCATACTAAAACCTGTGGTGGAAATGGCACTCTTGTCACAGAGAACTCCCCCCAATAATGTTAAAAGGTAGAGTGTATAAAAATGTAATTTGACCCATCTTAATATATAGACCAGAGGCTCAGCCAACCACCAGGAAGGAAATCATTATGCTCTTCACCACGGAAATGAAAATGTTGAGATGATCAAATAGGTGGACCCTCCATGATAAGAAATGAAACGAGATTGTAGGGGGCCTACTGGGACTTACTCCACCTGAAGACCAGTGGTTAGGGTATGTACCTGGGATGTGGGAAACCCAGGTTCAAGTCTCTGCTCTGTCTGGTTCAGGCCAGGTCTCTCTCTCTTTCTCGGGGGGAGGGATAGCTCAGTGGTTTGATCATTGGTCTGCTAAACCCAGGGTTGTGAGTTCAATCTTTGAGGGATCCATTTAGGGATCTGGGGCAAAAATCTGTCTGGGAATTGGCCCTACTTTGAGCAGGGGGTTGGATTAGATGACCTCCTGAGGTCCCTACAGTTGTAAGATGGCTCTTGCAATGACTGTGATGGAAGACAACCAAGAGGGAGTCCAAAAACTTGGTACCTGGATTGGATATCAGTGGATCTCAGAGAGACAAGTCCATGTGAGAGCCCGGCATGTGATTATGAGTCTTGGAAGAAGGCTATACAAGTCATCAGCCTCAATTAGGGAAATGACAAAAAAGAAGAAGAATCATCACACCTACTGAAGGTTTTTTTATTGCTATAGTGGAGCACTTGGTTCTATCCATTGCCCAGTCCTGCTTGGAAGCATATAATTTTGTTTAATTTATACAATGAAATCAGTCACTTAAGGTTGTTATGTATTTTAAGTCATAGAAGACCTACACTCTCTTTCTTTCAATTAATTATTTATCTTTCTCCTGGTTTGTTGACATGAAACCATTATTTGGTCTGTTTGTTTACTTTTAATTTTTTTTACCCTTTATTATTTCTTTTAAATGATTTAAATTTCAAAATGAAATATTTTTAATGTCAAAGTCAAAATGATGTTTAATTTAAAAAATGTCAAAATAAATGTTTCAACTTTATTTTTTTCATTTCATTTCTTGGTTAAAATTATTTGCCAAATTAGACCTGAACTCACATTCCATTCAATCCGTAACTCCATTTTTCTGCAACTTTAGCAGCAGGAAAAGATAAGAACCCTTTGTTTAAGGAAGATTCTGCATCATACACATTTGTTTGCAGGATTAAGACCTAAAAATGTGAAGTCTTCTGTACTTGACTAGAGGGTCAGGGGTGTCATTTAAGAAAAATTCTGAGTGGGGAGGCAAAGTTGTGTCAGCACATGAATAAATAGAAACAGTCATCATCACAACACAGAGCACTAATAAAAGACTTTCAGGTATGTGTTTTATACAATCCCCAAAGAGCAAATGAATCATCATTACTTAGCCATGTAAAAAGACTATTAATGTGTTTTTATCGAATATGAACTTGTTTGGCAACTGTACTTTAATTGTAGTTTCAACTTTCACACCCTCCTTATTCATCTGTAGTACACTAAGTCCAAAAGCATTCCTAGAAATGCAATATAGATGCATGCATTTTAAACCTTATTTACTTTAAAATCGGAAGGGGTCTTTAGGTTTGACTTTTTATGGAAAATGAAATTCCCAAGCCAGTGGATTTTCACACTTAATTACTGAGGACCACAAAACAATAGTCCAGATCAATTTCTATTTGCTAATCTTATCCAAAAGACAATTGGGGGATGATTTGGGAACAAAAATGTCTCAGTCATTCCAAAATCTCTAGACTTTATAATATATAAGTGAAATAGCTACCCAACAATCCTGTCGAAAATACATTTTCTGTGACAAAAGCAACACCACAGAGATTGTTATTAAACAAGCCGTACATTCATGGATGTTCAGCCAGCTCAATAGGCTGAACATTTTGATGCCACTTTTCAGAAAAATCAGCAAGGAAAAAATTGAGTGTGCTACGTTCCACTTCCATGCTATATAAACAGTCAGGGGACAGAATTCACTCCCCATACTTTTCAGATTCTTCTCTAATCTCTCCCCCCTTTTCTTTTTCTCTGCACTTGTAGGAATATTAAACAAGTCTGATTTCTGGGATTGCATTGATGATTCATTCCTAGGTTGTTGGAATACATCTATAACGATCTTGTTTTTCTTTATTTTAACAATTTAAAAAATAAAGATCTGGCCAAAATCTGGCATTTCGCATGGGAGGAAGCCTGGAGGGGCACAGAACTCTAGCAGCTGAGCAGAGGTTCGCCAAGCACAGGGCAGATACAGACAGAGTGGATCAGGGAGGCCCCATGTGTGTTCAGTCACGACCCGAACCACAGCTTCAGAAATTAGCAGTATGAGCTAATTCAGAGCATTCAGCCAGACACATCTGCAGGCATGAAGGGGTTGGAATGACAGACATGCCTCCATTCTCCTTGGGGTGATGGATCATCACCACGCAGCCTTCACAACACCCTGCCATGGCCCTGAATAGTGCACAGGGTAAAGAGGAGAAAGCTTATCCCTTCTTGTACCTTAGCAAAGTAGTCAGGCCTAGAGTCTATCCCAGAGGTAGGCAAACTTTTTGGACTGAGGGCCACATCTGAGTGGGAAAATTGTATGCAGGGCCATGAATGTAGGGCTGGGGCAAGGGGTTGGAGTGCAAGAGGGGGTGCAGTGTGCAGGAAGGGGCTCAGGGACAGGGGTTGGGGGGGTGCAGCAGGGGGCTCAGGGCAGGGGGTTGGGGTGCAGGAGGGGTGCAGCAGAGGGTTGGGGGCTTAGGGCAGGGGGTTGGGGTGAGGGGTGCAGGAGGGGTTCAGGCTCAGGGTGGCAGCGGCGCATAGCAGGGCTAAGGCAGGCTCCTTGCCTGCCCTGCCCTGCGCCACTCCCGGAAGTGGCCAGCATGTCCAGCACTGGCTCCTGGGGGTGGGCTGAGGCAGGCAGTTCCGCTGCACGCTGCCCTCGCCTGGGTGTACAACCTCAGAAGTTCCCATTGGCTGCAGTTCCCTGTTCCTGGCCAATGGGAGCTGCAGGGGGTGGTCCTGCAGGTGAGGGCAGTGCACGGAGCCCTCTTACCCCGCCCCCCAGGGGCTGCAGAGACGTGGTGCTGCCGGCCACTTCTGGGAGCGGCACGGGGCCAGGGAGGCAGAGCACCTGCCTTAGCCCTGCTGCGCCATGGGACTGGCAATCTCATGGGTCGGACTGAAAGCCCTGACAGGCCGGATCCAGCCTGCAGGTGGTAGTTTGCGCTCCTCTGGTCTACCCTGTGTAAGGAGTAATGCCGTTTGGGCATCACAGAAGTCAGCTTGGTAACAGCTTTTACTCCACCTTTAAAAGATGTTGCCTGAACAGCAAGTGGGGGAAAAGGGGAATGAGCTATTGCCCTGCACCAAACAGAACACTTTCCATGGGGCATGGGATGATGCAGACAGAGCTGGTCAACCTCCTAACTATGCCTTTGGTTGAAAAACTGTATTACATTACACATACTTATATACAGTAGGTACAATATATACATAGGTATAGCTATACATTCATAGCTAATATTTATTCATATGCTCGGAGGCAATCAGCAGCAGTTAATTAGATTGTAAATTCTTTTCACTATGTGTGTACACAATGCTTAGCACAATAGGGTTCCAATCCATGACTGGGAACTACTGGGATAGAAATAATAATGGTATTAAAAATATCAGAGCATGGTAACATGTGACATGATCAAATAATAAAAGTAGACATGCCAAATTACATAAACGCTCATTGCTGAGAGGCCACCAAAGTATACCAACAAAGTACCACAGACTTACAAGCCAGTAAGTTAAAAAAATATTAAGAGTCCAGATCCACAGCTGGTCTAAATTGGTGTAGCTCCATAAAAGCCAACAGAGCTACACCAATATACATCAGCAGAAGAACAGGCCAAATTTTTTATCAGCATGCTAGATGAGATAACTCAAAAGGCACTATAACCATAGATAGATAGGTAGCTATATTACCCCTTATCTGGAGATACTTGAATCTCTCTCAATGAAACTAGCATATAGTTACATCAACATTCCTCATGCAAACAAGGTCAAAGTCACAATACTTTATCACCACTGCTCATTTTTAGAACAAAAGGTCCACCAAATTTACTTACTCAAATGCTGAAATGGAAAACAAACATCAATGTATTCTAAGTTGTGCTCCTGAAAAAGCTAGGTGTCTTTATTTTTCTGGCTGGTTAAGAGACCCTAAGTTGAAAAATGATGTATCAATATTTTTAGATATTAATTATGTTTCTAACAATATTCTGGATCAAACACTCCACAATGAATTTGTGATTTGATTTCTTTTTTAGTATCATAATTACACATTGTAAACAACTTTGCTTTTCCCCAAAGGTTGTGTAACTTTATGAAAGGAGAAGGGAGGGAAGAAGGGTGGGGAACAAAACAAAAAATTCCATTGAAGTAGAAATTAAAAAGGGATGTTTGATATGATAAATAATGACTAGATAATGGGTTTCATTGGGATATGGAAATACATTCCACAATGAGTGAAAACCGGTGTGAAGGGGTTTGGGGAAGTACAGCTCCTTTACTAATTGTTTTTTTCTCCTTGTGTAACCAGTGCCAAGCCAGGTCCAAGAAGAGGTATCAGGGAATCACTCAGGTCTCCTAGGAGATCCTTTTGGGATGATTGGCAGGAGAAGCCATTAGCAGTTGCTTTTGTTTTTTCAGTTGACAAATGAAGAGCAAACAGCAGAATATAATACATGTCTCCTGAAAGGAAAGGAACATAAGTGGAATCAGGAGACTGAGGTAAGGCAGTGAGAGGTTATTATACAAAAGAGGAAGACAAAAGGAAAGCAGGAGCTGAGGTCAAATCGCCCACTCCTTCAGCAGCTAAGTGGGATAATGTGGTCAGATGGAGGTTATTGTGGTTGAGGGTGCTACTCCAGGATCCTACTGCCAAACCCTATGATTCTGCTCCCTCTATCTCATGGTTCCTCTTTTTCTAGGTGGGCTAGATCCATGGTCAGCATGGACACAGCAATGCCCTGCACCATGAAGCAGGCAACTGTGAATATGCAAAGGCTGTGGGGGATTTGTGTGAAACCTGGGTTCCAGGTGGCTTTAGCTTCGAATTTCAACAACCACACCACTCAGCAAACTGATGTAGCTACAACAGCAACTCCTCCAGCATCAGCAGCCAGCAGTACCAATTAGATGGTGCCGGGGGCAGGGGCAACACTCCCCTAAGGTTTTTGCATTTGCTCAAATATTCATAGGCTGCAGACCTGAGGAGTGGGGGGTGAGAAAAGGCCCAACCACTTTTAAGCAGTGGGCCTTTATCAAATCAGGATGGCTGCTGCCAGAGCATTCTGGAGTGTTGCTCTGGTTGCACAGAATCATAGAATATTAGGGTTGGAAGAGACATCAGGAGGTCATCTAGTACTTATCCCCTGCTCAAAGCAGGACCAACACCAACTAAATCATCCCAGACAGGGCTTTGTCAAGCCGGGCCTTAAAAACCTCTAAGGTTGGAGATTCCACCACCTCCCTAGATAACCCATTCCAGTGCTTCACCACCCCCTCCTAATGAAATAATGTTTCCTAATATTCAACCTCGAACTCCCCCACTGCAACTTGAGACCATTGCTTCTTGTTCTGTCATCTGCCACCACTGAGAACACCCTAGCTCCATCCTCTCTGGAACCCCTTTTCAGGTAGTTGAAGGCTGCTATCAAATCCCCCCTCACTCTTCTCTTCTGCAGACTAAATAAGCCCAGTTCCCTCAGCCTCCCTTCGTAAATTATGTGCTCCAGCCCCCTAATAATTTTTGTTGGCCTCCACTGGACTCTCTCCAATTTGTCCACATCCATTCTGTAGTGGGGAGACCCAAATTGGATGCAATACTCCAGGTGTGGCCTCACCAGTGCAGAATAGAGGGGAATAATCACTTCCCTCGATCTGCTGGCAATGCTCCTACTAATACAGCCCAATATGCTGTTAGCCTTCTTGGCAACAATGGCACACCGCTGACTTATATCCAGCTTCTCATCCACTGTAATCCCCGGGTCCTTTTCTGCAGAACTGCTGTTTAGCCAGTCATCTGCAAACTTGCTGAGGGTGCAATTCATCCCATCATCCAGATCATTAATAAAGATGTTGGACAAAACCAGCCCCAGGACTGACCCCTGGGGCACTCCGCTTGATACCGGCTGCCAACTAGACATCGAGTCGTTGACCACTTCTCATTGAGCCCGACAAATAGCCAGATTTCTATACACCTTATTGTCCATTCATCCAATCCATACTTCTTTAACTTGCTGGCAGGGGTCGTCAGGTCAAATTTCAGTGAGTGGTGTTGCCACCTGGTGCACACGGTCACAATGCCACTGAAATTTGGCCCAGCCACTTCTCTGTCCATATGGAGGGAGGGCAGAATGAAGGGGGGCTGAACTGGGCAAGTGAGGGAGAGAGGTGAGGGTTGGTATTAGAAAGCCTCCCACCTCACATCCTCCCCAAATGGTAGCGACTATTAAGCACTCAGAACAGAAGGTAGGAGAGCTGTATAGAATAATAATAATAATAAATTGTAAAAATTGATGTTCACGCACTGAGGTGATCTTTCTCCTGCGTCCTGGGGTAGGGTTGGGGCAAGGAATTGGACTGGGTTCCTACACAGTCACACTCAGAGTCAGGCTATATGGAGAGATCTCTTGATATCTTCCTCCTCTGATGAATTGATGTCATACTCGGAGGCCACTGTCTCCTTTGTGGTGGCAGCAGCAATGGGACCCCACTGACCACAAGTGCATTGGGTTCTGTAGTGGCATGCCAACAAAAAATCCTGTCCAGCTCCTCAGAAAATGGACATGTTACTTGGGCACAGCCTGATTTGTTTCTGGCATCCATGGATTTTTTTGTACATTTTCCTGAACTGTTTGATCTTTATATGGCCTTGGTCAGCATTCTGGGTGTGCCCCTTTTAGGCTAACTGCTTAACAACGTTCTCAAACGGTTTCTTATTATAGTGGGTGGTTGCAAGAGCTTACTGTACTGTCACTTCTTCCCAGATGGTGAGGAGATCAAGGATCTCACCATGGCTCCAAGCTGCTGCGCAAGGCATAGTGTAATACTGCTGGAGTAATATTACATTCACACCCAGGAGCAAATGCACCAATCCTGGCTTCATGTCCATTTTTAAACTGGGGAATGGACATCCACTCAACTTGACCCAGAGCAATGGAGGGCACACAGGTAAACAGGTCAGTCACTGATACCCACAGATCAATGTGCGATAGCATTTGGAGAACTGCCAAAGTAGTGCACAGAAGCATTGTGTCCTGGCAAATAGGGAGTTAGTGCACTTTAAGGGTTTATGTCACATGTACACAGTCATTGTCAATGCACACTATTTCAAGTTAGTGCAGACTAACACACCTGTAGACAAGCCCACAGTATTAACAATGCCTGAAAGTCCATTAATAATGGCTCTAATTGCTCAAAGAATATCTACATATGACCTCAGGGCTGTCTACACTAGATCTGAAGGAACTGTTCAGTGTTTTGCTAGTCTCACCTCCTTTGTGCATTTTTCCTTTGTTTATTTTTTATCTTCCAACAGTCCTGAGATTCCCCCCATCACAGTGCTGAACCTATTTCAATAAAAAGAGCCTACACAAAGTAAAAAGAAGAACAGGAGTACTTGTGGCACCTTAGAGACTAACAAATTTATTAGAGCATAAGCTTTCGTGGACTACAGCCCACTTCTTCGGATGCATATAGAATGGAACATATAATGAGGAGATATATATACACACATACAGAGAGCATAAACAGGTGGGAGTTGTCTTACCAACTCTGAGAGGCCAATTAATTAAGAGAAAAAACAAAAAAAAAAAAAAATTTTGAAGTGATAATCAAGCTAGCCGAGTACAGACAGTGTGATAAGAAGTGTGAGAGTACTTACAAGGGGAGATAGTCAACGTTTGTAATGGCTCAGCCATTCCCAGTCCTTATTCAAACCGGAGTTGATTGTGTCTAGTTTGCATATCAATTCTAGCTCTGTAGTCTCTCTTTGGAGTCTGTTTTTGAAGTTTTTCTGTTGTAATATAGCCACCCGCAGGTCTGTCACTGAATGACCAGACAGGTTAAAGTGTTCTCCCACTGGTTTTTGAGTATTTTGATTCCTGATGTCAGATTTGTGTTCATTAATTCTTTTGCGTAGAGACTGTCCGGTTTGGCCAATGTACATGGCAGAGGGGCATTGCTGGCACATGATGGCATAGATCACATTGGTAGATGTGCAGGTGAACGAGCCCCTGATGGTATGGCTGATGTGATTAGGTCCTATGATGATGTCACTTGAATAGATATGTGGACAGAGTTGGCATCGGGGTTTGTTACAAGGATAGGTTCCTGGGTTAGTGGTTTTGTTCAGTGATGTGTGGTTGCTGGTGAGTATTTGCTTTAGGTTGGGGGGTTGTCTGTAAGCGAGGACAGGTCTGTCTCCCAAGATCTGTGAGAGTAAAGGATCATCTTTCAGGATAGGTTGTAGATCTCTGATGATGCGCTGGAGAGGTTTTAGTTGGGGGCTGAAGGTGACAGCTAGTGGTGTTCTGTTATTTTCTTTGTTGGGCCTGTCTTGTAGGAGGTGACTTCTGGGTACTCGTCTGGCTCTGTCAATCTGGTTTTTCACTTCAGCAGGTGGGTATTGTAGTTTTAAGAATGCTTGATAGAGATCTTGTAGGTGCTTGTCTCTATCCGAGGGATTGGAGCAAATGCGGTTATATCTTAGAGCTTGGCTGTAGACAATGGATCGTGTGGTGTGTCCTGGATGGAAGCTGGAGGCATGTAGGTAAGTGTAGCGGTCAGTAGGTTTCCGGTATAGGGTGGTATTGATGTGACCATCGCTTATTAGCACAGTAGTGTCCAGGAAATGGACCGCTTGTGTGGATTGATCTAGGCTGAGGTTGATGGTGGGATGGAAATTATTGAAATCATGGTGAAATTCCTCAAGGGCTTCTTTTCCATGGGTCCAGATGATGAAGATGTCATCAATGTAGCGCAAGTAGAGTAGGGGCGTTAGGGGACGAGAGCTAAGGAAGCGTTGTTCTAAGTCAGCCATAAAAATGTTGGCATATTGTGGGGCCATGCGGGTACCCATAGCAGTGCCGCTGACTTGAAGGTATATATTGTCCCCAAATGTGAAATAGTTGTGGGTGAGGACAAAATCACAAAGTTCAGCCACCAGGTTAGCTGTGACATTATCAGGGATACTGTTCCTGATAGCTTGTAGTCCATCTTTGTGTGGAATATTGGTGTAGAGGGCTTCTACGTCCATAGTGGCCAGGATGGTGTTTTCTGGAAGATCACCGATGGATTGTAGTTTCCTCAGGAAGTCAGTGGTGTCTCGAAGATAGCTGGGAGTGCTGGTAGCGTAGGGTCTTAGGACAGAGTCTACATAACCAGACAAGCCTGATGTTAGGGTGCCAATGCCTGAGATGATGGGGCGTCCAGGATATCCAGGTTTATGGATCTTGGGTAGCAAATAGAATACCCCTGGTCGGGGTTCTAGGCATGTGTCTGTACGGATTTGTTCCTGTGCTTTGTCAGGGAGTTTTTTTAGCAGATGGTGTAGTTTCTTTAGGTAATCCTCAGTGGGATCAGAGGATAATGGCCTGTAGAATGTGGTGTTAGAGAGCTGTCTAGCAGCCTCCTGGTCATATTCCAATTTATTCATGATGACGACAGCACCTCCTTTGTCAGCCTTTTTGATTATGATGTCAGGGTTGTTTCTGAGGCTGTAGATGGCGTTGTGTTCAGCATGGCTGAGGTTATGTGGCAAGTGATGCCATCTACCAATGTGATCTATGCCATCATGTGCCAGCAATGCCCCTCTGCCATGTACATTGGCCAAACCGGACAGTCTCTACGCAAAAGAATTAATGGACACAAATCTGACATCAGGAATCAAAATACTCAAAAACCAGTGGGAGAACACTTTAACCTGTCTGGTCATTCAGTGACAGACCTGCGGGTGGCTATATTACAACAGAAAAACTTCAAAAACAGACTCCAAAGAGAGACTACAGAGCTAGAATTGATATGCAAACTAGACACAATCAACTCCGGTTTGAATAAGGACTGGGAATGGCTGAGCCATTACAAACGTTGACTATCTCCCCTTGTAAGTACTCTCACACTTCTTATCACACTGTCTGTACTCGGCTAGCTTGATTATCACTTCAAAAGTTTTTGTTTTTTTTTTTTCCCTCTTAATTAATTGGCCTTTCAGAGTTGGTAAGACAACTCCCACCTGTTTATGCTCTCTGTATGTGTGTATATATATCTCCTCATTATATGTTCCATTCTATATGCATCCGAAGAAGTGGGCTGTAGTCCACGAAAGCTTATGCTCTAATAAATTTGTTAGTCTCTAAGGTGCCACAAGTACTCCTGTTCTTCTTTTTGTGGATACAGACTAACACGGCTGTTACTCTGAAACTACACAAAGTAAGGATATAAAATGTTTTGTGGCACTTTACTCATGTGTATCCTCACTGCTAAGTGGTTGGTCTCACCCTTCCTATTTTGCTCATTTTGTAATTAATTTTATAACTTTGCTTCAAAATAGAACATAGGAACGTCTAAGGAAACCAAGGAAAATATACAGTCCAGTAAGACCTGCACTAGCTAATCTTGGGACTTTTTAATGTAGTTCCTCCCACCTCAAGTTCCCACAGTCTCAAATTAAATCAATTCATATATCGCCATTTATCATCCCGGAAATCTAGCTCACAACTGTACTCTCCAATTCTCTCCTCCAGAAATGTGTCAGAATAATTCACACTTGCTTCTATCACTGTCTTTGACAATTTGTTCCATTACTCAGCAACCCTCTGTTTAAAGAAATTCTGTCTGAACTGCTTATAGATTAATACCTTCTTTAATATCAATCCATTATCTCTGTTTTTGAGTAAATTATTATCTCAAACAGTGTCTTGGTGACAATCCATTTCTTTGCCTTCAGGATCTTATAAACCATAATTAGAGCCTGTCTGTTAAGATGTATGCCCTGAGAAAATATCATTTTCAAATATTTTAAAATCTTCTCTTTCACACTTAGGAAAAATATTTAGAAGTGCACAATAGTGCCTTTTTATTTTTTACATAAATTATCTATAAATCCAAAAGAGGGGAAGAATTCAGATTAAAGTTGAAGTAGTTTACATCTCTTCACAAAAGCAAAGTGACCAAAGAAAGCTTGTATGTTTCAATATGGTGGTAAAGAATGACAAGAAATGTGCTGTTGCAGGTTGCAAAGAATGGACTTTCCAGGACCAGAAAGATAGGTCTTTCAGTAGACAGTGTTCACTTGTGAGAATCATTCCTTTTTGTGGTCCCTCACAATCTTGTTTTAGTGGTCTTTACAGCATGGGTAAGAAGCTTGTCTAGTTTTAGCTGTAACAACACTACTAGGACAGTATAAAAATTTTATTACTGCAGAGGTTTCATCTTTTTTGCAATAGCAGGGGTAGTGATATAGATTTTACCCTTTTTTGAGTAGTTGTGTACTTATTTGTATTGTTATATATATATTTATTATTATTATTATGAAGCACCTAGATGTAATGAGAATGAGCACCGTGGGGAGAAAAATCAGTAAGTAAACCATTCTCAAAACACATATGGATTAATGGTTAGTTTGATAGCTAGATTTATGTAACTCCAAGCAGCCTATCTCCACATTTCTTCTTTGTCCAAGGCTTCATTTACTCAGTTACTGCATTATAATAGTTTTGATTTATCATTACTTCATAAGCTGCTTTGAGCTTCTCTCACAGTTGAAGTATCTATATATTCACTCCCCCCACCCGCTGGTCAAACCAACACTTGGAGTCTGATCATCCACTGAATCTGGCTATTATATTGGTCATCTTTATGCAGTTTCTGGCATGTACCCTGTATTAAGTGTGCTATCAGCAATCTTTGCCAATGGTTTTCTCATTTCTCTTGTTACCGTATTTACTGTTTGTACATTTTAAAGATGTGAAGTGCTATATATTACAAGTCTGTAAATTCAGATATTTCCAAATCTGTTTTCATCCCAAATTGAGATGAAAAGCTGAAATATCAATTTTTTGTGTGAAATGAAGAGTTCCAAAAAAATTTCAATTCAGAAATGGCAAAACATTTTGTTTCAGCATTTTTTAGATGAAAAAGTTTGATATTGTTGAATTGAAATACTTAGTTTCAGTTTGTTGAAATGACCCAAAATATTTTGTTTCAACTGAAGTGTGTTTCAAACTACATTTCTCTATCATGTTGCATTGCCTTGTAAGAGTTGTAGTTCAGATACCTCAGGGTGCCATTCTCTGGTAATGGTTGGGGGTCCCTGGATGGACAGTTTGATCAGAGGGGAGACCATGTTGCATCATGGGAGATGTAAACCAGACAAGGCGACCAGCCTGAAGTAGAGAATGGCACAGGCACTCAAAATACAGCTCCCATGAGTCAATATTATACCACAGAGAAATGCACTGCTGCGTGCTGAACTGACTCAAAATGAAACATCTTGGGCAGTTCAACAAACTGAAATATTTCAATTTGGGTCAAACCAACTTAACATGTAATATTTTATGTTCAGTTTTATATCACAAAAACAGAAGTTTTCAACAAAATCAAAAATTTTCCTAAGGGAAATGTGGATTTTGCGGAAACTGCATTTTTCATTGAAAAATCATTTTGATGGAAAATTCCTGATCACCTGAGACAAGGTGGGTAAGGTAATATCTTTTATTGCACCAACTTCTATTGGTGACAGAAACAAGCTTTTGTGCTTACAGAGAGCTCTCTGTGTAAGCTCAAAAGCTTGCCTCTCTCGCCAACAGAAGTTGGTCCAGTAAAAGATATTACTTCACCCACCTTGTTTCTCTAATATCCTGGGACCCACATGACTACAACACTGCATGCATTTCATTAACATATTTCAGGATAATTCTTTGTACTGTGCACAGAAATGTTCTCTTTTATAATCAGTTTGCTCCTCCCGTCTGATTCATTCATTGATGCTTCTATGTAGATATCATGTCAGCTTCCTGTCAATGACTGGAGATATCATAATACTGGTTATAATTACTAATTATTTAGGATCAAGCTGTTACTCTGTAAGCCTCTACATTTCTGTAGTTAAGGGAAGCATGAATAGTGCTGCAGTAGTGGTAGGGTAAAGAGAGGCAATGTGTCTGTATAAAGCATAATGGCTCCAAAGATATTGGGGGTGGAAAGATGGAAAGTAAAGTGAGCAGCAGCTCTTGCTAAACCTTGAAGATGTTGTCAGCACTTTGGCTCGCACTGAAACGCATTGGCATTCCAGATGTTCTGCTAAATCTGGTGCAGGACCTTCACACTGGTACAAGTATGAGAGTGCACATTGATTCACGGTTTTCATTGCACTTTTTCACAACCTCAGGTATATGGCAGAGATGCATCCTTGCCCTGGAACTATTTTGTCAAGATGTGGACTGGATATTAGGGCTTGCCACTCCACATGTCAGAATCAAGGTTGGTCAAGAAGTGTTCTCCAACTAAGACTATACTGATGCAGATGCCTTGCTTGTGGAGAAGACAGTGAATTTCAGCCCTCCCTCCAAAGTCTCAGGAAGCCACCCGTATCATTGGTTGAGTGTTTCATGGAAGAAGACAAAGAACCTCAGAGCTGGGCCACCAGAACCCTGGTGTAGGTGCGGTTGAGTACCATGCAGAGCATTGACAAGTTCATCTACCTAGGCTGCAAACAGAGATCAAATAGTTGTAGCAAACTGGATATTCTTTGACCAATAGGTCTCACTGCTGCCTGTATGAAGTCCATATCTCATTTACGGACAAAAAAAAATCTTCGCACTGAAACAAAGTTCTGGATCATCAGACCTGCAAACTACCTGTATTGCAATATGGGTCAGAAACCTGGACCCTCTTTCAGGCAGACTTGTAGTTGCTAAGCTCATTACATATGTCAACACTGACTGAATTCTGAGCATAAAGTCGTTTGACATTGCGTTTTTACAAAGTATCTTTAATTTTTACATTTTGTGAAAAAATAAAAACAAATATTAAACTATTAATTAAATTTTACTGAAAGTACCAGTGTCACTTATTCAATGCGCACAACCGCCCCCTCTTGTGGTTGATTTTTGTATGCGCTTTAAATTTACATAGCTAAATGTACTCCAATAAACTGCTTCCATATAGAGGTTACTCTATGGTGTATAGGGATTCGTGTTTTCATCGTTTAATCATTATAATAAAATTAAATTAAATTAATAGAATGATCTAGACATAGTGTATTGTTTCTTTACGGTTGTCGATGGCCCTGGTGTTTCAACCATCAAGATGAAATTTCACTTCAGCTCCCTGATGTAAGTAATTGAAATTATGAAAAGGTGCCAAAAACCTTAAAAATCACCCCTAAAGACATGTCACTGAGTTTGGCAAGGACAAATTTCACGTTGATGGTAGTGTGCTTTTCTGTACTGTATGCAGCAAGACTGTAGATGATGTTTGAAAGCAGACAATTGTAGAACACATGAAAGTGCTAAACAAACTGAAATGAAATAAACAAAAACAAGAGGTTGGAACAGCAAGGTCATCGAAAACAGTAAAGAAACAATGCTTGGTGACTGGATCATTTTATTAATTTTATTTATATGATTGATAGCACTGGTAGGCCTTGAACTTGATTAAATATTGTAAATATATCAATAAAACATTGTGTTCAAATGATAGCTATATATATTGTGGCTAGGGAAACTAAAGTTCAACATTTCATTTGAATTGTGGAAAAACACAGATTTTTATTTTTTTCATTGGACAACTGTATTGTATTCAAAAGTGGTGTCACATCTCTTTGGCCACATCATCAAGATTAACAAAAACACCTTGGCATGCCACACTCTCAAGCTCTCTATTGACTCACAAAGGGGTGCACACCCTTACCCCACCAGGTGCCACCCCAAAGATTTGTGGATCTGCAGGACTGAGCCAGAAGGGAACTTCATTACACAGTGCCTGGTGCAATGCCATCAACTGTGATCACTCTGATGGGATAATGGTCCTCAGTAGACTATATGTGTTTGATGATGCAGTGGCCCTGTCCAGATAAAACAGCCCCAATCCCTATGCTTCCTAGGACAGGTTGCCAAATGATGACTGTGAGCTGACCGAGTGTAGTAAATGCAGAAAGTGTACCTGCTGATCTCTTTTCCAGTTGATTGCATTTTGTACATTTACCAATTTTTTTGTATATTTGTATTTAGTGTACTTTGTGTGCATATACATATATAGGCAGATAAATGGATAATAGATTCATGTACACTCTGTAAATCCTTATTTGAAGTTTGTGTATGTTTTCACCATTCTTCCCTGATATTTTGTGTTTGCACTAGACTGCTTTCTTTTCCTTAACCTCTCTGTGAAGCTTCTTATTCAGCAATAAACGCAGGACTTTTTATTCCTGCTATGCCTATTACTAAACAGAGTATGGCTTTTTCACATGTACAATCGTCTTTGAACACCTGCCAGCCTTAATGATCCTATCTCCCAGCCCTTCACCCTTTCTGATTTTATACAGTACATTTCACAGTTTGTCTTACTGTCATTGTACTCCATCATCAAAATAGCACATGGACCTCAAATTATTGCCAAAAACTAACCATCTTACTTTGGCTTTTTTATTAACAACGATACAACACAAACCTCAGCTAATCTTCTGCCCTGAGACTGGAAGAGTTTACCTCCAGGACCACCTCTTGGCAAGCTCCTTTGTTCACGCTGCCAAAAATACTCCACTCTTTGTATTCTGGGTGAAAGGTAGTTCAATCAAGACATCACCTTAATCTTTATGTGGGGTTTTAGCACATGAACCTATAAAAGATTCCTTCCCATATTTTCCTGTACTTTAGTTATACTACCCTTAACATTTAGCGCCAAGTCTCAGATTGTTCTCAAACTGAAACCAATCCTATATTGGCAGAAGAAGAAAAGAGAAAAAAGTTGGCAGACAAAGAATAAGGAAAATCAGGAGGGGACAAACCAGAGGAGCAGAGAAAGAAGCAAGGGGAAAGGTAGTGGTAGAATTAAAATAGGGAGAAAATCTATCCACTTATCAGTCACAGGCAGAATGGAGGTGTACCCCCACAATAACACAAAGTAGATCTTTGTCTCCCTCTTACAGCGGGAGCACATACAGAGGTTCATGAATCCAAGCCCCTAGTCCTGCTCCTTTAATTCAGACAATAAATAAAATAAGCTTTTAGACCCACGTTACAGAGGTCTTGGCTTCAGATGACCAAACTAAGGGAGTAGATTGAGAAGCAATGTCTGAAGAATAACCAGTGGGGGCTTTGGGAAGTAAAGGAGCAATAGGGATAAATTGCTTGACCTAAAATAAGAAAAAAAAATGTAACATATGTCACATCAAATCGTGAGGTGATTACTCAGTTTTAATTCATTCCTTCACTAGGCAAATCTCACACTGACTTCAAGTAAATGTTTTACATGAATAAGGACTTAGAAATTTGGCGAAGAGAAAGGAAGAGGGTCATATTACTTTTGTTAGGTATTGCTTCTAAATGGCACCAATTTAAAAATAATGTGGTAGGGAGTAGAACGAGAATGGAGTCCTTAGAACTATTGTCAGCCTAGATTAGCTAGTCAAAACTCCCAGGAAATATAACTGTTTTTTATTGGAATCTCTCTTCCCTCACCCAAACCCAACAAATAGATAAAAGGGGCAAGTAGATAGCAAGCAATATAAATCAGAAGTTATGAAATATAGAAAACTGATAAGAGAAGCTAAAGCAGTGGTGGGCAACTTCCTGCCCATCAGTGTAATCTGCTGGCAGGCCACGAGACAGTTTGTTTATATTGACTGTCCTCAGGCACGGCTGCCTGCAGCTCCCAGCAGCTGCGGTTCACCATTCCTGGCCAATGGGAGCTGCAGGAAGCAGCCTGGGCCGCATGGACGTGCTGGCCACCGCTTCCCGCAGCTCCCATTGGCTGGGAATTGTGAACTGCAGCCACTGGGAGCTGCAGACAGCCGTGCCTGCGGACGGTCAGTGTAAACAATCGGTCTCTCGGCCTGCCAGCGGATTACCCTGACGGGCCGCATGCAGCCCATGGGCCACAGATTGCCTACCACCGAGCTAAAGACATCAAGGAAAATCAATGGCTGGCAGAGTTAAGGACAATAAGAAGCATTTGTTTTAAGTATATCAGGAACACAAGAAATCCTAACAATGGTATAGGCCAGGGGTCGGCAACGTTCGGCACGCGGCTCTCCAGGGTAAGCACCCTAGTGGGCCGGGCCAGTTTATTTACCTACTGATGCAGAAGGTTCGGCCGATCGCGGCCCCCACTTGCCACGGTTCGCTGTCCCGGGCCAATGGGGGCGGCGGGAAGCGGCGCGGGCCGAGGGATGTGCTGGCCGTGGCTTCCCGCCGCCCCCATTGGCCCGGGATGGCGAACCGCGGCAAGTGGGGGCCGCGATCAGCTGAACCTGCCGCGTCAGCAGGTAAATAAACTGGCCTGGCCCGCTAGGGTGCTTACCCTGGCGAGCCGCGTGCCAAATGTTGCCGACCCCGGTATAGGCTCATTACTAGATGAAGATGGTAAAATTGTTAATAATGATGCAGAAAAGACAACCTTGTACAATAAATATTTCTATTCTGTATTTGGAAAGAAGCAGGATGTTGTACTCATTTCACATCGGAATGATGAAGCATATTATAATCCATTAATAATTAAGGAGGATGTTAAAAAGAGCATCTAGTAAAAATAAACATTTTAAAGGCAGCAGACCTGGATAACTTGAACCCAAGAATCCTAAAGAAGTTGGCTGAGGAGATTTCTGCCCTGTTGATGTTAATTTTAAATAATTTTTTTAATACTACAAAAATTCCAGAAAAGTAGAAGTGTGTTAATGTCATGCTAATCTCCAAAAGGGCAAGAGGGATGCCCAGGGTAACTATAGGCTGGTTAGCCTGACATAAAACATGGGTAAAATAATGGAAAAAAATTATATGGGTTTTAATCAATAAAGAAATAAAAGATGGGAATATAATAATTGCCGTCAAAATGGTTTTGTGGAAAACAAATCTTGTCAAACAAACCCGATTTCATTTTTTTAAGAGATTAGACATTTTGTTGATAAATCTAACTATGCAGGAAGTCCTGAAGCCTCCCCATAGAGGACTAAATCTTAGGAGACTTTAGCCACCAAGATCGAAGTCTCTACTGAGCATGGGTGAATTGTGATTTTTTCAAAGGCTTATAACTTGGCCAGACTTGGGCGGATTTTTACAAGGATGGTAAAAAGCCTGTCTCTGATACAAAGCTCTCCTCTCCCCTTATCCTCTGGTCAAATTTCAAATCTCTGCTCCAAACCATTGAGGTGCTAACACTTTTTAAAGAAAAGATCACCAGAATTTAACATTGGCAAGACAATATATTTTCCCTAGCTTCATTTTTTAAAACAGCTGAACTGTTTGCACTGAAATAATAGTTTGTGATCATGCAATTACAGACTTTCATTATGCATATGCAAAAGAGGGATGAATTAAGGTTGCATAGGAAGCCATAATTCTGCCATTTCCTCATTTGAGTGCTTAACTCTGCTACTTTAATGATCTGTTAATGTATTTTTTTTTTATGCAATGGTATGTACAGTATAAAAAGTTCCTAGTGGATAAGATGTGTTTATTTTTATATAGACTCTGTCTGTCCATAACTACTAAGATATTTTATAATGAAACAATATTCTGAAATCTCAAGTCTGAATCTTTTATAACTTCGCACTGTATTTTTTTTTAATCAAATCTTAATTTGGAAAGGGCCTATAGGGTGGTTCCAAATCAGATTCACTCAAAATATATTGTCCTGAGATTTCTATCAGTGAAGAGGACAGAAATATTGCAAGAAAAGTTCACAAAATTTTGGTGCATTTTAATCAGAAGTCTGAATCCTAGACTTCATTTGGTGTCACACCTGATTCACAGTCGAGTCCTAATCTGTATCCAAATTTGCCTCTCAAATGTACTGTTTTAAAAATCCGTCTGCTATTCTTTTAAGAAATAAGAGGTTGGATGTTGGATGAACCAAAACATAAATAAAACCAACCAAACGAACAAAAAACAACCCAAATCACTGACTGCAGAGTGTCACTATACACAGACGTTTGTCAAAACAGATTTTAGCCTGTAATGGTGCTGAAAAAACTCTCTTATGATTGGAGAACGGAATTGGTTAGCTAGGTTTGACGGCTCTAGAATGTCACTCTCGTACACATTCACTTTAGTTTTAAATGAATCATTTTACCTGAATTTTACTTACGTTATAAAATAGAACACATTCATAAGTAAGAAAAATGTGACTATCACCTTAGGTCAACAACAACAACCCCTGAAAAACAAGGGACTAATGAGGCATGAGGCAAGAATTTCTAATATAAATACACATAGAATTTTGTAAATAGCAATATCAAATATATTTTAGAAAATCCACATATAATATACTACTATGTGCTAAACTTCTATACAGTTTTAATAAACAAGTGGTTTTGCTTTTGTTTAAACATGAGTAGAACACTGAGCTTTGAAACGCATGTTATTGATAACAGAACTGCAGCAAAATCAATAGTAAATTTGCACACACACTTCTCCACTGGATGCTGATCCAATAAATGACATTAAATTATAGGGCAAGATTTTGTCCCATATGTATGAGTTCTTTGTCCTCCCCATTTTTCACCATACAGTAGTTTGCTGTACCTCGGCTTTAAATAAAGCAGAGAAAATCATGGCTTCACACAGTTCTCAGTGACTTCATTAGAGATGTTATGCTTATTTGTATGAGAGCAGAACATAGCTAAGGAGCATGAGCTTACAAATGAAAATTAAGAACAGGGTCTTCGTTGTCGTCTACTGATCCTGAGAATCACAGCTTCACTCACGTTACTTGTGTTATGTACCCTTGGCCAGATTTGGCAGGTGCATACTGGGGGGGGGGGGGGAGGAAATAAGGAACGGCCCCATCGTTGCATAGCCCAAGTAAGAACCATACAGAATTGCAGTTCCTGTGCTTGTAAAAAGCATGGATATTTTTTGTTCATTTCAGAAATGATGTTCCAGCTGTGCACCTTTGGGAATTGGTATGTAGTTGTGACATAAGAGCCAATCAGAATGTGGCTTTGGACAATCAGCATCCCCAGTCAGGTTCTAATTTAATTTCTGCAACTGCTGATCCACAAACATTTGCTTTCAGGAAAAAAACATCATGGTACCATCTAAATTCCAGCTGGGTGACAAAGTCACCAGAAGCTAACATCACCCATGAAAATACAGTCAGTAATAACACAGAATCGTGGTGGACTCCAGTCGCTGAGAGATTTCCATGGACTGTTACGCCAACATTTTCAAAAGCGACCTTGGAGTGTGTGGACCTCTTTTTGTGTGTCTAGGCCTGAAGTTGGGTACCCATAAGATAAGGCAGATAAAATCAGAAGGCACTTTGACAATTATAGCTTTAGTGTATTTGGGTGATATATAAAATAGCAGCAACAGAGTATTCAGAGTTGTCCCCATCTCTAGTACCGGCTGAGTGAAAACAGTTTGCAGCATAAGGGTCTGATCCTGCAAGCTTCAGAGTGTCTTTAGTTGTCACTAGTCAGAGCTGAAGGCACAAAGTATCTCATACCAAATTCTGAGCAACATGCTGGATTGGGCCCTTCCTGAGCCACAACGGTGTTAGTTCTCTTCCTATATCATTCCTATTTCATTTACTTCTTTTCTGTAATGTGCTTTCTATCACAAAACAAATTTTAATTAAAGGCAAAGTAATGAAAATCAGAAACACACACAATAATAAGAAATATAAAACTTATGTTATTCTGTGTACAACCTTCTAGAGCAGCAGAAATATTAACATTAGTATTCAGATCTATGGAACAGAATGCTATTATTAAAGCAACTGAGGAGTTTTAATATTATAAATATGTATGACTATGGAACAGTAAGGAAATATATTCCGCTCAAAGTTATCCTAATGCTGAATATTTTAATGAAACTTATTACATTTTTGTACAAGTGCTCTAAATTATCCACTTTAAAATTAGATAAAAACTATTTAAGAAATAATTATGAGTATATGTTCATTAGATTGGAGTTGGAGAACTGAGGGATAAGGGCATTAGGTCAAGTCCTTCAATCTGCCTCCAGATACTCATTTCCACTGTAATGCCCATAAGCACATTATGGCAATTGAATCTCAATATTTAGAGAATTCTAATTCATTTCCACTCTTCTCCACAAAACAGATTCATTCATAGAAAAAAGCATGTGAAAACACAAAAATAATATTCAAGCACGTTCAGATAGGAATGCTCCTCCTCTCTATCTTGCCAGCCAAGCCAATCGGAATGCAGGAGTAGCAGTTTGTACATGTTGGTTTAGATTGTAATATTTACTTAATAATGGCATTGCTTTATCCTTGCTTTTAAGTTAATCACAAACAATCCTCCTCCCAGTCCTTGCCAGGAAGCCTCCCTTAAATCCATTGCAAATCATCAACATAATCTGTGTAAATAATTAATCTGCTCGAATCTTATTCCAGCAACACCTGCACCAACACTGATTACCAGATGTGTAATTGCATTTCTCTTGCATTTAAATAGATTTGCCTTTACATTCTATTCTGGTGACCTCTCTGTGATCCAGGACAGGCTTTCTTGGCCTCCCTGGTTCCCTGATGGAAGTGGGTACTGAGATAAACCAGTGTTATGTTAAACCACAAAGATGTACGTTGACCAATTTCATCCAAAGTCAGAGGTCAATGCCAGTCAGTGAACTGACCAGCACGAGACAAAATGAATCTCTCAAGCCCAGTTAATCAAGAAGCTGGACAATGTATGAATTCAACTCTGCAGCTTTTCCCACTGTTTCAAGGATTAAGAAACAAACTTACTCAGATAAAGAACTTGCCTTAGAGTTACACTGTATTGATATCTTGACTAATACCTTCAATGGACAGCGATTTCTTCATAATTTAAAAGTGATCATAATCTGTGCTTCCTACAGTACAAGGATACTACATATGGCATAGGTAAAAAAAAAAAAAAACCCTCTCATGCATAACTCTTACTTTCTAGGGCTATTTTCCCTCCCTCCCCCACAACAAGTAGTAATATACCATCAAAGAAAGTTACATGCAAGTTAGAAAATAAATGAATACATAAAAAGCTTGTCTACTGAGACTAAACAGCAATTGTTAAAATTTGCCTAGATGTTTATTTCCCAAGAAAAGAACGTCACACTTTTCTTTCCTTTCATTGCATTAATGTAGGTTAAAGCATAGTTTAATGCTAGAGATGATAATCACTATTAGAATTTTACAAATCATATTTCACTAAAGTTTAATAAAAAAATATGAAGCAAAGAATTCATGTAAACTTAATTCTTTTTATCAAACTTAAATTATTTATGACATAAGTTTGAAACTGGTTATTATTTGCATACTATCATCATTTATACAGAATGAAATTCACCCTTGTGCAGACGTCCATCACAAAGTGTCTATTCATGATTAAGCGCCATGTAAGCTCTGTTTTACGCATTTAAGTGGGACTTAAGTAGTGCATTGGCTTCATGCTGACCCTCTGCACAGGGATGAATTTCACCCATACCATCCACAGTGTGTCAAGTGCACTCGAATAGCTTTTTTGTATGATGGACTCCAAGTACTGTCTTTCCCCACTGGTGTCTAATCTCATCCTTCTGGAATTAAACCAAGAATGAAGCAGCCTCTCTGCTCCCTAGAATCCAATGGAAGCAGGTAAGGAATATTCGTAGCCTTTTATATAATAAGGGCATAACAACAAAAGTGCGCATTATCATATTGGGAACAACTAGCCCAGGTCACATATCTCCTGACACCATTGCTTTCACCCTCTACAGCTTCTGGAACTTTCTAACTTGCTTAGATAAGTTACCTCTAATACACATACAACTATCTTTACTGAACACAGGAAGATTTTAAAAATAACGAACACCTGAACACCCTGAACTCTGACGGTGTTCCAGAACCAAATGTTAAGGTTTGGGCCCATTCCCAGATTTAACTCATAGTGTTATACGTTACAAAAACTGGAAATATAATATCAGCTATATTTTTTTCACATCAGCATTGTACATCCTAAGAGTTAGGAATATTTCATACGTAAAGTACACATTTTTATACTTGGAGCCTTAAAACATTAGCTAGTTATGCTTCAAAGTGAGGACGGAAACTAATACCCATTTTATAAATGGGTAGTCAAAGACAGAGAGTGGTTACATGAATTGCCCAAGATCACATGGTGAGTCTGTTGCAGGGCTGTGATTGCTATTCCAATTCCCAGTTACCCCTTCTAACCACAAGCCCACATTCCTTCTTTGTTGCTAACTGTACACACCATCTGAGCTATGTTGGCAAACAAATAAAAAGGAAACTTTCTTCTTTAAAAGAAAGCCATATGAAAAAGGAGATTGGGATAATATTTAAGATTCTCTAAAAACAAGTTACAAGCATACACAAGTGCAAAAATCTTACGGGTAAATTCTTGGCCCTATTGAAGTCCATGACAAAACTCCCAGAGACCTCAATGGGTCCCGAGTTTCACCCTACATTGTTAGGAAGTTTGTGTACTCTGTAACTGATTCTCAGTGCTTACCCTCCTTTACATTAATGGTATGTTAAAATAAGAAACATAGTACAAGTGCGTAGTAGAGTAAAACTGGTATAATTGCATCACTTTAAAAATAGAAGCGCATTTGCAATGAATTACTTGATTCACATCACTTACATTTTCTTAACGCAGCGCAATGTAGACAAACAGAATTTTATACAACATGCTGTAATATACTGCACTGGACGGCTCACAGTCATAGACACTAGAGGTCATCAAGTCCAATCCCCATCATGGGGAGAGCAGGATTGAATGGCTAATGCATTGGTATGTGAGTAGTACCAATTTAGTACACTGTAGTGGACACATTAGATGTAGGGTTGTCAAGCGATTAAACTAAAATAAATCATGATTAATCACACAATTAAAAAAATAATCGTGATTAATCGCATAATTAATCATGCTGTTAAACAATAATAGAATATCATTTATTTAAATATACATGGATGTTTTCTACATTTTCAAATATATTGATTTCAATTACAACACAGAATACAAAGTGTACAGTACTCACTTTATATTGATATTTTATTATAAATACTTGCACTGTAAAAAAAGAAAAAAAAACATTTTTCAATTCATCTAACACAAATACTGTACTGCAATCTCTTTATCAAGAAAGTTGAACTTAAGATTGTGGAATTATGTACAAAAAAACCCTGCATTCAAAAATAAAACAATGTAAAACTTTAGAGCCAACAACTCCACTCAGTCCTACTTCTTGTTCAGCCAATCACTCAAACACGTTTTTTTACATTTGCAGGAGATAATGATGCCTGCTTCTTGTTTACAATGTCACTTGAAAGTGAGAACTGACTTTTGCATGGCATTGTTGTAGCCAGTATCGCAAGATATTTATGTGCCCGATGTGCTAATGATTATGTCCCTTCATGCATCAACCATCATTCCAGAGGACGTGCGTCCATGCTGATGACAGGTTCTGCTCAATAATGATCCAAAGCACTGCAGACCAACGCATGTTCATTTTCATCATCTGAGTCAGATGCCACCAAAAGAAGATTGATTTTCTTTTTTGGTGGTTCGGGTTCTGCATCAGTGTTGCTCTTTTAAGATTTCTTAAAGCATGCTCCACACCTCGTCCTCTCAGATTTTGGAAGGCACTTCAGATTCTTAAACCTTGGGTTGAATGCTGTAGGTATCTTTAGAAATCTGATATTGGAACCTTCTTTGTCATTTGTCAAATATGCAGTGAAAGTGTTCTTAAATCAAACAACATATGCTGGGTCGTCATCCTAGACTACCATAACACAAAATATATGCCAGAATGCAGGTAAAACCATAGAGCAGGAGACATACAATTCTCCAAGGAGTTCAGTCACAAATTTAATTAACGCTTTTTTTTTTAAACAAGCATCATCACCATGGAAGCATATCCTCTGGAATGGTGGTTGAAGCATGAAGGGGCATACGAATGTTTAGCATATCTGGCACATATAAATACCTTGCAATGCTGGCTACAAAAGTGCCATCGAACGGCTTTTCTCACTTTCAGGTGACATTGTAAATAAGAAGCAGGCAGCATTATGTCCCATAAATGTAAACAAACTTGTTTCTCTTAGTGATTGGCTGAACAAGAACTGAGTGGAGTTGTAGGCTCTAAAGTTTTACATTGTTTTGTTATTGAGTGCAGTTATGTAACAAACAAAAAAACCCCAACATTTGTAAGTTGCACTTTCACGATAAAGAGATTGCACTACAGTACTTGTATGAAGTGATCTGAAAAATACTATTTATTTTGTTTATCATTTTTACTATGCAAATATTTGTAATCAAAAGTAATATAAAGTGACCCCTATACACTTTGTATTCTGTGTTGTAATTGAAATCAATATATTTGAAAATGTAGAAAAACATCCAAAAATAGTTAATAAATTTCAATTGGTATTCTATAAAACTGCCATTAATAGTGATTAATTTTTTTTAATTGCGATTAATTTTTTGAGTTAATCGCATGAGTTAACTGCGATTAATCGAGAGCACTAATTATGCGTTTTTAATAGGATTTATTTTGGTGCTTAGCAATTTGTCAAACCTTATAATTGTCCAATGTGCTCTTCTGGATATGCAATTAACTGTCATACCAGTGGCCCACATATTATGACTATGTGAACATGATGCCCTCTCTCTTTCAAGAAATTGCACATTACTCTTATGTGTACAGATTCATAAAGATGGGAGAAAAATGTCTGACAAGTAACTTGGTAAGTAAAGAGTTATCTTTACCTGGTTACATTTTTGCTGAATAAGGCCAGCTTGTGATTTGCTCTTAAGCAAGTTTGCTGGGCATGAGGAAAAGGGAAGCATATATGGAGTCTCCTCTTTTGTTCACCCCACACAAGGCGCAATGGCCAAGACTGTCCTCTGCCTCCACTCACAAAGCATACTAAAGTGAACATGCTTCAACCATTAGAGCAGTGCAGTACTAGCATCCTACCACCGCTTCTCCTTGAAACATTCTTCCTCCCAAAGCACAACTGATCCTTGAGGCAGTGCAACTTTACACTTCCCTTATATAGGCCTGGGCAGATATGCGCAAGTAGTCCCTTATATAGGCCTGGGCAGATATGCGCAAGACTGCAATGAACAAACTGAGTACAGAGATGTCAAATCTGCAATGGGTTTATTCCAAGTATGTACAGCTGGATTTTCAATACCATAGCATTTTAAACATAGTTATTCTACTGGAAAGGAAGTGTTAAGATCAGAAAGAAACTGTTAGCAGCATCAACTGAAGCTATGTAATAATAACCTTGGATCATTGGCAGAAATTCAGATAAGAATTTCAATATTCCAAGATGCCTATAACTAACAAAGCGTCACAAGGGTCATTTAGGGTTGGACTCGCCTACACTGAATAATTATAATACCCAAAATATTTCAGCTGTGATGCAGGCAGGCCAGATGCCAGCTCATGCCAAGGTCCCCATATCTCAGCTGGGTACTGACAGACACATAGCTGGAATCTCTGTGGCTCACTTGTGGGTTAATACTGATAAAATTGGTGGTAGAATTATAAGGAAGTATTTAGACTCTACTGAATGCTTGTGAATTGCGGCATGCATTAATCTTTCCTGTAATATCTGTGTTCCATATTGTAATGTAATATTTGAGTGGTTGTATTGTGAACCATATGAAATGCCATGCAGGAGAGGGGCATTGATTAGTGTGAAGAGCTGCTCTTGTATAGAAATTTGTATGCCCTTCCCAAAAGAGGAGACCCATCCATACCACACTGGTTATGGTTGGATCTTACAACGGGAAACTCCCTACATCTAAATTGAGAAACTGTTAACAAAAGGACTGAAGAATCCTATTGCTGTTCTGCTCTCCTCCTCCTGAAGATGAGGCATGCAAGTGAACTCCTCCCATCAGCTGAGTTTGCAGCTCAGAGCATATGGCAAGTGGGGGCAGGGTAAAAATCCCAAACCAAAAAGTAAGGTCTCTATGCCGCTTCGACTCCCAGGGAGCAAGGTGTTTCTAGACATAAGCAAAAAATCCTCAGCTGCTTAGGCAGGGTCAAACCTAAAGAACAAATAGAGCCTGCTGATCACAGACATCTATATTACTTTTTGAAATGTAAGGCTGTAACTCATTTGTGTGTCTATGTTTGCTTGGTTTAAGCTTGTAAATAACTTTCTAATGTCCTTTTCCTATTTAATAAATTGTCATGTAATTTCCTATACAATTGGCTACAAGTATTGTTTGTGGTGTGAGACCTAATGCACAACTGACCTGGGGTAAGTGACTGGTTCCTTGGGATTAGGAGTAACTCTGTGGTAGATGGCCCCTGACACCAAGAATCTCAGCAATATTCAGGTTACTCCTAATATCGCTGAGATTCTTGGTGTTGATACGCTCACAGAGATACGCTCACCTGTGTGCTAAGATAGATTGGAGTATCCAAGGAGACTGTGACAGTGTACCCCATAAGGCTTTATGGTGGGGGGGTGCTTATAAACGTACGTATGACATAACTGGAATATGTTTTGTGCTGCCTGTGCCATGTAATATATCTCCGTAAAGGTTATGGTCTACTATATGTATTCATCCTATTTGTACATATATATCATTTTCTACTTGAGGTTAAGAATATGGGCTGTATGCTTGCTTGGTTTCTAAGTAAGCTTTGTGAGGCATTTGGTCAGCTTCTTTAGGAAGGAATTCGCCAGGTTAAGTACCTGATCAGGAAACACTTTGAGAACAATGCATCTTGGAATGCTCCAATCCACATAAGAAGTCTTCCTGGAGACATGCAGGATACCATGTGGACAATGGCTTCGGCCTGTAAAGACTGAGTCATGCAGGGACATGTGACTTGCCCAGGTGACTCCAGAACTCCATCTTGGAGCTGGACTTTGCATAGGAGGGAGGAAGGGGGTCTCCACCCACAAGAGAGAGTCTATTTAAACCCATGGGAGACCCCTCCATTTTGTCTTCAGCTGGCTAAGGAAGGAACCTCTCCACCCTCTCAGGATACTTGAAGGGAACTGGAACAAAAGACAGTAACTGTAGGAGGTGTGAGTGATTGCTGGACCCAGGCTAAAAGGAGATTAGCCTGTAAAAGGGAGCATTCTGGAACTGGTGAGGAACTTATCTGTATTTAGTTTGATTAGACATAGATTTGGCATTTTATTTTATTTTACTTGGTGACTTACTTTGTTCTGTCTGTTACAACTTGGAACCACTTAAATCCTACTGTCTGTATTTAATAAAATCACTTTTTATTTAGTAATTTACTCAGAGTATGTATTAATACCTGGGGGAGCAAACAACTGTGCATATCTCTCTATCAGTGTTATAGAGGGCAAACAATGTATGAGTTTACTCTGCATAAACTTTATGCAGGGTAAAACGGATTTATCTGGGTTTAGACTCCATTGGGAGTTGGGCATCTGAGTACTAAAGACAAGCAAACTTCTGTGAGCTGTTTTCAGGTAAACTTGCAGCTTTGGGGCAAGTGATTCAGACCCTGGGTCTGTGCTGGAGCAGACGGGAGTGTCTGGCTCAGCAAGACAGGGTGCTGGAGTCCTGAGCTGGCAGGGAAAACAGGAGCAAAGGTAGTCTTTGCGCATCAGGTGGCAGCTCCCAAGGGGGTTTCTGTGATCCAACCCGTCAGAGAGACCATCTGTGACTATGTGTTAAGGCTGTTAAAATGCCTGAGGAGTTCGCACTTGGTGCAGTTGGTTGGTAAAGAAAGTTTAGAACCAATTTGGGGTTTATGTCCTGGTATTCTACAGCCTGCCCTGAGGTTGGTACTCATGCTCTTGCATTACTGTTGGGAGTGTCACAGCAGCAACAGTGGCAAATATTTCTTATCTGCAAAGATTACCATTGACTCAGTCACTGAGCCCTCTTAGCCTCTGACAGCATATCATTAACAATGGGACCAGCAAAGAGTTCTCAAACAGCTCCAGGAAAAACAGAGGGGTAGAGAAACCTGCGGAACAGACTGGATGCCTGTCATATCCACTCTGCCGTAAAAGAGAGGACAGAACTTTTTCATTTGATGCTTAGGACTTTCTAGTAGTTATCATCTAAAACTTTGACTTGTGTCAAAGGGAAGTGGCACCAGAAAGAAGACATTTCTTTCTGTAACAAAATCACTGGGAAAATGCTGAAGCCTGTATCAGAAGTGTAGCTAGGTGTGTCACATGCACTGGAGAGCATCCTAGAGAACCTGGATATATTTCACAACTATTCAATATCATTGGTTAATTTTTGTTGGAATTTGTATTGTATCTTTCTATATTTGACGGGGGGGCTGAGCAGAATGATAGAAGTAAAACAGAGGCCAGAGCCTTTTCCCATTGGTCTCTGACCTTAAAGTCAAGGACAAAAGTTACACCCCCCCGCTCCCAACTTCACTGGGAACAAGACTGAGCCAAATAAGGTGGAAACTGTAAGGAACAACTAGTGAAAGTATCCAAGTCAATTGTACCACAAGGTATGCTATTTTTTTACACTTGTTATTCATGGGTTTGGCATTTTTGGTCTGTTGTTCCAATCGGACAATGTACCAGGATGCCCGAGAACTAAGGGCCAGATCTTGCTCCATTGAAGTCAATGAGAATTTATCACAAACCTCAAAAGGAGCAGGAAAAGGCTGTCATTGAAGCTGGAAGAGTCCTAAAATGCAGCTCACAGCTACCCTCCAATACACCATATTATAGATATGGAGACACTGTTAGTGGAGACAAATGATTAAAATTACAGTGTACACTACAAACCCCACTCATTCTTAGGAGTAATTTTGTAAAAAAAAATAAGTCTACATTTCTGATTGCTCTGGATACATCTCTGGAGTCTTAAAAAGAAAAGTAGCATCAAAGGATTTCTAAGTGGATCACTTTTTTTTTTTTTTTTTGATGGTGGGTAAAGTCTTTTCCTGAACCTTCACTCAAAACTCAAATGAAACCTTTTTGAAGTGAAAAACTAATTTTTCTTCACACAATTCTGCACTTCCAGATTCCAGGCAGGGCTAGAATTGATAATATTTCAATTCTGAGGAAAAAGCTGTTGTCAGGATAGTTCTGGCCTAAACAGAGGTAGTAAATACACAAAATCAATAACATCTTGTTCTGAGTACATTTCTCTTTTCAGGACAAACCTCAAGCCTGCAAAGGAATCCATGTGAGGGGATGCTTCTGTAGGATAATGAATCAATTTACATGGTCAATGTCAATCCGATTATCACCACCTCAATTTTGGATGTTTCTCAGATCAAAACCACAAGCCATTTTAGGTTCATCCATCTCCCTAGTTGAATTCCATCCATCATCACTTTGCATTTCACTTCAATGGTAGCATATTTATCTTTATTTCCTCATGTGCTGTAGTTAGTGAAGGGTAACTGTGAACTTTGCTTGATGTAATTTTATTTTACAGCATACAGAGATTTTAATTACGTAATTGTTTAATTTCCATACATCTTAATTGCCATAATTAAGTAGGCATTTGGGAAGTGTTAAGATTGTTTTTTCCTTCCAACAGATTAAATTTAATTTTTTACTAGTACATTTTTCTTTGATTTTATATTGTACCTTTCACCTCCCAGAATTGTCTCCTTACAATTGTGTATGTACCTATGCAACTATTATGATTTAATTTTCTAGTACTGCAGCTTTAAATTTCTAGGATTCTGCTGTCTGTTGGAAGTAGCTGCCATTGTGTTCATTTCAGATGCAGCTTTTTACAGAGTAGATACACTGTGCTCTCTCTGGACACTTTATTTTTGTTCTTATTTCCAATAAACTTGAATAAAAATCATTTTGACTGAAAGTATACTGTAGCTCTTTGTGTATGGAAAACATCACAGCTATTTGCTAGATGTTTCTTTCTGGTGGTCTTACAAATTTGCACCTGATTTCTTAGGCATTTTGATGCCAGGTCTCTTCAAATCCTTCACCCATCGCATCACTTTTAAATATCTCTCTGGTCTCATTTCTTTACACTCCCCCTCACCATTTCAGTGTGTTGTCGATGGGAGCTGTTGGGCGCTGAACACTTCTGAAGGTCCCTAAATGGCTGCTGAGTTCTTTTGAAAGTCTACCTTAAATGTTTATGTTGTTACTTGAAAATAGCATGATTTATCTTCCAAGCTTATTTTCATTCTGCAGCCCGTCTTTCCCAAAGAAAATAGTAACAGCATAAGATACCCACACTTCATTTTTACAGAGCATTTTCCAACTGCTTCTGAAGAACTTGCTCCAGTTTGTTGTGCTGAAACTTTTTAGTGTTGGGGACATCAGGCCTTTTAGTCAAGGTGCAAGCTCATCTGTGTTTCGCAATAAATTAGAGATGGGCTATTGCTGGATTATTGAGTGAGAGACTCCTCCAACTTTGGGGAAGTTCACATCCAGATGTGGATCTAAACTTTGCAGTTTGGGGCCATCTCTAGCAGGAAGGATCTGATGCATTACATTTCTGTGCACTTTGAAGCTATACACTTGCTGACAGCCAAGACAATAACTTTGTGCAGGATACAACTGATTCTTTACAAAGTTTAATGCTGCTTTCCTGCTCCATCTTCTTACCATGTCAGCATTCCTGAAGATCTAAGTTCAGTTGTACATACAAATTCCTGGTCTAAGGGGAAAGAAACATTTTGTTTTCTGCTTACCAAAACAGACAGAAGCCTTACACTCTGATTCTAAGGAAAGGCAAGAAGAACAGCATTGTTTCTGAGGCACTTTCTTTTATTATCTATTCTTTTTTATTACTTTGAAACTATTGGAATTCTGCAGTGAATAAGATAAGCAAGAGAACTATAGGTTTTTTTTTTTTTTGGCAACTCTAATATTCCCTTAAATCAAATGTTTGCTCAGAAAGAAGATGTGACTATTCATTGCTTCCACAGTAAGCTAAATCTTGGTCCAAAGGAATTGCAGGGTCACAGGAATTGCAAAGAAGGACAATCTATGGCTTTCATTCTTACTTGAAAATAGGTCAGAGAATGATGGGATTTATCAGTCACAACAGCAAAACACAAAACAAGCACCAACCCCACCCCATTGGTAAACAGGGTCATTATTGTACAGAAAGTGTTATTCCTTTATGCCGTGCAAAAAGAGAAGTACAACATACCCTTTCCTTCCCCACACATTAATTTAGAGCTTGTCTACACCACAAAAGAGTTGCACCAGTATAGCTTACATTGATTTAAAACCAATATAGTTTAACTATCCACACAGCTGGGCGGACACACATTTTGGTATGAGAGTGAGTTTTTCTGGTTTATTTAAATTTGTTTCTAATCAATTTAAGCTAAACCAAAATGTCTAAGCCATCTAAACACATATTTGAATCAAAGATCTTCAAAATAAAATCTTGCTGATGGAGGAGGGAAAAAAATAGAAAAACATTTTGTGTTAATATCAAGCATTAAACTTGTTATGCTAATCCAACTTGTTACCATTAAGAGGTCTGTGTACTGGCCAGAGATTTTTAAAGATGAGTTGACTAGCAGTTGTAAGCAGAGAGGTATGAAAATAGGGGCAGTGAAGAGACAGGGACAGAGTGCCATGCACTTTGGTAGCAGAGTGGTTTCTTGGATGACTATGTAATTTAGAGCAGGATTATAGTTGCTCTAAATTATTCTGAGGATAAAAGGTGCCCTCCCCCTTGCTGGTCCCATGATCAAGGAAGCAAAAATATAGCTTAAACTCAAAAGCCCCTCTTTCAGTGTATTCCAAGGTTGATCAGTCCTTTAACTGTGTACTGGAAGCTTGACAAGGGCACCTAGGGCCATGAATAGGCATTCTTATGTGTGAATAAATAAATAAATGGCCCTCTAATTTCTGAAAATGAGTTTTTAAAAGTCAATTATTTCAATAATATTCAATGATTTCAAACCTGAATGAGGTGACCTCAGTTTCTGGTAGAAAAAAAGTCATATTGAATCAGTGAATGAACAATAGGGCTTTGTCACAGACCTGCCTGATCCCGTGGACATCTCATGAGGTAAGTTCCACTAATTTTCAGCAGTTCCTTTAATATCTAACTCAGTATGGTCCACCTGGGCCTTACACACCACAAAATAAATCAAAATTCTCTCACTGACTTGAACGAAAAGTCCTGTCAGAATTAGTCTTCAACCAAGCCTGGCTTCTTGGGTTACGGCAGAGGAAGGATCCTTCCTCCCTTCTTCTGGTTTCACCCAGAACTGCCTTCTGAATAAACTGACAGCCCTTTTTAATCTGGTGTGCTGACCTCTTTTGGCCACTGGAGGACTAAGTCTCACTGATTCCACCAGCGGTTGCCCCTGTGCCCCTTTCTAGGCAATCCCTAAAGGTTCAAACTCTTCCATTCTTTTCTTAAAGGGACACTTCCCAGGATGAGGAGCACCAAGGCAGTGTGGTCTCTGACAATGGGTAGTAAATGCCTGGTACACCCTGTCTCAGGTTTATTATGTTGTTACTTGATCCCTGTGAAAAGCATCTAATTTACTTTCTTCTTTTTTTTGGCGGGGGGGCGGGGGGGACTAAAAAATGTTACCAAACCACAAGCATCAGAAACTAATATTTTTGCTCTTCAGTGTTTGTTGCTCTTTTACATCCCCCGTCCCCGTGCGTGGGGAATCCCTTTGTGTGTTGCAATGTTTGGGGTTAATAAATCCAAATACATTAATATTATTTTGCATTCCCTCAGCAATTCTCTGCTTTCCTGATGTTGTGTAAAGTCCTTGGGGATGTTTGTAGAAGTGAGTTAAATAAATGTTATCTGTATTGTACTGTGAAGGTGGAGTGCCTATTAACTCATTATCTTAACTTTGCAAGCCTGAGCTCGAAAGCACTGAGTGGGGAAAAATTTGCAGATATTCATTTGCATTTATAAGTAAATATCAAATTAACCATGTATATGTCCCTTTCATTTTCACTTTTCATGGATGCTCAAGTATTCAAGTTTTAAGTGATTTTTTAAAATATTTTATAAAACAAATTTTAAATTGTATATTTGATTATAAAATTTGCAATTTGTACTATGATTAGTTACATAAATCGCATAGCATGAATTGCAAATATTAAATTTCAGAACTGAATATACAGTTCATCAGTGGTGCTGTAATGCATCAAAGTTAAGTTAGTTAACTAAATTATAGCACAAGATGCCAATAATAAATTTAATTGTAAACCCTGCATTTCAGTATAAGTGCAATTCACCTTAAGGTACAACACAAGGCTTTTCCACCCCCTACGCCCTATTTTTAGGTCTTATATGGGACATAAATGGTACATAAGCTATTTGCTGGCATTCTGTGGAATATTGAATTCCATCCAATTTGGGCAATCTGCAAACTGACAACTAGTTGATGAGGAATTTTGTGAATTACAAATAATGACTGAAAGAGAAAATGTGATTTGATCATGGGCAATTTGTGAAGAGAAAAAAGGTGAAATTCATCTGGTAAGTTATTTATTGTGACTTATTTGCTCAGCTCTATTAACTACCTAATGAAAATCATGAGCAAGCAGATGGATAAGTGCTAAATTAATAATGCCCAAAGTCTAACCCCACTGAAATCAATTTAAATTTTAGTTGTGAACATTACAATGAAATCATTGGACTCCTTGTACCAGTCAGATCCCCAGATACCAGTCCGATCCTCACCTGATACAAATTAGCATAGCTCCACTGACTTCAGCAGAGCTCCATTGGTTTCCATCGGTTGAGGGTACACCAGCTGAGCTGGGGGCTGCATCCTGCTTCACCCCCCTCCCTCCAGCGCTTGTGCCGCCATACAGCTGATTAGCGCAAGCCTGGGAGGGAGGAGTGAGGAGGAGGAATGCGGCATGCTTGGGGAAGAGGCGGGTCCAGGGTGAGGATTTGGGGAGGGATCCAATGGGGCAGTGAGGGGGCGGGGCTGGGGGTGGGGCAAGGGCGGGAATTTGGGGAGGGATCCAATGGGGGAGGGGGGGCGGAGTTGGGGCGGGGGGGCACGAGCCCCTTCCGTCTGTGCACTGGAGGGCAAAATATCGGGACAATTCGCGTCCCAACCAAATATCGGTCGGGACTCAGGACAAACAAGTAAATATCGGGACAGTACCGATAAAATCAGGACATCTGGTCACCCTAAGGTAATCTATGTAAGAAAATGCTGGAATCTGAGGGGCTGCATGATTCAGGAGACTGGTAGGATAGGTGTTATCACAAAAATACCCAGTACAGCCAGAATTCTTATTGGAAGTCAAAACATAGGAACCTAAGATTGAAATGGACTCAGAAACTGAATTACTTTCTCACTCCTAGGGGGTGATCTCTGCAGAACATGGCGAGGTCACATTGTTGGCTGATGCGAGGAAGCCTGAACTTTTGCTGCCCACTTTGTGGATGAATAGGGGCTCTTTTGTTAACTCAGCAACTTTCATAAACACCGAATCCACTTAAAAAGGTAGAAAAATAAAAACGGTAGCTTCTGATGTGCTTTCATTTCCCTCCACTCATCACAAATGTATGGCCTTCTGTCTTTTCAGATACATCACATTAAAACAAGAAGCATTAGCATGGCTCTTGAGACTGCTGCTATAGTAAAAATTCACTGCAGGTATTTAAAGTCTCAACCTTAGATTAAGTGGGTTTTTTTTTTAAAAGGATTTCCCCCCCCAAACATAGGATGACCAGACAGCAAGTGTGAAAAATCGGGACAGCAGGTGGGAGGTAATAGGGTTATATAAGACAAAGACACAAATATTGGGACTGTCCCTATAAAATCGGAACATCTGGTCACCCTAGCCAAACACATCTATTCATTTGTTTTGAAATTACAAGATATTAGACCTTTCATAGTTTGGGGGTGGTTTTGTACTCCTATGACTCAACTGAGATTTTCCTGGCTGTTGCTGATAGTGGGGACTTGGATCCTTTGCCACATCCTTCACATTTTAAAACCAGCTATTGTGAATGGTCCATAAAAATATTGCATACTAACATAATAAAAGCTCTGCACTACAGACCAAGAGGGCATATAATAAATCATCATGTTGAAAATCCAAATATCAGCTCGCAAAAAAAAAAATTGTTGCAGTGAAGTGGGTCAAGAATTTTTTTTTTTAAAGGGCTGGAATTGTGTATCTCTGGAACAGACTGTACCCTTGGATACAAACACGTGGCTCTCATCATCTTCACTGGGAACCCTGAGCATGCATCAGATGCCAGAATTAGGACCGAAAGAGGGTTTCAGGATGTGATATTTATTTCCACTTCTGAATCCTACATCTTGTCATTTCAGGCACATTCAGATCCAGATTTTTAGTTCAGACCGTTGTAAAGATGGGACCATGTAGGATTTGCATTTCAAACACCCCTAAAATTCAGGCGTGTTGGCATTTAAGGTTTGGGTTGGAGCCCATCTCAGAGAAAATAGAAAATATATTTGTACAATGATCAGGATCTGACTTGAAGTTACACATAAGCCTATGTGACTATAACAGAGTTTAAAAGAGAACTGCATAAATTCATGGTGGTTAAGTCCATTAATGGCTATTAGCTAGGACAGGTAAGGAATGGTGTCCCTAGCCTCTGTCTGTCAGAGGGTGGAGATGGATGGCAGGAGAGAGATCACTTGATCATTGCCTGTTAGGTCCACTCCCTCTGGGGCACCTGGCATTGGCCATGGTCAGTAGACAGGATACTGGGCTAGATGGACCTTTGGTCTGACCCAGAACGGCCATTCTTATGTTCTTATGTAAGCCTTTTTAAAACTCCTTTTACAGAGGTACATACAAATAAAATCACCAGAACTAAAATGGCCACAAAATATCCTGCCTGTGTAGGATGAAACCCTGGCACTCAGACTGTGCCAGAGCTTTAACATAGCACCAATCATGGAAGTTCTGAAAGAGATAAAGGGCTAGATTCACGAAGGGGCTTAGGTGCCCAATTGACACTTTTGTCACCTCAATCCCAGATTTAGGTGCCACCAGTATTCACAAAATGCCCTTGCAGCTGTCACCTCATCTTGTAGATGCCTGAACTCACTTGGTGCCTAAGTTTTTTTTCTGTAAAAGTTCACTAGGTGCCAATGTTTGTGCCTACAATGTATCTACACATCTGACAACAGTATTTGTCAGAGCCCATTCTGCTAGCCTGGTTCCTTATGTAGAGACAGTTTCTCTTTTTTACACTGTCTTGGCCCTTTTACTTTCTACCATTTAACATAGAAACACATCTTATTTCCTTGTGAGAATTCACCAGAAACAGGCTAACTCCTTTAGGGCACACGACTGGGAAATATAAAGAAAGTCTGATATCTGTAGGCATATTGTTCTGAGCCCCACTAAAACTCTTTCCTGTGTCTCTGTCAGTCTCCCTACGTCCCTCAAACCCACACCCACACCCATCTGCTGGCTTTACAAAGGCAGCAATTTTTCAGACCAGCTCAATCGAACATCTAATTTCAGTTGTCCTGCCAATGGAACATCGTAACTGACCATCCGTGTTTACATACATCAGTTTTTGCATGCACAAAAACTTGATAGCCAAAATGTTATCCTTTGAGGACAGGACAAGAAGCAATGGGCTTAAATTGCAGCAAAGGAGGTTTAGGTTGGCCATCAAGAAAACCTTCCTAATTGTCAGGGTAGTTAAGCATTGGAATAAATTGCCGAGGAAGATTGTGGAATCTCAGTCTTTGGAGGTTTTTAAGAGCAGGTTAGACAATTACCTGTCAGGGATGGTCTATATAATACTTAGTCCTGCCTTAAGTACATGGGACTGAATTAGAAGACCTCCTTTCCAGCCCTGTGATTCTATGTGCACACACAATTTTGAAGGGAGAGGCCTCTTTGAAAATGTGTTAGTAAAAATCAAATGTAAATACACAAAAGCTAGGAAATGTAAAGTTAAACATCCTTGAAACATAGGAGTATTCACCCTGGAGGTGCTTGCATCCAATCAGGGGACAAACAGTATCAGATGACTTCTGACTAACTGCAACTCACCAATTTAGTTTGAATATCAACTACTTGTATAGAAGAAGATCTAGTCATCCTCCATGTTTTCTTCCTTTATCTCTTCAGTGGGGGAGAGTTTCTTCCCCCTCTCACAGAAGTTTTGTTTTTTTTCCCCTGGATTGAAATGGAGGCAGGTGGCAGCTGCCAGCTCTTTCTCCCTCAACATGGTGCAGGCTTTGGAGAGGGGAGGCAGAATGGGACATTCCTATTCACTCCCCTTAACTCTTTGGCTCCCCTGATGGCTGAGCACAGTGCTGCTGAGTGCAACCCTTATCTCCACAGAACAGTTGTCAGGACCCTATCAGCAGGGCAAGGAGGAAATGCTGGCAGCAGCACTCCTGGCTCTGGGGGTGAGCTACCTCACTTCTTCCCCAGCCTGTCCAGATCAGCCTGAAAAATATGGAGTGGAGATTCCTTAATGTTACATTTTTATATTCTTAATTAGGTATATTTTCAAACCAGGCTATGTCCCTTTCCCTGGGAACAGCTTTAGACCACAAAACACTATTGCATCTCATAAACCAGTAATCAGATAATTATAGAAGCAAATGAAAATTTCATTTTGCATGCACAACCCGCAGGCATACATTTTTGCGGGTGCAAACTGTGCTGCAGAAAAGGGAGACCAGGCTCTGGCTGAATATACAGCCCACTACATATTCCACCCATGCCTCAGTACTCAGATACATAAGGGATTTTGCCTTCACTTCCTTGCCTTTGTAGCTTCAGATCAGGCCCTTAGCTTTTTGCACACACATTTTTTTGTGTGTGCTTTCCTGCCAATGCTATTTTTGCGATTTATCTCAGTTTTAAATCTCAGAAAAGTGATAGTGGAAAAGCCTGTAAATCCAACTGGCAGTGGGATGGGTCTACTATGCTCTTCCTCTTCAGCTGAAATATTCATATGTGCACAGGCAGAGAGACAAGGACTTGCAATCGTCTCTTCTAGTGACAGCACATTTCAAAGACAGTTAAAGGACAAATTTGAGATTTAGAATTAGTGGTAATATATTAAAACATGTATGGCTCTCTGCCCAGATTTCTACCATAAAGTGAATTGATTATGGTAGTTATGATAACACTTTACAACAGTTCTGCTGTAATTTTATATTTAGCTAAAAATACAATACAAGAATAAATGATGTCTTGTATAAATATATGTGCATGCAGACACACACACACACACACACACAAGTATGAGGGCATTATTCAGAAGACACACTAAGCATAAAATAAACATCCAAAATATTGATGTCTCCCTCTCCATTACCTATAACCAGCTTTTGCTCTTCCTCCTCGCAGCTCAACACAGTTGATATTTGATATTGATATAGCGTGAGTGTCCGGTACAGCCAATTAAAGGAGATGGGTTTCCAGCTTTAAGTTGCTTACCGGAGGTATGCAAATACCGATTTTTTTTTTAAATCATTCAATTCACACGTGTTAACGAATATTTGCAGATTATTTGCTCAGCTCTGTAGACTTGTGAAAGAGGGGAAGGGGAGTATTGTTAAATAATTTATTTTTAAAATATAGCAAAAATTATTTAAAACTATTCACTGAATATTATTTGACCAATTAACAATCCAAGTAGATAATGGACAGATGAAGAGTGGAAAAGGAATGCAAACAAGTAGTTGAAAGGTGAAGCTTAATATGCATCTTTTTAGTTGCATTTTTTTTCAGTTTCAACAAACTGGCATTTTCCAGTAAAAATGGTTTGTTCAAAATTCCTGCCCAGTTCTAATCTATACACATTTACCAGTTGTGCATTACATTGGTTTAGCCAACTACACTATTTGAATTTGGTATGTAGCAAGGATTCTCTAATTTAGAGTTGGTTGCTTCATAAAGCATTGTGTGCCTCTGTTTCAGTAACTCTTGAGATATTAGCACCAATTAACTTTCCATTTTATGGAGGGGATGCTACCAAACTACATCATTATTGTGGGGATCTGTTAAAACGGAGCTGGTCTAAAGCTTCTCTATACCCCCATGCCTCTTATGCTGGATCCCTGAATGGCAGTATAATTAAAGAATTAAAAAACAGGATGAAATATACAGTGATTAAAGACTTTAAAAGGTTAATTTGGTGGTGGGTGATGTATTTTGATTCAGACTGGTCTAGACTTTTTTCTAAGCAATTTGTGCATTCCTGATTTGAAGACATACCCATATGTCAGAACTTATTCCTTAATCTGTGTTTATAATTCATGTTTTTGTTGTTTAATTATACAGAGGTAGCTGCATATTCCTGTGTTTAATGTGCCACTGGAGTAGTTCTGTACCCTGTACATGCTGAATAATGTCTACTTTTCCCAGTAAAGTAAGTAAATGTGACAAATGTGAAAGAGAACTATATTATTTGTATTAATATTATATGTACTTCTGTCTTTCTGATTATTATCATGTCTGCTTCATGGATACAAAGAGTTAACCTAACAAGGGAAGTTACTCAGCTTTAGGAAGGCAGACATTCTGTGCAGATAAACCAACTACTGATACTTAACCAAACAGTGCAGGTGTGAAGAACTGTTGTCCAAGGAGAGACTATCACAAAAAGGCTAGGTTTCAGAGTAGCAGCCGTGTTAGTCTGTATCCGCAAAAAGAACAGGAGTACTTGTGGCACCTTCGAGACTAACAAATTTATTAGAGCATAAGCTTTTGTGGACTACAGCCCAAAGAATGCATCCGAAGAAGTGGGCTGTAGTCCACGAAAGCTTATGCTCTAATAAATTTGTTAGTCTCTAAGGTGCCACAAGTACTCCTGTTCTTTTTACAAAAAGGCTATTGACCTGCTAATGACTCTTCTTCTTCCTTTGAATGGCAAGAGAGGTGATTAGCAATTTTCAAATACCCAAAGACAGATTAATGAACCAGTGACTAGCTTCAGAAGTGGCTTGGTGTAAGTCTGAGGCCAGGTCTGCACAATAGACTTATATCGGTATAACTACGTCACATCAGAGATGTGAAAAATCCACACCCCTGAGCAACGTAGTTATTCCAACCTAACTCCCTGTGTAGACAGCCCTAAGCCTAAGAGATATAGCTACTGCCTCTAGTGGAAGTGGTTTAACTATGCCAACAGGAGAAGCTCTCCTGTCGGCATAGGAGCATCTTCACTTAAGTGTTACAGTGGTGCAGCTGCATTGGTGCAGTGTTTTAAGTGTAGACCTTTTCTGAGATGCCACCGGCAAACCGTTGAAGCAGACACTGATTTACAATGTGATCTTTAGTTTGTGACTGGTGTTGTCTCTCATATTCCAGAGGTGTAAGAGATGATAGTATCTGTCATGCCACGTTTTGAAACAATTCCATGTGGACAATTGTTTCTGGGGTAAGTGAAGCCTGTCTGGTCAGTAATCAGGTGTTTGTTTTGGACATTAGCATTAATCTCAGAATTCTTTCCAGTCCTCCTCAGGATTGAATGAGGACACTTTAAGAGTTTTAGCGCAATCCCAAAAAGGCTTTTAAAATTTCAGACTTTTTTCAGAAGATTCTGGAGGTCCTTGTGAATTGGTAAGTAACTCACAACTTGACCATGATTCGACTGTACTCATGGCCATGAGTTCTGTCTCTCTTTCTCTCCAGATTTTGGGTAGGGATATAGGTGGACAACCATTGAACAGGTGTTGATTTTAATGTTCCAGTTATCAGTCTCATCGTGGGAATTAAGCTGCATGTCCAGATATTAATTATGTGAGCTGCCTGCCCAGATTGGTGTACAATATTCAGCAATTAAATATACCAGTACTAGAGTTGGTGTTAGAAGTGTGTGCGCATAAGCACTAATGACTGATCCACCGTAACAAACCCATAGGAGAGAAGAATGGGGGGAAAAAAACAGAGAAAGGACAGAAAGAGACAAAACTATTAGAATTTGCTGTTAAAAGGGAGGCTTGCTCCAGAACAAGACGACAAGACTGGGCAGCAGGAACAGAGGTGCCAAACAATCCGGGACTCTGCAGAAGATGCTAACATAGAACAAAAGGACTCTCAGGAGTACAGTAGTAAGAAAAGTGAGATATGGCCTTGAATGCAGCTGTTCATTATTTTTCTCTAGATATGTATATCTATGGTGCTTCATCTATAAACAAAGCATAAGTGATTTAGAAGGACCTTTGCAAAGTCTCTGCATTACTTGCTTTAACTGTCACAAAGTTTCCAAAGTGTGAAACAGTAATGCAGAGGGTCCACTTCTTTCGAGGAATTCTGGGAAGCATCCATTAGGTACTGGGGAGATTTGGAAGGGCCAATACTAGTTCTAAGGCCAAGGTAGTTTGACTGCAGAATCCCATATCTCAGAAAGGGGTGCTAGACAGAGGAGCTGCACTCCCAAGAGAGTGCCTAAAAACCCAAAGTTTGAGACTAGAGCTGGGCAGAAATTTTCTGATGGAACATTTTTTCCATCAGAAAACGCTGATTAGTCAAAATTGACCCTTTGGCATGAATTGGTTGATTTTGACAAAATTCTGATGGAAACCTGTCTGGGTTTCTGTCTTCCCAGCTCTTAAGCAGCCTGCCTGGCTGGCTTCCATGGAGCCAGAGCTCCCAGGCTCTGGGCAGCCCTAGAGCCAGGGGTCCCAGGCTCCCAACTCGTTTGCATCCCAGAAGCACTGGGAACCCTGATTCCCAAGCTCCAAGGCTCCCTGAGCTGCCCAGCTTCACATCTGGAAAGTTGTCAGGGCTCTGCGTAGCTTGATAGGACCCTGAGACATTCCTGAAAAGGTTGAAACAAAATATAAATTCAACTTTTTCAAAACAGAATTTCTTCATTCCCATTCTGTGGGAAGTTTTGCATTTAAATGTTTTTGTTCTGTTTTGGAACAACATTTTTATTTTTAATTTCAGAAGTTCCAGACCCAGCCAACCCAAGCACGTGGGATCAAAGGTCTGATTCTATTACAGCAGCCTGGTGACTATCCACAAGGGGGAACTCAGCCAGGGCTGTTACAGTAAGTTTTTACTGTTTGTTTACTCTTGTTAGCTATACAGAGTCAATACTATCATAGCAGAGTGAACTGTATCCTGTTCTGGTTTAGGTGTAAAAACCGTTTCTAAATTTTCATTGACATTGAACAGGAATGCCATACCTATCTGAACTTTGTACCTTTGAAAATTTCTTCCAAAACTGTTAGCTAAACTCTGAAAATCCCAGAAAAATATCTGCAGTTAGAAGTGCCCAAAGGAGATAGATCCCCAACTTTCAATGGGAACTTGGCACCTAGCTCAGGAAGATGCCTTCAAAATTCCCTGCTTCCATTATGAGTGGAAGGCAAAGCTAGAAAGAACTCCATTTGACTTTAAAATCCCAAGGTGAGTGATCATAGCTGGCATTTATTTAACCACTGTCTCCTCCATCTTTTTCCTTGTAAATTGAAAAGTTGAGATATGAAACCTATCAATGCCAATCTAGACTATAACCACACTATTCCACACAGAGCATTATAAGTACATGAGTTTTCTTCACACATACTATGCAATGTATCACAGGTTTGGAGAAATAATATATTATCTGCAGTCTGAGATATTAATCTTACTTTTTGTCAAGCTTCATATAAGTGCTTACTTTCAGGTGTTTGGTGAACATACTGTGCTGTCCCATAGAAGTTAAATTAAAAGACAAACGGGGGTAGGATATTCAGCACTACAGGTGAAAGGCTATGCTTTAATTTGGCAAAGTGAGTTTAAATTAGGCCTTAGTCTAGGTTGGTTCCCTATTATTTTGTACCATTATCTTGGCTTTAGAGAATACTTTCAAACACCTATACTTGTCAAATCTTCCACAGCCATCTGATTGTCTCCTTAACAGAAAATGAGAGAAGCAAAATGTCAAGAAGAGCAAGGATTATCTTAACCTTGTACTACACTGATCAGAACTCTGTGCTAAGTCAATGATTGCAAAACTTGTTCAGAATAGACTGATGACTCAGTCTCCCAGAATGCTAATCTTCAAAATCAGTGCAGCAAGAGGCAAGAGGATTAAAGTCACATTCACTTGTAATGAGACCCATCATTAAAGGCAGACCACAATCCATTGATATGAGGTGGCTAGAATGTGTAATTACTTTTACTTTAGAAGTCACTTTAATATCCAGAATTTAGAATCATTGTTCTCTCATTACCTTTTACCTATTATTTCCATTCTATTCTCTTACAATTTGGCTAACTCCTTAATAAAGCTTTCACTTTGCTGCAGATATTTGGTTCATGGCTTTATGTTATATAGAAACCTTTCTCCCCCCGCCCCCCCTTTATAGGAGATGAGCAACTTGATCATCATACAGGTTCAGCTTATTCACCAGATACTTTTTAATAATCAAAATGAAATGATTGGGTTATTCTAAAACATGCTTTTTCTACTTTATTCACTTATAATTCCCTACTCCCTAAGAATACTAAAAAATGGGAATTAACTAGACCTTCCAAATATTTGTCCTGTTTTTCTTTTCTCTCTCTTTTCTAATGTTAGTGTATTTTACCCACAGCCAAACAAACTGTTAATTTATTTGAGGGCGGGGAATAGGATAGGACACTCTACATGATTAATTAGCCAAAGTATATGTGCTAAATGCAAATAAAGAAAGAACAGTGCCAAATTATGCATGCTTCACATTCACTAAGGCTGAGCTGAAAAATACAGTCTGGAAATGTACAGATTTCTACCAAGTCCTTCTTTTATACTCAAGGGACTAATTCTCATTTCAGCCACACAGCATTTTATTTTTATCATTGAAACTGGGAAACAAGCTGGCAAACATTTCTGAATCTTAATTAACCCGTTTAAAAACATTTCACAGCCACACACTTGAAACATGTTAATTCTGGATTTTTATTTGGTCTAATCTCTCTCTCTCTCTCTCTCTCTCTCTCTCTCTCTCACACACACACACACGTTTTATTTCTGCTGAAATGAGGATCTTTTTGTCTTCTAAAAATGAGTAGTTATGGCTCTTGTGTGAATTAACGGGAGAACAGGAACAATATTCTGAGAAATCATATCTAACTTGCATTAAATACTATATAATTAAAGTAATGAAGAGAGATTTCCAGACGGAGTATCACACACACAGACAGTGTATTGTTTATCAGAAACTCTGATATTTCCATATATGCAGGTTGGTACACAAACAAAAGTGCAGCCTATTAATTCCTGTTTCTTTTCAGACCTAACTCTACTCTAGTGTGTTACACTGCAATTCTGGATTTATTACCACTAAATAATAGTACAAAATGACTGTAATTACAATTACCTTTGCCTTCAATTTTTCCCTGTCTCTCAAAAAACTCCCTTGAAGGCTTTAAAGCAATATAGCTAATAAAATAGATGACTGAATGCTTTAACATAGATGTCATATGACAGGTCTGTAAGCATCAGCAGCAAATTGACTATTGGGCTATATGGCTCTTCTGATATTCAATGGATCAGACAGTTTGTCCTGAGTTACCCTTGATAGAAACATATACAATTCAGAGTGATTTGGGGAGGAGAAGGTTGGAAGGGAGAGGTGGAAGACTTAATTGATCATTATAAACTATAAGTATTTTTTCAGTGCAAGTCATAGATTCAAAAGAGAATTATTTCTTTTCTTTTGGATACCTATTTAATTTTATTTTTGTCACCAAGTCTACTCACAACTGAGAACTGCGGTGTCAAATGGGGGAAAAATAAGAACCATAAGAAGGCATATTCCAAATACTCATAATGCAAAACAAAGGAATAATGTCATAATTATCAGCTGGAAACTTGCCACACAATGTGTAAAAAGAGGCATGCACCATCTGGTAATCATTTTTGAGGCAAAATGGAAATTAAGGGCTACAACAAAATTAAAAATTCCTGTGCACAGGAATGTGGCAGAATCACCATAGGGTGCATATACCACTTGCTGTCATAGCTGTTTACCAAGCATGTATATAATGCATAAATAATTGCTACTTTCTATAAGGTGCTTTGTGTAGGTTTCTAAAGCAGTTTACAAATTAATGGAAATACATAAATATTTTAAATAAAACATAACAAAACACGCACTTGACTTACAGACGTAGATATTTCTTAGGACACCAGCATTTAGTCTCTGCTTTTTTGGAAGATACAGTTATGAAGGCTTTAGCTGTTACTAAGTGTATAAAGTAGTGTGGAGAACTAAAATGCCGTTTATTAACTGGAAAATAATGAGTTTCAAATTTCAGTGCTCCTTACTTTTAAATATACTAATTTGATGATGTTAATATATGCAAATTACTCTCTATAGTTCATGTTTATAGCACTGTATCTCATACATATTCTACTATATCTAACCAATAGGCCATTTCTTCATTTTATAATAATACACACCCTTTCAAAGTATCTTTGTTTATATTTACACATTTAACTATGCATGGGTATTAGCATTTGATTTGTACACTAATTGATTTGTAGATTTCTCTTTCATTTGTATTCAGGTGAATAGAACATGAAGACAGTCATGAATAACAAACAAATGTAATATTTCTTTCATTAACAATACAATTTATTACCACAGACTATGTATTGAATGCACCAGAAAACCATTTACCAATGTGTGGTAACCCTCAAATAATGTATCTACAAAATTTTCCCTCCGCACAGGACAAGAGCTTTCAAAACATTCACATAAAACATTTGAATGAGTAATTGCCATGATTACACATGCAAATGGATGCTTGTTTGGGTGCTCAATTACTGCACAAATTATCTGAAGACAATTTAAAAAAAATTGGCCCCTGTTGTCCCTTTGACCTGAGTGTTAGGCAATATTTTGGCCTTGCGAGTTTGATTTCTTTAGAAGGAGAAAGTGATGATAGGAGTCATGCATTTTTCTGGTGCAATCCTGTTTATTTACAAAGTATGTCCATCAAGTCCTGTTTCCCTGAACACAGTAGAAGCAAAAAGGAACAATCAGGCTGTTTCCTTGCTCACAGTTTTCAACCCTGCCTTTCCAGTGAGTCTTCTGCACCAAGGATCTCTGTCTTTGTTCGTTCCCAGGGTTATTCTCACAACTGCTTCTTTCATGCTTTGCTGGCTTTCTCCTTGAAAACACACACACACCTCTCCTATTAGTCCTTTTGCCCTTGTATTTACAACCAGTCCCAAAACCTCTCAGAAGGTAGATACCCCGTCTTGACCCCTTATTGCTTTTGCAATAAACTTAATGTACAGCTTAACTCTTTTTAGGCTGATCAAGTGAAAACAGTACTTTACACTGATTATTGCCTTGTATTTCTTCCTCAAACTCATGTCATTAAAATGCATTTTACAAACGTGCACTATGTGCAAGATAAAATCCTCTGACATTCACATATGCCGAAAATATTTCATGAGTCAGACAATGATTTACAGGTTCACAATAGGGGAAAGAGGACTTGAGAAAGCCTGTAGGAGTCTTATTGCCCTCTTTTCCTTTCCTGTAACTCTGGAGGTTCTGCATATCAATGGGAGTTGTGGGTGTTTCATCACTCATGATCAGGCCCATTTCCTGTACTCATAATCTTTTGGACCATCTAGGACACAGCGCTGCTTCCACTGACGTCATGGGCAAACTTCTATCTTCAATTGATTTAACTGATATGGAATTTTGTCCGTTTTTCTACTGCCTCTCTCTTCTATTTCTTTACTAAAGTACATTAAAATTGAAACTGAAGAAAATATTACCACCTACAAAGATATCAGTAGGCTATTGCGTATCTGTGGCATTTCAGATGCTGATACTATAATAGGAACCAGTTTTTCAGGCTTCGTTCATTGTAACACAAGCCAAGGTCCCCACGGATCTCTCTGAAGCTACCATTCCATGCTCTGCTCATTTTGAAAATCTCACTGTTGGCTCAAGTTCTCACAAGATGGCAACATCATCTGTTATTTGTATTATACACTAAATGAGTACCAATAACTGCTCTTTGATGTTCATTTGAATAATAACAAAGTTAATTACTCGCATCCTAAAATTATGTGACCATTTAGTTGGTTGATTGGTAAACCCTGAAACTTCTACCCCCAAATTCATTTTACAGTTATTGTAGGTCAATGCACTGAAAACACTGGAATACATTATTGGCTTCAACCAATGCCCATTGAAGCAAATGGAACAACTCCTATCCCTGAACCTTAACCAATACACACCCCTCACACACATACTTTCTCTCAAATATGGCACTTTTCCTATGCCCAGAAAGACATGTCTATCAGCATAATAAAAAAGGATAGAAATTTATATGACGAAGAACAATTGAAGGTACATTAGTGAGGATAAAATTACAGTCCTCATGCTCCAAGGGAGAAATTAATCATGAGCTGGGGTCAGGAACACATTTCTGTCTCCAAACTACAATAGAACAATATCGCACAGTTAACTGGATTATAGGTGTTTTATGCCCTTCTCGGATGTATCTGGCTTTGGCCACAATCAGAAAAAGGTTCTACAGCTCGATAAACTAGTCAGCAATTTTTATTTTATTTTATTTTTTTTAAGGAGTGAGCTAGTATCTCCAAGAATAATCCTAATGGTACACTATTGGGATTACATTTTATCCTTCCACCTTCCCCTGATGTGAAGACAGACATTTCTTTTTGCAGCCTTAGTTCTATCCAGCAAGGCAGGGAAGCCACCTCATTAACTTAGCTGTTTCTGTGCCATAGCTCTGCCACTAAGCCAAGGTATTAATAGTTCTAGGCAAATAGATGCATTCATTAGTAGTACTGTACTTGGCAGGAATTTTTCAGCGAAATATTGTTTTAATCAGAAAATGTCAATTCATTGAAATCAAAGTTCCCTGCAGGACTTGGTTAATTTTGACATTTTTTTTCTTTTGAAAAATATTGAGAAAATAGTTTTGGAATGAAACATTTCTATTTTTGGTCCAAAATGACTTTATGTTTCAAACTTTTAGTTAATTTGCAGCTTTAACGGTTTTTCAAGAAACTGAAAGGAGTTGAAATCAAAACAAAACTCAATTAAAACAAAACATTTTGATAGACCTGAATGAAAATTTTTCATATAATCCTTTTGTGAACATTTCTAGATTTTGGACTTTTTTGTCCTGGTTCAGGATAGGCAATTTTGTCAAATTCTCAAAAATCCTTCCAGGACACGAAAAACGTTTCCTGCCCAGTTCTAATACATTTTGTGTCACAAAGCAAAACAAACTTATTTCATGCATTTTATGTAAAGGGGTTAATTTGGGTCAAATTTCTTTTGGCATCCATATTATTTTAGTTTTGAAGAAGTGTGTGTAACATGCTAGGAAGTGTTTCTTTGTCTCTCCCTGGTGGTAGATCCACATATACAAGTTTATGAGTCTGTTATTATCAATAATGTTATGTACAACCAGAGGCCCAGGGTTCAGTCCTTGCAGAGAATATATCCAGGGCCATAATAACAGTTAGTGTCTTGTAAAGGGCTTTGACCTGTTGTGGACCTCTGAAGCTCAGGGAAAACTTCCCAGGCCAGGGGGAGTGTGTAAAAGACTGGCAATGTGATTCTTTGTTCTTATTCTAATTACTTTTTGCTGACAATGGAATTTCTATATTCAGAGAAAATGTCTTTTTATTCAGCCAATCGCATTTTTTAAGTTATGATCCCTAAGGGTACTACAATTCGGGGCATATATACAGCGATTAAACTGAAAGTCATGGATATACATCATAGTATCCCCTTAACAATTACAATTAAAGAAACCTCTTATTACAAAGCAGTAAACTTTCCTTATTCTTTCAAGACAGGGTATCTACCTTAGTATGATCCTCCAATGCTACATAATTTAGTTGAAATTCTTATGCTTCATTTGTTTAGTAATGGTAACTATGTATAGCAAGCTGAAGAGTCAGAATTTCGGAGTTAGATATTTGCACAGAGCCGTAATTAGTCTTTAACTTATTAGTGGCTTAGTTTTGAACACAAGGTCACTTGTCAATGATTTATGACCAAGTTAATACAAGAAGCCAGGGAAAATCCCTTTGATATGAAGACATGTAGATGTATTCTTCATGGGTCCAGTTCTGCCACCTTTTCTCTTACTGATATCTGATTCATAAATTTTTAAGGCCAGAAGAACCTTACTCTTCAAATAGCCACAACAGAAATGGAAAGAAAGGTCCATTGGTGTAAACCTAACTTCTTAATCCCAGTTCTGCCACCCATACTCATGATGAGTTATAACTCATCACATGACTAGTCACATTGATTTCAATAGGACAGCGTGCGTAATGATGGTAGCACTGAGCCCTTAGTTCTGTGAAACACAACTAAACAAAGAAAAGGGGACAAAATTAGATTTTTCCAAAGGAATAATGAGATTCGGGCAGTACGTTACTATCACTTTTGACAAGATATTTTAGTTCATACAGAAAGTTGTCAGTCACCAAAGAGTGCTTTGAAAGGATTTGGGTGCACATAGAGAGAGAAGGGAGTACACTTTCCTTTGAGGATTTCATCCATTCTGAGTGTGAAGACTACATCACACTGGCGACAGAACATACGCTTCCAAAAATAAGTTTAGTTTCTCTCCCCACACCTCCCCAGCCCCCTCTCTCCTCTTTTTGTTCATTGAAATGCTGAAGAGCTTGAAGACTCAGTTTGAGATTAATGACTATCTGTTGGAATGGTTTGACAGATCCATAGAATCGAACATAGTATCAGTATCACTAAAAACATAGTATCCTGATGTGAAAGCCTGTATTATTTTAAAATACTTATGTAGATCTTAACTTTGGGTCACAAACAATCCTTCAATTTAAAGCACACATTTGAAATGCTAAAATAAAATTAAATAATTTCTATTTCGGAGCATATTGAGAATAGAACAGTATAGGCACTCAGAAGTCATGATAATAAGCATTCTATTAAAAATCCTAGATACAGAGAACATCTTTATTATATATAATCATGTAAGGGATATAGGCAAGTCCCCAAATGGCTGGTATTAACCTAATACATTAGAAAGGTTGTTTACACCAAATAATTTAATTATGACCAGAGAACAGTTTCTATTGCATTTCCCTTCAATAATGTGGGGAAATTTTAGGTCTGCATGTTTATGAGGAAATGATATGAACAAAGTCACGCTGATCATGGAACAATGAAAAGTCAGATATGCAATAACCAAACTAAGGGCTTGATCTTGCATGGAACCAAGCAACTTGAATTCTCATCTCATTCAATGGGAGTTGACAGTGATCAGCACCAGTAGGTCAGATCTAATTTGGACATCTGAATAAAACCTCTGCAAAGTTTTGGGGGCACCTCTTGATATTAACTGCTGCTTCTTTACCCCTTGCATAGTCCTTTGTAGCCCAGCCTGTTTATATTATTTTCCCAAAAAATATTGTTTTCAGTCTCAGTGGGCATCTTTCCCACTATTTTTTTTTTTTTTTTTTTAATTTAGCTGGCTATGCTTCAGTGGAATTGCACCAGTCTGGTCCTTTGAATTCTTGTTGCAATGTCTCAGGCTCTTTTTACATTGCATTAATACAATTTGCAGTGGTGTAACTACACTGATGTAGTTACACTGATACAAACCAGTGATTTATGCCAGTGCTGTTTACTTGGGTAAATCACCAGATTAAGATGTTCCAGCATAAACCCCACCTTTCACTGGTGTAGTTGGGGGTTTGTGTCGGTGTTACTACAGTAATATAGGTACACTGATGTGAATTTCTTTAATGAAGGCTATTCTGTACTTATCTCAACAAATGTTTACACCTGCACCCACTCACTGACCTACATAGTAAAAATTCACACATGTCAAACCCAGGCACATACTAAAGAAAAACCCTATGAAAAGCATATAGTCTCTCATGCATGACAGCTATGGCAAACACTCTGACACTGTACTGCACATGCTCATATAAAAACAGGGCAATTTGGGGGGGTTTCTGGTATTTCTGCTTTGCGTATTCAGAATACAAAACCAAACACTACAATTTTTTTAAGATGCTGTGTCAGATCCTATAGCTATCTGTATCTGAAATAACAAATTACTAAGGGTCCAATCTGGCAGTCTTTTCTCAGACAAAAGTTCCATTGAAGCCAATAGTCATATGGGGAATTTCATAGGAATAAAAAAGAATAGGATCAAGCCCCAAGTGAACATTATCACCTCCCCTGTTCCTCAGACTTAAACACAAATTAGGAACATGCAAGAGGATTCAGCAAAAGCACCCTTAAATTGACAAATCCACAGTGGATTCAGGAGACTACACAGTAGTTGTGCCAGATAAGCTCAGGAGTCATTTTAAGGTTGGATCATCAATCACATCTTTCCTCAAGTGTTCCTTTTGAAAATCATCCAGAATACAGTACCATTTTATACCTGGTCTGAAACTCCCCCATTGACCTAGCATTACCAATTTCTTAATATTTAAGATGACAGATGGAGTGCTGGGATTTGAACCAAATACTGACCTTCTGTTCTCATATGACTAGTTCTGCCTTTACTGAGAGTGTTGTCGGAGCAGCTCAGTGCTGGTTAGCTACTCTGAGACACTGTTATACTTTATCAGCTCGGAGGAATGGAAGTCATTTCCTCAGCATTCCATACCAAACTCCTAAGTGCACCTGTAATAGTTTCATCATCCTATGAAGAGATTTACATGGTTATCTAACTAATACATCATTATTTGTATGATCATTAAAGGCCAGTCTGGAAACCCCTTACTCCCGTTAGTGAGCTGTTACTGGCATGAGTAGTCCCACTGAAATGAGTTGGATTATTTGAGGAATAAGAACAGATTTAAATTTTATTAGAGAATATTTAGAAAAAATAAACGATACAGAAAATTTGAAGCGTTAGTTATTGGTCATTGGGGGTAACAAACAGAGTATAGGGGTATGTTGGTGTTTTGGGGCTGGGCAGCACACATTGTATATACAGACTGTAATATCCTCAATGAGGGGTGGGTAACCGGTGGGCGGGATCAGGAGACAGTCGATAAGCGGTGAGGGTCTATCACCCATACGGGAGGTAGAGACAGTCATAGGTATAAGTAAGCGGGCTGGGTAATGGGGATGGGGTGACCCTCACGTGGCAGGATTCAGCTAGGTTTGGTGGGTTCAGGGCTCAGGGGATAGAGTCCAGCGGGGGGTGTGTGTGGGTGCACGAGGTCTCCCCGGCTCACTCTCGGTATTGGCGGTGGCCGGTGATGTGCTTGATGTAGATGTCCCGGGACCAACGGATAGTGTCCGAGACCATTAGGCGTCTCATGAGCCGTGCGTAATGACGGCCCACCCCACAGGTCCTCAGCACGCGTTCGTTACACGGGTCCCAGGCACCCAGGGCCCCAACGAGCAGAGCGTCGACGTGCACCTACTACTCAAGGCGAATAAGTGTACTAGAATCTAGACTGTAATGATTTTTTAAGGGGATTAAAGGAAAGGTAATCTCTACAAGGACAAAGAAAACCTAAATAAGCTTTTGCTTAAGGTGAGTAAACTAGAACTTCAGAGAATATTTCCTGAAACTTGCAATAGCAAAATGATAGAAACCATCATGTTCCAAATGTATCCCTAGTGCTGTTCTTTGATGTCTCTTTGAACAGACAGCTTGGCAAGAACCCCTTTTGTTATCATTCATCATATTCAAAATGTTCCAGGTGTCATGCAAAACCTACAGAACTACATAGTCAGCTATTTGGAGCCTAATAAATGACTGTAATTCCAATATTTATGAAGGCTCTATGACATAACGGAAAGGAGCTTATTAAAACAATAGCTGGAGAGAGATAAAGTGGCTGGCAGCTAGTGAGCACTCTACCCCTTCCCCTCTCGTTTCCTCTTTCCCTCGCCTCTCATAAGATGTGTGCCGAAAGGGACGAGTGTAAAAGTAGAGCAGGGAAGCTTCCTAAATAAGGACTCAGCACAAGTCTAGGGGCAGGGATTTAATTCAAGGCTCCTTTTGTTGATAGCTGCTCACAGTACACTCTGAGCATTTAGAAACTTCATGCCTGTCATCAGCCCTTTAACAAGATTGCAGAGCTTTAAGCAGAGCCAGACATCAAGCTTTAACAGCATCACAGGATGTAGATTAAAACACCCAAGTCTTTATTTATACTCAAGAAACAGACACCTAGTTCTTCACCTACATGAAAACAGAAGTCCCTCTTACTGACTTTATACATGCACTTGTACTCTTGTTTTTCCCCACAGATCTTCTATGTGGGTCAAGAAGAGTGTGCTAGTGTTTGTGTATTCAAACAGGGCAGGATGGGATGGATTTATTTACATGGTACACACTAATGGATTTTAGAAAGATGGCCTAGAGGGGGAGGGATAGCTCAGTGGTTTGGCCTGCTAAACCCAGGGTTGCGAGTTCAATCCTTGAGGGGGCCACTTAGGGATCTGGGGCAAAAATCAGTACTTGGTCCTGCTAGTGAAGGCAGGGTGCTGGACTCGATAACCCCTCGGGGTCCCTTCCAGTTCTATGATATATATATATAGAGAGAGAGAGAGAGAGAGAGATACCTATTTTTTTTTAAAGGGAAGAAAATCCAATTGATCCCCAGCCTAGGGATGTTGAAGATGGGATTAGCCCATCTGTGGGTATCACATTCCAGGGTGCAGTTCAGGCCAGTGAAGGGTCACCACCTGCCCTGCAACCTTGAGTGTGTCTCAATGCTTTGCTGCTGTTGGTCCCAGCCTAATGTATGCAGGTCACACTGAGTATCTATGTATACCTACAGCTCTGAACCCAGCAGCCTACCAGCAAAACAGCAGGCATACTCGGGCTTCCAGCAGCGTTGGTTACTATTTTCAGGGTGACCCCAACACATTCCCAGTCCTGAATTTCCCCCCAAAATGTGTGTTCTGCACTGTCCAGTCCTCTCCCAGAGCAGGCAGTTCAGACATTAGAGGTCTGTTGCTCCTCTAAGGGATCAGTATGCAACAGTTCGCTGCTTTAATTGGAATTACCAAACAGTTCCATTTAAACACAACACTGGCTTAATTTTGATTAAAAAATAAAATGTGTTTATTTAATGACAAAGAGAGAGATTTTAAGTGAGTACAAGCACAAGGTATTGAAGTCAGAAATGGTTACAAGAGAAATAAAGATAAAATGCTTTCTAGTAGCTAAAACTTAACAAGGTAGAGTTGGTTGAAGGTAAAATCCTTACCACAGATTCCCAGTAACATCATTGACCAAAATCTAAGGGCTGGTTCCTTTGTCATCTTTGGTAAGAGAGAGAAAAAGAGACAACCTAGGGTGTTTTTGTCCCATACATTTATAGTCCAATTACCCTTTGAACTGCATTTTCCTGAGGGTTACCCCTAGATAAAGTTCTTTACCACTGTGAGGACAGAGACATGGAGTCTTGTACAGAGATTCCAGGTTGTTTCTTGCTAAAATACAGATCAATCTGTTACTCCCCCCTTTGTTGCCAAAGAATGGCCACTTAACAGGTGATTGCCAATCAACTTTCATGACACCAGGCTAGAAGCATCAGCTTGTCCTTTGTCTTTGAGAAACCAGTTTACCCTCTCTTGCTGTCCCAAAGACCTTGTTTACTACTTATATGTAAATTGAGGTTTAGGATTTCTTTGTTTAGGATAGACCTGTTTAACAACTTCTGCTTAGTCAGAGCTATGAGAGTTTGAGTGTGTGCTAACAACCTCACAGGGAAATCATAACTTTACATATAGTTTATCTACTCATCTTTCACCACTGAATTATTAATTTTCAAATGGCACTTCACAAGGCACATTTTGTACAAAGATTATTACCATAGTGAATACAGGGGTGCATTCGATCATTGTATCATTTCCTCCTTCCCAAAGACCATATGGAAGCTCCTCTCTGGAGATCAAATTCTGCAAGAGGGGAAAAGGGTTGGGCTAGGAGAACAAGTTCTCCCTCTACAAACCTTCCCACACCAACCCTCCAGGGATTCCACTCAAGATGTAATACTGACAGAATCAGCATTCACTATGGTGCATACACCTTCCACACTGTGAAATCCCTGGATGTAGATGCCCTGAATGCAGTGCCTTGAAAACAGTGCAGGCACAGAAAACTTTTATTTAGACATCCCGGGTCTTCGATGGCCCCGCCTCAGATCTCTGTGTGTAGGGAGCTCAATTGTGTTTTTCTGTGAACTTGTGTTGGCAGGGAAGGGTAAATCCTACTTCTCTTAAGGAACAATCTGGTGGAAATTCTGCAAAGGAGAGCTCTGTGAATTTTTGAGTCTCAGAAGTGTGTGTTTCATGTACAGTCAACAATATGGCTCATGGATAGACAGTCCCTATTTTATTACCATGTAAGCCTGAAACATATTTTTATGCTACTATTTTAAAACCAGGAGGAAAAGATACCTAAGTCAGGAAATCTAAGTCCTTCACAGGAACTACTGATAGAGGAAATGGTGTAGCATCTAAACCTGCAAAACTAGAGGGTTTTTTAAGTATCAGGGGGTAGCCGTGTTAGTCTGTATCTACAAAAACAACAAAGAGTCTGGTGGCACCTTAAAGACTAACAGATTTATTTGGGCATAAGCTTTCGTGAGTAAAAACCTCACTTCTTCGGATGCATCCGAAGAAGTGAGGTTTTTACTCACGAAAGCTTATGCCCAAATAAATCTGTTAGTCTTTAAGGTGCCACCAGACTCTTTGTTGTTTTAGAGGGTTTTTTGTTTGTTTGTTTTTTCATTGAATATTAATAACCTGCAACATCAGATACTATTGCTAGCATTTGAGCCCCATAGCAAAGTGGTGACATTCACACCAGCGAAGCTGAGCACTTCCCAAACTGAGAAGCAAAGCTAGGCATGGGTTGTTAGTGTCGGGATTTTTTAAAAAGCCTCCCACACACCCTCCTTATCTACTGAATAAATGCTTCTTGGAGGAGAGAACTATGAGATGTATAAAGGTGAGGTGTTTATTCCCATAATGTTTGACAAAAATTGGTTGAGCCACTTTTGAGTGATGCAAGCATAAAAGATGTTACTTTTGAGATCATGTAGCAGAAAAAAAGCTAGATACTAGTGCAAGCTAGAAATTTCAAACCTGACTTATTCTATAGTTCTCACTGGCAAAGAAAAACAATTCAAGTTTGAAGAAAGTTGATTTGGTATTTTTAAACATATGAACACTTTTACATTTGGCATGTTCACCTGCATGTTAGAACATTTTCTATTTGTTTTTTGGCAGTGGCATAGTAGTAAAAGAAGAAGTGGATAAACTAATCTAAACTCTACATTCCCCAAATGAGAAGTGGGTAAGCTCAGTTTACCTGAGTTTACTCTTGAATGCACTATTGGCTTGCATGTCACTCTGGAGCTAAAATAGTTTAGAATGTTGAATGCATATTGAACCATTTCAGCTTGAATGTTTTGAATATCTTCAGCATTTTGGCTCAATCCTGCATCCACTGAAGTTAATCTGAATATTGCCTTTGACTTAATGATGCAGTATAAGACCTTTTACTTATTAAGGTATATTTAAATGGCTAAGATCACCTTTAAGCTACATGCTTGCTTCATTTCCTTGATTTTTCTTGAACCCCTCACCCCTCTCTCCCACAAAACCAGAGAAACGCAATGTAAAATGCAAAAATAAATCAATCCCATCCATAAATGTCAAAATAATCCCAATGTTAAAGACTAATTCGAGTACTATATAAAAATGCATATGATGTAGGTGAGCTAGTATTCTGAAAACTATAGCTTTAGACATTTTCATACTTGTGTTCTTAATTTCTTGATCTTAATACACCTCTACCCCAATATAACATGGCCCGATATAACACGAATTCGAATATAACACGGTAAAGCAGTACTCCGGGGGGACAGGGCTGCGCACTCTGGCGGATCACAGCAAGTTCGATATAACGTAGTTTCACCTATAATGTGGTAAAAAAAAATTGGCTCCCGAGGACAGTGTTATATCGGGGTAGAGGTGTATTTTAATGTTTGTTTTGGCAATGAATTTTAGTTTGTTTTAATTTTGTGACCATCACAATTAATAGTGATGAATAAAGGTGCATGAATAAATCATAACTAGGATTTTATTTTAATTTTTCCTCTTTTCCTGTTTACAAATTGTCCATGAAAACATCACTATTTTCCAGAATTTGAGATCGCTAAAAGTGTTTTATTCAGAAATGTTCACCAAATTATTTCTGTGGAAAATTCCAGGCCTACAGATTGTGTCATTTATTGTGAGTGTGCAATATTTGAAAATTTCTATTTGATGGTTAAGATTTGATTGATCACCTTGTCTGTCTCTCCCCTTGACTGGAGGAGCAGAACTCTTAGAATTAGACTTCCAGTGTGAATGCTTGTAATTAAGTAAAAAAATTGTCACTCTTTCCCTGATATTCTCGAATATTCAATTGAAATTCACTGTTTCAGCAACTATTTCTCATTTACTAGAAAGTCTGCAAAAACTGCAAACATGGGCCAAATTAATAAGTATAAAAATGTGAATGAATATTCATGGACAAAGTTTTCAGCTCTCGAGGTGCAACTTTTGCCACAACTACCGATAGCAACATGGATCTATTGAGTATGCATTTACTTATTATACCAAGGGATATTTGTTATCCCTTGATCAACATTACATAACATAATCAAGATAACATCTATATGATAGGTAGCGATGGCTCAATGTGAAAAAAAGGTTTAGACAAATGCTGCCTTGAGAATGATGAAGTGAATAGGAACATCTACTTCAATGAAGAGCATATTTTTTTCATAAGGGGCTGTAAATGACTTTGCTATCACTTAAGATAGGTCTCAGGAGGTAGCTGGTGGCTAAGATCTTAAGATTCACAAGTTTATTTTCTCCATCTATTAGAAAGAATTTAAAAAAAGAATTAGTATGTGATACTATAGCTGACACATTTGATTACATGATAACCAATCATAAAAATCCTCCTGACTGAATCTGGTCCTTAAGAAGTTCATAGAGGAGTATGGAATTACATATTATACCAAGGAGATAAATCAGTTATTATATATATGAATAATTATATGGACATGACTCCTTATTTCCTATATGTCTTTGAACGAAGCTAAGAATAGGAAGGAATTTTCATGCAAGTTTGATCTAATTTAGGAACTGAAATTTGCTTGAAGTTGCGGAATCCAAAGAGTTTTCATCCAGTGGATTTTAGGTTTTTGTGGGTGACTCATACTTACAGAATGCATTGCTGCTTATTTTTTGAAGTTATTTAATTCTTGCAGAGGGAAAAGTTAGTCTTTTACTTAAATTACTTCTTTTTATAGGCCCACAGAACAATAAAACAACCAGGTGCTTGCAAGCCTTCCTCATAATCCCCCTCATGAAGGAAAAACAAATTAGAAGCCGAGGCACTAATTCTGAATTTGATAAAGTGTCACAGCTAATGAAAGTAATTAATATCACTTTGAAACAGAGTCATAAAATGGGTCAGCTGACCTTTGAATTTAAGCTTCATTATTTTATTGTTCCCTCCTTCGCCTGCCATGGTACTTGGTTGAGATCCACAATTGGGGTCAAAAAGTCATTTTTCATTAGGGTAACAAGGCATCCTAGGAAGGTGGAATTTTCTTTTAGAATGTTCATAATTGGAACTTTTAATTCATTTGATGTTTGGCAACTGACCAGCAAGGAGCGACTATACGTTATGGACATCTTAGGTAGATATGGTTGAGACACACTGGTATGCTGAACAATGAAAACATAAAATACTATACAAAATGTTTCTCAGATTCTGTGGTACTGGTAATTAACATTGAAAAGGTCTGAAATCAGTGGGGTATCTTTTGTTCTGAAACTGGGAGTTCTGATTAGGCAAAAGAAAAGCCAGTTTATTATCAGGAGCAATGCTCAATTTATGGCTAGAAAAGGATGTATACTGACATATTGACCTGCCTGTTCTCTACTGCCCCTAAATTTCAGCATCCTTCCACATATAGGGCCTGGTCCTGCAAGGTACCGGATCCCTCAACTTACACTGATGTCAGTGGGCTCTACAGGCACCATCACTGTAGTTTCTGAGTACCTTTAAACTCCTTTGACATTTAGAGCCCTCAGAGCACTCAGCACCTTGAAGGACTGGGCCCATCATGGGTACACAGATTTCCATTTCTCTTTGCCTGTACTGCTGGCTGACACTACATCCACCCCTTCATATTATTTTTTCGAGTAAATGGCACCAGTATATGGTAAGCCACGAATGTAATACTAGGACAGACTGCTCACAAAAAATCCAAACTTCTGTAGGCCTCTGGGTACTTTTGTGGACGGAAATAAGCTCAGTTTAAAAATTAGTTCTGCCGGATTCTAAAACAGAACAGAAGATTTTCCACAGTGAAGAAATTCAAAGTTCTCCTCTCATTAAGAAATCATTAAGCCTCAGGTTCTCTTTAGGAAGCCAGGCTAATTAATTTAAAGAAATCTTTGTCATATGCAATACAGATTTCAGCAACTGGCATAGGTGGGTGAGTTTGCAAGATCTGGGGAAGGGTATGAAGGAGAAAGACTTCTTTTGAACTAGTTTGTGATTTTAAAGGGCAAAACTAAGCATGGGTCTCTGTTGCAAGAAAATTAGTGCAACTCTTTTGTGCTTTGATTTGCAAGTGATAGGGAGTTGCTACTGCAGATAATGTTTTTGCCTTTAAACCCATAAGAACTACTGTGAAAGCAAGCAGAACTCATGACAGACCAGGGGGTTGAAGTGGAGGAACCCTTGCAGTGAAAGGAATCAAGGATTGTCTTTAGAACCCATGCTACCTGAGCAATCAGGTCAAACAAGTTTCCTATAATGAAGATCCATCCATTACCATGACATGCAGGCTGGAGGTGTAGATCACTTTCATGGTCTCCAAAGAAGCTGAGCAGTTATCAGTAACATTCAAAAATCCACTGGAAAGTCATTCATTTCACTTTATGGTCCTAATTAGCCATTTGTATAGTTCTATAATTAAATATGTTCCTTTCTCATCAAGTTTTTCACTTTAGTAATGATACCACTGTGCCACAAACAGGCCCCATGCTGTTTGGTTTGGGACTTATTCATAGCATTTAATTGGTCACCCAGTGGTTAGCCAATAACCCCTTCTATGGGAAGCAACACTCTGAATGCTGTTAATGGGCTGGAGGCACAGTGATTGCCTCCTGGTACCCAGCAGTACTGGGAATAAAGCAATTTCCTCCACTGTGTTGTGTGCCCAATAGCTAATCCTCTCCACTCCTGAAATGCACACTATTTGGTTATAAGTATTTGTGCTGGCTTACTTACCGCTGGGTTGTTAATAGGCAGTGATTCTTCAATGCTCCTTCAGTGAAGTTACAGTCTGCTTGCTGACTGCTAATTAAAACAAGTTTGCACTCTAAGACTGCAACTAAAAGGTAGCAAGGTCATATTATTTAATGCAGCAGTCTTTTATTTAACAATGTTTATACAGTTCTCATATGTGCACATTTTGCAAACATGCATGGCTATTATCAGCGAACACATCAATATAGCCAAAATCAGCCACAGACTAATCTCCTAGCCTTTGAAGTGTCATTGTTAAACTTCCCCTTTCTCTGGGACTGATCAGCAAAGACAATTCTTTCCTGAAGAAGTCTAGTGGTGTCTATTTCTTTATCTTAAATAAATAAATAAATAAATAAAAAGGAACAGTTAAGCCAAAAATGTTCAAAACATTACACTGATCATTTGACTCAATTTACCAAGTCACCTTTGTCCGGCTTGTCCTCGTCCGTTCCTCCACAAAGACAAGTCGATGCCACACCATTCTATTTTGTTGTGAGCACGTTCTTTTCATTTCTGGCCAAAGAGTTTTGTCATTTACCAAATATTTTCTTAAATGTATACTATAACCTTAATTAGAATTGCAGCAGCTGTAAAAGGTTGCAAGTTTAATAGAGCAAACAGGTAGATGGCAGAACCAAATCATATGTATTATATACATTTATTATATATATTCTGTTGAAAATCAGATTCTTATACAAACACCCATCACCATGGTATCTGAGTGCCTTTCTGTAGTGTACCGAGTGACATGACTATCTGTCACATGTAGTTGTCCCTTTCTTTTTCTCTCCCCAGGGAGGAAACATTGTGTGTTGCTTTGCTTTTTTTTAAATTTCTTCCTTTTTCATTGACAGCAAGTTTCAGAAATATTCTTTAGCCATGTTTCTCCTTGTAATATCAATAGGAAAGATAGAAAAAGCAAGTGAAAAAAAGTTGTTCAACTATGTTCTGTGCCTAATAGCTTTTCATTACTTTTTTTTTTAATTGAAAATTTGTTTTTCTACAGTCTTCAGGATGATGTAGGATTCTGCAGTTTTCAACAGGCTACAGCATAAAGCTTGCATAAGCCTTAACTATGTAGATTCTGCTGATATATTCCAGAAAAATGCTGTACCTTGGAAAGGAATGCAATATTTCTGAAAAAGCTAGATATTAGATCTATTTCCCCCCTTACCCAGGGTAAGCAAATTCTCAGCTGGGGTATACTGGCACAAGTCCACTGAAGTGAAAGTTGCACCACTTTACACTAGAAGAAAATTTGGCCCAAAGCCTTCAGTATTCAATATCAGTATAAAAACAACAAAACACCGCGGGTGGCGGGGGGAGGGGGTAGGAATGAAACTGAATTCATTTTGTTTCCAAAGTGCTGCCTTCTCTTTGACCCTGTAGTGAGGCAACTTCACTTTCTGCCAGGGTGTGTGCACTTCATCTAAAAACTGCTTTTACAAATCGGAGTGGATTCATGCTACCAAACATAACAAGAGGGAGCTTTTCCTTAGGCTCTGAAGAGTGGATATTTACTTTAATCTATATGACTTAGCTCTTATTGAATATTTGGTATATTTGAGCATTTAACTTCAAGAGTGTACATGAATGTAACAATTCTTGTTTCTCTCTCTCATTTTCAAGTTCACTTGTCTGCATATTTTTTTCTTCTCTCTCTTCATTTGTTTGTTTTACAAAACAGCAAAACCTCCTTAAACTGAAGTCCAAACAGAACAAATATTGCCTGACCTTCAAGGCAGACTGGACTTGATGACTCAGGAGTTCCCTGCAGTCCTATGTCTACATTGCAATAAAACACTCATGGCTGGTCCATGTCAGCTGACTTGGGCTCGCAGGCTACAAAATTGATGTGTAGACTTTCAGGCTTGTGCTGGAGCCCAGGGTCTGAAGGTCCCAGAGCCTGGACTCCAACCTAAGACCAAACATGTACACTGCAATTTTATAGCCCTGCAGTCTGAGCCCCACAAACCCAAGTCAGCTGACACAGACCAGCCGTGGGTGTTTTATTACAGTATAGGAATACCATTAGTGCTCATGTACCTCTCAGGGCTTTTGGTGAAGGCTTGGGTGGTCAAACGCATGCATGTCCAATTGACTGACTTGTATTTTGTTGGTTGGGGCTATATTTTGTGCCAGACTTAATGGCTCTGAGAGTAAATTTACATACATTGAGTCCCATTCACAGAATTACTCACATGCATAGGTGTTTGTAGGCTCGGTGCCTGATTTTAAATTGGTTTGTGGACACTAAATTCATATACAAGTGTCTAGCACATCAGGAAAAATATCCTTTAAAATCAATTTGAATTTAAAAAATAAAAAGCTCTGCTTCTATAATTAACACTGCAGGATATTGCAGATTAGTATAAAATATGATATTTACGCAGTGTGTATATTTATATAGTACATTGTGCACAGTTATGTATTATAACAATGCTATTATGTATATTATGTATGTGTACAGCATTGATCATATTATATAAACCATAATTCAGGGTGTAGAACACACATATGCATAAAGTCATTCTGATAATTTGTATCACAGTAATGGCTATTGTCCCAAACTCAGATCAGTGTCCTATTGCATTAAGGACTGTACACTCACACAGTATGGTTCCTGTCCTGAAGCGCTCACAGTGTCTAAAGACAAGACAAATACAGTGTTGGAGAGAAAAAGAGAGATTAAGCAAGTTGCCCAAGGTCACATAGCAGGTCATTGGTAGAGCTAGGAGTGAAACCCAGATCTCCTGATTCCCGTGCCCCATCCATAGACCACACTATCTCTCAAAAAGAAAAACCTAATTCACCAGCTGCAGGCTCCTTGTACTTGTATTGTTTATTACAATAGCAAGGTTATTCTTCTAGTTAAATTTGATTACTTCAAACTTATTAAAAAGTGCTTATGCTGAAGATCTAGGCACTTGTACATATATTTACAATGAACAAACTAATCCCCAAACAACTAACTTCTGCAGAGAAGCCTCATCTCACAAAGTATAAACTGGACAAAATCTCCCCTATTCCAAACACAAAAAATAATACACACACAAATAATATTTAGCACTTAGGGCTTGATTCAAAGCCTATTAGGGTCAGTTGGAGTCTTTCAACTAATCTTAATAGGCTCTGGAGCAGGTTCCTGTACAGCACTTTTAATTCGTAACTGTAAACCTCTCTCTGCAGAAGGTGGGTAAACATTACTATATGCATATTAGAGCTGGAGAAACTAAGGCACAGAAAGGTGAAGAGCTTCAAGAAGAACCCACAAGTCTAGTGCCCATCCATCATATACATATTTTAAAAACAAGTATTTTCTTTATTACTGCACTCTTATACACATTAAAAGTGTTACTGTAATAAATATTGTTATGCTGGAAGGTGTCAACGGGTGACATCAAGCAGGTTTTTAATCTATAGATGACAATCACTGACTTATTTAAAGTAAATGGGTGTACTAGGCACCTTTAATTCAGGCTAAATGGAAGGGGCAGGTAACCCCTTATTATGTAGTGAGAGCTGGAAACAATATAAGCCACTATCCAAAGCACTGGGTCACATGGCAAGGCCTGAGTAAAGACTAAAGGAGGGAGAATAAGAGAGGTTTTCCTGAGACTGATTGCAAATGCAGGGGCTAAGGGATAGTTTGGCAAGTTGTGTGTATGGAAGAGGCAGAAAGCCCAGAAAGCCAGCTGAAAACCAGAGAAGCAGTTATGAATGTGGACATCAGAGGAAACAAAGACAGAGCTCCTAGGGTACAGAACATGCTAAAGTGGCAGACAAATTGGGGATTTTTGAGCAAGCAATCTGCCTGATAATTTTTATTCCTACTATGTTCAGGGTAACAGGACTTTCTATATATTCTTTGTAAGGAAACAGGATTGCACCAAAGAAATACCAGACTTGTATGGTCAATTCTCCTCCTAACAGAAACTACCCAGCAAAGCCCCAAATAATGGCTAACTGCTCAGGTCAAAGGGGAAAGAATAATATAATCACCTGTTTGGAAGAGATAATCTAGTGTGCCATGAATCATGATTTAATTATTCCTAACTGATCCTTAATAGATGGCTGTCAAATCTATCCTTGTTCTGCTTCAACTACAGCAATTTCACAACCTTTCTTTGTAGTAGAGTGGGGCAAATAATTTGTAGCAAATAATTTGATGAATTGTGCCTCTTTTACTGTTTTTGTCCACATTAAGATTTTCTTGAATGTTACTAGAAACTTTTATTTATTGTATAATTTCTGCAAATAATTTTGCGTAGATTGTGAACACTCCATTTTATACCAGTATTCAAGCTGTGTTGGTTAGTTTTCTTTGGATACGTTGAGTCAATTGATGTAGTTTCTGTTCTATGACAGATTGAGTGTAACACAGTCAGAATAATCATCTTTATGAGTTCAGTACTAATTCTCATTAATATTTTCTAATATTTGCTTACAGGTGACCTCTAAAGGGAGGTCTAGGTTGGTTGATTCTGAGATGATAGGAACACTAGTGAAATAAAATGCCAAGAGCGGGAAAGTTGAGCAATTGAGGAGATAAATGATTTTTAGTCAAACTATCAAATTGATATTAACAAAAACAAAATTAAATTTCACTGCTTAATTAACTTTTTGGAGAATAATATCTTTGTTAAACATTCAGAACTCCTTAAAAGCATTCAATTTAAGTGTCAGAGCTAACAGTATACATTCTCCAAGACCTCCAACAGTACTGAGCATGAACAAAACTAGACAGATCTGTGTGTTAACCCTCCATTTGTCCAGCTACTCTGCAACACAAAGGAGCTCGTTAGACAGATTCAGCTATGACCAATGTTTATCACAGCCAACTTTCCTGCAAGTGTTCTTTAGGTATAAAAGAGAGAGTGCTTAACCCATACAACACCCTAAATGACTGTCCTGGTGTAGCTGATGTAGTCGTTCTTGTGCAGTCATTTGGAAAAGCCTATTTGCATTTAACCTTTTCTATGTAGAGTTTCATACCAAGTACAATCATAACAACACAATTCAATAGTAGTTCAACATATACTTCATTATCGCCTTTGCAATAACGATACCTTTGTTGAGTTAAAAAAAAGCTTGCAAGTGATATTTCTGTTAAGATAAAATTATTAAAATGCATTAAACATATTTATAACCAAGAAGCAAAATTAAAAGAATCTGGAATGGGTTTTCCTCTTGGCTGTTTGATTGCTAAGAAATGTTTTAGGAATCATCACTTCTAAATTACAGACTCCTCCTCATAAAAGAACAAATATAGCTCTGTTTAATGTACAGAGTATGAATTCTTTAGGACATGTTGGAACCCTCCTTCGAGAAAGCATTTCTACCATAACCAGAATGATGAATGTTGGAAGGACAAAAAAGAGATTATAGATCTACACCTATATCAGAGAAGGTGCTGAGCAGAAGACTTCACAAATAAGTACTCCACCAAATTTACTAGGGACCCTGCCATGTATATCTAAATTTACTTGGGAAGCACTACCATGACAGATGCTACAGAAACCCTAGAAATAAAGACAAAAACCTCACTTGTTCTGCTGCCAAGGGACCCTCCGTGGCTGTTGAAGAAGGAGCTGAATTTGCCTCTCAGTGACTCATTGGCACTCTATGTGCAAAGTGCATGCAGGACCCATTTCTTACTGTAATATATAATGCACATTGATTGCTGGGGCTTTTTGTGTATGTGTGTGCACTTGAGTAGACGATGGTCATAAGAACTGCAGTAAATATACTTAGACATCACCATAATATGACATGGCTATTCTAAAACATTCCTATTACATTCTTACAAAGCTTTGTATCCCTTAATATATATTTGAAACATATCAAAGCTAACCCTCAACACTGGAGTGTTTTTCCCTATTATATTCATTATGCCAGTGAATATGAGGTCTGTTGTATTATAATTACAATGGGTGTTAGATAGCCATTACAGAGTGGATCCATCAGCTGATGATGCCCAAAGATAGGTTGAAGTACCTCCTTACCCAAGCATCACAGTGCAGTGGTTCAAATGTGATCTGCACCCACTGGCAGCCAAGCTCCCCCGTCCTCGCCTCCTTGTTTCTCCCCTGCCCCCCAAGCGCGCTGCGTCTCTGCTCCTCCTCCTCCTCCCTCCCAGCACTTCCTGCTCCCCCACCACCTAACAGCTGTTTGGCAGGGCTTAGGACTTTCCTGGAGGGAGAGGGAGGAGCAGGGATGTGGCGCACTCAGGGGAGGAGGCGGAGAAAGGCGGGGTAGGGGCTGGGTGGGAAAAGGTGGGGTGGGGCGGGGACTTTGGGAAAGGAGTAGAATGGGGGGGCAAGGGCGGTGCATGGCAGGAAGAGGCAGGGCAGGGGCGAGGCCAGGGATTGAGCACCCACCGGGCAGAAGAGAAGTCGGCGGCTATATCTGTAATAATGTCTCAGTATGCATCCTCTTCATGGGTCACCTCAAGGAAGACTTTCTGGACAAATGCACCATGAAACCAATGATATACCTGAGATACATTGATGATATTTTCATCTTCTGGACAGGTGACCTAAACTCCCTCACAGATCTCTACCACAACTACAACCACCACCACCCATCAACCAGACTTTCTTTAGAACATTCCCACACCAGCATCAACTTTCTGGACACCATGATCAGCTTCAACAATGGAACCCTTCAGACAACTATATACAAAAATCCCACAGATCACCACGCCTATTTTTACAGATCCAGTAACCACCCCAAACACACCAAGAAATCTGTTATCTACAGTCAGCCACTCAGATATCACAGAATATGCTCTGGATACACACCTTAACACACTGAAAACCAACTTCACCAAACAAGGACACTCCAGAGAAATAGATCGTATCAATTAGTGGGCCACACAAATACCCCAGGATAACTTGCTTCAATACAAGAGAAAAAGAAATCTTCTGACCTCACACCACTAGTTGTCACCCATCACCCCAACAATCACTCAATATCTGATCTTTCATAGTCTCTTGCAACATGTGTTAACTCCTTATCTGTTCGACCTTGTATTTAGCTATGACGGTCTGCATATCTTTCCCAGACTGAAGAACAGCTCAGTGTAAGCTCCAAAGAGAGTCTCTTTCACCAACAGAAGTCGGTTCAATTAAAGATTTTATCTCACTCACCCACCTTATCTCAAATTCAGCATTTCTAGGAATTATGTCACAATATGGTGCAATATTATTCCCTGATCTATTACATTCAGAATTACTGTCAGTAGTACTGATGCCATGTCCACTATGGGGATGCAACAATACAGAAAACAGATGTTGCAATGTTTGTAGATCAGAGTTTAACAAAATGTATTAGCTGTACTTCTAACACAGGACTACCATGGCAGAAAATCTGCTGGGGAAGATTATGGTGGCACTAGATGATCAAAGTTTCTATTCCAGTTAAGGACGTATAGTGGGCCAAACAGTATTCAAAGGGTGCAGCACTCGAGGAGAAGGAATGCTTTGGGTGCTGATGGGATGTGATTATTCAGTACATATCCAAGGCAGCTTCAACCAGCAGAACTCATCTGGAGCTTGTGTCAGAGATTAAACCTGCCTTTCTGTAGGCAGCAACCTGCCCTTCCACAGGTAATTTTGTCTAGAGCACAGCAGGCCAGTCTAGTGCAGGGTTCTAATCATTTGAAGCTTGTTTCACCAGCATCTTTGTCCCTTTGGCTTAAAGAGACAGGATTTTCTAAATCTAAGAACTAGTCGGATGAACTATAATGTGTGTGCTATTCAACTAAGATACGATGCTTTCACTGAATATCAAGTTACCTGACAGAAGCATAATCATCAGATCTCTTTGGAGGAGAGGAGGATTATAATGGGAGAAGGGCAGACAATACATGTCCTTTTTAAATTCAAGTTTCATAAGGGTTTCACTTGAGTATTTACACACATTGCATCCAACAAGACTTCAGTATTTTCAGACATGTGGCATTTGTCGTTGCTGAGAGCAAACAAGTTGCTTAATGCACTTCTATTGTTATACTGCCAGAAGAGTTTATATCTGAAAGAACGGCACATACTTAACTGAAAAAAAGCCAAAAAACCTCAGCAGGCAGTGCACTCTGGCTGTCACTGAATTAAAAAAATGTACCAGAGCTGAAATATTGCAACCTGAAGGTACCAAAAAGTGATTTACAGTTGACAGGTTTACCCACAAATATTCATTTTGAATGTTTACTGGATGCTGTACTAGTACTAGCACGTCTCATTGGGGAATCATCTAGCTAGCAGTGCCACATAAAACAGTGACTGAAAAGCAGAGTAGAGGCAAACCCTCCATTTTCTAAACATGTCCCATGTGAAATAGCGTTAGGAGGCAGGCATCTGGCATGGAGGGATCTGCCATTAATAGAATATGAAGAGACATTGGCAGAAGAGCTACATTGTCTGACAATTATTTTTTTATGACTCTCCCCGCTACAAACACATCCCACTATGTTGTTGCCTTGCTCATTAACTACTCTTTATAACCTTTGGGTAAGATAGGAGAGACAGTGCTAGTACAAGGCACAATTCTGCTCTGTTTTGTGCTAATACATGGGGTCACACCCAAGAGGGTTCAAGGAGTTTCTTCCCAATATTCACACAGTAGTAGAACCAATGGGAGGCAGGGGTGTGGGGGTGGCAAACATGCTCCCCCCACCGTCTTGTAGGTATATGTGTGGCACCTTTTCAAGCCAATAGATATAACTAAAGATATTACCACCAAGGACCTATCATCTCTCCCCAACCCCCACCCACAGCTCTGCCACTGCTTAAAACCTGGCTTTGCTACTCTATTTGCATGAAGGGAAAGAGTATTCTACCATTCTGCAGAGTGGTAGACAGGGTCCGGGGGGAGGGGCTGGGATAATGCACCCAGTGGCATTGCATGGCCTTAAGATGGCACAGTGAAGTTGGGATCCTGACTGACTCAGGCATATCAAAACTTGGCGCAAAGCCAATTAGACTCAGTGGACAGACTCAGGGCTATACTGCAATCCTGTAGCATGGTCTGTAAGGAAAATGTGGGAGGATGAGTGCACAATGATCCTTTATGGAGCAGCTATAAAGAGCGCTGCTATGAATGTTGAACCCAGATCTCCTGAGCCATCCTGCCCCATGCAAGCAGGACTTGGGGAAAATAAAACTGTAGGCAAATGTCTCGCTTTTCTATTCATTTTTTTAATTAAGTGAAAAATAAACAGAGGGAATTCCTCCCCTCCCCCAAGTTAATTTTTATTGACCAGAACAGACCTAATATGAAATCCACAGGCAGAGTCTTATTGCTTACATATACATGACTGACTAGCATCTTGTTAGTACCCAGAACCTCTGTCATAGGGAACATAGGACTTGCAAGACTAGACCAATTACACTGCTCTACAGCCAAAATGCTTCTGAAATAAATGTAGTCAAACGTTACTAATTCTGACAAGTTTCAGAGTAACAGCCGTGTTAGTCTGTATCCGCAAAAAGAAGAACAGGACAGTCTCTACGCAAAAGAATTAATGGACACAAATCTGACATCAGGAATCAAAATACTCAGAAACCAGTGGGAGAACACTTTAACCTGTCTGGTCATTCAGTGACAGACCTGCGGGTGGCTATATTACAACAGAAAAACTTCAAAAACAGACTCCAAAGAGAGACTGCAGAGCTAGAATTGATATGCAAACTAGACACAATCAACTCCGGTTTGAATAAGGACTGGGAATGGCTGAGCCATTACAAACGTTGACTATCTCCCCTTGTAAGTACTCTCACACTTCTTATCACACTGTCTGTACTCGGCTAGCTTGATTATCACTTCAAAAGTTTTTTTTTTTTTTTTTTTTTCTTAATTAATTGGCCTCTCAGAGTTGGTAAGACAACTCCCACCTGTTTATGCTCTCTGTATGTGTGTATATATATCTCCTCATTATATGTTCCATTCTATATGCATCCGAAGAAGTGGGCTGTAGTCCACGAAAGCTTATGCTCTAATAAATTTGTTAGTCTCTAAGGTGCCACAAGTACTCCTGTTCTTCTTGTTACTAATTCTGGGTCACTGAGAACGAAAATGATGCTTAAAATTGTTGATTGGTTCTAGTTTTCAAGATATGCTATTGGGTCAGTATATACGACACTTGACTTGGGAATGGCGGAAGATAAGTGAGTTCTAAAGGGAAGGGATCTCAATTTAAACCAGAAATGACTAAAATACATCTTTGACTGGATCTATGAATAAATCTATGACTGGGTTTGGACAGTACTTGCTTTTTAGGCAAAACAATGAATGATGCAATCTGAAGCTGGTATTGCGTCATACATGATATGAATTGCATCATGTTATTCCTAGAAGTCATGGATGATGCAATCATAACGAAGCGTACATCAGTCTGCTGAACAAATTGCCCTATATCAGCTCTAGAAATCATACTGTGTCGTGCTCTCTTATTTGTCAGTGTTTGATTTTGCAAAGGGACACATTTCTGTTTAGCCAAAGTGAGCAGAGATGCCTCGTACTTGTGTGAACAGTGCAGATAACTTCTGCTATGTTTGTGGTGAAGTGACTTTTGCATCACAAAAGCGCAGTATAACCACTATGGTTAAGAAAGCCTATCACCTTTATTTTGGCTGCAAAATTGGAGATCGGGACAAGAGGTGGGCCCCCCACATATGCTGCAACACTTGTGCAACAAATCTTCGCCAGTGGTTGAACAGGAAAAGGAAATCTATGCCTCTTGCAGTGCCAATGATTTGGAGAGAGCCAACAGATCATACCATCAATTGTTACTTCTGCATGGTGCCTCCAGTTGGGAAAGGTGTGTCAAAGAAGAAAAAGTGGACTGTGCATTATCGAAACATTCCATCAGCTATATGCCCAGTACCCCACGGACAAGGACTGCCGGTTCCTGATGCACTAGAATCATTCTCACTTGAGTCAGACGAGGAAGAGGAAGAGGATGAAACTTCTGGTCCTGACAGTCATTGGAGCCTGAGAGGAAAAGTGTTCAGCATCTACCACTTGTTGAATCAAGGAAGATTTTGTTACCACCCTTACACATCAAGCTGGGTCTAATGAAGAACTTTGTCAAGGCCATTGACAAAACACAAGCACTTTCAAGTACCTCTGTGGAAAATTTCCAAGGTTAAGTGAAGCTAAGATAAAGAAAGGTGTCTTTTTTGGTCCTCAGATTCGTGAACTTCTTCGAGATGATGCATTTGACCATGCACTGCGTGGCAAGGAAAAGACGGCATGGAAAGCCTTCCAGTTAGTGGCAATAAATTTTCTCGGAAACAACAAGGCAGACAACTAGAGGTTGGTGGTGGAAAACCTCCTCGAGTCACACAAAAGCCTTGGTTGCAACATGTCACTAAAGATACATTTTTTGCACTCTCATCTAGATTTTTTTCCACTGAACTGCGGAGCAGTGAGCGACGAGCACGGCGAGCGATTTCACCAGGACATTGCAACAATGGAGAAACGCTATCAGGGCAAATGGAGCCCATCAATGCTTGCAGACTATTGCTGGAGAGTGACAAGAGATGCTCCATTTAATGAATACAAGAGACAAGCCAAGAAGCGCCGAGTAGACACTGAATAGGACTCAACTATGTACATAATAGTTTTTTGCCTTTTGTTTCATAATAAATTTTATTTATATAACCCTTTTGCTGATTTTTAAAGTGTTACATAAACAGGACAGGTGAAATAATATCATGTAAAGCAACCATAAACACATGAAAAGACCTAGGTTTACAATTTATGATTAAAACTCTACTATCTACACAATATACATAGACATAAAATGTAAAAACTTAAATATCATATTTGAATTCAGCACATCAAAATACATAATAAATAGCACATTTTATCTCTGAAGCGGACGGCTTCTCGAAAATTGTAGACCAGTATTATTTATCTCCTCCAGTATAATCTTCCTACTTCTGACAGTGGCTAGTACTGGAGATTTCAGATGAATCATATAACTCCATGATTCATCTAATTTGTAGTACTATACAATTGGGGGAGGGATTCTGTCCCCAGCTGGCAATCAGCTTACACCCTGAAGCAGGAGGATTGATAGAACAGGAGATAAAAGCAGTGGGGGGAAATAATGTAACTTATTGGAAATATTGCTTTGGACTTTCTCTCTAATGGATTCCCCTGCAAGCTAATTCTTAGTAGTACAAATGACCTGTGGTAATGTTTTGTACTGCAGATATGCATATGCAACTGTACATACCCGGTACCCAGATTTTAGCTTAAAAAGGGATTATTTACTAGCTAGCCAGAAGGAGAACATTGTTTAGGGATGGGTGTAGAGGAGAGGTGGGGGAATTTATATTTGCATCACAGAAAATAAGGGTGCTTTCTTCTTATCTCCTCCATTTTCACTCCCTGAGCCACTAGTTGTTCTGAGCTTCAGACTGCTATTCCTTCTCTAATCTCTTATTCACCCTCTAATACTAAAGGCATCTCTGGAGCAGAGGAGGTTATTTTTGCTGGGAGTATGCAGGTTCAGAATGTAAATATCCAGTATTTCTTTCTATCTACTAGGAGTTCTTTAATGGGGCAAGTGGAGAAGGCAAAGGGAGGTAGAGTGGGCTCTTTTAGTATTGTCCAATCATATCATGGGCACGTTCAGACTGATAACCATTATGCTTTCCTTTAGGCAGTCATTTTGCTGGATGGTACCGCAGTGGTGCCAGGCACAGCAGTAAACATAGTACCAGCAACTGCATGCCCCTTACCATTAGTTTTGTTTATATTTCAGAACCAGCAGACTGACAGAAATAGGTTTGACCATTAGCTGGCTCTTTTGTCATGCTACTTCCTTTATTATGTTTGAGAGATTTTTTTTCCAGGCTGCAGCAGGTAGCCTATAGCAGTGGCCTGGGGAGAGGAGACTTCACTGAGATATGGGCAACAAAGATGAGTGACAAATTGCAATGACAAGTTTGTGTTGACAGAATCTTGTGAATGATGTAGTGAAGAGAGGGAGGGGAGTCATTGCCTCCTGCGCTTTGTACCCAGAGAACATTTGTCCAGAGGCAGAGCCTGTATTTTACAAAGAAAGGCAAGGTGAACAACATGCATCCTGGAAAGCTATCACTACAACATCTGCTTTCTGTGCCTAGGCTCCCGAGCTAATAATCCTTTATAAAAGCAAACTGCTATCAGAAACAGAGGATAATAGAACAATGATAAAAATATATAACTATAGGAGACGAGGGTGTGTGACATTAGAGATTGTGACTAAAGGCTGTGGAATGAAAAATACTTTCCTGGTCTGCCCAGAAGGAGGACACTATCTGTGCTAGTGCACTTTGCTGGACAGACAGAGACTTTGCTGCACTGCCAGCTGTCTAATCAGCCCTTTAAAGCAATGCAAATATAAGCACAGAAATACTGAGCCTACAGGTCAAGAATGCAGTATGCAATTTTAGTGTCTCTGCAACTATTGAATGATATGCTGTGGTATCGTGAATGTCAGGCTCCACCTATTCACAGCCAGCGGCAGGATCAGGGCCAGCATGGTCTGGGACATGTGATTATAGTAAGGACAATGAAAGGTAATATATAATTGTTAAGTGAAAAATATTTTATTTTTTCCTGATACTACCAGAGTTACACAAAAGGTGAATTAAAAGATGACTTGCACTATGCCTTGCTGTCCAAAGGCTGTACTGTCTTCCAGTTAGCTTCATGGTACAGCTGAAGAGGTTGACTTTAGCTAGAAAGCCCTTTGTGGGTTGAATCATGAATCTTTTATAAAGACTGCCTCTCCCTTTGTGGGGTTTGGCCCATCAAAAAAAGATCAGGTGGGATACTTGACGGTTCCGTGATTTGTATATGTGGGAGCTTGGTGAGCCATATCCTCTGATGGTGTAAATCAGCATAGCTTCATTGAAGTCAATGGGGGTATGCAGATTTGCACCAGAGAATCTGGCCCTATGTTCTCAGTGGAGGGTCTTCCACTCTAAAATCCACTCTAAAATCCACTACTCCTTTGGACAAAACAGAGGCCTCTAATTTACGTTATCTGAAAAATTAAAGGGCAAACTTTCGAGAATCACATTCTCTATCAAATACTGTCCTGCCTGTCAATTAAGTAAACAGGATTTCACCTCTAATGTACATTCACCCTTTGTTTTTATTCTGATTGATTGAGCCTCTGGTCATTGTAATCCAGACAGAGCTATTGATGAAATTCCAATCCATGTCCATGCTGGGCTTTATTTGTGTTACATTCTGCACACTTAGCCAATGCTTGAATCATTGGTGGGAGGGAGTATATATATGAATATATCACTCCCTTTACCTCACAGTTGCTGGTTGGGGAAAAAAAAGAATAAAGCATCTGGGGGGAGGTGGGGTGTGGAGGACTGTGAGGGGAGGAAAGCAGAGAACAAGGCAGATGGGAGAAGGAACATATGTTACCTACACTTTTTTCTCCCCAGTTAGAGTACTGATTTCCCTTTTGGTTTCTACACTTCCGAGATTAAGTAGGAAATTGGAATGAACTCTCTTCCCCACTGCTACTCTCCTATGCTCTCTCACGGCTGGAAAAAAGCAGATCCTCCCAAAAGCTCATTTTCCTTCTTTTTAATTAGACCATTAAAAAAAGATCACTGACAAGTGTGTGGTTTTGGTAGTTTGCTTTGTTTTGTTTATTCATCAGCAGCTTTGAATATTTTGAAAGCTGTTGAGTTGTAAAATATAGACATCCCCTCATTTGAGTCTTCCTCCACCAAATATTTAAACTCTGTTCTTCATATCCATTTGATACGTGTGTGAAATAAAACATGATAACCATGGATACATCTAATTTAGCTTTGAGTAAGAACATTTTAATTTCAGTTATATATTATACACGGTCTCGTGCCACCTTTAAATCACTTCCCCCTAGAGCTGGTTGACAATAGGTCAACACAATCTTTTTTTTTTTTGGCCAGAAAATGGTGAATCATCAAAAATTTGCATGGAAATATCTCTGTTTTGATGCAATTTTCATCAGGAGATTTCTCAAGTCCAGGATGGAATTTCTGGTCAGAGAGAGAGAGAAAGCAAAGCTACCCTATCATAGCCAATAGCCCAATGGCCAGAACATTCCGCTGGGATATGGGAGACTCAAATTCAAGTTCCGTCTGCAGTTCAGGCACATCCCAATGACTTAACCAGCAGGCCACTGAGTCAGTCTCTCTCTCTGCCCTAACTAATATTTAGTTATTTATACAAAATGGAACAGCTCCAACAGGAGAGATTGAGATACTGACTCTATAGCCCAGCTTCAATCCCTGCTCTGAATTAGGCAGCGCAAGGACATGAACCCACCTCTCCCACATCCTGGAAGTGGTTAACTGCCCTGGGCAATTGGCTGTTCTGGGGAGGGGGTCTCTCTCGTGCTCTTGTGTTTTTCATTCTGATATAGAATTTCAAATCCTCAGTTTTTCACAAAACTGAATTCTTGTTTTCTAGCAAGTCCTAGTTCCCACAGACAGACATCTCTTTCTCTGCTTCAATATGGATGGCAATTTATTCATATCTCTGCCCATATCTGGGATAACAACTATTGTCTTCTCTAAGATGTCATATTAGGAAAGAAATTACTCCCTTCCACATTTTTTTTTTAAATTACACCTAGTAATCTTGTTGCAAGTATTTTCTCCAGGCTCTAAAATACATTTGCTACATATCTCACATATCACCTTATTGAAACTGATCCTGGAAACCAATTTTCTTGAGGGTTTTGTGCAAGATGAATGTTATGATGATACTCAGTATCATCATCAGACCCAATGTGCTTTAGAACCATCTATATAAAACAGAGGGAGTTCTAAATGAAGGGTTTTAAACAAAGTGATTTATTACCTGAGATTACAATAGGAGACCATTTCAAAATGAATGAGACATAAAAGAAGTGACATGTGATTTAAGAAAGAGTCTAATGTAGTAGAATACAGTAGAAGTCAAAGGGAGGTAATTTGCATTATTCAATATGCAGCTTCTCATATTAATCAATGTTGTTAAAACGAATTGAAAAATTAATATTTTTTGATATTCTTTCATAACAACAAAAGTCAGTGTGAAATTCACCCTTTTATGGAGTGTCAGCACAAGACCAATGCAGCATTTAAATCTCAAGTGCACCCTAAGTTAAAGGCTGAAGAGGTACATAGGCTTGCACTAGTCCTTTGCTCAGAGGCCCAGATCCACAAAGAGACTTAGGTGTTGCAACATGCTGTATTGCAACTCCTATCCTTTAGCTACCGAGAAAAATTACTGGGAAAAGAATGGGGTCCACAAAGGGTTAGGTACCTACAATATACAGGGAGAGATTGTTACCTAAAAAGGTGATCCACAAAAGCCAGCATGATAAGCTGCGGGCCACCTAGGTGATGCTGAATACAGGTGTGTATCCTGGAGCTAGGTGCCTAAGTCTGGGCTTTAGGGAGGCACCTATCTCTGCCTGTGATCTACAAATGGGAACCCCTCTCCTGCAGTCAGATGGCTTAGGCGCTGATGTTTCTGAATGAGTTAAGCACCTCCACACGAAATGTCCAGAGGAAGTGGTTACCTTCTAATGTGGGAAGCTCAAGTTCAATTCCCCTTCTGCTTAAGAGGGGAAAAAGGATTTAACAGATGTCTCCTACATCTCTCAAATAAATGCTCTAACCTCTGGGCTACAAGATAGTCTAATGTGGGTCCCCTTCACTCTCTTATTTTGAAGCTGTTCCACTTGGGATAAATACTTAAATAGTCACTGGGTGAGGGTGGGAGCGGGAGAGCGTCTGGAACTTAGCTTATCGACCTGGGATGTGGGAAACCTAGGCTCAAGGCCCTCAACTCCTATGACTAATTATTATATAAAAGTGGAACAGCCTTAACTGGCGAGAATAGGCCACAGCTCAGTGGTTGGAGAACTCTCCTGAGGAGTTGTGGGAGGCCTTATTCAAATCCTCTCTCCCCATCAGACAGAGCAGGCCATCAAGCCTGGGTCTCCCACATTGGGGTTTAGTGCCTTAATACCTTTCTGGATCTGGGCTTGAGTGAATTTCACTCAGAAATGATAGGTTGTCTTCAAGATAGTCTGATAACATTATAAAGTGAAATATATAAAAATCTGGTTTCAGAGTAGCAGCCGTGTTAGTCTGTATCCGCAAAAAGAAGAACAGGAGTACTTGTGGCACCTTAGAGACTAACAAATTTATTAGAGCATAAGCTTTCATGGACTATAGCCCTGACCTCTTTTGGGTCTATTTATTTACCAAATGCAAGTAATTTATATGGATGATTCCTATCAATGTGAATAAGAGTTATGCATATAATTATCTCAGACAACAATAAGAATATAGCCTTACATTCTGTGCTTCCAATTCCTCAACTACTATAAATAGTGTATATATTATATATACACAAATATAAATAATCAAATGTCACTTCAGTGAAAAAAAAAAAAAAAAAAAGGTCCAGGATTTGGCCCATTAACACATTTCTTCTTCTATCTCTAATCTCTATGATTCTACAATGTCAATTCAAGATCGTTTTGACAGTGTGACTCAGCTAATAGATTACTTTCCCACATGTTGGCTAAGAAAAAAAATCAATTTTAAGTTGAAAACATATTTGTCCTTGGAGACAAACTGATATGATAAACTACATGAATGTATTCAGATGTATGTGCTCTCAAAAACAGTTCTGCATTTAGAAGATATTTTATAGATATTCTACGATGCAGAGATTGCTATTTATAAGTACTCTCAAATAGGACCTGATTTACCATTGCACCCACTTTACACTGGTAAAATGGGCAAAGTGGCTGTAAAATGCTTATTTGGTAGCACAGTCATAAATGACTACACAAGGTGCCAGGCAATGGAGAATAAGGTCCATTGTCCACTTGTGGTAATAAACATGAGAATTCACAACTTCCCAAGATTTTTTTTTTTTTTAAGAAAAAAGTCTCTCTATATATTTATTAGAGAAAGCACCATTTCCTGTGGATCAGCTTAACTGCTTTTCCCCCTGCTACTGTACTTGTACTTATTCATATGTGTTACAGAATGGTCAACATATGTGAAAATTTGATAAAGGATCTGATTAATTGAAAGAATGTAGACTTTTGTAACATGGCCACCTAGCTACTGGGAACTTGCCTGACAGACTACCAATTCATTCCAAGTGTAGTTGAGCACTAACTAATCATGGAGTGGACTTGATTAGTTTTATTTCCATTTATTACCTGGAATGGAGTCATGCTAGTGACTTAGAGGTGAAAGACTACATATTCCATTTCCAATTTCCTGAGTTATCAATTTCCAATTCCCCATCGGAGACATTAATGTTCCTCTTTTATTGCATAACTAACAACGCAAGTACATTTTTGAATAAACTGTTCTCCATATAACTAGAGGAGCCTAGGGATTTAATACAGGTTTGAAACAAAACTATGTTGAGGCAAGCTAACATTCAATTCATATGGTATATTACTTTAAATAGAAGGAGTTATTGATTATATGAAAGAGGCAGCTCTAAACAGCGACCCTTTCACCACAAATAGGGTGCTGACATTAGTAGAGTCAGTGGAAACTACTTGTATTTCAAAGGTGAGAAAGTGAGAATGAGATACAGTAGTTATTCACTACTGCTCTCATTTCATTTGCCTCAAAATTGAAAACATCAATAATTGCCCCTTATGTAACCACTGATTAACAGGTTGGCTTGAGAGGGTGTAAGGCCTTGCTCCAAAGATTTGTTTACACATAAGTGAACAGATCCCCACCCCCACCCCAAAGTTCTAGAGACTTATATGAAGGACAACGCTCTAGCCCATGCACAGAAATAGGAGTTTGAAAACTGGATTGCTCTAGTGAGCAAAAAGATGCATCTTTCTTTATATAGTATGTTAGGAATTATTAACTTTAGTTACACTTCTCTTCCTGATACAATTTTATAAATGAATCATTTCGCATACAGCCCTTGCTGTTTGCTTCGCCTCATAATTGTTACTTTATAGTTGTCAGCATTTGTCACACCACATTGCCAATGCACTGCATTCCTGACCTGGAATAATAACCCTCTCATATGATCAGGGGACGTTTAAAGTTCCTCTCCTCATATAGTTCACAGTCTCTTATGAACAGAACAATCAAAACTCATTGCCTAAAGGACCTTCTATTGTTGGACATTCAGACTCATTTGCAGTCATCACTGGTTTGGGCTAGACTTAAGTGCTACAGTATCCTAAGAAGCTACAGTTGACCCTGGTCTGTGTATCACACCTTGTCCTTTGGAAGTTGGAACATTAAGAGGATAAAACCCCACTGCTGAGAGCTACATTTGCACAAAGTACCATTTTGCTGCTTTGAAATGAGGCTGTGTTGTAACTGCAACATACTCAACTTAATAACCTCTGTTACATAGCACAGTTTTTCATTTTCCCCAATTAACCCTCCCAGAAAATGGTGAATATTCAGCATAATTATTTTCAAGTTAGCAAAACATTGCCTCCATAGCTAATGCTAATGGCATTCAATGGCTAACTATATAGGAAGATAAGTCATGAAGCCAGTTCCCCAGGACATACAGTAGAGTACATCTTGAAACTAACTACCTGATGAACCCCATAAACAATAAGGCAATGTTGTACATTTCAGTTCGCTTGCCAAAAGCATAGAATATTCAAAAGATTAAATATAGTTCTTGTATATTCCATATTGTTAACTTCATTTCTTCAGCATGCAAATAGTTATTTTTGGATCCACTGCACCATATAAAGAAATGCTTCAAGACTTTATATGGGTATAGAAGCTGATGGGGCTTGGCTGGTGTCACATGTGGCTCTCACAGAGGCTCTTGTAACCGACACAAGACTATGAACACTATACACATATTAAGCCTGATTTCTATTGAAGGGTTCCTTCTTATTGCACTGTCCACAGTTACCTATGGATAGCTCCATTAACGAGCATGCGGCGAGAGAGAGAAAATACAGTATAAGGAGATTCAGGCATGTCTCTTACAGTTGTTGCTGCTTCTGGGGTTTCTTACTAAAAGAAAAAGTCCCATTTTTCTTCTGATTGTCATATTATGTGACTGGCCTAGAAAACTAGAGGTGGAGCCTCTTGTCTGGATTATTTGTTGATAGAATCAGGGCTGGCCTTACGAGTGGGCGACTGCCCAAGGCGCTGTGGTCAGGTGTGAGGTAGTCCAAGAGGCAAGGAGCGGGATGGGCATAGGGAGTGAGGTCGCCAAAGGGAGCTTGGGGCAATGAGAGGGTGGGGAGTCTGGCGAGGCAGTGGGGGTCAGGGGTGCCAAAGTACAAATTTGCCCAAGCACCATTTTCCCGAAGGCCAGCCCTGGTCAGAAATATGTATGAGGAGGTTCTCTGAGAGTCAGGTTTGTAAGAATACAGGGACAGTGAACAGTTTTGTAAGTAGATCTAGAATAAATAAATAGATGGAACTCAAAATGCTCCCAGTCAGTTAAGGCCATTGTACACATAGTCTGCTCTTGTTTATGCTGTGTATTAATATACTGGTCTATGAAATGTTCCCTGTGGTAGCAGCATATCCCAGGGGCATATACACAGTTTAATAAAAGTCTATCATCTTTTCTAAGTGCCAGGCTTGAAGGGGAAAAATGGGAACTTCACAGCTTCACCATGCCCTAAAACAATGGTTTTTAGTGTTTTTTATTACGTGGAGCAGACTCTAGCAGGGATATCATTTTATGATCACCTTCCTCCCAATTTGCAATTATGCAGATCCTTTGCAAACCACCAGCAAGTGCTTCAGAGCACTATTTGGGAACCACCATCCTAAAGATGATCAGACTTGAGCTCTGTCAGACCAGTGCCAGGAGTCAATTCCAGGCCAGAAAGGCCACCCCACTGAATACTCTCTGGCACCAATGCTGAGATTTTCCAAGATCTAAAGGATTTAGATACATATCTTCCATGTATTTTATCATAAGACAAGAGTTTAAATCCACTAAATTGCTTTGAAAATGTCAGCATAGGAGTTGAAAGCTGGGGCCTGGTGATTTCAAGTACAATAATATATACCAGAAGCAATCTGGATGCCAGTGCAATTCCTGAAAAATGACATAACAAGTTCTCTATAGTTAATAATGCCTTATGAGTCGGCAGCTGACTGGTTTCAAAGGTAACTCCTGGTAAGCTCATTGCAATATGCACTGCAAATGTAGAAGTCACAGATTCATAAGATATTTAAGGTCAGAAGGGACCATTATAATCATTTGGTCTGATGTGCTGCATCATATAGGGTACAAAATTTCATGATGTGATTCCTGCATCAAGCCCCCAAATCTCTGGTTGAGCTACAGCAAATCATGCAGAAAGACATGCAATCCTGTTTTAAAGATTTCAAGTGATGAAAAATCCATTACAGTCTTAGATAAATTGTTCCAATGTATAGTTATCTTCATTGTTAGTCTGAATTTATGTACCTTTTGTTCAGCTTCCAGCCATTCCACCCACATGCATTGTAGGTACTTATAGACAGTGATCAAGTCATCTCTTAACCTTCTTTTGATTAAACTAGACTGAGGTTTTTTAGTCTCATTGTAAGGCAGGTTTTCCAGACATTGAATCATTCTTGCAGCTCTGCTCTGCACCCTTCACAGTCTGTTGACATCCTTTTGAGAAGCACAGACACCAGAACTGGGCATAATATTCCAGTAACCATCTCATATCATACACAGTAGTAATAAACACCGCCCCCACCGCCCTACTTCCACTCAATATTCCTCTGCTTGTACATCTAGGAATCACATTTGTTCTCTAAGCCAGCCATATGCATTACTGAGGTGAGGTCTAAACACAAAAGAAAAAAAAGTCACAAAAGCCTAGCTAGGCAGAAATGACAAAAGATGCTCTTGGCCACTAATGGCTCCTGGGAGTCCAGGAGCAACCAGAGTTGTAAGAGTAACCTCTAGATTGAAAACTTTGAGAATGGGTGTACATTCCCTCTGTATACTAGATATATGTGAAGCCTGTATCTTCATAAGAGCTCATATCTTGTGTTTCTGTTAAATGCTTCCTGAGATGGCCAATGCCAACATTATCCCGTATAAACACTAGAGGAATGAGCATAACACACCAAATTGGTTAACCGTAACCCTTTAACTTTGTCATTATTTTTCATTAATCTGAGGGTGGTATGGAAAGATGATTTGTGTGCCATGGCCATAGTGTGACAAATACAACAAGGAGTAGTGATATTCAAAAGTAGTGAAACAGGTTAAGTACTAGTTTAGAAACCTTTTTAATCTGTTTGAAAGGTAGCTCTCTCTCCAGATAAGCAAAGCTTTGGGCCTGATCCTGTTCTATGTGGCTGCATCCCTGCTCCCATACAGCACTACTTTAATAAGGTAGCCACATGGAACCATCCACACAGAACAATTTGCAAGATCAGGGTCTTAAATTGTAAGTGGCTTTATTTTTAAGGGGTGTCCTTCCCAGTAATAGACAGAATAAACTCCCAGGCCAAGATTTTCAAAAGTAAATCTCAATGTGAACTGCTGGGTCATCATGACTTTTGAAAGTCTGGCCACTTAGTTGTCTAAACATGGATTTAGGAGCCTAAAATTAGGCTTTTTTAAAAATCCTGGTCATTGTGTTCAGAGTACCAATTCTCTTTGGCCCCATTTATACCAAGTTTGGAAAAATATAGTGAAGCACCTTTTTAGAAAACCATGCTTAAACATGTTGTATGTCACCTGTAGATTGATTTCCACTAGTGAACAGAAATAGAGTCCATACCAATACACCTCTATCCCGATATAACATGACCCAATATAACATGAATTCAGATATAACGCGGTAAAGCAGTGCTCCGGGGGGGCGGGGCTGCGCCCTCCAGTGGATCAAAGCAAGTTCGATATAACGTGGTTTCACCTATAATGCAGTAAGATTTTTTGGCTCCCGAAGACAGCATTATATCGGAGCAGAGGTGTATTTGTAAAATATCTAAGCAAGCCAAAAAACTTGAGTTTCTATCTTTGTATCAAAAGATATGTTTAAGCACAGTTCTCTAGAAAGGTACCAATCAGGGTTTCCAAAAATCTGTGTAGCCACTAGAGTCAAAAGAAATCAGTCAGTCAGTTTGTATTGCTGGCTTTAATATACAGTATACAACATTCCTTCAAAATCACTGAACATTTTTTATGTAAGTAAAGATCATATTCTTTCTTTTCACCTCTAGTGTGGGATTTGTCTTCTCATTTGGAAAATAAAATTAATAAAAGATAGAGACACGCCAATAGTTTTGCTTATTCAGCAACAGATTTGGGTATATTAAAACATTTTAAACACAGAAAAGGAAACACTACAAAATATGAATTTCAATATTGAAAAATTCTGTTTCTCACTTTTAACACTCACTCATGAAATGTTTGGTATAAAGGATAAGGGATCTTTTCACTAATGTGTTGTCTTCAACATCAGATATAGCAGAGAATTCAAGAATGTACATAAGAAGTTGAGTTACACAGAAAGATATAAAAAATATTTTATATCTTCATATTTTCTTATTCACAAAATCTTACCTCTTCCAAAACAACAGTTTTCCCACCATCAAATATAAACTTAATGGATGAAAAGACTAACAAAAACACTCACTTCAGGGAATATTCTACAATTATTCATGATAAAAAACAAGGCAATATATTTTTTCAAAAATGTAGGTGGACAAAATATTCCAGCTATTGAAGTGGAAAACAAGTTATTAAAACATGTATCAGTGTTTTCAGGGAAGACATTGGTTAGGATTCACAAACTGATTTATAGCTACATTTTCAACAAAGTCTCTAAATTTGTGGACTCATCAATTAAAAAAAATAAATAAGATATATCACTGTGTGCTCCCAAATATGTGTATGTAAATACCGGTTTGCGTGAGGGAGCAGATGTGCACATAGATTTTACTTACACTTATTCAGAGGTCTAGCTGAAACCATGACCCTTATTCTTGCAGTTGTTACAAAAATATGTAGCAGTACTTACCATTGGTGAAGATTTTGCTGTTCTGTTGCTCCTTTTTGTTTTCTTGATCCACCTTCTTAACCATTTCCTCATGCAATTCATATGCTTGAAAGCTCTATGTTAGCGAGGAACATTATTCCACCTTTCTGAGGTTTCCATCCTTTCATACACAACCCTCATCCAGGAGAGAATTACATGTACTTGAGATTTAATGTCAATTCATACTTGGGAAAATTTAAATTCCTGAAAAATAAAGAGTACTTTTTTTATGAATGATTTAATGTTATGACATTAAAAACAGGTGTTAACAATAGTAAGTACAAATGAATTCACACCCAATTTTTTTCTGTATTTTTGGCAAAAATTTGACCAGTTTCACTTAAGATATTACAATCATACAAGGTACTGGTTTGAACTAAGGAGATGCAGGTCAAATCCGTCCTCGTATATATTCATGCAGAGGTCCCTGACATGGCCCTGGATACTTACAACAAAATGAAAGGAGAAGACTTTGTGGCTCAAAAGCATGCAAATGGCCCTTGCAATAAACTGTTGGGTTTGGGCAGCTGTTTGTACAGTTATGGACTGTTAATCATCAATGAAAGATCATTCAGATGGCCTCAGAAATATAGCAATATTTCACTTTTCTATTCAGATATATTATTGTGTATAATATATGTTCTGAAATTTCATAGTGTTTGGGGTAGGGCAGACAGCTGCTTGTTGAAGAGATTTTCTATTCCTCCTGATATCTGCACTCATTAGGAGATAATTACCTTGGGCTAAATCAACCCCTTTAACTTCCCAGGAGAAGAGGGGTCTGAGATCTAGTAGTACCCTATAGAGGGAACAGAAAAGTCTGAGCCCTGGCTAACAGCATCTTCCTTTTTCCCTTGGACACTGAAGAAGCACGACAAGCTCTTTCTTCTTCATTAGCTTAGGAGTATATTTAAATTAGGAAGGGGTGGAGCTAGGATACAACAACTTTTCACTGTATCATTCCCAGGCAATTCTGCAAATATCTGATCTAGAGTTAATACTGCCTGATACTTCTATCTGGTCCCTTCCTCTTAGTAACCCCCTCCCCACCTCCAAAAACCATTCCTCCTCCCACCTGAGTAAATGATCATCTGGAAACACAATGAGATCAGTCTCATTCCTGGCCTGTCTAACCTTCTCTTTTAAAGGATTTAGACCCAGATCCATAAGAGGATTTAGGCATCTAACTCCCACTTTAATGCCTAAAGCCAAAATGTAGGTGCTCTCAAGATCCTCAAAACCCCTGCCCAGCTGCTGCCAATTAACTCTGGAGGCATACATTTTCACTGTAAGAGTCCCTGAGGTGCCTACGTTTCTGCCTCTAGGCATGTGCACAGCAACCTCAGGCAGGTGCCTGGACACCTATCTCACACTTAACCCTAGTGACATCCTCCAACCAGGTGAAGATAGGCAGGGGAATGCCTGTTTTGCCTGAAGGGCCCAGTTCATTAGACATTCTCAGAACATGCCTGACTTCACACAAGAGAGCCGAGAAGGGGGCGGTGGCCTGTATAACTTTTAGCCCAGTGGTTAGGGCACTCTCCCAATTCCTCCTCTGCCTGATGTAGCAAAAGGCACTGAACAGGGGTTTTCTGCTTCTCAGTTGAGTGCCCTAATCACTGGGACAATTTGGTATGCGCTTCTCTTAGGCAAAAGCAACTGATAGTTCAACAGCAGCCACTCTGCTTGTCAACCCAGCCCTTCAATTTGCCAACAATCGGGGCATAAAGTGGGCAGCCAGCAATGTACACACATTTAGGCCTCATATCTGCAAGTGCTTCAGCTTGTTCATAACTCGTGTAGCCTATCAATCTCAATAGGGATCCCACAAACAAAGTTACAAATATGCTGAAGTGTTGGCAGGATCAGACTGTCAGACCCAGATCCACAAAGGTCCTTAGACACCTGAACCCTGGATTTACATGCTAAATCCCAGTTTTAGGCACCACTGCAATCCACAAAACTCTCCCTTGGCTGTCACCTATCCCTGAAGACACCAAAACTCACTTGATGCCTAATTTCCACACTTACCTAAGTTTCTGCATCTGGTTTTGTGCTTTGCTGCCTCACTCTAGGCACCTGGATGTCCATCGCTCACCTAAGCTCCAGAGGAGTCCACAAACTGGAGGTAGATAGTGGAGGTGAGCCTCTCTCACCCAAGGGACCTACTCAGTGGGCAGGCTCAGAGGCTGCTTCTGACAACCTTACAATGTTTAGCCTGCTGGTTAGTATTCTCATCAAGGAGACCTAGGCTCAATTTTCCCTGCTTCTTAAGGAAGAGACAGGACTGGAACGGGGGTCTCCCAAACCTCTCAGGAACATGACTGTACCACGTGGCTATGGGATGCTTTGATATAAGAGTCCCTCCTGTTGAAACTGTTCCACTGTGTATAAATAATTAAAGGGGAGCCAGGGGAGCAGACCCTGTCTCTCTCACTTCCCAGGTGGGTCCCCTAAATACTGAGCTATAGTGTCACTAGCTTCCATCCCCTAATGATTTTATTCATTTAACCCAAAGTGGGTCAGCTTCAACGGGAGAGATTAAGAGAGTCTCACTTAGACCACCCAATAGCTTAGTGGTTAGAGCATAGAAGACTACTATTCAAATCCTTTCTTACCCTCAGAGGAGGAGGGACTTTAACCTGAATATCCCAGGTGAGTATTATGAGCTAAGAGTAATAAGGGTGGTAGTGACAACACCACCGCCACTGCCACCACCTGCTGCTGCCACCATTTTGTGTAGTCAGGCAAGTGCCTAACTCATTTCACAATAAATAACTCAGGGACCTAAATTGCCTAACTCCAGGTTTGTGAATCACAAGCAGAGATAAGTCCAGACTGCAGAGAGGTGCTTATGTACCTATCTCCATGAGAGGGGTGGGGCTTAGGATATACCTCTCTTGTCAGCATCTCCCACTGGCTAGCTTAGGTAGTTCCCTGCCTAGCATAGTGGCTTTTCTTAGATACTTATCTCCCCCCATTCACTGCATAGGGAACCTGGGTCCTTCACTCAGGTTTTGTGGCTCACAGTGTTATTCCTGTGATTTTCCCTTTGCGCTTTACTGTTTCTGAGAAAACAGGGAACCTCACAAGCTCTTGTCTTTCTTTCAGCAACTCAGGGAGAGGTCTTGTCTACACATAAACATGCACTGGTTGAATTAAATCAGTTTAAAAAACACAGCATTAGTTAAACTGGGTGCAAGTTTGTTTATAACCAAGGCCAAATATGACCCCTCTTCATTTTGTTTCATTCGCTTTTGACCTCTAACCCAAAGCTATTATTTAGACTGAACCAGTAACAAGTGTTACTGTTTACACCAAAATACTGATGCATTAATCATTATAATGCAGGAAATATCTCTCCAGTTAGATTCTGGAGCAGGATGATTCACAGTGGTTTTTCAGTTCAAGAACAAGGCTTATGGGCAGAACTGTATAGGGATGCTTGCACAGTATTTGACTGGGTTATAGCTGACCCAGGGAAATACTATTAGCCCTCTCACTTTCACCTATACATTAAATTAAGCCATAATTTAAAAAAATAAACAAATCCTAAAGTGACATTTTTTCCTATGCAGGTTGAATTATGCTGATTTACACATGTTAAGAATCTGGCTCATATTTAGGAGTGTTAATATATAAGGGATTGTTCTAGTGATTTTTCTTTCACAGCTGTAGAAAAATATAATATTTTAAAATGAGCTACTTATATTTTTTTTCCCTCTTCCTTAGTAATTATCTCTAAAATGACTGTTTTTAAATATAATTTCTTTTCTGGTAGAGTTTTCACTACTCTTTAAACAAAAAGTCTTTACAGTGAATGTATATTTCCAAAGCTTTGGTCCTAAAACCAATTAGGAATGCTATCCTTTTCAAACAAACAATCTATATTCTTTTAAATGAAACTAAATGAACCTAGGTTTACCCTGTATATAATACTACTGAAGACAGCACCTGAATGCTCTGTGGTAAGTCCTAATTAAATCAGGGTAATCTGTAATGTGATTCAGACCAAGGTAAATTAGGTGCCATAGTTTCTGTTTGTTCTAGATTCATGAACCATTTCAAAACTTATTTTCCCCTTCTAATGAGCTAATGAATGTTGCCTCATCATAAATCTTAGACTGAGTGTGCTTTACTTTGAATTATTTCCATATTCACTAAAGAGAGTTTAGGAGCAAAGTTTTATCTTTTTTCTTCTTTGGGAAAGTAAGGAATGACTGATGATCTAGTTAAAAATTATCTCCTCATTTAGCAACACTTGAAACAGCCACAAAGATATCTGGTTTTAGCAACAAATTACTATGGAGTACATTTCAGGGAGAAATAAAGAGACAGGACAAATGACAGAGCTAAGAGACCAAGCACTTTAGACAGGTATCTTAGAAACAAAAGCAATTAGGTTTCTAAATGTGCCATTGCCTTCTAAAATTCTTGAATTTGCTATTTGTTGAATGAAGTCTACTACTATGATGAGATTCAGTTAGGTGCTCAGAGTTCTTAGTGCACTGAGGTATTTAGAAAGGACACTGCAAGGTTAGCAGAGAAAGGTTTGGCAATACACTTGTTTCAAACAATGTTAATAGGTGACAATCTCTGTATAAATACTGCACAATGAGTAAGTATCTTTATTATTTTCTTATATGCTGTAATGTGGCATTGAGAAGAACTGGAGGTGAGTTACAAAATACACACCACCTTCGCATAGCCCAAACTATCTAGTACATGCAATCCTACCATTAAAGTTAATGTGGGTCTGAATCTCTTTGACAAACAGATACCAGAAAAAGAGACTTAATATCCACAAACATGACTTCCAATCCATTCACCACTTAACACTCTTGCACTTGTGACATTTCCCTACCACACCTTTGTATGGCCACATCATAGCCTATTGGCCTTATGTTCATGCTCCCCTTGCTTTGTTCTAGTGGTTTCTATATGGGCTAGAAGCTCACCTGCATTAGTATCTTTCTACAGTCTGTTAATAAAATATCTAGGTGATGTAGATATATGTTTTAGGATGAATTCATTATCGTCTCAGCGGTTGCTTTCCACCAGTTCAAAAAAATTTTTTTGTCTCCTCCGCCCCCCAAAAAGCGATAAAGAACAAGAACTAAACCCTTCACAATTTCTATTCATACAAGGGGAATTTTTTTCAAATGTGACAGCTGCCCTCTTGGCTGACACTGCAGGCACTGAGCCACGGACTTCCAGAACTAAAAGTTTAAATTACAACAACTTGAGCTAAAGCACTCCTGTAGGGCTGTACCATTCTCATATCCTCTATATGACTGGGCATAGAATGGGATCTGTAACACATACTCACTAATCAGTTACATCTATTAAAAGACTCTCATCCCAAGTCGCTGAGGCCAACAGCAATTTGAAACCTGGATGAATATTCATTATTTTTGCCCAGCTTACAGGGACTGAATCAGGGACTTCCAGAGCTGAAACACATCAACTACTATACCCTGAGCTAAACTTCTTTTGGCATTACACATTCATATAATCTTCAGGTCAGGCACTGACAGGAACCTGTAACGCACTCACCAGTGAGTCAGTGCCACAGACATCTTCTCTTTTTGAGCTCTTTCTCTCTATAGTTGTGAAAATTGTCAAGCAATAGGGCTAGATTCACGAGGAGGGGAAAAATATAAACTCAGTACGTGGAATTTATTCTCCCCCCAGAATTTTTTCTCTTCTATGTAAATCAAATATTTGTTATATTTTATTAAATTAGGTCAGCATTTTAAGGGCTGGTAATGATGCAACACAAATTATAATATAGGTACAATTCTAGAATCCCAAGAATATGAGTGTCTGAGAATATAGTAGGACTGGACAGATTTTGTTCACTTTGCCATATTATTTTTCCTCTAATCCTTACTTTTTCTTTCTCCTCTTCTGTCTTTTCATTTCATCTTTCTAGGTTTCTTCAATTATGTATTTTTTAAAATCAGTCCTGTTTAAAATTATGTCAGAGAGATGCTAATGTCTAAAAATAAATATGTCTTCAGTTTGCTGTTTTTGTCATTTTAAAATAACGCCCCCCACCCTTCCCTTACTTCCCTCCCTGTGTCATACAGCAGTTTTGATGCAGCAGTTTCATCTCGTGAAATAAAGCTCACTTTTGCTCATGAAAATCACCTATCATTTGAAGGAAGGGAACAAAATTGCATTGGAGTGGCTATTTTTTCCACATGGTTTGTACAGCTAGTGATTTATTAAAATGTTTTTGGTTTCACTTTGGGCTAGATCTTCAAAGGGCTGTTTTGATTTATTGTTGCTGTTTTGCTTTTTTAAAGACTCAGTCAAATTCTTTTTCATCATTTTGCACTGGCACAAAACTTAAGCCCATACATAATATCAGAGTATTTGTGCTTCTAGCTACTTGATTTTTGCCTGAAATTATGACTTGATCCAAAGACTTTCATTGACTTCAGTGAAATTTGGATCAGGCCTTTGGCAGAGAAAGGCACAGTTACTATGATTTGAACTAAATTTGAAGTGTGGGAACAACAGTATGTGCAAATTTTGAAAATATAAATTGCTCCCATAATCAGAGAGGTTGGGCCTTTTGAAATTCTTTGTGTACGAAAATTTTCCATGCAACTCTGAGGGCTTGTCTACATGAGAAAACTGCACCAGTTCAATATAAGGTGTGAATTTAAACTCTTTGTTGACATTCATATTTCAGTTTAGGAATAGCTTTAAATCAGTGTAAACTTCCCTATGGATGCTCTTATTTTGCTTTAAGAGTGGTTTAGTTTGGTTGATCCTAAACCTGTTCCTCATTCACTTAAGCTTGGTTTAAAATCACAAACAAAACACTTGCTTTAACATTCATTAAAACTTCTCTCATCAGTAAACTAAACCACAAAAAAATAGAAAAAAAATTTAAGGATGAAAAAGGATTAAAAGGTTGCAAAATCAAGTACACTCAGGTTAGGAAATGCTAGTACAAACGTTGCCTAGGCAACTTTAATATGGATCTCTTGTGCATTACAATGCAACCTTTAATTACATGCCAAAGTGACTATCTGTTAAAAGTTTGGTATAAGTGACTTGCAAAGAACTGCATAGGAACTTGGTGGCAGATGCAGGGATAGAATCTAAATCTCCAGGGTAGCAGACAACTGCCTTAATGACAAGACCATCCTTTCTCTTCCAGCTGTGCCCTGCCTCATTCACTACATGCCTTCAAGCTTCTGTAAAAAAAAATAAGTCAGGAGTTCTATAGACAACAGACTCTTTCACTACACAGCCCTTATTCATCCCCAAGGCAGATGAACCAGGGATCCTGTGTAAAAATAATATGAGATCATGTCATTAAAGACTATGTCATAATGCATATGCACAAGTGAGCTGAATTAAAGTTACATGGGCAATGTTCATTCTGGCATTTTCTAACTTGAGAGTTTTGTCTTTGCAACCTTTGAATCCTTAACTTTGTGTTTCCTAATCTTGTATGATTTATTTTATTGATGAGAGCTACCTTAACTAATGTTAAATCAAATTTCTTGTTTCTAAATTTCTGTAGGTTTTTGTTTACTAGAAAGAAAATCTTTTATACATGCGCTGTTTAAATAATAAATCACTTACACACTTATTGTATTTAATGTATATTTTACTGCCACTGTTATCTTTGTTAAGCTCCATCTTTCACCATTCAATGCCATGTCGTCCAATATATTGAAAGTGATTAAACTGTATTCAAACAAAACATATTTCAATTTTTAATGACTTTTTAAAAATGATGTAACAGAAAACTGATCAGGAACTCATAGCTATAATTTCCCACTGTTTTAGAAGGAAACTATTCAGAAAGCCATAGGCCCCAGTTTGTAAGAAGCCTATAAACAATATACATGAGAAGGAGCTGGAGTTCTCTGCCTTACTTTCATGTAATCTTTTTTTGAGAAAAGTAACAAATAAATTGCACTTTGAAAAGAAACAGAGTAACTCACCCCAGGACAAACCCAAAGGAGAACAGCAGGAGTTTATCAATACACAGGCTGTTTTCATTGTGATGCTTCCTTTGTAATAATAATAGTCAGAGGTAAATTGGTTATCAAAGGTGATTGCCATGACAACCCAGGGAATAGTGATTCTCCCCAAGTGTGCAAATGAACTGGAGGGAGGAAGTGATGAGTGGCTGATTATCTCTGATGTCACAATGTTACTGTTCACACAGCAGCACAGGGCACAAAATATATACTGTATGGGGGGAAAAATAAGGCTTTTATTTTTTCCCCAGATTTCCTAAAACAACACAAAATACACATTGAAGATCATTCTATTCCCATATTAATTAATGGCTGGAATTTGGTTCAAATCCCTGTGGCAAGTTTGCAAAACAAAACAAACAAAAAACGGTGAGACACTGAGGCAACCTGAACTATGCTCTTGCTACTGTGAAACCACATAAAAACAATTTTAACTCAAACTATGGGTGTCCACATAGTAGGGTTTTTTCCTCCAAACGATTTAAACCAGTGCAACTTTCCTGTGTAGACAAGTTCTAATAGAGAATGATGTAAGAGGTAAAAAGACTCAATTGTTGCCCTTAAAAACTTTCTAATGTTACCTTTGCAGCCACTGAATATCATCATGGTATTCCCAATAATTTAGTGCAGGGAATATCTAAAGGATGCATACCATGAACAATGATGTAATTTAGTTGCAATGGGAATGGAAATGTTTTTTACAGGTGATGGCTTCCGGCTCTCACATACACCCTCTCTCTCTCTCTCACTCACTCACGAGTGACCCCACTGCATTTAGTGTCTATCTGGTTTGGCTGAGTCTCCATGATGTGTAGAAAATACCTGGATAGGAAAGCATGCACTTTCTTATACCATTAGTGAATGTCATATCTCAGCAGGTACATCCCTACTTACTCTACAACACTACACACTCTACCAATGTTGTTTTTGTTCCCATTAGTGTTAAACTGATAGAAGCCTAGTCGGTCTCAAACGCTGCATCAGATTTTATTTTTAACTCTCAATAATGTTATCATCTGGCTCAGTCTCAGGGCAAAATGTGTAAAGGGCATTTATAAACAAATAATCTATAAACAAAAGTCCTATATTCTTTAATTAAAAAACCCACTGCATGAGCTCTACAAAAGTTTTGTAAGTTCAATTGTATTAAACATTTGATGAATTTCCGTGTACAGCTAGATATTTATCATCAAAGTATTCTTCAGTATTACCAAAGGCAGTTAATTCTCTCTAGATTACCTTGGTGCCTGCTTTGATGCTGTGTACATTTCCCAGGGGTTTGGATATACCCAGAAGTCACTGCTGACGTTTTACTGTAGGCTAATAATGAACACTATCTGTAGATGATCTAGCCCTTTTGGCAGCCGCTGAATTTCTCTTATTCTGTCTTGAAAAATACTAAAACAGGAAAAAGGAAGATTATTTCTTCTTGAAAGGATCATATGTATGTATTAATTTTACATACATTTTACACATAGCACGTTTCATCCTGAAGGATCACAAAGCACTTGCAAACTAAAATAGCCTCTGACAACAAGCGACTATTCAGACAGATTCTGCAATTCAAGCTCATGTTGAATCAATGGAACTAGTCACATGAGTAACTAGTCAACATGAGTGAGGGTTAGAGAATGGGGCCCATAATGATGCCTTTAATTTCCAGCAGCATCCTTGATTAAGATCAAGGAAACATTTTAAAGTTGCCTCCAACTTGTCTTACAATATTTTTCTTATTGTCCATCTAAGATTATATGTTCCTTGGATTTTACCAGTAGTTGAGGAAACAAACAGAGGGTGGGGCTGATTCTTATGTGGTCTTCTTGACTCCAGATAGAATCTAAATAAAAGGCAAGTAAGAAGAAACTAATCATAAAACCAGCACCTTTCTGCCAGCCCAGAAAATAATGTGACACCTATAAGCATGGAAAACATAGGGAAAATCCCAAAATTTCATTGGAAGAGACAGGCCCTTTGCCATTTACTTCATCCAAATAACATCCAGAAGCACCATCAACATTTTCCCGTAGCCCAATAAAACTTCACAGGTTTGGTCTGAACTTTGTCAATTGTGTGTGAGTGAACTGGGGACATATGTGTTCTCTGAAACTGCATTTCATTTATAAACAAACAGATAATCCAGCACCAGATTCTTCTTCAAATAAAAATGTTTGTTGTTGAAATCAGCCCCCGTGACTGCCTGAGTTGGATAATGGACTGGATGGACAATAGCAACTCAAGCTAGACAAGCGAAAATCTTTAGGCCTTCTGGATGCAAGTTAAGATGCAGCACACTGGCTTGAGGCTCACTCAGAAAAGTCCAGTTGTTTCTGAGTGGAAACTTGCATTGGCTTTTAGCTAACCAGAAAATAGGTTTTTCATATAAAGATAAATTCTTCTTAGCTTAGTGAAAACAAAAATATAGTTATATTTATTCATACATAAATGTTGGGACAAAATATATGAAACCAAATGCATTAACGTAGTATACAGTGTATAAAACTATGATGTGTTATTTATTATTGCTTTGAACTGTATAAACAGATCATTGTGAATGAACTGTAGTTCACTTTAGACAGTTCAAAGCAATAGAGTCTATAGCCAAAATGATGACTGATTTGGCACCAACATATTTTGTAAGCCTTTTGAAGCCAAGGACATCTTGAGGATCAAATTGGATGTTAGGATATGACACTTTGTAGTATATGTATTGTTAAACTGTATATTTTTATTCCTACAAACTATTTTTTATTCCAATAATTACATACTTGTGGACATCAGGAGAATGCTGATTTTAGATGTCAGGCTTAGGTCACTGTGTTTCACAAAGGCTCTGGTTATCAAAATGTATTGTACATTAGTTTCCCACAGATCTAGCTTCAAGGTACCATATGTTATAGCCTTTTGAATCCAAAGGAAATGAGACTGCAACCTACATTATATTTGTGGATCTAGTTCTTTCTTGCAGTTCAGAAACACAAGCTGGTCATATACTGTTTGCCTTCAAATGGTTTTTCATTTTGCGAGTTTGCATACTGATAAGAATCCTGTCTATCTTTAGTTTTTCTGTAACACTGTGATTCAATGAGTAAAACAAGTGTATTTGGCAACAGTTTGAGCACATCTGAAAATACTGAACTTCGGGAAAACAAGATATATGTGATGGATGGATTTGTTGAAAAATCTTTGTTGAAAAGTGGGTTTTGACCAATAAAGCTTTTAATTTTACAAACCTCTACAAAGTTTATTTTAATTATTTTTTTTCCTTTAAATGTTTAGAACCTGCAAAAATTTGGAACAGTAGTCTGTGTAGGAATCTTTATGAGGTTGGTAAATTCCCATCTTAGGTACATGCAGGACACAGTTTAAGCTCTATTCAAAGCAGCTTTGAATATGGAGAAGGCCCATTGAATGGTGAGCAACTGGAGGCATGATTGGCCAGATTCTCAGGGAAGCGAAATTTCCACATCACCTCAGAAACTAGAGACACAGCAGAACTGGTTCCTATATCACTCCCCAATACTGTTGCAGCTCCCAGAATAGTGGGTGGGGATGGGTAAGATGGAAACATGACTAGGCTGTGCTGCAGGCTGAGTATTCCCAGTTGGCAGCATGGTGAAAAATCACTACACTCAGGTCTGTATACAGTTTTGTGGTAAACTGCATTTAATTTAGCCTGTAGATTGATATAAGATTAGCAAAATTTAAAATGCCCCAAATTGCAAATGTTTGGGTTGTAGATTGCACTAAAGTTTGTTTTTCCAGTTTAACTGACTAAATTGCTGCTACTTTCTTAGTAGGTCGCTTACGCCATAGGGATATGTAGGTGTTGGGAGATGGAGATCAGAAAGGGCTAATGGCGTTTAGCGGTCTTTCCAAAACTAGTACAATTTAAGAAATGTGCTGTTGTAACTTATTGTAAAACTAATACATTGTTTGCTGTGTGTTCTTATTTAATGTCTCTCAGCTTGCCAGCATAGATTCAGAAGGACAGAATTGTGGGGCTCACTATATTCCAAATATTTGTGCAGTTCAGAAAAATATCACATTTAACTGAGAGTCAACATACTCACATTTTCCATTTGAATTGAATATTGGTATAATAGTTCCAGTGAAAGAATAAATTATGCCTAAGAATTTCTAAATGCATTAGTTATATGAAATGCATATAATAGCCACACACAAATGATAAAGAAAGAATATATTTTCCATATATATTTTAAATAAAGATTCTTGCTTATTCACATATAATCAATTGTCTACATGGATATGCATGCTATTCATTGTGTATATATAATATGTGTGTGCATGCATGTGTATTTAAGGTAGTATATGTGTTTTTGACCCTCTGTTTGAGACATATGACTGGGTATCAAAACTTCTGGGTTTTGATCCCAGGTTTGTTACTGACTTACCTTGTGTGCTTGGGCAAGATACCTACCATCTTTACACCCACATTTACCCATCTGCAAAACGGTTTTAATAATATTTATCTACCACATAGAAGGGAAATGTTGAGAGTTTTGTTGTGATCCTCACAACAGAGACAAGGCAGGACTCAGCTGTAGTAAATACAAGGGGGAGAGGGCGGACAAGGAGAAATACACTTTAGTTCTTAGCTCACAGAGAAACCCCAGCCTGTTTTGCACAATATTGTGACATAGGTTCTGACAATATCTTGGCTGGGATTCAGTTGTCATGGAATGGGTTGATGACTATACTAGAGGGTTAAATCACTAATAAATGTAAAGATCTTTGAGAGTCTTGAATGAAAAACACTATCCCGCAAATGCAATTTATCATGCAAACAGGGATAAGAATCTGTGGTGCGCGTTATTCATTTTAGTTATGGTGATTAAGAGAAAAAACTAATTTTGGGAGGAATATTTCTAATATTTGCTTAAAATAGGGTCCCCTCCCAGTCACATTCTTGGCAGTAAAATTGTTGGCTCTGTGTTTGCAGAAAGCAAACATAAACGGGGTGCAAACACAGCTGAAAATTTGTATTTGAGCCAATATTTGAAGAACATTTTTAGAGATATTCACTCAACTCTGGAAAAAGGTTTGGTTCAGATTCTACAACGGGGCAAAGATTCAGTAGGATTCTTATTTTATCCAAATTCTCCCTCCTTATTATTGACAAAGTGATGTATGCATAGAATTGCCTTTCATAAAGTACCACAGCTCAGGTGAGAAAAAGAGAGAGGAAAACTAATAGCAGGTGTGAGAAACAAATTCATGCTGTTGCCAAGACTACCTAAGGATCCTTATTCAGTGTTTCCAAGGAGGATCCCTTTCATTGCTACAGTCAGCACAATAAACAATTGGCAGTGCTTTTGTAAGGATTGCTTATCTCTTGCACCAGCCACTTAATTCCTTTAAATACTGAAAATGGGCTCTCTCTTCTCAGCCTGGGAAGAGGCAAAATCTGACTATTAACCTATTGTCTTCCCTGAGGATCAAAAGAGGCACCAGAGTTTTATAAGTGATGGCAGCAGCTTTGTCTTAATTTAGCAGCTGCAGTATGTGTTTCTAAAGGCAAGGCAGTGGCAGACACAAGTACAACTAATCTTTTACATAACATTGTTTTGGGGAAAATATCACTTTGCACATTAAACATATAAAATAGGTGGTTCTACAATCTTATATTGTGTGTGTGTGTAGCAATAACTGTATATTTACATGGAAATGTATACAACCACATTTAAAATACATATACAGCACACAAATGCAGTATATGTACTTTAAAAGATTTTTCACTTTTTACTGGTAGGTAAAATATTTCCAGCAGTATTCCCTATTATATGGACAAGGAATACCTGCTCAAACTGGCAAAAACTCACACACACAGATTTGGATCTCAATTACATAGGTGTAAATGCATGAATTAAGAGTTACTCGGTACGTACTCCAGTGTAACTTGAATCAAAATCACAGCTACAGTGTATATAGTCTATTACAGGGGTAGGCAATCTATGGCACGCGTGCCAAAGGCGGTACACGAGCTGATTTTCAGTGGCACTCACACTGCCCGGGTCCTGGCCACCAGCCCGGGGGGCTCTGCATTTTAATTGAATTTTACATGAAGCTTCTTAAACATTTTGAATCCTTATTTACTTTACATACAACAATAGTTTAGTTATATATTATAGACTTATAGAAAGAGACCTTCTAAAAAGGTTAAAATGTATTACTGGCAAACGAAATCTTAAATTAGAGTGAATAAATGAAGACCCGGCACCCCACTTCTGAAAGGTTGCCGATCCCTGGGCTATTACATGATACTGTAGTACTATATATGAGTGAGCAGCATGATTATTTAAAATTATTTGTATGCAGAAGCAGATTTTAGGTTACTTGTCCTGTAATCTAATATAAATATCAATCTTGCAAAGAGATGCTTCTATGTAAATAGGTAGTTACTTTGTGACCTTTCCAGAAAGAGATCTAATTCTCATTTATGTTCATTTATAGTTTAACCCACAGCAGTGGAAAGGGGTTTTAGTGTATATGAGAATCAGGATCTATCTTTCTATAATGCACTACAGCAGGAGTTCAAAGACTAAAAAGTACAAAAACACAAAATAGCCAAGCAAAAAGAAAAACTATTTTTTATATTTAGTGTTTCTGTTGAATTTTAAATGCTGCTCCAATATCCTTCCATGCTTTAGTTACATAAATAGTCCAAATAATTATTTGAAAATAATTCATAAATAGCCAAGTTAAATGACTGGGTGATTTTAAAATATCTTTTCCAGATTTGAAATAGTAAAGTAAGAAAGAATGAGAATGTACAAGCAAGTAGAAGTAGTGGTGGCAACTATTTAAAACAATAAAATCAGGACATGGACTTAAAGAAAAGCCTATACAGTGTTACTCCTTTTGGCCTGAGCATTAGCTGAATTTGTGGGTCTTGTGGGTTTTTTCAGTTGGGATGAGAAACTGATGATGCCATTACGTATTTCTTTGCTACAATTCTGTTTATTTGCAAAGAATGTACAAAGTTCTGTTTCCTTGAACACACTAGGAATCAAACAGCCTGGAGTTTCTTTGCTCACAATTCCAAGCCTCTTTCCAGACAGCACTCTATCTAAAAGCTCTCTCTCATCTTTTTCTCAGGATCACACTACAACTGCCTCGCTGGCTGGCTGAGGGGCTTCCTTGTTGCTTTTTCTGTATGCTTCTGTAGTGTTTCTGCTGTTTTCCTCCTAGACAGAGACACAAAGGTGGAAACAAATCAATTTCCTCATTCCTATATTTGTAATTAAACTCCTGGAAACCCTTTGGAATGCATGGGCCATCCACTGCCCAGGCTTGCATGCAGTCTAGTCCTTGGTGATGATTAACCAAAGGAGCATTTATTTGTTCTCTCATTTATCCTGAATAGAAGGCAGCTGTCACACCCAACAGTTTCAGTAAGATGGTGCAATTGTCCATCCCCCAGAAAAACAGAAGAGGAGATCATGTATAAAACCCAAACAAAGACTTTTCCATAATGCTGAACTGCAGATGTCTATGTTGGAAAAATGGATCCAAAATACAATTAACAACAACAAGCAAAAGAGGATTCAAATTAAAAAATGTAGATAAACTCTCCCCCGAGTTAGAACTGCTTTGTGTCATGTTACTAGTGTAAAGCAGCTAAGAAACCAACATGGCCAATTATGTAAATTAGGGCTGTCCGCCCATGGCTGGCTATTGATCTGGGGAGAACAATGATGATTTAAAATCCCCCTTTGAAACCTTCCAATTTCTCCTTCTGAGTTGCACTGTGCACTCTTCAGCTGCAGTCAAAGATCAGGGCTATTATGTTTATATAGTAGAGGAGAGAACCAGTTATTATGATGTCTTCCACCCCACCATGTAACTTTACCTCTGCCCCATTTCATTGCCACCATAAGGAATGCCTCAAGGAGATTTTGATGTCAGACTCCTCTTTAAGATATTTGAAGGTCAGTGGGTAGGGTGAAGAACAGTAATGTTGGGGCAATACAGAAGAAGTTTTATGAATTGCAAACATGTTTCTTATTCCATTGGGGGTGGAACCCACCTCCCAAAGTAGACTGGGGTGGGGAAGAAGCAGCAGAAAACCTGGAATGAAAATGTCACTGAGTGAAGCTTGGTTTATACCACATACATTTGCTGCATGTGTTCATTCAAATATAAAGTGAAGTTGCATCAGCCTTCCTCAAATTTTCATCCTGATAACAGTTATGTTCCTCCAATCAAGGAAAACTATCATGTGATTCATGTGACCAATTGCAGCTAACCAACAGTGTGAATTTTGCATATCAGATACTAAATATTTTCAGAGTAAAACAACTGTAAACATGGCTCAATAAATTTGAATTATGAATACATCAGAGGAAATTAGGAGCTGCACCAAAATATTCCACAAGCAAAAAAAGAGGCTAAATTTATTTGGTGAATTATTTGCTTTATATTATTTGCTCTGCTCTATTATTTGTCACACATTTTTAAATAGTAATGTGTATAAATTCTGAAGGAGAAAACACAAATGTGTCATTACTTTGAGAGCTTGTAACCATGTCATATTCACCATATGTATTTTTATTCAACAGCTGCAATTACATCATGAAACTTAATTTGTTCTACACATGAAATATCAAACGATATTTTTGGTTGCCTGGTGACACTGCTTTCTTATTTTACATATCACACAACGTCTTGTATGATACATATTCCAAATGTAGCTTTCTTATAATTATTATGCACTACCAGGGGATTTACGCTAATTGGTCACATGACTGATGATCAACTGATGGATGGGAGGGTGAGAAGTAGTAGTGCTCCTCTTCTGGTCATTTTTTTACTTTATATCTCCTATTTTCTCATGTTTTTATATATGACAGAGATGCCCAGAGCTTTGGATGGGTGCTTTTTTATTTGGAGTTTGCATCAGACTGAAATCCAAATAAATATATTTATATATAAGGATTAGTGCATTGTATACTCTGAATTTTTAGATGCCTTAATAAAAAGAATGAGTCTGTGAAAGTTGGGGCATGCTTTGGGGTTCAAAAGTTGGGATTATTATTTTTTTAAAGAAGCTCATTCTGTGCAACATATATAAAGGAGAGCCAGACCAGAAAAATGCTTTTTAGCATTTTGCACATCAGCAGTTACCCAGCATCAATTTGATTCTTTCCTCCACATGTTGAAACACAGCTCAGAGCATTAAACCCATTCTCCAGTGATTGGGACAAAAGTAGGTTAGTAGAGTGGGTTGCTAGGAGACTGGTGTCAGCGTCATCTATGACCTTGCAGGGTAAAAAGAAATTGTATAGATTTATCGAGCTCTGTGACACATTGTCTAAGTCCTCTGCTCTGGCTGTCTTACTCCATTTCTATCTGCCTCAGCTCACACACACACACAAATTTACACACACACATACACACACACACACACACACACACACACACACACACACAAGAAGATGCAACTCCTCTTCTCAATCCCCCCTAATGCCTCAACATTATTACTTTGTTTCATTTAACTCCAGTATATTCTCTGAGCTAACAAGCCGCTGCAAAAGCAGCATCAGCAAAACTTCATCCTTTTAAAAGCCTGCTTCTTCATACTGTTGCTGTAAGAAATATAGGAATCAGTTCTACTGGGAACAACATTATGAAAAATGTATAAACATCACAAAGTAATTTTGCTGTCACATCCAAAATGTTTTCTCAAAGTTGCACACACCGTTTTTACAGCTGAAGTGGCTTAAGGTTAACCAATCACATACTATAGGGAGCTCTCGCATTTTTTGTCATCTTTCTGGCTTTTTGGAAACAGCTGAAGTTATCAAATACAAATATATATATATATATATATATAGTACTTACACAAAAAAATGAATGTTTAAAATTCCTCCTCAGATGTGCAAACCTTTTTGTTAAGAAATTCTCGTCTTGTCACGCAGATTCAGATGCTTACTGCTAAATATTATTCTTTGTATTTTTTTAAAAATGATGGATAATAAAATCCATGGAGGGTTGTTTTTGTGAGATATTAGTAGTTACACTTGGCAAAATGATTGCAAATAAGAATTTTTATTGAAATTTATTATTTTATGTTTTTAGATATATTAAAGGAGCCCTTGCATAGCTCAAACCACACGTGTTGTTTTTTGTAATAGATAGAAATACATATACAGTAAACATAACTTCTTTTAGGAAGGAAAGGACTACCTCCTATAAGTAAACAATTCCCCATATCCGTTCATTCCAACTCTCTAGGCAAGTCCCTAGTGAAAAAGGTAAAACCCTGCACTGTTCCATAAAGGCCAATAAACTCTGGTTGTATCTAGGGTGACCAGATGTCCTGATTTTATCGGGACAGTCCCGATATTTCAGGCTTTTTCTTAAATAGGTGCCTATTACCCCCCACCCCCATCCCAATTTTTCACACTTGTTATCGGGTCACCCTAGCTGCATCAGACCAGCTGAGAAGGGAGTTCCAGAATTAAAGGCCCCTCACTGAGAACTTGTCTACACCAGGATGTTAAATTGGATTAATGTTTGTTAGTTCTCCTTAAAGTGCCTTGAATCCCCACACAGCCTTTTTTGAAGGAAATTATTTGGCATCAGAGATCCCAATAAGTAATTTTCTTTGGAAAAGGAGTAACTACTTTGCAATGAATTTGTTTGTGTGGATGCATTCCTAACTATTCTATTCTAGCAGTCCTCCATCTACTATCCCACACTGCATTGCTTCAGACATGGATCATCCTGTCTTTATACCTCAGTGCCCCCCACTGCTCCAGGGCTATCTTGACCAGATGTCGCCTCTCTGTTTAAATGCATGATATCAAGTAGTAGTGAGTTCACATACACATTATAGCAGTCATTCCTCCCTGTGATTCTGCGTGGGCCACTTCAGAGGTCCTGACCTTGAGTGCTCTCTTTAGAGAGCTGCATGTTCAGTCTCATTTGGAAAAGAGTCACCAGAATGATATCTGCAAGACAGACAAGGTGGGTGAGGTAATATTTTTTATTGGACCAACTGTAGTTTAATGGCTGCATTTAGAGCAGAGAAAATAATCTGACCAATCTTTTGTTGGTCCAATAAAAGATATTACCTTACCCACCTTGTATCTCCAATATCCTGGGACCGACACAGGTACAACACTGCATATGACATCTACAACACACTGTCAGAACAAATAAAGAAGAGTGGCCATTCCCACAGCTATTCCCAGTGCCAAGTCAAAGCAAAGAATAAGCATGTTTGCCCCATCAATAAATCCCTATGCAGTTTAAGAACCTATCTATTGAAAGCCATCAATAACTCCTCTCCTGTGTATTGCCAAGCTTTAACCCACGGCATAGCAGCACTTTCCTCTTAGCATTACAAACCTCCATGACAACACCCCTTTACCCACAGCAAACTGTTTGGTTATTGACAGGTAGCAATGAAGGATGGTGAGCTTCTAGGTGGTGATGGCAACATGCTTCTCCATGCTGAGAGGAACTTTCGTGTTAGTCTTCTGCTACTGCAGCTCCAGGGTGAATTGTGTGCAGATTTCTAGGCAAGGGGCCTTAACCATTTTGAAGTTCTGCTGACATTGTTGGTTGTCCTAGGTCTGCATCACTACCCTGCCCCACCAATCCATTGCTAATTGGCTGAGCCCAGAAGTAGCACTCCACCAAGCACAAGGGCTCCAGATAAATGCCCTGCAGAAGTAAGTGCTTGATTTCATCCTCTGCTGTATCACCATGGCATCAAACAGCCTATGAAACTGCAGAGCCAAATCCAACCACCTGCATGATTGCAAATGCATGTGCATCATCCTGTTTGCATGAAAGACTCACCACATCACTCAGCACTGGATCCTCCATGCTGCTGACAGCAGTTTGAAAATGGCACTGGCAAAATTAATGGATACCAGGAGAGGGATCATGGGAGTTCATTAGTTTGGCCACCAGCCCCAAAATCCTTTTAGTTCCTGGTAGGCATTTCCCAATACACCATGAGAAAAATCACAGAGCATACAGCTGAGTGACAGAACATTGCACCTCTGCCCAAAATGCTGAGTGCTTAATTTAAACAAGCACCGAGCTATGCTGGTACCATGATTAACAAGAAAGTACCTTAAACTGGCATAGTAAAGCAGTATGGATGCATGTCAGTTCCCTACAGTTTAATTGCTGAACTTAGAGTGGAGAAACTAATCTGATATCAACATCCCTGTGTAGACATGGCCTGAGACTACCTTGCCATTAGCCATCTCACATTTAAATCTGTGGACTGTAAGCTAAAGCATCTCAGCTGACTGCAATTGTCATGGAGATGCTCAGACACTATGGTGAGGAGCATAGAACTGAAAACTTATATTACAGGTGGCACACACAGTGATGATGTCTGTAGTTAAGGTTGCTTAGACATTTCCAATATAAAAAGGGATTTTGAATTGCTTGCTATTTTCTCAAAATTTTACCATTTTGGTTGAAAATTGGTGTGCTTGTCCTCAGACTGGAGGCACATTGTTTGAGAAAGTTTAATTAAAAGTGTCCAAGCCATTTTCAAGCATAAAAAGGACAAAGAACTGCAGGTTTTTTACAATTTGTTTTTTAAAAGATCTCTATTCCCTCTGCAGGTGATGACAGAAGCTTGACAAATCAACAATTTAGGAGCTATGTCCCTGTCGCATGTCTTCTATTACCCTGGTGAAAATCCAATTTGATTTGGCTGTGTTAAAAAAGGTTTAGAAAATGTACTTTCACATGCCCATTCGATTATGTTAAACAATTACAATGAGCATCTCCCAGGATTCTATTGGCCCTGCACATGCAAGCATAGGTACACTGAGTAAAAATGTCTATTGAATAGACAACGTCTCAGAATTTCCCTAGGTATACAGGGCATGGTTAACAAAGTGAAGTGAAAGTTTATGAAATATGTTCTATGAAAATGCATAGGAAAAGAGGCAAAATGACCAACATCCTCCCTCCCTGAATGGAGTAAATGAATGTGATCTAGAAGAAGCCATGTGATAGATGCGGGTATATGTGGAAGGTGCTGAAATGAGTCAGATTAAAGCTGTGATTTTTTTCATGGAGGCTGTGGAAGTCACGAAATCCATAACTTCCACCAAGTTTGTGAATTCATCCCTGTCGGCCTGGACCTGCAGGGTGCCCCCGCAGCTTCCGGTTGCCATGGGCAGCAGGGCCACAGCTCATGGCAGCCATGGCCAGCAGGAGCCCACCACAACTCCTAGCCAATGCGGGCTGCAGGGGCCCCCCCTCGCAGCTCTGAGCTGTCGCAGGTGGTGTGGCCACAGCTCCCGGCCACCACGGGCAGCAGGGCCCCCATCCGCAGCTCCTGGCCACCATGGGCATGGGGGACCCTGGAGCTATGAGTCGCCGCAGGCGGTGTGGGGTCCCAAAACTCCCGGCTGCTGTGGGCAATGGGGGTTCCCCAAATCTTTGAGCCACTGCAGGTGGTGGGGCCCCCCAGAGCTCTGAGCTACCGCGGGTGGCGGGGGACCCTGGACTTCCGAGTCTGCATAGATGGTGAGGGCCCCCAGAGCTCAGAGCAGGCCCCCACAGTTGCTCAGCCTCTGCAGCTGAGCTCCCAATTTTGTCAAGGATATTTTTAGTAAAAGTCACAGACAGGTCACAGGCAATAAAGAAAAAATAATGGGAGCCCATAACCTGTCCCTGACTTTTATTAATATATCCATAACCAAATCTTAGCCTTAGTCAGAGTTTCTTCCATAGGATCTAGAAATGTACATCTAGAAATAGAACGAGGCAAGAGCTCCTGCTGCACTGAGCACACTTATTGTGCAGTGCAGAGTGTACTACTGCTGTCTACCAAATAGTAGCATATGATGGAATTTCTTTGTTTTATTTTTTTCCCCCTCACAAAATCACCCCTCAAGGGAACATTTAGGTTGGAAAATGGAATACTCAGATTTTACAAAATGACAAAGTCAAGGTTATCTGCAAACTTAGCTCAATCTAATAATTAGAGCTGGCTGGAAATATTACAATGGAATAGTTTTCTGTTGCAAAATGCGATTCTGACAAAAACTAATTATTTCATGGGTACATGTCGATTTTGACTAAATTGTTTTGATTTTATTGTTTCGCTTAATTTTGTTTTGACTTGTATATAACATTGAAATATTAATTTTATATATATTATATTTTTGACATTGTTAAAACAAAACATTATCAAAATTAATTTTGGATTTTTCCAACTAATTTTTTTTTTATTTTATTCTGCCATATTCATCCTCTGCTCTGAATAATGTGCCTTTTGTTTTTGTGGGTTTTTCCCTCTCTATAGGCTTACTATCACAAACATTAATGGAATTATATATACAACACCCTTGTGATGTGAAGTAGTATCATTATCACCCTTTTACAGAAACAGAACTGAAACATAGATTAAGTGACTTGTCAAAGGACATGCTGAAATTCCATGGCAAAGGCAGGAATAGAACACAGATCTCTGGAAAGATCCCATTGACACCAAGGTGCCTTGGATCACACCCTCACTGTTCATTGGGGCCATGCTCACAGTATGATGTAGGCATCATGCAGAAAATAATGTAGTCATGTAATTAAAGACTAGATCATAATGCATACACACAACAGGGTAGAGTTAAGGTTGAACAGGCAACCTTAACTGTGTCATTTCCTGACTTCTGAATGTTTCACTTTGCAAACTGAATGATCATTTAATGACTTTATAATGGAACAGATAAAGTATATGAAATAAGACTAGATCAAAAGGGAAGAGGCATTTTTTCTAACACCCAGTGCTCCAGCCTTTAGAAATAAGAGTCAGCAGTATCAACACACTTATCAGAACACCTATTATGTTAATAAAATAATTAGAAAAGGGCCTAAAGCAAAATCCCAGGTCCTAGCCCTCTGAAAACTTTGAGATAATCTGGACCTATAGAAATATAGCAGGATGTTAATTTAAAAATGTGTTTACTGACATTCTATTCGATTAAACATATTGGATTAGGTCCTCGGGGGATGTAAATCATCATAGCTCCATTGATCTGGCCCACCATTTATTAGTAGTGGATGAAGCTCAAATGATGGGCTTTGAGTAGGTTTGTCCAACAAAGATGAAAATGATTATAAGTTTTCTAACTTATTTTGAACCTCAGATAAGGTTCATGTCAGTTCTTATTTTATCTGAACTGGTTTTCTACCTCTCTAATAGTAAGGGCCTTGTACAACCATTCTGAGTCAGACAGGGAAGTAAGAAAACTTGCAAATCAGAGATATAAATATGCCAAGATTTTTTTATTTTCCTGCAATTTAAGTTTGTCACCTAACTTTGGAAGAAAGTTTTTGATCTGCTAAGAAAACACTGTGCCACAAAGAGAACTTCCTTGCAACTGTATATCACCAGAGGCTGTAGCTTATATGCAAAATCAAGGACTATATTTTCCCCAGAACTAGGCAATATAAAGACACACATGATTTAGGAATGCTGATTTATAAGCAGAACAATGAAGAGTCTGAATAGTGCAGTTGTGCTGCTGCTGGTCTGCTTCAGTGCTCTAAGGCTCTGTGCTCCATTGCCTTTTAAGATGGTCATTACAAAAAAACAAAGCATAGTACTGAAAAATCAGTATTTCTCTCTTACTGTGACAAGTTCTCTTCCAGGGTAAAATTAATTTCAGTGTAGAAGTCTAGTCCAAGGCCCATGCACTGCTTAAGTCCCATTTCAGATATATTTGGAGGGCTGAAATGGTGTCTGCTGCTCTCTCTCTCTGTACAAAGAACAATTTTACACTGTTCCCAAATGTGCAATTTAAAATATGCGGAAAAATCCCTGCACACATTGTAAATTGCAGGATCAGGATCAAACAAGCACCCTGTGGTAGGTCATAATGAAGCAATGTGGAAATAGCATTATTGGCCTGATCTATTAGCCATTAGTCAGTCAGTCAGTCTTTCCACGGATTTCATGGGGTATTGGATCAGGTCCCATATTGACCCCAAACCTACAGCCCCTATTCAGACAAAAGATCCATTTCTCTTCAAAGGGAGAATGACTGCTTTCTATTATTGTCTTACCCCCTTCCCACCAAAACAGAGAAATGATACAAATACTCACAGAGCTGAAAATACTGTTGGCCACAATATCTCACTCCGGGGCTTACTCTACCTGATAAATACAAACCAAAGCTTCCATTCACTGCCCACCATAACAATATATGAATAAAGAGATTTTTTTTAAATTTAACCAAAAGTAAGTGAACACAGCTAGAGGAAGAGGGTGTGTTTTGTTGTGGGGGAGGAAGAGGGGTATGACAATATCTATCTTGGTTTGAAAAGCATTAGCTATTGATTATAATTGCAGTCCTACTAGAGCTGATCAAAAGGCAGAAAAATAATTTAGCAAAACATTTCTAAATTTCAAAGTTGTCTCCATTGCACATGGATCAAAATGCACCAATTTGTTTATTTTTGTGAAGGTTTCCACAAATATTTTAACTAAAATGTTTATCAATGTGGTTTTCAAACATTGTCATGTACCAAAATGTTTGCTTTCATTAAGAAAATAAAAATTTGAATTTTAAAAATGGTAACATTTTAAATAAACAAATGATAGAAAATGTTGCAAATCCCAGAAAATGTAGGTAATATATTATTGAAACATTTACCCAAGTAACTTAAGAGCCTAAATCATTTAGACACTTTTGAAAATGTTACCCACTACCAACAATTTTGCATGAAAGGCATTTTTGTAAGCTATTTTGTAATGAAAAAGGGTATTATATGAAAATAGGCTTTACTATTGCAGAAGGGACTTAACAGTTAGAAATGGAAGAAAATAATTGAGATCATGGGCCTATGACATAGAACTATGTCAGTATAAACCAGCTAAGGATCTGGGCCACTGAATTCATCTGCCTTCAGAAGCATGATACAGTCCCTCAGCACAGGATATATCAGATATTACTGTACTACACTGATAGCACAGTGGATATTTGCTGTGATTACATGGCTCTGCAAGGTGGTCCTGCAAGGTGGTGATGGTGGGTATTTTTGGCTGGAAGTAGGAAGTATCAAAAATGTCCCCTGTGAGTTTTCTAGCCTGATTTCTAGACCATGGGCATAGATAAGCATAGATAAGATTCACAAGGATGATTTCTGTGGGTATTGCAGAATATTCATAGAACGCTTATCTGCACTACAAACCTGAATCTAAGACTTATGCTCATCCAGTCAGAGAACAGGAACATTCATGTGGCTCCTGTTTCCTGTAGAAAAGTCACATTATTAAGATTGAATCTAACAATAATCTCCTCATGAACAGGCTAAAAGTTATTCACAGAAATTATTTGGTGAATAATTTTGAATAACTAAAATATCTGAGAAAATTTAGAAAAAAATCAGACATTTTCTGAATAGAAAAAGATGGTAACTTACTCACCCAGCTCTAAATATATATAACATATGCGGACAACACACACTAGGAGCCACAGTCATTGGTACACTCTGCTTTGGGCCATTCCAGTAATCCAAAGCAGTCATAAACCTACCTTAACAGATCACTTAATTAAGCCAAGTTTACTGAGGTATCTCACCACCGGAGTGGTGCAAAATAATGAGAGTGTTTCTACGGATCTGGCCCTAATATGTGTGTGTGTGTGAGTATGCTTATAGGTATGTATGTATGTATGTACAAATATATACATGGGTAGAGGCCTCTATACATAGAACATAAAGAAAATTGTTCAGTTATATTTCTAGAGGCCTCTACATGCACAAATATTATTTGCATATATAAGTACTTATACATACATATAACATAATGGCCTATACCTACATACCCAAAATCAAGCATATCTGAAATTTTCCTAATGAGAATTGTATATTGTTTTGAGAGAGATCCACACAAATGCTAGACTCCAATATGCCACATTTTTAAAAGATATATATTTAACAGCACTATCACTGTGATCTATCAGCATCATCAGCTTGCTGTATCAAAGCATCAAGGCCATCAATAAGCCATTTTTCTTTTTGCTCTTTCTTTCATTTTTGGACCTGCCATCATCACTCTACCTGGAACAATGCTAGTGCAGCTGGGCTGCTTTGGAAAGCAGCATTAGCTTGAAATGTGCAGCAGCGTGATGAGCTCAAGATGGATAAACAGAAAAGAGCATTGATCTGGACAGCAGCTTTGAGAGATCCAAAATTCTGTCCTTCCAATGTCATTGTTAGCAAAATGTAGCTGAGAGTTTACTGGTTTGTTTCCTTCTGTTTCACCATAAGCATATTCATCAATTCTCAGCCCTATGCATTTGGGAAATTGGCTAAACTTCAGCTACTCTTCACACCTATTATTGTGGTGAAGCAGGAACAAAGAGCAATTTTCCAAACACTACCTGTGGCAGGACTTCCTCTTGGAAATCTATTCTCCTCCAGAAAAGTAAGTCACTGCAAGGTTTCTCTAATGCAATTGGATCAGGATAATTCAGCTCAGTACTGGAATCTGGGCCACCATCTTTAATGATAACACATTGAAATTTCTTTGGGTTTTTTTTTTTTTTTGGTGGTACAGTATTAAAGCCCCCAGGGTGCCACATATTCCATTTTGGTTACACGAGCATTGTTAAATAAGCAAATCAGTTACCTGTAAGCAAAAGAAATGGGTTGTGTACATGCAATGCATTAGCACCTTTGCTTTAGGAATAAGTAGCTCTTTCTGTCATGGATTTGTTTTATATTAGACAATTAGTCATACTGAAGATATGTAAAATATAAAGTTATTATGAAAATACATTATGTCTGCAAATATAAATGACTTCAGATTTGTTTTAAGCCAGTGCACAAAATTTCTATCTTGTTTTAGGGAGAATAAAGATGATAAAAGCATGATCTTACCATGCAATCCATGGCCCATAAATATGTATTGCAATGTACAAAGAAACAGAGACTGGGCACAGAGTACCTTGTAAATGTCTAATTTGAAGATTACAGGGAGGAGAACTATTGAAGTGGGGGAAGCTACAACAGTTCTGAAATAAATTTCCATAATTTTGTTGCTAAAGTAGCTGAGGGAAGCAGTTTAAATGTGCTAGAGCTAAAGTTTAAAGAACTCCTTCCATTTCACTCACAAAGCTACATTACCTATTCAAAAGGTGCACAGAGTGTTATCCATGGAGAACTGGTCCAGGGCTCAGCCTTAAAATGCTCCCAACTTAGGAAGGAGCGGTACATGCATTGAGAAGCTCAGGCTAGAAGCATTTTACCTGCAAAGTCAGCTTGTTAGTAGATTTGTGCTTTCATTAAGGAATCTGATATCAAAACAGCCTCCCAAATATTTACTAATCATCAGATCCCCCTGTTGGCAAGCTTAACCAATTCACGTTTGTCCAGCACTTTGACATCCTTTGATGAAAGGTGCTGTGGAATTGCAAAGCAGTATTCTTCCTGGGTCTGATCTTGCACCAATTAAGTCAGTGGAAGCAGGAGGCAGCTCATTAACAACAACAATGAAATCTAGACAACCCCCATCACACACAATCAGGATAGATAAATGAAGTCTATTAGGAAAACTAAGATGTTCCTTCTTTTGGAATAGCTTATCCTTCAAACCACTTTCTTCTAGGAATGAAGCTCAGTAATGAAGAACACCAGTGAGGGCAGGAACCACTGATGAGCCAGAGGGATTCAAATCTGAATGCTAGGGGGGATAAAAGCCAACTAAATCTGTGGCCAGTATAACCCTCTGAACTGGAGAACTGGGAGGGGGAGGATCCTGATTCTTTCCCCCAATAAGCCCCTTCCCCACTGTGGAAGAATAGACTATGTTTTTTGCAAAAACAAAAACAAAAACAGGAAAGCAAACAAAAGTTCAATAAAAATAACACAAAGAAAAAAATATGCAAGGACTGAAACACCAACAAGTAGCAATTAATAACGAGGTCAAATAACTGTAGGGGTAATAGCTTGCATTTTATCTCTACTCCCCCCCCTTTGGGGGGGGGTGTAAAATGTCAGATTAGACCCTGATGCTGCAAGGCCTAATAATACATGTGCTTAAACTTATGCCCAGGCTACCTCTTTGAGGCAGAGTCTGTGAAGCACTTTTGGGTATTATATAAATAATAATATCAATAACTATAATAAAGTTTGCTTCATTAAATAACTCACACAAATGGCAATGTTACAGAATCCTTGTAATTCCACTAACATCTTCAGTTTTACAGAGGACATTTTGTGAAGTGATAACCAGATATTTCTCCCCAGGTTTTTTGTCTCATAAAAATTTCATTAGGGAAGTAGGTACTAAGCAGGTAATGGGTACTGCTTACCCGGACAGCCTTTCATAAAACACGTTCATAAATAAAAGAATCAAAAGACAGAGAAAGATGTCAGACTGGTGTGGTAATAATGTGTGCAGGGGTGTTGTGCTTAAGAGTACAGAATGTAAAACTTGTTTTATGAGTGTGGTAACTGAAGAACGTCACAGAGCTCAACTTGTTTACAAAAAAGACAACCATGGAAGCAGTTAAAATTATTTTACTAATTTAGAGCCTACAGAACACAGATGACAATGCTGATGATGTAAATCTGCAGAAGAATGTCACATAAATAGGAGCAAGAAGGTAAGATGTGATTTGGGATGGAATGATTTGAAATGCAATAGAAATGCAGTATACTCCCTTAATTCCATTTTAGATATAATGGATATAGGTATCCAACTTGCCCTGTGACTTTTGGCTACCAACTATCTATTTTGGTCAACATGGAAAAACTCTTATATGCAGAAACAGAGATGGTACTACACCGAGCACTGAACACATGCTGAAATAGATACCATTGAATTTATAGCATGTGTGTGCCCTATTCCCCCTTTCTAACATTTCTCTTATGATCTATCACCAAATGAATTAGTACTCTAATATATCTTTCTTAGGGAAATAAATATATATATCAGTCCCCTTAGCACTGCATACATAAGAACAGCCCAAATTATATTCAAAGAGGAAAATAGGATATTGGAGTTACATTCAGCTTTATTCTTGAACAAATTAACAGCTTGTAGCTAAATATAGACTATGGCTTCCAATAAGACAAGATTTACATTTAGGAAATGGCAACACAGTTCTTCAGCAGCTGCAGTCTACTCACTTGGCACTATATGTTACCACTGTTGGCTCTGTGGCACATGGCTCCCTTCAACCTTACCCCTTTCATCAGCTTCTGCTCAGGAACTGTGTCTACAGAAATGGCCGGGTAAGCATGGAAGATGAAGGACCCAGGTGGCATTTTGGTTTGCATTTCCCCAGCAGAGACACCTGGTCCTTCATTTGCCAGGCTTTCTGTCCACTTCCCCCATGAATGACCAGTGAGCGAGCTTGGCAGAGACAAGACCCTGGTGCCCTTTGGTTTGTTCTGCTGCAGTAGAGGCATCTGCATCCATAGTTGACCTTTTCTGGCTCTGCTGTAGGCTATTTAACGCAAAAATATGTTAGAAAATTACATAAAAGATCATACCCAGAAAAGGGAAAAAATTCTGAATGAAGGCTGAAAATCTCTCCTTACCTCTCCCCAATGGGCCAAACTTTACTCTCACGCCAGTATAAATCTGGAGTAACTTTCATGACTTTGGTGTAGTTACTTTGGATTTTATACCAACGTAATTGACAGATGAATTTGTCGAACTGTGTGTAGTCATTGCAGAGTATAATCCTTTAGAAGGAGTCTCTGAAGCACTGCAGGACCTATAATCTTACCTTTATGTCTTAACATGTAAGGTTGTGTGGCTGATAAGCCAGCTTTACAGCCCCTTTGAACTAAAAAAGCAGAGACAGAGAGCTTTAGAAGGAGGCCAGGATCTGGCCAAAGGAGTTCCCATAGTTCCAATATGTATTCCGGTATTTTGACTGTCTGGACCAAATTTTTTGAGGTTCGTCCATCTGAACTAGGTGTGGTGGAAGAAAAATCCAGTTCATCCTTAAATCTACATACATTATTCAGAGAGGAGATTCATACAGTGTCAGATTGGTACATAAGTAAGTTTTTCATTGTGAAGGGTGGAAATCACATAACAACTATGCAACACAGATAATACATAAAAAGGTAACAATCCTTAATCTTGCCGTCACTTTAAATTTAAAAATCAAAACAAAAATATTACTTCAAAAGTAATTTGATGTCTTACAGTGTTATACATATTACATTCAAATTTGTGAATATTTCATACAGTATTTGATTAAACTACAGTAGGCATGTTAAAACTCAGTTGTGCCTTTAAGTACCGGGTCTGTATTTGGGGCAGTGAAAAGTTGAGTCCCCATGCAACCACACTCTGGTTCATGATATTTATTATCTACCTTAAAGAAACACTACAGGCAATATATATGAAGTTAAAGACTTGAAAATTAACAAGTACATTCTGACTTAAAGCTCAGAATGTAATAACTTCAACAACAGCCATTGAGCCACATTTACAAATTAGAGATGTCACTTGAAAACATGCCCATTACTGCTACCATTCTGCTTTATCAGAGCTCTTATTAACACTGCTTTGAAGAAAGAAAGGGGCATACTTTAAAGTGACTAGTCTAAAGTGCCTCACCATTTCAAATTAAAGCATTATTTTGAAGGTTGTGCTGTGCTCTCTAGTCTCATCTGTCTCAATAAATTTATCAAGATACTCCCACAATGCAAAGCTTACTCACAGAGGAAAAAATGAGAGCTTAGCAAGATATAACCCGGATAGAAGCCTGATTTGGACACACCATTAGAAATCCCCCAGATTTGGATTAGAAGGGTCAATCCACAGGTAAAGGCATATGGAATTTTTAAGCTCTCTCTCTCAGCCTCAGCTCTGGCTTGGTCTAAATGTCATTTCCACTCTTCTAATGTAGGATTTCCAAAAGCTCTCACTGTTGGCCTAACTCGGCTCCATTGCTGATTGCAATGGGAGCACAGCTAGGCCAATGCTGGGAGCTTTTTTTAAAATTCCACCTGAATTGCTTGTTTTAGCAAGAGACGAAGATGGAATAGGCTTGGAAACTGAACTCCTACACCACCTTTAGGGCTAGACTGCGTAGGCGAGAGTTAACACATATTAGTGGGTAGTATGAGCAACACTGAACTACCACTGCCCATCCATAAACACAGGCACCATTTGAATCTGTCATTGTGACCATCTCCTCAGGACACTCAGAGTTGTAAGCTACTGTGTTACCCCTCTGCCTCAGCAAGGGAGAGCTTCACTGGGGTATGAACTGTGTGTCACCTCTCTACCACACCAGTCTGTCCTCCTCACCAGCAAACCTTAAGACTGATCATCTTAACCCTGCCGTGCAGGTAGCAGCCAGTCTGAACCCTAGTCCCCAAAGTGTCTCCCTGCAGTGTCCAGTCCCTTTCACTGGACATTCACAGGAATTGTTACATTCATTGCCTCCAAAGAGACAGAGCATGCATCAGCCAGCTAGGTTAGCTGAGGACTCACTCTACTTCAACACAACACCACCAAGATCGTTTATAATAAAACGAAGACTAAGTTTACTAAAAAAGAACAGAGATTTATGTGATACTAAGCAGCATAAAAAGAGACAGGCATGGTTACAAACAAAACCAAAATAACACACTATCTAGTGCCTAAAACGTATTCTAGCAAGGTATGTCTTTGCCTAAACAGCTTTCCCACTTACAGCATACCCAGCCCTTCCTGGTAGGATTCAACTTTCACAGAATCAGAGGGTGCTGCTCCCTTCATTCCTTAAGTGATGGATAACTAAGGGGTTCTCTCCCCTTCTTTTTATAGTCCAGTAAATGTTTGAAATGTATTCTTTTGAAGCATATCCCCAAATAAAGTTTTTCTACCCTGCTCCTTGTGCTCCAGGAAGCTGGCCCCAGGCTGTTTTCTCATCCTCCTGATAACTGGTGCTTACCTCAGATGCAAATGCATTTCCATTGTCTCTGCCTTACAAAGCTGGACCCAGGCAGACTTGCAAATACACATTCCTTTGTCTAGGACAAATTTGTTTATCAGGTTTCTCCACAAAATATATTATGATCATATTTCCAACATACATACACAACTCTTTGTACATCATCCGCGCATACATCACACAATGATATTCATGACCAGCATGTCACCAGCTTTCATGAAAGCTCTTACTCAATACACTTTTTATAGTACAATAATATTGTATACAATCAGTTGATTCAATTGCTTATTCTTTGGTGTTCAGATTCCCTGTTTTCTCCAGTGCTGTCTGGACCCCAATTGCCACAGTCACCTTTCACCAACTTTATACTGAACTAATAAAACAAGGAAGGGGGGGGAGCAAGAAAAAAATTGGGTTCAGCTTTTCATTTATTTATTAAAAACTTGTGTTTCTGGGGGGTGGGAACTTATTTGGATATCTGGTAAAATAGTTACTGCAGTTCCAAAGGGCACAAAATTGTACTGCCATGAAGGTTATACTCTCTGTTACAATTATTTTTCTCCTTTGTAGAGCATGGTGACTGTTTCTCAGGCTACTGCTCCTACACTTAGAATGGGGAGGGATAGCTCAGTGGTTTAAGCATTATCCTATTAAACCCAGGGTTGTGAGCTCCATCCTTGAGGGGGTCACTCAGGGATTTAGGGTGAAAATCTGTCTGGGGATTGGCCCTGCTTTGAGCAGGGGGTTGGATTAGATGACCTCCTGAGGTCCCTTCTAACCTTGATATTTTGGGAGGTGGGATAGCTCAGTGGTTTGAGCATTGGCCTGCTAAACCCAGGGTTGTGCATTCCATCCTTGAGGGGGCCACTTAGGGATCTGGGGCAAAAATCAGTACTTGGTCCTCCTAGTGAAGGCAGGGGGCTGGACTCAATGACCTTTCAGGGTCCCTTCCAGTTCTATGAGATAGATATATCTCCATATATTATTTTTATTATATTTTGTATTTATAATAGGCCTGGAAAAAACCCTTGACAATGTAATGCACAGTGGTGAAGAACCATACTGGGCTCTGAGTAAATTAATTTTTTTCCCCATCCCCAAATTTTAATTCTATGGCTAATAACAAACATATTTTAATAAAGATATTATTCCTCAATATTGTTTGAATACTGACTTTTAAAAAGCACAGGCAATTAGCTCAGTCTTGGAACATGTTCTGTCCCAGTGTATCTCAGAGAAGAATGGTGGTGGAGAATGGATAAAGGTGTTCTTTATTGACTACCAGCCAAGAAAGACACTTCTGAGTGACCCTTGATTCTTCTCTCTATTTCATGAGAGAACAATATCTCAACAGAAACACTAATACCTTGATTGAAAGCCCATTAGTCCTAGTGGCACAAAGTCATCAATGTATCAAACAAGATGAATCATGCTTCCAAGGACTTCAGTGGGCTCAGCAGCTGTCCCAGTGTACATAGATGTAGGAGGAGTCACAACAAATTGTTTCTTCAATTCTATTTTACTGAGAAAAAAAATTCCACCAACAACTGGCCTTCTTTTAAATCTTATATCTCTTTGATATCAGTTTAATATCATTGAGTTCAATGGAATCACTCCTGATTTAGATGAGTGCAAGTTAGATCAGAATTGGATACCTAATGTTGGGGTTTGTTTGTTTCTTTTTAAAACTCTACGGTGGAAAAAAATCAAGGGAAAATGTACAGTTTGCAAAGGAAACATGATTGTCTAGTTTAAAGGTTGATTTTAAAATCAAATATAAATATAATCTTAAACAGTCTATTCAGCTAGATGTATCTACCAGGATTCTTTACTTCAACAATCAATTTCAGCCTCTGCTTTCTTTTAGGGGTTTCAGTAGCCAGATACTACTGGGATGGATGGTGTATTAGAACAACAGAGGGAGGTAAAAAAAACAGGATTAGATGAAATAGAGTGGAGGGAGAGAAAGCACAATCCCTTGCCACCGAAGCTAATAGAAAACTTGTAATTGACTTCAGTGGGAGCAGGACTGGTCCCAGATGGAACAGGGAAAAAAAGTATTGTATAGGGATTCTTCCCCAATGAGTGACAAGAATCAAACTGAAGCTTAATGGATAATCACATTTCTCATTTATATCTGGGAAACTTATCCTCAGCTATGACAGTATTTGCACCAAAAGAGAAAGAAGCTTATAGGGGTGCCAGTGAAAGGGTTAACAGAGAGCAGCATTTATACATTTCAGTCCATCTGCAAATCCCACAAGCCATGCAAAGAACTACTGTGCAGCCCAAAAAGTGGATTCTCCAGAGGGCAGTAAGACCTATATTACCTTTGGAGAAATGATGGCAGTTAATAAACTACTCAGTTTCTATTGTGGAGAATCTGGACTTGAGATGATTGATGAGACCATTAAAGCTTTGCTACCTGCTCCCTTTCCACATGTTTGTTTCAGATATGATCCCATATATACTAATACTAAAGACAGGAAGCAAATATTCATTTTCAGTAGATACATTGACCCAGAAAAAAAATATCACAGTCTTTTCTAGGTCTCACAGCCTATTAGATCAATCCAGTTTCAGAAGTTGTTGAGTGGCTCTGCATTCTGCAAACAACATGCACGTATTAAGAACCATACTAGATGCTTTTTGGAGAAGCCTCAAAAACTGAACCATTTTTGCATGGAAAGGTTCCTGTTTTGGAAGGAAGCCACCATAATTTTCAAAACTTTGCAGATACATGCCAACAAATATCAGCCTTGGCACTAAGGCATGCCATTTTTAAATGAGACATGTTGCAGTGCAAACAAACACAAAAAGAGGAACCATCTAATTTGATGAAAAATTAAAATCTTGAAGCCATGAAATGGCCCAGAAGCAAATGACATTTTTTCATATGTCGTCATGAAAAAAATATTCCTAAATTTTGCATAATCCTGCTGTTCATAACTCTAGCACTACAAATGCAAAATAGAAAATTAGAGGTACATGTAAATCAGTTTTTAACACGATCAGCATTCCATATTATACAAAGTCCACTATGTCATTCACCAGTCAAAGTAGTATTCCTTTACAGACAACTTTTAACTGTGCTGCTCAGGTGATGGTGTTTGACATGTGATGCTATTTACTCCCCAAAACAATGCAGACAGGACTTTCTTTCTGACAGGGATTCTGCCCATAATAGATTTCCAGTACAAGGAACTGGTTCATCTCTCTCTGATCCTCCTGTGGACAGATCTTTCACACAGAAGTGGTGAGATCAGCTGCTTCTGCAGTATGCCAGCCTCATCCTGATCCTGGCAGGTCCCTCTTCATGGGTCCAAGTTCTGCATTGGGGTTGGGAGAGGAAACTAGATGGACTGCTGGAGAGGAGTAGACAGGCTGTGGATCTGTGGCCCTGTAGCCCCATTGTGGATTCTGTTGGCTGCCGTGACCTCAGTGGAGCCGTCAGAGAGCTGGGGCATGCAGATGCCAGGAGTCAGCTGGTGTGGAGATGTAGGACTTATGTGCCCTGGCCTCCCATGGATCCACAAAGATCTTCTGGATTTGGGCAAGCATCACACTATTTCCCCCAACAGCATGAGGGGTGGGAGGAAGAGAGAATCCTTGTGGAGAATTCTCCCTCATTAGCTCCTCCGCCTGGTGCTAGCATAGCAGGGGACTAATCATTTAAGTAAGTACTGATGGATTGGGTTTTGGAATATATAGTCTCAAAATGCTCTGTCATTTCATCATCAAAACATTCCTAAATACGTTCAATAAAGCAAACCCCAGTATTGCATTTGCCAAAAAATTAATCCACAATAATGAAGTAATCCACAGAAAAGAGAGCACAAACATTTTAATGGTGTTTTACCATCTATATTGTGGTTGTGCCCATAATGGATTGAAGGTTTTCAAATGTAAAGAAAGAGATATGAATCCCACCCCAAAGAGCTTACAATCTAAAAAGACAAAACACAAATGAAAAATGAGGGGAAAAGAGACTAGAGAGAAATGGTGCAGTGACAGTGATGATTAGATGCAACCCCCCCCCCCCATTTTAAATATATGTTTTATTCATATTATAAAAATTGGGGGATTTGGGAGAATGTATGTGAGAATGTTAGAATGGGGGACAGAAAGGGACTGTGGGACCAAAAGGAAGGAGTAAGTGAAGGAAGAGGGAAAACTGTATGGGAGGGAGAAATGGAAATGCAAGGAAGTGAGGCGAGTGAGAAGGGCAATGGTCAGTGAGAGTGAGGATGGGCAGCTGCAGTAATAAGAGAGGAAGCCGGGGGGGGGGGGGAGGGCAACAACCAATGACAATACAGCAAATGAGAAAAAGATATACAGAGTCCAACTTTCAGAGCTGTTTGATTTCATGTGACTGTGAAGACCTCCTGGCTGCTATTGTTTTCCCCCAGGTAGACAGGGAGGGGAAATCTGCTGATCCTGATAAATAGAAGAGGACCCTTCTAGATCCAGCGGGATGGGACAGATTGACATTCTTTGCCCCTTGTAACATTAGCTGTAGTTGGTGCTGTTGGATGTGGGGAAAGTGCCCTGGAATTTGAAGATTTTTGCAAGCTCTTCCCAGCTGCTGCTCTTGTTTCCCATGTGGCAATCCAATCTATTTTGTTACCAGTCATGATTGAGATGTAACTAGAAGTTTAGATGTACAAAACTACTTTGGGACTTCTTTGAGAGCTTGCAGGCAGTTAAGTGCCAAGCTATGTCAGATGATCATTCAATGTGAATAATCTGAAAGGCCGTTGTGAAATAGGGATGGACGAGGGTAAACATTCAAAACAATCAAGCTGTCTGCTGGACTTGAGCCTCCACTAGAAAGAGGTTGGCTCTTTGAATTTTCTGAATAATAGCAGCTCTTATCTCCTGACTGTCTAAATCAGGGGTAGGCAACCTATGGCACAGGTGCCAAAGGCGGCACGCGAGCTGATTTTCAGTGGCACTCACACTGCCCAGGTCCTGGCCACCAGTCCGGGGGGCTCTGCATTTTAATTGAATTTTACATGAAGCTTCTTAAACATTTTGAAACCTTATTTACTTTACATACAACAATAGTTTAGTTATATATTATAGACTTATAGAAAGAGACCTTCTAAAAAGGTTAAAATGTATTACTGGCAAACGAAATCTTAAATTAGAGTGAATAAATGAAGACCCGGCACCCCACTTCTGAAAGGTTGCCAACCCCTGGTCTAAATCAATTGTTTCTTCATGAACTGGGTATAAAAGACAGGATAATTTTCCACTTCCAGCACTAACTTATCTAACAATATGAACTTTCAGAAACAGCAAGTAGCTAAAGAGAAAATACTAAAATAACTCTCATTGTGTGAAAACAGAGGGTTCATTATCACCTCTAAATGGCAATTCCTGTGTTGACTATAGCTCTATGTCAAGGACAATTTGTTTTAAACCTGCTTCTCTTTGCCAGCAGAGAAATTGCAATGAAGACTTGCCTTAGCTTGGTAACAATCAAAATCCTGTTTGTCTTTGTCTAGCAAATCCAGCAGCAAATGTTAATGACCTGTTGACCACCTTGAGAAAAGAAAAAGAGTATCCACAAACTAACAAAACCCCTTTCAGCAAAACTAGACCCAGCAACCACTCCAGAGCCAACTCTCTTTGCCGATGTCTCCCAAGGATTTCCAGAGACAGATGAAGAGTTACATTCTATCCCATCAGCCATTCTTTCTGATATGTCAACTATACTTCCCTCGGAATTTTGAAGTATGTTAGAGCTTCATTAGAGTGAATATATATATTATCCTACTTAGCCGGATTATTAGTGTAATTAGCATTGCTGCTGCGCTGCTTTAGCTGTCGCTAGGCATTGGTGTCAGAACGGAAGTCTGGGAATTCGTTTCACATTGTGATGTGTGCTGACACTAGATGAACTAACACTTAAAGTTCTTAATCCTCACTACAGGAAAAGTTTCTGAGTGCAGTCTTGGCACCCAGCTGATTATTTAACGTTGCTGGAAGTTGACAGTTTATGCATATACCTTATGAGACAAAGCCAATTTCATCAAATTCCTCTAACATAAAAATCCTCCCCACCACCTGCCACTTTCTTCATTCTGTTTAAACTGTGTTAATTTATGGCTAAATCCTAAATCAGGATTGACTTCCATAGTAGTTTTGCCTGAGCATGGACTGAGCACTGCAGTATTTGGCACGTGGTACTTATCATGAGCGGTGCAACAAGCAAATATGATTTTAACAGAGCTACATTATGAGGGAGGTATCTTATCATTACAGCAAAAAAGTAAATCCAGATTCTACCATCACTACTGAGCCAATAGGTTCCTTTGTCCTATATTACTAATAACAATGTATGTTGAACTCAGTGAGATTAGTTCACATGAGTAAGGAATGCAGGACTGAATCCATGGCTAGTACTTAGTATGTGCACTCAAATTGTACTCATTTAATTCAGTATCTTGAAACAAAAATATCTTATTTATATTTGCCTTAATTTGGGTCTGCTTGTGTTTATAAACTGGCTGATAATTATTGTAATGGCCCCTGATAGCACCACTCTAATTATAGTTATATACGCAGTTTCATTAAACCATCTAGTTTGAGGGCTGTAGCAAGCAAATAATTTTTAAAAGTTCTCTTCAGGCTGACACTAGAACAAAACAGCTGGTTTTCAACGTGATGCATGGGGCCTTAAGGGCATAACTCAGAGTAGTGGGAAGGGATATTGCATGGATAAATTCCTGCCCATAAAGAAAAGAGGTTATCCTAAAGCATTCACCACAGAGCAATTTTTGTTTAGTAAATATCCAAAGAAACCCTTTTTATGAGTTGGGTGAGGATTTAAAACAAAATGAATTTAAGATTGTTTTCAGATCACATTTTGCTTTAAGATAACATACAAAACAATGTTGTCATAGGGCAAGCCTCCCTCCCCCACCAGTGCATTCTCCTGGCCAGCCACAGCATGACGGGCACTATATATGCATCCTGCCTCGGTTTCCCTCCTCTGAGTCCCCAGAAATAGTCAAACCATGTGTGTGTATAATAGTGTGTGTATATTACACACACACACACACACAGTATAGCCCCTGTAGTGTTTGTTATAAAAATCCTGTGCACATAAATCATAACAATAGGCCCACAACTATAATCCAGAACTCCCCTCGTATGATCCTGACAGTACATGGAATTTATTGCCTCAGCATCTTTCACCATACCCTGAATTTCCAGCATGGTCCCAATGTTCCTCACTGGACCCCAGCTCTCCAGGACGATCCTCTCCTGTCCTTATACTAGGACAATCACTCCAGCCCTTTCTACCTAGAATGCAACCCTGCTCTTCCCAGCAGGAACCCCCACAGCTTCTCTGATGGGGATCCTCCTTCATTCCCCCTGGACCTCTCACAGTTCTTCTGGGTCTGTCTCTCCGGCCCCAGAGATGTCAGAGGGCAAATTTCCCCACTGCTCCTCTGCCTTCAGCTCTCTCCCACCTTGGGCTCTGGCTCTCCAGTTCATAGCCAGAAGGCAACTCCCTCTGCTGCTCTTCCTGCCTTCAGCCCTCTCTGACCCTGGCTCTCTGGCTTGGGGACACTAACCAGCAAACCCCACTTGCTACTCTCCTGCCTTCAGCCTTCTCCCAGGTTCCAAGCATACAGTCTTCCTCTAGCCAATTCCTCCCTCTTCCCACAGACGGCCTGTAGAGAGCTTTCTACTCTCCACAACTTTCCCCCAGAGACTTCCTCCAGTTTCCTGACTGACTTTTCCTGACTGACTCTCACCATAGCTCTTTCTCACTAGTCTCTCCCTGACCTCCAGATGATATCCCACCCTTTTAACTTCCAAATGGTAGGACCTGTTCCGACACAGGGAATATGGACCTGCTTTGGGGCCAGCCAACTTGTGACATGTTTCAAAAAATCTTTTGAAATGAATTAATCTCTCATGTAAATTGAACACTTTTGTTTCCTTTAAAAAACCGTAACAGCTGAGCTACTGAACTTCAGTGAACAGCTAGAGTGTATATGCATCACGCAATTTTCCCCACATGGTATGAAAAGGGTCTTTACAAGATTATTGGATAACATAATACTGTAATTACATATATTTACCTTAATTATGTACTTAGGCATAATTATACTATACATGACATTTGACTAAATATTACTTTGAAAAAATCTAAGGAAATTCACTATAAAACTAGCATAAGAAGGATGGTATGGTCCTCAGACAGACACACAAAAGAAGGAATTTCAAAAGAATAACCTCCATTCCTCAGACACAATGAGGGTGCCATCATAATGGCATCCTGCTGTGCTTCATTGTGTCCCAGTATTGTTTAAATCCTTACTTGTGAATGTCTTACTTTTGTGAATCTCTCTCTGACCATCTCAATACTGATGTGGTTTAGGTTTTCTGAATTAATTTAACTGGAATTACTAATGCCACAGTACTAGAGTCTTTATATTTTAGTTAACTACAGTATCACTCCAGTATTTCTGATAAAAGCTGAATTGCCTACTTGTTACTGAACTTCATAAAGTCTTTTCATATATTTATATTTTAAATGACTAGTGCTGGTGAAAGATGGCAGACTGATACCAATGAACACTGAATTCCTCTGCTTAGCCATACAGACAAGAACAGCATTGGCAACATCAGGGTAAACCTCCCCATGCTACCACACCAAAGTCCCTTAACGCTGACCTGGAGGGACGATCTTCTACAGGTGAGATGGTAGTTCACTCTTCTTGCCTGGCCAATCCTTGGTCTCTCTTAAGGAAATAGAATTATAGGAGCACAGGAAGTGCCATAGCAGATTAGACCAGTGGTCCATTTAATCTGGTATCTCTACCAGTGATTAGTACCATATACTTCAGAGAAAGGTGCAAGAAACTCTGTAATAAACAATTATGTAATAACCAGTCTATAGGGGAAGTTTCTTCTTAAATCCAGGCACTCAATAGATGGCTCATGCCCTTAAGCATGTTTTTTTTTTTTTTTTACCATTTATACATGTTTTGTCTTCTATCATAGAATTATGGAAGTTCTCATTATTCATATTAATGCCAAATCCTTGTTATGAATTCTGTTGAATGTCCACTTCAGTGATACTCTGTGGCAATGAGTTCCACAGATTAAACATTGTTTAACATTTTTTTATCACTTCCTCTCTAAACTAAACAAAGCTTTAAATATCTAATTATATGGAAGTCTCTTCATGTTCCTGATAATTTTTATCACCCATTTCTGAACCTCTTTTGTTTCTGCAATATTTTTAAGATGGATTGACCAGAATGGATCACAGTATTCAAGATGATGATATACCAACAAGTGTGCCAGTGTCATTTACAAAATGGATTTTTATTAACAAAGAACTGAGTTGAGGCCATGTCCGTTTATTTTTTTAAATCTTATGTAAAAGTTTAATCTAAAACTAGCTCAGTGATTTGTAGGTTTGATACCAAACAATTCTTTGCAATTTCAGTAGAATTTTGTCTTATGTTGTATGCAGGTACCTTATTTTATGAGATAGTTATAAGAGTGTGAATCTGTTGACCTTTCTTGTGAAGTTATTCATTATAATAAAAATATTTTTAATAATGCATTTTCATCTTGCATGGAAGAATGAGGGATGAAATTCTGGAATTTTTTTACTTCAATCTTTGGATGCAGAATTCAAAACTGATTTATATCTGAATGCATGTGTTAAAAATAGCAGCACCAATGTGTCTTTAATCAGTATGTTTAAAGAACCATTCTAATATCAGCTCATCAGATATTTGCAGCAGCAGTTGATAATCAAAATGCTAATCCACAGAGTCCATTCATAATCTAGTTGTGCTCAAAATAAAGAAAAATAATTTGTACATCTGATTTTCAGGTATTCCTTGTACTTATGTTATGCTAAAGAAATAAATGGCTTTTAAATGTCTCTTGTAAAACTAAGTAGCCCCTTCTCCTTGTTTGTATTCTCTTTTCATAAATCCTAAAAACAGATGTATACACCTGTTGTCAGCTGTTTTGTCACTATACAAGCTGCCTCTTGCCAGTTTTTCGTCATGTTGTTAGACGTGATTTATTGTGTGCTGTCAGTCCTGGAGTTTCTCTACAAAGAAGCAAATCTGACAACTGTTCCTGAATAAAGAAGTCATCAGAGTAGTAATCAGAAGTGTACAGACCTATCTTGATGTTTACTTGTTTTATTACTCAATTCTCCATGGCTAGTCACTTTGGATTTAAAACAAACAAACCCACAAACACAACCTATAGTATTTCAACTTGAGGGAGAAAGTTATCACACAGCTATCTATCTATCTATAGATAGATTAGATAGATACACACACACATCAATATTCTGTATACTGCTAAATAAAGGCTGCACTTTTATTGTGTATTTTTAATGCCTTTTATGACAGTGGAAGTGAATCTCCTCAGGCTATCAGAATGCGGAACTACTGTCCAATTATCACATCATGCAACTGTTCATAGGATATAATACATCGGCAGTGTGTAAATCCTGAGATTATATTCATTGTCACTTCATAAATCTAGATCAGGCAAAATAAAACATAGTTTAGTTGTCCATTACACATTCACAGTGAACAGTTGTGTTTCTTTTACATACATACCCTCTAGCAAAACCAAAATAATTATAGGAATACTGATACCAATTCATACAAGATCAATAGCTTACCCCAAGAAAGGAATGTTGTGAATACGTACAAAATCTATTTCCTGAAAATCTTCAGTCCCCAGCCCTAGGGTATTTCTCTAGTTCCACTGATAAACAATGCTGTGCACTATACATGTTCCCTATGATATTGCTATATCTTAAGTATCTAACAAAGCAAACCCACTTCAATAGTTCAAAATACTTTTCACAACTTTGTTATGTAAAATGGTCATATACCACAATTTACATTAACACAAAGCAAATCAGTACATATTTATGTTTATAAACACAATAGCATTGTACTTGCATACAGTACATAGTTCTCTGAACCCTTGTAAATACAGAATCCACTGCTATGTTGTCAGAAACATATGGGCCTGCAGATGACTAGGTCAGAATGATGCAAAGAGCAATACAAATATCACTCATGTCTCCAAGTGCTCATGGTTATACTGTGAGGAAGTTTCTGCATTTTAAAATTGGCAAAAGCTGTTTTACCCAATTACTTAATCTTTCACGGCTGCTATCTTTTTCCACTTTCCTCTTGGAATTCACTCCAGGGCTCCTTCAAAGCTAAACATCCCTGTCTCCCTTTTTTATACAGAGTCTTACAAGCTTCACTCCAACAACCCACAGATGTCAAGGGACAAGACAAATGCAATGGTACATGATCCAGTGTCACTTATTCTCACCATATTGCTTCAGTCATTCACATCGCATAGCCTCACCATCTGCACAAAATGTTAGGCTCACTTTCAATTTGAAATCCATTAATACAGAAAAACGAGAGAGAGTGACTTACTGAATAAGTACTGATCCATGCACTCACACATATTACAGGTGGAGCTGGTAGCACCACCTACTGTTAGCATTGTCTATGTTGTTTTGCCCAGGTTAAAAAGGGAAGAGTTTGAGCAAAGTGATGGGCAAAGTTGGAAGCTAGTTCTTATTTTGGCTGACCTGGTTTTGCTAACCCTATCGTTTATGACATATTAAATATGGGGGCCTGATATATTTGGACCAAAGGACAAGTCTTATCAAAGTTGTTATAATCACATTAACATGATTGTTGACATTCAACTTAGAGGTCAATAATATTCTCTGTTAACTATAGGAAACAATCATGTCCCCTTAGCGCTCTCTCATTACAAACCAGAGAAATGTGTATGCATATATGTATGTATTTACCTTCCAGTACAAATCTCTGATACAGCATCTGCTTTCAAGGTTAACTACTTTCCTGCTGTATCCATTGCCAAGACAAGAAAGTAATGGCAAAATCATTAATTCAGTGTCTATTCATTGCCCTGCCCTTGGGAGGTTCTACTGGCACAACAGAGGGCACTTCTTGAATGATCCAAAAATGCCAGTTTTCTAAAAGGAAGTGCCCAGATTTGAATGGCTATATGTTGATCACTCATAGGCCTCACACAGATTTCACTTACTGGATGGACATACATCCCAGCGTACTCGAGGAGGCATCATATTTCAGAGCTCAGGGGATCAAATCAGTGGGAATTTTGCCATTGACTTCAGCGGAGCCAGGATTTCACCCAAAGAATTACAAGCCTAAAGTGATGAAGTGCAAAGGGTTGGTTCAAATTAAGAAGAACTTGGGCTGCTCATTTGAGTCTCCCAATCCTACACCCTAACCACTAGGAGAGATTCTCAAGAATTAGGGCTTGTCTTCACTACAGGGCTAAGTCAACCTATGTTACGCTACTCCAGTTACATGAATAGCATAGCTGGAGTTGATGTAGCTTAGGTTGACTTACCCTGGTGTCTTCACTGCACTCTATCAATGGGAGACACTCTCTGGTCGACTTCCCTTATTCTTCTTCGAGAGCCGGAGTACTGGGATCAACTGGAGAGCGCTCTGCTGTTGTTTTAGCAGGTGTTCACTAGACCCGCTAAATCGATCCCTGCTGCATTGATTGTAGCAGCATCGATCTCCCAGTAGTGAAGAAATGTCCTAAGTCGTAAATTACACCATCTGGTTTTGTGCAGCTTCACTGTTGGTAGTGCCCAATAGGTCTATACCAGGGGCGGGCAAACTTCTTGGCCTGAGGGCCACATCGGGTTTTCAAAATTGTATGCAGGGCCAGTTAGCGGAGGCTGTACCTCCCCAAATAGCCAGGCATGGCCCGGCCCCTATCCGACCCCTCCTGCTTCTCGCCCCCTAATGGCCCCCCTGGGATTCCTACCCCATCTAACCCCCCCATTCCCTGTCCCCTGACCGCCCCCAGAACCCCTGCCCCTGACTGCCCCCCACCGCCCCATCCAACCACTCCTCTCATTCCTGACTGCCCCCCACCCAGGACCCCTGCCCCCATTCAACCCCCATTCCCTGCTTTCTGACCACCCCGACCACTATCCACACCCCTGCCCCCTGACCACCACCCTGAACTCTCCTGCCCTCTATCAACCCCCCCCCCCCGCTCCCTGCCCCCTTACCGTGCTGCCTGGAGCACCGGTGGCTGGCAGTGCTACAGCTGCGCTGCCCAGAGCGCCAGGACAGGCAGCCGTGGCACCCAGATGGAGCCAGCCATGTCACCGCGCAGCACAGAGCACCAGGTCAGGCCCAGGATCTATAGCTGCGCTGCCTGGAAAGAGCTTGCAACCCCACCGCCCAGAGCATTGCGCCAGCAGCGCAGTGAGCTGTGAGGGAGGGGAGAAAAGCAGGCGAGGGGCCAGGGACTAGCCTCCTGGGGAAGGAGCTCAGGGACCGGGCAGGAGGGTCCCATGGGCTGGATGTGGCCCGCGGGCCGTAGTTTGCCCACCTCTGGTCTATACGCATGTAATCCTAAGGAAAACAAGATGGTGATATTTAATTTACAAAGGAACAAACTAGATGAACAAATAACATGGCTATAAAGTCCTCATGAAAACAGCAAGAAATAACAGTAGACTATTAGTTAGCCCAAGTGGCTTTTTCCAGGAATCTCTGGTATCCATTAACAAAAAAAAAAAAAAAAAAAAAAACCTTGCATCCTTTTTAGTTTGCTTTTGAATATTTTGGACTCCAAATGCTTTGTATCTTACTCGCATACAAAGCAACCCTATTTAATATATTTAAAAGGTCCTGTCACATCTGACACTGTTGTTATTTAAAAAGCTTCCAAAGATGTTTTTTGAAGTTTTGTGCAGCTAACTTAAAAGACTCTGCCAGCAACATCCTAATGAGCTTCATGTAATCCTAGCAAAGGAAAGGAAGATGAAGTACAATTTCAAGAGTGTCAAGTACTGCATCCAACTGCACATATGCAGCTGCAGTGGCTTTGGCAAAATAAAAGGAAAAAATATGCATGACCAAAGTAATTCCAAGTGACACTCTGTGGCAAATCCAAGCAAAAATGGCTTGTTGGTATGCTGGGAAAGAGAGAACTACTGAGGAATGATTGACTAGAGAATGCTGTTTGGCAGTATATTCAGCTTGCTGCACTGACAAGAAGTTTTGTGATGTGTGTCAACTTTATTTTGTAAATTATTTCAAGAGGAAGCAGGAGGAAAAGCTGAAGTTGCATTTTGCCCAGTACATTAGTGAGCCTCCAAAGATAGGAGCTGACTAAAAGATGGGAGACCGTTAATCTTTTTTTAAACACTGTTGTTTAGATTGTGCCTGCCCTAATTCTGCTCATTCCCCTTGAAAACACTGGGGCACATCCTCAGCTGTGGTAAATGGTCATAATTCCATTGTCTTCAGTGCAATTCCATTGATTTACACCAGCTGAGAATCTGGTCTACTGTGTGCATGTTGCCACCTATCATATTGTCTCAGAAATAACACTTTGCCAGCAAACCTCTGTTGTTCCGAATTCCTGTTATTCCTCTGTATCCCTAATAAAAATACTTCTTCCTTGCAAGTCACTTCATAGAATCATAGAACTGGAAGGGAGGTCATCTAGTCCAGTCCCCTGCACTTGTGGCAGGACTAATTATCTAGATCATTCCTGACAGGTGTTTGTCTAACCTGCTCTTACAAATCTCCAATGGTGGAGATTCCACAACCTCCCTAGGCAATTTATTCCAGTGCTTAACCACCCTGACAGTTAGGAAGTTTTTCCTGATATCTAACCTAAACCTCCCTTGCTGCAATTTAAGCCCATTGCTTCTTGTCCTATCCTCAGAGGTTAAGAAAAACAATTTTTCTTCCTCCTCCTTGTAACAATCTTTCACATGAAAACTGCTATAATGTTCCCACTCAGTCTTCTTTTCTCCAGACTAAACAAACCCATTTTTTTTTTTCAATCTTCCCTCATAGGTCATGGTTTCTACACCTTTAATCATTTTTGTTGCTCTTCTCTGGATGCTCTCCAATTTGTCCACATCCTTCCTGAAATGTGGTGCCCAGAACTGGACACAGTACTCCAGTTGAGGCCTAATCAGAGCACAGTAGAGCGGAAGAATTACAGTACTTCTTGTGTCTTGCTCACAACACTCCTGCTAATACATCCCAGAATGATGTTCGCTTTTTTTACAACAGCATTACTGTTGACTCATATTTAGCTTGTGATCCACTATGACCCCCAGATCCCTTTCCACAGTACTCTTTCCTAGGCAGTCATTTCCCATTTTGAATGTGTGTAACTGATTGTTCCTTCCTAAGTGGAGTACTTTGCATTTGTCATTATTGAATTTCATCCTATTTACTTCAGACCATTTCTCCAGTTTGTCCAGATCATTTTGAATTTTAATCTTATCATCCAAAGCACTTGCAACCCTTCCCTTCCCATTTGCAAACTTTAGAAGTGTACTCTCTATGATATTATCTAAATCATTGATGAAGATATTTAAACAGAACCTGACCTAGAATTGATCCCTGTGGAACCCTACTCGCTATGCCCTTCCAGCATGACTGTGAACCACTGAGAGCTACTCTCTGGGAATGGTCTTCCAACCAGTTTTGCACTCATCTTATAGTAGCTCCATCTAGGTTGCATTTCCATGGTTTATTTGTGAGAAGGTCATGGGGGACAGTATCAAAAGCTTTACTAAAATCAAGCTATACCATGTCTACTGCTTCCCCACTATCCACAAGGCTTGTTACCCCGTCAAAAAAAGTTATCAGGTTGGTTTGATACGGATCTTACCTACCTTCCTGAGTTTGCTAAAGTCTGCCTTCTTGAAATCCATTGTCTTTATTTTGCTGTTCTTCCTACCATTCCTTAGAATCATGAACTCTATTATTTCATGATCACTTTCACCCAAGCTGCCTTCCACTTTCAAATTCTCAACCAGTTCCTCCCTATTTGTCAAAATCAAACCTAGAACAGCCTCTCCCTTGGTAGCTCTCTACACCTTCTGAAATAAAAAATTGTCTCCAATACATTCCAACAATTTATTGAATAATCTGTGCCTTGCTGTGTTATTTTCACAACAGATTTCTGCGTAGTTGAAGTACCCCATCACCCCCAAGTCCTGTGCTTTGGATGATTTTGTTAGCGGTTTAAAAAGAGCCTCATCCACCTCTTCTTCCTGCTTAGGTGGTCTGTAGTAGAACCCCACCATGACATCACCCTCATTTTTACCCCTTTTCTCCTTACCCAGAGACTTTCAACAAGTCTGTCTCCTGTTTCCATCTCAATCCCAGTCCAAGTGTATACATTTTTAATATATAGGGCAACACCTCCTCCCTTTTTTTCCTGCCTGTCCTTCCTGAGCAAGCTGTACCCTTCTATACCAATATTTCAGTCATATGTATTATCCCACATGATGCCAACCATGTCATAGTTGTGTTTATTTACTAGCATTTTGAGTTCTTCTGCTTATTCCCCATACTTCTTGCATTAGTATACAGACATCTAAGATGCTGATTTGATCCCCCCCACCAGTTCTGTCTTGTCTCTCCTTTATCCTTTCTATAACAGTCTATGCCCCCTGCCCCCCCCCCCCCCAAATGCCAAACCTTCTCCCAGGTCTCCATGTTCTTGATTTACTTGTGGGCTTTGGTCACCTGCCCCATTCGAACCTAGTTTAAACCCCTCCTCACTAGCCAGTCTGTATCCAAATATGCTCTTCCCCTTCCTCGATAGGTGGATCCCATCTCTGCTTACCAGTCCTTCTTCCTGGAACAGCATCCCATGGGCAAGGAAGCCGAAGCCCTCCTGACGACACCATCTTTGCAACCAGGCATTCACCTCCAGGATGCATCTGTCTCTGCCTGGGCCCCTACCCTTGACCAGAAGGATGGAAGAGAACATCATCTGTGATCCCAACTCCTTCACCCTCACTCCCAGAGCCTTGTAGTCACTTCTGATCTGCTGAAGGTCAGACCTTGCAGTATCATTAGTGTCCACATGGATTAGTAGCATGGGGTAGTAGAGGGCCGGATGATCCTCGACAATCCCTCCGTAATGTCTCAGATACGGGCTCCTGGCAGGCTGCATACCTCCCGGGATGCCATGTCAGGGTGACGGATGGGTGCCTCTGTCCCCCTCAGAAGAGAGTCATGACACCTTGTTCCATATTGTTCCTATCCACTGGGCCTCACCTTATAGCCATATCCTCCATAGGATGAAGGCTGTGGCTCCATTTTAAAGCTCAGCTCAGACATGTCTGCAAAGATGAAGATAGGACTCAAACTCACATATTCAATGAGGATGAACATGTTGCCAAGGGAAATTTCTCCTGACATCCTTAAATGTTTAAATAAACCATTTACTGGGGTGGTGGGGTTGTAAAAAATAGTCATGCCTCTCACTAAAGAAGAAATAGGGAATGGGCCTGTAGCGATGTGAGACTCAGCGGCACGGCTCCTCCTGTTGGTCATCCTGGGAATTAGCTCTTTTCCAGCTCCGGAGCGCCCTCTGCTGACCGGTGGCTCACCTGCCTCAGGCCCCATGTCCCTCCAGGACCCTGGTGCCCTTTACCTCAGGCTTCTGCCCCAGCAGTATCCCCACGCTCTGGGTCTCCCCTCCCAGGGGAACACCAAACCCTCTAAACCCACCTTCCCTCAGTGGCTACTGCCAGTCATCATCTAGACCCCATTCACTGGGGCAGACTGCAGTCTGTAATGGCCATTCATCATTAGCAAGGGGTTAGGACCAGCTGCCTCTGCCTAACCCCGGACTGCATCTCTGCAGCCCCAGTACCTCTGTAGGCCTTCATCACAGCCTGCAGCCTGGGGTTTTACCAGGCTGGAGCTCCCCAGCTGCCTTTACCCTTCCCCAGCACAGCTCCACCTCAGGTACTTTGCTCCCAGACAGCTAGCCCTTCCCACTCCAGGGCTTGAGTAACACTCCTTCAGCTCCTGGCCCCTAGCCCTCTTATAAGGGCCAGCTGGGCCCTGATTGAGCAGGCCACAGCTGTGGCTGCTTCCCCGATCAGCCTAGCTTGGCTTCTTTAATCCCTGTTCTTCAGGAGTGGGGCAACTGCCCCACTACAGGGCCTCCCAGATTTGTAACTATATTGCTTAGCCACATGCACCCAATAATGATTTGGAAACTCCATTTGAGGCAATGCAACTTCAGCTTTTCCTCCTGCTTCCTCTTGAAATAATTTACAAAATTAAGTTGACACACATTACAATACTTCTTAGCTGTGCTCTTGAGATAGAGTCTTTTATTCCTGACAGGTTGGTGCATGTTACAATGACTTAAGACTCTCACCAACTCATATTTAGCAAATTCTATATTCTGCCCCATATAAAATAATGTAAAGCTTAAATTGACAGTAAAGACAAATATTAAAATATGAGGATACAAATGTATATAAGGTAAATGATTTAATTTCAATTGATAGTTGGATACATTCAGTTTCTTATGCAAACATTATCACCTGCCTATATCATAGAATCATAGAATCACAGACTTTAAGGTTAGAAGGGACCATTATGATCATCTAGTCTGACCTCCTGCACAATGTAGGCCACAGAATCTCACCCACCCACTCCTGTATCAAACCTGTGTCTGAGCCACTGAAGTCTTCAAATCATGGTTTAAAGACTTCACGGTGCAGAGAATCTTCCAGCAAATGACCCATGCCTCACATTGCAGAGGAAGATGAAAAACCCCCAGGGCTTCTGCCAATCTGCCCCGGAGAAAATTTTTTTCCCGACCCCAAATATGGTGATTAGCTAAACCCTGAGCATGTGGGAAAGACTCAGAAGCCAGACACCCTGGAAAGAATTCTCTGTAGTAACTCAGATCCCACCCCATCTAACATCCCATCACAAGCCATTGGGCATATTTACCGCTAGTAGTCAAAGACGAATTAATTGCCAAAATTAGGCTATCCCATTATACCATCCCCTCCATAAACTTATCAAGCTTAGTCTTGAAGCCAGATATTTCTTTTGCCCCCACTATTCCCCTTGGAAGGCTGTTCTAGAACTTCACTTCTCTGGTGGTTAAAAACCTTCGTGTAATTTCAAGTCTAAACTTCCTGAGAGCTAGTTTATATCCATTTGTTCTTGTGTCCACATTGGTACTGAGCTTAAATAATTCCTCTCCCTCTCTGGTATTTATTCCTCTGCTATATTTATAGAGAGCAATCATATCTCCCCTCAGCCTTCTTTTGGATAAGCTAAACAAGCCAAGCTCTTTGAGTCAACTTTCATATGACAGGTTTTCCCTTCCTCATATCATCCAAGTAGCCTTTCTCTGAACCTGTTCCAGTTTGAATTCATCCTTCTTAAACATGGGAGACCAGAACTGCACACAGTATTCCAGATGAGGTCTCACCAGTGCCTTGTATAACGGTACTAATATCATCTGGCACTTCCAATAACAGTAGTTATATAACAGTTACTAGGAAATATGTGAGAAAATAAATAAATAAATGTCTCCATTACAGGATTTTTTTTTAGAAAATAAACAATAAACATTAAGTGTTTCATTCTGGCAAATGTAAAGTCATACATTAGGAGCATATCATGCAAGCTGTACTAAGGGGATGGGGAAGCAATGACTCTGAAAAAGATTTGGGGGGTATGGTGGATAATTGGCTGAACATGAGCTCTCAGTTCACCTAATGTGATCCTTTTATATATTAACACATGAACACCAAATAGGAGTAGAGAAGTTATACTACCTTTGTATCTGGCACTAGTGCAACTGCTAATGGAATAACTGTGTCAACTTCTGGTAACCACAATTGAAGAAGGATGTTGAAAAATTGGAGATGGTTCAGAGAAGAGCCATGAGAATAATAAAAAAAGATAGGAAAACCTGGCTTAAAGTGATAGATTCAAGGAGCTCAAATTATTTAGCATATCAAAAAGAAGTTTAAGGAGTGACTTGATTACAGTTTATAAGTTCCTCTTCAATCTTCCAGACAGGTATAACAAAATCCAATGGCTGGAAGCTGAAACTAGATAAATTTAGACTAGAAATAAGGTGCAAATTTTTAACATATAGGGTAATTAACCATTGAAATAACTTACCAAATGCCATGGTGGATTCTCCCTCACTTGGCATTTTTAAATCAAGACAATATTTCTCTAAAAGATCTACTCGAGTGCAAACAGGAACTAATTCAGGGAAGTCATATGACCTATGTTATGCAGGAGGTCAGACTAGATGATCACAAGGTCCCTTCTGGCCTTATTATCTATGAAAGTATTAATCTGCAGAGGGCACCTTCTGGGCAATACATATAAATTGTTTAGCCCTTTGTCACATCCACTGTTATAGGAGATAAAAGATAATCTCTAAAACCACAGTGCCTGATTCACCTCATTTGTTCCACTTGTTTTACACTCTATTGATTTCATTTAGACTAGTGTAAGAGAGAGCAGAATTTGGTCCAAACTCCCTAAACTCAGTAAGATGTCCTTCGATTGGCTTACCAGAGCTGGTCAAATTATTTATTGTAAGCCTTTTATCCAATGAATGTTGTCCTTTCTTCCTGATTCCAAAGTGTTTGCAAACCCAACATCATTTCTACCAATAAATTAGTTTTTCATAACTATTTGCTGATTAATTTATGTAAAGACATTTCTGCCTATGAGTTGATTGCAAACTACCTACGGCCACTATATTTGAATATTTACTTTCTATCATTTGTGTTGTGGGATTTGATCATCCAAGTCACATGGAATTGGTTCTGACTCATGATTGGATGTCTGAAACTTTTTAAACAGAAGAATTAATACTGAATAACGCATAAAGCACTTCTGGTATAAAAATTTGGGATGAATAACCTTTTATGTTAAATTTTTTTTAAACTTCTGGAATTTGCAAACATTTTCACAGATACACTGGTACTTTTATGAGTACTCATGTACAACAAATAATATGACACCACAAATAACACAGACTTCCCACATTTACTTGCTAAAATATTCATGTTTTTTCTATTGTTCAAACATCTATTCTATTTGTGCTCACTTGCCACCCTGCAAGAGAGTGCAAAGGTCACCAGTTTAAAGCTGGAGTTATCCAACCTAAGCCTATGGAGCTGCAACAGCTTCATGGCAAAGTAGGTGAGTGGGGAGGATCCAGTTCCAAGGATCAGGGAGAAAGCGCTAGATATTTGGGGAGATTTTCAAGGGCAACAAAGGAGTGTTAGATGCTCAGCTTCCACTGAAAGTCACCTTACTCCCATTTGTGCCTTTGAAAATCTCTCCCTATGTTACTTCTTCAACTCACACATTCTTATATCCTTCTGTTAGTTGCCTGTCTTGCTACAGTCTTTCCTCCTGGTCCCTTGGCATTTGAACTAAATGAAGTTAGATTTACTTAAGGGCTCACCTCTGAATATGACACACTGTCTTGCTCCCTAATCTCACTGTCTATGTTCCACCATCCAGGGCCTTAATATCTTCTCATATCGGACCATTCCAAAGCGTATTGCACAGCAGCTGCTATCATGCTCCATGCCTTGGTTTGTCTCCCGATGTCTTCTGTTTGCTGCCACCTCAAACTAAGTGTCAGTGGAGGAGTCTTCTGTGGTGGAAGGTCATAGCCAAGAGATGCACAGAAACACAGAATGCCTGCTCCACTTTACAGATTACCGATATTTGATATCTGATTTCTCTTCCTCCTCCCTTTTACCTGAGCTGTGACTCCACTCATACTGGAATATATTTCTCTGCTGGGCCTATGTCAAATAAGAGAGCTATTTTCTTGCATAATTAACATATTTTAATGTAAACAATTTTTCACTTGATATTTGATCATTTATGACAACTATCAGTTCACTACTATGACACTTTGCCACCCAGGTATCCACCTTTATAGGTTTCTGTGAAATAGTTCAGTTTTGCAGGAGATCATTCTCTCTCTCTCTTTTTCTCCAAGTCCAGAAAACAAAAAGGTTTTAAAAAATGTCATGATATCTTTCACAGAAAGAACTATAAGTTATTTAGGGATCCCATAAAAAATGTCCAGCAGAGGGAAAAGAATTCACCAATTAATTAAAGAGAAGACTGAAAATATTCCTAGAAAATCAACCTATGTAGCTTGAAACAAAGTCCTATGAAGTTTGGTTTGCTTCCTCTCTCCTTTGTCGAGGGTAGCTATCTTTCACTTTTGATTTAATTGTTCGGAACACAGCAGCATGATAAAAGTTTTTTTATGGAAATTTCTCATAGCAACACAATCAATCATATTTCCAATTCATGCACCGTCTTGAGCCCCTGAGCCTCAAAGACTTTTTTCTGTGGAGCTTACTTGTTAAATTAGCACTGATCAAAGGCTAAAACATTTATCATGCTTATTAGTGAATAAACCTAGCAGCAGGTATCCCAAGTGAGGAAGCAAATCCTCATTTCCTGCAAGAATGAATTGGAAATTATCCAAAGTGCTTGCAAACATTTTTCAGGAGTGACGAATTGTCAAAAAGAAAGCAGCTGCGAGATGCGGCAGCTCTAGGGTTAGAGGATAAAAAAAAAGAAGAGCATTTTTCGAAGGTATCTTCAAACTACCCCATGGGGATATTCTACAGTTTGATTTACTGTAATTGCCTCTGAAATCCTGTATCAGCTGACCTGAGAACCAAGTTACAAAGTAACTGTATAAACTATTGTGGTTGTTAACGTTCAGATAAATGGGAAATTCTTCACACTTGCTCCTCAAATGCCTATCTTTTTTCATTTGTAAGAATGCATGTTGACAAGTTGGAGGAGGCTCTTTAATGCTGGAGATACATAAATCTGCCCTCCCTAGCTGAATAGAATGAGTATAACATTTCTGCCTGAGACTCAGTGGTCAGTATTGGTTCACTGAAGCCTCTTTCTACTCAGAATAAAAGTATTTAATAGGCAAATTAAGGGCTTACTCCTGCTCCCATTGACTTCAGTGGAAGCTGGAGCTGGCTCTTGAAATTTGGCAAAGTATATGCAACCGTGATTCTTTAACCTTTACTAAAATGGAGGAGGCACAGTTAAGGACTACGTTATCCCTGGGCCTGATACAGATGGGAGGGGAGAAGGGAGGGGAGAAGGGTGCAAGGTGTCTCATATTCCCCAACCAAGAGAGGTCAAGGCACAACTGTAGTCCCTGTGACAGAAAGCACAGGGACTGGCTCTTTCCTACTGTGTCTGGGTGTGCAGGTCACCCTGAAGGGACAGGGAAGTGGCCCGGTACACGATTACACTGGCCAGGAATAGAGAAGGGGCATGTTGCAACATCCAAAAGGAAGGTGCAGTGTGTGTACTCTCCCCCTGCACATCCTGGAGCAGTTTGGTCCTGCACTGTCCCTTACTCCAGGCTGTGTCTTGATGACACTATTCAACCCTAAACATCTCAGTGTTTTCTCCCGGCCCTCAGATCCGCCTTCAGATTTTAATACTATAACTTTCAGTACTCCACATAACTCCAGCTTCAGATGCTACCCAGGAGGATGCATAACCCAAGACAGGTACAGTACTGAGTTATCTGTATAGAAATATGTATCAGTATTATTTCAGAGATGATAGGTGTGCAGGTGCATTTTGCCATCTGAATCTGAGAATCAGCATCATAAATCACGTCATTTCTGAGGATAACTCAACCACAAGCTACCCAGAACCTCGTTATCTGAAAATGATAAAAATTAGAAGTGGGAAAAACACATGCATGCACCTTTGTATTTAAACAAGGAAATGAAAGTGAAACTATCATGGAAGTTTTAGATGCAGTGAAAGGTTTCAAGAGACTATTCTTGATGACTAAGTATTTTTGTGTTTACTTTAATGGTGAGATTCACGTTTTATGATATTCTATTGTAACAGACATGTTTGGAAGGCGGAAGCTAGATCATTGCTTACCAAAGATAAACCAATGCACAGTGACCTTAAACCTCCCTTAATAGTGGATTGCTTTAATAAATTGTTTTTTTTTTTCTTTTCAAGTGGGTTTCTTCTCTGAAAGACAATACAGAAGTTCTTCTAGCAGTGCTGCATGCACCAGCTCAGTCATGCAAGGTGCATCAGACTCTCACCTCCCAGTTGGATGTTGCTCTGGAGACATTTTCATCTTAGAACTGACAGATCTGAAAACTCCCAGAATATGTCCTTGTTGGTCAATATCCCTGATGGCAGGAACTCCTGCCATTTGAACATTTATTTCTGTGCTAAATCAAATTTCCTGCACTTGGTTAGAGAGTAATTATTATTCTTTAGTTATAGGTGTTAGAATCCACAGGCATTCGGCTATGTGTTTTCCCCTGAATCATGGGAGCACCACATCAGTCTGAGTTTCATCTTTGCTCCCACTGGTTTCTCTTAATAGCCAGCTCCTATCAGAGCACCTCCCTTCCTGAGAGGTGCTGGGGCTGAGGCACTGAAGAAGCAGATATTCTCTCTTTTGAATTTCACTATAAATAATTCCGAACAATAGGAATGTCTGTGAATAGCACAGGTGTCTCCCCCCGCCCCCATGTCAGAGACAGCAGTGTAATCTAAGTGGCAATCATTGGACTTCTGCAGTAGAGCATAGACTTTTAGCTACGACGATGACAAAGGACTACATAAGTGAACAGGCAGAGAGCTGTAGTAAAGAAAAAATTCATTAGAAAATGCAAAAACATGGAAAATTCACCTGGTTGAATAAAGCAAATCTTGGCTGTTCCTTTCCCCCACCCCAAGTTTTGGGTTTATTCAAACCTGAAATTCAAAATGAAACCCAACGGGTGCAAAACTATACAGAGCAAAACAAAACAAAAAACAATTAGCATGAGCTTCCTGAAAAAACAAAACTACTGAGTTTCATACAGCTCCATTCGTCAGGTGTGAGGGATACTCACAACACCCTAAACATTTCAAAAGTCCAGAGGATGACTGTAGTACCATGAGATGGGCCTAATAACAAAAATAATAAAGCAATTCTCAGGCAATTCTGAGGGAATTCCAGACGATAGTACTGTGATTCTAGGGGGCAATATAGTAGGATCCCATGTTTCCAAGATACCAAGACAATGGAATTTGTCCCAGAATCCACCCAATGAGTTTCTCCTTGAGACCAGTTTGAGGTCCAGTGGCATGAGGGCCTAATACACAGGCACTTACAGAAACAATAGCCAGATTTTCAGAGGCGCTCACTATCCACAGCTGTGACTGACACAGTGAACACTACCAGCATTTCTGAAATCCAGGACACTTTTTTCAGTATATAAATAGATTTAGATGTCTAATTTTAAGCAGACAAATTTGAAATTTTGGCCTAAGTTTCTAGCCCCCTTATAGATGCAGAGAAAGCCCTTCCAAAAGAGAACTGACTGAAAACCAATATGATGCTGCTTAACTGAGTCTGCAAACACATATATGGTGTGAACAACCCACTTCATCTCAGAAATCTGTTGATTTTTATACCTAATGATACCAAACTTAATAGCAACTATTTCACTGCTGATGACCATTTTAGTAGAAACAACAAGCGCTAATGAAGAGATCCATTATTGTCGGATGCAACAACCATTTCCCAGGTGCCAAAAACTCTAAGTGCCCACTCTTCAGTGGTGGAAAAAATGACTGCAGCTCCACAATCCTATCTTCTATAATATGGTTATGTGTTTCAACACAAAACTCAGCAGCACATTGAAAATTTTAGGCTAACCATACAAATAATTAATATCCAATAGATAACATAGGGAATATTTATTGATGCCTCATTCCTTTGCAATCTAGAGAAATATAGTCTAGACGAACCTACTATGAGGTGGGTGCACAACTGACTGGAAAACCAGAGAGCAGTTATCAATGGCTCACAATCAAACTGGAAGGGCATATTAAGTGGATTGCCACAGGGGTCTGTCCTGGGTCTGGTTCCATTGAATATCTTCATAAATGATTTGGATATTGGCATAGAGAGCACACTTATAAAGTTTGCGGATGATACCTGTGACCATGTGCCTGGGAGGGACCACACTGAGAATGCCACATTTAGGGCAGATTTCAAGAAACAGGGCAGACAATCCCCCAAACCTGGTGGTTTATTCACTAATTAGATTCACCAAGCCAATAACAAAAAAGCCTCTGCAATACCACACTGGTTAACCAGAAGCCAAACATAGTCCCCCTTAGGCATTCCAGCCCTTAGCTCCCATACAGACAAACAGGTCTAATATAGTAAGAGGTTATTAAATACCCAATTCACCATATGTGAGGTTCTTACTATTCCCAAAGGATCAGACAGACACTTACCCCCAGGTCAATATGTATCTCAGATCTTACCCAAATATCACGTTGTCAGCCAGTCCTTAGATTTATTAATTAAAGAAAAGAAGTTAAAATGGTTAATAGATCATATACATACAAATGATAGCAAAGTCCTTATATCAGGTTTGTAGCAGTGATGGAATAGACTGCTGGCTTGCAAAAGTCTCTCTGGTAACTTCCAAAAGATGGAAGAGCCTCAGTCCATAGTTCAAAATACTCCTTTTAGTTGTAAATCCACAGTCCAGAGAATTTGAAGCAGGAGAAAAGGCAAAATGGAGATGTCTCAGGTATGTGCATGGAAATTGACTGTCCCAAACAAAGCCCACAGCCCCTGTGTCTGGAAAGTTACTGGCCCAAGATGGAGTCCAGGGTCACATGAGCATATCACATGCCCCTCCATGTTTTGCTGAATCACAGGGGGTGGCCATTGGCTCCTTGCTGTCTGAGGCATCCACAGGAAAGGCCTACTGGGTGGGATGAGATTCTTCAATGGCTCATTGTGAAAGTGGAGTGTCCTTAATGGGCTAGCCCTAATGTAAATGCAATCCGCAGATATAACCCAGGAATACAACACATGTTTAAGATACAAGTGCATAGCCAATATTCTTAACTTCAGATACAAAGATGACATATGCATATAAACAAGATAATTGTACTTAGCAATTCATAACTTTTCTATTGATACCTTACATGACATACTTTGTACAAGATTTATGATAATTGTGTAACTGTGGTAAAACAGTGATATAAATGGTCACCTTTCTTATACACAGCATCACAATATCGAGCTGGGAGGAGTTGACTAACTGGAGAAATGGTCTGAATTAAGTAGGATGAAATTCAGTAAAGACAAATGCAAAGTACTCCACTTAGGAAGGAATAATCAATTGCACAAATACAAAATGGGACGTGACTGCCTAGGAAGGAGTACTGCAGAAAAGGATCTGGGGGTAATAGTGGATCACAGACTAATTATGGGTCAACAATGTAATGCTGTTGCAAACAAAGCAAACATCTTCTGGGCTGTACTAGCAAGAGTGCTGTAAGCAAGACACAAGTAGTAATTCTTCCACTTTACTCAGCATTAATAAGGTCTCAGCTGGAATATTTGTCCAGTTCTGGGCACCACACTTCAGGAAAGGTGTGGTCAAATTGGAGAAACTCCAAAGGAGAGCAACAAAAATGATTAAAGGTCCAGAAAACATGACCTGTGATGAAAGATTGGAAAAAATTGGTTTGTTTAGTCTAGAGAAGACTAAGACATAATAAGCTTCAAGTACATAAAAAGTTGTTATAAAGAGGAGGGTGATAAATTGTTTTCCGTAGACACCGAGGACAGGACAAAAAGTAATGGGCTTAAATTATAGCAAGGGAGATTTAGGTTAGACATAAAGAATAACTTCCCAACTGTAAGGTTAGTTAAGCACTGGAACAAATTACCTAGGGAAGTTGTTGGATTACCCTCATTGGAGGTTTTTAAGAACAGGTAAGACAAACACTTGTCTGGGATGGTCTAGATAATACTTAGTCCTGTCCCAATGCAGGGAACTAGACTAGATGACTTATTGAGGTCCATTACAATTCTACATTTCTGTGATTCTATGAGTATTGCAGAGGCCACCAAATGGCATTGTTACATAGTTTTACAAGTACTTTTTCTTAGTGTGCAAGCAAATGTTTAGTCATGGAAGAGATGCTGTAGTATTATTGGTTTCTGATGCAGTTCTTTGGGAGGGCAGTGGCAAGCAGCAAAAGAGTTTGCTCTTTGCTTGAATCTCTCCAATTAGAGTAAATTCCCAGGGTTGAGTTGCTCCCTGGGAACCAGGAACTGGTGTTTGGGTTGTGATCTCTGGAAGAGGGGATGGCCAGTATGCTGTTTGTGATCACCTCTGTTCCAGGACTGGTATAAATAAAACAAGTTGTGATAAAAATATACCCAGATGCCACATCACTAATTTCTCCTCCAATAGAAAGCTGACTTGTAAGTTTCCTGATCTCTTACTGTTTTGCTTGATCTGTTTGCTTGATCTGTTGCTTGATATATTAAAATAAATATATTAATTTATAAATAATATATAATTATTTATATATTAATATATAATATATATAAATAATTTATAAAATTTATAAATGCATTTTTATTTATTTATTAATAAATACAAATATATTTATTATTTAATATAATAAAAGAAATATATTAACTTTCCACACACCATTCAGAACAGGGTAAACAAACACCGCTCAGGCATAGGATAGGAATATTTAGTCCTTTCTCAGAGCAGGAGGCTGGACTAGATGACTTCCTGATGTCCCATCCAGCCCTATATTGCTATGATTCTATGTTTCATTCAATAAGACCCTCCATTTTGAACTCACATGAAGCTTCTGTCCAATGCAGCACCACCACAGCCACAGAAATCAAGGGACTTTTTCACAAAAAAAAGACCCAGTCCTGCAAAGATTTACAAAAGTGCGTAACCTAAAGTATGCGTGTATGTCTCTGAAGGTTCTGGGTATTATATGGCCCAGGTTGCCATTACCTATGTGGGATCAGAACAAGTTCTGTGGAACCACTGTTTCTTCCTGATTGCAGTTGGAACTTGAACAAAGGTTGAATTTCTATACTTTGGTGGTATACGTCAAATATTTCACAAACTGTTCTTAACTATGCAAAATAAATGTGTGAGGTTTCCTATATCTATTTTTTTAGCATTGAGATAAAAGTCAAAAATAAAAAATGTGTATTGGAAGCATATTGGAGTTATGGTCTGCTGAACAAATAAATAAAGATGTGCACATATGCATTTTGACATTTTTTAAAAAAAGCAACTTGACAGTGAGCTCTATTCAATTGAGAAATAGCCTCCCAAGGGAAGTGGTGGAAGGATGCACCATCTCTTGGGACCTTTACAACTAGATGAGACAAAGCGCTGGTGAATATAGTGCAGGGAACAATCCTGCACTGACAGCAGGCTAGACTAATAGGTTTATCCCCATCTCTAACCTCTATGATTTCTATAAGAAACGTATTTTATTTACTCAACCTAAACTTTGCCTTTGCAGCTCCTACAGTCTATTACTCATATCTAGCCCAGAGATAATTTTAATGATCAAATTATATATCCCCGGAAAACAGGAAAATGGATATACTAAGGTGTACTGTACTGCAAACAATAAATAGGTTGTGGGCATTTCTATAATATATACAATACCAGTCCTTTCATGCTTACACAACATGGTCACATGGTCTGTTTACTTAGTCATGCCATGAGTCATCCATCTAATATCCCTGCCCAGCCTCCCAGTCAGCCATCCAACTAATTTCCTTCCCTTCACTGCTTTATGTTGACAATGAAGCACAATGTGATTTTATATAGACTATTCACTGCTTGTGGATTACTCCTATGACGTCTGATAAACACAGCATGAAAACACGCTTGAAAATGACCAAACAATCAGCAGGAAATATGTTTGTTGTCACGTCACAGCAAATAAATTAGAACTTAAATGAAGATTTTCATAGTTCAGACAAAGCTGTCTTTCAGGTGTTTCACTTATCTCATCACAGGGGCTGAAAATTCCCAATTTTACTTGGCAATTTTTTCCAAGTTTGTCTGCAGGGCAAAATTTTGTCATTTATTCCCTTAAAACAATGTTCTGCAATTTTGTAAATGATGGGTTTTGTAACTCTCTTTCCTTCTGTGCTCAACAGAACAGATACATGAGCCTTGTAAAGCTAAACTTAAAGAATCCTTGTCCTTTTGGGGTGGTATTCAGATGAGTAGCTCTTTTGTTTCCTCTCTTATCCTGCTTGAATTCCTTCATTTCCTGGTGAGCTACTAGGATGTTTCGTAGCATTATTTCATCATCCACTCTCACTCCTGGGATTTATTGTTTTCCTCTTTGTATATCTGTGACATATCAGGGTACAATCCACACCGGTGAGCAGCTGTGTCACCCCAGCCTGTAATTTGGGGTGCCTTGGGAATGCCTTGCTGCTTTAGCCTCCAACTGGGCTGCTCTCAAACAGCCACCAGCATGCTGGTCACTCCCAGACACTTGTGTGTACTGCAGCCTGCCAGCCACACCTTGGCTCTCACCAACATTGTTTATTACTCCAGGGTGACTCCAACACTCTCCCAGTCCCAGACTTTACCCCAGGAAAGTATGTCCTGCACTGTCCAGCCCTCTCCCAGACAGTCCAGAAATATTAAGTTCATTATTTCTTTAAGGAAATAATATACACCAGCTTATCATGATACACGAAGTTACTTAGGGCTAGTCTACACTAGAAGAGCTACTTCAGCGCAGCTGTTCCAATACAGCTGTGCCACTGTAGTGCATCTGGTGGAGATGCTCTATGCCAACAGGAAAGCTCTTTCCAGTTGACATAATTACTCCACCTCCTTGAGAGGCAGAAACCATGTCAGCAGGGGAGCGTCTCCCACTGACATAGACCTGGGGTAAACAGTGCTTAGGTTGCTGTAACTTATGTTGCTCGGGGGAGTGGCTTTTTCACACCCCTGAGTGATGTAAGTTATATTGACATAAGTAGTAGTGTAGACCTGCCCCCCAAACACTTTAATTTAAGCACACTGAATTAGATGAAACATTCTTATTAACTACAAAGAGAGAGGCTTTAAATGAGAATAAGCATAGCAATACAGTCAGAAATGTTTACAAGAAAAATAAAGATGAAACTCTTTCTAATGATAACCTTAAACAATATTAGATTCAAACAAAGTTTCTCACCACATGCTTTCACCAGCATTAAACTCTTCAGGTCAGGACTCCTCCTGCAGAGGCCAACAGCTGCTTCTCTTGTCTTTTCAGGTGCCAGAGTGAGATGGATAGGGAGAGAGAGGAGGCAGGAGCGGCGCCGGGGTTTTTGCCGCCCTAGGTGGCAGCGCTCCTCCTCCGAGCATTCGGTGGCGGGGTTCCTTCCGCTCCGCGTCTTCAGGGCACTTTGGCAGCGGGTCCCAGAGCGAATGAAGGACCCGCTGCTGTATTTCCATCGAAGACTCGGAGCGGAAGGACCCCCTGCCGCCAAATTTCCGCTGAGGGTGGCAAAATGCCACCCCCCAAATCCTGCTGCCCTAGGCGGCCTCGCAGGGTCGCCTAGTGGAAGCACAGGCCCTGAGAAGAGGGGTATCTTGGGATGTTTGCCCCTCCTTTTTACAGTTTCAGTCCCTCTTTAAGAAGCATTTCAAGCTGAGAACCAAGACACAGGGGGTCTGATGGAGGAAGGAGACCTCATTCTGTTTCCTTGCTAAGATGCAGATATCTTTGTCCCTGCTCCCCCTGCCCTTTCTTGTAAAAGAATGAGGTGATGGCGGATCAGCTTTGTTGACACCTGGCTGGGGCATCAGCTTGCTCTTTTCCTTTGAGAAAATGATTTAACCGCTCCCCAGACTTATCTGGGAAACATACTTTAGTCATGATTTTAGCTTACATTAATAACTTTATACACAGTGTTGCTATATGCATTTTACCATGATATCACTGAGCAGCAAGTTATGAGTTTCCAAGTGATACCTCATAAGGCATACCTTGTACAAAGATTATTACAAAAGCGTGCAAGGGGTGAATACAGGGGTGCATTCTGTCACAATATCACCTTTAAATTCTAAGTACACAGAGTTCTCAGAGTTTTATTACAGCTGTGCTCTCTCAGAGCCTGATCCATCTTGCATTAAAGTCAACAGGAGTCTTTCAAATGAATTCAGTGGGAGTTGGAACAGAACCTCACCTGGATTTTACTTTTGTTCTTTCTTGTTGTTCTATCTATTCTAAAATAAGTCACTTTACACACATATCATAGGTTATATGTCTATGAATGAATGCGTAAAAATACAATACCTTTCTGGCTTTTGGTAGCAGGGACATGTAGTTCACAGTTTTGAGAGGTGTCCTGGAAATTCAGTCTCCAGGATATGCTATTGGAATAGGCTATTTTAGATTAATACCTCATGGACACAGATGTAACAGCATTTCTTCCACTTTATTCAGCATACCAGCTGATTACAGTGGTTTGGCTTCACTGCTTTACAAAGTCACATTGTGCCCTATCAAATCTTTAGATTCTCTTGTCCAGATATTATAGTAACTCATTTGGAGAGAACCATGTAACAGACCCCACTTTATTTATGTGGAAGGGGACCAGGGGTAGGGAAAGGAACACAGCTGTCTAACTCACTTGCCTCTGGGTTTAGTAGAGCCAAAATGTGTTGATAGCTGGGGCATCATGCAAAACCTATATGTTTTCTCAGAGTCTTTCTGAATAGTTGGGGTGAAGGAAGCATTTTCAATTCCAGTGGGTGGGGAAAATGTTTATGTTAGATCAATCTGATTTTTTGTACGTACATTTGGGGTGGTGGGGGTGGGGAAGCATACCTGCACCTAGAACACTAGAGGCACATTTTCATGAATTAAATTAAATCAGTAATTGCAGCAAGTATGTTCTAGCAAGTCAGAGTTTACATGCTATAACCAGATGAGAGTTACAATTCAGAGAGTGTGGGTAGCTTTATATAAAGGGTCCACCTCCCACCAGGCTAGAGAATCATCCTGACAGTCTGTAAAACCAAGCTGCATGACAACTTCCAGTGATCACTGTAGTCTCAATGAACTCTAAAGAAAAAATGGTGACCACTTCTCCCATCTCCTGTAATTTGTCCCACTGGATGGGGGCAACCTTATGTTTCTGTTACTATTAGTACAAGGGTGAGAATACAGAGGAACTGCTGCACTTTCCCTCTGCTGGTTTGGGGCTCAATTTGCTGTGATTTTCTGCCCTCTGCACCATGTAGTAGAGGGTAATCTAAAAGCAAGCATATGCAATAGTCTGTAAAACAAACAAAAACACGGCTGTTTCTCATATATGAGTTTATGACACCAAATATATGAAGTGTTATTGTGACACTGATTGTAATAATCAAATAACCAACAACTGGCAAGTTTTGGATGGCTTATAATGTAGGTAAGAGATATGCAAATTGACATAAAGAGTGGGGTGTGATTTGTCTATATTAGTCTGAACATTAACCACTCTTTATTCACAGGGGATAATTGTAAATTGGCAGGAGATCTGATTCAGCTGATTCATGAACCTTGTTTTTGTTTCACTGCACCGGCACAGGAGAACGACAAACACAACATGCTGAAACATGAACTATAACTGAATGCCTTTGGGAAGTTACAGGGGACATTTTTCAGGTGTGTGGATAGAAAAAGGTTGAGGAGAAATACCATGGTGTGAGGCTCTAACTCTCTAGAAAGGCACCCAGAATCATGATACTTCAGTAAGTATGTTACTGTTTCCACAATGAAAGTGATGTCCAGCACAAGAGAGTGATTCGGGTATAATATTGTTTTTTGTTTGTTTGAAGTGATTTACATTTCCTGTCACTCATTCTGACCCAACTCCTATTGAAGTCAGTAAAAGTCACTCCATTGGCTTCCAGGGGAAGTTGATTAGGCACATTACCTTTGCTATGACTGTGTCAGAAACCATGATCTGTACACTAATCTCCTTCTTCAAACTCTATAGCTCAGTGATACACAGCAATGTAGAACACTTGAAAAATATGTTACGGAGTTTCTGCTATCAGGCCCTGCAGCAGTTAATTGAGACCAGGTGCAATTTGTTACTCTATGGTTTTCCTTTTTACAATCAATGTATTCCATTTTCTTGTTAAATCCTCTTTTTTCTTTACCGTGAAATAATTATGATGTAAACTTACTTACCAAAGTGAATTCAGCACAATTACAGCTGAATGGGATGAGGATTTGATTTAGTCAAATTTATAGATAAAAAGTTAAAAATAACCAGTGGGGGAAAAAATCAACATTAAAGGGGGAATCTACATTTGAAATAACTGAGGCTTGTTTTGTGTAAAGTTTATGCCAATGCTGAAGGGACTCTTTTAAACATTGCTAAGTAAAACAGAATTATAGTTGAAGAACGGCTAGAGGCAAAGAATTAATGAAAAAAAAACACCCTGTTGTGAGACCCAGCAAATTAGGAGCTATAAAAGGGGTATTATATTTAGAAGTGTTAACACAGTTTTGAGTTTGCAGGTTTCAAGAGGGGAAGTGAACTGAGATGCTTCCATTACTGTGTGTCTTAATATAGTCAACATAGTGATAACCTTGAAAAAAGTTCAAGAAAGGAGGAAAAAAGTGTAAAGGTAAGTACAAGTATTTAACTGAAAATAATGTAATTAATATTGATTTATCAGCAATGCTGGTTTTCAGTCTAACTCAAAGCCTCTGCTTCGTAATTGAAATAAATAAGGGTAATATTGATTAGAGAGATAATATTCTTTAATGAGAGATGTGTTTAAATAGGTACTTTTAAAGAAAGAAGGTGGATGAGGTAATATCTTTAATATCACCGACAGGGCTACAGGAACACTACATAGATACTTTTAAAGGCAGTCAAAACTGATAAAGCTTAATGGTTGAATTAATTCTCTTTTGTATTATCACCTACATTTTTTTTTTTTTATTTTCAGTAGGAAAGAGACATCCACTTGATACTGCTACAGACATTCTCCTTGTGGCAGGAGAAAAAGAGAGGTTCATGGCCCAGTTCCTCAGGGTTCACACTCAGCTACAGCAGGGACAGTGAGTAGTTCTGTGGCACGCAACATCCAACAAATTAATTGCCCGGGGGAACTTAGAGGAGAGGAAAAAAGAAAAAGAGCAGGAGGGAGCTTGACTGTACTATCTTCAGCCATCATCCTTGATAAGATCAGATTCATTAAATACAAAGTGCTGGAGTAGGAATGTGAAAGGACTAACAGTTGAACTTTCCACTTCTCCCCCAACCCCTCTAAAGAAATATTTAAGAATAAGAGTACACGGATGACTCGCCAAATTAAGAATGGAATTTCTGCAGAAATATTGCACACGTAATCTACATTTCTTTCTCACCCTAAAATACCTCTGACAATTGCTATGGGAATTTCAGGTACACTAGGAATACAGAAATGGGACCCACTGATGCCCTATTCATATCTGTTGGCACTAGCAAAGGATATTGCATTAGAAATTTCTAACTCTCAGAACCAAAAGTTTAAGACCAGATTAATTTCAGTCTATGTCAAATATTCTATAGTGCTAGTGTTCAGCTAAGTATGGACCAAATTCTGCTCACCTTAGCAAAGCATGGAGTCCCATTGCTTTCAATGTGACTACCTGTGTGAATATGGTAAACAGGGTTGCAGAATAATCACTCATTGGGAAAGACATTTAGGAATTAAAAATTAATAATCCTTATAAGTGCACATGATAGATGGATGTTTGGTGAGCAATAGCCTCAGCTGGCATAGCTCCCCTGAAGCTAGTAGAGGTCTGCTGATTTACACCAGGAAGGATCTGGCATAAATAACTGTATTTACATTTACTCTTAAATGAACATATTTACCCATTATAGGACTTTGTGTTTTTGTATGAACACCTACCAATATACTTATACACGTGAGAATTAATTTGGTATATTCAAGTGTTTTTCAGTGCACAATGAAAACAGAAAGCTTACAAACAGATACAGAGACTAGTTTTGTTTATACTGATTTGTTTGAGTAATTAAAGAGTAATAATAAATGGTCACAGTTAATTAATTTTCATAAGAGATAAAATAACTATGTTTATATTAAGTTCTTGGAAGGCAACTAGGACTCTGAGCTTTTTTTTTTTAAAGTTTAGTCTGAAATAAGGCCCTAGAATATGCAGCAACATTAAAGAACCTTTGGCAGGTTTACATCCTTTTAGAAAAATATTGCTGACAGCTAGATATCATAGAGTTGCTGCTTTCATATGCAAATCAGAGCTTGCGCCTGGTTCCCATCAATGATCCAGAAAATAAATTGAATACTTTTTTTTAATTAAAATGTTTTAACAATAAAACTGTGAAAAACAACCCTGAAGTCCCTTTGATGTAACAGAAGATAAAATATAATGCCAATTTTGCTAATGGATATGAAAGGAGAGATTTTTTTTTCTCCTTTCCAATAATTGAGTTTAATGTCAAATCACAGACTAGAGCATTGTCAGACAGGGCTAGAGGCTATCTCACCCACTTGGATGTGATTTGAGCTGAGGTGTAAATCTCAGATTGGGTTGAATGGTCATGTTTTTCCGATAGTCACGGGCTGCAAGTCACAAACTTCACTTAGAAACAGATTTATCCAAGCAGTGTAACAAGCAGACTTTGATAAATAAACTTTTCTTTGTAAGGGGAATAATTGCCAGCAACCCGAGTTCTAACACGAGGTAGGGGTTTGATCACTCAGCTAATTTATCTAATCAAGCAAAAGTTTCCGAGACAGAATTACTGAACTTTTTAAAGATAGCAGTCTCCGAAAAAGTTACATGCCAGACATATAAAACTTAACAGATCTGAAATCAAGTTGGACAGCTGAGCTGCAGAAATTCTACCAATAGTTCAATATGTATGTGTTAGTTTGACATATCGAAACTCTTATTAGGGACAGAAGCCATTTGTCAACAAGCAAGTTTTTAATAGGTGTCTACATTCTAAGAATGAGGAGACACAGCCTGGCATAAACTATTGCTTTACAGACCTGCATCAAAGGGTAGGTGTGGGCATTGCCTGCTGGTGTATATAATCCCTTCCAGAGAAATATAAAACTTAAAATTAGCACAAGGGATTTTACTGCCCTTGATAAATTGAAACTGCATATCCCTCACAAGCAATAGTCACTCAACATTTTGATACCCTTAATATTTCTGATAACAAAAATTCTGAATCAAACTGGTAAAATGTCCCTTTTGGATCCTTTTATCACATAAACAAAAAAGCAAATAATCTCCTGCTTTCCCAGTATAGTTTTATACATGTACGTTGTATATGCAATATAGGGGGAGCAGGGAGGCACAACAGGTAAAAAGTTACTGGATGTATCACCGTCTCCAATATCAGAATATTTCCCACAATAATCAGCCAAAACAAGAAAAGGAAAGAGGTAACAAGGAGGCTGGAGAAAAATTAGAAGCAAATGCATAAATCAATTACGCTACATTTTGGAACCACAGCTCACACCAATGAGTTCTTACATGAGTATTCCCATTGACTTTGATGGGAGAGTGATCCCCAAGGTGAGTGAGGATTGTACAATGTAGACTTTACTGTATAGGTTTTTTTTTTTTTTAATTTCCAAAATAAATGTTAACTGTTTAACTTTATAAATATTTTTCCTCCCTTCTGATGGGGGAAAATTGCGAAGTCTGGTTCATAAAAATGATAAGGGACGTTGTTTTGTTTTAAAAAGAGAATGAAACTGAACAATTAAAAAGAGAGAAATGGTAGAAATCAAACTTGCCATCATTTGTTTAGTCTCTAAAATTTTAGTTCCTTTAAAACCTCACTGAGTCTTGTCAGCTTTAATCAATGGCCAGGGCTATGTAGGAGACTTTTCATTGGAGTGTTGACCAGAGAATATGCTGAATCAGTGAATCTCCTCAGCATACTGGCTATGCTCCTCCGTCTCCAGCCTATTTACTGTTCTGCAAAGGCTGGATTGAGGCCTCCCAGTAAAGATGTGGTGGTGAGCATTCTACACTGCTGAGACTTCTTTTCCAGGTGTTACCAGTAATCTGCAAGCTGGGTTTCCACCAGCAGAAGGCAGAAATAAATAAAGCCCAGTATCTAACCTATGGGGTCTTAAGCACTCCAGGCCAGATGTATGCGGAGTAATGTCGCAACCTGGGCAAGCAAAAGAGCAGTGGCTGAGATGATCAGATGGCAGAGCTGGCAAGGTCACAGCTAAATGCATTGGTAGAGTTATTACAAATGTGTTTAGCACATTATTCAAAATTTAGAGCTTAGTGAAAACTCTTGTCAGACAGTCACCTAGAGAACCAGACATTGGAGGACTGGAAGTTGAGCAATTAAAAACCGGTTTGTTGCCTTAGGCATGTTTCAGTTCACTGTTCAGCAGCTCTCTTTCTCTTACTGTTCTACTCCTAATGGTTCACTTGGTTAAACTTGTGACCAAAAAAGAAAGAAACACACATACTATGCAAAACAACAACAAACAGCACGGTTTTCTGAGAGCCCATTGGCTGCAAGTCGAAAGCCCCATTGTGACAGCTACCAATGTGCCCTATTAATTAGTTTACAGGTACATACAGATTTAGAGTGTCCTTTTATTTACTTACTTACTCAAGTTACATTTATTATTTTGGAACTTGGTTTCAACATCTGTTAGCATTAGAACCAAAACCAGCTCTTCCCCCAAGAGGTTAAATTTTGGGCTTGCTGGAGCTCACTTACACTGGTGCTGCACCATTGATTCAAAGAACTTACTTCTGATTAGCACCAGTGACAGGGGGAATAAGGCTCCACGTGTTTAACTTCTGTCCCCGCTCTAGACTTCCTCATCATGTGCATGATTCACTTTCAAAATAGGGTTGGTCAAACTGATTCAGAGGGAACTGGGATTCTCATTTTTTTACCCCAAACTCAACATCCAAGAGACAGTCACATTTCCCTCACTCTCACCAGTGTAAGTCAGGACTCAGTAGAGTTCTATCAATGCAAAACAGATGAGAGACCCCAAGAAACCCCTGTCTTGAGGTGTGAAAAAGTTCAGTTAATTTGTATTAAGAAATTCATTACCTCTCCCCCACCCCCGCTTTTTCCCCACTCTCTCTCCCCCCCTTTTTTGGGGTTCTTTCAGCTGGGACTAGGAGGGCCAAAGTACTGGGATAGTGGCCAGTCTTCTAGGATTTACAGCCTAAACAGACGTGGGCAGTATTATAGATTTTATGATAAAGCCATCCATAGGAGATTGCTAAACCAGGTTCGCAGGACAAAGAAATCTAGACAATTCAAACTGAATCTTTAAGGAGGTTCACCATCACAGTGTAAGAGTTTTTATCAACCAGAATCTTCTGTTCATATAGCAGCTTGGTCAAGTAATCACATTTTGTGGGAGACAGACCTTTTATGTTGAGATGACAGACAAGTAGGTATGAGTCTATGTTTTGATGTTTGTACTGAAGGGGACCATTTTGCTTGAGATTATTGCTTGATTGCTTTTTAGACTACATTTGGTCGCCACGTTGATGGTACTGGTTTTGCTGAAGAACTGAACAGGAAGGACCATGTGAGAGTTTCATCTCTCTCCATCAATTGGAATTATATTATTATTATTGCTAATAACCCTGCCTTATTGCCCCATTTTCCCTGCTGCCCAGAGTGAATGATTACATCATATTTACCCCTATGTAAAGGGTGGGTTTAGGATTCATCATGCATGCTGAACATAAGACCAATGGGTGGAACAATGTAAAAATAAAAAAATAAAAAACAATAGATTCATTATCTTTCATTAAAGATAAAAATATTGTTTTGAAATTATATATGTACTGTGATGAAATACACATAGAACTTAAACACACACAATGTACCATACACAGTACTATGCAGTGGTGATGGTGCTTTACCCACATACAAGACAAGTTTCCTTTCCTGAACCACTTGCAATCTACGGGTTAGCTTCTACCTTTTGCCGACAGAGGGGAGTACAGTGGATGTGGAAGGCGTGCCTTGCAGCTGGGGTCTGCAGAAGGAATTGTGGCTGAGTCAGCCAGAAAGAATTTTGAGGGCTCCTGCACCCTGGAGTGGTAACTGTATTGTCCTTGGAGAGGACACTGTGCTTCCCCCAAACCTAGTCAGCTCAACTGGCCAGTCATGGACAACAAGGATGGGGCTACAGCTGTGCTCCACCTCACTTCATGCTACCCCAACCTTCTTCATTCCCTTTCAGACAATTAGCACCTGTACGGTAGCTGCACAACTTCCATTCCCAGATACAGCTGTCCCTGAAGGAAGGCACAAGAGGTGATATCTCTTTCACTCCACCCTCTTGCAGAACCATATGGGGGTATGTCTTCACTGCAGCATTAACGTGGGTGATCAGAACCCTGGTTAGGACAGCCCAGGTGTGAGCCATTACATTACAAAGCCACATCCAACTTACTGAGTCCACAGTGGTGCTCCACACATTCACGTAAGGCACTAGGACTTCTGGGATCATATCCGATGTTCTTAGCATTGAAGTAAGCTGAGCTGTTCTATGATTCTTTTCCAGTGACTTGTGAGAGAACTTGTCTGTTCTTCTGGGAACACAGAAGGAGTTGTGGAAAGGCACTGGAGGACTATCAGCAGTCAAGTAGTTTAACTTGCATCCTCACTGCAAAGTGGACAGGCTCTAGCCTGTAGCCCAGGATAGGCCAGCTAGCATGGTGGTGTTTTACACCTGGGCTCAGGCCAGATGGTTTTCTGTGTGAATGGGAGCCGGGTTAGTGGCAATACCACCTGAGTAAGATCCCAAGTTAATTCTGCAGTGAAGACAAGTCTGTATGGCCAGCCACAATCTGGTCCTAAACAGCAGCCAAAATGCAAAGGAGGCGGAAAGGATGCAATATAAAAGCACAGAGAATGAGTATTTGGCAAACATCTTGTTAGATCCCTGGGTTTGTCTGTTTTTTTAAAAATTCATTATTAATTTAGTTATTTTCAATCTTCAAATTGTAATATGAACTAAAAGAAAGGACAGGAGAGCCATAGAGGATTGTTTCTATCAAAAGGCTAGCGAAAAGAAGTGAGATTTTAGGTGAGACTGGGTGGACAGTGAAGTGGCTTGGGGCACAATAGAAGGGGAGCTGTTCCAGTAACATAGCTCACACACATAAAAGCACAGAACAGAGGACAAGAGAAGGTTTGGTGAAGTGGCCTTTAAAGAGATTTGCAAGTTTCTGGGTGCAGAGGGAGAAGAATGGAGAAGAGTGAGGGTTGAAAGATATGAGCAGGGAGTTAAAAATAGAGACGAGATCATGGAGACATGAAAGGCACAGGTCCTAATAAGCCAGAAGTCAGCACTGGTGTGTCTCTGCTCTCATTGAAGTCCATGTTAGTTTTACCATTGTAAATAGTAGCATTTAGGCTAGTGCTTTAGCACTTTAGAAAACTCTACCCAGAATTTTTAAACCAGGACTTATATTTGAAGGCTGAATAAATAAGAACACAGTCTAATTAGTGTATTTAGAATATTTATTTCACAATCATTGATAATTTATTAATCATTGATTTTTTTTTTATCTTTGGCTTTAGAAATCAGTGCCAAGCTCTCTCTTACACGTTTTATTAAATGCTTTCCTCATAGTTATATCTTTGTACAGTATAGAGGATCTAGTTACTATTTAAAAGTTGTGAGCTCTATTCATATATTATAGGTAGATTTCCACGGCTCAGTATTCCCAACAATCACTTATTGATTCAAAATTGTTTTTCAGCATCTAGAGTGGAACTTGTTAGTGAAACACAAGTGCCCATTATATTGTTGAGTGACTGCCTAATGCTTATATAATGTATGTTCTTCCTAACTATTCAAGTATGCACTTTTTACAGTGGCTAAATAAATCATATAACAAATTCATCAGTCAGATAAAAGATGTACCTATATTTAAATTCCTTATCAAAATAACACTGATATTTAGAGGTAAATTGGCCAGCTCTATGGAAACATCATGGTTGGCTGGGGTTTCAATTTTCATTTCAGTTCTAGATGGAATTAAAGCTATAGCATTATTTTAGTATCATCACCTGTATCGCTGAAAGAGAATGAGAGATGTGTAAATACATGCTTATCTTTGATACTTCTTTCAGTGCTATTAGCAGGAGGGAGCCTTACGAGGCCATCTGAGAAGCCAACTCTCTCCTGGAGGGTTTTTACGGCTACATGCTATAGCTGGAGGGGCCTGTTATATTAACTTCTAAGGGTAACCCAGTGACTGGTTTCTCTTTCAAAAGATGGTCATGGACTGATCCATATGTGAGTCATATTTCATGCATCTCTTTAGCAGTCAGAGGTTTGATTTCTCTTACTCACATGCCAACATCATTGTTTGAAATTTCAGCAGTTTTAAAACTATTATTAGCCAGTCTGCCTGGAGCGTCTCATGTCAGAGCGATGCTCTGTTTTGAGTTTAGTCTAACTCTGTATTTAGTCTCCGTATTTACTCTAACTTCCTTTCCTGTTTGTGGCTTGTCCTGTAAGAAAACTGACATTTTCTTTCTTTTCAAGTGAAAAACTATAAATAGACTTTGCAGTGTTCCAGGCCATTCTCTGGTTGTTCATAAGCTCATTTTCTTAACTCAGGTAATTTTAAAAATCACTTGAATTGTACCTATTTTCTTCCCATTGGTCTAAATACATGGAAGAGGTGCAGGTTTTCATTTCTGTGGACCAAAGAACCCTCTCACGTGGAAATGTCTATAGTGGGGAGCTGTGAGGGAAGAAAAGCTCTGCAAGGTTCTCTTCAGGAAATTGTCCTCAAGTCATTCTTCTGGGCATTCGATTCTATTGTTCCCTTCCATAGTGAGCAGTGTTTCCACCCACAGACCACAGGGGAAATGCAAAAGAATGGGTCAGTCCCTGCAGTGACTCTGCCTCTACCCTTCTCTGTCTGCTCCCTCTACCATCCCCCTTGATCTCCCTAGGATCCCCTACCATTACTCCCTCTGGGCCTTCTTTTTCTGGAGCTTCATGAAGTAGAGCCTGTCATTTCAGATTTTTATCTCTGTAATATATTTATTTTGATGTATTTTATTAAGTGTTAATTAATGCACTATGGGAGTCCCCCTTCAACCCTCTGTGTAAATTGATCCCCTTCTTTCCATATGTTTTGCCCATAGGGTTTTCTGCAGCCCTAGGGCAGCAATAACCCCTGTGACTTTGCAATGGAGTGAGGGAAGGAGACCATGGGTTCTCAGTTTATGTGATTGCAAGAAGAGTTATCTTTATGGGGGTTGTATTTTTGAACCATTAAAAGCAATATTGAGGACTTGTTCTCTTCCAGCTTTTAGCACCATAGAATAGCTATCACTGTCAACCAGATTTTCAAAGGTATTTAGGCATCAAAGATGTGGATAGGCACCTAGTGAGATTTTCAAAAGGAACCCAGCAGGTTAGGCTTCTAACTCTCATTGAAATCAGCAGGAGTTATGCACCAACTTTCTTAGGTACTCTTGAAAATCCCACTAGATGCCTACATCTTGGGTACCTAAATACTTTTGAAAATCTAGCCATGTGCACATGACAGAAAATTCAGACTCTACTCTTGACATGGAATTTGACAGCTACATAGGTGCTATGCTTCCTCCATAAAGGATCAATTAAACCCTCAGGAGCCATCGAGACCCTGTAGTTGGTCAGAAATTAGAATTCCCATTTTGTAGGAAATTTTGAAATAATAGAGTGTTCCAAAAGGGAACAAAGAAGAAAAACTTGAAAATCCCATGGCCTGGAAATTCCATTTTTTTTTAAAGTCAAAACATTTTATTTTGATCTTTTTGAAATGTTTCCAAGACACCCGACGCTTCCCAGAGCCCCACCAGCCTGCCAGGCAGGGAGCTGACTAGGTAAGGGAGCCTAGAAGCTAGGGCTTCTGGACTGCAAGGAGCTGTGAATCTGGAATCCGTGAGAGCTTTGGCTCCAGGACAGTCCACCTAGTGAGCTGCCCCAGAGCCAGAGAAACTGAAAGCCCTGGATCCCTGCAAGCCTACCAAATGGGCTGCTAAACAGCTGGGAGGTCAGCTGGCAGGAAACAGGATAGGTAGGATTTCATAGGAAACCCACCTTTTGTCCACTGGAATTTCATAGAAATCCCATGTTCCCATGGAATGTGTCTCTTTCAATGACTCAGCATTTCCCAACAGAAAAACAATTGGAAAAAATCCAACCAGCTCTATTGCTGAGTCCAAGGCAATAGGGCTAGGATTTGTGCACCTAGTGGAAACTTCATCAGGAAATCCACAAATTGGATCTGAAATGTGAGGCTACTCAGTGTAATGAGAGGTTCAGCAGAAAAAAACAGCATATGGTCATAAAGCAGGGATAGTTCAAATTATTTTAGAAGAGCAAGAAACCATAGAATTAGATGGATTCCCCCCCCCACACACAGTTTTTACCCATTCCATAGAGAAATGTGTCAAAATGATGGATGAAGTTCCATGTGCCACCATTAGTTCTCCGTAGTATTAATGGCAAGCCATTAGATTGAGGAGAAATTTTTCAAAGTGGTGCACAGGGACTGTGTTATGCAATTCCCATTAAAATCAATGGGAACCTTGAGGCTAACCCGCCTCCCCCTCAGCACACTACTTTGATAATGTACCCCTAATGTATCAATAATTTCCATTTAACTGCACTTAAATTAGCCAGATAGTTCATCATGTTTTATTTTTTAAAATATTATGATTACACTTTTGGGTACCAATACATGTGTATTTAAATGATATAAGTGCCTTGTAAAATCCCAAAGCAACGTCCTTTTCATTTCTCATGTAATAAATCTAATATACAGTATATCCACATTTTTCATTAATTATATCAACTAATTACCTTATTACAAAATAAATGCTAGAGAAATTACAGTTATAGAGGGATCACTGTTCATCTATTATGCATGAATTACTAACTTCTAAATAAAATAGTCATTATGAGCTAATGTGAAACCTTGATAAATTAGCTAAACTAAAAGATATTAATTGTAATGTCACATGAATTATTGCTGCTAATTGTAAAATATTAGTGCATCAGATTAAAATGAAAATTATATTATTTTGAACACCTGGGCAAAATTCCTTTGGGATTAATTGACAGAGGCAATTCAAAAGTCTGGGCACTAAAGTCAGTCTCAAAAGGGCTGCATGGTATATGGACAGGCTAACATACTTAGTTAATTTAAGTGGAATATTTCATTGTGGATGTAAATTGAGGAGAAAAAAAGACTACAATGGACTATTTTCATACTTAATGTAGTCTGTTTTCCTCTTACAACCAGTATGTGTACTCATGACAAGCATGGATGGGCTACTTGAGTACACGGTTAGAAATGAACTCTGTGCATGTGTGCGTGCGTGCTTGCTATGAACATATCAATCTAATATGACCCTAAGAGCTACTTTGTGAAAGCTGTGAATGCTTTCTAAACATAAAAAGCAGAAGTACATTAGATGAGCAGGACTATTGGATATAAATTCCCTTTCAGATTCAGCCTTGAAAGTTCCTTGATGATACTTAAGAATCAAGGTTTTGCTTGGCAACAAACTACATTAAAGAGCAAAATGGATGTCAGCAGGTTCAATGAAAGTGATCTGGCAGATTTAGATTCAGAAGTTTAATAACCTTTGGAGATAATTTCAAACCAAAGCCCTGGATCCAAACGCTCATGAAGTTAAGGAGGTTACAAATCCAAATCTAATTCAAATTGTGTGGGTTGAACCAATCTCTAGTGTCATTTTTTTTAATTCCAACTTTTAAAAATAAAGATTATATAGGCTAAGGACCAAAATTCACACAGTTTCTTCTATGCGCAAAGAAAGTGCACCGTTGAAATGTGTGTGTATAGGTGGAATGTGGGTGTGAAGGTATGAATGCAGATTTCAGAAGAACATTATATATGTATATATATGAGCAAGGGAGAACTATTTATCACATCATAAAGGGGTTAATTCTGGATATCAGAAAGCTTAAAAAAAATCTATATAAATTCTTGAAAACCTCAATATAGTCAAAGGAAATGGAATCCAGCAGTAAGACAGAAGCAGCCTCCCCCTTGTCAGAGCCAGAAGTAAATGTGAAGCTGACAAAACACGGGCCCAAGGAATCTGCTAAAGAGACAAATACCAGAAAGAATCACTTTCATATTTCACAGTCTGAATCTTTATTATGGCCAGGCAAAAGAAAAAGGAGAATAACATAGTAAATGTCAAAAACCATGCCAAATCCTCGAAAAGGACTGTTTGAAAAGGCAACAAAAGTAAGAAAAGACATCAAAACCACATACCTCTAGGCACATAAAAACTGCCCACAGAGCATCACTCCTCTTGCATTGCTGTATAACAATCCTAAAAAATGTTCCCTGGATTTTCTTTGCTGTGTGGACACCTTATGCAAAATAGATGCCTCTCACTTATGTATTCAACTGGATTGCATCTAGCTTATTTTAAACCAACACCAATGGCTAACACTCATGCGTCGCACTCATGAATATTGGGCTTACATGACAGGGTGCCTTTAGGTGACAGTTTGCATTCCTGGAAAACAATCAGCTGATAAGTAAGAGGCATGACTTACTTTGATTTTATGGCTTTCAATTTATTTTCCATTTAAGATTGTGTAGTAAGAAACACTGGTAACACGCCAGAGATAAATATTCTTTTAAAAAAGCTCTCCCATATTTCTCCTCGGATGCCTCTCAGCTACTGCCAGAGAAAGATGTTGTGCTTTAGTTTTCAAGCTAAGACTAAGCTTGCTTCTTCTCCCAAACCCTCTTTTCTTCCCTTCTTCTCTACCAAACTTTCTTTGCCATCATCCCAGTTCATCTTTGCTTGTTTCCTAGATGTAAAGGAATGAAAAAGAGTTTTGGCAGATGGCCAGATGGCTGAGTTCCTTTTCCAGTGACCATTTTAATACTGCTGAAATTTAATTATATTGCTTGTGTGTGTTAGGGTACTTAGGACCTCAGCCTCTTTTTAGATCTTATTTAAATATAAATGAATACATCTTTAATTATTCTCTCTTCTTCTCCTGCTCCCCAAATATCTCAGGCTTTCTCCTCTATCTCTCTCCCACATCAACAGAACTGCATCCTATGCACTGGTACTTTCTCATGTTAGTTGGTGCCATGTCTTTCTCTATCACATCGCCCCACAGTAGCCAAGCCTTTTGCCAATTTCGTCCTCCTTTTCTGCCTCTTGGATCATCTCTCACCTACTTCTTGTGTTTTTGAAGAAGCAGAGAAGTTAATACAGAGTACAAAAGAAGTTTCTTCTCACTTTCAAAACACCAATCTTGCCTTCAACTCCTCCTATATCCCCTCCCATTTTCTAAGTCCTATTCAAGCTTCTTTTCTCCCATATCTTGCACTTCACTCTAACACTACTGATCTAGGTCTTGTTACATCCAACAAACATCTTCTGTGTACAAATATGAGTATATATATATATTATTAATGTGATTAATAAAGACGAACCCAGACATTGGGGAAACTTGAAACTGATCATATCTGGGTTTTTGGTTCTGGTCCACTTAGTGCACCTCATTCTTTCAGTGGCTCATTCCATTTCCCCAAAGTAGCTTTATTTCTCCTTAAGGGATTCTTGTCCCCTCTGGTAATTGGTGGGATGTCTCACTGCAAAAACTGCCAACAGCAGTTCTTCTGACATTAAAAAAGAAAAAGTAGATCATTACCAAGTAATTTCATGTCATGGCAAAATGCTCTGATATTAACCAATTAATGGAGGGACACTGAAATCAGAAGAAGCTACTTACTCACCCTGGCAGCACCACAAAAAGGCCTGTGGTCATTCAAGATGGAGAGTTTAAAGGAAGTAGAAATCTAATTCCCCAGGAACTATTCTAAAGTTTGTAGCAACATTCATCACTGTACCGGAGTGCTTGACAAAGCAGAAAAATGTAAATTGGGAGGACATTCCCTACTGTAGCTGAAGGGGCTGGAGAGCTTTAGGATCATTCCCATCTGATTCTGTCTGGAATTTGAAATGGGCTCATATCAAAGTTATAGAATAATTTCCCCTCAAGTTTTTCCAGAGTTCAGGGGAGGCCGGATTTGGGGTTATATAACTGAACCATAGCTATACTTTGAGAGTATACAGGTAGGAAGGTACGAACCCATACTTGGCTGCCACTGAAAAAGGCCCATTCTGTACCCACTGAAGTCATCAACAAATTGTTATCTCTATCACAGTAGCACATTGCAGCAAGTTTAAGATTATTGGCATTTCCATTATTAATCCCTTTGTCACCGAGCAGAATATATGATAAGTTGGTTGCTTTAATTCACTATTAGCCAAAGACTGTCATGCAACACTGTTTAAATCACTTTTATTTTTAAGGGCCATATTGCGGGCTGATTATAATCACAATCCATGTGCTCCTTGCTAATTACACACCAATGTAAAGTAGTCTTCCCAGACCAGAGAATCCACCCACTGACTCCAACAAAGAGCTCTGCCTAGTAGGCGCCCACAGGAAATGGGGGAAGAGTGAGGCTATGGCTAGAGGTGAGCTAGCACACAGGTGGTGTCTGGGTGAATTTAAGTATAAATGGCACCCTCCCTCCTGCTCTGAAGAACTGTAGCTAAGTCATCCTGATTTCCTACAGAGTCTCCTGCTCCAACACAGCTAGTGGCTTAGGGTAACAACTTAGAATCATAGAATCATAGAATCATAGAATATCAGAGTTGGAAGGGACCTCAAGAGGTCATCTAGTCCAACCCCCTGCTCAAAGCAGGACCAATTCCCAGCTAAATCATCCTTGGTTCTGAGCTTTTATTAGACACTTAAATATTTGATTATATATTTGTGTAAAGTGTCCCTTATTGTAAAAAATAATGAATAATTAAAGGACATGCCTCCTTAAGTCATTAAGAAGAACTTTTTGTCTATGTCTGATGCATATGGTATGCAGCATCACGCACTGACCTAGGCACAAGGGCATGGTAAGGGTAGAATGGCATCTTTAACTGTTTCTTTGCTTTTATCAGTCAGATTCTATTATTATAATGCAATTAAAATAACTGTCCTTTTTCCATACTTTTTGTACTGAATAGAATTAAGTTTCTTTAACAGAAAGGGAGAAATCATGCTTGGACTTTGACCCTTATTTGTGTCCCAAATTGCATTTAAACACACACACACACACACACACACACACACACACACACACACACGGAGTGAAAAGCTCTGAGAATAGGTTTTTAAAATAAAGGAAAGTCCTGAAAGTGGCTTATGTAGCTCCATTTGCTGAAATTCACTCATATCCCTGTATATATAGCATCTTTCTTGGAATCACAAGGTATGCTATGGAAAACTTCTCTCTTTGGGAGAAAACTTCTCATAATGGGACACATCTGATTTACCCAAATGACATGATGCTGTTGCATTAGTAAGATGAAAGGCTTTTATCTTGCTCAGAGACATACATATTATAGTCATTTCAACAGATGAAGTGTCAAACTGCTTAAGAGTATCAGTTTTGACATATATACAAATAATTGCCTTGGGAAACTCTAAGGCAGCGAGTCTAAGATACACAAAGATGTGGAGCTGACTAGTGCAGATGCTGCTTTTTACAGCTATTTTGGGAAAACAGCACTTTTAGTGATAAATAAGGTAAAATTGTGCCTATTTAGAAAAGCTAAAAACCCTTCACGTTTAATCAGAAACCTCTCCTTTCTTCACTCTCATCCTCATGAGATTGGTCTTACTGGTAAATATTTAATCAGTTACTATGAGCACGTCAGTCTGCATTCCTGCATATATCTTTGACCATCCAAGAAAACATATCATACATATGACACAGAGTAGTCTATTCCAATTATGCAATGGGATGAAAATATCTCAACATTTAAAACTTAAATTCTCCAAAAACATTCCTTATAACAATAAAAATATCTGTCATTAATGGAAAATATGTACATTAGTTAGTTGTGAGATATAGTTTTAAATTTAAAGGAGGATGGAATTTAGAAGGTGTTTTACTCTGCATGCCCCTCTTGTCAGCATTGACAGGGCTGCAGCTCTTAATTGGTTGACATGATTATTATACTTTTACTTTAAAATATAATGTTTTTTAAGGCACAAGGGATGTTGTACATTTAGTGATGGACTTTCTTCATTAGTAAGCATTATGTTCCATGATTGAGTGCCAGTGAGATGGTAAATGCCAAGCAATGTCCAATAGTATAAATCAAACAAAAATAATTGTATTCCAGCCTTTTGAGGTAATGTATTGTCCTCCATAGGCATTCTGCTCCAGATCCCTTTCTATTTCAGATCCCTTCACATCTTTCCCAATCAACATAAGGCCTAATTCAGCTTCCAGTGAAGTCAATGGAAGGTCTCCCATTGACTCCATTGGGAGTTGGTTTAGCTCACTTAGAATAAGGCAATGGGGTAACTGCAAACTGATATACTCCGAGCGTAAGATCCTTTGGGGCAGGGATTTTGTCTTCATCCTGTGTGTAATGTGCCATATTTATTAGTGGTTTTATATACAAATATTAAATACAATTATTGTCAACAGTGATAATAAAAATATCCTGAGACATCTTCAATATTTAGATTGTAAGGTCTTGGGAAATAGCCTTTTTTCATTATAAGCGTGTATAGTGACTAGCACTATACTGATCCTTAGTAGGGGATTCTAGGCAATACCACAATACAAATAAGAGCTATCCTGGACATCTCACTTTCCTAACTCTGTATTTTTAGGACAGGATTTTCTGCAAGACCTAAACCAACACCACGGGTATCATGATCAATTTCCAAGATGGACTTTACTTGTGAAAATTCTGTCAATCTTTTAACTGAATGCACAGGTATGAATGCACACAAAAAACTGTGCCTGCTATAGTGGACCTACTGAGATTGCACTAAGATTGGGCCTCAAAGCACTAATGGTGGTAGAAATGAATCTCTAGAATGACTCTGATATTTATAAGAGCATCAAGGCATGTCCATATGTTATTTGTATACAGTACTATAGATGTGCAATGCACTTTACATACAGAATATGTCCCATGCCCTGATAAGTTTGTACTGTAGGTATTTCATTGGCAGTTGTCCCATTGCCTTATGCTATATAGTCTTGATCCTGCACCAATGATGTCTAAGGGCACTTTGAAGATTACTTCAGTGGGCACAGTATCAAGTCTTATGTCATTAGGGCTTGATGGAGTCAGATCATCACTGGAGCAGAAGTAAGGGAGATCAACAATGGGTGCATGTGGAGCCGAACGTCTAATGGAGTGTTCTATAACTTATAAAGGATTGAATAGGTATATTCCCCTCTCCTCGTACTCCTGATGTCAGCAATACACCTGATAACTTGAATAGAAAGTAGAACAAGCCAAAATTTCAGGGATGGTGGGGAACTTTGAAAGAAAGCTAACGCTTTCTTTTTCCTCTCCCTTTTTCAATGAAAAAATTTCGAAAGAAATTTACAAAACCCTGCACTATATTTTAGCCTTCAATTTTCAAAGTGATGTGTAGAATTTTATGAGGATAAGGAAATACTTCGGATAAAATAGGATCCCATCCTGTGTCCTTGCTCTAAACTTCAACTGATCTGTTGAGGTTAAAATAATACAGTTTTATATATTAGAATACATAAAGGTGGATGTGGGTATCATCTTTGGACCTGGAATGTACATTCTCTGCTCCAATACTTTCCTTGGTTAAAAATGATATATAGAATCTATCCTTCAGATTGCCTTAATTTCTCCGATTTGGAGGCTTCATGCTAAACATGGTAGAAATAATATTTTTGTAAACTATTAGACTGATTAACTTTGGTTGACTTATGATAAAAGTGTCAGATTTGTTCTCCTCTCCTCCCCCTTATAATCAGCAGTTCATAATAAATGAACATAATAAGATGGTAGTACAAAAGAACTATGTTTCAAGATTCCCAGATCAAAAGGGCACCGGACAGGTTGAAATCCAGTGAAAAAGACTGATGACCATTTGGTGACCTCTGACACAGTAGTCAAAAGTCAAAGTTGACATTTGGGGACTTTTTAAAATGTATTCTCTGGCCCACAAATAACTAATGTACCAAATTTCAGGATTTTAGCTCAGAAGGACCATCAATAGTCACTTATTCAGTCAGTCACCCCATTGTTAGTATTACGTATTACACACATATACTTCTACAAATATATATATATATTTATTTACCATTTAAAAAAAACTATGTTAAGAAAATGTTATGGTTGCATCGTTATGCACTCAAAATTCAGGAAATGCAAAAGTTAAGGTTGCACATACAACCTTAATTATGCCCCCATGCCACACATACAACTTATTTCTTCAGACTCTATTTTATAGATTTCCTTTGAAGAAAGATGTGCTAGTGATTGTAGATACTATTCAGAGGATGAGGCAGCATATTACAAAGCTAAGTGGCCTGCATAGAGCAACAAGCTTTCACTATTTCTCTGTGGTGTTGTAATATACCTATAGTGTGTTGTTTAATACGTGTTTAGCTGGTACTTTTCATGTAGAATTTAATTAATGCTGTCAAGGCTGCTTCCCCACTCTGAACTTTAGGGTACAAATGTGGGGGCCTGCATGAAAACTTCTAAGCTTAACTACCAGCTTAGATCTGGTCTGCTGCCACCATTCCCAAGTGGATTCCCTTCCCTGGGAAGCCTTGAGAAACTCTTCACCAATTCCCTGGTGAATACAGATCCAAACCCCTTGGATCTTAAAGCAGGGAGAAATGAACCATCCCCCCTCCTTCCTTCCACCAACTCCTGGTGAATACAGAGCCAACCCCCTTGGATCTAAAAACAAGGAAAAAATCAATCAGGTTCTTAAAAAGAAGACTTTTAATTAAAGAAAAAAGGTAAAAATCATCTCTGTAAAATCAGTATTGAAAATAACTTTACAGGGTAATCAAACTTAAAGAGCTCAGAGGACCCCCCTCTAGCCTCAGGTTCAAAGTACAGCGAACAGAGATAAACACTCTAGTAAAAGGTACATTTACAAGTTGAGAAAACAAAGTAAAAACTAACACTCCTTGCCTGGCTGTTTACTTACAAGTTTGAAATATGAGAGACTTGTTTAGAAAGATGTGGAGAACCTGGATTGATGTCTGGTCCCTCTCAGTCCCAAGAGCGAACGACTTCCCAAACAAAGAGCACAAACAAAAGCCTTTCTCACCCCCCCCCCCCCAAGATTTGAAAGTATCTTGTCCCCTTATTGGTCCTTTGGATCAGGTGTCAGCAAGGTTACCTGAGCTTCTTAACCCTTTACAGGTAAAAGGATTTTGGAGTCTCTGGCCAGGAGGGATTTTATAGTACTGTACACAGGACAGCTGTTACCCTTCCCTTTATAGTTATGACAAATGCTGTGTGACATGCAGAGCAATATAAAGTACTACAGGATATCACGTATATGTATTTAAGGTGATATAAAAATTGCATAACATTTTGCATTATTTGAGAAATAATGATGGGGTCACATAAATAAGCCTGTATCATAATTTATACTCGAAAGGAGCTGAGTTAGGTTTCATATGCAACATTAAATGGTGGGATATTCCAAAACACCCAGTGTTGTCCTAACTGCTCCTACTGAAGTTTACTATCTAGCTGAATGGACACAGAGCTTTAGCTTTTTTTTTTCTTACTTTTGACTACATACTATCTTCACATTTTCTTATTGTAATTATTAATGAGATCTCCTAAGTAATATTTTGAAAGATCTGGAGCTTCACTTTCAAGAATTTGGAAGTCCTTATGGCTCTCCAACCACTGGGAAATAGCATATGTAAATTTGATAGTCTGGAACTATTTAGGTAAACCTCACTGGAGCACTGTGTCCCATACACCTTAGGAATTCTACAAAAGAAAACCCCTGTCCCGTAAGCCCTATCAGCTGTGCAGATGGCAAAGCCTCCTTGTCTGTTTCCCAGCTGCAGAATATTTAATACGCACTGGAGCAGGGCTCTTCCTTGCATTCCTTACAACTCCCTCAACATATCAGTGTCCTTCCCACCTTCCTGCAATATTCTTGTTTCAGCTCCTCTGCATCTTTCTTAACCTTTTCAGTACAGATGAGATAGCCAGCCATGCATGTATGTGCAGTATGACTTTCTTAAATAGAACACTTCACAAATGTTGCAAGGAAAAAAAAAAGGTACAAAATCTAAGGCATACCCACAGTACACAATTTACAAAACTTAAACCAAAACCAGTTTCACCAGAATATTCAAAGACAATACTCCCCTATAAATGTTATTTCCTTGCCAAGTATCAACTTTTCATCCAGCTCTAATGGTTTCATCACAAAGCTCAAAACATTTGGTGTTTTTTAAAGCTCCAGCTCTTGAAGTTATGTTATTACGTGAGAACATTATCATTCTTTTAAAATTAAATAAACTTCTAGACCTCATGACTAAGAATAAAGCATCAAAATGTGGACACCAAATGCCCAAAACCCAGAAGGCAAATAAAAAGCCAAAAGCTTTTTTTTTTAAATAATAAATCTCATGGTTTTAAGCCAATTTCATGATTTATGAATGATTTGGGGGTGGGGGGTGTACAGTAATGTTTCCCCAGATATTTCTAGTATTTTGAGGTTCAAAAAAAAGGGTTACAAGAAATTCACCATGAGGCAGAGATGAAACCTGGAAAATGTGGGTGTTTTGGAAAATTATAAGAGTTTGAAAACAGGAAGCCAAATTGCAAATACAGGCAACCTCAACTAAAGAGACTGTTTCGTCTCTCCTGCTCTAACATACATTATATTATAAATGAATTAATGCAGCCCACATGTGTATGCACTACTGGAAGCAGTATATTATCATGCGGAAAGGAGCATAAGAATAAATACAGCACAGAATGGAACAGAATTTTGGACAGTAATGAAAGCAGAAATACAGAAACACCTTATTACTGTGGCATTGTTTACCCAACAGAAACCAATAAGGAAGTATATTCAGAATGATTCTTTGAAGATTTCCTCCACAATTTCTACAGCAAGAGAGTTTGGCTAATCATCCAGACCTTTGGATGCTTATCCAAACTGAACCGTTTTTATGTTTCATGCATCACTAATTTTTAAGCCATATGATGTTTATTAAAATTAGTAGAAATTATACATATGGTGCATTTGTGAAGCACTGATGATTCAGGGTAAAAAAAATGAACATTTCATTAATTTATCTTATAGTGAGTCAATTTGTTTGTTTCAGAACAGTACAGAAAAAGAAACCGTGGACCATATTTTTATTATGAATTTCAAACAAATGAGGACTGCTTTCAGTCACTATTTGATTACACATTTTAATGCCTCTTATAATTTGGCACCAATAATGATCAGACTTAGTTATAATAATTTTGTTAAAATTACTCTCAGCTGATGAATGTAACTCAGCTGAAAATCATCTCTGAAGAGTGTATTCTAAATATCAATCAACATAAATAATGCAAGCTTACTATTAAAGCAATTCAAAACAACAAACAGACCCCCACAGGGAGTTCCTTAAAATTATTCTGTTCCACATTAATCCTTTTAAAATGTTCATACTAGGAATAGCCAACATCATTATAAAGCAAATTAATTTTATCCACCCTCTCTTCAAAAGGATTATTTTTTCTTCAAAAGTAGAGATTTATTAGAGGTTGTTATTGATAAGTTATACATATCTTAACTCCTGGGGGCATTCTGCACCAAAATATTAAAAATCCGGTGCCAAAATATTTAAAATTCTGCACACAATATTTTAAAATCCTGCAAATGTTATTTGTCAAATAAACGTGCAGGCTCCAGCATGGCATTGTGGAGCACAGGCCACTGGCTGCACAGAGGTGGGAGATCACTGTGCAGGTCCCCCATGGGACATGGACTCAGCAGTGAAGCTGCACCCAAACCTGACATAGCACAAGGCCTGCCCCAGAAACTCCCTAGGGCTCAGGTCCTGCCCCTCTGTGCCAGCTGCACCAGGTGTGGGCAGGCAGGTTCAGCAAGACAGGATCCAAATGTGGAGGGGCTTAGTGTGGGGGGATCCAGGTGTGGGTTGAGAGGGTTATGCCTGGGGCAATCTGGGTGTGGGTGGCTCAGTAGAGGATCCAGGTGTGGGGTGGGGATCTGGATCACAAGGGCTTGTTGGGTGTTTCTGGGTGCAACAGTAATGGGAATCTGCAGAACGGTCCAAGTGAAAGTGGTTGGGGCTCAGCAGGGGGGGATCTGGGTGTGTAGGGGATAGAGCTTGGCAGGAGGGTCTGGATGTGGGGGCCACAGTAGGGGGTCCAGATGCTGGGGGAGGGGATTGGAGAGGGGATCCAGGTGCATCTGGTTGGGCTTGGTGGGATGGGGATCTGGTTGGCTCGTCGGGTGGTCCAGGTGCAGGGGGAGTGGCACTCATCATGGGGATTCTGAGTGCGGGATGGTGAGGCTTGGCAGGATGGTCTGAGGGGGTCTGGATGCAAAGGTGTTGAGTGGATTGGGGAGCAGCTTCCTGTATAGGGATCCCTCCCCCTGCAGGTGAGGAGAGATGGGTAGAGGAAGCAGGGGCGGGAGGAGTTTTCAGAGCTTCCTGCAGCTGGAGGAGAAATCTGGGGGTGAGTCTGACCTGGCCCCGGATGCCGTGCAGGGAAAGAGGAAGTCCTGTCCTCCCCAGCCCAGCCAGGACTAGTAGCTGAGCCAGTCACAGGGTAGGAGCCACAGTGATTTCCTGGATACCCGAAACAGACTGCTGGGGACACGCTCTTGTGGCTTCATTTTACTTTCCCATCAGAAAGACATTTTTCTGAGGGGAAGCAAAGGAATCTACAGGGGACATAAATTCTGTGCATGTGCAGTGGCACAGAATTCCCCCAGGAATAATATCTATTAAACCTGAATAGCAGAGAGAAGGCTGTCAATAGTTTAGCTTTCCATTATTAATTGTCATTTGTCCCTAGTTTACAAATAATCATTTGAGATTTCAACTAGCTTGCTTTTCATAGGCTCATAGAAATTTAGGGCTGGTAGGGAAGTAGTCCATCCCTTGTAGGCTGAGATGGACCAAATATACCTAAATCACTCCTGATTCTTTTACTTATAACTAGTGTAATTCCTTTGAGTTCAATGGTGTAACTTTCAGTTGGCATGAGTGCACAAGCAGGCCAAATACATTAATAATCAAATAAATAAAGTACCTGATTCTGGACAGTGCAGTAAAAACAATTGTTCAATATGCAGCAACAGTAAAATAAGTAAAGATTTATAAAGATTAAAATGAGTAAATACAATAATGCCTTGATACAAATTTATAGCATGCTCTCACCTCATGAGCTATCTCAAAAAATCTCTATAGTGGCATTTATAAAGTTTCTTGCATTTGAAAGATTTTACAGGTGTGAGAAATATTATACTTAAACTGGGGAATACATTGGAATGTGCAACATCTCTCACAGTGGAATTAACTGTTTAAATACAATCACAGTAAAGCAGAGCTGAAAGCAATCTTGAGATGGATGATGAAAATAATTAGAGGCATGGAAGACACTCTGTATGAAGAGAGATTGAAAAGTTTAGGACTTCTTAATTTAGAGAGGAGATGAACAAGAGGGGATTACGTGTAATTATCATCATCAAGCATCATCATCTATGTCATTTCTGAATTTTCTTTCAATGTCTCTGCTTTATCATCTCTCAGGTTTTGCTACCATGCTCCCATCAACCCAGCTGTGAGACCTCCCTCTTTTCCCTACTTGTTCTTTTTGGCCCCTTTCCCTTCTTTTATTTAAATAAAAATATAGACTACCTATTTCCTGCTCCTTTTCTCTCTGGGCCAACTCCCAGGTGTCAATTTCAGGCTGCTTCTTAGAAATGTATGGGGAAAAAGGTGATCAAATGTAAAACAATGTTTGGTCCTTAATCCTGGTTCCCCAAACAGCTGGGGTGGATTCCTGACTTTCTTGAAATCAAAGGAAGTTTTTCTGTTGATTTCAGTGGGGCCAGAAATTCACCTCTGGAGAGTTTACACTCCATAGATGCTTTGGGTGAGAGCCTCACCACTGCATGCCGGGGAAAGGCCTCTAGAATCCCCAGTTCTGGCTGAGGGGATTCCCCAGGCACTGAAGATTATAGCTGTAAAGATGCATTACAAGGGCCCTCTCACAAGCAATGGAAAAGGAGGTGTGCAGGGGCATTCTGTGGACAGGACTGGATCAGGAAGGCCATGTCAGGGTGGGGCTGCAGTACAGAGCACTGCAGAGATTCATCACACTGCTGCTATCTCTAGAGCAGAGTTGGTAGACTACCATAATTTAGACAGTCCTGAAGGGCTGCCTATATTACACTAGGAGGGGCTGCTCCAGCCCCCAGAACAGCCCAGGATTTGGAGGGTGTAAAGGTGGCTTGAAGCCACCTTAGTCCGCAATTTCTCCTAGGCTGCAAGTTTTGTGCTGGGTCTTTGAAAACCTGGGTCCAGCAGGCGTGTGGTTTACCATGTACCTCTTCAATTGCCTACATATCCTCCCCTGCTTAGATTAATTGTGCTCCTGGCATGGGTAATGTTAAAAGCAAGAACGTTGTGCACACAGGCAGACTTACGTATATATAAATACACATACACATATAGGCAGCTCCTATGTTCAGTCCATCCAGAGTGGCAGCCCACATTACTGTTCTCCTACTCATGTCCATACTAAATAACTTTGAGGTTAAACCTGGTTCCAGGTCTCTCTCTACCCCCCTCTGCCTATTTAGGAGAATCTCTTTTATATACACATTCGCCCTCTGCTCCTTAATCTCTCCATGTCTCTGTGATGATAGTGATTTCCCTCTTTACTACTTAAACCTTTATCCTTATAACCATTGGGTCACTACTGTCATGTAGATCATGCTATGTTCTAATATTTTTCTTCTGATATCTCATGAACTTCCAGAGGATCATTTCCATCAGAACATTTCTAACCCACAAAGTTAAAACAAAAAACAAAAAAACCCTCTATCATTACATAGTTTTCCACCGATCTCATTATCCTAATGTCTAAGAAATCTTCAAGGAGAGTTTTAAAAATAATCTCAGTTTGTGAATATCTGATCTGTTTTTTCATGAAGATGAAAAAAGGTAATTTAATAAATAAGAATAAAACTAACCAAAAGAGTGAGATAAAAGCACTTCAGGTTCAATAAAGGTAACAGAGAGAGAAAATCCCAAAACACAGAACGTTTGACTTAAACATTTGCTGCATTTTAATGTTTTTAGATGAAAGGCTTCTGTTTGGCAAACTGTAACTAAACTTCAAAAACTTAATAGGGGACAAAGCTAAATTGCTTGCAAGGTCGTATTTCAAGGGAAAAGGGAGAATTTAGAGAGTCAACACTAAGGTATTCTTTGGATACCTCAGTCTAAATCCCACCCAGATTTCTTTTGATTAAAGGAAGTGGAAATTGAGTGTATAAAAATTGCCTCTAGTCCAGTTTGATGTACACTGCGTACACCAGGGGTTCTTGAATCTCTCTCTTTCTGAGCCCCACACCCCATGCTATAAAAGCTCCATAGCCCAGCTGTGCCACAACTACTCTTTTTCCTGCATATAAAACCCAGGACCAGCATTATAGCAGGGGATAGCAAGCAGGACAGTTTCCTGGGCCCCCAGGAAGTTGCTCAAGCTTTGGTTTCAGCCCCAGTGGTGGGGCTCGGGGCCCTGGGCTGCAGTCCCATGTGGCAGGGTTTTTGGCTTTCTGCCCTAGGCCCTAGAGAGTCTAACACCAGCCATGCTTTGCGGGACCTGTGAAACCTGCTTCCCCCCACCCCCATGGGGCCCCGGACCCTGGTGGAGAACCAGTGGTGTATCCTATTATGGTTCTATAGGTATAAATGAGTAGTTTGTGTGTGTTTAGACACAAATAACTAATGTCCATTTTCAAAAGTTTTGTAAGATTGATAACGACATTTGAACAAACAATTGGCTTGCAAGAAATTGTCCTTTTTCAAACAATTTATAGGCAGATCAGATACATCATACGGTCAATGGATCTCCTTTTCAGCAAACAACATTATTTTTGTGAAACTGCGCACACAACAATTCTTTTTTATGTTTTTATATATCCCAAATGCTGAGGTGACAAAAATGTGCTGGGGACTTTACAAATCAGTGTAATGACAGGTTCCTTGCTCTCAAAATCTCAGAAGCAGATTATTTTTTATATCATTGGCCATCTTGGGGGGATTGGGGAGGGGCTGCATAGCAGTATGAGTCTCTAGAGGAATTTTGGCTTGCTTAGTACGAGTTCACACAGGGTCCAGGAGGGCTCATGGGGAGGTAAAGAGTGACTATGGCATTGTCCTCACCTTACTCACCCCTAGTTGAAGACAACATCTCTGGTGGGATTATCTCAGAGCAGTGTTTGTGCTCCCCATCTGGATGCTGGTTGGCCGCTGTGCAGATATACAATGAACACGGTGCAGAAAACTGTATATAAACAGTAATATTTTCAAATGTCGGTGACTAAAGTTTAGGCATACAATTCCATATTTGGGCACCTAGGTAATGGTATGACTTTCAAAAGTTATTGCGCACACACAGCCTGTTAAAGTCAAAAGGAGTATGCTCATCCCTAAATTTAAGTATATTTGGATTTTGAGTCTGTTTCACTTCTACTTGCAATGTAAAATGGATATAAAGCAAAACTTGTACTTGTGGCCACATGCAGGTGGCACTTATTTACAGGATTTCCAGTCTCTTCCATACTAAACCACCCTGTTAACAGTAACCACTGTGAAAATCTGCTGCCACTGTAATGGTATACTACCAGCTGAAGCAGCCAGAACAGCCACAAACTCTGAACTGGAAACTGATTGTCACATCATGGTAAGAGTGCCAATGGATGAAGACATTGGTAAAGGAACAGAAAATGGCACCAGAATTATCTTTTCATCTCTGTAGGATGCCTCCAAAATGCTTTTTGAACACTTTCCAAAACTGGGAATTCTAATTAAGAAGTTATTTGATAGCAATAAAGATAGTTTAATACCATCTCCAGAAAAAGGCCACCTTTGAAATACCTTGAAAGGGTCCATGCTACTAAACTGATCATTCATGTCTTCAGTGTCATCATTTCTAATACTACCATGTCTTCAAATATGACCTCTGGTCATATTTAAAATCCAGAGCTGTTTAGAATTCATTCTTTTGACCTAATTTGGAGAGAAGGAATTCACAAGGTCTGGAAATTATTTTTCTCTTTTCTGAGAGCATGTGAGACTATATAAGTTGTTAACATTCAGCAAGAGAGTCTTCACAGTGAGTATTTTTGTAAAGATATTAACAAGTAGGCTTCTGGGTACAGAGTTAATATACCAAACATCAGATTGGATTGGATCTAGTACAGATGGGGGAAGTCACAAATGTTCTGGATTTTAAGTATCATGTTTTTCAATTAAAAAAACCTATGCAGATCTCAATAGGAAGCTCAGTCATTTTGTGACCAAGGCATGCCACTCAGAAAGTTACCCTGCAGAAAGAATCATTAAGTCTACTCATATGGGAAGGGTTGCATCATCTCTCTATAAAAATCTTGCATGCCATGGATATTATTATCTGCAAGACCAGATCAATGAGTAACTAAGAACCTGACATACTTGGAAATTTCTGATCAGTAGTTTATTCTTTCTGAACATTTTCAGGTTTTGATGTTCATCCATTACTGACCATTTTGCCATAGTGGAGGATCCCAATATGAAAATATTTCAGCCTAGTGGATATGGCACTGGATTGGAATTCAGGAAACATGGGTTTAATTCCTAGTTCTGCCACTAGCCTGCTGGGTGCCTCTGAAAAGCTTCTATCATTGATTTGGGATTCCTCACTTAATCTTTCTTTAGTGCTGCTGATTGGCTTACATGAGCTAAGATCCATAGATTTGAAAAGCTAAAGGCAAAGTTTCCTGTCCAACCTTTAATTATGTTTTTGTAATTAAAACCCACATCCCATCCTTTTACAATGAGATTAGTGAAATTCTTTCATTTTCCTTCACTCTTGTCTACTGCCTGCCATGGACCTTCTCCTCTGCAATGAATAGAAAATTTCTAGGGATGCAAATTATGGAAACGGAAGCCAACCTCCTTCTTTGAAATGTAGACAAATACAACTCTACCACCACCACTTGCTGGCTTTGTTGACCATGGAGATCCTCTCACATCTTGCACCTGCCTCTTTCTGTCAACGACATGATTTCCCATTGACGGTAGTTCACATTGAGAGCTCTTTGGCCTTGTTCAAATATTGTCCCTCCATCATACAAATGCAGCTGACTTAAAAAAAAAAAAATCTATTCATTCCACCCAAAGCCCAATAGTTTACTAAGGTATGGAATAGTCTCTCAGTGGAAAACAATGTCTGACAAAGAAGTGATAAAAACTGTGTTATATTCTGCAATGTGGATCGTTTTTTCACCTCTTCAGAAGCCAAGAGGCCCCTTTCTTTATTCGCATTGGATCCAGTTTATGGACACTACTTTTTGGGTATAAGGGATTTATGTTAATGCACATAGACTCATAGACTCATAGACTCATAGATTTTAAGGTCAGAAGGGACCATTATGATCATCTAGTCTGACCTCCCGCATGATGCAGGCCATAAAAGCTGAACCACCCCCTTTCCCTTAACTTAGCTGTTGAAGTCCCCAAATCCTGTGATTTAAAGACTTCAAGTCGCAGAGTATCCCCCAGCTCGCGACCCCCATCCCATGCTGCGGAGGAAGGCGAAAAACCTCCAGGGCCTCTGCCAATCTACCCTGGAGGAAAATTCCTTCCCAACCCCAAATATGGCGATCAGTAGAACCCCGAGCATGCAGGCAAGATTCTCCAGCCAGACCCTCACTGACCATTGATACTATTTACCAGCGATGCTACGTTGTTGACCAATTGACTAAAATCATGTTATCCCATCAAACCATTCTCTCCATAAACTTATCTAGCTTAATCTTAAAGCCAGAGAGGTCTTTCGCCCCCACTGTTTCCCTCGGAAGGCTGTTCCAAAATTTCACCCCTCTGATGGTTAGAAACCTTCGTCTAATTTCAAGCCTAAACTTCCCCACGGCCAGTTTATATCCATTCGTTCTTGTGTCCACATTAGTACTGAGCTGAAATAATTCCTCTCCCTCCCTGGTATTTATCCCTCTGATATATTTAAAGAGAGCAATCATATCCCCCCTCAGCCTTCTTTTGGTTAGGCTAAACAAACCGAGCTCCTCAAGTCTCCTTTCATACGACAGGTTTTCCATTCCTCTGATCATCCTAATGGCCCTTCTCTGTACCCATTCCAGTTTGAGTTCATCCTTTTTAAACATGGGAGACCAGAACTGCACACAGTACTCCAAATGAGGTCTCACCAGTGCCTTGTATAACGGAAGCAGCACCTCCTTATCCCTACTAGATATATCTCGCCTAATGCATCCCAAGACTGCATTAGCTTTTTTCACGGCCACGTCACATTGTGGACTCATAGTCATCCTGCGGTTAACCAGGACTCCGAGGTCCTTCTCCTCCTCCATTACTTCCAAGCGATGCGTCCCCAGCTTATAACTAAAATTCTTGTTAGTCATCCCTAAATGCATCACCTTACACTTTTCACTATTAAATTTCATCCTATTACTATTACTTCAATTTACAAGGTCATCCAAGTCTCCCTGCAGGATATCCCGATCCTTCTCCGAATTGGCAATACCCCCCAACTTTGTGTCATCCACAAACTTTATCAGCCCACTCCTACATTTGGTTCCAAGGTCAGTAATAAATAGATTAAATAAAATCGGACCCAAAATCGAACCTTGAGGAACTCCACTGGTGACCTCCCTCCAACCTGACAGTTCACCTTTCAGTACGACCCGCTGCCGTCTCCCCTTTAACCAGTTCTTTATCCACCTCTGGATTTTCATATCGATCCCCATCTTTTCCAATTTAACCAATAATTCCTCGTGCGGTACCGTAGCAAACGCTTTACTGAAATCGAGGTATATTAGATCCACCGCATTTCCCTTATCTAAAAAGTCTGTTACTTTCTCAAAGAAGGAGATCAGGTTGGTTTAGCATGATCTGCCTTTCGTAAAACCATGTTGTAATTTGTCGCAATTGCCATTGACCTCAAGGTCCTTAACTACTTTCTCCTTCAAAATTTTTTCCAAGACCTTGCATACTACAGATGTTAAACTAACAGGCCTGTAGTTACCCGGGTCACTTTGTATGAGCCTGTTCTTTCCAAGTGCTGAGTGCCTTCCGTGAGGCACCTTCAGCTCATATTGGAGTCAGATGCCATGAGGGCATTAAGTACCACAGTAGGAGGCACTCAGCTCCTTAGGGAATCAGGCCCTGTATGTGTAATCTGAAGCTTTATTAATTGTGGCTTTCATTTATAATTTGCTTGGCTCCTTGGAACTGTGTCAAGAGAAAATAGCAGACAAGGCCAGAACCTATACCGCTTGTTTGAAAAGGCAGAAATGCTGCCCTCCTGTTTTTCAGATGATAGTGATGTAGGGCTCAAGCTCATTAGTGATACTGCTTCAAAAAGCAAAAACTATTCAGATTGCACCCATCTCGATGTGTGGGCTAGTACTCACATAAGAAGAGATTGAAAGGACAGCCATGCAGGACCCAAGACAAACATCAAAGAACTCCTTATTGGAGCAGTAGGCCTCCTGCAAGAAGTTTGAGAATCTCATTTATATAGTGTTAGGACTATACCACTGATATCAGAATAATGTTCTTGAGGTTGGCAGGCTAGAAACTGATTTTTGCCTCCTTTTGTCTATCAAGGGGGCAATACTCTGGCTGAAAGTGAGACTTTTCACAAACCCTTGAACCACCTTTACCCTAATCCTCCCACCCCCCAGGCATGCTGTCAGTTGGATTTGTATGGAGAATTGTATACACTGTTATACACCTACCATTACCCCATCCTAGCATATGCCCATTTTAGAAGAGAGGAAACATTTTCTTTTTTCTCTTCTAGGACAAAACCAGTTTGGGGAAACCCACTGAGGAAGACTCCTTGTATGTTTGTCCCAGTGGGGAAGTTCCTCTTTCCATTGGTCAGCCTGCCTGTCACAGCGAGAGCTAGAAACCTGTCTGCCTGGGTCTGTGGATTTGAACCACATGTATTCAATTCAGGTGCACACACATGTGCTTGCTTTCTGTCTTCCCCCGCCGCACATACGCTTCTAATTTCTTTTTTATCCACTGAAAAGAACTGAATATTTGTTAAGAAGTTGCTGCAAATGAGTTCTGAGCAAAAGCAACACCCAAGGTTTTGGGGGAGGGTTGTTTTGTTTTTTTGCTTTTTGTTTTTAAAAAGGATAGAGTGTTCATTGATGCTAGGAAAGGGTCTGTTCTTGCCAACTCAATCTCTGTTTTGGGGGATGAAACTCTATGAGGTGAATAATTACATTGGGGGAAGTTGTGCATAGTCAGCTTTGGATTTCCAAATGAAAGCAAGAAGGAATTTGCATGATTTGCAGCAAAAATCATTTCCCTCTTTCTAATACCCTATTTTCAAGCTTTTAGATGGTTATAAACCCTTATAAAATGTATCACGAAGGAGTACTGAAACATAGCTGGAAAATACCTCACAATTACTGAAATATGAGTTGATTAGCATAAGTTTAGTAATAATTGTTCATAAGGAAGGACAGCATAAACCCATTTCTAGTAAATCATACCCTAAGATGCACAGGGTTTTAGTGCAAATTACTCTGTATGATTTGAGGAAAGCTGGAAATTTTGCAAATGAAAAAGAAAGCAAGACAAGAACAATTTTTTTAAAAAATGGTTACGGTGATCATTTTGTATTAGAACAGTAATGAGCCAATTAGTAAAAGGCTGAATGGACAGGGACAGTATGCCTGTCTTTCTGCTTGCTCATCCATCAAATAAGAGCATTTCCCATAGCACACGCGCGCGTGTGTGTATGTGCATTACCCACCCTGCAGTGATTTGACACACTACAGTGCCACTAATCACAGAGTCATATTAGCGATAGCAATATAAATGTCAAAAGGACAACGTGCATCAGGAAAGGGTGCAATAATATACTAGAAAGTGGCCCTACAGAAGATGGAATCAAAGTCAGTAGAATTCCCTGCCCCCTAAACTCTATTCACTGGTAAGAAAAGCTTACAGCATTGTGTTGAATGTCATTTCCTGAAGGCAATGAGACTAAAGTTTGGCAAGCACAGAGATCATATTCACTGTTCCAGTGTGAGCCTTATCACTCACCCAGGGGCAGATTTTGCCCAGTGGGTGCACATGAGGGAAATGGGTTGAAAACACAAAGAGCCTGCCCTCTCCTTGCACCCTTGAACAAAAGCTAGGAACAGTAGCAGTCTCTGCAATTGTTCAACCCCTGGAGGGCAAACTACCCGTCAAGGAGGTCAGGGAGGGAAATGGATGAGCAAGGTCATGGGGAGAATATGGTCCACGTTGCTTGCTAGGTATGTTGTGGGAAACAGGCTGCATCGGGGTAGTACAGCAAGCACACTCCCCTGGCATGCCTAGGGGGCTCCCGGAGGGATTTTGCTTTCTGAGATACCGTCCCTTTTGGAGTTTCCCAGGGGGCAACATATTTTTCTACCAGCCCACAATGCTGAACAAAGGCAAAACACCACAATCTAGACCCATATGGTTTAATTTTAATCCAATCTATTGAAAAGAATTTACTTTAGGTAGAATACTAGCATTAGCATGCAATAATACCCTAAGCAGAGTAATATCTCAAGGTCAGATTCTTGTAGCTGTTTCTCCCTGATACTCACAGGGAGTGGCTCTGTGAGTAGACCAGGAGGAGTTTGATTTCAGTGGGATTACCAAGCAGAGTGAGGTGCCACTTGCCATGAATAAGGGTGGCTAAAACCTGGTCCTAATTTACCATTTAGTTTATAATACTGGTACTTGTTCCTACAGTTTTCCATCTTCCTTTGTTTTGGGTTGGATCACGACCATCAAGTCATTTTCAGAGGGGAAGCTGTGTCAAGGGAATGAATTCATATTTGCCACAGGTGGTTTTAATTTTTGGGGCACTGCAGGTTGTTCTTTATTCCCCCACAGCATCAACATTACTGAGTTAGCTTTTAGAGCCTTTGACAAAGAGAAAAGTATACAAGGTGAGAGACTAATCCACTGGTGCACAAATAATTTCGTAGTTATTCGCCTCCCTTAGAGAATGCTGCTAACAAGCTTCTTCTGCTTATTTGATCCCTGACCTTGTAGCAGCTTTGAACTCACTGCTTTCCTTCCCTCTTGTGTGTATAATGGTATAGTTTGTTATGAAGTTAAAGAGGCAGGTTTGGGAGGATATGAATTTGATCATCTTTTATAGGGGCTGCTGGTGTGCTAGCAAGGAGTAGGAGGAGGAGGCCCTGTCTCAGCACTACAACGCTAGTAATTGATTTCACTATTAAAGCAGCACTTTGTATTGTTCAGAAATAAACTGTGCATTGTAGAATGTCTCTAAGTAAAAGCTCCAGTATCCAAGGAGTTGACCACATGGTTAACCTTAAGCTTGTACTTTGTTAGAGCAAATATTCTCATACAGTCTTAAAAGCAAAGAAAATAAAGAGTTTGTATGAGTGATATATCTATATAAATGTAGAAGGAGAGGAGAGAAGTGACTGGGTGAATTATGGGTGTGGTAAATAGAGCCTATCATCTTTACGTTGCTAGTGTTTACATGTAACATAGTCTTTGTTGGTACTTTTGGTAGCTGCTCACACCAACATGCACCATTTTGTTGTTTCTGTATGACAGTATTAACTGGAAGCTATTATTGCTGTTGTAAATAATGCCAAATGGTAGTCAGCTGTGCTTTTATTTCTTCTTAAAAATGTGACGTGCTCAGTTATGGCACATGTTTTGCTATGTCAAACACTGCACTTATCGTGGAACCTAATAGCTTCAGAGCCAGGTTACATATTATTATTGCTAATGCAGAGTGTGTTTAAGAAATGGTTTAGATACCTGTTGGTACCTAGATTAACACCTAGTTCCTGCAAATTTTTGCACATTACACACATTTGTTACACTAGTGAAAGTGGAGACTACTCATTGACACAAGTAAGGTTAAGGGTCCCCACACTATTTGAATCACTCACTGAACAGTATTCAGAGGACTTGAGACTCACTATTCACTCTTTTACTCAAAAATATGCTGAGGAAAAAAGAGGGGCAAGAAAGTGGGTGAGATGCTTCCTAGGGATACCCAAGAAGTTGTACTCACAGTGACCTGCTTGAATACAATCTTCAGACCAAGAATTATTCACTAGACTACTCTGGCAAATAATTTCAGCCAAGAAAAAATAAAGGGAAAAAAATTGTAAGCTGCTTATAGAAAATTTGGCGGGGGGAGGGGAAGGCAAAATTAAAATAAATTTTCTACACAATTATTTGCTCAGCTTTATTATATTAGACAAATATCCTTATTTTGCTTAAAATAAGGTTTTAAACATTAATATCTCCATTTTTATATGAAACTTTTGCGTTTTAAAATGCATTTAATAAGCAAGAACACAAAATTGCTAATTAATTAAGCACATAGGTTGACACAGGTAGACAGTTGAATTTCATTATTTCTTCAGGTTCATCGTTAGTGCAACATTGTTATCCACAAGTAGGAGAAACAAGTTTGGGTGTAGCTTATACGTAGATTTTTGTTATGGCATTGTTATCTATGAGACAAACACATAAGGAGACTTTGTAGCAAATTGCGGTACTATGGCTAGGTATATAGTTAGCAGGGGAGAGCCATTCTGTACATATATCAGTATATGGATGACATGTTGATATTCTGCTGAGGCTCAGTACAATCTAATTTTACTCTGTTCTGCTGGTATGTGTCCTCATTTCTTGTATATTGTAAACAGAAAATAGTCAATCAATCCTCAAATAGATCATGATACTTTTGAATTTGAGCTCTTTATTTTCTTATTTCTTTATGCATGTCATTTGCAGTGTTTTCCTTCATGAGCAACAGCATAGGATACATTTTCTTGCACCATTAATATTTTGAACAATGTCACGCAATGTCAGCATCCCTTTGAATTTAAGTTAAGGAGGTCATTTTGGCTCATTTTTATTTCCTACAAGTAATTTTGTTTGGATTTGGCTTTATTTCTCTATGCAGCCTAACAGAAACATGAATTTAAATAGCCTGACCCCAATCATCTCCTCTTCTAGCCCATCATAGCTATTAATGATCTGTTAGGGAGCTTTTGTTGTCAGTTCCTTGGACTAGACTTTGTGAGCTCTGTAGTCATCTCCCATCTATGAAATTGGTAAGATATCCAAATGCCAGAAGTAGTTTGATCATTGCAGAGGCTGAAGTAGTGGGAATTGTCTAGCAACCACATGACAGAGGGTTCGGTAACAATGAAAAGCCAGCTGATATTATTGGTTCTTATTGTTTAAATCTTAACCTTTAAAATCCATTATTTTACCAAGTAGAAAGAGAATAATCACAATATTGTTTCCATAATTTGTGATCATCTGAGATCTTTTATCTCCCCAGTTATGCATATTCCCCTGACTTCCCAGACAGAGTTGGCTGCGGACAGCATTAGCAGCCCAGAGTATCAGTCTTACAGCTGCCCAGATCTCTCAAAGATGTAAGAGAATTGTCTACTACGTAAAAACTACATCATGTAGTAACTCCACTAAAAACTTCACAGAAGCGAGATATTGTTACATCATGGAAACCATGTGTCTCCACTGTATGAGATGCTGTCTCTAAAACAGTCATTGTGACTTGAACTGAACTCTATTTTCACAGTTAAGCTACTTAAAGTCTTTCAGAAATCAAGGCAAATGCTTGGGGGATATCTGAGGTTATCATCAACCCCATTCACCAAAAGGAAACAGATGGTATAGAATGAGAAACTGACTAACCAATTTCTCTTATTAAAATAGATAAATATGACCAGAGATTCAATTGTCCAATGTTAAACCAACATCAATCACTTTTGAAAATCATGGTCCTGATTTTAGTACCTCAGTTTTAGAGTGCACCGTTTGAGACCCTTTAGACACCTAGAGTGAAATTCTGGATCACTGCAGTCAAAAAGAAAACTCCCACTGACTTAAATGGGGCTAGGATTTCACCCCTGATTTCAAAGAGTGGGTTTTCAATACTTTGTGACAGTCAGGCCCTTTTAACGTATCAAGTTGAAAAATGTAGAAACCTACAAATCACTAGCCACTTTTGAAAATCTTGGACATAACTTATATTTAGGCACTATTAGTGATTGTGATGTGGGCAGTCATGTCCAGTAGTTAAAGCAGAAGTCAGACCTAGTGGTTACAGCAGTAGTAGATCAACTGTAATCAGAGCCTAGAACCAGAGCTGAGGGTCAGGACCAGGTTACCTGGAGTAAGCCAAGGCAGGTGCCAGACTAATATCTTGAGCAGCTGCTGACCTGCTGCTGCTCGGCTTGATTAAAGAAATACTAAATTCTTAAGGAGCATGATTCAGAATTAATTATTCTGAATAAAATTGACTTTCATGTGTCTATTGAGTGCTCAGCACTGTTGAAAACTTAAGCCACTTCTTTAAGTATCTAAATATGGATTTAAGTGCCTAACTTCAGGTATCCATTTTTGAAAATTTTGGCCCAAGTGTTTGTTCAGGAAGACAGGTGGCATATGGAGAGATGGTGAGATTTGGGGCTGCACAAAACTTTCCTGTGAACATTTAAAATTAAACATCTCTAGCAACAATATTGCTAAGTCTTAAGAACTTGATTCTACCTCATAATCCAATGGCAGTTTGAGAAGATGTGAACATGAATAAGCTCTTGCTTGCCAAGAGGCAAATATCTGACATCATTTACTTTCCTCTAGCAATACAACTACTGACTCCAGCTGTACAAGCTATACTTCTTATATCTATTAGGAATGGGTGAACTGCTTTGACTATAAAAATAGCTATCCTGATTCTACACCCAAACACCTGAACCATTTTTAAGTCTGAAAATTGTTGAAATAGGACCAGATAGCAAAGAGGCATCGTTATAGATCCAAATTTCCCTATAGTTCAGCGTTTTGGGTCTTGGGATTTATGTCAGGCTTGTGTCTAGATAGTTTGGAAAACTTTGTTCTCTTGTGATCTTGTTGAACAGTTCATTCTGAATAATATTTAATAATTTAGTATTTCTTTAATCAAATATTAATTTGAGAAGCAATCTAGAGAAGAGAGATGCTTTAGAATTGTGTGTGTGTCATATTCCTGCCCCATCATAAGGAAGCTGTGCCTTTTTTAACCTTAACCTAGAGACATAAGAAGTGTAATGGATTAGTTATTAGGGATAGCTGATCCTCGATCTTTGGAGAAGTGTCTGAAGCATATTGGTACTTTACTTTTTAAACTTAATACAATTGTAAATAACTTTTCGAATGCAGCAGGGTGAAAATACTAATATCTTGGTCTCTTTGCCTCCTCTTCTAGCCAAAACAAGGAAATATCAAAATGGATACATGAATCCAGCATGAACACCTTCTTTTCATCACCATTCCCACCTTGGCAGGTTAGTTCCAACTATAGCCATGCTACTATTGTCAGAATCACCTTGGAGCTGGGGAGGGAATTAGATAGGAGTTCACATTGCTTAAAGGAGCACAAATTCCCAATGAAATTTCACCAGAAGTCTCTGGCCTAAGCAGTGGACTGTACTGTTGAGAGCTAATGAGCCCCTGCTCAACCCTCTAAGCTCTATCTAACTCCAGTAGAGGGGGTAAAAGAACTTGGATGCCCCAACATACACATATGCTCATGTGGAGTACCTTCTGATGGTTCAATCCAGGCGAGAGAGATTAAGTTATCTTCCCAATGTAATATAACTAGTTTGTGGCAGAGTCAGAGATAAATATCCAGATTTTCTGACTACCAGTCCTAAGCCCCAATCAAAAGACTCTCCTTCCTCCCCAACTGTCTTTACTGTAACCTTTCCTTTAGGAAATATTTATATATCTATGTTGAAGACATTTTTGGGAAGCAAGCATTTTCTATTGTCTCTGTCGGATTTCCCAGGCTGCTATGCCTTTTCAATTTGAATGGAAAAAATCATAGTTTACGTATTGTATGCCTTACTGTGCATTTTTTAAATAATACCATTTCTATACTTTTTTCAAGGGGTGAGAAGCTTATTTTAATAGTTCACATACTATAGAAGATCTGCCCCCATGGTGCCAGGTGGGTTGGGAGCAACTGTGTTAGCACGAATGCATTTTGCATTAACATGTCATCAAAGAGTTTGAGAGGAAAGAAGGAATTTATTTTAAGTGTCCATGAACACCTATGGAGAAACATATGACATCTCTGAATACCAAATGAAGTCATTATGATCAATGATACTCTAATGAATACCAAATAAATCTATAATGAGAGAACCCCACACATTATTTTAATCAATTATGTCACAATATTGAAGGTGTACATCAACACTATTTGCATGCTATGTGCTGTAGTCTGACTTTTTAAATATACAGTTAACATGCTTGTTGGTTTTTGGCTCGGTCATATCACAGACATAGAAATTATTAAACTTTTAGACAACTATTTATACAAGGCTTTAAGAACTCCTTTCAGTCTCGGTGATCTTTCATGATCAAGAAATAATATTCTTTAAAAATAAAATGAAAGCAGCACCATGTTATTGTAACTTCTATGAACCCTAAATGCTGTGAACAGTAAACAAACATCTCATTCTAGAGCATAAATGTGTTTCCACAACAGTTGATAATGATTTTAATTATGAAAAGAGCAGAGCTTCCTGATAGGGTAAAAGGTCTGTCCTACAATTCAGTAAGTCAGAGATCTCTCTTTGGTATTGTAATTATAAGACAGGCAGCACAGGTGGGTTGCTAGCCAAAGAGAGACTACATTTGAGTTGGTATTTACAGGCATCAATAGAGAAACAGTTCTTATTGCCTCAAAATTGTATATTTAAACTACTCTTTGAGAGGGAAAGGAGCCTCACTAGCCTTGACCACTTCTACCCCTATGTACTTTGGGCTGGATACTCAGAAATACTGAGTACCTGTAACTCTTACTGATATTGTTTAGACTTGTGGGTGCTCAGAATTTCTGAAAAAAAAACAATCCTTGCTGTGTTCCAAGAATTTAAAGAAGCAATCATCTTTAAAAGATCTCTGCTACACAGGAGAACTTGGCATCACATGCCATTTCACATGTATGATTTATTTTCTTTGTGAATCTTTTAAAAAGGTTAGATTACTGTTATTAAATTATGTTTGTTACAGTAGTGCTAGACACTATCCAATCACAGAGTACCATCAGGGACTGCCTGGTAGCTTTGATGCTAAGGTACAAAGAAAATCTTAAGTGCAAGGCTCTGTCTGTATGCATCCTCACATTCTTAAGGATAGATTAAATGTATAACACATGGATCCACTTTAAGGTTCACAGTTAAGTATTTGACTGAACACGTTGCTAATAGATTTGAGAAACTGAGCCATAGCAGTTCCACAGTGTTCCTCTCAGACCAAAATTGCCCAGTGACAAAGGCATCATCTGCTTATTGTTATTTCATTTCCCCCAACAAACCAACCTGATGTCAGTTACAATTTAAAATGAAAAAAACAAACAAAAAGCAAAGCAGTGACATTGTCAAGTAGAGAGGAAATATAGCTTAAACACTATATTAAACATTCAAAATATTAATGGCCACATAGGGGAAAGTTACTGCAATAGAAATTGAGTGAATTTTTAAGGCGATACTGTTAAAGTATTTTAAAATTTACGCATTTCCTTTTTTATATCACTTAGCCCCAGCCAACAGTTTGGATCTTGTTTTACTTCATGCCCTGGCATTGTTCAACCAACAGTACTAGTCACTCATGTCCTTTCCCCACTCATTTCCTTGTTTGCCTTTCATGCTACTCTATCTGCCTTTCAATCCCATTTGCAAGGCCACTGCTTCCTCCTCATTCAAATTCTTCCTTAATAGCCACTTCTTCCACAAGGCCCACAAACACTAAATAGTAAATACCTCTTCTATACCAACATTAGATCAAAAAGAAAAACAAAAACCCTCAGTTGCACTCTGCAAACATTTACTCATAAAAAATGTTATGGACATGAAATAGTCCGATAGATTTCATTGGTATTATACACACATGTAAAGTTACACATTCTATCTAGCCCATATTAGATCTACTGATGAAAAGTTCTCATATGAATAAGTGTTTCAGGATTGGAGCCCAAGTTAACTCAATACTCTGAGTCTCCCCATGAATCTTGTCTTAACTTTATCTATGGTTTAGGGCCTGATCCTTCGGACACACATGTTAAAGAGCTGCAAATATGCCTCCGTATTTACCTTGACTAGAAACTAAAAAGAGGGGAGGATTAATCTAGTTTGCTTTTCACCATTTGCATTTTGCTTTTTGCTCTTCATTAGATTTGCCCAAAGAAAATAACTAGCCAGTTTCATTTGGTTGTCACTTTCTGGTCCTCATGAATTAACAAAATGTTGTAGTGGTTAATTTCCCAAGTACTGCAAGGGAATGTAGAAAGCCAAAGAGTACATTTCAGTTGCATTTCTTTAAAACAAGAGCTTAATCAAAACATTCTTGAGGGATAGCTCAGTGGTTTGAGCATTGGCCTGCTTAAACCCAGGGTTGTGAGTTCAATCCTTGAAAGGGCAAAATCAGTACTTGGTCCTGCTAGTGAAGGCAGGGGGGTGGACTCAATGACCCAGGGTCCCTTCCAGTTCTAGGAGATAGGTATATCTCCATATATTATTATTATTATTAAGGTTTACAAAAAACAAAACCAGACAGATCAAATTGTGTTGCCTAAACTGACTCAGTGTCACATTAAACTTTGCAATATGCAGTACTGCACTGCCCATTTTTATTTTAAGACAATTTTTCAGTATAGGGTATTCCAAAAGTTCCATTACCATATTTGGAGGTTTTGCTAGAATTGAAGACTCTGGCCATTGCACAAGTTCTCAGGCAGCACAGAAGATAAACTTCCATACAAAGTGCTTGATATGTGCTGGGGCTCAGCTCTGGCACCTCTAGGCTTGGCAATTCATAGCCCCAGCACCTCTGGGCTTGCTGCATCAGTTATGATTGTAAAAGAATTGTTTGAGCCCCAGCACCATTTTCATTACAAATTAAGCAGTGTCCATACACATGAAGAATAGACTTCTGTAGTAGCTTGAATATGACACACTTACAGCATTGTAACTAATACAGAGGTTTTCCTATACTAAGGGCAGGTCTACACTAGAAGCGCTACATCAGCAGTGTGGCACCGATGCAGCTGCATCACTATAGTGCATCTGGTGAAGATGCTCTATGCCAATAGGAGAACATTCTCCCTTCGGCATAATTAATAATATTAATAATAAATAATCACCTCTACGTGATGCGGAAGCTATGTGATGCGGAAGCGGGAGAGTGACATAAGTTAGATTGACCTAAGCGATAGTTTAGATCTGCCCTAAGCTTTAACACTCAACGTTTACAGGATTCTCACATGTCCACCTCTCTGTTGATTTTGCCTTTTAAGAAGGGTGGCTGGATGATTTGCCAGATTGCTATACAGAGTACTGTTGTGACAAGCTTTGATAGGGAGGTGTTTGATTCATCACTGGTTTCTCACAGACCCCTTTACTATTAGGTGATATGGGCTTGTCCATACTTACAGCACTACCACTTCAGTGAAAACGCTACCTATGCCCATGGGAGAGCTTCTCCCATCAGCTTAGGTACTGCACCTCCTGGAAAGATGGTAGTTATGTCGATGAAAGAAGCCCTCTCTTTGACATAGTGCTGCCTACACCGGGAGTTAGGTCAGTGTAACTGCATCATTCAGCAGTGTTATATTGACATACGTTGCTATTGTAGACCAAGCCTACCTCTCCAGAGAGACAAAGTGAGAGAAGTATAGCTTTTATTTGATCTCACCTTGTCTCTCTAATATCCTGGGTCCAGTAGCTCTCCAGTTCATACATAATCCTCCCATTCCTCTCTACAGACTCTGCAAGACATGGGTCAGGGCATAAGCAGACAAATCACATTCCCCATCTCTCCTTAAGATATGCTCAGCTCATCATAGCTGAATATATCTTAAGGAGAAATGGGGAAAGTATCTGCTTGACTCAGGAAGTCTGTACCTTAGCTTCATTAGCAATTCCCTCCTTCATTTCACTCAATCGCTATATTTAGCAGGTGCATCAAAGAATTGCTCCCCCTGTGGGCCAGTCCAAAGGATAGATTAATTATGCTAATCACCACCCCAGGCATCAAGTGCACACAGCTTCCACACTCCTTCTCCAGCCACTTCCTTTCCATCTAAATCTCTTACCCCGGGGCTTTCCCTATATTCCTGGCACTACACAAGTCTGAGATTTGGAGACAGGATCCAACCCTTTTCTCTGCTTAGTCAGGGTTGTCAGCACACATGAGGAAGCTTTCCTTTTTCTCCAGTTACTGTAGATATTTAGAATCATTAGTCCTTTTGTCTTAACTCTTCTTCTAGTTACTTCTCTTTGTTTTCAAACCAATCCCATCGATGCACCTTTCTCAAACCCACTACACTATCAAAGTTCAAGAGTTTAATGTTCTGACTTCTTTACAAAAAGGGGGACGGAGTTTTTTTTTTTTTTTTTTTAGTCAGCTGCTTTTGCTTCTAGATCTTACTTGCATACAAAGCTTCTCTTTTATAATTATGATTGAGCAACTCCACCAGGGTGGAATCAGATTTTCATAACCAATACTAGGCTAAGTGGCAATGCAAATCCTAAATCTGTCTGGGGCATGAGGAGATGATGATGCATATTTGAACCCTGAACTCAAACTGCAACAAGGAGGGGATAATCCAGTGATATAAAGTCACAATGTAAACCTGTCTTCTGTGCTATTTATTGCACAATTCCACAGCTGCAGATTTTTCCAGGGCTTTCATCCCTTCCTGCAAAATTGGCCTCCAGAATCTCATCCTGAATTTAAAAATAATTCCGTTTATAGCCTTTCTTGGCTGGGAAGAAAACCTATAATAAATTGAACAAATGTAAACTGATATAATTCAGAAAGTGAGGCAGGCTCCAATGTAACAGTCTAAATATCAATATTGTTAACTACTTCAAAGCTGATCATTTTAGCAGAACATACAGCTAACGTACTTATCCCCCCCCCCCCCAATTTCCATCTCTGCTTTTCCAAGTGTCAGAGGCCTCATTTGTCCCTACCCAACTGATAAAGTCTTTTTGACCCCCACCCACAAAAAGTTTTATGATGCAATTACAAGTCGGCGAAATATGGAGAGTAAAATAAAGTCAATTTAATCTCACTATAAATATGATGGGGGTGCTCTTGTGGTGGTATTATTCATTTCTATATTCACTTAATCAAAAGCTTCCTTTTTAAAGTTTAAGTGAATTTGCAATCTGCCACTCCACAGCACCACAGAAACTAAGCAACTTGCCATGGGATTTAGGTCCAGTTTGCCATGGAGTAAACAGGGGGATTGTTCATGATGTATATCTGAAAACGCTTGATGTTTTATAGATTCCAAGGTCAGATGGGACCATTGCAATCATCTAGTCTGACCTCCTGTGTAACACAAGCCATAGAACTTTCCCAAAATAATTCCTCAAGCATATTTTAGTAAAACATCCTATCTCTTTAACTTGTGTTAAAAAAGAAAATAAATGTGTTTGTAAGTTGATGGCATAGTAATCTAATATTCTTACACACACACACACACACACACACACACACACACACACAGATGGAATGTATATCTAATTTTTAAATTCAATATACGTAGCACTACCAATGCTGAAGTATGAGCAATTTGTACCAGTACACAACACAATGTAGTTAAAGGTGTAATGATGTTTTTCTTGTTATTATCGCTTTTAAAAAGAATTCTGTATTGGCAGATTTTAGATCCGGTGACCTAGGCTGACCTCAGACCCTGCTGAGCCAGGGACAGAGTGAAAAATCAAGGTCATTTTTCAGCCTGTGTTAACTAGAATGTCAATTACTCTTTTGCTCCACCACAAAGCAGTCAGAGAGAGTTAGTGCACAGGCTCAGATATGAGCACATGCACAGGGACAGCCTCAAGATATAGTCAGCTGGTTGACTGTAAATGCATGCCTCTCTAACCCTGTTGTTAGTCAATCTGACACTCTACGAGTTGGGGTCCCCCCTCCCCGGATTTGAATAGTTAAATCAAAACCACTCATTTACACTTATTTAATCATGTTATTTGTTCAAGGAGTCAAGGCAGTTTACTTTATTCCACAGATAAAAATCTTAAGTTTTTTACTGGATGTGCTTTATCTATGCAAGAACTTTGTTTCTGTTTATCAAAATGTTGTGTCATATTCACTTTAAGCATCAGCCTGGATAAAACCAGAGCACAATCTCATACACAAATCAGATCTTTTCTAGAGGTAAACAGTTTAAAAATTACCAGCAACTTTACAAACCATGAATTCCAAAGCTACTTAGCTGCTATGAACAATTACTCACCCTGTCGTATGGATCACTGCTGCATCACAAACACCCCTTTGACTTGCTGCACAAATGCAGCTGCCCAATCATCTCTCAGTTACTTTGGCAGAGCAAAAAAGGCAAAAAAAAGATAGTATATTTTATTGCACTGCCCCAAAATATACCATGGAACACTAATGCTAACACTAAATCTCATCAAACAGAGCTACACAGCTATTTATTATTTTGAAATTAACCTTGCTCTGAGCTGGGGTAATGAAAGCATAACCCTTTAACCATGGCAATGAAAGCTAAAGACCAGTGCATACCAGTAGAGTATAAAAGGCAAACCCTGATTTTCACCAGGTGAGTTTCAAGCAGGGATAATCTCCACTGTTAAAACACAGAAACAAAACAAAACAAAAAAATCACAGCTTTGCTTGCTAAGGCCAATGGCTGCTCATCTCAGGGCAAATCCCCAATGTAGACAAGGCCATGAAAGTGATCTCATATTAGCGCTTAGTAAAGTTGTTTAAAGAACATAGAAATCTGTACAATTGATTTAAATGCACTTTGGATTGGGCCCTGAATCTTGAAGTGTCTCATTGCTTATCTTGGAGTTTTTAATAGCACTTTTACCCCACCAATGAGCTAGGATTGTGTCCCAGGATTATTTAAAAACATATTTCTTAACTGCAGCATTTCTATTTCTCAGTGCAAATAATAAATAAAAATTATAATATTGTCAGATAATTGCTACTCCCTTAAGTCTTTCTTAAAAGAAGTTAGCAGTCAGAGTCTTTTTACTAATTCAGTACAGTTCATTTGTGATTATTGTATGCAATTATTTTTTGTAACAATTTCTTACCAAATCCCATAAGATAGTGATTAAAACTTGAAAGCTTTAAAAGAAAATAACTGCTAAAAAGGAAAGAAAGAAAGTTTAGCCAATTGCTTTGGGCTCTGACTGTCTAGATTTCCCCCCTCGTCATCTTCCCTCAGGTCTATTCTTTCACAAGTGCTTGGGGAGGGAGGGGGAACCTTTCAGGCTTTCTTAAAGAACAGCCTTGTTCAAAATAATTGGGTGTTTGAATTCAAACACACAAAATGCCATTTTAAGTATACATTGCCCAGAATTGTTGCATTTCCTCCAAATCCCTGTTCAGTTGTAGCTGCATGTGAAATACACTGGGTGAAGTCACTAGGGCAAAACTCATTGCCCTAGTCCTTGGGGCCAAACTCCCATTGCTTTCAACTGGTCCAGAATGTCACTCATTGGATTTAAAGGCCTAATTCAGCAAACAAACGTGTATGTGACTAGCCGTACTGAATCCGATGAGGCTATTCATGTGCCTAAAGTTATTGTTGTGATTAAGTGTTTGTAAGATGGTGGCCTTTAATTTATAGTGCAGTAATTCAAAGTAAACATTAATAAAGAACCCATTACTGTAAACTGCTGAGCAATTCCTACAAAGTACTGATAATCCTCAACTCTCATTAACTTCAGTGGAAGTTGGTGGCATACATACATAGCAAGCTGAGGTCTCAAACTTCCAGAAAATTATAAAATATATTTCTTCTTCTGACTAACATCCCCAAAGGGGGTCTGATACAGCCTACTCAACTCAGGACCCATATGAAACCCAATTCCATCCATCTCTACAATAGTAGTCTTATTAATTTCAGACATCAGTTAAAATAATAATGATATACTGTACGTAAGAATAATTCTAAAACTACTTTTCACTGACAGGGATAACATGGAACCTAAAGGCATTATGAGGGTAAACACATTTATTCTGTACTCACTAATTCTCTGAAATGTATTGTAAAACAGAGTGCAAATTCTAACTACATGAACTATTTTGGAAAATATATGTAACAGATTGACCACCACAAAGGACTATGTAACAAAATGTTAGTAATAGATTTTTTTCATCAGTATTGGATCCGTGAATGCAAACCTCTTTGAATTACGAGGGCTAGAGGGGAGTTAGGCAGTTTGAATTCATATTCTCACACCTTTGCCCACTCCAAGTTGGGGTCAGCTCCAAAACGTGAACGTGTCTTCTGATCTCCATGCAAATAAAAGTCTCATGAGAACAGCTGATCTCTCAAAATGTCAGCTCCAATTGCAGAAGTTATTATTGCTGCTGTCACTGACACCCCCATTGCGGTCTTATCTGAGAGAACTTTACATGGTTGATGCGGGAGCAACTGACATTAACCAAATATTTACTGTCACAGCCCACCCCTAGACAAAGAGCCCTGTGACTTTCAAGGAGAGAAATGGAAGACACATGACCATAATGCTAAACACCATGGATTCTAGAGCCCAAGGTTAGCAGAAAGCTGAGACAAAGGAGTAGGTCTTGTTACAGATTCTAAAGTTGCTAGGGTTAAGCTTAAAACATGCATGTGGCTGCAGGTGATTCCAGAGATGAGGGCTAACCAATGAGGTAGCTCTGCCTTTGGTTGCAGTGAAGTTGCCATTAGCAGAGATAACTTGAGCACACCTAAGAAAAGTAGCTGGCGTGGTTGGTCATGCAGTCTGTAGATAACCAATTAGGGCTTTGCACATGATATCCAGAAATGGATTGACAGCTAGTGCTAAGTGTGGAACACAAATAAAATACTTTCTCCCATGTACCCTGTTGCACATGGTGAGCAGCTGAATTCTATACTAGTAGTCTTTCTTACAGGTAACAAAAGAGTGGATGACCATGAGTTTCCTATACATCTTCTAACCAGCCATACTTTTTTTAAAATATATGTTTGGCCACTTATTCAATCTGGGTATATAGGTACAGTAATAGAATGCTTCCATGCAAATCAGTGTCACATCCATTTTATTCATCTTAAACCAACTTGCTTTCATCCAATCTCTGTTAGATATTTGGAGGCCCTGGTGATGCCTACATCTGAGTGCAATGATAAAGAGGCATAGAGCTGAGCGTTATCACCATATTGACCTCTCTATATTCTATGTTGCCTCAAGATGGCTTCACATAGATATTGAACAACCAGATTGACCCCTGCTGAGAGCTGTTAGAAGGGAACAGCAGTTGCACATCACCATCCTCTGGGACTGCTCTGCAAGGACTGAGCAGAACCATTTGAGGAAAATGTTGCCCTCACCTACCAGATTCTAAAGTTGTGTCAACAGCATTTCATGAACAATGTTATTGAAAATATTTTATCAATTACCTACATCACTGATGAGATTTGGGGGTTTCATGCCACTCTGAAGACTGAGTGAATGAGGTGCAAGGTACATGAGTATACCAGATAATGCTAGAGCTAATCTACCATATTTTCAATAAATCTTTCCCAGAAAAGTTTTTGGAAGATGGGCAATAGCTGTCAAGGATATTGGTGCCTACAGCTGATTCCTTGTGTAAGGACCAAGCTTGAGAACTAATCAAACACACACCAAGAAATATGAACCAAATCCTTTAAGAACATTAGACCAGCCATACTGAGTCAGACCAATGATCCATGTAGCCCAGTATTCTGTCTTCCAACCTTTGCCAATGCCATATGCTTCTGAGGTAATGAACAGAACAAGGCAATTATCAAGTTATCCATCCTCTGTTGTCTAGTCCCAGGATCTGATAGTCAGGAGGCTTAGGGACACCCAGAGCATTGAGTGACATCCCTGACCATCTTGGCTAACAGCCATTGATGGACCTATCCTCCATGAACTTATCTAGTTCTTTTTTTAACCCAATTATAGTTTTGGCCTTCACAACATTCCTCTGACAATGAGTTCCACAGATTGTGCTTTGTGTGAAGTAGTACTTCCTTATGTTTGTTTGAAACATGCAGCTCATTAATTTCATCAGGTGACCCCTTGTCCCTGTGTTATGTGAAGGATTAAATAACACTTCCTTATTCACTTTCTCCACACCATTCATGATTTTATAGATCTCTATCATATCCCCCCTTAGTTGTCTCTTTTCCAAGATGAACAGTCCCAGTCTTTTTTATCTCTCCTCATATGAAAGTTGTTCTCTTCACCTAATAATCTTTGTTGCCCTTCTCTGTACTTTTTCCCATTTTTATTTTATTTTGGTTTGGTTTGTTTTATTTCTGAAATGGGGCGACCAGATCTGCATGCAGTATTCAAGGTCTGGGCGTATCATGGATTTATATAGTGGAATTATGATATTCTGTCTTATTATGTATTCCATTCCTAACATTGTTAGCTATTTTTATTGCCATTGCACATTGAGGGGATGTTTTCAGTGAACTATACACAATGACTCCAAGATCTCTTTCTTTGGTGGTAACAGCTAATTGAGACCCCATCATATTTAAGAATAGTTGGGATTTGTTTTCCAATGTTCACTGCTTTGCATTTAACACTGAATTTCATCCATCATTTTGTTACCCAGTCACGCAGTGTAGTGAGATCCCTGTGTAACACCTCACAGTCTGCTTTTGACTTAACTATACTGAGTAATTTTGTATCATCTGCAAACTTTATCACCTCACTGTTTACCCCCAAATCCTTTAGGAATATGTTGAACAGCACTGGTCCCACTACAGATCCTCAGGGTACCTGATATATACCTCTCCACTGTGAAAACTGCCCATTTATTCCTACCCTTTGTTTCCTATCATTTAACCAATTTCTGATCCATGAAAGACCTTCCCTCTAATCCCATGAATGGTAGCTTTGCTTAAGAACCTTTGATGAGGAACTTTAAAAAAAAATGGCATTATATTAGCCATCTTACAGTTATCCTTAATTATCCTTACCCAACTATTCCAACACTGCTTTATTTCAGTAATAACTTCAGAAGAGTGAAAGACAGATTAGATATGTCTGAATAATTATAGTATCTGAAGGCACAGTAGCTAGGATAGAAATCGGAGGAGCTACCGATCCTCATTCTAGGTTCAAAAAGGATTCTCCCTTCATAATAGTACCATATTACACATCTGGCCAGCTACACTGAAGCTGGATGTGTTCACTTTGTGAAAAAAAAAATCTGATTCTGGTCTCTGTCACAGTCAGGATACTGGAATAGAGTATGTACTGGTGTGGTGAGCCCTTTGGTCCTACCATACAAAGGTAACTATAATCCAATGTATTTGTAATACATAGTTGCAATCTATTCAGTGTATAGATTCAATACAATACTTAATGACATTTCTGACAGAGTATTTTCCCACCTTGAGAGATTACTCACCTTACTCCATACCCCCACTTCCCAATTAAACTAGAGTTGATGGACTGACATCTCATTTCCTTTATGTTGTTTCTTGCTGGTGAACAACAGGCTGCATTGCCTTCACCAAAGAACCTAGATAATGGCTGCTTGTTGCCCACAGGAACAAGCCAGAAAATCTGCCAGAGGAGTGGAGATATGAATCTAACTCTGCAGGCTGCTTGAGACAGATTCCATCACGGGAAATTCTAGTGCGAGTCCCAAGGCGTGATCTACACACTTGTTCACATTTGCCCAATGCCTTGGTAAAAGCATCTATGTTGTTGTCCCACACAGCTCATTTAGAAAAACGGTGTTTGGGGCTATGTTCTGGTCAGAATATAAATGCTCTTTAATGCTGTGCACCTGGTTTTATGGCCAAGTGGCACAACACCTAAAATTGTGCATTGATTTTATTTTACCATAATTTCAAAGAGCTTAAAATTAACTGTTTTCTCTTCAAATACTACTGGTGTTTACATCTGGCATCATCCAGAGCAAGTCATTTTCTGTGTTTCAAGTTATTCTTGCATGATGTCTATCAGTTTATTTTAATTGATAATTGAGATTCAGGAGGCTGATGCTTTAAATAGGATAGCCTGCAGCTGATTTCTGGGTCAAAATTTGAATGCTGAATCACAGTGAAAAGTTTCTACTGTGTCTTTTTTTGGTTGGGAGGGATGAACTTTTTAAACTAGCCAGGAGGGAATTCATTTTATGGCAGAATTTTGATGAACAGAAGTTATTTCAATAAATACTCCAGTACATTTCCCATGCATGACTAGTGCTGGCCGCTTCTGGGGCCATGCTGGCTGCTTGTGCAGTTCCTTGCAGGCCCAGAGAATGTTGTGCCAAGAGGGGAATGGTTGAGGAACAGGACTGGCATCTCAACATACTGGCTCCAGAGTTGGAGGCAGCATTATACCTCCTCAGATTAGTGGTAGAATGCAAGAAGTGCTTCCCAAGAGTCTCTCATGGCCATTGTTTGGACAGTAATTAGTATCCGTAATTCTCAGTCTCCACTATGCAGGACAATTTCATTTTGGGTTTATGGTGCCTCCCAGATTCTTTGATATCAGACACGTTCATTTTGATCCTTAGATTGCAAGGCCATAGGGGACCACTGTGATCATTTAGTCTAACCTCATGTTTTACACAGGCCATAGAACATCCCCCAAAATAATTGCTTTTGATCTACCACATATCTTTCAAAAAAATCCAGTCTTGATTTAAAGATTGTCAGGGATGGAAAAACCACCATGACCATTGGTAAATTGTTCCAATGGTTAATTACCCTCACTGTTAAAAAAAATTAAGAAATTTTACTCCCACAGCCAGGAATCCAGTGGGATTCAACCCTTGATAAAACCATTTCATTATTATCATCTTTTGTTTGCTTTGCACAAATCATTGTAAGTAACATTCATGGATTTGAAAGTGAGTCATCTACAGTTGAAAAAGGATACAAGTGACACATTTCAGGTATGAAGTAGTATGAAATCAGAACATTAGATTAATGCTGGGGCAAATTCAAACCCCATTACATGGTTGTAACTGAAGGCATAGTTTTGGCCTTAGAACTGTATTCTCCCTAGATATACATCATAACTCCCATTAATTTTTAATGGGAGTTGTGTGTATATTAAAGCAAGAATACATTTATATGAAAATATTGTAAATGGAATCATTCTGGTTTATTTTTTGTGAAAAAGTTATTAAAGCTCCCCCCCCATACCCTTTCATAGTTTATCTGTAATTTTTTAAAATAGCACATAGCTAGGAATTAACCACAAGAGATATTATATCTTTCAACAATTTTATAAGTAGAATGGTAAAGTGGGAGAGTGAAGATTTGAGAGAAACAGTTCAGCAACATAAAGATTAAACAGAGCTAGAGAGAATACAACTTTTTTTAAAAAACTGGTGGCTGCTTATTCTGACCCTTTTTTGGACTATTATAGAACATTCTACTTTAAGAATTTTTCTATTTTAAGAAAAGAATATTGTTCTGTAAGACCCAGACTCAATTAAAATGATTTTTAGCTGTTCTGTGAAACTATTTAATCTTTTTGCCACTGTGCTGACCTACACAGGGAAAGATGGCAAAGATACATCTTAGCTTCAATACTTGTTCATATAACACAGCCTCAGCAGTCAATTTCTAACAGATCCTTTGACACAAAGGCCTTTTACAATATGCTTTATCATTTAATAGCCAAAGTAGGAAAGAGGACTGGACAACCCCTCAGTCTGAACCTCATGAGTAACTCTAAATGCTCCTTATGCCAATGCCCCTGACACAGGAGATCTTGAAAGAAAGACTTATACATTAGAAAAAGCTTGAAGGGGAGGGTGGGGGAAATCACTGTACAAAGAATCTTATTTGGCTACTATTTAATTCTCCCTTTTATATTATTGCTAATACTGGTGTGCAAATAAGGTCTTTCTAAATCCAAAACCAGTTTCACCTTCTGTTTTTGCAGAAAAGTTATTAATTTATTTGTACCAGGATGACCTTGTGGTCAAAGCACTGGATTGAGCATCAGGAAATCTAGGTTCTATTCCCAGCTCAGTCATAGGTTTCTTTTGCAATCTTGAGCTAGTCAAGTTAAGTTCTAACATTTGAATGTCCCAAGTTTTGCATGCCTAGCTTGGGGTCGCTATGGCACCATCTTCAGAGGACAGAAGCACCCATAATAGTTGAAAATGAAATTCATCAATTTTGAAAGATTCCCACTATGTGAATAAGCAGCCCAATCTAAAATGGTACACAAAAAAGCTATTTTGAAGACACGCTTTCTTAAAAGCTTTTGGGGAAAATTATTGAATGAGAATTTTTTAAAAGTGTTCTTGTGAAAAAATCTATTATGAAAAATTGATTTTGGTTGAATTTTTACATTCTGAAATTTACAGTGTTTTCATTAGAAGCAATGGTAAACACACAGCAGAATGAAAATTTGAGTTTGTTGAAATTCCAGCTCTCCCCTCTTCAGCCCTCAGACATAATGTTGTCAATTCCCTTTAATGGCAATTGAGGGCACTTAGTACCTCATATGAATGAGCCATTACACATCTAGCCTATCATGAAATGTTCGTGAAAGGAAAAATTCCTTCCTTGACTTAAGACTCTAAGATGATCATTTTATACCATAAGCATGGGATTAACTTCATACCTGTGCAAAAATAAATGTACTAAAAGTATAAAATTGGTCATAAAACTATCTAATATTTTTCTAAATCTTGCGCAATATTTGATTTGCTGCCCTCCTGCAGCAGTGAGTTCCTCTTTGAATTAAACATTATAGTTGATTTGTATAATAGCATATAACTAGAATAATTTTAAAACAAATTAACTATTGGCACCAATTTCAAGTGAGCCCCTTTGAACTCATGCTATAAGAAGGATGAAAAGGAACAACTGTTCAGTTATCCAAGAGAATCCTATAAAATTTGTGAAATATGAAGAGATTTTTAAAGCCACTATAATAAAATCACTAACATAACATGCATATTTTTGGTTATTCTGGTTTGTATAACTTTCCAACCTAACAATTTACTTTAATGGAACTTTCCCCACCACCACATAAACACCCAAAAGAATTCCTGCTAACTTCCCCCACTCTAACGCTCATTGTCTATAGCAGAAAGTTATTCCTTTATTCACCGCATACACCAACAAATGAACCTGAGCTGAATATATGATCACCACTCCCCTATCCCGATCTTAGAAGCAGCCTAATTAAAAATATTGCTCTGCTTGTTTTATCTTTGTTGTTTTCAGTGTTGTTTAGAAGTCTCATTTGAGGTTTGTATTCCTGGATTTAAAAAAAGAGTGATGTTGCATCATCAGAAAAATAAGCTCTGGATGGATTAATGGACAAAGCAGTAGCCTTTCCCCTCTGAGCACAAGTTGTCATACTAGGTCAAGAACAAAAATAAATGAGAGGTTGTCTCTTATCAACCCAATGGTCAACAAGATTTCCCAACACAAAACCACTACCGAGTTAGAAGTTTTTTGCTACAAAAAGCCAGAAGACTGAGCTAGTAAATGATACTGAATTACGTTTTATTGCTAGAGATAGTGGTCCTCTCCAGGCAGGGCAATATTTATTGGTGGGGACAAGATGTGGAAACTTGCATTATAGGCATCCAACTATTTTTGGCTTTTTCATAAACAAGGAAGAGTTATCAGGCATTCTATTACCTTAGCTTTGCTTAGTCAATGTACTCTTAATCTATTTGAGCACAAGACTATTCACAGCTCAAAAGGGCTCATATGCCAGTCAGTAGATATCATGTATTGTTTGTTATATCTAAAGCTGTGTGAATGGAAACAGATCAAAAATAGTGAATCTTCACCCATAAATTGAACCAAAGGTTAACTGAATGTTTTAAGTTTTGAAAAATTCAGTTGATTTTTCCACCTTGCTTTTCAAGTTCGCACTTCAATCAGATGATTTAAAAAAAATATTTTCTCATCATCCAGCTACATCCCCAAATCTTTAAGCATTTTAAAGTAATAATTTCAGAAGTACAGAATAGTATAAAGTTACCAAGTTCAAAAGTTTTTGGGTAGTGAGAGTAAGGGTGTGCATTTGAATGCTGGTAATTTATGAATGCTAAGTGCCTATCCATGAAAATGTCATGATTCTTGGATTTATATCAAAACCCCCACTGTTGGTTGACCTAGTGCAGTTGGAGCTATACACAACTTCATGGACTTGAATACTCAGTAGGTATGCCACTTGGTGTATACTGTGAAATAATATACACATTCTGTATTATGGATCCATATTAGAGAATTTTTATTTAAAATGGAGATATCCTATCTCCTAGAACTGCAAGGGACCTTGAAAGGTTATTGAGTCCAGTCCCCTGACTTCACTATCAGGACCAAGTACTGATTTTGCCCCAGGTCCCTAAGTATTGAACTCACAATCCTGGGTTTAGCAGGCTAATGCTCAAACCACTGAGCTATCCCTCCCCCAATGCATTCTCCTGTTACTATGCTTTCACTACAGTGCTACTCCTGCATAGGGGGCAACTGTCCTACACCTGCAGGCATATGAACTAGATAACAATAGTATTTTCTAGCTGTGATCTACAAGCCAAATTCAGCCTGGAGTAAATGGATGCAACTCCCATACTTATATCTGGGCCAAATTTACTACTGATAAAACAACATAAGTTACACATTCGATATAAACTTATAATAAAAAGGTGCAAGTGGCAAGTTAATGTAAAGTAACTTGAATTAATTTGGCATTTAGTGGGTGTGCAAAACAAGTGAAACATACCCCAAGAGCACGAAAATGAGTATTTAGCAAGAAAAGCAATTAACAGCATCGCAGAAGATAAAACAGCCACTTTTCTGCAAGTTTAACTTATTCCTGCATCATTCACAGCACTCCAGTTGTCAGCAGGCATAACTCTAAATTCAATAGCTGAATTGCGACAAGGCTAAACATGGAACTTTCAGAACACAAAAGTCAAAATAAGTTGTCTTTTGCTTCATGCACTCACTGAATGTCATACTGGTGGAAGTTCACCTGAGCAGGAAAGAAAAACCACATAGCAATATCCTGAAATAAATTACAAAAAGGCCAGACTTCCGCCCTTAAATTAGGGGAGTTTAGAGGAATTTCCCCTTCTGAGCCCTGAGACTCCTGTAACACTGTGAATAATTTCTGCTATAGTGTATGAGTGACATAGAAGTTACTGAAGGAACTGCTGCTTTTCAAAGAATCAGAAATTATGGTTGGGGGGGAAATAGACCTATTAGAGTAGGTCACCTTGGCCATCCCTCTGCTAATGCATAATTGTTCCCTGCAGTAATATCCTACAAGAGACAAGACAGATACTAGTTCAGTATGAGACTCCAAAAATAGTAATCATTCTGCTGAAAATCTAATATGTATATTTATTAGAGTGGGTCAAAAAAATTCTGTCCAAACATTTGTTCAACAGAAAATGAGTTTTCATCCAAGCAGAACTTTTATGCAAAAATATTTGGTTTTGTGCTGCTTCCCCACAGCCTGTGCTTAACATAGCCTCCCTTCAATTCTAAAGCCTCTGGCTTCTCCTTTCTCTTCTAGACTCTTCTGCCCACACAATCTCCACTGAAGTGTTTTTACCTGACTCTACCTCAGGCCCTCCCCCACAGGAGCCTAACATGTTCCCTGTGGATCCTCCCACCTGGCTTATTGCTTGTTTAAGCCTCACCCCCAGGATCTTGAACTATTCTCTGTGAGTTTCTCTCCACAAAAGAATCCTGCCCCATCTGCAATCTCCCCCTACTGAGTTCCCTCACCTTCCTTCTAAAGGCCAGGTGCCTAATGAGCCTTACCTACCTCCACCCTCTCTGGCCAGGAGGCAGTAAATCACTGGATTGGCTCTTAACTCCCTTGAGTAACAGGTGACGGGAACAAACCGTATCACATCACAGTCCTGTTCAGCTACAGGTTGGAGCATGCACAGTGTAGACAGAATCTTTGGGGAATTGAGCTGCTAAAATCTAAGAGCTCCCTGCTGAGCTTGTGTGAACTATAATTTTTTCGAAGATTTATAACTTGGCCTAATTTAGGGATTTCCCTAGGGATAGAAAAAAGGCACATTTGTGACACAAAGGCCGCCCCATGCCAAATTTCAAGTTCATACTCCAAAGCAAAGGTCACCAGAATTTTTTAACATGGGCAAAAATATATAGTTTAGCCATTTCTGAAAATGAGGGTAGGTGAAACTGTTTTGGCTGAAATTTCAACCCACCTCCACCCATCAGAAATCAGCCTGAGGCAGACACCTAAGCAGTAAGTTTGGAAAAGTTATAAGCAGCTAAAAATAAGGTCTTATAACTGGGAAGTGTTAGGCAATCTTAACAACAGGGCTGGTTGCTCTGCCTATAGTGGTTACATGTGTCACAGTGTCATAGATCTTTAAGATGATGTGTTGATAAGACAGCACTGCAGATGGAAAGAGCAGCCAGAATGGGATGGGATTTTGGACATACTTTTGTGAGTTACACCCTCTGACACTATGGAGTAGATCACTATTAGAGACCAGCTGATGAATTAAATTTAGATCCTCACACATTACATTACATACAGACGCCTGAAACCTTCCCCGGCATCCCCTTACTTTTGTGAGTCTACTCCTCTTTACTTGCCCAGCTACAAAATGGTTCTGTAAAAAAGTAAGCTAAATTTCCTTCAAAAGTATCAAATTGTCACATTAATTGATGCATTAACATTTCAGACTTATGGTTTAAAGTGTCATTCTTAGGATAGGCTTCTGTCAGCACATCGAGGCAGAATATCCATTCACAGGAGAGGAAGGGAAAAAAATAAATTAAAAGTTCAGTCATTTCATGTCACCCTGTCTCTGCAATCACTGACCTTAATGGAGAATCATGCCTCCAATTATTTTGATAAGTCTACTTTTACCTTTATAGAATTATAACCATAGCAACATTATCTCTCCATAACAAGAAAGAATTTCCATTTTCATGCCTATAAGGGTAAGGGATGGTGACAAAGTATTGAAAAGGGATAGTTTTGCTCAACTTTCATCTTGACTGTACTAAGAATGGTCTAGCAGACATAAATAATGTAAAGGGATGTAAATAATGGTGCGCTATCATCACTGGACTTACTGATACTATGGACCACACATGGAAAAATTGCTCCAAGAATTTAATTGCCCAACACAAGTCATCATAGCTGATGGGAATGGAAGTGGTTTTGTTGTTTTGTTAGTTTGTTTTCCATTGGGCCAGATTCTCCTGAAATGACAGGTTTGGAGTCAATGTTATAAGGAACTGTTGCCTCTATTTACCAGAAATCTATATTTCATGAATATTTAAGGAAAACATGGTGTTAAATCTTGGTACTATTGATGTCAGTGGGAGATTGCCATTGACTTCAATGGTGTCAGAATGTCATTTGAGGTCTCTAGTGGTTCTTTTAACATTAGACTCTTCCCCCTTTGAAGTATATTGCATTACTGATAATAATATTGATGACCTCTTCCTTTTGCTTGTTTCCCAAGAGACAGTTTTGTTCTTCAACTGAACGTGCAATAGGTCACTGAGCAGGCTCAGCATTACATACACAGTATGGACTATGATATTGTTTAAACTATTAATTTGGGAAAGGCAAGTTGGTCTAAACATTGGCAATTGGAACATGAATCTTTTACGTTTTATGACCTACCCAGTTCTATTTTTGAAAACAATTCCAAACCTCACTTTTAATGCAACATACAGAGACATAGGTATGACACACCAAAATTAATCCACACTTGCCTCTACAAGCCATGCAAATGGGTCCTCTGATTCAGAGAGCAGTGCTCATTGAATCAGGGATTAGAAACAATATCATGTGACCAGTCTCAACTAACCCATCCACAGAAAGTTAGCATATTAAATACCTGAAGTGAGCAAAGGGTCATCAATTCACACAACAAAAATGACACAAAAATGTTAAGTAAATTAAAATAATTAATAATGTTGAGGAAATTGCAGTCTGCTTATGGTCATTATTCAAACAGAAAGATGAGGTGGATTCATTGTGTAAATTATTTGCTGTGAAATTTTTTTTTAGTACCCCATAAAAGTGAATTGTTTGCTTTTAATTCCTGCCTACTCCTATACTCATATTTTAAAAAGTAAATATATTCAGTGTGGTTTCTATCTATAATTATTATTATTTGTTTGTATTATACTAATGCCTGGCCCTTGAGGCTGGAGGCTTGAAGACCCATTGTGCTGTACAAACACAAGGGAAAACATGGCCCCTGCCCCAAAGAGTTTACAATCTAATTCAGACAAAGCCCAACAAGTGACTGTAACAAACAAATCAGAAGAAACAGGGGAAGGAAGACAAGGAAACCAATATATGTTTTAATAGACCAAATAAACAAACTAAATTTCAAAAATCCCTACCTTGCCATTATTAGTTGAAAGACATCGTGGTAGAAGTGTAGCTATACTTGATTTTAACTTAAAAATTCCCAACTCCCATCCATCAGTCTCAGGACTGCAAACTGGTATTTGACAGATTTTGAGTGCTTGCATCTTCAACACACACAGTTCTGGAAAAACTGCACATCTGTAAGAACTTCGGGTAAAAAATGGAGCAATAAACTCAAGGTAACAATTTGGAGTTCTTCAATGTATCCACTCCTAGAATGTCAAACTTCAAAAGTTGAGATTTAAAACAGAAACCCCTAGCAGGACTTACAGCCCTTTTCATATTTTGTAATTTAATAAAAATGAGGCTCAGGGGGGGAAAATGATTAAAATCGGTATCAAATAAAACATAGTGATTAAAATCTCATTTTTGCAGGGTCTTGTCTTTCCTTGTCTTTAGATAAGTAGAGTAATAGCTGCCTTTAGCAAAGTGGTAATAACCATTTCAGTACTAGTATTCCCAACAGCAGGAGCATTGCCTTGACAAAAGAATATGGAGATCTGAGCACAACCTTATTTAGATCTTAAAAAGAACATTGTAGGATAGCAAGAACACAGCTGCCAGGGCTTTTTTCCATCCTGAAAACTGAAAGCAAATGAATGTAATTGGCACTAGAAATGCTGAAATGTTCGTTTCTGAGCCAGAACTGTCTCTTGGCTATACCCAGAGTTTTGTTGCGCAAACACAGAATCTACTGTTTCAGGATGAAAAAATGGCAATAATTCCAGTCTTTAGCTTCCCCTATTTCTTCTTCAGTTAGTGAAAGATGTCTCATATTTTGCTCCCTTAAATGTTATCTGTGAAAAGAAAACCTGCCTGGCATTTAACCTACAAGTAATGGTGGCTCTTTTCACATTTGTATAGTGTAAGTGTCAAATAAATTTGCCAGTTTTGCCCCTTAAAGGCATAAAATGGGCACATGTCTAAAATGCTAAACATATATTAATGTTTTCATTCTCACTGGCTTTTTTTGCTACCTAAAGAAATTCAGGACATTAAATGCATAGTGTAAAGAAGATTATATCACCTGGATGATCAGAAGAATAAGGTAGAAAGAGAGAGAGACTATGTAGGGTCAGTACAAATCTTGAAAGATCCACAAACAATAAAAATTGTGACAAGGAATGAGAGCCATATATCTTAAAGATTGTGAGGCACTCAGATGCTAGGGTAACAGGCACAAGAGAGACAGTGAAAAACATATTTTTGATCTTTTTTAGTGGACGGTCTGGAGGCCCAAAAACTTTGACAGATTTAAACTAAGGAAATGTTGTGGAAGTTACAGCATTTGATAGACTATCACGAAAGTACAGGGAATGTATCAAGAGAAAGAGAAGAGAAAATATTTCTCTGCTGAAGCCATTTCTAAGCTCAGACTCCTATTCCCCATCCCCCCAAGATGGCAATGTTTCAACTGTTGTACCCAAACTAATGCACTCTAAGCAGTGTGAAAAGGTAGTGAGCCAAATTCTGCTTTCAGTTACTCCAGGGAAACCCCGTCCATTTTTTATGGAGTCACACTGGAGTAAATGAGGGCAGAATCTGGCTGAGTATAACTATGCTGCAAAATGCTACGACAAAGTGCATTTAATACATAAAAGATTAGTTTCAGTTCAAGAGTCAGGGATTAACAGAAAAAATGGAAAGTACAGCCAGACCTCTAGGGAAGGCAGAAACTAAAGTTATAAAAGCAACTGAAGACATCACATTGAAACCTCAGTATTTAGTAGGAATGACCATACTGTGGTTAATTCGATTTAACGCTGCTAAATTCAAATTAAACTCATAGTGTAGACCAGGCCTTAGAACAGGCAATATCTGTGGTATCTCATATACCGTGTCAGTAACTATTGGTAAATGCTGATTCTTTCTTTTTATAACTAAGGAAAGACCACCTGACTCAATAACTTGAAAACAACAGTCCCCATACAAGGGATCAACCCATATAAAATTAGTACGGTCTGGATTTAATGTTTGGGCTGGAACTGGAAGTTATCAATTAGACCAGTGCCACAGACTGACCATTATTGAGTGTTTTGAGATCTGGGCATATTTATCTTTTTGTGGCAAGAGACCTGTTTAGTCAACCCCAGGTTTGATTAGCAGCCTAAAGCAATAAAAAGTAACCACAAAATTTATATACCAATGTACCCAAGCTGCTGCTTCCTTTGGATGGCTCAGAGGTCAATGTCATTTTCCTGACTTCTTGACTATGACTAGCTTGTGCATGCCTAAAACAGCATAGTCAGTCTCTGCACAATTCTAAAAAGAGGCTTTCACTACCAATACCCAAATTCATACCTACTACCCAGGCCATTTGCAAGCAACTATCCTTCAGTTGAAAACATGCTCCACATGTGCCCAGTCACCCCACCTTAACAGGAGATTGGCATAAGTGGAATTGCCAATGAAGATGAAACATGGGTATTTTTGCATGAAATTGATTAACATTCTTAATTCTGGATAACACAAAGAACAACTGCTATATACTTTGGGAATGTGCACAATCATCACTCTTTAAAAAATATCTCTGGCTGCAACCTAATAACATCTCTCTCTCTATTTGAGATTATCTGCTTCATAAAACCAACATACAGTTTGGCACAATTGGCAGCCTATATTCAAAGGAGGATCATGGCAGTAACTGCAAGGTTGTCACTAAATAAAGGTTCAATTACTTTCACTGGTACCTTTGCATGGAGAAGCTCCCTTCATGACTGGCTATACTCTGCGTGGTTATAGACAGCATTGCCACTACTTTAAATTCAAAAGAATGTCTATCCATATGAAATATTTCTGAACAGATCCACCAGATTTTTTTTAAAACATCCCTAGAGAACAAGCTTGAGTAAGTTTTAAATGTGCAGATAATAGATTCATATTCATTACTAGTGCTCTCATACATTACTTTGAAAAACTGCTGACTTACAAAATTCTTTAGGACTTAGCTGTAGCTGTATACTAAATATCATATCCCAGTGTCTGCAGAATAGGAAGTATTCATGACTTATGTACGATCACCAAGTAAACACTTGTGTGCTGTGCCATTTTTATCATTTTCTTTCAAAAAATGTCCCTTCAAGTGGTGCTTAGTGATAACACGATTGTCAGCAGACAAATTAAAGCATAAACTCGAGGAAAAAAAGTTAGTAGAAACAGAAAAGAAATCAAACAACTAATAAATGTTCTACTTTATATTTTTTAAGAAAAATTCACTGCAATTTAAATAAAAGAGGAAATTCATCTCTATGGGCTGCACAAGGGTGAGTTTCATCCATAAAGAATTACTAAGGGAAATTGACCATTTTTAAAAAACCTTGTGTTTAATTCTATTGAGTGGGGTCCATGGAGTCAAGAGACAGCATTCAAAGAGTACCACATGCAGAGCTGGTCTGTTGTAGTACCTATGCACTATGGGGAAGAGGGAAGGTTGTGTGAAAGTCAACTTCATCATCATTTAGTTATTTCTGAGTGCTTACCTATGCAGTCTTACACTATAGCCAAAGACTATGAGCAAATCATAGAGTGTACTATTACATGGGTGAAATCATATTCTCCCGCATAACAACAATTCATTCTTTTCATTTAGGAGACCACAATGAAGAATGCGGATGGGGACAAAATCCTCCACCCTGACCTAGAGGTCAGGCATAGCGCACCTGTGTAACCACATCATTCCAGGCACTATATTATGCAGCTCTAGAAACTCCTCTATTAATTTGCAGTTAGCAGCTATGTTCAAATTTGAGAACCCATTTAGCATGCCACTGTCATTCCTCTGTTACAAAGACACAAACCCCACCAATAAAGTCATAATAAAGCTTGGTCCCACAACATATATGGGACTGTAAAATCTGTCTGTATAGGGCTCCCTAGGCAGGTAAGTTGTGTTTTCAGCCATATGCAGCCTGGGATAATTTCACCCAAATGTGGCAGTGAACATGTGTCTGTAGAATACATTTCTGCCTGCATTTATACAATATTCTGCTTTTGAAATAGAGAGTAACATAATAAAATCTAATGACACCGCCATGGAACATGTTGAATTACATGCCAGTTTTACTTGTGCATATTGTAACCACTTTCCTATATACTGACTTGCATTTGTGTAAATAGTTTCCATGAACAAGACTTTTCAGTTTTAATTATTTATATTTTAACTTACCAGCATAAATAAATTACACATTTTTACCAGCCAGTTTTCTAAAAGCCACAGATGTAATATTTTGAATCAGAGGGTTAGTCTTAGGTCTTTAAGCGTCTAATAATAGCTTTCTTTGTAACTACTGTTTGTCTTTTATTAGCACTTCTGACTCAAATGACTTTAAACACAGAGATCTGGAGTAATCATGTCTATGGTAAAAACTACGATTATCAGTGAATACAGGGAGCATTCACATGAGTCACAAAATCATGATCTTTTTTGCTATGAAAAAAAACATCACTGATGACAAAGAGGAAGCATCAGCCAAAGGTGGAGATGAAGATTTATGAAGCGCCACCTTAAGAGTATTGGTTTCACAACAAATCCCACCCCACAGGACAAGGTATTAATTAGTACTTGGTTTCCAACATCAATCAGTAATTCAGCCCACCACAGAAAGCAACTGCAGTCCTCAGTGTAATAAACAGGCTGTAAGATTTAAGAAGCTGAATTCTGAAAAGCCATTCATGAAAAATTTATTTCTTTCATTTTTAATTTTTATATTCTAGGAAACCAGCTGACATAAGAACTGTCTTTCTTCTTCTCTTTCCCATTCTCTCTTTTTGTTGTTAAGAGGGAACTCAGGACTGGCAGATCCCACAGAAAAACAAAAAACAAATAAACCAACCCACCCAAAAGACTACAATATGTAAATATCTGAGGCACTGTGGAGGGAACTAAATTGTATTGAGGATTTAAGTTCAGTGAAGAGTTATCAAGGAAGTCATATTAGTGTCATTATGACATTATCACATGTGTAAACTGTTATTTTAAAAACCAGCAAGGTGTATGCTTCATCAGCTTGTTTGGGGATGCACTCTCTTCTCTATTTTTCACCTTCATATTGTTGCCTATTCTATGCAATGAAATGACTGAGTTCTGATGAGGGGGCTACTTTGCAGGCCTGGGACTTTAGATTTTCAGGGGGAGATTGTCAAGACATAGCAGGCAATTAGGTGCTCACCCAACTGAAAATCAATTAAAGTTGTGTGCCTAACTATTTTGTCTTGCATCTGAAGAAGTGAGGTTCTTACCCACGAAAGCTTATGCTCCCAATACTTCTGTTAGTCTCAAAGGTGCCACAGGACCCTCTGTTGCTTTTTACAGATTCAAACTAACACGGCTACCCCTCTGATACGTAACTATTTTGTGTCTTTGAAAATCTCCCCCTAAATTCTGTGGGAGAAATTTTGTAAAATGCCTTGCAATGCTACATTGTAGCTGGCTTTTGTGTGGCTGTGCAAATTGTGGGGAGGGGTTAAGGAGACATAAATGCAGCCTGATTGCTTGGGGAAGTGCAGGAATTTCTACCCTAAATGCTCTCCTCACCCCTCCTCCCACACTGGGATAAACTGGCTGTAATGGTGGTGAGGATTAGGCAGAGTTGGAATTATCATTCCTTAAATCAATTACTGACATGCTGCTGAATGTATTCAGAGTGTGTTCACTGCACACAGTGGTGGGAGGAATGCTTGTCATTCTGCAAGTTTTAAACCATATTATAAAAGAGAGAGAGAGAGAGAGAGAACATTTACCAAATATTATGTACATGTTTATAGAAGCTATTGCTACTCACTAGTAAAAAAAATGGGGGGAAGTGATGAATGTATTATATGGAACGTATTAAATAAAAACATTTCATGGCTTCTCCAGTGGAAAACAGCCACTGAAATTGTTTCCTGATACCCAGTAGGATGGTTTAGCTGGAAATAAGCCAAGCTGGGAAAGCTCATTTAAATGACACAAAGGAAATGAATTCTCCTTTCTGTGATTGACAGGAGGTGGTTCTCTGTTTTACATCTCCACCCAAAGCCATATATTTGGTGATGCATCTAAGAAAGCTGCATGACTCCTATCAATAACTTATACGTTGAGCTAAGAATTTTAACTCAGTGTTTTAGGTCAGAACATTGTTTCAACCAGTTAGGCAGAGTAACATCTGGAATCAGCCCAGTTGAACCATCTATCCTAGAGATAGGACTTGACCTTCCCTGTAGTACCAGGATATACCTCCTGTTAGACCTAGGTTTGTCAGTGAGTCACTGAAGAGCCTAACCCAGCATGAGCATGTCGAGGAGACTCCCGTAATCATCACTGATAGTTACCCCTCCAGAGGTATAGAATGAATGCCAGAGACACGAAGGAGCCCAGAATGCTTAACAAGGCTTTTGGTGGTCTCCTAAGAGGTTTAAAATTGCTCAAGGCCTTGCTAGAGAACCATAATTAGTTTCCTCAGCCCTGGAGGCCTACAGAATTTCCCTTTTGGGATCTCTGGAGAGAGACCTTATGGCTGCTTAGGCAGAAAGTTTAACTGCATAATCTTGCGGACCTTTATAAATTTGGCAGGCAGGTTGTCTGCCTTACACCACCCATGTGAAAACAACAAATGAGTGTTTTCCTCATGCATAACACCAGTTTTTGAAGCAACATTTTTTTTTTAAAACAGTGGGAAATTCCCTACTCTTCCTTTCATTTCTCTTTGATCTAGGACTCAAGATCTTTTCATGGTCTAACAAGCTCAATTAAATGTTGATAATGATTATGATGGTAAATACAAACTACAACTAGTGAAACCGGCAAGATATCTGCTTAGAATTAGTAAAATGGAAGAGGCAGGGAGCAGGTCAATGAGTGGGGCTACCGCCCCCACATCGAAAGTTCGACTCTGGGTAGAGACAACCTACTCACAGGGAAACAGCTAGGAACTGCCAAAGTGTGAAAGGAAAGACTCTGTTGCCAGAGTCTCTAAGGAAAGGTTTTACATATAATTACTGCCAGTAACTTACTAGGCCTGCTGCTGCTTTGGCTAACCAAGAAAGCTGCAGAGTCCTATCTTCCTATTCACAGAGTCTGTTGCTGTTGTTCCCTTGTAAGATTCTTAACAAGAATGGGCTCCAGTTAGCCAGGACAGAGAGTAAAGAGAGGCAGATAAAGGCTCTGAAGGAGCACATACAGTATGTGAAGGAGGTCTGCTGTCACATTCCGCTTTTAATTAGTGGCTATTTTCTTCCAAACTAAAGGCTTAAATTGAAAGCCAGATGTTATGGGTCAATCTACCTGGTCATCAGTGTCCTGAGGAAATACATTAAAATGGGAGCCCATTTGCCTAGTTAAAGTGTCAGTCAGCAGCTGACAAAATGGCACAGCAACACATTTTTAAAGGAGTCCTAACTATAGTGTATACAGACCTGCTCACAGACCAGGCCAAAAGAATAAACTGTGTTTTTACTGACTTACACATCTGCCAGTCACTAACTGTAAACCAAAGGGGGACACGTCTGAACTTATGTGCTCCCAACTCCCACTATATTTGTGGCAGTGAACACCACTGAGATAGAGCCCTGCAGCAGGACTGGAATCCCATGGGTCCTGCAGGACCCACTACCATAATAGCGTGAGTGGGTAAAATGTACTTTGTTGCAAGCGGGATTGGGTGGGCAAAACCATATACCATACAGACTGTGGTAATTTGCAGGAAAACACTAAATCACTTGTCAGTTTGTCATAAATAGAATTCCAGCAATGTAAAACAAGTTTTTGTTTTTGTTTTTAAATAAAAGGTTTTAATACTTAAATTCAAGAAAGGGCTAGAAAGAGATTTCGTGCCTATCATAACAGGAGTTAAAGTACTTTAAACATAGTTTATCCAAGATTTGATTTACCGGTATTCTTTTAGTGGTAAAAATTGTATCTGCATTTCTTTTCTATATAATCAACTTTTTTTTTGTAGTAGCATATGGGACTCTGCCTTTCTTGCAGGATTGGTCGGACCTAAGGTTTTTGTGGGTGGGAGCAGGATAAAAATGAAAGAAATGGTGCAGAAGAGGATGTAAGTGGGTATAGCAGGGCTGGATGGGAGCAGGATTTAAAAAAAATAAAATGAAATAAAAGGTCCTGCGCTGGTCAGACACTGGCTATTTCAATTCCCCCCGGCCCCCTTCATTCATAACTGTCACCAACATTCTCCTTTTTGGCTGACACTCTCCATGTTTGGTCTGAACCCAGGTGTTTAAGTTTAAACTACATTCAGCCATTTTTGAGCTATGAGAAATTGAAAAAACAAAAAAACAAAACAAAAAAAACCCACCTGAATTAACCTTCTATTCCTGGCAAATTATTCAAAAAATGGCTGAACGAGATAACTTTGAACATGTCAAATTTCAAAGTGTGTGCAAGCAGCCTGGCCCCAATTTTCATTCCTGAGCCTCTGCTGCCATACCCAGGTCATACTTGACCCTCTTTCTCCAGCTCCTCTCAACCTGTCAAGCCACCTTGCCATCCCCAACCGACCTATCATATATTCTTCATCTCCACAACCTGTGTTAGTGGACCAAAAGGGTTGCATCTTTAAATCATCTTAGCTTAAAACAATTGAAAAGCCCTATCAAGATGCTGGCTAACGTTAGCTGGAGCCTAAGCTAAGCTATAGCCTGTTAATATGACTTCAAACCTGTTAGCTTGAGTTTTGATGGGGCTTGTCAATTGTGTTAAGTTAGCATACACACACACACACACACACACACACACACACACACACACACACACACACACACACACACACACACACAGAGGCTTTAGCCCATCAAGACAAGGCCCATCTTTAGCCCATCAAGACAAGGCTCTATGGTCTCATCTCTCTCTCAGAAACCACCTCCCACAACTTCTCCTGCTCAACCTGGCTCCTGGTCTTCCAAAGTTTCATAACTCAGCAAAGCTGATAAGCAAAGGGGCAAGTTGGTAGAATCAGGAAGCAAAAGCAGCCGATAGTCTGAGAAGTGTATTGACCATTTGATACAACTTGGCTTAATTGAATTATGTTATAATGGTGGGAATCACTTTTCATAGGTTCAGTTGTAAAAAAAAAAAGTATAAAAGTGACCTATGCCCAAGATATTGTCAGAATGTGTGTGAGTGCACATGTGTGATATTTGGAGCTTTTTGAGTACTACAGCGGCTTAGAGAAACCCAAAGAAATGTGAGGAAAACAACATTTCTAAAAAGGAACATTTTAAAATGATGTATTAGTGAAGACTTTATTTTAAAATAAACCCAGAAAATTCAATTGTCCTTCAAAGAGTTATTTTGCCAAAATTAGAGACTAAATAAAATAATTAATATGTAAAATAAATGGTACATCAAGCATAACTCTCAACACAGCCTTAACCATGGACTTGCTACAGGTATTTCCATAATCATTATCTATTTATATGCCCACATATAATTGTAAATATATATGCATCTGGTGTTTATGAATATATAGTTCCAATCCGCACGATCCCCCTTTAAGGTCAGTAGTCCCAAATCTCTTAAATTCTAGTCTAGTGTCTTGACCACAAGACCACCCTTCTTTCTATTAATAATTATTATGTATTGTTTATTATGATTTATATGTATGTATTTTATACTGAGATCTGCCAATTCTAGTTAATGTATATAAACTGTTTATTTAATATATCAAACTACTTTACAATACAGTACACTGAAGTGGACCCTTGAGTGTAGCTCTGTTTGTATGATAGGTAGTTTCATATGCTGTTAGCCTTCACAGTTGAAGCACTCAGCTCCTTCATGTACCAGTCCATTATGCCACAAACCTGAATTACTTACAGAATATTCCAGCAGCACCCCTGCATTTAATACCTGGGTGTTTTTACTTGCTCATTGACTGAATTGTGTAATTCCCAAATAAATGGTGTCAAGTATTTTTTTTATTTTGTTTAGATTCTAGTTGTTAGACTATAGATTGAAACTCTTTTCTAACTTTATTTTATTCTGGAAACATCTTTGTTACTAAGATTGATGTCCCCCGTGGTTAGATAGTATCACATTTGTCAAAAACGTCCTCCAGATTAGGAAAAGAAACACTGGCACTGTTTCTGATCTCGGTCCAAAATACTTCAGAATTACTTAGAAAGTGAATACTTTGAGCATTAACCACTTTTAGATACAGATCGTTTTCTATATTCATCACCGAGTGTTGAAAATAAGAACCAAAGGTGTTTTGTTTTTTTCTGCATTTGCAAATGAATGAGCCTGTGCTGGAGGAAATAATTCCAGTAATTGAATGCCCAATGGAGATTGTCATCTGTTGGAGTGTACACCTATTATGAATGTAAAACTTTACATTAGTGGATTTATGAAACCAAAGCCACCATGAATCCATGGAGCAGCCTTATAACAATTTCTCTTAACACCCCAATGAGCTCTTTGTAACTGCTGTCTGTTCTGTTAGCCAAGCACAATTCACAGCATTTGAAATATTCAGGACCAGAATAGTTTTGTTATTTTAATTAATTGTGACTCGTAACAAAAGTCTCTCTCTCTCAAATCCAAGTACTCTGTATCACCTAGGTAACAGAGATCTGGGCTGTGATTTGGTACCCAGGCCGCTAGGAAGTAGAGAACTGTCATGAGATTTCCTGATGGGAAAAGCACCATGGTCTAGGGCCCTCTGCTGTTCAGCTCAGCAGCACTCGTGATCTTCCACTGGAAAGAAAACTATGGGTGATGGGTTTTTTTTGAGAACCAAAATGCATTTCATTTTATTGTTTGTGTGTAAGGAATGGGACAGGGAGGCAGTGAGAGAGGCTGCTACTCTAACAGGGACATGGTAAGAATACTAAGGTTGTAGATGTAGATTTAACTCATTTCTTCAGCTCTGGGAAAAGACAAGGAGTGAAAGTGGGAACAAGGAGAAAAGATTAAATGACATGTTATATAAAATTAAAAACAGGCAATTTTTTTATTCCTTTTCCCTTCCAAACAATATAATTTCTTTGAAACAGAATTTTTCATAGGAAAAACATGAATTCCAACAAACAAAAATGTTTTCCTGTGGGAAATTTCAATATGAAAATTTTAGATTTTTTTCCAAATGTTTTCATTATTTCTGACCAGCGCTAGTGTAGATTCAGTTACATCAGCTGAAATACAGTAACATTTAATGTGGAACACAGAAATAGAAAATTATATACACACACACACACACACACACAATGGGCCCAACTCCATGCTCTGGTAGAATGTTTGGAATGTCTTGACTTTTGAGTCCTTCATTTCCCAATTTGCATGTTGCATTAGTTCTAGTTCTAGTATTTTATTTTGAATTTCTCTGGGTTTCTTTTTATTTGTTTTTCCTAAGAAAAATGAAAGGGAAAGGTGGGGGGAAATAATTATTAAAAAGGAAAATAAAGCTACACTAAGCTTGAAATTTAAATACTTAGGGGCAGATTTTCAGCTAGTGTAAACTGAAGTAGCTCCATTAAGGCCAATGGAACTATGCCAGCTTATACCCAAATACAATCCATCCCACAAAGTAAATATATTGGTGATAACAAAAGCCTAATTTGTTTAAGGTTTCTGTAGAAAAAAGCCACCAAACTGCATTATGCAGGGACTTATCAGATACAAGTTAGCAGTCAGTCCAAAATGGCAATAGGAAATTAAGTCCTGATCTTGCAAACACACACACACTTAACTGTTCATATAAGAGGGATTGCACATTGAACTCAACCATATGTGTTTGCAGGACTGGAGCCTTAGCTGGACTAATAGTCTGACAAATCCAAGTGTAGAATTTTATTTAAAAAGTTTTACACTTATAAAACTAACACCTCCTCCCTCCACAAACAAAATACAAAAATAAAAACCTTGTTATCACCTGCTTAGTATTCTATTGACTGGAAATCCATTTGATATCACCAGATTACTTAATAACTCCCCCTCCCTCTCGCTGCATGAAATCCTTTCACAAATTCTACTCTTTACTTTAACTTGTCTGTAACAATTTCCACTGGTACTCCACACTTATTGTATTTGTCAGCATGGCATTCCAGAAGGGGGATGTTTTCCACCAATTTATGTTCCTGACAAGTATACTGTGCAGTGGGATTTATCCTTTTCCTTTTAGAGTGTTTAAAATAAATAAATAAATAAATACATAAAGGGAAAATTCTTCTCTCTAAGGACTCAGCTATCAAGAACATTTCTCTTTTTAAAACCAGATTTCCATTATCTTTAGAATCTCTCTGCAACTTCACTTTCCAAACCTTTTGGATCCTCTTCAGCTCCCAAAAAAGTGAAACTTTCCCACAGTATCCTAAATGATCTCAGCAAAATGTGGTCCAATTAGTTACTTCTCTTGAATGAATTTCATGATGAAGAGGGCCTCAATGGACAATCCAGTGGCTTGATTGAATCCAATTTTCTCTACCTTATGAGATGTCAACTCATTTTCAGCACTTTGGCTGGCAATCACAGACCATACATGTCAGACTGACTTACTTCAGTTTTGAATTCAGCTAGTCCACCTAAAGACTAGATCAGCCAGTTTCACCTCATTACCAGAAACAGACATCCGGACATCTACTTCAGTTGTCTTCTTTCTATGGTTGCATTGTTTTTCCATTCCTGAATGAACAAAAAGCAGAGGGCACTGGCTTCTTCTCAGATGCTTCTTTTGTGGGACAGGTAGTGAATTTATGAAAGAGATCTCATTTGAAGAGTGCCAAAAGGTATATCTAGAACAGAACAAAAACTCCTGCCTTTGACCACAAGTACCAGATAAGAGCCTCTAGATTTTGTTGCCCACAAAAATAGGATGCTGTGTTGACTATTTATTTCCCTATTTTCACAAATAATCAGACCATTTGGGGGTGCTCTGTAATACAGTTTGGGTAACTAAGAACATATTTGGGCTCTGAGACTTTGTATGTGTGTACAGCAATGGCTCTCAGTACTGATATATGTCACACTTTATATGGCATCAGATACCTCAGATAAGGTTTTTGCCATTCCGGTAATCTGGACTCTGGGAAGAATGAAAAAAATCATATTGGCGACATTGACTCTGGCCACTTTCAGATTGTTCATCTCCACATTCCTGTTGCTAGCTATGGGATTACTGACTATTTCTTGTCTCTTCCGTTCGAAACTGTACCTTGCTCCTCTCAATTCTCCTCAGTGGTGTATAATAGCTTTTCTTTTTCCTCACTTGCAGTATAGAAAGGGGTTTGTTTCTCTAATGCAATAAATTAGCTTTGCTTTCTCTTCCTCTTCCTATAGATAGAATCTAAGGATGTGTGTACACTAGGAACATTACAGCATATTCCTGCAGGCCTAGTTTGCTCAAAGCAGGGTTAGATGACACAGTGTCTAAGTGTTCCTGAAGCTAGTCTATGCTACATCTGACTGTCTGTAGAACCAGTGCTGAAAAACACAAAGTTGTGATGTTTTCAGGGAATGCTGTTCTGGAAAGGTCCCATTTGGCTCTGGACTAGTTAAGAAAGTGACTGTAACTAAAGGCATACAGGAGAGCGCTGCTTCCTAAGATCTGCCACACTGGTGTCCTTTCTGTAGTAATCATCTGTTAGGTACAGATCCACATGTAAAGAGATGGGTCCATGTCATCCCTGCCTGATTTTTGGTCAGTGTCAGTCACTAAGGTGCTAGACATGCTGAGAGCTTTGCCTAGCTGTTTTCAAGTTGGATCTAAGAACCTGCTTAATTAGTGAAATCCAATGGGGGCAGTGGTGGTGTAGGACTGGGTAAATTGAGGACACTGTTAAGGCCACCATTTCCTGGGGTCAGATGATGAGCTCTTGCTAACAGTCTCTAGATCTGAATGTCTGTATGGCAGTTGGGAATGCTTGACTCCAGAATTCACTTCCTCCATTGGTCTGACATAGCCCACATTTTTTAAACGACAAGACAAGACATGGTGGAAAGTCTTTCTGATTAGCTGCATTTTTGCCTAAATGGGTGGGTGAAGAATTTCTAGAGTTTGATAGGTTTATCTAGAATGTATCTATCCAATATTATTAGATTTTGTATTGTTATATATGTACTGCCCATAAACATTGTGATGAGCATATTTTAGAAACTGAAAAATACATCAATAATATAGAAATGTCACTTAGGTTTGCTATTGGACCTTTCAGTTGCAAACAGAAAAAAATAAGTCTATTTCTGACTTTTAGGGCCAAATTCTTAGCTGGTGCAAATCAGGACTTCAACAGATCTACTCCAACTATGAATCTGGCCCTAAATTTTTTAGTTGAAAGATTTCAACTCCATTTCACTCAGCAGCTGCTGGGTTCCTCAAGGACTGTGTTTCTGGGACAGCCCCACCATGCAGACTGCTGGGAAGTCAGCTGGCCTGGAAATCTGGAAGCCATGGGGCTCCAGGGAGGTCTGTATGGCAAGGCTACCCCACAGTCACATACTCTGGAAGCCCATTTTAGGGCCTCCAGGCTCCAAGCTCTGTGACATTAACACTCGGAGCTCTGGCATTCCAAGGCTTCCCCAGAACCACATACCCTGGAACCGTGGAGTCCCTGGGTCTAGGGCAATCTGCTTGGTAGAGCTCCCCAGCAGCCCAGCAGGTTTTTAAACAGAAACCTTCATGGCAGACAGGGTTCCCTTGGAATCCTGCCTCTGGTTCAGCAAATGCAACTCACTTTCATGAGAAGTTTCAGATTCAACAACTGGCATTTTCTGACAAAACGCTGTTCCATTGGAAAAATTTTGACCTGCTCTACTCATTAAAGGGATCTAATCTAGAGGTGACAACAGCATGAATAACTGTCTCCATCTGTTTCATAGAGAATGTTACTGTCTATTTGCCAAGTACAGATGAATTCTTGGTCATGGCGGCAATCTGGGCTTCCAGGAGCAGCCAAGAATCTAGTAACACACCTGAATTACGCATGATGTTGCAAACATAGCATTCCCTTCTTACGGCTACTAACAGAAGTTCTATCATCTCTTTTGCACTGTTTTCCCATTGTCACCCACAAAATCAATCTAAAAACAGATGAAGTTGCAGTCTGTAGTGGGAAGAAAAGCTCCAACTTCATGTAGACAGTGGGTTATTTATCTCACCGTGCCAGCCAGTATAATCAGTACAGAATCAAACACAAAAAATAATGGTTAGTTAAGGCTCACGTAGTGTGGGAGGACACAGATCCAATTAATTTTGTGCTTAACACAGTCCTCAATCTGCTCATTTCAGACAGAGATTAGGATACTTTCTGAGATGAAAACTACTGCTGGATCCCTACTAAGCCTTCCTTATCAGAAACTGAACTAGAGACTCCAGTCTCTGTCTCAAACCTCAGAGATAAAGACAGAACAGGGAAAGTTGCCAGTGACAAGACAGATATTGTACTGGAGTGGTAACAGATTCTTTTCCCATATGTTGCTCCAGTTATCATATGCAAAGGACTGAGAACAAAAGTCTGTAAATAAAGCCTTTCTGCACAAAAGGTGTAGCAGCCACAGTGATATACTTGCTTAACTGAGAGTAATCCAGGACCATCAAACATACCTATTCTAGGCAGCATCTTCAGCAACCAAACAATTCTGAATAGCAGCATCTAAAAAGTCAAGGAGACTTGGACACAACTACATGTTGAGGCTCATGACACTAAAGGATCAAATAGCTACCTAGGTAAACTGGGTCTGAATGATTGGCTATTGGTTTGTCTGAGGACCTTAACAGTGTGATCTTCATGTCACAAAGTGTCTTTGTAAGAATGATATAGTGGGGCTCCTCATCCATTGGGTCTCCCTGATCTCCATCTCAAATGTACCAAGTTTGCAAACAAAAACATGTTTGTTTGTTTGTTTCTTTCTTTCTTAATTGCCAGACATACTAACTCACCCCGGGCTCTGGCAATCAAGCTGCGTTCTATCTTGCATACCACCATCAAGTTTTGTAGGCCAAATTAAACGTTCAACTACACCTGAGCAACATCCATGTGTTCAGATTATGCCCTCAGTTACACCTGTGAAAATTCACAGACCATAATGGGGTTGCACAGGTGTCTCTGAGAGCCTAATCTGGTTAGCATAACTTCTGTTACTGGTTATGATGATTAAAATAGATAGAGCCCAGTTTGACTGTGAGAGCACAGGGTGAGTTAGCATGACTAGCAGTTAAGGAAAAGAAAACTCGTCTTTGCATTTGCAAATTGAGCAAATCTGACATGGAAATCAGTGAGACACATCAACCATGGAACCCTGTGATACCATTTTTTAAAGTCACTCCAGAACCACACTTAAAAGAAAACCAAAAAAAAAAAAAAAAACACAAACCAACCAACCAAATTTGTTTACAATAAGTTATTTGCCTCTGGGTGGCTTACAATTATTAAATACTACCTATATTCTCAAAGGGCCTCTTTTCAAGTACAATTCACAGATGGGATTTGTTTTTCTACATTGCTTTCTCTATGCAATACCACTTTGTGGAGTACTATGTAGCATTACAATCCCTTCACTTTAAACTTGTCCTTCCTTTGACACTGCAATATTGTTGACTAGTTTAATTCTCTACAATTTATTGATACAAGGCTTTATACACCCACATAAGGAAGTTGAGTCATAATCTAAAAATTATGGGAGATCCCCAGGGAATGTTTAAGTTTTCTAATAGCAAACATCCACCATTCCATCAAATGAACTGTTATCTTAGCTGATAGTTGTTTCACATTACTTTCAGAAGTGAAATTTTCCCCATGGAAATACATTGCAAATATCTGATAAGAGAACATTTAATTTACTTAATGTTTGAATTTTGAAAACCAGTAATGGTAAGGATTTTGGGGCCTGTGGATTTGTAAGGCTGCTATCCATTTCAACTCCAAAGATTTCAGGAATCCATGTTGAAAGAGCCATCCCCCAATAGGGAAAGAAGCTATACGGTCATTGGTTGGATCCCCTGGTGGCTACTCAGTAGAAGCCACAGACGAACCCTAAGAGGGGCAATGCAGCTTGGAGCCATATTAATTCCCAGATTGACTTTCAGCATGAAAGTCATAAGCAGGGGCCTGGGATGATGCCACAGAATGTAGCACCTCCGTTGCTCCAACCCTGACACTGTGGATCATGTAGAGTTCTCGCTGTATGTGACTCTTCTATTGGGGCATCTACATGGTGCCAGATATATGAGGAATTGTACTCTCCAGATGGCACTGGGTAAAATGGAGGAAGTCAGCAGACAAAGAGTAATGTTCCCTTGCAATTCCATCAACCATTAAGTCAAATTCACTTAAAAAACAATATGTAGGAGTTTGATAGTTTTAAATAGTCCTTTGATTTATAAACCACCCATAGTGCACACTGTATGTAGTAGAATCCAGCTACTGTGAGAATGGGAAAATGGTCTGATTTTAGTTAATTGTTCTTTACTATAACTTTCACCCTATGACTTTAAACATATGCTCTTTTTTTGAAAATAGTCATTAACCTTTCACATGATGTATAACTAGCTTTATCATGCTGGAAAAAAAATTCCACTTTGAGTTCTGAAAAGACGACCCATTGGGAGAGACACAAATGGTAAACCATACCAAAGGACACAAAAAGGCCCATAAAACATCAGTAGGGTTATAAAGGTCTATGGATTTTAATTGCTGTGTGCCATTGGGCCTTTACAAAGCAATCAAGCAGGCAATCTCCAAAGACAGCCCTGCCATAATACATTTAACAATAGAGTTCTCACCCCATCAGCAGACTAGGGTTTATGAAGGTCCCAATAGCAATTAATGACCTTGTATGCCGAGAGAAAAAGACAAAATTACTTAAATTGGCTGCCCTTTTTTGATGCGTAACTTAAGTGAAGGAAGTATAATTTCAGGAGAAGGAATGCAAAAGTTTTGATAAGGTAGACAAAGACTTTTCTTCTTGTTGCTAATGTTCTTGTCTGTGCACGTTTTAAAAAAAGGCACAGAAATCTGCTGTCCTGGTGCTAAGTGAAGGATATTAGTGCTGTGTGTAGTTACCTAAAACAAAATTATATTGGCAGTAGGGAAGGGGAGAAAGATTTAACTATTGTGTAACAATGCAACAGTCCAAATAACAGAACTTTATTCTGCTTGACTGCAAGTTAGAAACGTCTATCCTAATGACATTTAGGTTGGTTTGAAACAGTGAACATAATCAGCAGCAGCAGAAGGTTATGTGGAGAAGATTGTTAATTCTGTGGAATTATAAATGGAAATTCTGTCTTGTTTTTCTCCTCATTGCATACACTGTACAATTCTGTTGATATTTCACATGAGCAGATAAAGCCCCAAATATAGGGTTAAAGGATAGCATGCAAAACAGTAATAAATGCACAAAGATACCCACTGCACTATGAAGATGAGCCAGTCATGTAATTAAAGCAAGAACTGAAGGTAGGGAATTTAAAATGAGAGTAAAAGACCTTGGGAAGGATACCCATGATAACTTTAATACAGTACAGAATTCTAAGTGATACTTCCACATTAGAATTTTCTAAGTGACACATTCACATTACAGAGGAACTGAATGCTGGTTTGTTTTTTCTCCTGAGGTGGGTAAAACATTCAATTTCTAAATGGGGCACTAGAGCCACCTGTGGTAGGAGGGTTAGCCAATAGGTAGATATTCATTTTCATAATGAAATAAAAAAAAATAGATTCTTCAATTATTTGTATCTATTCAGCTACAAGCCACTCCTTTTCTCAAAGCAGAAGTTGGAGCACAGAGTCTGTTTTTAAAGAACTATTGTACATCACAAAGAATCAAGTCTCGGGATGTGACCCTGGTAAGAATGGCTATAAAATTAATAGATTTCTAGAATATTTATTCATTTACATTCTGATCTAGTCCTTGTTTTATGAACATTATTTTTAAGGGCGGGTGAGCCATTTGTAAATAAGATGAATTTTCCCAAATCCTAAATTCAGATGCTTCACTGTCCTGCCGAAGAAGCTTTACATACAAATGCTGTTGCTATTTCTATGCTCAGTTCACAAAAACTTCACTTGCATAAAGATGATGTACTCAGCATCACGCTGGCAGCATTCCAACTAGACTTCATTCTATTCAGGCTGGCTGGGAATGTCACTTTGTCTGCCCATTTAGCTAAGTATCCATCTGTCTTTCCCTTAGCAAATGGTGCCAAATAGTAAGAGGAAAACAGAAAGTTTATATAGTCTATTTATTATATGTATTTATTTAAATTAATATGAAAAGCTGACAGAAAAAAAAATGACGACCAGGGACTATCTTTCCTACTAAAAAACAAACAACAACAACAACAAAAAACAGACTAGCTCTGTTACCAAACCACATTCTATTTTAAATTTAACAATCTAATTTGATTGCAGCCTACAAGATTTCTTTTCCCCAGTCTTTACAGAGCAAGAGTTGCATTTCAAATCAGATTGGGTACAGCTAATAATGAACTTGTTTGTTTAAAGTCTGTACAAAGATCTTAAGTTTACATTTGTGAGGTATGTGGGAGAAAGAAGGAGAATAAAGTCTCACTTCCCTGCTCCTGCTCTCACTTGGTTGTAGGCAGAGAGGAAAGTCTAGGTGTTAACCCCCCATTTCTCTCCCCCTGCAAAAAAATAGTTTATTAAAAGTTCACAAAGACACTGGAGTTGCATAAGCTATGGAATGGAGTCTTAATTCACTGAACTGGAACTAGCAACAGAGGATCCTGTGGCACCTTTAAGTCTAACAGAAGTATTGAAGCATAAGGTTTCGTGGGTGAATGCCTACTTCGTCAGACGCAACTACTACGTAACAGGCCTCATTTGAAAGAGCATAAGAATGCCCATACTGGGTCAGACCAAAAGTCCATTTAGCCCAGTATCCTGTCTTTCGACAGTGGCCAATGCCAGAGGGAATGAACAGAACAGGTAATCATCAAGTGATCCATCCCCTGTTAGCCATTCCCAGCTTCTGGCAAACAGAGGCTAGGGACACCATCACTGACCATCCTGGCTAATAGCCATTGATGGACCTATTCTCCATGAACTTATCTAGTTCCTTTTTTAACCCTGTTATAGTCTTGGCCTTCACAATATCCTCTGGCAAGGAGGTCCACACGTTGACTGTGCGTTGTGTGAAGAAATACTTCCTTTTGTTTGTTTTAAACCTGCTGCCTATTAATTTCATTTGGTGGCTGCTAGTTCCTGTGTTATGAGAAGGAGTAAATAACACTTCCTTATTTACTTTTCCCACACAAGTCATGATTTTATAGACCTCTATCATATTCCTCCCCCCTTTTTCCAAACTGAAAAGTCCCAATCTTATTAATCTCTCCTCATATGGCAGCTGTTCTATATCCCTAATCATTTTTGTTGCCCTTTTCTGAACCTTTTCCAATATATCTTTTTTGAAATGGGGCAACCACATCTGCACACAGTATTCAAGATGTGGGTGTACCACGAATTTATTTGGAAGCAATATGATATTTTCTGTCTTATTATCTAACCCTTTCTTAATTATTCCCAACATTCTGTTCGCTTTTTGAACTGTCACTGCACATTGAGTGAATGTTTTCAGAGAACTATCCACAATGACTCCAAGATCTCCTTCTTGAGTGGTAACAGATAATTTAAATCCCATAATTTGATATGTATAGTTGGGATTATGTTTTCCAATGTGCATTATTTTGCATTTATCAACATTGAATTTCATCTGCCATTTTGTTGCCCAGTCACCCAGTTTTGAGAGATCCTTTTGTAGCTCTTTGCAGTCTGCCTGGGACTTAACTCTCTTGAGTTGGATCAAATCTCATAATCTCAGCTCCGTTCTAGAGGGATGAAGAACTAGGAAGAGTTATCCTTGCTTTCACTCACCCTGTTTCGGAAAGTCATTTGCTAGAATCCTTGACGTACTGAGGAAATTAGCAGTGTGGATGTATAGGCATCATTTCTTATAATGAGACAGAGAACGTACATTTCTCATGGCTACCAAAAATCTTCAAAGGAAGAGGGTTCAGAAACCCCACTGAGGACAAAAATGACTAAAAGAAGTAAAGATCCATTACCACAAGTGAGATTGTCAGGATTGAGCACTAAAATAGTAAGGTACTGTACACATAGTTTGCCAGCTATTTATTACAAGGTAAAATAAATGTTAAGTGCCAAAATGTAGAGCAAGTAAAGCAGCCTCTAACAGGCAGGGGACATAGAATGAATATATATTATACACAGGACTGAAACACTACATGGCTTCTCGCATTTGTTGAAAACAAATACCACCACTTTGCAATTGGAAACATGTTGGATGGGGAGTCTCTGATGATTGATGAGCTAAACATCTTTCTGTCAATAAAATACTTAGTTAGAGAAAGCATACAGATGCAAAACGTTGCCCAAATGGAATTGAAATGCATACTGAAGAAAAAAAGATGTATGGAGAATTACAAGAGACACTGAGAGGAAGATACAGTAGCACTTTACAGGTAGTACTCAAAATGAAAAATATTTAAGGGGCTGGGGGGGAGAGAAGAATCTTAAGGAGTGACTTTCACACTGGGCCCAACTGGAAATAAAAATCCATTACCCTAACTTGTCATAAAAAAGAAAACTTTCTAAGTAATGAAGAACCTATAAATGGAATGCAGACATTTTTCACTTAAAATCTCATGAAAATAAGATCTGTACTGTTTCACGGATATGCTTATAGTGTTGATCTCCTGACAGACTTTTAATAGCAGAGTAGAACTGAATTATTTGTCAACCACTTCTGTAGCAAAGGACTCTGATATTGTTAACATTGGGGCCCATGTTTTGGGCTCCAATGCAGAAAAATGCTTAAGTACATGCTTAATTTTCTCTACACAGTTTAGTGAAAGTTCTTATTCCTGTATCTTCATCACTGCAATATCTGAGCACCTTTCCACAGTGCAGAGGAAATGTTAGGGGAATCCAAGCCTGCCCACCCACCCTCCCCCACTCCCTCTCTCTCCTCTCCTCTGGGTTCCAATCTAGGGACCTTGTGTTAGACAGTTAAGGACTGCTTTTCCTATCCCTTGCCACTTCCCTAGGCTGCTCCTACCTTTTCTTGTTCTTTAGCATCTCTCCCTGGACAGCAGATTCCTCCTGCTACTCTGTGGTTCAGTTACCTCATGGAGCTACCCCTTCTCTCCTTTGGGCAGGAGTTTTCAGGCCTTTCTCCTGAAGCTATGCTGCATCTCTATCAGTTACTCCATGTCTGCTTGAGACAGTAGTTCCCCCAGCTCCTCATCTGCAGCTGGGTTCTCATTCAGGTCAGCTGCAGACCCTTAGCCAGTTTCTCCTCAATCAGGCCTTTTACATTTATACTTAGAGAATTGAGCAGGCAAACCTTCTCCTGATGCTGTATAGACTTACTATGCAGGAAAAGGTAGCATATACACCTCTACCTCGATATAAAGCTGTCCTCGGGAGCCAAAAAACCTTACCGTGTTATAGGTGAAACCACATTATATTGAACTTGCTTTGATCCACTATAGTGCACAGCTCTGCCCCCGTGGAGCACTGCTTTACCACGTTATCATCGAATTCGTGTTATATCGGGTCGCGTTATATCGGGGTAGAGGTGTAGATGTTGGTTGCCTTACCCAGCTCCTCCCTTCTTGAAAAGGTAAGAGGGGAGCTTTGCCCCACTGTGACATTTTGATGCTCAACCCAGATCAGTAAGAGGTTGGGTCACTGCCCCCTGCAACTGTGGGTGGCTTAAAAATTACGCTGCTATGGCTCAGGGACCTGACACCAACAGCTAGTATAAAAGCATGCAGGTCACACCCTTACTTCCACCACCCAGTTACTGTTTGAAGAATGACCCCAACACTTCCCCATTCCTGAATGTTCCCAAAACTGTCTGCCCTGTAGTGTCCAGTCCTATCTTGGAATAAACACAGTTCTCTGCTCCTTTAAACAAACAGGCACAGCAACTTGTTTTCTTGACTGGAGTTCACAATCACTTCAAGTCAACTGGGTTGTCTTAGATAAAAAGTAAAAAGTTTATTCAACCAAAAAAAGAGAGGTTTTAAGTGAGTTCAAGTGTAAGGAATAATGATGGAAAGAGTTACAAACAAACAAAAGTAAACAATATGCTTTCTAATGGCTAAAATCTAACTTAACAAGCTACACTCTCCGTTCAAGGTAGTTTCCTCCCCAATCTCCCTTTCCAACAATAGCTAACTAGCTCTTAGTCAGGATCCCACCCCCCCAATCCAAGACGCTGGTTTTCTTGTCTCCTCAGATGAAGAATAATTTAGGTGTTCTCCACCCCTCCCTTTTATAGGCCAGTGAAAGTTTGAAAAGTTCATTGACCCTGCTTCAAGAGACAGAAAGGCTTCTTAGAGGTGGCATCTCTATCCTGCATTAAGATTGTTAAGTGACCACCTTTTCACCACATGGTCTCCTGATGGCTTTGTTTGCCTGGTGTGCAAATGTGCTTTTCTTTGTCTTTGGTCACACCTTTCTCAACTTACTTACATGGGAGACACATTCAAGCTGGTGGAACTGTAATCCTTTGTCTGGAAATATGTGTTTATCAGCTCCCCCTGACTTGCCTGGTTTAAACACATTTTAGTCATAATTCCACCACTTGTATATAATCCTGGTTGGGTTGACTGTACATGAATATGAATGTTAATGATTATTGAGCTATTAATTTTCTAATGACATATCACATGGCACCTTTTAGATACAGATTATAACACTAGCAAGTTGGGATACATTGTGATAGGCCAGCTGAAACTCACCACTAGATACCAGGGAGCCCCTTGTCTTCTGGCATAGGGATGCTCTTAGGGTCACTCCCACCCACTCTGCAGTGCCCCTGGTCTGAGACCCTTAAAGGAAAAGTACTACTTACTCTCAGAACTGCTTCCTGTCTATCCATATCCCCTATTTCCCAGATCACACTTCCCCAACACTTAAAGGGCCAATATTATGGGACCCGGGGGGGGGGGGGGGGCGCGGGGGGGGGGGGCAGGCTGATCCCTAGACATTACCATCCTTAAAGAGCACCCTAACCCTGTCAGAGGCCTCCTTGGTTTAAACAGAAGATTTCTCCTCATAAAGCATTTTCCATGAGAGGTCCTTGACTCTAGCATTCCTTGTCCTCCAACTTTGTGCAAAAACCAAAGTTATGGTCAAGGCACATTTCAAACCTTTCTGTTTCTCAGGGGAGGGCAATAGCAGCAGAACAATGGTGCTCTGAAGTTTGGGGGGGAATTTATTTGCCCAGTTGCTCTGATTTTATGTGTTGATTACATGATCCAACAGTCTTTCTGTATTAATTATTATTATTATTATTTGGGCTTTGTGTGATTGTTATCTTTTAATTGATATCAGGGCACTTAAAGTTCTTATGCAGAGAGGCTTGTTGTAATTTGGAATAGAAATAAATAAATAAATAAATAGACAGGCTAGATCTACACTCGGGGGGGATCAATTTAAGATACACAAATTCAGCTACGCAAATAGCGTAGCTGAATTCGACGTAGCCTATTCGACTTACCCCGCTGTGAGGATGGCGGCAAATCGACTGCCGCGGCTCCCCCATTGACGGCGCTTACTCCTCCTGACAAGGTGGGAGAACGCGCGTTGATTCAGGGATCGATTTATCGGTCTAGATGAGACGCGATAAATCGATCCCCAAGAGATCGATTTCTACCTGCCGATCTGGGCGGGTAGTGTAGACTAGCCCTAACTCTCTAAGTGGGTATGTTTACCTAATTTTGAACATGAAATTGTGGTAATTCTGCAAGCAAATGTTAGTGTTTTATCCCTTTTTGGCTTCCAGACCCCATTTTAAAAGTGTTTCAGTCTATTTTCTAGGATTCTAAGACAAGTGACAGTCTTTTGGATTAATTCTACCCAAACAATGATTTTTCCCATCTGACAGTGCTGTTCACAGAGGATAAATAAAGCAATAATATACTGCGTAATGGTAAAACTATGGGGTAACAAAAAAGAACATAGAGACAGAAATCCTGCCCACAGCCAAATCTATGATTTTCTAAAATAGAAGAATGGGATATCTAGTAAGTTGCTGGTAGAACTTGTCAGAAACTTTTTGACAAATGATTTTTTGTTGAAATATGGTGTTTTGTCAAAGCCAAAACATTTCACAGAGACCTAATGGTTTTGATGAAGTTTGAGATACACTGAGAGAGGGACTCACACTCTATAGCGTGGTGGTTAGGGCACTGGTATGAGAGACCCAGGTTTGAGTTCGTGCTTTGCTTGATTCAGAGTGATCTGGGAGGAAAACCTCTGCACTGAGCCAGGCAGAGCAGTGACTGATCCTGAGTCTCCCACATCCAGTACTGTAACCACCAGGCTACACATACACACCGACCTTCACAACCATCTTCCCACATTGAGTTTGTGTCTGAAAAGGATATTTCAATACAATTCCATTTTTGCCAAAAGTTCATAAGGTTTTGTGGGGAGGTTTCCCAATGCAGAATGAAAACAAATTTCAAAACCTCAGAAGTTGTCATATAATGGAATTGCAACCCTTCAGTCAACTCTAGCTGCTGGTTCCCTTGTGCTGTGCCAGGTGCCCACAAAAAATGGCATTTGTGTATGAGCAGTTCTTCCAAAGGGCAGATTTCAGCTCTGAGACTTCATTCCAAGATCAAAGAGAGAAAGATGGATTGCAAGAGGAAAAAAAATCCTTTATAAATATATTTGATAGATGATAAAAAAAATTCTGAACATGTAAAAAGATAGGAAGCAAACTTTTCAAAAGCACCTAAGTCACTTAGGAGCCAAAGTTCCATTGAAAGTGGATAGGACTTGGGGTCCTAAGTGACTTAGGAACTTTTGAATATTTTGTCCAAGGGCTTTATTCTGCTCCTATTGTAGTAAATCACAAAACTCATGTTGACTTTAGTGAGAACAGGTTTGGATCTGAGGGCTAGTTTACACACACTGTTTGTACCTCTTCTAACAGTGGTGACCAAACGTACTGACCCTCTGTACCACATATGACAATCTTCAGATGTTCGAGAGCTGCGGTGCACCTGCTGTGGCTTGGAGCTTCAGCCCTATGGGAGGTGCCTGCTGGAGCTCAAGTTTTCAGCCCCGTGGCAGGGTGGTGGGGCTAGAGCAGTGGTGGACAACCTGTGGCCCGCGGGCCGCACGCAGCCCATCAGGGTAATCCGCTGGCACGCTGAGAGACAGTGTTTACATTGACCATCTGCAGGCACCGCCACCCGCAGGTCCTAGTGTCCGTGGTTCGCCATTCCCAGCCAATAGGAGCTGCGGGAAGCAGCGGTCAGCACATTGCCCACCACTGGGCTAGAAGCTTCTGGCCTGTGGGGAGGGAGGTCTCAGGACTTCGGTTCCATGAGAGGCACCTGCTGGGGCTCAGGGCTTCAACTCTACTCCTGCTGAAGCCCCAAGCCCTGGCAGGTGCACCCTGTGGGGCTGAAGCCCCAAGCAGAAGCCAAAGGTGATGTATGGGGGGTCACCATGTGCTCCTCCCCCCCCCGATTTTTGCCAGGATTTGCTGGCCTTGCTTGGTCACATGGTGCAGCCGGGCCCCTGTCCTGCAGGGCAGATGCTGGAGCTGGCAAGCTGGGAGCTGCAGGGAAAGCTGCTGCTTTTGTTGCCACCTCTCCCTGTAGAGCTAAAGCAGCGGCCCCTCCCCTGCAGCTCCCAGCTGTTTGCTGCTGCCTCTCCACGTGGAGCTAGCACCTTGGAGCTGCAGGGGGGGCTACTGAGGGTAATAGGGGGGCATGCCTGGGTGGGCATGACACAAGCTGTTGGGGGGCAAAACTTTAAATTGTTCCCCCTCTCCCCCTCAGCAGGCACTAGTCATCTCTGAAGTGCCTAGTCCCACTTCCCCACGCACTTTAACTGTAAAAGAGCTACCTGTAGCTTGTGAGCCGTGGTTTGGCAACCTCTGCTCTAGAACTATATTGGTTCCCCTAATGTGGATACAGTTGTGCCGGAATAAAGAATTGCATTGGCATACTTTATTCAGATTGGTTTTAATACTGTAACTTTGAAATATGCTGTATTTGAAAGTTTCTCCTTGCCTATGTTTAGATCACAGCAACTCGGGCTATTTCATACTGTATTCATTCTGCTTCACAGTACGAGAATTGTAAACAATTTTAGATTTTCAGCATAGCCCTCTTAGAGTAGTTCATGCTGAGAAAATAATTCAGACAGAACAATTTATGACAATCTGTGTTTTAAGATGTGTTGCCAATCTCAGATACCAAACCACTTGTATTCTGAGCTTTCTTCCATTGTTCACATATAATTCAGACAATTATGAAGAAACTTCAGAGTATTAGTGCAGCCATTTATTTCAATATTTTTTCATGTGAACTAGCAATTTTAATTAATCCATACTATGAGAAGAAAGGATTATGTTTGGAAAATTACTGGTCAAGTGGAACATGTGTAGCATCAAATTTTACAAAAGGTTTACGGGCAGGACCTTGACTATGATTTGAATAAATATTTGCTGGGGGCAACACTGTTTCCAAAAAACAGTGGTAACAAATGCGTGAGCTGTGCTGTCTCTCCTCAGTGTATCCCACTTTGCCAGAAATTAAATGCACAAAAAGGCTCAAAACTGAAATTCCTTTGTTGTGACTGACAGTATTACTGCTGGAGAATGTAGGTCTCAGCAACCAGGGAGCCCACATGGATTCACCTAGCTTAGCCTGAGGCATCTTGTGTAGTTGAGTTACCCACTCAAAGATAATTTATAGCTGCATTTTTCAGTTTTGTTCTCAACTTGTTACTGCTGCCTAATTGTCCTTTTGATTTCTTTGCATTTAATAAACTGGGGGTTTGAGTCCCCTCCCTCCGCCCCTCGCCCCCCATTCGTTGTACTTCCCAAGTTTCTCTACACTGGGCCTTTTGTCTGCTGGGCTGTTACCTGTCATATTAACTATATTTTTCACAAATTATTTGAAATGCAGATTCCAAACACACGTTCAGAGTGCATTGTGGATGTAAAACTATTTACTTTGATTATTTTTTGCTTACCGTCCTACATTTTAACCTTGTGTAATCTATTGCCATCAAACACTGTTGAGATAATGTCCTTCCTAGAGTCCAGTATGTCTCTCCAGGCACAGAATATCTTTTTTCTATTGTCACGTCCTTTTAAGATACTCTGATATTTTCCTTCCGTAGTCTTCTGTATCTTCAGGCTCTGATTTCTTTCCCTAACAATTTTTGTTCCACATGTTCTTACCTTCCTTCTTTAAGCCAAGAGCTTCCTCCTCAGGGTCTGAATAATGCACTTATCTCAGATCCCACTTTCAGACCCAAGGCTGCTTATTGATATATTTACTAACTTTTACAATTGTTATAGCATATTTTTGAACTCAAGAATAGTTATGTGAGCTTTAGGACAATATTCTGAGAAATCTTTTTTTCCATCTTATATACATGTAAAAGTACAGGACTGTAGTCTTGGGAAAGTATACAGAGCTATCTAACTTAGCAATATAGAAGCTATTTTTGAATGATATGGCATATGTAATTTATGGGTGGGCAATATTAGAGTGTTTAGACATGGCTTCTGTGATGCTGTTACCTTGGCTGCTACCATGCCAGGCAACAGGATTTTGTGAACAGTTCTTACTGAACCAATTCCTGTCTGCCGGTGAATAGCCATGTGTGTGTGTGGCGGGGGGTGGGGGGTGGGAAGCAGGCATGAGTGTGCACGTATATTAAACCATACAAAAATGGAAGGGAGTAGGGGACAAAGGTTTATGGGGCCAGTGGGGCTGTAGGAGGCATGTGGAAGAGGGAGGCTAATCAGGCGGTCATACCAGGGAACACGCCTCCATGGAGGCAATATGGGTTATGCACAGTGGGTATGGGCGGGTGGAGGGGGCGTGGGGATTATCATCTGGGATTTTCACAACATCACCAGATGTGTTCAGATTTGCATAAGGGGACACAGGTAATGGAGAAAAACGTTTCCATGAGGCTCTCCATACCATGCCCCCAAGCTCACAGAAGCCCATCTGCCACAACTGGAAAGAGATCTCTGCTGGGAGGCTAGTTCCAAACCCTGTAAGTATTCTAGTGAATATCCATTTGAGCATTAATGTAACATTAATTCTATCAATAGCTTGTACCACACTGATGTAGGAGAAAGCAGCCAAAGACAGCAAAATTTCCTAGGAGTTATGTTGCCATGCAAGAATGGGGGAAATGCAGATTATCACAGACCTCCATACAGGTACTAAGAGGTACCCACGGAACCCTAGGTTCTTCATACTTGGAGACTCATATCCAAAGCCTTCAATCCCTTCCAGTTGAGGTGAGCACTAGAAGGAAATCTGTGAGCCACATATAACTTATTAGCTCATATTCTCCATCCTGCAGATTCTTACAAGAGGAAATATGACTCAAAGTCTTATGTTTCTTTTAAAATATATACTTTATGGATAACATGGGTCAGCCACCCAAGACGGAATCCCCACAGCTATACCACAAATACCAGCAGCGTGACCACTGAAATCTAGGCCACCACAGAGACACAAATGCACCAGCTGGAGCATTTGACATGAAACAGCAATGAAATATTGAAGGCATATGGTGATTTCATCTCTTTACAAATGAGATCAGGAAATGGACCATCCAGCCTCCAATGTCTTGCCAAGTGACTCAACACCAACTCAGGGGCTTGGCCATCCACTGTGTATCCCAGAGTCCATACCAGCCCACCAGCTTTACACATTTGATCCAGCATAAGCTGGATGGAGAAGCCCTTGTGTATGGCCTTGAACATGCTGGGGGGATGGCATAGCTTCTGACCTTGCCCGCCTCAGCTTTAATATAGAGCAGGCCACAACATTGGCATGAGACTGTGCTCTCTGGAAATGGGTGATCCAAAGTGTGCACGCTATGCTCCACAAACAGGAGAATTAATGAATGAATGATAATGTATATTTTTGTTCATTCTCCCATAACGCCAAAATAAATGAAATGATTTTTCTCAGTCTTTCCAACAAAAACAGCAATTGCTTCTGATCTCAACCCAGCTGCTGAACACTTCAGTTCCAATGGAGAATATTTCAGATAATGAAGAAAGAATGAAAAAAGGATGTTATAATGAAAACCCATATGTAAATTTACTACAGTGTTTGTTGTAGCCCGTGAGAAAAATATAATTCCTAGTTTCTCAAAGATGTTAAAAATCAAATATTTGTTCCCTTTATAATCACATGTATACTGACTTAAATGAATCATTTGTGATTTTTGAAATTCATTTGGGCAAGTAAATAGAAACGTTACTCCACATGCTTAATTCTGTTTTTTAATTCTATTTTAATCAAATATTCATCCATTCTAATTTTTATATATCCAAAATTATTGAAAAGTATGAATGATAAATTCAAGTATAAAATCCAAAGTGTTAATTTATATAATAATTCACCTATTTGTTTTTAATTCCATAAGCTGTGGGGATCTTGGAAAGCTCTGAAGATTTACAATAAAAACATAGCTACATCAGTAAATTTTCAATAAATGACATCTTTATTAAAAAGTTAATCAAAGGAATTTATTTACTTTTTATACTCATATTGTACAGTGTATGCAATAAGGGAATTCAGAAAGAATGATTGGTCAGACTTGTATCGGGAATTGAATGTTGTGACATACGGTATGTTATTGGGAAGACAAATTTCCCTAATTTGCCATAAGGACTCAGTTTTCACCTACCTTATAACTGTGGTGTCAGAGACATTGATGAGGTAAGATAGGTGCAAACAAAAGAATGGTTTGGAGTTTGATTCTGCTCTCACTGAATTCAGTTAAAGTTTTGCCATTGTTTTCAGTGGATGCAGGATCAGGGCTTGGGATATATTAGCAAATATTTGTTTATTTAAGCCCCAATACTGCAAATGGCTCTGTGCTGGAGAAGCTCCTTTGAAATCAGTTGGGCTTGGTAGGTGGCAAGGATCTGCCAATGGGGAGCAAGCTGTAGGTTGGGACCTTAGAAAGTAAGTTATGTCACATGACATTTGAAAAGTAATTTCACTAGATTTGCAAAAATATTTTTGATTTAGCCAATGGACTCATGGACATAGGTCAAATCCAAGTGAATAATTGATAAAGGATCTCCATCCAGGCTATAGCCAGGTAAACAAAGTAATTATTTTACACGTGCTAAGACATGTATTAATTTACATGGATAAAGGACAGTAGTATTACTTATTAATGTCAAAAGTTACTTATTTGTACTTATATATAATGAAATAAATATATTTTATGTAATTGGTGTCTGAATGTATAGATCCAGTTACATAATGCATTCATGATATACATAGCCCATTGCTAAACCCACAGTACAGATTCATCCCTTATCCTCCATTTTAAACACATAGACACATACGCCTCTGGAATTCTCTACTCTTTTTTTGTTTGGGAAGAGGGAAAGAGAAAGAACTGAGTTAATTTAGTGCTCAGTTGTGAAAGGTGTTCAACTAGCACCCCTAGAGAGAGTGAAATCCTCTATTTGTTCAGTGAACAAGTACAAGAGAAGGGGAAGTGATTGTGTAAGCATTAACTCATTGACTCCACAAGATGCTTTGCTTAGTGGGGCCATCCAGAGGACTGAGAATCTAGCTCAATCTCCAGGACCCAATTTTTTAGCCTCTCTGCTTACACTACAACAAGAGAACCCTGTTGTGATGATGGTTTTTGTGCTTTGGGCACCTGACTATTAAGGGACAGAGCCCACTGAGGTCAAGGGAAAAATTGAGACCACTAATTTTTAGCCCTCACCAAACAGTTGCCATATCATTTCTGCTTTTACAAATACAGATATCTTTAAAAATTATATAGTTACAAGCTCAGTCTACCATTGTAAAAAAATGATTTGTTGAGGAGAACGTGAGCCTGCCAACTATTTAAGAAAGTGCATCGACTAACACAGTGTAGATTTTTTTTTTTTTTTTGCTGTTGCCATTGAAAAACAGGCTTAACATTTATTATTTTGGCAGCTGCAAATAGCTTTGTTTTACCACCCGGGCATTGCAGGCTAAAAATGTGATGTCTGTTAGGCCCACTTACTTTTTGTATATTGTGAAAAAGGATAAACTCACAAAATAATGTAATTACATGTCCTTCTTTTCTTTTGTTATTCTCCTAATTCCCACACAATGTAGACCTGGTCCAAGGGAGGTCTCAGCAGGCTCCAACTTATTTGATTTCTGCCATGCAGTGGAATAAACTTGTATCACTGTATCCAAAAATTCTACTATTTTCATTTATTTTACCCTCCCAGATATGTAGATATGCAGTTAAATACACACACCTTGCTAGCTCCTCATTGAAGAGGCTCTTTTATGTGCAAACCGTCATTAATGATTGACTGAATACCTGTGTTAAACAGCAGAATATGCAAAATCTGTTGCCGGATATTTCAACAGTTTTCTTCTGACAACTGATCAAAATATAGCTGCAGGAATCTACATCCATCTTAGGTCACTGGTTCCCAGCACAACTGTTAGAATGTAGAAAATTCAATTAGATAGGCATTTGTATTAGAGAATAAAACAAACCTTTAAACCAAATGTGATGCATCATGTTGACATAACAAATGTGGACATTAATTAAAGAGCAGCAGAATCCAGCAGAGAAGTTTGCCCTCCATCTGCTTGACCTGAGGTAATAACAATGTTCCTTTAACAAGAACTGACAGATTTTCTTGTGTTTGTCTTGAATCACTGAAGTCGCCACCCTTGGTATGAATAACCATAACCATATGTGTGACATCACACACAACAGGCAGGCCACAATTAACTACTCTTTTATTTTGCTTTGTTCCTTTTCATTTATTTTTATTCTCCTGGGATACGTGGGATCTCTATCTTTCTGCATCATTTATATTAAATACTATGACGTTATGGCCTGGGTTCAGATCTAGCCTGCCTCTCCCCATCTCCCTTCATAAAAGTCTAAGTGGTTCAGACTGTGAGTTTGGATTGGACTGATAGCTAATTTGCATGTTTGTGTTTTATTGGTCAGGTTCAAGAAACCTGGTGCAGATAGTAAATTATACCTTGTTGCTCCTACCAAATCCCATGGACCTAAGGGATCATTCACCCCCGGCTGTTCCTGTCACCACCCTCATTGGATTTTCTGATACAGAGGGAGGAATTTTTAAACTTCCCCATTAAGCGCTTTCCTGGTGGGAATCATTGAGAGAAAGCACCTAGAGCACTGTTCCTACACCCACTAGAGTCAAGGGCAAAACTCAAATTGACTTAAGTGGTGCAAGATCAGGAGCCAAGTAGGTTTTTTTATGTCAGGGACCTGCAACAAGGTTTAGTCTTGTGGAAGCTAAGGTAAACTTATTGAGTTATTATTAATGCTAAGAGTATGGTAAGTACCTTACATTATTGCATGAAAACAGGGTCCCTAGGGCCTAATTCTGAGTTCAACTCAGCCCCTTTACACTCCTCTGGATGTGTAAAATGGCTTTAAAGGTGGGTTTACATGTCATTTACAGTGACCCCAAGGGCTCCCTTCTAGACCCACAACTACGCAATGGAGCCTTAGTGTAAATGAGAAATAGGCCCTGGATATCCAAGATGAATTTGGTCAAAGGCAATAAGGAAATCCAACAAATGTAATTAGATAACTACCATGTGTTCAGAATAGATATTCTAGCATTTCACTATTGTTTAAGTATAAGAAAGTGCAACTGCTCCACTACAATAGTTAAATGAGTGTGATGCAAACATAACTCAAAACAGTAAATATAAAAATGCAGCCCCATCCCCTTTCTATTACTCTTGTTATTACCAAAGTACATGGTAAAGCACAAATGCAGTAGTGGTAACAGTTTACTTGTACCATAAGAAGTGTGTGATGTTTACTTGTACAATAGACACTTGTAGTGTCCAATAAATAACAAACTGATGGTATCTTCCAGAACTGAAATAGAACTATTTAAATTTGTGCACATACTCATTAGATAATCAGGAAAGCTGTTTTCTCCCCTGTCTCATTATGCACTAAACATCAAATGAGTTCCACTAGAAATAGGCCCCCAAGGGGCTACTTGCTTTGTCACAATACAGTATGTAATGCCTCCCCGAAAGGAGAGTTAATTCTCTCGGTCGATTTAAAAAAAAAAAAAAAAAAAAATCTGTTTTTCCCCCCATTGGAATTGTTGCTTCACTGTAATAAAAAACATTCCTTATAATTATCTAAGTTCCTCAAGCTGCCTTTGCTGACCCACATGATGAAAGTGCAGCCTCACAGTTCAGGAAAATAAATCCAAAGATTATAAACATGCAGCAAAATTCATGAGAAAGTTTTGAACTCATGGCACACTTCTATGAAAGCAGATGGATGATGTGTAAGACTTTTAAAAGAATTTGTTGTTAAACTTCTTACTCCTTTCCTTCTCACTCCTAACCACTAAGTCAAGGGCAATGATTTAAGGCTAAAGCAACACCCAAGAGTGTTAGGAAGCCTGAACACTGCTGACTTTCCCCCATAATCATGGTGCAAAATAAGTATGCAAATACCATCCTCTAGAGGGCAACAATCATATTGAAAGACATTTCAGTTTCAGAGCTCACTGTGGAGGTTCCTAATTCATTATGATTGAGCTATAGACCTCTAAACAAACATTGCACACAGTCTCCACTGTTATATTCCAATAGAAAGTGAATATGAGATTATGCTTCTGGGTATTCTAAAGTCAATTTTTTCCCTTTAATGTTAACCCTAAAGATAATGTCTTTTTGTTACATATTTTGTTTCAGGAATTCTTCATGTTGGTTTCCAGATCTTTGTATTGAAAATTTCCTTTCTCTCTTCCTCAGTCTTTGGTTTCCCTGTCCCTTTTTGGGGAGAGAAAGGACAAATGGGCAAGCACACTTTTACATTGCTCCTTTTACACTCTAATGTTGCTATTAGTGTCCTTAACTTTTCCTGAGAGCTGGTTAGGCTTCTAAACCTCCCCTTCTTACAGTATAAATTATTAAATCTTTAGAGAATTTCTTGGAAGCAAAAGAGAAATAGTATCCCATTTCTACGTGTTTTGGTACAACATTACATAGGAAATTAAAACATTCTTTTTGTTGCTGGAATTGGCTGAGGAACAGACAGCATTTTTCTTGGTCTGGAACTCTGATGTCAATATGAGTTAAAATATTCTCTCCCTCTCCCTGATCGCTGCTGCTTCTGCCTGTCTCCTTATAAAGATTATGCTTATGCTAGTAAATGAAGAAAGGAATTAGTGATGCTCCTCTCATTTCCTGTCTTCCCACAGATGGTGATAAATTCAAATTCAGACTCCATTAAACCTGAGTAGAGAAACCCAGCAGGTGGCTACACTAATGGAAAATCCTGGCTTTGGAATAATGGGAATTACAACCGACAGCTCTTCTACACCACAAAAAAGATGATATATTCCTATTGACAGTATTGCATTTGAGTCCAGAAGGCTGATCTGATAGTTCAGGCCTGGCACAAGGGAAACTAAAAGCCCCATGGGTATTTTTCTTGGCCACACCACTGTAATTTTTGTCATCTGAACCTTCTATTACAATTCATTGTACAAATCTCATATAAGTTGGAGAGGGGAAAAAACGTTCTTCATTTGGCCTACAGGCATACATTTGTTCTTTCTTCTTGGTTTAAAGGACAAATAAAGGTTGACACACAACAGCATTTCCAGCCACTTCTGTATTTTTAATGCTGACATTCTTGGCCCAAGTGCTTTTAGTGTTTCCAGACAAGCCCATCTGAGAGAGTTTGTGTTAAAAAGATGCATAGATTGCCCTGGAGGTGTAATGCCTGATGTTCTGCTATAATTTCTGCAGGAATACTGTATTTGTGAGAGTATTTTTTCCCTCTGGACTTCCCCCTTTCCCTCCCCCCCAAATATAGGTACAGTATTTGCAACAGAGACATTCAGTCAAAACTAATTTGAAAAATCATCTGGGCACTCCAATATTTAGAATCTCATATCTGAACTATTCTTTGGAGTTTCATAAAATATAGGAAAATTGTTATAATTTATGTACATTTTCGTACTCTACCTCTTTCAGCAATTTTTATATACCATGTCCCAATAATTTCTCTTAATATATTTTTGTAACAGTTTTAACACCGAGTTAATAATATAAGGGATGCATGCATTGATTCAAAATAAAAAAAAACAAAGGTTTTTATTCCCTCCATTGCTTACAAAATTTCTCATAGTTTACAGAATTAATTGTAAGACTCTTTGTCCAAGGAAATCATATTTATAACAATTTTAAAAAATTCTTACAAACTACACAAGAACATAAAATTAATGCTCTGAAACATACTCTAGGGATCCATTTAAATCTTTTTCAGTTATTATTCTAGTGTAGTCCTGTAACGCTATATGGCAAGTTTCCTATCCTGAGCTAAATATTCCTACAATATAGTATTTGGAATATTTTCAGTGACATCTATGACATTTATTATTTATAAGAAATAAAGATAAATAAAGGTCACAGCATAGAACATTTCAGATGACACCATTATAATGCTATTTCCAATCACACTGGAATTTTGCTGTAATGTAGGACATGACTATTCATTTAACCAAATGTTTGTATAGAAATATTCATAATCTATTGATGTGAATTAAAATGATTTTTTTTTAGTTTATTTATTTTTAATATCATACAAAGCGATTTGCTTCACTTTCATCTGTTCTTGCTAAGAACATATCAAAATAACTTTCTAGTTTTGTTTCATAGGGCCAGGCATTTAATTTTGCGTACGTGTGTTCTGACTGCAAAATTGGATTAGTCTCTATATTCAAGTACAAAATTTCTCTTTTTGCAGCCTATTTAGTGCTTGCAACTGTCCTTCTTTACCACCTAAACTACTACCTTTTTACATTTTCATTCCTGACAATTAGTTCCCATCTTTTATTATTGCCAAAATACAGTATTTTCCTTCAATTCCTTTTCTCTTCAGCTCAATCAAGTATAGTTATTTCTAGCTGCAAAGAGGGTTATAGGTGAAAATTTGCCTCAGAACTTGTTTTGCTAGCTGGTATTTCATCCATAACCTTCTTTCCTCCTGAAATGTACATATATTGCTCCTACACAACACTGATTTGGTGGCTTAACAAAGAGAAAAATATAATAATAATCGGTTACATAACATTATGTAAGGGGTCAAAGATCAACACTTTTCTTTAACAGTCTAAATAAAAACATGCATGCATAATGGCATCAGGGTTGAAAAAAAAAAAACATTCTGATGTGACCTCTTTCTACTTTACTAAGAAATACAATTTTTAAGTAAAGTATATTCTGAATCTGTAATAGTTAGTCTGCCAAGGAAGCATGGATTTCTGAACACTTTAGTTCACAAAGGAATAGTTATTCACCTATCTCTTAGGATTCAAGTAGTCTGGGACTAGAACATGGGAATGCACTCTTTAAAACAAAAAACAAAAACAAAGGGAATGTGCATTCTGTATATCTGCAAGTACATTATTCTTGCGATGGCTTGTTTGTAAATGATGAAAAATGTCTGGCAGTATTGAAGATAAGTCAAATGGCAATGCTTGTATTCTGATATAAAAGTCTTATCAAAGTAGCAATCGTTCATATTCCCATATTAGGATATATCACTATTATGATGGCTGACTATATCTTGGCTTAGACAAAGTGTCGTCTCATAAATAGACTTAATGCATAAATGTCTGCCGGGAGCAAGCAACAGCAAAATATGGACAGATGTTTGGCTCTCTTCAGAGCTCATCAGAACAGTTCAACTGCTTTATCTGTCAGATGGGTTCAGCCCCAAGTCCAGATTCAGAGAGGCTCAGCAGTTTGAGACTATGATAGTGATGAACAGAGCTGAATGAATAGTTTTTCAACAAATAATTCATTTTAAAAAAATGTAACCTACTACTCTTCTCACAGAATTTCCCATGAGCAGATCAAGATTTCCTGAAATTCATTATTCACATTTACTCAAAGCCTATTTTTCAGAATATATTATATGGATCAAGCAAATAGATGAAATTCCAGGTGTGTTCTTTAGCTGAGATTGGTCAGATAAGTCACATGGCATTAATTCTGTTATCATGTGGGATGAGTAGAAACATACTTGTGATGCAAAGTCTTGTGTCTGCTTGCTTGCAGAAATTTAAAATTTGGTTTACATGAATACTTATGCATGTGGCTTCGGGGAAAGGGGAGAGGTGGGATTGAGGTCATGGGGCAGGAATGCAGATTAACTTTTCTGCGGCTCCCCAATGTTTCAATAAATGTCCTCCCCCACAAAGCAAGGTGCTGGGGAGCAGCTCCTGGCTGTGGATTCATTAGAGTCATAGTGCCTGGGAACAAGAGACAGGAGCAGTAGGTACAAGAGCAGGGACAGAGACATAGGGCCTTCGCTCCTGTGTCTGGCCATGCTCTCCAGCCTCACTATGAATTGTTTCCAGGAAAACAGGATGGAATTGCACATGGACTTTTCTACTTCCCAGAGCCCCATCTTTAGCAATAGGTTTCAGAGTGGTAGCTGTGTTAGTCTGTATCAGCAAAAAGAACGCAGAGTACTTGTGGCACCTTAGAGACTAACATATTTACTTGAGCGTAAGCTTTCGTGGGCTAAAACCCACTTCATCGGATGCATGCAGTGGAAAATACAGTAGGAACATATATATACACACAGAGAACATGAAAAAATGGGTGTTGCCATACTAACTATAACGAGAGTAATCAATTAAGGTGTTCTATTATCAGCAGGAGAAAAAAAAACTTTTGTAGTGATAATCAGGATGGCCCATTTCCAACAGTTGACAAGAAGATCAGGAACCTATCCTTGCAACAAAGCCCGTTGCGAACTTTGTCCACATATCTATTCAGGGGACACCATCATAGGACCTAATCACATCAGGCACACTATTAGAGGCTCATTCACCTGCACATTTACCAATGTGATATATGCCATCATGTGCCAGCAATGCCCTTTTCCATGTACATTGGCCAGATTGGACAGTCTCTACGCAAAAGAATAAATGGACACAAATCAGACGTCAAGAATTATAACATTCAAAAACCAGTCGGAGAACACTTCAACCTCCCTGGTCACTCAATTACAGACCTAAAAGTCGCAATACTCCAACAAAAAAAATCTTCAAAAACAGACTCCAACGAGAAACTGCAGAATTGGAATTAATTTGCAAACTGGACACCATTAAATTAGGCTTGAATAAAGACTGGGAGTGGATGGGTCGTTATACAAAGTAAAAACTATTTCCCCATGCTAATTTTCCCCTACTGTTACTCACACCTTCTTGTCAACTGTTGGAAATGGGCCATCCTGATTATCACTACAAAAGTTTTTTTTTCTCCTGCTGATAATAGACCACCTTAATTGATTACTCTTGTTATAGTTAATATGGCAACACCCATTTCTTCATCTTCTCTCTGTGTGTGCATATATATATCTTCCTACTGTATTTTCCACTGCATGCATCCGATGAAGTGGGTTTTAGCCCATGAAAGCTTATGCTCAAATAAATTTGTTAGTCTCTAAGGTGCCACGAGTACTCCTCGTTATCTTTGGCAATGTATTTCTAAAGGAGGTGGTGATAGAACCAATGTGGATTAGAAATGGAAAAGAGCTCAAGTCACTTAGCCCATTCTCCTGCACATGAAGGATTGATTCCTGTAGTTAGAGTTGGTTAAATTATTAATTGGTGGTGATTTGTCTGATGAACTGGGATATTTTTCATTGAATTAATTATTCAGAAATATTCATTTGACCAGCTTTGTGGATGGTTTTATAATATTCTGTGAATAATTTATTATTTCTCTATTCTCAAACAGTAGTGCCTAAATGGTGCAATCAGGATCAGGGCCCCCTTGTGGTAGGTGTGGTAGGGAAAATATGGTCCCTGGCTCAAAGACAAGACACAACAAATGAATATGGCATGCAGTAGGAGGGAAGGGAGGACAAGGTTAATGGTAGTAAGATTGTGCAATTTCATAGATTAGCCACATGCACAACTTAATAGTTCCAAACCACTTAAAATGAATTTTCTTTTATAAATAATGTCTATTCTATCTAATACCCCACACCTGAGCCATCATTTGTTAGCTCATTTCTTGTTGCTGTCACAGAAAACACTTTAGTGTTCATGAGCCCTTTGAAGGGACATAAGGCTGTGGCCTTACAGTTTAATTCAGGGTGGGCAATCCATGTGTAAAAGGTAGCTTGCAAGAAAGCATCAAGAGATTTGTGGAAGAGGAAAGGGACAAAATTGTGAAGAGCCTTGAAAGACGACAAGAGGTTTGAATCTGATGACGTGGAACCCAGGGAGGCCATGGAAAGATTCAAAGAAAAGGAGTGGAATGATGGGCAAGGCAGACCATTTTATCAGATTAATGCATCGATCTTATGCTTGTTCATTATATTGAGCAGTTCTGCTGATGTTGTACCTTTCTTATATATTTTACATTGGCTGCCTCCGAAGTGGCAGACAGATTTTGGCTTTTAAATCAATTTGACCTTTAAATTAAGTGTTGTGTAATCAGACTATATATTTTTGTGACCTCCTTGAGCCTCATCCTGGGGGACATTTGAATTATGACAGCTGCATTTCAGGCATTCTACTACCTGCCTTAGGCCAGCAGAAGACTGAATCCTTGATCTGAAACCCATTGAAATCAATGAATTTCAGTGAGTTTTGGATCAGACCCTAAACTTTTATTTAATTTGGTGACTTCTGTGACATGGAATTCTCTCTGCCTTTTCAGTCCATTTCTCTTTATACTTAAAAAATATTCTCAGAGATTCTTCCTGATTTAACCCTATCAGCCCTTCTATATGAATTTTATTATGTCTCATCTTATTTTGGCAAGGGAGAATCTCCTTTGAGAGTCAATTCATAGAGTATGTGCCTCTTGGACCAAGCTTATCTGAGTTCTCCAGACTCTGAGATTCCTCTGCACATCCAGTATGATTTTACCATAGCACATTAGCTTCCCCTTCTAGCTGTCACAGACAACAGCAGCTCCCTGGTACCAACCTCCACCCAATCTTAAAATAGACCCTTTCTTCTGGGGAGAAGAGGCATATAGTCAGAAGGTCATATGCAAGGGCTGTGCTTATACAAATAGGATAGTAGAGACCTACTGCAGTATCAAAGGTCAAGTTGGAGAAGAGAAAAATCATGAAAGTCAGGGACAGGGAGGAGAGGTTTTCATCCAAAAATTATTTGTGTTTTGTGTTAAGGTCAGAGGGTGGGCAAAGGTTCAGACAAGTTCTTTCTTCTTTGTGTGTGTGTGTAATCAAACTGTTTTTGTTATCCTTATTTTTGTCTTCCAAGCTCAGTTGGCTCAAATTTCACACGCTGAAAAGACAGCAGCTGGGTGGATCAACTGTAGGAGAATATGCATTTACCTTTGATGGCACTGCTAAGGGAACCATCTGCAGGAATATCTGTTTTACAACACTAATATTCTACACTTGCTATGGGATACATCATGTCTTTGTGACATTTTGGGAATTACCCAGACCAATATGGGGTTCTGTCACCTGCAAGCCTGGGTGCCTTAACAGTACGCTGCTATGTCTCTGAGATCTGATGTCCATTAGCAAGCCTAGAAGCATAAAGGTCCCATCCTGGCTTCCAGCAGCCTAGTCTCTCCTTGCAGAGTGACACCAAACATTCCTTCCAGTCTAGAGTCTCCCCAAATCCATCTGCCACAAGTTCTTAAGTACCAGGCTTTTCCCCCACTGGTTTGTCACCCCTGAAGGTGTGAAGCCTGCCCCCAGATATCAGTTCATTCTGGGGACATGTTCCACACAGTTTTCAAAACAGAACTTCTTGGCATAGGCAGCAGGTATAATAGGCCAGGGAGGCTCTGCCTCCCCCGGTGCTGCCGCAGCTGCTGGAGCCCCCCGTTGCAGGGTTTGGCAACAAAGTTTTTGCTTTATTATGCCCCATGCAGATTTCGGGGCAGCTGAAGAGGCACATACCACCTCCTCAGCAGCCCCGGACCCTGCATGGGGCATATAAAAAAGCATCTTCTACAGCCGCTTTTCCCTTGGGCGGTAGGCCGGTTGGGTCAGGGGAGGGGAGGTACAGCTCAGGGCTTCTGCCAGCCCAGATGGGGCTCCTCTGCGTATGTGGGGGAGGGGTGCTCTGGGCTGCGGCTGGCATGGGGCTCCTCTTGGTGGGGTTGGGGGGGGCTCTCCAGGTGAGGGCAGCTTGTGGCTTTGGCTGGGGGGGAGGGGTAGGGCACAGGGGGTCTCGTGGCTGTGGCCATGGAGAGGGAATGGGCTGCTTGTGGCTCTGGCCGGGGGGGGAGGGCACAGGGAGTCTCGTGGCCATGGGGAGGGCATGGGCGGAAGGGGCATAGCTGGGGGCTAGCCTCCCCAGAGTGGGGCTCCACCCACCGCCCATGTGCTTAGGGTAAAAATAAACAAAAAATGTATTTAATAGAAAAGCATAGAATCAAAGATGAAAGAGTAAGGAAAAGTAAACATACCTTCCACAGAAAAGAAACACAAAGACAAGCTCAGGCTCTACACTTCTATATTAGTTTTCCAAGACTAAGGCTCTCTTTTCAGTTTCAAATTGTTTCAATGTTTTCCCATTAACGTTAATGGTCCACCATTGTCTCTTCCTGGCTGGCCATGGATGGGTATTTAAAGCTTGTTTCATGTAAACTACCACCTTAGGACTCAGGAAGCACTCCCTACCTGTCTGATTGCTTCTTCACCCTCATGGTGCAACTACAGCAGTGGTGCCCAAATTTAACAATCTGTGAACCCCTTTCACTAAAATGTCAAGTCTCGTGAACCCCCTCCTAAAAATGAATATTTCCAGGGATTTTCTCCTTTTCCTGAGTATAAATTATAAAAGCAGTGATCTTGGAAATATAAAATTTGTTTTTATGACATGCTTATTACACACTATTATTATTATTTAGAAATACAGTATTTTTATTACATTATGAAAATAACAACACTCTTCCAAGATCTGACTTTTGTAGCTTGTATCACTTTGAATAAGCCTGTTATAAGACAAGGCTCCTATGTTTCATCAAGCAGTATCAGATGTGAAACAGCAGGAAGGTATTTAAGAAGCCAACTCAAAGAGTTCCTCCTACACAAGCACTCAGGTCTTGAGCAGTCCAGGCCAACAATACACGTTACAACAAAGCTTCAACTTGTTCTTCATAATAATTTTAAAAACAATACTAGCTGCCTATTTAATTTTAAAAACAGCAAAACATATCCACCTCCCTTTCCATTTCTTATAAGGAGTCTTGAAGTTTATATCTCCTCAGTGTAATACATATGCTTGCTTTGATCTTGCTTAGCTCTTGGAAGTCCAGGGGCTCTGGGCTGCTGGCCCCGTGCTGCCCGGGGTCCCTAAGGACAGCTCTGTCCACCATTAGGGATTTTTTTCCTGAGAACCCCCTGTAACATTTCGTGAACCCCCAGGGGTTCACAAACCCCAGTTTGGGAACCACTGAACTACAGTATTACCTCATAACAGTTACTACACACACACACACACACACACACACACACACACACCCATAACTTGTATACATATCTCTTAATGGCCATCAAGTTCAGAACTTTACAAGCTTTCATAAAAGATCTTACTTGACATATTTATACAAAATAATGTTGTATACAACCAGCTGATTCAATTGCTTATTCTTAGGGGTTCAGAGCCCCTGTTCTCCCCTTGGGCTGCCTGAACCCTGATTGTCACAGTGTTTCATCCTCAAAGCAGGGGCGGCTTCAGGCACCAGTGCAGCAAGCGTGTGCCTGGGGTGGCAAGCCGTGGGGGGTAGCCTGCCGGTCGCTGTGAGGGTGGCAGTCAGGCTGCCTTCGGCGGCATGCCTGCAGGAGGTTCAACAGTGCCGCAGTTTCAGCGGCAATTTGGCGGCAGGGACGCCGGCGCGGCACCAGCGGACCTCCCACAGGCATGCTGCCGAATCTGCATGACCAGCAGACCACCCACAAGCACGCCGCAGAAAGCCGCCTGACTGCCGTGCTTGGGACGGCAAAAAACATAGAGCCGCCCCTGCCTCAAAGATCCCAAATTGTGTGGCAAACACCACCACAAAGAGCCCAGAAAAATAGTAGTGTTTTTATTATAGACTAATATTTCTCCTTAATTTTGTACGAGTCTAAGATATGCCTTGAAAATGCGCAAGAGAGAGAAAACACCTGAAAGTGCAATGACTCTGTATACAGCATGCTGCAGAACACACTGTTCAAACTCTGACTCTTATGAAACGTCCTGCAGGATTTTAAATGTTCACAGAGAGCAGAAAGGATACTGGAAGACCTGCACAGAGTTAATAGTATGATAGGCATTTTATCTTAGAAAGATGATCTGCTGAGTTTATTCTACCAAGATTTGAATCCATGGCTCCAGGTAATTTAGCTATTCCACAATTGTGTGTGTTTGAAACTTGTCTCCTACTCTGTCTCCTACTATTTCTTCTCTTCTCCTTTTTCCTATTCCTCCTCTTTCTCTTCCTACTTTGCCAGTTTTAGCTGTAACTGTAGAAAAGTTGAGTTAAAAACGCGAGTTTTACACTTGCCCCTGAAGGCAGAGAGTTCCACAGTCTGCACTCAATTGCTGAGGAATTGCTGTTTCCCATCTAACAAGTTTCACCATTGAGGATGATAGTGTTGTAGTTCCTGAGGAACTTGGCGATGGTGGGGAAGTTGGCATCTCACAATGAGAGTTGGTCTCTGAGGTATCCTGGGCCTTGTAAAGCCTTGAGGATTATCACAGAGGCTTTGAATTTGAGCTGATAATCTGTGTGGAGCCAGTACAGTGAGTAGCACACTGGGGTGATGTGCCCTTGGTGGCTAGTGTTTCTGAAGAACTAGGCAGCTGCACTCTGGCTTAACTGAAGCTTTTACATGCATATGCCTAGCTACAGTGATCTAAGCAAGAAAAAAAATGCACTTAGAACATGCAACTATCTGTAGATTTTTTTCCCAGTTGTCAACTAATTTAATGTTGATGAAAGAGAAAGAATAAGGCCCTAGTCCTGCAAGTTGCTTCACCTGGATCAATTTCTATGTTCACATACACCCCCATTGACTTAATTCACAACATAGCTCTGCATGGGTGCAGGGGTTCTCACACAAGCAGCTTGAAGGAGGAGTCTAACAGAATTATCTCGAGCCCATAGTGATCCATGCAGGCAATTGTTTTCCCAATACACTTCAATACAAACTTCTAATGTTGCAGTCTTGGCTTAAAAGCTATTACCTCACCTATCTTATCTTTTTCATATCCTGAGAGCAACACAGCTAGAACAATACTGCCAATCTATTAAGCAAGGACTATCACTAATGCCAAACTGTCTGGTGATTTTGTGATGAGTCCAAACGGGATTAAGCAATGCACAGTACTTCACTTGTAAACTTTTATTTGTAAATGAAGGATAGGATTTTCAAAAATGCCTAAAAGTGTTAGGAACCCAACTCCTAGTGGCATAGCAAGTTAACAGGAGCTTGCCACCAACTCCATTAGATGCTTTTGAAAACCCCACCCTAAATGTCTTAACTCAATCATGTCAAATTCTACATGTATCCTCACTGAGGACTAGGTGGGTGGCAAATTGTTTAAAACTAACCTCTTTTTGAGTTAGACAAGTTAAAAATGTCTCTCTTATGTGTAAGTGTTCATGTTCACATAAGTCAACCGATATATTGCTTACTAAAATATTTATCATTGAGCTAAAACTATTGTAAGCATGAACATTTTTAGCCTGTAAACAGTAGTTTGGGAGTGTGTGCAATTCAGGACTGGGAATGAACTCTTTGTTTGTACTGGTTATGGTATCACTGTCTCATTGGCAGAGGAACATGGAACTCTCTAGCTGGAATTCACAGGCAGTGCAAAGAGTTAATATTGCTCAGATGACATTACTTTGTGTGTCTTTTACTGGCATCATTTTTGCCATGGATGGAGTGGATGTAGAGCAGCTATTTCTGACTCCTTTCCATACTTTCAAGTCACATTCCCTTTTCAGTGTGGAGGTCTGATTTTTGGAATAGAGATGGGGAACACTAGATAGTGCTAATCATACCATAATTACCCTCAGCAAGAGCTTCCAAGACCAGTTTCCAAAAGGTCTGTCCTCTATAGGGTTTTCAATCAGAATGCTTGGTTGAAAAGGGACCCTGGTGGCTCCACTCAGCACTGCTTTTAAAAGCCCAGTCGGCAGCACAATGGGTCTAAGGCAGGCTCCTTCCCTGCCCTGGCTCCATGCAGCTCCCTGGAAGTGGCCGGCATGTCTGGCTCCTAGGCACACAGGTGGCCACGGGGGTTCCATGTGCTGCCACGCCCTGAGTGCCGGCTCTGCAGCTCCCATTGGCCGGGAACCATGGCCAATGGGAGCTGCAGGGATGGTGCCTGCAGTCATGGACATCACGCAGAGCCTCCCTGGCCACTCCTCCTGCACCCCAAACCCCTCATCCCCAGCCCCACACCCCAGAGTCCACATCACCAGCAGGAGCTCTCCCTCCCTCCCACACCCCAGCCCCCTCCTGCACCCGGAACCTCTCATTTCTTGGCCCACCCCCAGCCAGAGCCCTCACCCCACCACACACACCCCACCCCCCTGTCCCAGCCTGGTGAAAGTGAGTGAAGGTGGGGGAGAATGAGCAATGGAGGGAGGTGGGATGGAGCGAGCGGGGAGCAGGCAAGGGTGTTCGGTTTGGGGAATTAGAAAACTGGCAACCTGGGTCCTCTACATTATGTAAAGGAGGACAGCTTCTAGGCAAGAAGCATGATTGATTTTAAACAACATCTTTACAATTTTGTCAAAAGAAAAAGGAGAGAGAGAGAGAGAGAGAGATCTGGCAAAGTGAAGAAAAACTAAAGAATTTTTATATATCGAGCATCCATTCCTACCCCCAAGCAATTGTACCCTATGTGAAACAACTCATCAATTCTATATGGGACACATATGTAATGTGCAAGCAAACTGGGAGCTTTTGCCTGGTTTGTCCATTGGAGACTCTTTCCAATTCTCATGTATTTGCCCCTGGTGCTAATGCTTTAGTGCTAGCAACTGAAATATAGTTCTTATGAAGTGACAGTATTGGAGCCCCCTTGAACACAATTGGTTCAGAACATCTCTGGGCAGCTTGCAAATACCCTTTCAGTTTGCATTCCTATATTTCCAGTCTGAGATTTCTTTTAATAATAAAAAAGACTTTTAAAAGAATAAGAAGAAAGTTCGATGTTTCCTAAAGCAACATTCAAAGCAATTAAATGAAACCTTTTTAACAGCATGATCTTTTTCATTTTCACTATCACCTCTTTAGCCTTAAGTAAAAACTAAAAGAGACCTTTGAAAAATGATGATTTTTTATATTTAATATGTGATCTTTTCATGTTTCTGCTGTTGTATGCTTTTGAGCTGTCTAACAACTATGGATATGTAGCCGGCAGAAGGGCAAACTTGTCTCATATCCTGTGAAGAGGTGACTACCTGAAGTGTGGGTATGAAAGAAAGAATAAGAATTCTCTGAAAGGTTTTACTACAGAGAATATGGGGCCGAGACCTTCATCTAACCCTGGATGCACATTATTCTTAATAATGCATACCCATACAGTTTTTGCAGACTTTAAGTAGTGAGCTTACTAAAATTGACAATATTTTACAGAAACAGAAAAAGTCATGTTTCCTGTATCTTTCACAGTTCTTTAATTTGCGACATATCACTTTTATCTCTTCTTGCTTTAACACCAGATTTGGTTTAATTAAATTTATGTCAAATGAACACATGAAACGAAAGGAAAATCAGAAAGCCTGCAGTTGCCCATTAGTGAGTCAGTGACTGCACAGGGAAAGGCTTTTGAAGCCTGGCTTACTGCCAGAACAAGCTTGCAATGATGCTCAGAGACACCCAGGATGCTTTGAAGGAAAGGAGTTAGCTGACCTGAACCTGCTCAATGGAATCGGTCCAAATCCTCATGGGCTGGATGTAAAATCTATAATAAGTCTTCTGTCTTCAACCATTTACCTGTCAAGTGAAAACAGTAGGGGTTGTGAAACTACAATAACTATACATAATTAATTAGAATAGATCTATTCGGCTTTATTTTACTTTAAAAATACAAACAGTCTAAACATTTCTTAACCATTTGGAAATGTATATATAATCATAATATTGAGCACGTAGATCATGCTGTACATTCATGGATCTCAAAGTGCTTCACAAAGGATTCTATTACCCCATTTTACAGATGGTGAAAGAGCTGTATAGAAGATAAATGACTTGCCCAAGGTCAGATAGGGCTTAATGTTGCAACATGCTGAGCACTGTGGCCCCGATCCAGCAAAGCATTTCAGCACATGCTTAACTTTAAGCATGTAATTCTGGGATTGCTCATATGCTTAACATGCTTTGCAGAATTGGGGCTAACATATTTAGTGCCTTGCAGAATTGAGCCCATTATGGTCAGTGGCTCAGACAGAAACAGAATCTGGATCTCTTGACTAATAGATCTGAGCCCACCGCTGGACTATCATACCTGATAATCATACAGATAGATTAGATTAGTGTAGACAATGTATTGTCTATTTAAATTTAATCATTTTCATGCTGGACAGCTTGCAGATATAGATCATACATGATTTTTACAATTTACTTCTAATTTGACACTGTAATTTGTGAGAGTTTTGTAAGTATCTTATACTGAAAACAGGATTTCCCACCGCAATTGTTTTGTTATTATCAGGCTAAAATGTCAAGTACCATGTTTGCATTCTGTTTAGCAGCTCTATCACATGATCCATATACTTTCCTACAGTAACAAATTAAATTAAGTCCTGGGGCTTCAATATTTCAAAATAGCAAATTTTTGACACTTTATTTCAGACTAAACATAGGACATTTTAATCTGAATTTGTAGTAAAAAGAAACAAAATTACTTAGATATGTAGAATAAATTCAACCTAATTTTATGTCCATATTTTAATTTTTTTATGTACCAATTTTTAATGTAATGTAAGGGCACTTTTTAATAGCTCTTTGTTCTGAGATCCACAGAAAAAATATTTTGTTGATAGTAAGGATGCACATAAACTATATAGTCACTGGGGAAATATTCTTCATCACAATGCACCAGCTTCCGGAATTATGCTAGAATTCCAGAATTATGCTACAGTGGGATCAAAATGACAAAGGTATTCTCTGTATTATCTGATTTTGTTGAATTGCAGGAGTATCTAGAGGTTTCTACTAAGGTCGGGCCCCGCTTAATCTAGGTGCTATCCATAAACATATTAAGAGACAGTCCCTGCTCCAAAGAACGTACAGTTTAACTAAATAAGACAAAGGATGGATGGGAGATAGAGGTGAAGTGACTTGTCACACAGCAGGTCAGAGTCAGAAACAAAATCAAGGTATCCTGACTCCTACTTTAGAGTCTTATCCATTGGCCATGTGGCTTCTCTAGACTTGTGCTCTCTGAGAGAATCAGGCAAAAACATGAGTAGCCAAGTTAAGATCCAGAATAATTTCTGCATCTGATTTTCCCTACAGTCTGTGGGGTTTACAGGTCACCCCAATACAGAGAGAAATTTGAGTTAAAGAATCTGAATCTGGATCTATATCGGAATGCAGATCTGGGGTTGTCCCCAGTTTGGGGACATCTGTAGTCAGGACCATGTGGAACTTGGCAGTATCCGTTTGCAAAGTATAAAGTGATCCCCAAAGGGGTGGGGTACTTTCCCCTTGATTTGCACCCGTGTTTCAATTTGAGTTCTCAATTCAAAATAATTAAAAACCTCAAAGAGAGACTAAGCCCAAGTCACTCCATAAAACCATAGACTCCTCTGCAGAACTTGACAAGAGTCAGCTGAGCCACATTCCAGGTAAATGAAACTTAACTGAATGCTTTGTTAGGGAAGTTTCAACCATCTCTGCTACTGCTATAGTCTGCCCCCCTATTAGAATTCAAGAGACAAGGAGAATCTGTTGAAAAAGCTTAATTAATTTTGATTAGGATGCCATAACTAAAGAGAACTTCCTTGATTTAAAGAGAAAAAGTACTAATGTTATGAAAAATATGTTGATTTTTGTTTTGTTTGCCTGATAGCCTACACTCTAAGTGGTCTCAGTTTTGCTTAGCTTGTCATTTGCCCCCATCAAGCCCCTGAGGTACAATATGTGTTATCTCATAACAACACATGCCTTGCTATTTCTTACTGCTTAATTTCAGGTGGAAAAAAATCAGTATATTTATTTTATTATTTTCCATTAACCTCTAAAGATTCGAGACCTAGTATGCCAATTTTCAGGATTACAAAGCTGAAAACAGTTTCATTTCACAACTGTAACAGTGGTGTTTCAGTATTTTTTCTTTGTATGCTCCTTTTTACTAAATAAGATCTTATCTGCACAGAATGGCATGTTCAGTTTTGTTCTCAGTAAAGTCACATTACTAGAGAAGAATACAATCATGCTTAGAGCTATGCTTCTGAGCTTACGCTCTGGCTGATGGCAAAAGCTATAATATCATGAAGTCCCATGAAATGGATGCAGCAACTCCCTGTCACTTGCCCATAGCCAACTTTTGGAATTCTTTGTCACTTCTAGGAGATCAAATAATTTTGAAAAATAGTTACAGTATTTTCCAGTTCCCTGGATTAATAGCACAAGGTGCATATAGGAAAATTGAAAGATTTAATTTTCAGCTGCCTTAAGCCTGTTGTCACTTGGAAAAATGGGTTTTGTTTTCTTAATGAGAGAACTGGTTCTTAAGAAGCATGAATATTTTTTTCCTACGCAAAAATTTTCACAGTAGGCTACAAAAATACTCAATTTAAAAACAGGATGTATTGCTACAACCGAAAAATGTCCCAGGGTGAAACCTGTGCTCTTTTTATTTAGTAACTACTGGAAATCAGCAATAGAATATAAAAATGTAGTTTATCCATGTAAAGTTCAAAATTGCTACTTTTTTGTATTCAGCTACATTGTTTTATGAAACTAGGCTAGAACTAAATTAAGCCCCAAGGTGAGGGCAAGACATGGGAAACCACTGTCATAAAGTGGCCCAGAGCAGGAGACAACAAGGGAAAGAAATGAAAACTGGGTCTGGAAGTGGCAGGAGGAACCTGCTACATTGGATAGTTGTGCTTGTTCTCGTACCAAGCCATCAGACCAAATAAGAGAGCAAAGTACTCTTGCCCCATCAGGTCTGCAGATCCCAGGAATCTTCTCAGACAGGCCCAGAGTGAGGTTTCATTTTGAAGCCTTTTGCATGGGAGGGTTCTGTAGCTCTCTCACTCATTGAGGTGTGCAAGTAAAAATTCTGATATCCCCCTCCCCCTTTTCTTCTTTGGTCAAATTATAGAATGGGTTACAGTTTTTCAAAATGTGAAGAACATTTGTTGAAATTTTACGTTTTGACCAAAACAAGTTTTTTTCCCCCACCACAAAAATGTCACATTTTGTCCCCATTTTAATCAGCTTTATAGATTGAAAGATAGCACTAAACCTGTGAATCTTTGCAGATTTTCTTATTACTAATGAAATTCTCTTCAAGTCATTTCCTCATCCAAATGGAGGCCTCTGAATGGCAAGGTTTCTTTAAAAAGTAAAAACAAAAAAAATTCATTGTGAAAGAAAGAATCACCATTTCCAGTCAGCTGATACATTACATTTCATTACTCCATATCCAGAGCAGGTATGATTTTTCCAGACATAGCCAGAATTCACGGAAACCCTCCTTCTTTTTGTTAAAATAGTCGAATAGAGAATGAGTGGGACAAAGTTAGGGAAAGGAAATGGAAAATAAGAAATGGTAATTCTCAGTGGAAAAAATGTTTGTAATTTGAATCTTGAATTTAGGTAATGGTTACACCTGTACACTGAGAGCATATTTTAGCACAAAATTTACCTCTCAAACTCACATACGCTCTCTCTCACCCACTCCCACACACACACACCCCCCAGGTGGAAAGAAGCAAATGGAAAAGTATCTGTCCTAACTCCAAATTAGACATTTTGAGTCCAATTTACTTCTTGAGTAATGTCATTGGAGTCAAATTCATCCATGGTATAGTTCCATAGACTTCAAAGACAATTTGATTTTTGCAAGCATCCAAATCTTATATTTATTCATGACATCACTAGGGTTTTACTTTAGCCGCCTACAATTCCTTGTGTTCCCGCATCCTAATTTATACTTTAACAAAATGAGGCAACAAGATTGATAATTAGGCACAGAGCATTTTGAAGTGGGATTAGCCATTTATTTTCCTTGTTTATTTTTCCTTGGAATAAGCTGTACAGTACCTTTCTGCCAGCTGTTTTCTAGCAGCCTGGTTTCACTCACCATTTTGGGGAGGAAAAAATTGAAGGCAACCCTACACAATTAAATGCATCTTTGCAAGAAGGGGAATTAAAATTAGCTGATGTGACACAACTCCCTTTAAAGATACACAGTTCAACTTCATTTTATAAATGAAAGAAATGTAGTCTGTGCAAATCAACTTAGATGGCTGCAAATGATACAGATATATTTTTTAAAGATCCTGAATTAGAAAAGGGATCATTACTGCTATATACAGGCTCAATATTTTTTTATGAAGGGAAAAATGCATCACTAAATCTTGTAGTAAACAACTCTAAGTGAAACCTGGTATTTACAGAATTTACTCCATTAGGATTTTTACCACTTTTGCTTTGATAAGTATATTGAGCAGGTGCAGAGATTTATAAACTAGAAGCTTTACAAACATAGGTACAGCTGAAATTAAACGCTCCACTGCAACATTTAGTTGGTAATTTCTCTGCTTCCATCTAGGAATTAAACAATGGCATCACCTAACACTCACACCAAAATTGCTTTCAGTTAGAATTTATGGATCAAAGAGCATCTCTGCTGGCAAGTCTTGTCTTCACAAATTCCCTAGTTCCTGTAACCATGTTACATTACAGAATTACAAACAAAAACAGTCTCTTCTTGAGAAAATAACATTTTAAAGCTTCTAGTCAAGTTATGATCTGAATGAGCACAGCAAACCATCAGCTTGTACAGTTCACATGCTTCAGATACAAGTGCTGCCTCAGTTTACAGTACCATGATTAAACTGTACCTGTGTCTGTTGTCTAAAGCAGAGATATTGCAGCATCACAATAGCATCTTAAAATATGTAACAATTGGGAGAGAGAGGACAAGGTCTGTCAAAGACCTATTAGCCTCATCACATTAATGTTTTTGCAAAACACTTTAGTAGATTGCTTTGTATGGAATATGATGTGCTCTGGCTTAGAAGATGCAGTATGAAATATGTCCCTAGAGAGAGAGAGAGAGAGAGAGAATTACATGCCTGTTAAGAATATGCCGTGAATTTATGGACCTTGCTTTTACATACACTATTTAATAGCAACAGGATAAGGAAAAGAATGTTGCCAATGAAGTCACTTAGAGTTTGCAATTCATTTATCATGCAAAAGCCTGCAATACGTATGAGCAACATTTACTATGAAGAATATGTGCCTCTGTATTATACAGCAAAAGTGAACTTTGCAACTGCTTATGCATAATTAAGTGCTTGAGACTAGCTAACTCTTGTGCACCTCTTTTATACAGTAATAAAATTTAAAGTGAAAATACAGACTTCTAGGCAACTGTAGAAATAGTAAAACTCTGCCTTCCTTTGCTCTTTTGTCATCTGGCTGTATCTGGCATTCTATATGAACACATTTTTGCATACGTTTTGTTTATGTGCGAGCCTTGGCATTTTAGCCATCTCCTGCAGAGGCCCCTTAGTACCATATGCTTCTGTTTTTCTTCATTGTGTGATGTGATCTCTTCTGACTGTTACACGCACGTGAAAGGACAGTGGGCTTTTGGGGGAGAAGAAGCCATGCTTTAAGAGAGCACACGTCAGTTGGCCTTCAGTCGTTTAGAGCTGATTGGATCTGACAAGTGTTGTAGCTACTCATCGTAATGGATGTCTCTGCTTTAGCAGAGGAGAGGTGAAAAGGATGTAATTCCCAGTGAAAGAAGGCAACATGAACTATTATTTAATTACTGGCTAATATAAAACTCCCTTGGAATCCCTTGTTGGTTTACAGAATTACTTCTTCCCTTCCTTTTAATAAAGAACAATCTGGGCTTTTAATGCTGTATCGTTAGCTACAGCTGGAATGCTTGCTAAAAGATGCAGTATGCATATTTCTTTCTTATATTAAAAAAACCCACAAATGTTTATGTAGATTTACCCTGTCTTCTTGAATTTAGAAATCTTTGTTTTATCCTTCTTAAAAGATTACTGCTCCTCCTACATGGTCTGCAATAATAATTCCACATTCAGTGACCACTTGCTTTTTGTTCAAGATTTGGGGGTTGTTTATTCAGTGACTGGGAAAGCTCTATTACTGGTCATAGTGACTCTCTCCACCTTCTCTCTATTTATACATTAATGTTTTGATCAGTCAGTCATGCGCCCATCAGGCCCATTTCTCTCCGAAACTGAAATTTATGGCAGATACTCAACTGGAGACTGATTTTGTTGTTGTCATTGTTTCTGTGGAAAGCAAGGAATGTGACCTTGAGCTTTAGCTGACATATCTCTAGTATGCCCTCAATGTGTGCACAGCTAAAACAAATGGTGGTGTCAAAGGAACATTCCTAGCTTCAACACAGGAAATACAACTAAAAAACTAAAAATCATAAATAATCATGGTTTTAAAAGGAAAAATAGGGTGATCATCAATGTAATATGTGCAGCCCAAAATACAAACGGTTCAACACTGAAAGGTGCTCAACAATCAGCAACTCAGAAAGCTTTCAGAGGCAGATGCAAGCATTCAGTACCTTTCAGGATTTAGCCCCTTGGGTTTACACGCAATTTACTGTACTTAGCACATAGGAGGAAGAACATGTCTTGAGCTCTCTTAGAACTCAGTTCTGCAAGTCTAACGCATAAGAGAAATACCACTAAAATTAACACAGTCAGCATATTCCACCTATGAGTAAGACTTTGCAAGTAGGATATTCATCCCCAAGAAAAAGAAGGAATACAAAATTTTAACACCTTTTTATTGGTGGAGACCCACAGAATTTCAGGCCAAAATGAGCCCTTATTTAAAGATACTGCTACATAGAGAAGTTTGTGTGTTGGAAATTATTTTCATTATCTACCCTATGCACTTAAAATATCATTTCAGTGAAATCATCATCATATGAGAGTTAACTATGGTATTGTTCATATAAGGAGCATGCAACCAGAGATCACATAAGCTTCTGTACTTATTGGAGGCGGCGAATAAAGGGGGGGGGTAGTTTTATTTATAAATACAGAACTACAATAATTAGCATTTCACATATTGAAGCACTGCACAGAAAATGATCAATTAATTCTCATCAATGCCCTAAGATATAGGTAAGGAAGTATTATTAACCCCTTTTTACTCATGTGGAAACTGAGGCAGAAAGATTCAATTATTTCCCCCAACGTCACACAGCTGGCCAAGAACTCAAGATTTCCTTACATCTAACACTACTCTCAGTCCTCCAACCCATGCTGCCTTTACTTGTGAGTAGTGGTGTGTTTCGTAGGTTTCTATTTTCTCTTCTACTATATTTCACACTTAAGATAATTTCTGTTTAGAAAGCATTTATTTTGCACATTTTCTTAATTTTTAACCAGCTGCAATTTACAAACACATTAATATTTTATGCCAGAGAGGAAAGGTTTCATGCCTGACTTCTAATTTGAACATGCCGCTAACCCACCTATATTCAAATCTGACAAATGTTCACTAATGAATATTTGCAAAGTAAAAGTATAATGTAACTTCTAAGGAATATCCATATTGTGATCTCCTTGTTGGAGTTGCAAAAAGGCAGTTTTTCTTGCTGTATATTTTATGATGCATTGTATAAACTCCCACATGACACAGGATATAAGACAGCCACACCAATTTGAGTATTTTTCCTTTTCAACTCACCTATGTATAAATTTTCAGAAACAATCTGAACTAACCATGAGTATATTTTTATATGTACGGTCCATTCAGCACTGTTTACTTAATCAAGTGTATCTATAGTTGCTTTGTTCTTTAAATGGTATGAAGAGAAATGTTTGGAAAGAAGATAATCTCTTTTCCTCCACTTTCTCTTCATTCTGTTGTCAGATCCTTATCTATAGCAAAATACAAGAATTCACACTAGCTGAAATTCTGGCCCTATTAAGTTTTATCTTGCATGTTATACATAAGCAAACTACTAATTGGTAAGGTATATTTCTGATTAGTGATTGGCTAAATTGGGTTGATTTTGGTATTGGTTTTGCAAAAATTTGAAAAAAGCAGTGATGATTCAGATCTGATCTCGATACATACGTACTGTATTGGTTCAGATAAGCGGTTCCAGTTTTGAGCCCTTTCAAATGGAGACAGCAACAAAAAGTAGTTTTGGATTTGAAAAACCAGCTCAGTGAGGATTATTAGGAAACCAGGGACTGTTTGTAACCTCTTCCTCTTTTAACTGAGATGACAAAATTCCAGGTAATCATAAATAGCTCATGTTTGGCTCACAACTACTGGTGACTAGGGCTGGATGAAATATTTGGAACAAAGCTTTGTTTTTGCTGAAAAATATAGATTAGAGTGAAGCAAACCATTTCAAAAAAATTGTGTTGAATTTACAGAATTGTTTTGGTCAGGAAAAAAATATTCCAAAAACTGAAAATATTTTGACTTGAAACAGACTTTTCAGTAAATTTATTTGTTTTAAAAAGTTAAAAACCCTCAAACGTTAAACAAAGCATTTAGTTTGGGTTGAATTTTTTTTAATTCAACCTGAAAACATTTTTTAAAGCCTTTTTGGTTTACCAAAAAGTTTTAATTTGTTTGTTTGTTAGTTAGTTTCGGTTGGCCCAATTTCTCCCTCCCCTCCCCCAGTTTTGCGGTTCTGTCAAACAAACAAACAAAATCACTTGTTTGCACAGCTCTGCTTACAACATCACAAAGATATTATAATTATTTGATTAACAGTAGAAAGATAAGGAAATAAGATGTAGAAAATAAGAGGTCAGGCTTATCTTTACACATATTATTTAAGGAGTAATAATCCATTTAGGGAGAAGAACTTATGTGTATTTTCGTCTTGATTCCAATGCTGTTTTTTTATGTCAGGCAGCATGTATATTAAAAAAAAAGGGAGGGACAAGGGAGTTTGTCCCCTCATGCTCAAAAGTGTCTTAGTGCAAACACTGCAATAGGTTGCACGTTTATACAGGCACACACGACATAATATCATCCCTATATCATTCACGGTATTAAAGAGCATTGCATTACCAATTAGGTCTTAATATTGTTGTGAAATCAGCTAAAACTGGGCAGAAAGGGGGAAATTCTTAAAAGAGAACCATTACAGACATATCATTGAGAAACAGCACATCCATTGTCTAGCATAAAAAACCATGCTGTCACGTTAGTACCGATGGTTAGACCGGACTGGATGCCTCTGTCCTTGACTGGGTATAGTGGGAACACAGAAATAAAAAGAGTATAGGAACATCAGAATCATATTTGACAAAAATAAAGATTACTACATAGATCAGTAGCCTCATGGGAGAACTGTGCAAAATGCTATCCACTCAGTGAATGGGAATGTAGAAAATATTCCCTGCAGATATGTGGATGATGATATTGTATTATATAGACCGATGATATTATACATTGGATTTCGTGCTATTGCTCATTATGTGCCAGACAGCTGGAAGCCAATTTAAAGATACCTGTGGCTGCTTGCGCCCTTTATTACATATGTGGCATGGATGTAGAATACTGCATTGGTTGGGCCCTTGTTAGCACACCCACTTTATCAAAGGACATGCATGCCTTCCCCCCCACCCCTTCCATGATAGCACACCACCTGTGCCATCTGCAGCATCCTTCCATGCAGGCAGCTCTGTATCGGTGGAAGCATAAAGGTGGATATTCGTTTGTACTGCTTACTGCCATTTTGCACAGCTGGCACATGTTTATGCCTTTCCACACTGCTGCATGCTAGGCAGGATGATCAGGACAAGCAGTTTATACAGGAGCTCAATGGAGATGAGACTCAGACCACAGTAGCCTAGTTTCATTAGGAGCCCAATAGACAGGGGATGCTAAATAACAGCATTTCTTTAGTAAGGCTGTCTAGGGAAGCCTCCATGTGGGGCAGACTCAGTGTGGCGCACTGGGAATAAGACACATCTCCCATTGCTGTTTATGAAACTTTGGAGCCCTGGCTTTGTACCCATTAACAGGAGTTAATTCTGCAATTTCCCCCTCCAAGATCTATTTAATCTGCAGGATTTCAGCCAACAACATGTGTATGCGCCAGGAAAGCAGGGGTGAGTGAGTGCATGTATGTGGGACTGTGTGGAAGGGTGGGGGATGGAGAGGAGGGTATTTGTCAGAGTATGAGAGAAAATGTAAAATAAAACAACTTCATTCTACAAAATCTAGAACTGGATGCTCTGTTACCAAGCCTGAAGTCTCTAATATAACGAACACTGTATCGTAGGCTAAAGGCTTGATCACAAAGCCAAAAAACAAACAAACAAAAAAAACCCTTTGAGGTTTACCAAATACTTTTCTCAAACATGCAGGGGGTCCTTTCCTCATTTGTGGGTCCACTCACACTCCAAACAAATCTGAAACTATTACAACGCAAGGCAGTTGGTTGATAGTGTGGAAAAACCTCATTTACTGACTGGCCAGACAGTTTTAAAACCTTCAGATTTTTCTAAGTCTAGGTTATTAACTGTCTGACTGTAATCACATCTTCACCATAGGGAGCTTCAAAAGCTTTTCATTTGCATTGAATCAGTTGCCTTCCTCCCTGTCTTTTTCCCCCCTGGAAATAAGCTTAAATAATTCAACAAACTGCACACATGGCTAGTGATTATTGAACCATTCTGAAACACTCGAGGCAAATGGACCATTATGTGGTGGGAATTAAAACTTTCCTTGCAGTCAATGGGGGAGCGTGTGTGTGTGTGTAAAAAACACACACTATCCACACAGCCATTGTGATTATTCAGATATAAACACTGTTATTTAGTACAATGCTGAAATATAGCATTGGAGATGATCTACTGCTGTATTATGATGAACATATGCTATGTATTTTGGAGGCAATCCAGAAATTTCATTTCTTTCATACTATACTTCTGTATTTTGAGAAAGTATGAAATTGCCTTTCATGTTATATATGTGTGAAAGAAAAAGTCACACGGGATCCTGCTGATGAAATCTTCCAGCCACAGAACACAACCTTGGATTTAGTGTATGCCACATGTGTTTAAAAAGAGAGACAGAGAGTGTTAAAGAATTTTTTAAAACATTATTGGGATTATTTTTGTGTCCCTCCATTTTTAATGCCATTTAGTTCTCTTTAGTCCAATGCTCAAAATGAGTCTTAATAAAACCTCTTTAAATGTCCTAATAGATTTTTTTATGCCTCAAAATGTCACAGATTTAAGGTCCAATATTTTAGAAAAGAATTGAGTTTAACTGGGAAGCTAGGAATCTCGCCACTGCAATAGTATAAAACTCCTGTTTCTAGAGTCCCAAATAATCAGACCATAATACTCTCACTACTTCAGGACTTAATGTTGCCTGTTCTAGACTGCAGGCCAGGGTAATTTTGGGGTGGAAATTACGTACCGTAATTTCGGGGGCGGAAGAAGGTAGCATATTGCTAGCAAGTTATTTTGAATGGCTATGGCTATTTGGATAATGGGCAAAAGGTAGGTGAGATGGTAAATGTTAAATGCTGAACCATGTGATGAATTTTATTTATGGTTCCTCAATTTATAACATGTTTGAGGAAAAGAAGGACAGCCACCACCCACCTGCCAGATTCTAAACCTTCTACGCCCTGTACTTGGGTGTCTTAGAATTAAGCCTATCTACAGCTATGCCTTTTGTTTAAACAGGAGGAAACAAATATACAGTAATAGTGAGTTGGGGAGCTCTCTTTTTGTACCACACTAGGACAAAACTTGCTTCTTGCACTGATCTGAGTATATAATATTTACATCATTTATATGCTCATGTGTATGGTGAAAAATAATCTAGAATGGCTAGGAAATAATGCTCAGCTACGCAATAGCTGAAAGTCATAGCTGATGAATAATCCTCCACGTCTGACTAATTAGAACAAAAATGTTTTCATGAATACTGAAGAAACCCCAAACTACTTGTCATGATTCAATTTTCTCATTGTATTAGGGAAAACAAGACAGAAGACTGTTCAGCTACGGTAAAATATCACTTACTCTATATGGAGATGCTAATACTCTATGTTGAATCTCTATTGAAAAAATTGTTCTTCTACTTGAGCCCATTTCAGATTTTCTTAACTGACTAAAAGAGCAAATTTGAAACAACACTAACAATTGCTCATGCAGCTCCCTGCATTTGAGACAATATTGGGAAATTGTTTCCATGTCCCTACTGCTTTTATACTTATGGTCTAAGGTAGAGGTGTTGAATCATTTGGGTCCAAATTCTGAGGATATTCTCAATTGATATTCATTCCTTGCTTCAGGAAACTCCCACTGGTTTCAATTGGAATTTTGCTTGAATAAAGTAAGGTTTCAGAGTAGCAGCCGTGTTAGTCTGTATCCGCAAAAAGAAGAACAGGAGTACTTGTGGCACCTTAGAGACTAACAAATTTATTAGAGCATAAGCTTTCGTGGGCTATGCATCCGAAGAAGTGGGCTGTAGTCCACGAAAGCTTATGCTTTAATAAATTTGTTAGTCTCTAAGGTGCCACAAGTACTCCTGTTCTTCTTTTTGTGAATAAAGTAAGTAAAGTAAAAACTGATCCTGCAAATACTTATGCAAATCTTGGCATCAATGATGGACATATGGAACTTTTTTCCTGACTAAAGGCGGAGTAAAAACTGGGTAAGGATCTCAGGATTTGGGGTCAGGCTGAGTGACACCATGGTAATTCCAGAATAATACATGCTGGTGTAACAGAGAGCACGTTCGCCTAGAGAAGATCTCCTTCCCTTTCTAGCTTTCCCATTAACTGAGCAAGTAAGAGGGGAAGTAAAATTACAAAGACCACTATTTCACATGAATACCTCCGTCCTGGATGCCATCACATTTTATTTTTTTCAGTTGTTTTTCCATGGCCATTTATTGATAAAGTGCCTGGGGCCAAATTCTTCACAAATGGGCAAAAGGCTTCAGATTAAGCCCTAGATCCCCAAAGGTATATAGTCACCAACTCCTATTGAAATCAGTGGGAGTTAAGCAGTTGAATACTTCTGAGGATCCAGGTCTAAGTCCTTAAGTGTAAATCAGCCATTTTCAAGGGTGTATTATTCAAGTAGAGATTCTGTTGTGCAGACTAAGACCCTGATCTTACAAAAACTTACAAGTAATGTTTGGCATTATTCATGTGAGCTGTTAGTCTGTTGATGTCACTGGGACTACTCACATGAGTAAAGTTCTGCACATGCATAAGTATTTGCAGAACTGAGACCTAAGAATAATGTAAGACCCAGAAACAGTAAGAGATGGGCCAGAATTCAATGGGAACTATGGTGTTCCCTATGCAATGAAAAATCTGATCTCTTATGTTAGGGTGTAAATTCAGATTTAAGTGCCTAACTGCGAAATTTTGGGATTCACCCAAGTCAGTAAGGGGTTTGGTCACCATCTGCTTTGTAACCAGAGCTGTTCTGTGACTGTACAGCTTTGGTCCAGAGCTCTGACCCTGCCACAAGCCTCACCATGGCTTTACCCAAAGAGGTTACTCTTTCCATACTGACCATAGTACCCTTCCAGTTGCAACTTCTGCCCCAAAATCATCCTAGTGTAGGGACCAATCCCTCTTACTGGATCCTTACAGAGAAAATTGTTAGGTTGATGCCTCTACAGAGACAGTGAAACACTCCATCCTGTCAGACTTCTAGAAGAACACATTTCACTGAACTTACCCAGCACTGATCATTTATAATGAAAGCAAAACAAGTTTAGTAACAAAAGAACATGGATTAGCCGATACCAAGTAAAAGGGATAAAGGTAGAAATGGTTACAGCAAATAGAAGTGAAAACATGCATCTCAAAAGACTAAAAAACTAGCAAGATGCAGTCTTTGTTCAAGATGGTTTCTCTCACCCAGAGTCTCCTTTTCCATCTTTTACTGGCTAGGATCCATCACTTAATATTGTGAAAATTTTAGCTTAAGTATCTTATCCAAGACCATGGAGAGAGTCAGTGGTAGAGCAGGGCCTGATACTGCACATGAAAGGCAACAGTAGTTTCACCATTGACTTCAATAGGCACATTGTTAGGCCCCTAGTCTTGTATTCAGTACACCAGAACACACTCCCTCTCACTTAGATAGCCATTTTCTAGGTTTTGGAATGTGTATGGCTACACAATGTATATGTTTTATTAGAGGGTTAGGTATAACTGATATTGGGTGTAAGATGTTATCCGTATAGGAAAAGAAAAATAAAATAAAGATAACGTATCACTGCTTCAGCCATATGTCTGACTAACATTATATATTTCACAAAATGTCTATGGAACTATACAGGTTAGCATCATATATTTGAAATACTGTAGAGCCGTTTATTTAAGCACATTTATTTTAGCAAGAAAAAATGCTGTTCACGTGCTTCTGTACATTAATACTTGTGGCAACTCATTGGAAACTATAGGATTCCACAGATGTCACTGAATGTATAATTTGAAGACAATAGAGCTGTACAGGTATCATTGAATGAGGGCCTAATGTGACCAGCAGAACCTGTGTTAGAGGAGATGATGGTCTAGAAGAATCCAGCTTGGCTGTCAGAGTCTTGGTGAATTTGCAATTTTGTTTTTCTAACTGCCAAAACAAAAACAACTTCTTACTTGTTAACTGAGCACATTTAAATTGGAAATGATTAATGAATCACCACAGAACCCTCCAGACATTTGCAGAGAATCACTCATAAGCACTATAGAATTTAACACTATTTACAGCATATGATTGGCAATGACATACTGTTTGTTCTGACAGAAGACTTCCCTGGAATACTGGGGGGTTTGTGAGGCTGTGTGTCAGCTGCCAGGAGAGCTAGCGATGTTTAATATTGTTTAAATGAAGAGGATCGGGTGACCTATTTACACCTTGTTATTAGCTTTCCTCTGAAGTGTCACTTTTCTCTCGACACTTCCCTTTTTTTGGCTGACAATGCCCCCTTCTTCTGCTAGGGACTTTTCCCTCCCGTTCTGTTCCCTCCCTTGCAAGTCCATTTGTATGACAAATTGTTGCAATTAATTCTACTGTGCTACTTGCACCTATTTTTGGACCAACTTATACCAGACCCTGAACTTGCAGCACTGTTTAAGACAGCACAGAACAAGAGCCATTGTATAGTTTTCAGATGTGCAAACATAGGGACAAATTGTATACTATACACCTCTGCCAATGCGACTGGCTGAAGTGGGATTGCATAGGGGTAAATGAGATTAGAATTTGGTTCTGAATGTTTTGCCTTGTATTTTGTTAACACATCAAAGTAGTCTGGTAATATGGATGGGTGAAACAGTTTGGAAAAAAATGGGAGTTCCCAAGTCTAAACCCAAGTTTTGAACCCACCCCCGTTCAGTTTTTTTTTTAAGTTCACAAAAGTGAAGTTATTTCACCCCCTCCCCCATTACTTTATTTTTCCTTTCCTTTCCTTGAAATATCACAAGAAAGCCTCTTTTGTGAGATTTTCAGCCCTATTATACAGACAAAGAGAGGTTCAGATTTTTCACCTAAGTACCTGAACTTTTGGGTGATCGTAAATTCCAGCCATCTAAGGTTCACCTTACATTGCTTGGTAGCACATGCCCTGTTGTGAGCTACTGATTAATTTATGATTATCTGTACACATTATAAAGTGGAATTATATCTCGGGCACCGGCGGCTGAGATTTTCCGACACTAAGCACTAATGGAAATTGCTAATCCCAACTCATTTTGTCATGGGGTTCATATTATGCACGTCCACACATTTTGCTGTGTGCAGCAGTTTTACACAGCACTTGTAATAGGCACTAAGATGAAAGAGTAAAATGTGTTTCTGTGCTATAATATATGAAGCAAAATGCTTTCATGAAACAATACAAAACCACTCAGAAGGACATGTTTTAAATTTTAACCATGGTGTTATATAGATATAAAAACACGTCCAATGATTAGACAGAGTTCAGAATCTTGATACAGCCTTTATTTAGATCAGTCACATCTATTTGACCTTTGGAAAGCTACACTAGTCTTGGAATCATAGGATCAATTTCTACAGTGGTGCAAATTCAGAGTAAACTCTCCTAAAGCTAGTGGTGTTACTCTAATTTACACTGGTATAAGTGAGAGCATTATTTGAACATTAGGTTTGGGACCTCCTAGGGTATCTAGACCTTCCACTTTTCATTGCCATTCAGATTTTGTTTTGGAGTTTCCTTCATGCCATTTCATAAAAGAAGGGTTTAAATCAGATTAAATGGGAGGCCCAGTTGATTAATTACTCTGTTATTGAAGCGGGATTGTGTGGTTTTTAATTCTAAGAATCAGTTTCCTTAGTCCCACCTCCCATCATCATCTGTCAGATTATGCTTCATTACTAGTCCATTCATTTTACAGATAAAGTGTTTCCTTGTTCTTATGAGCTACCAAAGAAGATAGCCTTCATTTTCATAAACTGTGGGAAAAGGTTAATAAAAACCAAATCTCTCTCTATCTTCCTGTAGAATACTATCTGAAGAGATGGCACTCATAATTCCTATTTATCAACAATATTATACACAAAAAAGGTTTAATAACCCTGGATTTGATTTATGTTTAGTGGTCTTGAAACAAATGGAATGGGAGTGGGAGGATAAGATCATGGTTGTTAGAATTACTTCAACCCTATTCCTCTGGAAACAGGTGGGGGCAGCTTTTGTAGGTTGCCATCTAGAAATGAGAATATTTTGTACACACACACAGATGCACACACACCCCAGATTCCTACTCTAACTATTTACGAGAACTGATTTATTGTGCTGACTTTCTTATTATATTATTATTAAACTTATTCAGACAGCTATTGAAATGCTGTTATATTACTTTTAATGGAAACATTTCCCTAAACCATCTAATCACTATAGATTTCACTTGTAAAGGAAAGAGGTGGACTTTTGACCCATTTTATAAACTGACAGTTAATGGCACTGACAACAGCATCAAATACTTTTGCACGTGTTAAATAATCTGCTTCGCTATTGTCAGTATTTTAAAAATCTTTTGTTCTCTTCCACAATTAATTGTCTGACTGTTTGTTTTACACATTTTTTAAACAAATAATATGCATCTTAATTTAGTTGGTAACTATAGTACTATTTTTTTTAAAAAGTTGATACACACACACACACACACACAGAATACAAGAAGGTGAATGCAGTTTGAAAAGGACTTCAGCTACAAAACTTAAACCTCCCTCCTCCATCTCTCCACCCCTATGCCTGCTGCTTTATTTAGAAAATGTAATACCAAATTAGAAAGTAAGATTTATTTATAGTGTGGAGTGAAAATTTTCAAAATTGGAAATCTAAGGTCTTTCTTTAGACACCAGGGTGCGTTGCAAAAAGTGCAAAGCACCTAACAGCTCCTATTGCCCTAAAACCTTTGCAGGTTTACTCTTACTAGTTCTGACATTTCCTGAAAATTTGGTTCAAAGAGGATATTGATGTATTATGTATATTATAGCTGTACATAAAACATCCTAGGTACTGTAAAAAAACATAGAAAGACATTCAGGACAATATAAAGGGAGGTTAAAAAAAGAAAATACACAGTTAAAAATTGATGGAATATTTCATTTGACGTTTCCAAGGATAATTTATTGTTATTGTAAACCTGAAATTTTCATGAAAAGCTTATATTTTTCCTAATTTTTTTTGCTAACTTTGAAATTTCAAATTATTTATATTTCAGAAAGCTATTTTTTCCATCCTCCCACCCCATTTTTCCTCAATGACAAAGAATATCCATCTTTGCTGGGGGGAGGGAGGAGTTTCCCTACTTTATTTTATTTAATGTTATTCTTAAAAATAAATAAAATAAACTTATCTTCAGATACAGACTGGCTAACCTAGTGAGGTGGCTTCAAACTAGATTTGATGGGGGTAGGATACAAAAACCCACAGGTAAGTCCAAAACATGGAGTTCTAAGTGAAGGATTGAAATTTGGGGGTAGGGGGGGTGCATGGGAAATCCAGTACGTACAAAGGCGAGACAAGAGGGAATATAGAGGGGAAATCTAACAAACATCTTAGATGTCTGCATGCTAATGTATGAAGTGTGCAAAATAAACAGGAAGGACTAGAAATACTAGTGAATAATCACAATTATGACATAACGGGCACCACAGAAATTTGGTGGGATAATTCGCGACTGGAATACTGATATAGAAGGGTACAGCTTGATCAGGAAGGACAGGCAAGGGAAAAAGGGAAGAGGTATTGCCTTGTATATTAAAGATGTGTGCACTTGCACTGAGATTGACATAGAAGTGGGATGAAGACCTGTCGAAAATCTCTTGGTAAGGATAAAAGGGGTAAAAAAAACAAGGGGGATGTCATGGCAGGGGTCTACTAAAGACCCCCTAACCAGAAAGAAGAGGTGGATGAGACTTTTTAAACTTACAAAACCATCCAAAATATAGGACTTGGTGCTGAGGGGACTTTAACTAACCAGACATCTGTTGGGAAAATAACATAGCAGGGAACAGATTATCCAACAAGTTCTTGGAATACATTGAAGACAACTTTTTATTACAGAAGGTGGAGAAAGTGACTGGGGGGGAGGCTATTCTATATTTGACAAACAGGAACTCTGAAGCAGGAAGGCAGCTTGGGTGAAAGTGATCATAAAATGATAAGTTCCTGATTCTAAGCAATGGTAAAAGGGAAAAACAGTGGAATAAAGACAATGGACTTCAAGAAGGTAGACTTTAGCAAAGTCAGAGAATTGGAGATAAGATGCCATGGAAAGCAAGTTTAAGGGAAAAAAGAGAGTTCGGGGAAGTTAACAGTTTTTTTCCCCCCCAAGAAACATTATTAAGGACAAGAGCAAACTATACCAATGTTTAGAAAAAATAGCAAATAGGAGGCCAGCTGAAACTCAAAAAAAAGGGGGGGGCGCAAACAAGAAGTGAAAACTAGGTCAAATTACAACGGATGAATATAGTAAAAAAAAAAAAAAAAAAAAAAAAAAAATCACACAAGTACGTAGGGACACAATTAGAAAGCCCAAGGCACTAAATGAGACTAAACTAGGTAGGGATATAAAGGGTAACAAGAAAGCATTTTTAAAATACATGGGAAGCAAAAGGAAGACCAGAGAGAGGGTAGACCCATGAATAAATGAGGAGGAAAAGACAAGAACAGTAAGTGCAACAAGGGACAAAGTGTAAAATGTCTTTTTTGTTTCAGTTTTCACCAAAAAAGGTTAACAGTTATCGGCCGACTAACAGAACATCAGTGTAACTGGGGTAAGATCCGAGACTAAAATAGGAAAAGAAAAAGTTGTAGATGTCTTCAAGTCAGCAAGGCCTGATGAAATACATCCTAGACTACTTAAGGAAGTGGCTGAAGAGATCTTTGAGCCATTAGTGATTATTTTGGAGAACTCATGGAGGACAGGAGAGATGCCTGACGACTAGAAAAGGGAAAATATAGTAAAAAAGGGAATAAGGACAACCTAGGGAATTATAAACCAGTTAGTTTAACTTTGGTTCCCGGAAAGAAAATCGAGTAAATATTCAAAACAATGAATTTGTAAGCACCTATAAGAAAATAAGGAAATAAGTAACTGTCAGCATGGATTTGTCAAGAAAAAAAAAATCATGTCAAAACAACCTAATATCCTTCTCTGACAGGGTAACAAGCTTTGTGGATGGGGAGAAAACAGTATTTCTCATATATCTCAACCTTAGTAAGGCTTTTGATACTGTCTCACATGACCTTCTCAAACAAAACTAGACAAACTTAGCCTAGACAAACCTACTCTCAGGTGGGTGCACAACTGGCTGGAAAACTATACTCAGGGAGTAGTTATCAGTGGCTCGCAACCAAGCTAGAAGGGCATAGCACGTGGGGTCCTGCAGGGATCTGTCTTGGGTGCAGTTCTATTCACTAGCTTCAAAAATGATTTGGACAATGGCATAGAGAGTACAGTTATAAAGTTTGCGGATGATGCCAAGCTGGGAGGGGTTGCAAGTGCTTTTAAATTCAAATAAATGATCTGAATTAAACAGGATAAAATTCAATAAGGATACATGCAAAATACTACACTGCACTACCCTGCACAAATACAAAATGGGAAATGACTGCCTAGTAAGGAGTACTGTAGAGCAGGAACTAGGGGTTATAGAGCATCACAAATTGAATATGGGTCAACGATGTAATACTGTTGCCAAAAAAAAATGCAAACCTCATTCTCATATGTATTAGCAGAAGTAATATATAGAGATATACCTATATCATAGAACTGGAAGGGACCCTGAAAGGTCATTAAGTCCAGCCCCCTGCCTTCACTAGCAGGAACAAGTACTGATTTTGCTCCAGAACCCTAAGTGGCCTCATCAAAGATTGAACTCACAATGCTGGGTTTAGCAGGCCAATGCTCAAACCACTGAGCTCTCTCTCCCACCTCATGGTGTAAGCAAGACATAAAAAGGAATTCTTCCATCGTACTCAGTACTGATAGGATCTCAACTGGAGTGTTGTGTCCAGTTCTGGGCACCCCACTTCAGGAAAGATGTGGGCAAATAGGAGAAAGTCCAGAGAAGAGCAACAAAATTTATGAAAGGGCTAGAAAATGTGACCTTTTTGAGGAAAGACTGAAAAAAACCTGGGTTTGTTTAGTCTGGAGAAGGAAAGAATGATGGGGGACACATTATTCAAATACATAAAAGGTTGTTATAAAAAAGAGGATTATAAATTGTTCTCCTTAACCACTAAGGACAGGACAAGAAGCAATGGGCTTAAATTGCAGCAAGGGAGACTTAGGATAAACCTTAGGAAAAGCTTCCTAACTGTCAGGGTGGCTAATCACTGAAATAAATGGTCTAGGGAGGTTGTGGGATCTCAGTCACTAGAGGTGTCTAAGAACAGTTTAGACAGCTACCTGTCTGGGATGATCTAGAGAATACTTAATCCTGCCTCAGTGGAGGGTGCTGAACTAGATGACCTATAGAGATCCCTTCTAGTCCTACATTTGTAGCATTCATGAATTAATTTATTGCATTTTTCTATTTGCCACTCCAATGGTGAAAGTCCCCCCCCCAAAAGAAAGAACTTAAAAAAATCATGAAACCTATTTCCAAATGAGAATGATTTTGAAAACAATTTCTTTGTGAAAATTTTTCCTTCTGTGGATCAGCTCTACACATACCCAAAGTGGTCAGGATGGTTTTTAGTATAAAAGTCTTTTTTTTTACCATGTCAGTTTAGAGGAGTATCAACTGGCCCCCAATTCCACTTTACCTAATCATTATTAGGTGGCTGGTTTCTTGTAGGTGTCATGGTACAAGTGGGTGTTTGAGAAAATTTGAATGAATCCTGAGTACCTGCCTTAAAGACCAGCTTTAGGAGGGCATTCTATGGTGAGATAATGGTATGGAATAAAGCAGAGAGCGTGTTGCATGAGAAACAGACAAAATACTGAGGTTGTCTCCATTGACAGAGTATAGGATTTGGATGGAGGTGATGCAGTAAGACATAGGAGTAGAAAAATGTACGAAGAGCAGTGTTGGGAAGGGCCTTGAAGGTGAGTACAAGAAACTCAAACTTGATTAAAGGAAAAAGGGGAAACAGATGCAGGAAGACATGGCCAGTAAAGAGGGAGTGAGTTTTGGACACAGTCCGGATTTGTGGCACAAGAGAGATGGAGGAATCACAGCTGACCCCCAAGTTAAGGGTCTGAGTAACAGAGTGGAGCTATGTTATCAGCATTGACTTAATGGGGAGTGCCTGATAAGAAAGATGAGGAGCCTGGTTTTGACCATGTTATGTTTAGTCTGGCAGTGAGACACCTCAAAGAAAGTGTCAGAAAGGCATCTGTATCAAGGGAATCAGGTCAGGAATTGAATGGTAGATTTGTGAGTTGTCAGCATGGAGACTGTAATTTAAGCCATGTGAATAGATAAGACCACCCCAAAAGTGTATGTGAAGGAAACAGAGGAGGGGCCATGGACTCCTTTGAGAATTGGGAGAGGACAGGGTGAGGAGCCTCCAAAAGAAATGCCTGAGAACTTGGAGGAGAACAAAGAGTGGACGTAATGGTGAAAGCCAGAAGGACATGATTTCATGAAGGTGGATTATGATCAACAGTCTCAAAAGCAGCAGAGCAGTTGAGAAGAATGAGGATGGAGTAGAAGCCCTGGTTTGGCCATGAAGAGATTGGAGACCTCAGTAAGAGCAGTTCAGTGGCCTGAGTTTTCAGAGGATGGGAGGAACCAGTGTGTGTGTATTTTGAGAGGAATTAGCTAGAAGACTGTGAAAGGTTATGGATAAAGGAGAAAGAAGGTAAGAATGAGGACACAGGAAGGCAGAGGCAATGGGACTTTGGAGGGGTCAGAGGTAGAAAGCAATGTGTGTTTGTGAGAGGGAAGGAAGAGGATGGGGCATTAGAGAGCATGAGGAAAGGAGGGAGAGCAAAAAGAGGAGGATTTCACTGATCACTCTGGATCAATTTGTTCTATTTGAGAAAAAAAAAAGAACCCAGCAAGATCTTGCAGAAATAGGGATGAGGTCATGGGTGTTGTAAAGGTTTCAAGTGGAAGTCCAAGTTTGCAAATAAGTTATAGTAATTTTTGGACTTGGAGCTGTTCTGTTTGACAAGAAAATGGCAGAACTGAAGGAAGACAGAACAGACGTACTAGAAGAAGTCTGTAATGAGACGCCAAGTCTGTAATAGACAAGAATCAGGATAACAAACAAGGATTTCTTGTCACCTTACCATAGTTATAGCCAGCCAGCTCCACGGGGCAAAGTAGCACCCGCCTAATCCTTATGTGGCCTTTGGATAAACAAAAAAATCCTCTAATCTCTGTTTCTAATCCTTCTGTTTTTACTGACATTCACCAAATAACTGGGACTAGGGGGGACAAAAGAGAAAATGAAGAAAGCTTGGCAAAGGCATCCAGCATACACACCTATGATGGAAAGGGACACAAGCCTACAGACAAGCAATAAAGGCCAATGTTGGAAGATTGGGCCTGAACATGCTCCCACTTTCACTGATGTAAATCAGTGGTAACTCCGTTGCATTCAATGGAGTTACAGCAGTGTGAAACCCATAGGGCCCAAGTCATGGATGCTCTATAGTCCATATATACCAGTTACATGGATGTAGAGGGGCATCAAAGCCATTGTACAGAGCCCCTGATGAATCCTCCTGGTATAGAACATGCCCTTTCCCTGCCAGTCACTGAGCCAGTTCTACTAGCTCTGTGCAAATTCACACAAAAAAGTCCCTAGCAAAAAATATGTTCCAGGGCACGTCTGGGGTCTGACAGGAGTTGGAGGAGAAAGTGTTCAGGTGTTCTTACTCCCCAGAGACAGGGGCTATGGAAGTAGTGTCACAAGTTAAAGCAGCTCTATGGCATCAGCAGGATAGGGAAGGTGCAAGCTGCCTCACCTCAGTCCTTATCACAGCTCTAGTGCCAGCACAGTGATTAATCAGGCTCACAGTTTCCAATGACTGAGGCATAGTGTCCACTCTAAAAATAAATATTCATGAGAGGAACAAACTCTTCCATTTCTTAAAATATCCATCAAATGTTAAGAATAGGAAATGCTCTATACTAAATTATGTAGATCCTCCATAAATACCAAATAGTTCTTGGATAAGGTAGTCATTCACTAAAACATGCATCTCACTTGCTCTTCAGCAAAGAAAACAGAGACATTTCTATCCTTTAATGATGGTGGGACAAATGGAAAACGCATTCTCTGTTGTGAGCAGAACAATTTGTGTAATAAGCAATTTGAGTTTGTTAGACAGTGCACTTGTGTAAATCAGGACTATAATTCATATGGCGCAAGGTTACTAAATTAGTTTTCCAGCAAATGATTTTTGGATAGCACCCTAGGGGCCTGATTTTTCACTTGGCATTTATTTTAGACTTGCACCGGTTTAGCTGTTAGTTCCTTTTACTTCTATCCTTTGTATGTATTCTTGTACTATTCCATTCAGTATAGCTGCATATAATGCAACATAGACAAGTGCTGGGGTAAAAACATGTTAACAAGAAAGCATTTCCGTATAGAAATAGCAAAACAGGTACTTTCTGTCTACTTTTATTTTAAGGTAAGTAAGGCAGGGAAAAATAAGTCTCCATTAGAAATAAAGCAGAGTGCATCTGACTCTTTAAATGTCCTCCATCTTAAGTCTCCTCATAGTCCTGCCGCCTTTCACATGGACAGGCAAATTCTGATGCTTCAAGTGTCAGAACAATGCAAACTGAATCCTAGATAGCTACAAACACCACAGGAAGTGAAAGCAAAGTGAGGATAGTTTGGAAGATAGAACTTGAAATAGTTTGCTTGTAGTTTTGTGGCAACAAACAGTATATTAATAAAAGGAATCTACTGAGACAAACCTGCACTAAGTACAGTTAAGTATTTTTCTCTCCATACCCATTTTGATTCCATTTTCACACATATGTTACGGGGTTGTGGTCCTCAGGAAAGACACGATCACTCCAAAGGAATAGGATAGTGACAGTTGCATTTTGAGTTAACTGGAGGGTGTGGGAGTGTGTTGAGAGTGAAGTAAGACAGAAGGAAGTTAAACAAGTATGTGAACGTGGATGATTGTCCTACCAGAGGTCACTATTGAGAGGGAGAAATTAGTTCTGCTGATGTTTGTATAACAGTAGTAGCAGGATTTGCAAAGGGCCTCAATATGAGGGAAGAAGGAAAAAAGAGACAAAGATGCCCCCCAAAGTTGTTAGTTTAGATGATGAGAGGAATGGTGGTAACAACAGTGACTGAAAAGAGGAAGCAGATAGAGCAAAAGATTGTGATGTTCATTTTTAACCATATTAAAGTATTTGCAAGTTTTGATTCCTAATTAAAAATGTAAAACACATTCCTAGACCTGCTCTTATGAGTTCACATTTCCATCTTTTTGTTCAGTATACATACTCATTTCAGTCAAGATACTGAGTATTTAAAACTTATTAATCATCCTTGAGAAGCTATTTAAATCTGGGCATTATTAAGTCATTCTTTAACACAAGGGTGCACTACATGTCTGGTGTAACTGATGAGCTCTTCCTAGCTCTAATGCTGTCAAATTTCTTTCTGGGGTGATGTTACTGAATTGACTACACATTTTTGTAATAATACAATTCAAATGTGAATTTAATGGGTAATTTTATTAGCAGAAGAGAATCCTTTTGTCTGTAACAAAAATAAATGTCTTCCTTTTGCCAATCCCAATACTTTTTTTCTTCTTACAACTGCATGAAGATGTGTGTGTTTTAACTTGCCCTCCACTGAAATAAGATTTAAGATACCATACATATTCAGAGTTATATCATTAGCAATTCAGTAATGCCAGATGAAATAAAAGCCATTGTACGGTAATGATGTTATCAGGTTTAGAAACCTTTCCTTCAGAAATCTCTTCAAAGTTTGTTAACTTAGCGAAGAAACTCTGAAATGAATCCTAATCATTGGATGTTTTTAAAGACATTTCTCTCTTGAAATAATGGCAAGAACCCAAATCACTAACAGGGACACAAAAGGGAATATGGTACTTTTACAATTTACATCATTTTAAGGTATTTTATACACAGGAGATGCCTGGGGTTTCTCTACTGTAAAAGAAATGGTTATAAAAGATATAAAGTGGAATAGCACACTGCACTTTTGCTACACTCCATGGGCCCCATTTTTAACACATGCAAATAGGTGCTGTGTTTTAGAAATGCAGGTGCAAATATGAACCTGGAAGCATGCACTCATTTACAGAATTGTGTAAACAAAGTGACGGGAGAGAGCAAATGGATGCAATGGGAAGCCCAATCTATTTGGGGAGAGGTAAAACAGACACCAATAATTTGGGAGGAAGGAAGGGGAAACAATGCATTTCAAAGACAAAGAAGACAGCGGGATTTGATGGTGGGAGACTGATGGTAGAAGAGCCACAACCCTCTGAAGGGAAGAGAAAGAAAGCTCAGAGGAAGAGGAGGGGAAAGAATGGGAGTTAAATGAGTGAGAGATTAGAGCATAAGAGACAGATGAGTAGACGGAGGAAGGAAATAAAGTTCCTAGAATGCAGGAGAGAAAGAGGTTAGAATGGTGCAAGGAAGAAGGCGCACATTGGCGGCAGAATGCCTAGAGCTGGTCCTGCATGCATCACAACTTTGGGAAATGATGGAAGGCAGTGAGGTAGAAGCCTTTGAGAAGACTTTTTCCTCTAAACCTTGGCCAAAATGCTTGTTCACCACACAATAATTACAACAAATGCCAAACAAAAAGCCTTTGGATTTTTAACTTGTTCTATTCAGTGTAAGCTAATACAAACATACATTCTCACAGTGAGAAATGGAGGAAATTACACTGTTTGAGATATTTAAAACCAGATTGACCAAGGCACTGGAAAATATTCTATAGGGGACACTACTGCATTAGCAGCTGTTGGACTAAGTTATCTAATGCCAGTAAGTCTTCTCCATTTCCAGATTCTATTATCATAATCTATGATTCTATAATTTATTACATTGTTGACTAAGATGGTCAGTTGTTCTAATCATAATGAGGGTAGTGACCAAAAGTTCTTACTATCTGATGACTACTTGATGGCCTATAGTTTGGTGATTTCCAGTCCAGTTGCTAGTACACAGGAGCCCAAACCACAGAATCCAACACCACAATTGGTGCTAAATTTTACCCTTGTCCCAAGAACAGAGTGGTCATGAAGACAGCATTCTCACCACTTTGGTTGGTTACTTCAGCTCTGGCCTGTAAATACATCAGTGGGGCAGCTGCCCCTATTAATACTGCAAAGGAACAACAATCTCCAGGGCTGTCAGCATGACAACTTTCAGGAGCTCTAAACTCACACGTATTTAAAGGGAAAGAAAAAAAGAGTACTGAGTTGATGGCTTAGATTCCAAGAAATGCAGATTTCTTAAATTGTGTAATCTGCATTACTTAATAGAGCAGGGAACCAATTAAGAACAGTCCTCTATTCAATTTAATTAGGCTAACTACAGGTAAGGGAATCATATGGTATAGGGAGGAGCATTAGGTGGAGGTATCTCTCATCTCTGACCCCTCCACTGTGACAGTGTTAAAGATTTCTAGCGCTTGACTTTCACTCTTTTAATGCTAAAAGTAAATGAATCACACTTTACATTAGCAAGACTTTGAAATTGTAAACTCCAGGCATACTATACCCTGATGCTGGAACGAATGGAAGGGAAGCAATTGACGTATTTCCCTCCCTCCTCCCAACTGAACAAGAGACAAGTTATGTCTAATTCTTAATTCCAATTTCTCTATAAACTTAGCCACACAGATTTATGTAAAATATATCTTTTAAAGTGACCAGAAAAGTAAATTTTATATGTCATTTGAACTGCATTCTAGATGTTACATGATAGAATACTGAAAATACCAAGATTCTAAGAAGAAATGCAAAGCTGAAAGCAGCAACGTTTTCCTTTCAGTGATCTTACAAGTTACATTTTGCTCTAACCTTCTCTCTATTTAATGGACAATTAGAGTTCTCGGACACTCCCATCGCTTTCCATTTGGCTGGTGTAGCTGTACACATCGAAGCTCAGCTGGTGCAATAGAGAAATGAGCAAATCTGCCGGGGGTGGGGGGGGGGGGAAGAGGAAATCATCATATACAAGAAAGAGAACATTAATGAATGTAAAACTTAAAAACTTAAAGAAAATCAGGGGGGCAGAAATATATAAATCTCTATAGGTACTTTTAAACTATACAACTTGCACTTGTGCAGGCCAAAGCAAGGTGATCATGTTTGGTTATTTAGATAGCCTAAACTGAGAGAAAATCTTGTGCATCTTTAATACTTATATGACTCCTGTTACCATAATACCTGACTGTCTCAATCTTTTTAAATGTATTTATCCTCACAACATGCATGTGAGTTTGGATTGTACTAATATCCCCATTTTACAGTTCAGGAACTGAAGCACAGAGAGACTAAGTGGCTTGCCCAAGGTTACACAGGAAGCCTGTAGAAGAGAAGGAAGTTGAATCTGGGCCTCCCATATCCCAGGCTAGCACCCTAACCACTGGACTATCCTTCCTGTCCGAGTCCACAACACTTTCACATGCACACATATATGAACATTTTTCTCAACACCTGGTCTATTACATTAGTAGCACTGTGTGTCACTATGAGTAATACGGTGAATATGAAGAATCATCATCCAAAAACTAGAATTCACTTCAAATTAGTGATGAGATGTGCCCTCTAAAGACAATGGTCCAGTGCCACAATTATTCCATATGCATCACAGTAGCCTCCACTATTGTTGCTGGAGGTGGAAGTGGGGACAGCATTGAGGAAGGGTCTAGGATGCCATACCCTCTCTCGTCCCCACTGTACAATCATTTTCATACTCAGGCCATCTATGCCAGAAGGGACAGATATTCCTTACTTTAAAATATCATGATATTTGGTTTGAATTTTAAATTTTTCATTTCAATATTTTCTATCACTAGGTCTGAATGTTTTCCACACAAAAAACATGGACTGCTGTGGGGGCACAAAGAAGTTGTCAGCAGGGAAAGGAAGGTAAAGAATCCTTTATTTTAATTTTATCTGTTAGTAGAAAATCTGTTCTCAATACTCCTTTTATTAGAAATGCTAACAGCAGACTAGATTTCAAGTCCAGAAAGAACCATTATGATCATTTAATCTGACCGCCTGCATACTCAGGCCATAGACCCTCTCCCAGGTATTGGTTTATTTCTCTTTACTGTTATAAGTGGGCAAGTAATTGTAAGGGATAGAAGGAGGGCTTTACAAATTGCAGGATCACAAGATACCATAGATGGGGAGTCAGGCCATCAATTACCTCCCCTTTTTTATCCTGCTGGTAAAGAAAGGATGGATTTGACAGTGGGCTCTTTTTTTCTCTTCTGATCCCATTGCTGGAGTGCAAAAGCCAGGAGTTAAAATATTCCTAGGATACAAGGTCACCCAAAAGCCACTCTCTTTTCTTGTTCTGAAATGAACTTCTCAACTGACACAACCCTGAAGGGTTGCGTTTTGCATAATCATGTGTCTATGGGTCCACTCCTGCTTCCATGCAACTTAATGGGAAAACTCCCAATGATATCAATAGAAGCAAAACTGAGCCCTAAGTGAGGCACATTTAAGAGCACACAAAAATTCTAGCCATCAACACTATTGGTACTGGTGCAACCCTTGCTTTTCTACTTCACTTCCTGACCCACATCCACTTTTAAGACTAGGGAAGAGAGGGGTTTTCAATAAACGGTATGGGCTTTTGGCTCCCATTAGGCCATGTCCCTGGGTATGGTCCCCATTTTATACTGAATGATGATCCCACATTACAGAGCAAAATTTGATAACTAAAACATACACAATATAGTTAAGCTTGGCTGAATTTGATTTTTATTTTTATTTTTTTATAATTTTGACAGATAAAAATAAAAAATATTTGAAAATAAATGTTACTTAAATTTTCACAGTCGTGAAAAATTATGGGTAGTCAGTCAATTTTATGACAAATATTGAGATTCAAAAAATTAAAGGTTTATAAACTGTTAAACACAAATTGTCAATATCACACTTCAAAATATACAAAATAAATATCTTTAAATCAAACTCTAATAAGTTTTCAAGTATCTTTTGTTTGTTTGTTTTTACTTTGCCTATCTGTAAGATTTTTATTTTTTTTTATCATCAATGGAAATATTTTTTCCTTGGTTTGTGTGTGGACTGTGAAATTGACATCTACTGACATTTACCAATAAAAATCTACATTAAGGCTTGCAAAGATTAATTTGTGACAGCCCTCACCAGATATAGTTGTTAAAAAAAAAAAAAAAAGAGAATTTGCACAAATGTATAATAATGACACCACACTTCTTGACACTGATTCTGACATCAGCTCAGAGAGTAAGACACAAAGAAGCAGGGATGGGAGGAGAACAATTTGCTATTAAATCCACCTATTCATATTTTGTGATGTTCATTAAATAGGCACTCCCTTTAATGTTCTGGATCCGGTCTAACTGTGAAAAATATTATTTATAATTTTAAAAATGTAGATCCTTGTTTCTTGTAGTTACATTGCAAGAATCTACCTTAATTCACATTTTGAAGCAGCGCAGGTCAATACTTTTTATATGAAATAAAACTTAGTAGCATAAGACTTATGTGATGATTTGAGCTAATATTATGTTTTACACACCAACTCAGAATCAGGGTGCACCAATATTCCATACAGATTATGAATTATCTGAGCCAAACTAAATTTATTAGCTCAAAAGATGAGATTTAGAAGGGAGAGTAACCTACTGTATATGAATTCAACCCTGCCAAACAAAGGTCTGAAAAAGATGACTTATTAAAACATTTAGGCATAAATCTGTCACTAAATTAATCTAGGGCATTCTAAGCAAGAATAAGGATATGTAATCCGCAGGAAAGATATCCAGATGCACATCAACAACATTCAACACTTAGAGGGCAGCTGGTAAACCGGATTGTATTCCTTTTGAAAAGGTACTATGACGCAGTTGTTTATTCAGCAAAACAAACTGCTCCCTGTGTCCGTTAACAAGGCTGGCTTTGTGCAGCACAGACTTCTGCAGTGCTGACTCCTGTTTGGAACCATTTCACACTAATTAGAAATAAGAGAAAAGGCCATGTTCATAAACAGTCCAGCCCAAGACCTCTTTCAAGCCACTCTTTCTGAAAGTTAACTCTGTTGTAACCCTGCATGAATAACAGCTTTGCACAAACAGTTTAAAGAAATATATTGTTAATAATTGTCATCTTGCTGTGCAAGACACTGGCAAAAACTTTACATAACAGTACAAAACCATGTGAAATTATGGGTTCTGAAATACTGTGCAATCTTGTTTTCTAAAGCTCTACCCACAATGATCTTGAACTGTTTAACAGCTTTGGGAACAAGTAAGGGGGAGGAGAGTTAGCTAGAAAAATAAAAGTAATTTGGTAGTAGATTAAATGAATAAATTATCTCCATATTTCACCTAAATGTGACTAATTCTATAGGATATTCCACAATCAAAACAAGATATAGGAATCCCGGATGCATTTTCACTTGGAGACCAAAGATGATGTTGAAGGGCATTACTGTATTTTATTAAATGTGCAACAATGCATATTGAATTTTTTAAAACTAGACAGGACAATATTGTAGAAAATGTTCTTTTGGGGAACAACTATTCACTGGTAGAGCCTTTTATGTCTTATCCATTTCTATGGGCCTGATTCACATTGGATAATACTTACTGGGTATATCTATGCTGCAATTAAAAACCTGCGGCTGGCCCATACCAGCTGACTCAGCCTTGCAGGGGTAAGGCGAAGGGGCTGTTTAATTACAATGTGGTTGTTTGGGCTTGAGCTGCAGCCCAAGTCCTGAGACCCCATGAGGTGAGGAGGGTCCCAGAGCTCAGGTTCCAGCCTCAGCCCAAACAGCTACACTGTAATTAAACTGCCCCTTAACCCGAGCCCCAGTCACCTGGAATGGGCGAGCCGCAGGTGTCTAACTGCAATATACACATATTGACTCATGCAAATAGTTGCACTGAAATCAGTGTCGCTACTTGTGTAAGTGCCATACAAGTCAGAGCTTCTGTACCCCATGACATACTTCACCAAATTGGTACAGTCTGAAATAATTTAATGGCAGGGTGTTACCAGCAGAATTAATACATCTGAAATATTTTATATACACTATTAGTTATCACAAGGCAGGAGAATCACACTTTGGATACACATTTTCTTCTATCCCATTTGATCTGATTTTGTCTCTGATTTTATAATTATAAATGTAATATATAGATCTCATTGCAAGGATTGAAAGTATCAAGGCAATGGCATAGTGAAAAACAGAATCCACAGTGCTTCCAGTCCTGTTCTAACCACTAAAGATGACTTCCTCTGTAGTTCCTACAGAACCTGGGGAAGATGTGACGATGCATTTGCCAAGAAGTTCTTATTCTTTAAGTGGTTTTTGCTTTATTCTTTAATGTTAAGTATCTTTGACTTAACAACAACTCTTGTATTTTAAAATTAGGGAACAAATATATTTCCCCATTAGAAGGTGCTGGAGAGATGAAGCCACTCTCCTGATTCTTCTATATTTTTAATATAAGCCATCAATCAGTTCCACTCCCTGAAGTGGAAAATAAGGCCCCAGTTCAGCAAAGAACTTCAGCATCTACCAAACTTTAAGCACTTGAGTTTTTCCCATTGGCTAAATTTTTACCTAAATGCACCAGTTTTTTGATAATTTCCAAATTCTTGGAATCTAGTGGTCTCATCCATATTGTAAGCTGCCAGTTCACAGCACACAAATGAGTAGAGTTGGAACCAATTTTATCATGGGATTGGCTTTTTCTATTAACTATTAAAGTAACCAGGAAGTCCTATTATAGAAAAAACGTGCATAAATGCAAATCAATTACATTTCTTCTATCAAATGTGCTCCCTGATCTAATTATTTTCATCCTTTTCCAGTACATTAGTTCATTATATCACTGAAAATCCAGTTTCTGGCATGAAAATTGTTTTAAGACCACTATTTCTCATTCTTTGTTAACTGAATACATTTTACTCAGAATAAAAGTTGTAGAAAAAATCCTTTGTTGGTGCTTTTGAACTCACTAGTTGTGGACTACAAAGAGTCCAGCGCTTTGCCTCTCACCACCATAGAACAGAAGCGCTGCCTTTTCTTTGGATCTTGATATACAGAATACGTTACTGAGCGCCTATAAAAAGGTTTGTGAATCTTGACGGAAATCAGAGGTTAAAATGACAGTTCAAATGTCTGGTCTGGGTATGAGAGATCTGTGGTAATGTATTCTTACTAATAACAGATGCTGACCAAAAAAAGCAGCAAAGCCATGTACAACTCTTACGTTACTTTCTCTCTCTGCTCCTGCCCCCTCCCTGGGCTGTCAAACCCATAGCATTCTCTGAAAGGTAAAGGGATTCCATATTGGTTAACAACCCATTTGGTGAGAAGGTGGGTGAGGTAATATTTTTTATTGGACCAACTTCTGTTGGTGAGAGAGCTCTTCAGGTCTTACTCTGGACCTCAATATAATTTTCTGCAAGGGGAAAGATAAATATTGTTAGTTGTTAACAACACAACACCTTCAAACTACTGCTGCTTTTAGACCTAAAGATTTCTTGCGTGTCTTGAAAGCTTGTCTCTCTAAACAGCAGAAGTTGGCCCAGTAAAAGATATTACCTCACTCACCTTGTCTGTCTAATATTCTGGGACTGACATGGCTATAACTACATTACACACAACCCATTTGATATCTTGCTTTTTTATATTATTAGTTCTTAAAATCCATATGAGGCTTTCCATCTACAAACAATGAGTCAAATTCATTGCTCAACTAGAGCATGTGCCGTCGTATGGATGTCAATGAAACTACACAGTGTTTAAGTCAATGCAAATTTTTGCCCGTTTAGTAATCCATAGCCTGAGTCTTTATGGAACATTTAATTGGAAATAAAAAATAAAAGCAGTACTAGTTCGAAGGTGTTCGTGTTAATTGGGTTGTTAACAACAACTAACAATGTTTATCTTTCCCCTGGCAGAAAATTGTCAGGAGGAAGAAATAGAATATCCCCCGGGGGAAAACAAAGTTTGTTCTGTTACTACCACTGCAGGTTTATCTCCCCCAAAATTAAATGTGTGTCATGAACTAGGACTGGTTGAAATTTCTGTTGTAAAATTACATTTTTGACAAAACAGATACTGTGGAAAAAGTGTCTGCTTTCCATCAAAAATGTACACTTTTTGTAAAACCTGAAAACCCAAGAAGTTTTCATTTGAATTTCTTTTCATTTTTGTTAAAAATTTCTGCAAAAAATTAATTGTTTCCTAACCACTCCATTATGGACTCTCTTTTTACCTTGATTATATGTACAAAAGTTCTTGTGGTGGACTTGTGGACAAACACCAGAAAGTATTTTTTCACACAACACACTGTCAACCTCTGGAACTCCTTGCCAGAGGGTGTTGTGAAGGGCAGTGTTATAACGGGGTTCAAAAGGGAGCTAGATAGATTGATGGAAGATAGGTCCATCAATGGCTATTAGCCAGGATGGGCAGGAATGGTGTCCCTAGTCTCTGTTTGCCAGATGCTGGGATTGGGTAACAGGGCATGGATCACTTGATGATAAGCTGTCTGTTCATTCCTTTTGGGGCACCTTGCATTGGTCACTGCCAGAGGACAGGATACTGGGCTTGATGGACCTTTGGTCTGACCCAGTATGACTGTTCTTATGACTTATATGGTCTGTTTAACCCACATATGGCAAAAGAACAGGGACTGTTCAAAGGAGCAGTACTGGGAAGTCTGCACCTACTGTGAAAATACTTATCGTTCACATTGTACATTATCTGTTCAAGGAATAGTCATGGTAATAAGTGGTAAATGATTTCCAATCAATCAATCTACTGAAATTCAAAATCAATTTAAGAATAATGGGACAAGACCATTCACCATCTCTCACTTTAATCATAGAATCCTAGGACTGGAAGGGACCTTGAGAGGTCATCTAGTCCAGTTCCCTGTGCTCATGGCAGGACTAAGTATTATATAGACCATCTCTGACAGGTGTTTGTCCAACCTGCTCTTAAAAATCGCCAGTGATGGAGAGTCCACAACCTACCTAGGCAATTTATTCCAGTGCTTAACCACCCTGACAGTTAGAAAGTTTTTCCTAATGTCCAGCCTAAACCTTCCTTTCTGCAATTTAAGCCCATTGCTTCTTGTCCTATCCTCAGAGGTTAAGAAGAACAATTTTTCTCCCTTCTCCTTGTAACAACCTTTTACATACTTGAAAACTGTCATGTGTACTCTCAGTCTTAACAAACCCATTTTTTCCCAAGCTTCGCTCATAGGTCATGTTTTCTAGACCTTTAATCATTTTGTTGCTCTTCTCTGGACTTTCTCCAATTTATCCACATTTTTCCTGAAACGTGGCCCCCAGAACTGGACACAATACTCCAGTTGAGGCCTAATCAGCGCGGATTAGAGCGGAAGAATTACTTCTTGTGTCTTGCTTACAACACTCCTGCTAATACATCCCAGAATCATGTTTGCTTTTTTTGAAACAGTGTTACACTGTTGTCATATTTAGCTTGTGGTCCACTATGACCCCAGATCCCTTTCTGCAGTACTCCTTCCTAGGCAGTCATTTACCAATTTTGTATGAGTGCAACTGATTGTTCCTTCCCAAGTGGAATACTTGGCATTTGTCCTTATTGAATTTCATCCTATTTACTTCTGACCATTTCTCCAGTTTGTCCATTTTGAATTATAATCCTATCCTCCAAAGCTCTTGAACCTCTCCCAGCTTGGTATTGTCCACAAACTTTATAAGTGTACTCTCTATGCCATTATCTAAACAAGTGGTCTCCAACCTTTTTACGTACAAGATCACTTTTTGAATTTAAGTGCAATCCAGGATCTACCCTGCCCCTTCCCCAAAGCCCCATCCTGCTCACTCTATCTCCCCTTCCCTCTGTGACTCACTGTCCCCCACCCTCACTCACTTTCACTGGTCTGGGACAAGGGGTTGGGTTTTCAGAGGGGTTCCAGGCTCTTGGCTGGGGCCGAGGGGTTCGCAGTGTGGGAGGAGGCTCCAGGATGAGTCTAGGGCAGAGAGTTGGGGTGCAGGAAGGGGTGAGGGGTGCAAGTTCTGGGAGGGAGTTTGGGTGCAAGAGGGGGCTCTGGGTAGGGCAGAGTGTTGGGATGTAGGAGGTGGTATGAGGTGCTGACTCTGGGAGGGAAATCACGGCTGGGCCAGGGGGTTGGGCTGCATGAGAGGGTATGGGGTGCTGGCTCTGGGAGGGGGCTCAGGGCTGGGGCATGGGGTGCAGGAGGGGGAATGGAGTGCTGGCTCCAGGAGGGGGCTCAGGGCTGGGGTGTGGGCTCCTGCCGGGCTGCACTTACCTCTGGTGGCTCCCGGTTGATGATGCAGTATGGCTAAGGCAGGCTCCCTGCTTGCCCCAGCCCCACACTATTCCTGCAAGTAGCCAATGGGAGTGGGGGGGGCATGTGACTCTGCATGCTGCTCCTGACTGCAAACACTGGCCTTGGAGCTCCCATTGGCCACAGTTCCCCATTCCTGGCCAATGGGAGCTGTGGGGGCGGTGCTTGCAGACAGGAGCAGCACGTGAAGTCACATGCAACTTCCTTTTATTTGTTTTAATCCTGCTGCCCATTAATTTCATTTGGTGGCCCCTAGTTCTTATATTATGGGAACAAGTAAATAACTTTTCCTTATCCACTTTCTCCACACTTTCTCATGATTTTATATATCTCTATCATATCCCCCCTTAGTCTCCTCTTTTCCAAGCTGAAAAGTCCAAGCTGAAAAGTCCTAGCCTCTTTAATCTCTCCTCATATGGGACCTGTTCCAAACCCCTAATCATTTTAGTTTCCCTTCTCTGAACCTTTTCTAGTGCCAGTATAGCTTTTTTGAGATGAGGAGACAACATCTGCATGCAGTATTCAAGATGTGGGCGTACCATGGATTTATATAAGGGCAATAAGATATTCTCCGTCTTATTCTCTATCCCTTTTTGAATGATTTCTAACATCCTGTATGCTTTTTTGACTGCTGCTGCACACTGCGTGGACGTCTTCAGAGAACTATCCACGATGACTCCAAGATCTCTTTCCTGATTAGTTGTAGCTAAATTAGCCCCCATCATATTGTATGTATAGTTGGGGTTATTTTTTTCAATGTGCATTACTTTACATTTCTCCATATTAAATTATATTGCCATTTTGTTGCCCGATCATTTAGTTTTGTGAGATCTTTTTGAAGTTCTTCATAGTCTGCTTTGGTCTTAACTATCTTGAGCAGTTTAGTATCATCTGCAAACTTTGCCACCTCACTGTTTACCCCTTTCTCCAGATCATTTATGAATAAGTTGAATAAAATTGGTCCTGGGACTGACCCTTGGGGAACACCACTAGTTACCCCTCTCCATTCTAAAAATTTACCATTTATTTCTACCCTTTGTTCCCTGTCTTTTAACCAGTTTTCAATCCATGAAAGGATCTTCCCTCTTATCCGATGACAACTTAATTTACACAAGAGTCTTTGGTGAGGGACCTTGTCAAAGGCTTTCTGGAAATCTAAGTACACTATGTCCACTGGATCCCCCTTGTCCACATGTTTGTTGACCCTTTCAAAGAACTTTAATAGATTAGTAAGACATGATTTCCCGTTACAGAAACCATGTTGACTTGTGCCCAACAATTTATATTCTTCTATGTGTATTGTTTCAACTAATTTGCCCAGTACTGACGTTAGACTTACCGGTCTGTAATTGCCGGGATCACCTCTAGAGTCCTTTTTAAATATTGGCGTTACATTAGCTATCTTCCAGTCATTGGGTACAGAAGCTGATTTAAAGGACAGGTTATACACCATAGTTAATAGTTCCGCGATTTCACATTTGAGTTCTTTCAGAACTCCTGGGTGAATGCCATCTGGTCCTGGTGACTTGTTACTGTTAAGTTTATCAATTAATTCCAAAGCCTCCTCTAGTGACAGTTTAATCTCTGACAATTCCTCAGATTTGTCACCTACAAAGGACAGCTCAGGTTTGGGAATCTCTCTAACATCCTCATCCGTGAAGACTGAAGCAAAGAATTCATTTAGTTTCTCCGGTAATGACTTTAAGTGCTCTTTTTGTATCTCGATCATCCAGGGGCCCCATTGGTTGTTTAGCAGACTTCCTGCTTCTGATGTACTTAAAAAACATTTTGTTATTACCTTTTGATTTTTTGGCTAGCTATTCTTCAAACTCCTTTTTGGCTTTTCTTATTAAATTTTTACAATTAATTTGGCAGTGTTTATGCTCCTTTCTATTTACCTCACTAGGATTTGACTTCCACTTTTTAAAAGATACCTTTTTATCTCTCACTGCTTCTTTTACATGGTTGTTAAGCCACGGTGGCTCTTTTTTAGTTATTTTACTGTGTTTTTTAATTTGGGGTATACATTTAAGTTGGGCCTCTATTATGGTGTCTTTGAAAAGTGTCCATGCAGCTTGCAGGGGTTTCACTCTAATCACTGTACCTTTTAATTTCTGTTTAACTAACCTCCTCATTTTTGCATAGTTCCCCTTTCTGAAATTAAATGACACAGTGTTGGGCTGTTGGGGTGTTCTTCCCACCACAGGAATGTGAAAATTTATTATATTATGGTCACTATTTCCAAGCAGTCCTGTTATAGTTATCTCTTGGACCAGATCCTGAGCTCCACTCAGGACTAAATCGAGAATTGCCTCTCCCCTTGTTTGGTGAAAAACAAAACAAAGAAGTCATAAAGCACCTCTGCCATTTCCACATTTTCTGTTACTGTTTCCCCTCTCCACCCCCATCATTGAGTAATGGGTCTACCCTTTCCTTGGTCTTCCTCTTGCTTCTAATGTATTTGTAGAATGTTTTCTTGTTACCTTTTATGTCTCTAGCTAGTTTGATCTTGCCCCTTTCTTCAGAAGTTCCCTCAATACAGTCAATGTGGGTACTGTATACGATCACATTTACAGATGGGCCCAAATTGCAAAGTTCAGTTCTGAATCAGAACTTCCTCACATTTGTGTAGAATTCAGTTGCAAGGTTTTGGTCTGGCTTATAATGGACATAGGCTAAAATCACTAAGTCTGGAAGTGCTATTGATTACTACTTACTATATGTACACCCTTCACTATTATTATTGTAGTAGAGCCTAGAGACCCCAGTCATAGACCAGGACCCTGTGTAGGCACGGTACAAACACAGAACAAAAAATCCCTATAGTGTTGAGCACAAGCTCCTCAGACCTACAGAAGACCAGCAGTGACAGTAGCCCTTATTCCAGTGATCTTACAGTGAAAGTGACATATACAAATTAGACAATGTGTGCTGGGAAACCCATAGAGAGGTTATGAAAGAGTCCCCTTACATTTTTCTCCCAGACAATGGGAGACCCATCCATGCCCAGTTATTTCTGGGTGGCTTATACGCAGGCCCCAGTTTTTTTATTTTGTGACACGGAGACCCTGCCCTTTGTGGCCCTTCTTAAGTCTTTTCTGATGGGGGAATCAAAAGAAAAATTATATGCCCCAGTGCGAGAATAACTTCTTCCCAGAGCCAACTCAAAGGAAAAAATGCTAAGCAGTACTTTCTTACTTCAGGGCCATCTGCATAGCGGTTTTTGAGAAGTCCTTCTGGCTGGACTGCTAAGTTATGCTCACTGTGTCAGACTTACTCTTGGAGCTCACTGCACTCCCCAAGGGTTGGAGTGGAGATCTCCGGGATAGGAGTTCCACCTCTGGCTTCAGGTGTCATTCCAGCAGTCTCCTGCTCAGGCTGATCTCTTCCCCCAGTTGACGGCAATTTCCTGCTTTTTAAAGGCCATCTCTCTACCATACATGATTGATGGGGCCAGAGGGGTGGGGCTAGCCCCGCACACAGGGACTTTCTGGTGCCTTCCTCATCAGTGTGGGGTCTATAAATCCCCATCACAAAAATATAAACTAGAGATTAATCATTAGTGTGAACAATTAGCCACATTTTCACAAATTTTGACTTGCTTTTTGCATCCTTTTTTATTTGCTTTTCCATGAAACCTGTTTTTGTTGCAGGTATTGCAGAATATCTGTCCTTTATCTGAATTCCCATCACCACATGCAAACAAAAGGTATCTGCAAGAAAATACATATTGTAATGGACCCACTGTTCATTGCATTTGTCATTCACTCAAGTATTAGCAATGATTCCATCTGATATAGATGTCTTCAATCACACATCACAATGACAATGAATAGTAAAAGAGAGTCAAATCAAATGATTTGTGAACAACTCAAACTGAGATGTACTTGAATAAAGTCTTAAAACAATTACAGGAAAAAGGGTACATTAACAAAAATCAAAATCTTTGTGGCTAATTCATAAACAGAAAAAAAGAGCTAAAGTTGATGTAGCAATGGACTAAAAGTGGCTGTTGAGAAATCATGTTTGCAGAGTTAGAATTATTGTTACACTGGAATTATTTTTTTAAAGTTACCACTGTAGTTTTAAAGCTATGACTGAACGATGATTGCTCTATTGTGTACCACTTCAGGGAAATATAACTAAACCCCTCTAGAAAAGAGACCATTAACATGCAAATGAAGAATCCCAATCACCTGAACACTTTTTTCCCCCGGACCAAGGTACAGACAAGATCAAAGGAGAATTTGAGCTGTCAGATTTCAGGAGAGGAAATTAGAAAAATATCTCCAGGTCTAGGAAAGGGGGTGGGTGATTATCAAAGACAATTTAGAATGGCTACTGTATGGGAAAGGATAGAGATCACTTCTGAAGACAGGACACTTCAGTAGGCAGTAATTATTTCTACATGAACACAACCAAAGAATTCAATAGCTAAATGACAAATGCAAGTTAACACCTCCAACTTAGAGGACTCTCAAGGATATATTGTATCCTTAGACAGATATTAGGTATGTGTCAGGGAGCTTGGAAGGGAATTTTGTTTATGCAAATGAATCCTGATTCTAAGGAGATCTCTGGACCACGGAGGCCTGATACCAGGGGGACACTTGACAGAGTTGCCAGGCTGCAGTGCTGGCAGGAGGAAAAGCCACTGAGAAACTGACACAAATGTTCCCATCTTTGACCTATTCTATTATCTGATTTCTCTTTCCTATGACTCTAAGGAGAGTGACTTACCTAGAGAATATTATCCAGTGTGAGACCAGATGTGGTTTTATACCTTCTGTTTTTGTTTTTATAGGATGTTTTCCTTACTTGTCCCAATAAACTTGTCTTTCCTTAAAATACTTGTGTCTCAGACCATTTTGGGGTGTGTCATATAGCAGTCCAGTCTCAGAAATCAGAAAGTCTGATTTCTGGCCAGAGACAGAAAGAAGTGAAAAGTATTTGTCAGACACTCGGCCAAAAGTCGTATGGTAAAAGACAGCCTACCTCCCAAACTCTTATTGTAGTCAATAAGAGACAAGAAAAGCCTGGTGACTAGTAGGAGACACAGTATAGGGCACCAAAGACAGGAATCAGATACACTGTTTCCTACAAGTACTTTGCTCAGTTTTAGTAGTAATTTAGAAGATACATATTTATTCCCCGATAAAAACTATGTTAAACACTAGTTCAGGTCAAGTACATATCAGTTACTTCATAGTAAAAACATTTTGGGATAATTACAATATTCCTATAATCAAGTATTACTAAGCCAGAATATTCAGAGTTAAGGTTAAATATAAAAGAAATCGGCACATGTTCAGTTATGGAACGCACAGTTAAAGTATTCAAACAGCCTTCACTCTGCCCTGTTGTGATGCTGTGACAGTGTACCCCATAAGGCTTTATGGTGGGGGGGTGCTTATAAACGTACGTATGACATAACTGGAATATATTTTGTGCTGCCTGTGCCATGTAATATATCTCCGTAAAGGTTATGGTCTACTATATGTATTCATCCTATTTGTACATATATATCATTTTCTACTTGAGGTTAAGGATATGGGCTGTATGCTTGCTTGGTTTCTAAGTAAGCTTTGTGAGGCATTTGGTCAGCTTCTTTAGGAAGGAATTCGCCAGGTTAAGTACCTGATCAGGAAACACTTTGAGAACAATGCATCTTGGAATGCTCCAATCCACATGAGAAGTCTTCCTGGAGACATGCAAGATACCATGTGGACAATGGCGTCGGCCTGTAAAGACTGCGTCATGCAGGGACATGTGACTTGCCCAGGTGACTCCAGAACTCCATCTTGGAGCTGGACTTTGCATAGGAGGGAGGAGGGGGGTCTCCACCCACAAGAGAGAGTCTATTTAAACCCGTGGAAGACCCCTCCATTTTGTCTTCAGCTGGCTAAGGAAGGAGCCTCTCCACACCCCAGGAGACTTGAAGGGAACTACTTGGAACCACTTAAATCCTATTTTCTGTATTTAATAAAATCACTTTTTATTTAGTAATTTACTCAGAGTATGTATTAATACCTGGGGTAGCAAACAACTGTGCATATCTCTCTATCAGTGTTATAGAGGGTGAACAATTTATGAGTTTGCCCTGCATAAGCTTTATGCAGGGTAAAACGGATTTATCTGGGTTTAGACCCCATTGGGAGTTGGGCATCTGAGTGCTAAAGACAAGCACACTTCTGTGAGCTGTTTTCAGGTAAACTTGCAGCTTTGGGACAAGTGATTCAGACCCTGGGTCTGTTTTGCAGCAGACGGGAGTGTCTGGCTCAGCAAGACAGGGTGCTGGAGTCCTGAGCTGGCAGGGAAAACAGGAGCAGAGGTAGTCTTTTGCACATCAGGTGGCAGCTCCCAAGGGTGTTTCTGTGATCCAACCCATCACAGATGCTGTGAAATAACCATACAGTTATGGTTAATATATAAGAGTGCTGTCCTTGATTAGTTGGAACTGATTTTTGAAGACATTCCCCCCACACACACTTCTTTTTTTTCCCTTCATCACATCACTGTGGGGCTCATTTAAGGTTCTTTTAATGACTTACCTGTGCACTTACTTCCTTGTCATACTACATCTCTAAACTGCTATTTCCCTTCCTACCTTTTGTTTGTTTTGTCTATCAAGACTATAAGCTTATATAGCGACTGTCTTTTGGTACATGTTTGTATAACATATAGTACAATGGGTTCCTTATCTCCGATGGGGCCTGTAGGTATTACTGCATTGCAAATAAAAATCAAATTCCACAGTTTTCTACCAGTGAATACTTGATCAGTTAGGCCTTTTTCCCATTGTAAGACTATCACGGAGTACAACAATTTCGTTTACAAGTAGTAACATTGTTTTATTCTTTTCCTTGTATAAGTTTAATATTGTTGTGTCTAGGTATACACACAATTGTTACATTTGCTCTTGATAAATAAAATTATATGCAATAGAATGAGATTTTCGCCATGTAACATTTCTACTTGTATCAAATATTGATTCTATTTGGTTGTTATTCCAGAGCTATACCAAATCAAGAGCTAAGTGGAAATTTTTACAAGCTAGTTGTGATTGTTGCTAATAATTAATCTGAGTAATGTTGTTTAGTATTTCCAACAAGTCTGACAGAGAGGAAGCATAAAATAAAAACAAGGCCATGCCCTCCAGCTCCAACACCAAGTGGCTGCTAATTTAAACCCAGCTCTCCCTACTGTGGAACACAGAGCTTGCAATGATTGTGGATAGGTATGAAAGCAATTAGGAGTGAGAGAACTGCAATGTGAGGTAGGGTGCTAAGGGTGTGAGTTATATGGGGAGAAAGGGTCTGGCCTGTGGGAGTTCTGATTTGTGTGTATTGGGTGAAGTATTCAATTGCATATTGAACATAAATTGTGCTTGTCTTCTTTTCTGCATCAAGTGCATGAGGAGATTTTCAACAGCATTTGCAAGGGAGATGGAAGCCCCTAATACTACAGAAAAGATGATTAAAAATGCCTGAGGAGGGAAGGGATACATACAAGGGCGGGGGGGAAGGGAAGTAGTAGTTTTAAAAAGAGGTTAGGGGGCATATTGTGTCCCTTTGCATACATTGTTAGGAGCAAACCTTGGCTCCCCAGTCTGTCTGAATAAAAAGAAAGAAAGACAGAGAAGAGTTGTGCATGCCATGGAACTACGTTGCCCAGTGGCGGTTTGTGCCATATCATGGAGAAAAGTCAAAGGAGTGACAGGGACAAAACCAAATCACCCATTATAGTAAACATGCCACTTTCCCAAAACTTCATGAAGAGAGAACCAGAAGGCCATGTTTGCTAACCTTCCCTCCCCCACCCCACACTTCACATCTCCCAGCTGAATGGTAGCTAATACAGGTTGAAAACAAGATTTTTTGTTCCTCGGTCTTGCACCTTCTGAATGCATTTGTCCCAGTGCATAGCCCATTTGCTCAAGATGTGTACTTATACTTTTAAAAACTTATTTAAAGTTGTAAGGGCACTGTCATTGCTCCCTTTCCACTGACATGGAAGCAGTCCCTGTTGCTGCTACTAATTTATTGCACTGCATCTTTGTAATTTGCTCATCAATTGCCATATTCCGCAATTTTTTTCAGCTCAAGAGGTACCTACACACACACACACACACACACACAAAGCATGAGGAGGAATACTCACTATGAGTAACAGCAGTAAGCACTATACATTTGTATTACAACATGATGTAGTGTGGGCCAGAGCCTCCTTTGATATAAGGCAGTGGAAGTCCATTAAAGTCAATGAAATTACTCTAGGTTTACACTAGGGTAACAGATCAGAATCTGTCTTCTTCCCGGTCTTCCTCAGATACAAATTATAATTGTCTGGGACAAAGACAACACTTCTAATAAGTGAATTGTACTGTTAACCTACATCCTATTATTAAGTGTTCTCTTCTATTATCTTAACATGGACAATTTTCCAACTGTTCTGATAGATACACTACTTCATTGTACCTACAGTACCAAATGTTATATATTCATTATGAAATCACTATTAATTATTATTCTACTTCACAGCTTTTTCCCTGCAGAGTTCTTCTTGTGAGGCATCCCATAAATAATAAAACAGGGATGTAAACATTACTGTTGAAAGGAACTTCACTGTCAGTGCCCTCAGGGAAACATCTCCTTATAGAACTTTTATCACAACAATTCAAAAGAGTTTTTGAGTTGTTTGGAAAATATCCTGATCTCATTCCATGAACTACCAACTATTAAAAGGCAAACAGTATCAAAATAAAAACTCTTGTGTGGAGGTAATCCCAAACATCCACCCACACACCTCTGCATTTTGTGCGGTTCATACTCCAGATTTGATTTAATATGTCCATCTTCAATCCTGACCAAGGAATGAAGATAAAAATACTTGCAGCTGTGTTTTCTGGGTTAGTACCTGAGAATCATATTTTCCTTTTAGAATGGTTAAAAACAACTAAGGCAAGATTTTCAAAGGGTTCCATGCTATGTGTACCAATGTCTGCACCACGTTTTTATAATGGGATACAAATAAGCAAGTACATATTAGTTATTCTCCGAGTAGGCCAGCTCTGGAAGTTTGCCTTAGCAATGAACCACAGTTGAAGGGAGTGAGGGTGACCCACACACCTTTAGCAGGCTGTTGGAAATTCATGGGAATCTACATATCCATTCAACACTTAGTCTTCTTGCAAAATCGGGGAACAAGGATGCCAGTTACTGTCAAATGTAGGGCTAGTTTTTGTGTAGCTCTAGACTGAGGCCATCTCATCATTACACATAGGCAACATAATAGCCATTAGATAAACAACAATTAAATAGGAGATGGACCTTTCCCAAGCACTAAAATTAATTTAAAAAAAGAAAAATAAGTTAAGTGTTATCTTCAGAGTGTGGCAACATATTAAAACCGTGTCTGTTTGGTTCTATCATAGTCAAATGATAGTTAATCTTCTTGAATGGCAGAATGTGGTTGCAGCTTTTAAGGTAAGTGAACATTTAGATTTCATCACATCTCTTAGCACCACAGGATTCCAAACTTCAAGTGGAAAAAAAAATTCATCCAGATCTCCAATATGTTGCTTAAAGTGCTAAGAGGGAAAATACTTGAATTATTTTTCCTCCACTTAAACAAATCAAACAAAACTTGTTTTCAAACTGATTGACATCCAGAAAGAAGGAACAGTAGGGGAATAAATGGAGGGCACATTTTAATATCACCATCTCAGTTAATGCACCTCTCTACTAAAAGGTTATAAAGAGGGAGAAAACCCACCATAATGGATACTAGCATTTCAGTGATTTACCAGGGACTCTTGACTAGTATTTATATTCATGAAAGAATACACAGCAAGCCAAATTTGATCCAGTTGAAGTCAAAGGGAAATCTCCTATTAACTTTACTGAAATGATACTTGGTCTCATCTGTGCTGACAAGCAAGAATGATAGTTTTATCCTAATACTGTGCTGAAAAATGTTTCATTCTACTTTTATGCATAGATTACATGGTAATCTGCAGTTGTGCTTCTTCCATGATAACAACATTTAGAAACCAGTGTACTGTCTTCAAAATATATTATTCATATATATAGTCAGGTGGTTGGAAAAAAAATCCCCAAACCTATGTATGATAATTGTCACAATACCAACTCTAACACCATGCCCAACAAGGGACTTCATGTCTACCAGTACAGATTGTATCAAAGTAATTTACAGTGGTCTAGCAATGTCACCTTTGTCTCTCAAACACGTTAATATCATAGGTCCATGTTACCTGAAGTCTTATTGTTAAAAGTGAAAATGCTTTCAATAAGCAAACATAAATATGTAGAGAAATAGGTCTCTTTTTTTTTTTAGTGTTTATGCTTATATTTTTGGTACACATGTAGGTATAAATACATACAGAATAATCTATATATTAAATGGAGAGTGGTAGGGACCTCTTTGTTAAGGTTGTGTGACCCTTTTAATTTTTACCCCTAGCCTTCTTTGAAGACATTAAACTTCCTGCTGCAAACTACAGAGATATTTGGCAAAGGAACAGTCCTGGAGTAACAAAGATGCCTTTTATGTCTCCATGAAAATCCACTTGGATTTGTCTCAGTTAAGGGAAAAAATAGCATGAGATTGTATATGTAAAGATTGTACTGTAATACATACAAAGGTGGAGACAGAATTAAATTTGCATGTGAGACCTTAAATCCCGGAGTTTTCGATGCTGCAACTTAAAAAGCAATATTTTAATGTGGTGTTTTTATATTTATTTTATATGAAAACTTCATTAGTAATTAAGGTTGAAAGCATGTATCAATGGAGCGTTAACACAAAAGATATGTATTACAGTTTCCTTAGAGTAGTTTTTACCCCAAAAAAGCTCAAGTGTGAAAGTCTAAAAATGACCAGTTAAGGAATTCAACCACTTCATTCATCCCATATATTTCATTGTTAATTATCATTGTCCCCAGGCAATTGGCTTTACAAGTAGAGGGGTACAGAGTAGACTTTTAAAAAAATGTTAAATTCTCTAAAACCTTTCTAAAAATATTTATGTGGTAATGGACTATGGATTCATAGCTTCCTTAGCTGGATGTGCTCATTCCAAAACTTATCTTGGTAAAACTCCTTAACCACACCATCATTTAATATATGCCTTAACCATACACACCCAAAGAACTATTGAGAGAATAGAATTGTGACCATCTTAGGACTCATCATAAAGACACAGAAATAAAGATCCTGTCTTCTCAGAATCCTCAGACTATCTCATATAATTGTATGCTATTGTCTTTAACATACTACTTCATTTAGTTCGTTAAACCAATTCAAAATATTTAACCTGGTATCCAGTTTCTTAAACAAAGCTTATTTAAAACCCTAGTGACTTTCAATTCATAAACTATCCCTTCTAAAATAAAGTATTCTACAATAATTCGCCCAAATCTTGTAGTTTATAACCATGTTTATACATCATTATTATAGAGTACACTAGTTTGAGAGTTTGTAAAATGTAATCCTAGGCCTTTCCTGCAAAGGGACTGTGCAAAAATTATACGTTCACTAGTGACTAAATGACACCACAAATTTATTTCACTGATTATCTGGAAATATAATTTTTAAATCCTGAAAGCAAAGGACAGCTGATCCCATATCCACTGAATCATTATCTACAAATTCAAAGTTACAAAGAGATAGGGGTGAATTTATGGAGGAGTCAAAATCTGAGATAAGACTGATTTAGGTGTATTTAATGGCTGAAAGCATTCTCAAACAGGGCTTCTTGGTAGGGGGTTAGACTAGATGACCCTTGCAGTCCCTTCTAACCCTATAGTTCTACGATTCTAAAATATTTTTATTAGAGCGGTTTATTACATAATGCTTATGGTATCACTGCTCCTCTCTCTTGGAGTTCAGTGGCGATTAGAGCTGACCAGAAGATGACAATTTTGTTTTGCAGTATTTAAAGGTTTTGAACTTTGTTTTCATTTCACAGAATTGTGTCAAAAGCTCCATTTTCATATTGAAACCTGAGCTTTTTGATTCAGGAAGGTATGTATCACTCCATAACCTGGTTCTTAGGGGACAGGCCTGGAATGTGGGAGACCTACGTTAAGTTCCTGCTTTGAATCCAGCAGAGCACTTTTTGGTTCTTAGTCACTGCATCAGAACAGAGACACTGGACCCTGCATATCTCAGATCACAGGCCAGTGCCCTAATCACCAGGCTATAGAATCTGAGTGACTCATGCCTGTTCTCCACCTTTCCTTATGAAAACTTGGTTGAAACTGATACGGCACCATGAAAAAAATTGGTTTTGATGAAACAGCACAATTCAATGACATTTTACTTAGTCAAAAATGATTTAACCAGCTCTAATGGTAATATAGGTATAACATAAGTGTTTCTTTAGGGGTTCATCTAACTGTATTGGTGTAATTTAAGTCAGTTGAATTATACTACAATGGAATTACTCTTGTTTAATATCAGTGTGAAATCAGGCCCAGCTACCAGAAGAGTAAAGAGTCCTATAATGCATAAATCAGTCTTATGACCACAGAGTATGTCAACTTTTTTCCCCCAAGACAAGCCTATGGTACAAGCATTATTATATTGGACAAAAATATAGTCCATCTAGTGTAGATGTTGGTTTCTACAAGTAGACTGAACTGGATTTAAAAGGCCAAAGTGTCAAGATGCAGTATAGCTGCTTAAAGCCATTAATGGGCTATATTGAAAGAACACTTTGAACAGTCCAGTAATCCTATTATGTAGCACATGCACAGCAAGGGAATATTAATAATGAAGATGCTACAGATTAAAGTAGAGTAATAATGACAGCATTTAAAGAAACAAAAAGCCTAAAAGAATGCTACAGGAACACATCACTGAGCTGAGATGTACTTTGGTGCCCACTGAAATCAAAACACGTTCTTTCTACTAGTGTTCTTTGTGTCAGGTCTTCTTCTGAATTCATGGATGGGAGACAATTTTCTAATGCCCAAGAAGGAGTCCAAAATAGAAGATTTTGGAGAAATGCAGAGAGGTTGGAAGGCATCATCTGCAGGAAAAACCCTTTATACATGTTAAAAAGAAAAAGATAATTTCCCATATTTCAGTAAAAACGAACAACAAATCAATCTACTTCATCCATCTGCCCCAGAATTTTGGCTATACTGATTTTTAAAATAAAGTTAGTACAGCCCTGTGGATATTCTTATTGTTTGATTCAGTGGGAACTGCAATGAAAGCTCAATGTGAGAATCTGAAATGCAGCATTTCAAAATGACTACCACATGCAGAGCAGCTGTTGTAATATTTCTATTTCCTCTGCCATTAGTCTAGAAACAGTAGAACTCCTGCTGACAGTCTTATCAGTAATGTGGACAAGCTAAAGGAAAGATCAAGATCACCTTTGGTAAAAACAAGATGAACATCTCTGTGCTTTAATGTAGATGTTCAGCACTGCTTTGTATAGCTTGATAGAAAATGACTCATATGAAATGCAGGTGAAGGTTTGGTCCTCGGATGATAACTTCTATTTTCTGCCCCTTATAAAGTTTGTGGTTTAAACACAAGTGCACAAGTCTGCATAAATATTCCTCAAGTGTGGGGAAGACTATCACAGGAGATGTAAAGGAGCCATGTTTAGAAATATAGGTTGGATAGGAGGAGATTTGTTTATCTGCAAGACTACCAACAGGTCATATTAAAGATTTAGGGAAATTAACTGTATTTGATTTAACAGGTTTTTTTTTTAAATGGAATAATCTGCATTAAGGGTAGTTGTACATATGACTCCCATAACTTTAAAATCGGAAACTATCAAAGATTACTAAATTAATCTTTCTGTGAAGTAGAGATGTATTATTGCCCTATTTCGCAACTGGAGGCTTGGGATTTTTAGTGGAACCTCAAGGAAATGGACACCCAACTCCCAGTGAAAGTCCCTACCTCTTAGGCCCTTTTGAAAATTCCAACTAATGGGCTAGGAGATGTGAGTGACTTGCCCACAGTCACACAGGAAGTCTGTGGCACAGCCAGGAAGTGAACCCAGATATCCTGGGTCCCGATCCAGTGGTTTATCCAAGAGACCATTCTTAGCTAATCAACTATGCAAAGTCTATCACAGGTCCCATAAATTTGGTGACCACCATTTGGTTCCTTAGGATCTAATTTGCTGTTTTATTGAACTTTGTATATAGTCATTGACAAGCCCAAGACCTGTGGGACTATATCATACAGCCCCCACAGATTTCTGCTCCAACTGCCTGGATAACTTTGGGATACCAACTGCCCCTTTTCCATGGTAATAACAGTTTGATTGTTTCCCCTCCCCCTTTTTTTCCTTTGCAGGCAAAAAGAATCCAGTTAATTCATCCACCAATGACACTACACTATAGCTGTCTCTGATACAAAGGGAGAAGTAGCTGCTCATACAATCATGCAAAAAGTAACAGAGGGTCCTGTGGCACCTTTGAGACTAACAGAAGTACTGGGAGCATAAGCTTTCGTGGGTAAGAACCTCACTTCTTCAGATGCAAGTCAGATGCAAGAAGTGAGGTTCTTACCCACGAAAGCTTATGCTCCCAGTACTTCTGTTAGTCTCAAAGGTGCCACAGGACCCTCTGTTACTTTTTACAGATTCAGACTAACACGGCTACCCCTCTGATACTTGACAATCATGCAAGGCAACAACTGATCCACATGGGTTTTTAAAACCTGCAGTTCTGAGAAGAGAAAACTTCTGCTTGTCTTTTTATCAGGTTTTCACTTCAGCTGGTGGTATTAAGTTGGAAAATTCAACTAAAGTTTTTGGAGATGAAGTTATGGTCAGAATTGTTTCTTCTAAATCACTTAATCCAAATAAAAATGGGCTGAGATGCAGCATACCTAGGTTTAGAAGGATTCGATTTTTATTGGTAGAGGCTGATACACGTCAATTTCATCACACACACAAACCAACAAAAAATAATTCCATTGAAAATAATTAAAATTTACAGATCAGTAGAGAAAAATGCTGCTTGAGAGCTTAGTTTGATATAAGGATATTTGTATATTTTCATGTGATACTATTTTTTGTAACAATTATAGAACATTAACTTTCAAATTTCAGCATTTAGAGTCATTAAATTATCTGCTAACCCCATAATTTCCCACAACTATGAAAATTTAAATAAAAAAGTGTTTAAAATACTGATATCTACCAAAATTATAAAAAATTAAGTTCTGCCAAACCTAAATATACCTGTCCTGCACAGCCTTCCATACATTTCCTTATAGTCATTCTCCAGGTAGTACCATGCCAACAGATGTTATGTTTTATCATAATTCCCAAAAACATTGCCTCTAAAACTTCTCTCTGCATGAAGTGTCACAGTGCCATGCACTGTGAGGTCATCAGTGAAAGCTTCAAGCTGATGGACTCTAAGAACTACTTATTTGTCAATTACTAAAGGCCAGGTTGAGAGCCCCTTCCCCACACTAGGGAGCAATTACTCACATGAGTAATCCATTGATCGTGCAAGCAGTCCCATCACAGTCAGTGTGAGTAATCTCACAATCTGGCCCTTTGTCTATCATTCACTGACTATGCAAATGATGATCCTGGTCTGAATAGACCAAATAAACTCTCTTATCCTGATACCTCAGGCTACAACAAGCAAACCATACACAACCAAGAGTACCCCAGCATCCTCTTTATTATTTTCTCTGAATCAATCCCTGGGTTTTTAAACTGTATGCATTGCAAGGCAAAAATATATATTTTTTAAATTGCATGCCTTGGAATCACAATACGAGAAACAACTACTGTTACTAGTTCACATTTATAACTTCCCGTGCTCATATCCTGTGGATTCAAAGTTCCCTGAACATATATGTCCCAATTCTTATTGTTAAGAATAAGAATTCTTTCAGAATGGCAGAGACATCCTGTATGCTAGATTAGTAGCTACTGTACATCTTTTGATTATGCAGGAATACTGAACTCAGAACATGCATGTCAGCCTAATTCTTTTATGTTTCAACTCTGTTCATAAAGAAACGGGTACTTTTTTCTGCACAGAGTTTAAAAGTTACCGTTTTGTTGTATGAAAGAGAAGCAATAGGTTTTATTCCTGACCCAAAAGGCAGCTCAGTGTGCAGAACAGAATATGCACTAATATAGTATGTCAGTGCCTCTAAGTACTGTGAGCAGATTTGAAGATCTCAGAAGGGCAACATCCTATTCACAAGCTGAAGAAGCAAAACTGGTGTTCAGGTGATGAGGGAAGCAGGCTAAGTCATACACCAACCACGGGACATAAAACAGAAGTCTGAAAGCTATTACTGCTAGTTCATAAAGATATGCTCATAACTGGTCATCTATGGGAGAAGGAGGGGGGAAACATGCAATACTTAGGCATACAAACCTCATCACCACACACTTTTTTGTTTTTTGATTATCAGAAACATCGGATTTTATGAAGGGAAGAGAGATTTCCTATTTATGTAAGTGTTTATACACAGTATGTATGAGTTTTATTATAAGTGACTTTTTGTCCTGGAGTTAGTTCTTAAGACAGAGCCCTATTCCTTTCCCTTAAGAACCCTGGAAAGAAATTCTTGCATGCATTGTTTGAGACACCATCTATGCCATTCATTTGTAATCACACTAATGTGTCAAAAAATGTTTCCTCATTGGCTGAAAATCAGTGGGACTGCTGTGCTCATGTGGAACCCTACTGAAGCCAGAGGGGTTTCACAAAGGGAGCAATACAACACATTGGGGTCTAAGGTCTTACCCAACATGAGCAAGGCATCAGGATCTGCCCCGCTTAAAAATAGGGAAGAAAATAAGTTAACAATATTCACAGTTTGCAAAATAGGTCATACAAGTACCATTTATGTTACCTAATCTGAGAGAAAGTTCCAGAATTGTGTATATAATATCATTATTTCACTGTTAATACCTATGCATTACAGACTATTTTCAGTCAATAAAAGCCTTTATTACAAACACGTACAGTATCTGTTTTTTTAAAGGAAGGTTGTTCTTGGTCATTGCATTTAAGGGCTACCAATTGAAGAACAAATCCAGCCCTCCTCTGTGCAAATAGGAAAGGCTTGAATGCAGGGCAACACTATGATTTCCGGGGTGGGCTAGAATTCATGGAGCCTGGGCAAGGAGTCCATACAACCTGTGTAGCCCACAGAACACATCTATGCACAAGCTTCCTGTCATGCAATGTGGCTGAGGGATTGAAGGTTGGGAGGGACTTCAGGAGTGGCAAGTTATGTAGATCCATATTGTCATTTTCCCTGCAGAGGGCTGTGTCAAGCTGCAATGGCGGATGCAGAATAGGTTCACTAGAACTGGGCAGTCTAGCAGGAGGTTTCTTTCTCCACTAAATTCCCACATTCCTCACTGGTATGTAGACCCTTATCTCTATCCTGGTGCACAGCCCAGATACAATGTCCTAAGGGCTAGACTGACATTGTATGAGGGGTGAAAACATTATCTATAATCTGTCCTGAGTGCGGGACAGCATATAGTTGTGCTGCTCTAGGAACACAGCAGGAACAAATTTCTGACTGTATTCATTACTCAATTCTTCCTTGCTCCAAGAGAGGAAAAGCAAAGAGCGCCCTTTTCCTCTCACTGCTTCCTTTCTCCTCTACTCCAGCTGCCTGCCATTCCCTCCCCAACTGTGGGGGAGGGGGGCTAATGATCCATTGGCAGCTGCACCCCCCTTTGTGACTCATGACATGTATATTTTACTATTCTGGTACTCCCCTGTGCAGGTACCTAGACTGACTCACAACTGAGCCCGAAGTCCCTATTAGCAGTTAAATATAGGTTTCAAACTCAAATGAGATGTTTTCATCTGAAGAATTGCTCATATAGCACATGTAATGTGTGCTGTAGTGTATTGTTAAGTTCTACAGATGGGCAGCTGTGGGCCTTTAACTAGTATTTAAGCAGAATGTGTTTTAAATGTATGAATATAGCCAGTGCCTTCCATTGTTATCTGCTTTAATTTTCCTCCATAAATCATCTTCACTTATTGCCAAGTCATGACCCTGTGTATTGTAACCTTTTCTTTTAGCCCTTTATAACCCTAAACGATTTGCACATATCATCTTTAATTGACATCTCAGTGTGACATCAGCAAATGGAGAGAAAGTATACTACCAAGAACAGTGCAATATCCTGGCCATTCCATTTATAACATTTCAGACAACTATTCAAGGCACTGGGAATTTTCTTTTTTTAATAAACAAAACTAAAAATAACAAAAACCACCATGTATTTGGTAGTTTGACTGTTGAGATTATTTGGAATTTGCCTAGCAAAGAATTCAGGCCATATTTTCAATCAACAATGAAACTTAAGTCTACATATAAAGCTTGATGCCAATCTAAGTTTCTGCATATATGCAGAAGGAGATATATCTCCTATATTACCCCAAGAACCTGTGCTAGGTTCTGCACTCCTTCTCAGTAAGGCATAAAGGGATGCTAAGCCATATAAGAACATAAAGAATTTTCAGGACTTCAGGAACTCTGCTGCTGCTATGTGTATATGAGAACAGCACTGATTTAGACAGGCACAAAAAATAATTTAGACAAAAAAAAAGTAAATGAAATGGGGATACTCTCTCTTTTAATAAGCCATTTTTATTTCATTAAGGCCCATGTTGTGATCAAAACAGGTCCACAGACAGCGGTACTCAGTAGCATGGATGGGCTGTGGAAGAAACTGCATCTAATTCAATCAAGCTAGAGGGCGGTGGCTGTGACATTACTTTCCCCACCATTTTCCTAAGGAGGAAAGAAAAAATTAGGGGGATGTAATGGATCCTCCCAATTTCCCTTCTCTCCTGCCATACAAAAGTAACGATTTTTAAAAACCATGCATTTCCAGGGAGGATTTTTTTTAATTGTTTGCTGTATTAAGCCACCCTATTTTTTTTTTTAAAGGTGTGGTGGTGCAGAAAGACTATGTTAAAGCAATTGTAATGGCCTAAGAATTTCATCATGCTGTATGAAATGTAACATTGTTCACTGCTCTGTGACCTTGCAATAGCAAGTAGCAACAGGATAGCTAAACTGTGTAGCCAACACTTGGAGCACTGCTCAACTTCCCTTACATTTTCAAAGCGAGATAAGACACAGTCCTTCAGCCTTAGTTCTGAATTTCCTTGCTTAGTGAGTTTGTCAAACCTTTAACATTAATCTAAAGAATGTTCTTTGTGCTTTAACATCCATCATGAATTGGCTTCTTTAAGTCATGCCAGGGTTACTCTGGCCTTGAGCAACCTCAAGCTCAGCAAAGCCCCAAAGTGGCTTATTACCACCTTTTATCCATCTTCCCCACAGTGCGGCTGTGGATATGGCCCCACATCTCCTAAGAATATTTATTATGCTTACTACTTGTGAAAAACAAGATAATGTTGTTATTTCTACTTCAGTAAGGTCTCATTCAGGCCAAGGCCATTCTGCAGGGCACCATATAAATACATAGTGAAAAACTGAAGCAAGTCTGCATTAATTATGCTAGCTGCACATCTCCAATGCAATTACATTTTAAAGTATTTGTAAAACCAAAGGGAAAGAAACATCCATACAAAATTAAGAGTTGAGTCAAACCAGTTTAGTGCACTGCAAATGTCTTCAAGTCTTGTACCGCCATCTTAACATACCTTCCATTCACTTTTGAAAGTTACAACTTGTGAAATATCATTGCTCTTCAGCAGTAATACCATGTTATATACAGGAACAACACAGGAGTAGCTAACTGGCTGATGCCATGAAAAGCACCATCAAAGCCACATGTGAGCTTTTTAATTTCCCATTGAAATCAGTGCTCAGAAAACTTGCAGTATCAAGCCCCAAAGGATTATTATAAAGTTAAAGTGGTCTCCTGGTGTTATGAATAGTCTGCTATAAAGTACCAGCAGCCTAATGAACAAGTATTTTAATACCTGTCTCTATATAAAATGTCCACTAAAAACAGGAATTGGAAAACTATTTCTTTATCAGTCATGATTTGCAAGTTATGTCAGAAACGTGCTCTGTAACTCCTAAATGAGATTAATGCATTGATTATTCATAGGCAAGGTAAACAAATAGTAAGTTAGTACTTAATAGTATCAGAAGAAGTTTGCAGCCCAACACAAGGATTGTTTATTAAAATAAACTATAGTAGTCTTCTTTTATACATCAGTTCTTCAATATAACCAAGCCTCGAGTCTGACCTATTTGTAAACTTGCAAGTTATCGTAAATTGTTCACTGATAAAACAAACGATTCAAAAGAAGGTCTTATGAGATGAGTAATAAGTGTCTGTATGAATGAAAATCATTTTAAGGCAAAAGTGTACAGTATTACTTATTAGAAATGGTGTTTATGAAACAGACAAATGAACTTCGTCTTGCAATTTCTGTTTCAAAGAGAAGTCTTAGTACTACTGAGAAGCTTGAACCCAGAATCTACCTTCTCTCTACAGAGATTGCTAAACTGTTTAAATAGAGTATATGCAAGAACAGCTTTGAGCTTAAATTTAATGCATAGTATTATCTATCTTAATAGAGTATCTGATATCACAAGCACAGATCTAAAATCCTAAAAACAGTTATTGTATATCAGTGTCAAATTTTGTTTCATATTTTTAAGACTGCACATTTGTGTTCACAATTTCTCCAACTGTATGTCCAAACTTACTGTGCACACGTTTCTAGTTGCACATCTAACTGATCACTTGTACATGGAATTTTCATAATTGCATGAGCGTGTGTGTGGATGGATGTAATTGCCTATGTCTATTTAAAAAAAAAAAAAAAAAAAACAGACCCTTAATGTATACCCAATACTAACATGGTTTACTTTTCTTCTTAGCTAATTCCCTACATTTTACGCCTAAGAATTATTTTATAAAAATTACATTATCATAGATCTGTGATTTCCTAATGTAAACACAGTAAGGTGAAAGACATGTAAAATTATATTGACAACACCCATCCAGGTTAAGGTGTTAGTGAATTATCACACATTCATAAAATAGCAAGCAATGATATTGCAAAGAATTGGTGCACAATAGGGATTATTGAGAACTTGTGTGGCAGCCACAGTATATAAATATTAATACACTCAGACTTAAACTGGATATGTTTCTTTTGCATAACTTTTACTGATCTTGTGGAAAGTTAGTAATAGTTAAATTGAATATGATTGGTTTACGATGAATATCCATTACTTTCACTAGCAAATTAATTGTGTGTTATTGCTTGGAAACTATCTGAACAATTATTTTGCATTATTCCCATTCCAAAAGCTCCTCGTTAAGCATAGCCTGTTTTGCCACATGTTTTGAAGAGATTTTTGTTGACCATAATAATGGTATTTTTGATGAGCAAGCTAGAAAATTACAAGTACATGAGCATGCTTATGAAGGCACAATCTTCTGGGAAGTTACCGTTTCACATCCCGTGGTTAATAAATAAGGGCTAGATTGTGCCACAAGGATACAGCCCATAGTAGATTGTAGAACATTGGTGCACAGCCCTGGCAGCAACCCAAGGATGAAATTGTGGACCAGGCAGGTACATTACCCTTCCTGGTCACCCCTTACTCTGAGAGCAAGTCATTTAATGCAAACATAGCAGCAGCAAATTGCTACCATTCCTGTTCTCCAGTGTTTTGTGGGGGCAGAGTCAAGACTAACAATTCCCTGCCCATCTGCCACATGGGACAATAGTAGGCATACAGCATTTGCTTAGTACAGCTGGTAAAAAAACAAACAAACAAAAACACACACACTTTCAGCAAAGCCCAAAAGTGTCACTGGAACATATTGGTTTTGATAAAAAGATTCCTCAAAGCAGGATGAAATTTCTGGTAATTTTCTGTGGTCAGCCCCCACAGGCAAATGAGAGAACTCCATCCCCACACAGGAATAGCCAATAGCCTGGTGATTAGGGCACTCATGCTCGAATCCCCGATCTATCTGATCATTTTCATTCTGCAATGAAACAAAACCAGAATTTCAATGCCTTGACATTTTTCACAGAACGGAGTGTTGTCTTCCATCCAGCACTAGTGCTTACCCCTGTGCACCTGGAGCCAAGGCCCAGTAGTGCCCCCAGGAGGATTTTTACTCTTTCCTATGCCCATGCAGGTACTCAAATGAAGAAATGGCCTAGCCTTAAATTGTACTTTTACTGATGGTGGTGTTTAAGAGCTACCATCAACTCCTGTAGGCCTTGCCTGAGGATCTATCATATTTCTACTTCCTGGTGGCTATGTCAATACTTTCCTTTAGAAACACGTGTTCTTCCCTTTAGACAACATGCACATTGCTCAGCAGTTACTTTACATTGAAATCCTTGTCTGAGGGGGACCTTTTAGGGTGCATGAGAGGCTTCAGTCAAGGAAAAAACAACTTTTTTTTTTTTATAAAAACAAACAAGTCACACATCTCATGTATGCCCTTGAGGATCCTTTCTTGATCTCTCAGATCTACGAGTTTAACTACAGCAGTGCTTCCTACTAGGGATATTTCACTTTTACTAATCAATCAGACAACATGCTGCAAAGCTTTTGCAATCCAACTTTAAAAAAAAAATTAAGCTATTTTCCCCCGTACTTGCATCAGATGGGAGGCCAAGTAGCCTGAGGTTAATCCTTCACTTTGTTCACTAACATCTCTCTCAGTAATCTCATGGAAATCAACTACTACTCAGCATGAATAAAGATGGTAGAATCTTTCCTCGAATAATTCTTGATCTGCAGATTATCTATGAACAGTTTGTTATTTGCAAATTGCCAATAAATCCACAATATTGCTTAGTATCTGGTTCATGAATCCTGATTGGATGATGTGTTTAACCAACCAACCGGCAAACTGTGAGTTGTAAATTAGACAATGGACCATTCAAAATTTGCCTTTAGTAAATATTTGGGCATTCAAGGCATTTTTTGGCAAATATTTTTGTTGGTATATATCTGAAGAACTCAAGCATCCATGGAATGTAACATGAGCACAGTTAAATCAAGGTTAACTTTTGAATTCAAATGAACATTTGCAGAATTTTTTCACCACTGTTCTCTCAGCTGTATTAAGCACTTAAAAGGCGGTCTCCCACTTCCCCTCAGGCAGCTTGCAGTTATTCACTTTCCATGTAATCTTCATTGATTGCAAGAGCTTAATTTTGTTCACTACAAAAACAGAGACTCAGTCTTTATGACAAATGAAACAGAGAGCCTCTGTTATGTTCTCAGCAGTGCTATTTATACATTTGTTCTTAATAATAATTGATTTCTCTGGTGATGTTCTTCTACCTTCTAGAAGAACAGACCCTCCAAAACAATCAGATAGAGTAAAAGCAGTAGTGACAAAAGCTTGACTAGTATGAGTCAAATCAAAAACAACGAGGTTTACTTTGATTCCTTTCAAAATTTAGCTTCTAATGGAAAACACGTTCCATTTTGTGTAACTAAAGGAAGCAAGATAGCTCAGGAGAAATCAATTAAACTGTAAGGTAGGAAGGTCCTTGTATTTTCAGATAAGGATGAACTAAGAAGCCTTCCTTCAGTGGAGCCAGGAGTCAGTCACCCGTACCCTTTCATGTTTTGATGGGTATGACACAGCAACTGTTCATCTATTTTCCCCATCCCATTCCACTGTCACCACCACACTTATTGCAAGCAGGGAGACACGACAAAGGCAAATTTTACCTCATGATCCTACTGCTTCAAGAGAGGGTATGGAGACAAATATGAGCAGCTCCACAAAAAGGTTTGTGATGTTGCAGAGTCAAGTGGTACTTACCTCTTCCTTGGTGGCATGTGTTTATATGAGTGTGTGTGTGGAAATATAAGTGTGCGCTTGGAGAAAGTGAATGATAAATACATCAGAAATGTTTCAGAGTAGCAGCCGTGTTAGTCTGTATCCGCAAAAAGAACAGGAGTACTTGTGGCACCTTAGAGACTAACAAATTTATTAGAGCATAAGCTTTCGTGGACTACAGCCCACTTCTTCGGATGCATACATCAGAAATGAAGATGAAAGAGGTGTTTTCGACATTTGATCTTTACCCCTTTTACAGGTTTGTTTAAGGGCACCTATTTCCATTAGGTTTAGTATATAACTTTTCACCTTTGTTAATTAAAAGCATATGTCCACAGGAACACTAGAGCAACTTGATCTTAAACTTCAGTAGCTTCAAAATATGATCTATGGGAGCCAAGATTTTCATAATCAAGCCTTACATTCTTCTTATCCTTTTACCTTGAAATATCAGCAGATGTATTGATATTAAACTCCTTGAGGGTGACACATACACTTCCAATTCTAGTCTCTGGCCAGATCCTAAGCCTAGCATGAGTCAGAGCAGCTTCACTGAATTCAATTCTGCCCATTTATATCAGCTAATGGTCTGTCTGTCTGAGTGGTAGGCTTGACTAACATATAATTTGGGTGCCAGTGTAACTATTTCAATTAGAAGTGTGGGTTTGTTTTTGAAAGCAATATAATTACACCATTACAAACCCCTAGCGTGGATAGTTCTACTGATATACAGATTGTTCCCTTAGACCACCATAGGAGGAATAAGCTATGCTGTTCTAAGCAACTTTATAATGGTAAAACTGTACCCACATTAGGGTTTGTACTGATTTAATGATACCAGTTTAATAAAAGTGGTACAACTTGTGTGCTTAGACAAGAATATGCACTTAAGTCTTGTCTATGCTGGACATATTACAGCTATAATTATATCAGTACAATCGCCTGTGTGGACACTTAGATTGGAATACCAGCATATCAGCATATATTTTAAAGAATCCTTATTGAGGTTGCAGGAACAAACCATCCCGATGTGTAGAAAGAATAGTAAATATGGCAGGCGACCAGCTTGGCTAAACAGTGTAATCCTTGCTGATCTTAAATGCAAAAAAGAGGCTTATAAGGAGTGGAAGATTGGACAAATGACCAGGGAGGAGTATAAAAATATTGCTCAGGCGTGCAGGAGTGAAATCAGGAAGGCCAAATCACACTTGGAGTTGCAGTTAGCAAGAGATGTTAAGAGTAACAAGAAGGGTTTCTTCAGGTATGTTAGCAACAAGAAGAAAATCAAGGAAAGTGTGGGCCCCTTACTGAATGAGGGAGGCAACCTAGTGACCGAGGATGTGGAAAAAGCTAATGTACTCAATGATTTTTTTGCCTCTGTCTTCACGCACAAGGTCAGCTCCCAGATTGCTGCACTGGGCAGTACAGCATGGGGAGAAGGTGGCCAACCCTCTGTGGAGAAAGAAGTGGTTCGGGACTATTTAGAAAAACTGGACTTGCACAAGTCCATGGGGCCGGATGCGCTGCATCCGAGGGTGCTAAAGGAGTTGGCGGGTGAGATTGCAGAGCCATTAGCCATTATTTTTGAAAACTCATGGCGATCGGGGGAGGTCCCAGATGACTGGAAAAAGGCTAATGTAGTGCCCATCTTTAAAAAAGGGAAGAAGGAGGATCCGGGGAACTACAGGCCAGTCAGCCTCACCTCAGTCCCTGGAAAAATCATGGAGCAGGTCCTCAAGGAATCAATTATGAAACATTTAGAGGAGAGGAAAGTGATCAGGAACAGTCAGCATGGATTCACGAAGGGGAAGTCGTGCCTGACTAACCTAATTGCCTTCTATGATGAGATAACTGGCTCTCTGGATGAGGGGAAAGCAGTGGATGTGTTATTTCTTGACTTTAGCAAAGCTTTTGATACTGTCTCCCACAGTATTCTTGCCACCAAGTTAAAGAAGTATGGGCTGGATGAATGGACTGTAAGGTGGATAGAAAGCTGGCTAGATCGTCGGGCTCAACGGGTAGTGATCAATGGCTCCATGTCTAGTTGGCAGCCGGTTTCAAGTGGAGTGCCCCAAGGGTCGGTCCTGGGGCCGGTTTTGTTTAATATCTTTATTAATGATCTGGAGGATGGTGTGGACTGCACTCTCAGCAAGTTTGCAGATGACACTAAACTAGGAGGCGTGGTAGATACACTAGAGGGTAGGGATCGGATACAGAGGGACCTAGACAAATTAGAGGATTGGGCAGAAAAAAACCTGATGAGGTTCAACAAGGACAAGTGCAGAGTCCTGCACTTAGGACGGAAGAATCCCATGCACTGCTACAGACTAGGGACCGAATGGCTAGGTAGCAGTTCTGCTGAAAAGGACCTAGGGGTCACAGTGGACGAGAAGCTGGATATGAGTCAACAGTGTGCTCTTGTTGCCAAGAAGGCTAACGGCATTTTGGGCTGTATAAGTAGGGGCATTGCCAGCAGATCGAGGAACGTGATCGTTCCCCTTTATTCGACATTGGTGAGGCCTCATCTGGAATACTGTGTCCAGTTTTGGTCCCCACACTACAAGAAGGATGTGGAAAAATTGGAAAGAGTCCAGCGGAGGGCAACAAAAATGATTAGGGGTCTGGAGCACATGACTTATGAGGAGAGGCTGAGAGAACTGGGATTGTTTAGTCTCCAGAAGAGAAGAATGAGGGGGGATTTGATAGCAGCCTTCAACTACCTGAAGGGGGGTTCCAAAGAGGATGGAGCTCGGCTGTTCTCAGTGGTGGCAGATGACAGAACAAGGAGCAATGGTCTCAAGTTGCAGTGGGGGAGGTCCAGGTTGGATATCAGGAAAAACTATTTCACTAGGAGGGTGGTGAAACACTGGAATGCGTTACCTAGGGAGGTGGTGGAGTCTCCTTCCTTGGAGGTTTTTAAGGCCCGGCTTGACAAAGCCCTGGCTGGGATGATTTAGCTGGGAATTGGTCCTGCTTTGAGCAGGGGGTTGGACTAGATGACCTCTTGAGGTCCCTTCCAACTCTGATATTCTATGATTCTATGATATCAGTCTCAATTTAAACCCCAAAAAACTTTCCTGCACATATAATGCCGATAGACCCTAGTCATTAGCAGGTGGAATTGAACCTAGGACCTGTGAAGCTTGTCTGGTTTTAAGATTAAGCTAGATAAGTTTATGGAGGGAATGGTTTAATGGGATAACATGATTTTAGTCAAATGAACAGTGTGCCATCGCTGGTAAATAGTATCAATGGCCAATGAGGGTCTGGCTGGAGAATCTTGCCTACATGCTCGGGGTTCTACTGATCGCCATATTTGGGGTCGGGAAGGAATTTTCCTCCAGGGTAGATTGGCAAAGGCCCTGGAGGTTTTTCGCCTTCCTCCGCAGCACGGGGCAGGGGTCACTAGCTGGAGGATTCTCTGCTACTCGAAGTCTCTAAACCACAGGATTTGGGGACTTCAACAGCAGAGTCAAGGGAAAGGGTTGGGACGGCTTTGTGGCCTGCATCATGCGGGAGGTCAGACTAGATGATCATAATGGTCCCTTCTGACCTTAAAGTCTATGAGTCTATAAGCTTAGTGTATGAGCCTCTGCTGCATGAGCTGCTAGAAATTATGCTTTTTACACAAGGCTGTAGCAGACTCATCCCTCTCTAGCTGGGCTAGATGCAACTAGAGGGGGACAGAGCACCACACCAAGCAGGTATGGGTCACACATGCGCAAGGCTTTCAGTTACTTAAGAGTTTTTTCAATTTCCATATCAGCTCGGTCTGATTGTGTTTAGAATCCAGAAGTTCCAGAACCTCCTCTTAACACCAAATTGTGAATGGTTTGGAAGATAAATAAGGGATCTCTTTATCTGGTGATTCTCATTGGCTTGTAATGTCAAGTCTCTCTCTTGTCCCCTTCCTAATTTCCCATTCATTAGGTTGCTTCCATCCTGATACTGCATATAAAATGCTCTCTAATTCACTGCCGCCTAACTTATACAACCTTTAAATAGAAAGATGCAGCATTTAAACCCAAAGCCACATTAGGCAATGAAAATGTAAAACTTTTACATAACCTTATACCAAAAGCTCACATAATTGGACTAAAGCAAAGCAGAGCTTGTCTACTGTCTAAAATGATACATATGTACATTAGAATCAAACTTCTAGTGCATTTCACAGTTCTTTCAAGAATCTGAAAACAACAAGTGCCTTTTTACAAGTACAAAAACTTATCCAACAAAAGTAATTTCACTATAAAAAAAGTAATAAATCTTGTCAAGTGCTTAGATTACACTTATCTACTCATGGAGACATCACCTAATATGCTAAAGGAACACTGTCAAGATAATCAAGTGTTTCTTTTTAAATATCAGTTTGACTGGTAGCAACTTAGCATATTAAATTGAGTAAATCTGAAACAAAATAAATGCAGAACAAAAATTCTATTTGCTTTTTCCATTTCTCTCATTATCTGCAAAGACTTGGTCATAGCAACACAGCTTTTACAGGGCCTTGTCTAACATGCAAATCAAGACACAGAAGTGAAACAAGTATCAGAGGGGTAGCCATGTTCAAGTTACCCAAAGCCATAAAGCAGGAGGAAGAGAACTCAGACCTAACTCTCATCTGGACCCAATCAGAGATCCACAAACGTGGTCCACTGATAAAAAGCAGATATCTGCAGATTTACAGAGTTCTAGATAGAAAACATAGTCCATGGATATCTGCAGATTTGCAGGTCTCTATTAATAGAATGCTAGATTATAACATTTGTGAATGAAGCATTGTGGCCTATAAATTCTGGTTATAAAATGTGTAACTACACCAGAGAGTTCCAGTCTTATGAAAATGCCTTATGCCTAGACAAAGTTCGGACATGATATAACTATAACGTTTTTACAAACTCATGATTGCAGTTACAATTATAATTAGTTATGGCAGTTATTAATGAAAGTAGCAGTTAAATATGGAGCATATTTATGTTAAGAGAAGTATGTACAGTGTCATTGACCCGACAGAGCAAGATAGAATACTTCATTATGAAGAAGCTGATTGCAATTCTATATGTAAAGTTGCACTGAGTTTTACACTTTGGTTAGAACATCAGTACCAAATTTAGAGCCCTCCTGGTTATTAATTTCTTCTACAAAGCCCAACATTGCTAATTCACACCAATAAGACCACTGGCAGACAACCATTACATTAAAAAATAAAATGCTTGTCTAACATATAGTCATCTTGTGAGTGATGCAGTGTGTTGTGTATCTGATTTTTGGTTGTTTATGATGTCAGCTACTCAGGACAGAACTAAGTCTTCCTTTTTGCCTTGCATAGTGCCAAGCACTTTTTAAAACCAAATTATCTATTTACAGTAGAACCTCAGCATTACGAACACCTTGGGATTGAAGGTTGTTCATCAGTCTGAAATGTTCGTAACTCTGAACAAAACGTTAAGGTTGTTCTTTCAAAAGTTTACAACTGAACATTGATTTAATACAGCTTTGAAACTTTACTATGCAGAAGAAAAATGATGCTTTTTTATTTTTATTTTTATTTTTTAGTAGTTTACATTTACCACAACTCTGTACTGTATTTGCCTTTGGGGGCGGGGGAGAGGGTGGAGGTCCTCTGCTGCTGCCTGATTACACACCTTATTTGGAAATGGAAGTGCACAATTGACTAGTCAGTTTGCAACTCTGGTATTCATAACTCTAAGGTTCTACTGTACTATCAATTAATGTCATCCTAAATATTTCAGGTTTAAGTAAGCCTCATTGACATCCAGTCTCTTCCTATTACAAACATGAAATGAACTACACAGAGTCGCAATAAATTAATATTTAATTAATAAAATATGAAAATGAAGATGTCATTCATTGCAAATCAAACTTTTTGAACTCCACCAACAATGCATAGCTATAAGTCTTCCACTTTGGCAGCCAGTCCCAGGAGATGCTTACATATATAACAAAATAAAACAAACAACCCACCCTGTGTTAAAAGAATTTTACGGTTGCAAAAAAATCAAGGACCCAAAGGTTAGGAAATGCCTGAATCAGGGCTGACCATGCAACCTACAACCAATTTCTGTGGGACCCTACTAGAAATACCTGTTTGATTATGATTTCCCCATTTACAATTATTTTTACGATCAGCTAACCATTTTAAATAGTTTGATATGTGCAACATTCTAATAAAAAAATAGAAGGCATGTGGCACAAAGTCAAATTATTGACATAATATACCAAGATTTTTGTTAAGAGTTGTCTTTGTAAACCAAACTTGTAATCTCAGAAAAAGATATATCAACTTTGTTTATTTTCCAGAAAACCATCGGTGATTGGCATTAATCATTCTACCATCATTTAATTCTTTACAAAATAATGCCATATCTAGCGCTGGCTGACATTTTTGTCATAATGAAAATGTATTTTTGATAATAAAATTCAAAACAATGTTACAATATTTTGTTTAGAAAAATTAGCATAGTAAAGTGTTGATAATGCTGATATCCTGTTTAAAATTTTTCAGAATGGAATATTTTTATTTCAAAACAATTTTTCAAAATGAAATTTATTGTTTATATTTAAAATAAGATTGAAAAAGATCAAAAGATTTTGACCAACTAAGACATTTTTTCCAGAATTTAATTTCATGGGAAATTTCAAAATTCTGGCTCACCCCCTCCCATTTTTCCCCCCAAAAATTCAAAGTCACAGAATTTCCTGCGATATAGAACATCCAGTTCTCACCTACCTCTACCTATATCGTAGTTGACCCAGGACTGATGTCAAGCCAAGTAGTCTGCAGTTGTCCTTGGTCATCCTGTTTGCCTTTTTTAAAATACTGGCATGTCACAAGGTGCTCCACTCACCACAGGGATGGCACCTCCTGCTGGCCATCCTGGATATTAGCTTTGCCTGCTTGTACTGTCCCTCCAGTGGTATCTTCTCCCCCCCCTCCATCCAGTCTCAGGCTGCAGCCCTGATCACTCCCAGGTCTGCATCCTCCTCTTCATGGCTTGGCCCTCTGGTCAGGTCACTAAGGTTCTCTGCTTCTGGAGAATTCAGTCTTTCCAGATCTGCTGTCTGTCTGACATCTCCCATGCCCTGGCCACTCCCCAGTGGTTCATAGGAGAACTCAGGTCTGCCCTCAACACTGGGTTCCAGTCCAGGGACCATGAGCTCAGCAGCCCTGGGTTTTCCTCTCCTAGCCCTCACTGCTCCTTCCCTGGACTGATTCCTGTGACTGGTTCTCCTTCTCTCTTGGTCTCTAAAACACTCCTCCCCCTTCCCAGGGAGTAACTTCCCTTTCTCAGCAGCCCAATTTGTAGCCCGCTACCTGGCTTTATAGACCCTGCCTGTTCCCGCACAGGTGAGCCTGTGCCTAATCAATCTCCTCCCTGACATCTGCTCTAGGTGCAGCCTGTGGAGTTAATTGGCCTACCCACCCACCTTAACCCCATTCAGTCCTGTGTGTGGTGTACACTCCATCACAGAATAACATTGGTTCCACTCCCCACCCATCCTCTGAAACTTTCCCAACGTTCATGATTTTATTAACTGTCTATATCAATGGTTCACAGAGCTCCTTGGACAATTTTTCAACACTTTTGGGTGCAAGTTACCTGGTCCTAAAGATTTAGAAGTGTTTCACTTGAGGCTGTTAAATAGCAACTCCTACTTAGTTACTAGTTTCAGAGTAACAGCCGTGTTAGTCTGTATCCGCAAAAAGAAGAACAGGAGTACTTGTGGCACCTTAGAGACTAACAAATTTATTAGAGCATAAGCTTTCGTGGACTACAGCCCACTTCTTCGGATGCATATGATATGATATGCATCCGAAGAAGTGGGCTGTAGTCCATGAAAGCTTATGCTCTAATAAATTTGTTAGTCTCTAAGGTGCCACAAGTACTCCTGTTCTTCTTTTTACTTAGTTACTGTTGGACTTCATCATCACGATAACCTGTGGCTACGTGATCCAGCTTCTTCCCAAATACAGAACAGACATATTTATGGAACACTTTGGCCTTTTCTCCATCATTACTGACAATGTCACCACCTCTATCTCATTATGGACCTATGCCATTGCTAAGATTTCTTTTTTCCTGATATAGTTACAGAATTCCTCATTAAACTTAGCCCTATGGGCTATATTTTTCATTGCTACTGTTAGCTTCCCTTACAATCTTCCATTTCAGAGCTGCTAATTTATAGTCACTGCTATCAAATCCCCCCTTTATCCATTTGTTATATAGTGGGATTTTATTTCCCCTTTTTACTTGCCTTCTTGACAAGGATGTTTTTTTAACTGAAGGAGCCGTCTTTTGAGCCTAAGTAGAGCATATACTTCAATTGAGTTTTGTGCTGCCACTTGCTTGGTAAAGATGTTATTGCAGGGAAAAATCTGACAACAGAAAATGTCGTGATCACCTTTAACATCTCATCTCTGTCAAACACTACTCACAAAAGGTAGCTCCAAGTTTAAAAAAGGCAATATTTTTAGTTTCGCTACCAAAATGAGCATTTATAATTAGGGAAAGGACTCCCAGCAAGTGTCCTTATTTCTAGAATTCTCTCTCCAAAATGATATTTGGAAACAATTTTAAACAAATCAATTAAGTTTTATGCTCACTGTAACAATTATATAGAAACAAAACCATGTACAGAAAAAGTGCAGAGTCATGATATTATATATTGGGGAAGATCTTTGAGTGCTAATGCCTAAACTACTGATGGTTTTATAATGTAATCATTAAGCTACGATTGTGAATACTATCACAAAACAAGCCATGTCCCAATTAGCCTTTCCTTGGGATCTCAAGAAGGCTCATCCTAGAATTTTCTGTAAGCTTGCTTTTTTTTAAAAAAACAAGTGTAAACAAATACAGAACCAGGTCCTCAGCAGGGGTAAATAGTCTAACACACACTATGCAGGAAAAGAATTCCAGAAGAGTGCTAAAGGTGCTAATACCTGCTAAAAAGCATTTTGTCAATACCAGTGTGAATATCCATTGTATATTAGTGCTAAACTTCATGTCTTATATTTAAATGGACTTTTTTTTTTAAAAATTGCATGTTATGGTGACATTTGACAGTAAATTCATTTATCTAAAACAAATCCTAAGTAAAAATTCAGACAAAGTCACATATGTGCAGATATAATTTCATATAATTAAACAGTCTAACAGTCCTTATTCTACTACAATTCCTTTCTGAAATACCATGCAAATTACCTAGTATCACTTGACTACTCTATAGAATGCCTGTTGGATGAAGTGCAAATTTTGCATTTGTTTTAATAAGAAGTATGCCTATTTCTTTTTTTCCATCAATAGGTGGCACTAGCAAATTCTCAATTCATGCTATTACATATTCAGTTTGTCATGGAAGATGGTGTGGACCTGAATTGTTCCATCATTTTCAGAAAAATGAAATAGACTTTTATGTATCTGTAAACTTGGAAATGGTTGAAATATTCACAGCAAATACATTAAGTGAATAATATTCCTTTTCTTTTTCTAGTCCCAAATCATTCACAAACCTTATCCTGATCCTGCTATTTGCTATTTGCAAACAGTTGCCAAAGAGTTTATGCAGACAGATTTCAGGCTCTGAAGTGTTTGGTCACTCAAGCGAATAGTTCACAATCACAGACCACAAACTAGTTGAAAAATCACATGGCATTTTCTCTGCTCCCCAGTTGGAGGTGCTTAAGAACAGTCATTTCCCAAACCTTTATATAGGCAATATCCATTTGCACTCGTGTTCTGAAACACAATGTAATAGTATGAACATATTGAAATGGAAGTTAAGTTCAATCTTAAACATTCACTAGTTGGTTACTGTTTTTGCAGTATTGAGTCAGCTCTAGCGGACATACATACCCAAGACTCGGAAATTATTAATGTGATAAAGATGAAAGGCTCTCTAGGTAACTGGTTTGGAATGAAATTTTATTAGTTCATTGCTGTTTATTAGGGGCTTACATGATATTTATTGCTGAGCTTCATCCAACTTTTTGTGGATGTGTCCTACATACACATCAAAAAACCACCACTAGACAGCCTGCTCTTTGGTATCCTTGTTGGAATTCTTATAGAAGCCAAGTGACCTAGATGGAGATCAAAGCATCATTGCAGAAAAAGCTGCAGATAATGTGTCACCTTAGTTCCACGTAACTTTTAAAAACCCTTTTTAAAACCTCCCTGGGCTGCATGTTAGACCTTAGAAAAAATGTTTTAGAAATTAAAATTAAATCCAGTTGTAATTCACTTTCAATAAAGAAGGCAATTAAATAAATACTGTTAATAGATTATCTGCTTAATTTACTCCTGGTAAAAACCTCTGCCTGTACACTTAAAACTATCAATTAGTTGTTTATTGAAAGTGTGTGGTGTACTAAACATCCCATAAATTCTAATTTAATTCTAGAGTAACCTTGGAAGACTGACCATTAGATTTCTGAACATTTATGTATATTATTTTGGTTTTGCACTTGCTTCAATTCCATGAATGCATCCAGAGAACTCAGTGTTCTCAAAGCTTTGTTAAATGGGCATTTACTTTTAAATTTATACAAAAAAAATATAACTGTATCAGAGTGTCTGAGGACCTGCCCATAACACATATTTGGTGGCAAAAGAATAAAATTGTTCAGAGGAGTTTAATAAAACTAGATATAGCTAACTTGCATTTCACAGACTAAGTTATTGCTGAGTTGGGTAGCTTAAGCATTTGTCAAGGCTGATTCCCCACTCTGGCACTTCGAGTGCAGACGGTGGGCACCCCTAAGGATTTTATGAAACTCCCAAGGTCACAGATTCTCTCTGACCTTAAGAGCCCAGGAAGGAAAACTTGGGAATTCCTTCCTGTGGGGTACCCTTGAGTCCTTTCACACCCCCTTCCCGGGAAGAGCTGAGAAAAAAACAAAGGAAATGAGCTGTTGCCACCAGCTAATTTAACAATATATACACAAAGCTCTTGGGGACACAAATATCCAGTTCTGTTCTTAAAAAAGGTAAATTTTATTAAACCTCAAAAGAAAGGAAATACATTTGGAACTTAGGCTTTTTGCTAGATCTTAAAAGAAACAATTACAAAAATTAAGCATCAAAATAACTCTCTTGAGGTTCAGCTTAAAGGTTACAAGCAAAACAAAAGCATCTGGGGTTAGCACAGAGGAGTCCACAAGATAATAAAAAAAATAATAAAAGAAATAACCCTAATCACATCTTCCGACTGGCTGGCTGGGTGTCAATAAAAGGGAGCTACTCCTCCTCCCCCCCTTCATTTATCACAGCATTTAAAAAGACAGAGTTTTTAATGATGATTAATAGCTTTGTATACTCAACTGCCCCATCTCTTACAGTAAGTCTACACTTGCAGCAGAAGTAGAGTACAGACAGTGCATGCCCAGCTAACATGCGTACAAATAGGAACATTGTGTATAAATAGGAACATTGAGCCATGGTGTAGATCAGTAGAGTAGAGCACACTACACACCTGAACCCTGGGGTATATACGCCAAACTCTTCTCTCTACACACGACATGTACACTGCTAAAGCTAGCAATGTAGTGCTCTGCTGCCTCTCTCCCCTCCCCAGGGACAACTTCAGACACCAGCGCAGCAACCGCGTGCCTGGGGCGGCAAGCGGCGGGGAGCGGCCTGCCAGGGCGGCAGTCAGGCTGCCTTTGGCAGCATGCCTGCAGGAGGTCCGCCGGTTCCGCAGCTTCGGAGGTAATTCGGCAGTGGGGACGCTGAAGGCGCGGCACCAGCGGACCTCCCAGAGGCATGTCGCTGAATCCATGTAACCAGCGGACTGCCCACAGGCGTGCTGCCGAAAGCCACCTGACTGCCATGCTTGGGGCGGCAAAAACCATGGAGCCGCCCCTGCCCCTCCCCCCCTGCCCCCAGCCACAGCTTCCCCCCCGCCCACATGTAGCTGCACATCATGGTGAAAGTGGATACTACAGTCAAAGGCAGGCTGCCTATGGCTACATGTACCCTATCCATCATTTCAAATGATAAGGACTTAGAGTGCACCCTTTCCCCACCCCACCCCCAGTCTTCAAGGTGTGTAGGTAATTGGAGAAAATCGATTTGGAAAGTGGGAGTTGCCCTGCTTCAGATCATGTTAGCACATCTGAACACAACAAGATGACCCGCATGCAGAAGTTTGATACACAGGCCCTAGGAAGAGATGCAGTGAAGAGTTGGTATCTAGACAATAACAAGGGATATTGGTCTGATCAGAGAGGGCTTAAAGAGGGGATTGCTTTCAAGTGACACAATTATTCACTTCTCTTTTTTTTCCCCTCTGTAGGTAAACTAAGAGTGCCTTACCCAGTTTAGCTTATGAGAGGTTTAAATATACTAAGCTATGCTCCAGCCCCCAGAGCAGCTCAGGATCAAGAGGATGCAAGAGTAGAATAAACCCTTTATTTGTATTCCTGGCTTTATGTGGCTTTGTGAGAGACTTTTGGAACATCATGTTACCCCTCTGCACCTTAGTTTTCCCATATGTGTAAATGGATAGAAGGATATTCACTAGTGCTAGTTGGAAGGTAAGAGTTCTTTGAAGTTAGGGTTTTTTATTTTATTGTTGGTCAAAATTGTTTCCACTGGAATTTTCTGACACTTCCAATTTTAATAGCTACCATAGTAAATCAGAAGAATAAAGTACGTAACTGCTCAGAATTGCCAAATTGCAACACAGATAGTATTTGTTTTTTGGCTGAATGTACAAGTAACAAGCTCTTGAAATAAATGTTTATTGTTAATGAGATGCAGGTTTTATGCTGCTGACCACAATCACCAGTAATGTATATTCTGCTTGAGGTTCAGTCTACATTTATTGGGCCCCTGATACACCTGGGACACTCTCCCTTAACTCCAACAGCCTTTGAATTGGGCCCTTTCTGTGTAAGTTGTAACTGCTGCAAACAAAACATTAGTTATTATACCTTGGAATTGTGAGTTAATAGGACAGATTTTGTCATGGAGATCAAGAGCCTGAAGTAATAATTATAGTTAGAGGCAATGGGCATTATATATAAACCTTTATATGGGGGCAACATAGTGGTAGGCAGTTTGTGTGACCAAATTGGATAACAAGGCACCCAATTACTATTTAAAATGCAGCCATAGAACCAGCTTTTTGTGAGTGCAGTGATTGCATGCACATTTTTACAAGTGATCAGTTGCGAATGTTTAGTCCCATATCTTGTTTCCCATCTAACTTGAAGCCAAATGATGTTGAATGCTATGATAGCTCATTATCCAGGGTGATGTGATGTGATGTGTTGGGGGAAGAGGGGCCGTCAGAGTTGAAGGCAAGAGAAGAACCCACTTTTAAAGGAAGGCCCTTGCCCTGCTCAGGTTCATATAGTGTTCCCAAAACATTTAGAGACCTACCACCACTGCAGTCCGTGATTAAAAACTGAACTGACTACTTTTTTGGGAGTAGTATTGGGCTGCTAATCACTTAGATCACAAAGAGTTAATCACACAGCAAAACAAAATCAAACACTTATTCCATGTACCTGCTATATAACAGTTCTTCTAGTTACATAGAAAACTGTTTCATTCCCCCTTCAGCTCCATTGTACTAATAAATTCAGAGAGTTTCATCCTTGACATTCAAGCTACGAATAGCTGACATTTATATAGACAGAAAGCACTCACTGGTTGGAGTTTAATGCATTCACAGAGACAAGATATGTGAAAATAGTTCAACACTAAAAACCACAGTATTTATTCAAAACAATTAAGAACTATCAAACTATTATGGCATGAAAGCTAAAATACACTTGAAAATCATTTATAGATAGATATTAAACACACACTCTAAGTCATTTATATGGCAGTCAAACCCAGGCAGACAAGATAGCAATGCAGAAAAAGTTTGCCTTGGAAAGAAAAGTAAAAATTTTCATAGTGATACCCAAATCCCATCCTTCCTGTCATGCCATATAAGTTCCTATAGTCAGGGCTTGACTAAGGCAGCTCTGTGATAGGTTGGTGTTCAAAGCCCAGGTGCTGGAGTCATGTGATGAAGTCAGAATCTCAGCTCACTCTCTCTTTTTTTTTTTTAAATAAAACAAAACAAAACAAAAACAAAAACCGAGTAGATTTCTAGCCCCCAGGTTATGAAGAAAAGCTTGAAAATGTGTAATGGAGGCAATGACCTCTGCCAGAGGCTATAGACGGTCTACACTGCAGCTGACGATGTGAGTGTAATACAGGTAGGCATACAGATAGCTAGCATGAGTAACAATAGCAGCGTAGGCAGCACAGGTTTCAAAAGCACAAAGACAGCATCCAAGGTACAAGCTCACTGGGTATGTACTGTGTTTGTTAGTCTGTGCCAAAGCCTGCACCACTGTGTCTACAGTACTAATTTTACCTATGCTAGTTAGACTAAATCTGCCACAGATATGCCTACCTGTACTACAATCACACCTTCACTTCCAGCATAAACACACCTTGGGTCTGTTGACTGCCTAAAACAGCAGCTCTAAGAGATGTGACCTGTCCCAATCACTTAAATGCAGCATTAACTCCAAGACTCTGAGAGGACTAGCCAACCACACCCCTCCAGAGGGCTCTGTACAGAAGATGAGTGAAGCAAGCCCAGCCTACACACCCATGCATATGCATCCTTGCTGGTGGGGTAAATGATTCCCCTGCTGTCCGTCCTGCCTCTCAGGATGAGGGCAAGACTGGAGACCTATGCTGCTCTTATCAAGTCAATAAGAGGATCTCACACCTTTGCCCCTGCCTCCTGAAACTACAACAGCAGGGCACATCTGTGGCAGGGGGAAATCCACACTGTGGTGTGCATAGAGCCCTCCATTGTCTTAATCCAGGCCTGACTCTAGTCTGTCACACCGGGAACGTTTAAAGACATAAATGGTTATATATATATAGGTGTTGGCGAAGCTGGAGATTTGGTTTGGTTAACAACATAGAGCAAACCTGAATCTGACCCTGAACTACACTCTGTTGTGGGGGTGGGGTCCTTGAATATGGGCTCTTCTGAGCGCTGGGGTTTGCATTATACCCTTATGATGCAAATGCCATCATAGTGATAACTATTGAGCTGAACTTGCAATAGGGAAGTTGCGTTTTTAATAGACTAACAAGGATGCATAACACTAGTATGATCTCTAGCTGAGTTTACCTAAAAACCTGAAGGTTGGCCAGCGTGGGGAGGGGGAAGGAAAATGTTAACTGCAGAGTTTTCCTTGGTTTACATTTCAACCGTGCAAAAATCATGAATTTAGCACTGTGTAAACAAACTAAGCTGGCCCACATTTACTTAAAATTGCCCCCTACTTCAATCTAAAAAATTCAAAGTCTATATGAATTTGGATAGAATTTCAAATTTGTAACAAAATCCAGCAAGTTTGACAGGGTTACAGGTTTCTTTGTATATATGTTTTCCATGGCACCATAGGCACTGACTTTATTTTTCTGGTAGGTGCCCTACACCCCATACGCTGCCTCCCCCAAGGTCCTGCCCCCATTCCACCTCTTCCTGCTCCCACTCCCTCCCCCAATATCTCCTCTCCTGAGCACCTCCCACCCACCACTTGCTACTTTCTGCCCCCTCCTGCCTAGTCATTGCAGACATTTTTTATTTTACATTTGTTCACTGTTTATTGTTAATAAGGTTGTGAAGCTTCATATCACTAGAAAAAAACACCAAATATGATTTAAAGGCTGGAGATTAAACAAAAATACACAGAAGAGAAAGAAGACTGTATCCACTTATATGGTTCCTTCATGCTGCCCTTCTTTATCTGCTTCCACACCACCCTCATCCTTCTGCGAAAACTACCAATTTAAATGCAGCATTTCTCAACCCCACCAGGAGCAGCATGCCTTCTCTTATCCCTTTTTACCCATAGCATTTGCCTCTTTAGTTTCTACTTTCTATATGCCAGATTCTTTTTGTGGGGGTCCTTACTAACAAACCAACATTTGTGAACCCGTATTGAATTTGGCTTGCACATGCAGCAATCCCACCCACAAGGTGCTTCATCAACAGATACTTGCAATTTTAATTGTTTCTGGGTGGATTAATCCATGAAGAATTATATCTTCTATTACTTACAATTCAAGATTCCACACCCTACTGGGTCATGTTTGAGTTACAAATTGGGGAACATGGAGTTATGCTATCTGCCCTTCATTTTTTCCAATGCCTTCAGCTGAACAAAGATAAAATATGCTGTGGGGGAACTGGAGGTTAAGGATGAAGAAAAAGATAGAGCTGCCATCCCTTTTACTGGGCATATCACCGCTTTTTTTTTTTTTTACGACATTCAAGCACAGGCAGTAAGAGGCTAAGAGGGTAATAAAGTAAATGAAGTCAACATCATGCCAAATTAGCAACACATATTCATAATTAAATCCCAGTTTCCAGGTGTCATATTTTAAATAAAGTTAGTTAAAAAACCCACACAAATGTTCACAAGAAACATGCTATTTTATATTTTTTCACTGAAATTTTGAAAAATTGCTACCCTTCCATAAACTGGTCAAAAAACAGCAAGCATTTTTTTCATTAAAATATGTTTTAAAATTGCAAAAATGTTATGTAGAAATATTAAAAATTTGGAAGTGTTTGACTCTTTCTAATTTTAAATACCTAATATAATAAAAAAAATTCTTTATGGCCTACAGGTAATGCTTGTTGTTAATGCATTTAAATTCTACTCAATGCCAAAAGTATTGAATTATTGAAAAAGAGGTGCAGTGAAAGACATGGGGGAACATGTCAGAGCTACAGCACAATTGTACAATGCTTTACAGGCTATTTGAAGGTTACCTATAAAAAAAATCACTTTCTTAAAAAAAAAATCCTTAAAAAAATCATTGTGATTGAAACTCATAGTTCTCTATGGTCTTAGCTCTGCAAACCACTTAAGCATGTGCATAACTTTAAGCATTTGACTAGTCCCATTACTATAATGCTACATACCACTACCAGAAAATTATATATACTTCCAAAAAAAATTAAGTGGCTTACAGGTCCTGAGCTAGCAAAATATTTTAAGCAGGTGAGCATTCACATTGATGTCAATGGGACTACTTTCATATTAAGGCCTGGTCTAAAGTAGAAAGGGTTTTCCAGTATACCTAAACCAACAACCCCTTCTGAAGGAGTCACAGAATATACTAGCAAAAAGGTGCTTTTACCTGCACAGTTTATACCAATTCCCACAACAAAATAAGCCTATGCCAGCAAAAGGACTTTTTGCCGGTATATCTGCACCTACTCTAGGGCTTTTGGTGGCATAGCTAGGTGGGTCAGAGATTGATTTTTTTATATATATACTCTTAACTGACATAGCTATACTGAGTAGACCAGGCCTGAAGATTTTGCACCCAGATCGGAACCTTTTAATCTCTGAAAATAGTCCATTTTTGCATTTAATTTGTATTGACATTTTTCCGGGGTTACCCACAATGTTTTCCATTTTCCAGCACAGATTTCCCTACTTTCTCTGAATTAGATTCTGTAGAAACTTTTTCACTCTCACTTTCTGTACAGTCTATCTATGAGATAAGTGTATTATTGAGTAAATGTAATAAGATAAAAGAACAGAAGAACTTGTGGCACCTTAGAGACTAACAAATTTATTAGAGCATAAGCTTTCGTGGACTACAGCCCACTTCTTTGGATGCATACAGAGTGGAATAAATATTGAGGAGATATATATATATACACATACAAAGAGCATAATCAGGTGGGAGTTGTCTTACCAACTCTGAGAGGCCAATTAAGTAAGAGAAAAAAAACTTTTGAAGTGATAATCAAGATAGCCCAGTACAGACAGTTTGACAAGAAGTCTGAGAATACTTACACGGGGAGATAGATTCAATGTTTGTAATTGCTCAGCCATTCCCAGTCCTTATTCAATCCTTTGTTGATTGTGTCTAGTTTGCATATCAATTCCAGCTCAGCAGTCTCTCGTTGGAGTCTGTTTTTGAAGTTTTTCTGTTGTAATATAGCCACCCGCAGGTCTGTCATTGAATGACCAGACAGGTTAAAGTGTTCTCCCACTGGTTTTTGAGTATTATGATTCCTGATGTCAGATTTGTGTCCATTAATTCTTTTGCGTAGAGACTGTCCGGTTTGGCCAATGTACATGGCAGAGGGGCATTGCTGGCACATGATGGCATATATCACATTGGTAGATGTGCAGGTGAACGAGCCCCTGATGGTATGTCTGATGTGATTAGGTCCTATGATGATGCCACTTGAATAGATATGTGGGCAGAGTTGGCATCGGGCTTTGTTACAAGGATAGGTTCCTGGGTCAGTGGTTTTGTTCAGTGATGTGTGGTTGCTGGTGAGTATTTGCTTTAGGTTGGGGGGTTGTCTTTAACGAGAACAGGTCTGTCTCCCAAGATCTGTGAGAGTAAAGGATCATCTTTCAGGACAGGTTGTAGATCTCTGATGATGCGCTGGAGAGGTTTTAGTTGGGGGCCGAAGGTGACAGCTAGTGGTATTCTGTTATTTTCTTTGTTGGGCCTGTCTTGTAGGAGGTGACTTCTGGGTACTCGTCTGGCTCTGTCAATCTGTTTTTTCACTTCAGCAGGTGGGTATTGTAGTTTTAAGAATGCTTGATAGAGATCTTGTAGGTGCTTGTCTCTATCTGAGGGATTGGAGCAAATGCGGTTATATCTTAGAGCTTGGCTGTAGACAATGGATCGTGTGGTGTGTCCTGGATGGAAGCTGGAGGCATGTAGGTAAGTGTAGCGGTCAGTAGGTTTCCGGTATAGGGTGGTATTTATGTGACCATCGCTTATTAGCACAGTAGTGTCCAGGAAATGGACCGCTTGTGTGGATTGATCTAGGCTGAGTTTGATGGTGGGATGGAAATTATTGAAATCATGGTGAAATTCCTCAAGGGCTTCTTTTCCATGGGTCCAGATGATGAAGATGTCATCAATGTAGGGCAAGTAGAGTAGGGGTGTTAGGGGACGAGAGCTAAGGAAGCGTTGTTCTAAGTCAGCCATAAAAATGTTGGCATATTGTGGGGCCATGCGGGTACCCATAGTAGTACCGCTGACTTGAAGGTATATATTGTCCCCAAATGTGAAATAGTTGTGGGTGAGGACAAAATCACAAAGTTCAGCCACCAGGTTAGCTGTGACATTATCGGGGATACTGTTCCTGATAGCTTGTAGTCCATCTTTGTGTGGAATATTGGTGTAGAGGGCTTCTACGTCCATAGTGTCCAGGATGGTGTTTTCTGGAAGATCACCGATGGATTGTAGTTTCCTCAGGAAGTCAGTGGTGTCTCGAAGATAGCTGGGAGTGCTGGTAGCGTAGGGTCTGAGGAGAGAGTCCACATAACCAGACAAGCCTGATGTTAGGGTGCCAATGCCTGAGATGATGGGGCATCCAGGATTTCCATGTTGATGGATCTTGGGTAGGAAATAGAATACCCCTGGTCGGGGTTCTAGGCATATGTCTGTACAGATTCGGATACAGACTAACACGGCTGCTACTCTGAAACCTGTAATAAGATACTGTCACAATTACAAGGTTTAAAAGATTTTTTCTCCCAATATATTTGTTATCACCAAGGAAAAATAGCCAGAGAAAGAGAGAAAGCTGTGGGATATTTTATTCATTTTTTTTGTAAATATTTGCATAGAAAGTATCTCAAACTACTCCACAGAACTGTATATAGCATAATACACTGTGAGCTAAGAGCTTTGATTGAATAGTGAGAGCAAGCTACCAATGTACTGGGATGAATGGAGAGATGTCAGCTTGAAACAGTAAAATGCTAGTCATCCCAATGAAGGATACAGGAATCATTGTGGAAGCCACTAAAAGTGAAAAACACTTTCTAAAGACTAAACACTTAACAAAACTACAATCCTGGTTCAAGGTATGATTCTTACCACACAACCTTCCAGCAAAATGGCTGACCACCCTTTTGGTCAGGATCTTTCACAAAATCCAAAAAGTGCTCGGTTCTTTTGTGTTCTTAGGTGAAAGATAACTTTCAGTTCTTTGCCTCTCTCCTTTATAGTCCAGTGAAACTTTGAAATGGCTGCTCCTGAAGATCCCATCCCCCTTCCCTCCCCAAAGTAAAGTTCATTCAAACGGTGAGGAAGGAGACATGGATTCTGCTGGTGAACGAAGTTCCATGCTGGTTTCTTCCCCCAGTGGTGTTAGCTAAAATGGAAATTGATCTGTTCTGGCCCTCTCCGTTGCAAATGAATGGCCACTTGATGTGATTGCTAATCGACTCCGATGACACCTGGGTGGAAGCATTGGCCTATCCTTTGAGAGAAAACGGTTTACCCAAGCTTGTCTGGCAAACACATTTTAGTTCCACATTTACTTCATATTTGTATGGTCTCTTGGGCATTTATCATACATACACCACACAATAATATTAATGATCAGTGTGTTATTAGTTTTCCAATGATACCTTACATGACACATATCAGATACAGATTATAATATTAACAAATTGAGGTGAAGCTGAAACTCCCTATTAGATACCATGAGTCCCTTGCCCTCTTGCATTGGGATATTGTTTGGGTCACAATAAGATATTCCCTCCAATCAGGAACTAAGGAGGTTGCTTCATTTACAGTTCAGTCTTTCATTGGCCTGTGGAATAAATGACCAGAAAAAGTGATCAGAAAGCCAGACCTGCGGAGGATTTGAGATGAGTTTTGAAGAAAGGTACTGACTCCAAATAAGATACTTCCAGATAGATGTGGAAGCACAAGTAAAAGAGTGACACACAACCATGGAGAGTCACAGAAAAAAATACAAAATAGGAGATCAAGATTAGAAGAATGGAGAGAGTTGGCAGGACAAGAGGTCAGAGAAGTGTAGTAGGGTGCAGTAAATTCATAGAGCGTTTTGAAGCAGGAGGGCAATTTTGAATTGGCTTCTGAAATGAATAAAAATTCAGTCCAGGTGATAAAGGATGGGGGTGAGAATGTCAGATCTCTTGGAGCATAAGAGTAGTCTGGTCACAGAATTCTGGACCCCCTGAAGTTTAGTGAGCAGGGAATTAGGAAGACCATAAAAGATGAAATTGTAATGGCTGACATGGGACATGATAAATAAGGACTTCTGCAGGGGAAGGGTGAAAGGTAGTTCAAAGTTAAATATGTAGGCAGAGATTGCTGAATTTTGACTACTCAGAGCAGTATACTGTTTTCTTCATTTGAAAGAAAGTGAAAAATAGTCCTGTTAAAGAATACCACCTAACTAAGCATACAAAAATATGATGAATGGAGAGTGAAAGTAATAATCCAGGTTAAATAATGAACCTTCAGTGCATTATTGCATATATAATTTACACATACATACGCACACACAGTTTGTGTGTTATGAAAATATATAAATGCTTCAGACAGTTTATTTTCAGATACCTGGCTTCTGCAAAGCAGAAATCTAGACCGCTTTTAAAAAATTGAATCAGCCTTTATGTGAGCTCTTTGAAAAGAAAGAGGGAGAGAATGTCCAATTTTGTCATTTATTTGAAAGAAAATCCTGGACCTGGTAAGGCTATGTTATCTCAGGAGAATTTATGTGTGTGACTTTGGCACACAGTGAGATGAGATATTCCAATGAAGTTGAAATCACTAAAGTAAACTAAGAGTAGAGGCCTCCTCCTATTAAAGATGAATTTGCAATGATTCCAGTTAACTAAAAGCAAGCATAAATTTATTTAATTCTAGAAAGAATTCCATGAGTGTAGATTAACTTCAAAATCTGGTTATGATTTCAGATAACAACTTCAATAACGGGCATGGATGTATTGACTAAGGACTTCAGGGTTTGGCCCAAGAAGTGTTGTATTGTTTTCCTCTCCAGTGGAAATACTTTTGTTGCCATGACACAAACAACAGCACCCTTACAACTTCTAGTCTTTATTTCCATTCACAGAGCTCAGTGCTTACAATATTTCATACAAATCTGCCTGACCAACCCTTGTGCTTCTTTTGTTCATACTAGTACCTAGTACTCAGTTGGAACCTAATAATGCACCATGAAATCAATAGGATCATGGAGATTCAGGTCCCAAGTTCCAGAGACCACAAGGGGCTGGGAGTATTATGGAGACAACCCGCACAGCCTCTGGGGGTTGTGGAAACAGCTCTTTGTAGTTGTGATGAGCTAAAGTAGGAGCCAAGTCACGCTGGAGGACAAGCTGCCACAAATTGGGTTCTTTGACAAAAGAGGAAGTGAAAAAGGATAACATTGGGAAAATTATCCAAAAAATTAAATGTATATCAGCCAGGTTAAATTAGAAAGAATGACCCAACTGTGGTGTGGAGGCAGAAACATATGCAGGTATCTCAAGTTGGATGCCCAACTTTAGTGAACAGCTCTGAAAAATTTAAGGTAAACATTCACTAAATACTGGAATTCTCCACAGTCAAAAGTTTCTAGAGTCTCTATTTCTTTACATTTTAATTTGTAATCATTTGAGGAACACTGCAGGACTCTCATCTACAGTGGTTGTAAGCAGATTAGACATGTCAGAGGCCAGGACGTGGGCAGTCATGCCTAGCGATTAGAACAAGAGTTAAACATAACGAAATCCAATGGTTGCAAGCTAAAGCTGGGAATATTCAGACTAGAAATAAGGTACCAATTTTTAACAGTGACTATAATTAACCACTTGAAACAAATTCCAAGGGATATGATTTAAAAACTTCAAATGATGGTGATTCCATGACCTTAAAGTCTATAAGACTGGATGGCTTTCTGAAAGATATGACCTAGCTCAAACAGAAGATATAAGCTTGATGCAGAGTTTACTAGATGAAGTCCTTTGCCCTGCATTATGCAGGAGTGCAGGCTAGCATTAAAATCTACGAATCTATGGAAATGCAGTCATTAATGTCTCTGGTATCAGAGAACTATGCCCGAAGCATCTTCCTTAAAGCTACCACTTGCTCTTTATTTATTTATTTATTTATTTATTTTTTTTTTCATGCTTTTTTTTTTTTAGAACTTCATTGTACAGAATGGTCATTAAGTGTGATGCAAACGCCAATGTTTCCATGGAAACCTCTGTCCACTACTGAATATACTAGAGCAATTTTTGAACCATTTGTCCATTTGATTAATTATGTCTTTGTGCTGAAGGCAGCTTGGCTTGATTGTCTCATCATGTATTAGAGAAGCTACTGCTCTAACAAATGGGGCTATTGTTTTGGGTCTATTCATCTTGGTACATCCCTGAGAGCTGATAGACATTTCAACAAAATGACTGTCCCTTAATGAGCTGCAGCTTGTCAGAATTGTTTAGGGCTTCATGCTAGGCACAGACCCCGGTCATGACAGCTTCTGTTATTATGGCAATGAGTAGGTTGTCTATTAAAGAGTCTATACAATACAATGACCCTGGTTTTGATATCACATAGTATGTAATTATCAGCTATACCTACTATCTGATAGATTCATAATAGATTCCAAAGCTTTGAAAAAACTTTGAGAGTTTTCTTATGAGTTAGTTAGCTGTTCACAGACAAAAAGGGAGGAGAGAATACTTTCCATAACATTTTTAGTTGTTTTTAATTAAAAAAAAAAAACAAAAAAACTAATCTGGTAGTTGTTAGCAGTTTGGGCTTGTTGGTATATCATAGGAATTATCTATATGCAAGAAAACCAAGGTTTATATCTTTATTTTCAATTTTCAAAAAGCTTTAATTCCATTTATTATTTGGACTAAAAACCTACCAGGAATAATAAATATTACAAATAGTATGTGGCTTGGGAAAGGAAAATTTTATTTTTCTGCCAAATATATATATATATTTAAAAAATCATGACTGAATATATTTCGCTCATGCCCTTGCTCTGTCAGCTACTATCAACATTTTCATAATTTTAGTGGACAAGTCTGTCAGTGTGTTGTTTACATTAGTGAATATCCAGCTCTGAAATGTAAGCAGCTTTAGCTGAGTGGGATCTATGTCACACACATACCTGCTTATTTCTGGCAACAGGTTTCATGTATTTTGAATAATAATAAATGGAAAGATATGGATTTTTATGTTACTATTTTTGAATGTTCACAACAGCAGAGAATTTCTCTAGCACAGATGTATGCATCTCAAAAGGAGGATGGCAAACGAGCCAGTCAACACAAGAAGAACTAAGCAGCCCTCTAACCAAAAGCTAATTATGACATTCAAGAAAAGCTTTCTACAGATCTTAAAAATGTAGATTTCAGATTTGCATCCGTAGATGTTCCATTCAGTGAACAAGCATGAACAGTCAGTGTATATGACATTTGCTTTAAATATTTTTCAGTACAGAATCAGTGATTAAGCTGTGCCCCTAATAATCACAGATGGAAGTCAGCACCCTGTAGCTACCAACAGCCACATTTAATCAGTTAATAACTGTGGATTAAACTTAATTCAGATTAATTTGTATTAGTATAGAATTTGTAACTCAATTGCTTTCATATTAATTTACATGTTGTCTAGACATGACATCATATTGACTCTTTGTTTGGTCCAAACACTAATTACGAACCTTGAAGCTAATAGATGCAAACTTTCAGTTTAAAAACAAAAAAGGATTTCTGTCTACACTGTACTAGAGAAAGCTCAATATTACAGTTTAGAGTTGCAGGCTCGGCATTGTCTGGGAATAGCATTTCTTCATTTGCACTTCAACCTCCTTAAACAAAGCATGTTGTTTCTACATGAAGAATGTGGCTGTTGGAAAGGGAAGTTACTACCATCCATCAAGAATTGTTAGCTTCAAACTCTTCTGAGAAGCCCAGTGGCGAAAAGAAAAGGGTTAAAAAAATCTTCACCTAACAATAACAACTGACTGTGGTGCAAATTGGACTGAACCACTGTCAAGGTTATCCTATCATTTTTAATTGTATTTGTTCTGGGGGTGCTTTCACATGAGCCTGAGCTCTACTGGAGAAGTTCTCAATTCTCACACTTCCTGCTGCAATATTTGACTAACTTATTTTGAAAATACACTCCTGAGAGATTGCAATGGTGAAAATTATCATTAGCTTTCATTAGCTTCTCTCTACCGTTCACAAAAGAAAATTAGTTTATTTTCTTTTTGCTGGGGCGGAGGGCAAGCTAAATTTATATCATATCTTACAGAGTGGTGGAAGTAGTAATGATGTTATTTCCTTGGACAAAGAATCTTCTTTAATTCTTGCTAATCCATTAAAAAGTTTCACCTGTTACCTTGAGGGTTTCATTTGATCTTTTAGTCCTTGTTTTACAATTAAAAGATAGCACAAATAGTTTATATTAAGCTGTCATTTATATGTCTATCTTTTTTTTTAGCTATGTCAGTCAAGTCTCTTTAAAACTTCTTCTGCTTTAATACTTTAAAAGCACATGTGTGGTACATTTGCTCCTGAAAATAATTCAGAATAAGAGAACTACTTGATAGAATCAAGCTGGAGCATTGCTAACTTTCATCTGCACATTCTCTCATAATGGTGGAGAAGGGAAGTAGCTAAATGCTAAATAATGCAATCTACAAAACACAGAACACTAAGTTATTATCTATACACTCCCCGGTAAACACTATATGGATCATTTCCATTTTGCAACATAACATGATAACTTTAGGTTTATAAGTGAATGGATCAATGTCATGAGTTTTTTGAAAGGTTCATATACAAACTACCTTCTTCAGTGTCATACATTTTTTACCTGCTAGATAAATATAGGTTGACAAGTCCATCTGTGGTATAACTGTGACACCTAGTGGCCACTTACACCAATCTCTAGAGATTATTCTTCAGGGACATCCCAAGCAATCTTCCAGGGTCTCTTTTCTAGAGGAGAACATTTATCACATATTCAAAGGGAAAGGGGAGTGCTTAAGCAGTTGCAGCTTTTTCTGTTATTGTGGTTGTGATACATTCATATTTCACACAGATCATCTAGTATTTGTATGGAACAATATGGGACAGCCTCTCCCAGCTTTCGTCACAGTATATGAAATCTAAACAGAAATATATTACAGCTAACTCTATTGCTAACTCAAACAATGCAGTGATTTATGTGTGATATTTCTAGAAATTTCAACAGTAATGCAACATATGTGGGCATGAAGCCTTCAGTGCTTAGGAAACTCCAACTATCACAGGACATTGCAGCACCTCTCCTCAGGAACACAGGGTACCATGAGCACCAGGATACCAGACCTGTCCTGCACTCTCTATCCTAGCTTCTCATAGGAATTTCAAATCAAGTTCAAGGTCTCAGTCCTTACCTCCAAGTCACTCCATGTCCTGGACCTGGGACATCTAAAAGACCACCTAAAGTTTCAGGATAAAGACGATAGTCAATAACTTCACTCCTTGGGCACAACAGAACTATCTAAATTACCAGTAAAGTTTATCTGTGCAGGAGACAGAACGTCCTCGAGACTATGGAATGAACTCCCCCAGAAACTGAGGGCTATCACAAACCTCCCCACCTTGCATTGCAAGGGCAAAGAACATTTTTTTAACCTTACCTTCTCTAACATAAATACATAGCAACATGTATATTTATATTTAAAAACAAACAAACAACAAACAAAAATCGCCCCTGAAAACACAAAACACCCTACCAAAACAAGACACTCCACTGCACATGCTTATCCCTAGAGGTGAGGATGAGAAAACAAACGTGACAGATGTGTAGTCACATTGCTCAATGCAGTACTGGAAGGCATTCATATACTATGGTGATGAGCACCATGTAAAACTCCATATAAACTAGACTAGACTAGAAAGCCATTGGCTCTGACATCATTGCTGATGGTATCTGTAGTCGCTCTAGTAACTATGACACCAAAGAGAACAGCAGCCAGCATGTCAGTGGTATGGCTCCAGTCCTTTAAACTGTTCCATATAAGCAGATCCTTACAGATACATGGGTTCCACGTAACACAGGGGATTTCACAAGAATTCCCTTGTCTACCCAGAGGCAGCAGCTTCCAAGATGGAACCTGATGGAGTGAGGTAGTCAAAATACCAGTTCTAATTTAAAGGCTGAAAGGGAGCTATCAGCCAGACTGCAGATCTCACCCATAGCTTGATGTAGCTGCATTACAGCAATCCAAGAAAGAAGTGATAAAGCCCCAGCTGTGTATAGCAAGGTCCACATCTGAGAGAAAGACAATATTTGTGTCAAGAAATAGATAAAAGATAAAATATATCACCCTGCCACAGATGCTGCCTGTGGTACCAGAAACAACAGAGAGTCCAGAACTACTCCAGACTGCTAATCCCTTTGACAGACAGTGGCCAAAGCACCTTGACAGACAGAGCACATTGCAACCTTGGTTGCTCTGGTTGGTCTCAGCCAACCAGCATAATTTTTATATTATCTGGATTGAGTAACAATCTGTTTGCCTTCATCTAACCCCTTTCTTAGCCAGGCACTGGGAAAACACAGTCACTGTACCATCCAAGTTTAATGAAAGAGAGGTGTTTATTAAAATTCATATTTAGTTCCAGACCTGAAATTCATATAAAAAATCAAAAATATTTTTTAATTCATGAAGGTCCCATTAGACCTTTATATGATTGGGTTTTACCTACATCCACAAATCAAAATGTGTAAGTTTAATAATAAAGCACCAAAAATGGAAGAGAAAAATTACAGAACAGTCAAGGGAAACCCTTGAAATTAAAAACAAAAATGCAGAAATAAAACCAAAATGATATTGGGCAGAAAAAAATAAAAACAGATAGCTCAAATAAATAGAAATGGACATACAGAATTCACCATAATTATTATTTGTACTCATTCCTCATGTTTGTTTTTAATGTTTCCTCAAATTGTTCCAATATTACCCCAAAAGTTTGATTACATCCAAAAATATTGAGTCAGATCCTCAGCTGAAGTAAATCAGCATAGCTCAATGGACATCAAAGGAGCTATGCTTATTTTTAGAAATTGTGGGCCTAGATGTTTGCCCACGGAAGTGTGCTTGTTCAAATATGCATGTGCCTCTACTAAATGGCAATTACAACATGACTGACATCAGTTCAGGCTAACTTCACCTCTTACCCCTATTGTCTCTTCCAGTGCACTTGCTCTCAGGTCTCAACTTGTCACCTCTCTTGGGATGGAATCCCACTCTTGACTGTGCCTTGGGCTGCAGTACCCAGATGCAAAAAGTGATTACTCAGCAGGCCTGACTTACTTTCAGTACCTGCATTTCAAGTCCCAGTACTATCCACTTGCCAGACAGTCTTCTTAAAGCAAAGTATTGTTTATTTAGAAAAAAGGCATTTTAGAGAAAACTGACCTTAAAACAATAAACACTCCATACTATTGCTTGTCTTTCCCTAAAGCTTATTACCATTTCTGAGGCGCCCGGGAAAGGCTTTAGTTGCTTTCAGACACTCCCACAGGAAATGTATCTGTGGTGTATCTCAGTCTATTCTCAGCAGAAACAGCATGCGCCACTCCCCCTACCTCTCTCTCCAGGAAGTCCTTTTAATTGTTTAGCGTCCCTTTGATCTCTAAGCTCCAAGCCTTGACGAAACAGTGTCACTTCAGGCCGGAACCTGGAGATAGGCTATTGTTTTGGAATTGCCTCTCAAGTGTTTGTTGGGAGGCTGCTTATCCCTAGCCATTGTGTTGCTTTCCTGCTTGTTTTTCCAGCAGCCCCCTGATAAGTTAGGAAAATACCTTCATACAGGAAAGTCTAATATACCTACAGTAAATTTGTGGAAGGATTGGAATTATTTTGGTCTACTAGGGCCCCATAAGATAGGTGACTCTGGTATGTTTAGTGTGTGTTTACATTTCTTTATTGCTTTTTTATGTTTTTTTCTGTAATGCTTTTACCTTAAGAATGATTGTGCTTGCTTAGAAAGAGCTGTGTCATAACTTGTAACTGCTGACAATACAATGTTCAGAGTCCTCGGAGAGAAAGCAAAGTATGGGTGCTGGCTGATAGGCTTGCTGGGGATATCACAGTGTAAGGCGGAGAGCTGTGCAGCCTTAAAACCCCTAGTCAGGAGGGAGTGAGAAAAAGTGTCCCTGCCCAGACACAGATGACCACTGAAGACCTGAGACCTGGATGGGCACTTCTGGAATGAACCATGTGGCACTTCATGGAATGAACCATATGGCAGGGAAAGATGCAGTTACCCTGAAATTGTGACACCTGTTACTAGAATACCATTTGTAATGTCGACAACAGAGATGTTTAAAGGTGAAGAGTAAATCAAAAATGAAAACAGAGTTAGGCACAGACTTCTGTGCTAAATGTCTCTGCTATCCAGTTGTTTCAACACAGAAAACAGTTTTAAATTTATTTTCTTTTTCTTCATAGTGAAAACTATTTTCTACTTTCTGATTCACTGAAAATAACTCTAAAATGCACTACTGTTTGAGATCAAAGATATCATGCATTGCACTGAGTCTTTTAAAAAGATGTGATATCATATTTTGAAATCTCATTACAATCCAGGCTAATCTTTGTTGCCACACAATGAGGCATTTTGGGATACTTACAATAAACCAAGAAGTACCAAGAGGATTTTACAAGAGGAAAAGTATATATATCTTACGTTATCGAATTTTTCAAAAAACATTACTTCTCACTGTTCCGTTTTTTAAAAATATTCCCCAAATACTCTGCCTTCCCTTAGCTTTATTTTTCAGATAATTTCTTCATTGATTCTTTTCGTCTGTCTCTTTTTCATGATTATCTTAAACAAAATTCAAAAACATCTGTGTTTAAATCAAACTTTTGAACCCATGATGTTTAAATGGTTTCCAAAATTAAGTAAAATGAGTGTACCCATCCCTACTTATAACAAGCACAAGTAAAAATGAACACGCCTGTAGTAGTGCTTCATGCGTTGTACTGAAAAGAAAATATTGCAGTTTTCAAAAATTATGATTAGATATAGATATAGATGTGTGTGTGTGCGCATTATGTATCTAAATGCATATATGTACAAGCATGTATGTTTCCTCTTCCTTTCACTGTGGAGGCTGGCTTGATTACCTTAGTTGTAATTATACCCTGCTTGTCAAATTCCTTAGCCATCACTTTCTACTCTGATATTGTATAAAGGTGCTGCCAAGAGATGCACCTGTATTTGTGCGACTGATTTTTCAAATTCAATGACCAGCCTAACCAAAGAAATCCTGTAGGAATTACACCAGATAGTAGATTAGTGCTCTGGCATGTTTTCAAGTAAACCTTCAATGAATGAAAATATACAGAATGAATGGAGCATTCCCTTACTGTAGACAGCAGCGTCTATGTTTGGAATTTATTTCTACTGGCAAAGTTAACAACAGGGGAAAAGACTATAAATGCCCTTCAGCAGAAATGGATAGGAGGAAGTGGGGGAGAGCTCACTTCTCTTGCTGTAAGATATCTAAGTACATGATCTCTTTCCCATAGCTGTCAATGTCAACTTTGATCACTAATGTATTACTTTGGCAGAAAGATAATCTAACCTCTATCCTTAAATCTTTGTGCTTATGCAGTGCACATCTTCCTAGTGCAGTCCCAATATACAAGCCCAACTGCATTTTACATCATTTAATAAAGCACATTAATTGAATCATCTCTTCCTATGACAGAAATGTTAAGCATCAAATCAAAGTGTCATTTGTTTTTCTTTTCATTAACATTTAATTTTTCCATTTAATTTACTGCAACAGCATTTTTAAAGGGAAGCCATCCATCTTCTAACCATGTTTAAAATAGTTTATTACTAGGACACTCTGGTATTGAGTATTAATAGAACCTCAAAGAGACTTTTGCAGTGAAAATGCTCATATTGACAACATGGAATTTCAAAGCACAACCAGCATTGACCAATGGATTAACTCCCATTTTGAGTGATTTTTTGAGAGCTATTAATCTACATGTCAATCTAGAAGCCCTTTCCAGAACTGTATGCTTCACAGGTAAGGGGTCATCATATTTATATGATAATCAAAGCTGGTTGCATTGCCTATGGCTAAAGTTGCCTATCACTTTTCTATTATAACATCCTTTTTCAGTTGCTTATATCTTTTATCAAACTTCAAGCATTTCGGCTGAAATTTTCCATGTCAACTATCTGCCTAAGGCTGATATGTTAACATTTCAGCAAGAATGGTTCAGCCATTTCTCAGAATGAGATTAGGAAAATATACCTTGTTTTATCCATGTTAAATCAATCTTACAACTATTTAATTGAGTGGCTATCATGTCTCCTTGATTTGGAGCAGAGACTTAAATTTGGCAGGAGGTCGTTCTAGGTATCAGGAATTTACCTTTTGCTGTCACCATGAAAATGTACCCAAATTTAGGCAAATCATTAGCCTCTCAGAAAATCAGTTTATCATATTCTCAGTAGAAACTTGTTAGAGTTGGGCAGCTAAATTCTCCAGTCTTCTGTTCTGGGCATGCTCCCAACTCACAGCTACAGGAGCTGAGCAGGACTTTTCCAGCAACCATGGGCAACTGTAATGCTGTGCACAGGCACTGAAAGCAGGGAGACTGTTTGTTCTGTCCTCTCAATCCCCCCTACTTTGCAGGTACCCAAGAGAAGGAGATAGCTGCCTTACTGGAATTCAGAGGAGTGAGGAACAGGAGATCAGATGGACACAAAATGCAGTTAAGGGAAATGGGGGGGGGGGGACAGAGACAGGATGCAGGGGCTACATTTTATGGATGGGGCAGAGGAAGAAAGCAGGGAAAGAAGGGTCTATATTCCTAGGTAACTTTCCTCTCCAGAGCCTGAAGCTGAACATTCCCAACATTCCACTATTGTCAGCAAAGAGTTGTAAAACTCACTGACTAAACGTAGCCCTCATATCATCTAATGGCTGGTTCACATAGGATGAAAACCTACTACTTCTGTCAGTTACTCCATGAGCTCAAGTGACAGAGGGCTGCACTGTGTGTCTAAATATTCTAACCCTGCTGTTGAACCATCTATAGAGTTAATATGCTTCAGCAAGTTGGAATTTCTGCTTTTGAGTTTGCTAGGAAAATACATTTTAAAAATCTACATTAAAAGAATGTTGAAGTTAACAAGTCAACCATTCAAAAGTTAGTAAATGCCCGATTCAAGAGTGCCTGTTCAACCTTAATTTGCCCTTCTTGTGTATATGCATTATGATATAGCCTTCAATTATATGATCACATACTACCTTTTTTCTCCGCAGGAACTCTCTCTAAATCAGGATGGATGGTGCTCAAGGAGTAAGATAATGGGGGTTTTGAACATATGTAGTGCTATAAAAATGCTAAATACTCAGATAAGTCAGGCCCTAGGTGTCTCAGGTTGGGCACTCAAAATTAGTGAACACTTTTGACCTGAATCTCCCTGTGCCTCAGTTCTCCAGCTGTAAAATGGGGATAATACCCCCTCACCAGAGGGTTGTTGTGAAAATAAATTCATTGTTGTTTGTGAATCACTCAGATAATATACTGACAAGCACCAAGAAAAGCTATGAGAAAATGAACAGTTTGATATTCTATGCAGGGTTTGGATCTTCATCATAATGGCAAATCCCAAAGGGATGTGGTCTCCTTTCAGAATGAGTGTTACTGGGGTTGGTCTTTGGCTAGGTTCTGAAAGTGGTCTTCCTCCTATGAAGGCAGTGTCTAAATGTCACAGTCTAGCCCTGATTATGGAGGAATATTAGTCCTTTCAGAGTTATGGTGTGTAGTCCCAGAGGAGTGCATTGCAGATAACAAAGGTGGGTGTTACTGTAGTCCAATCTACATCTGAGAGAAACCATTTCACAGTGTTCATCAAATGGGGATAGGAAAAGGGCAGACTTGGCTACAACCATCACTTTGGTGCCTCGTAGGTGATGAGAATCTAATACAACCCCAAATTGTGCACCCGTGAAGAAAAATATGTCCACTGTCCTTACGTATACAACCTCTACTTGTGGAAGATTTAAACTCTGTAGGTAACAGGGAGAGGGACCTAGAAGATTTTAACTGACCGAAGAAAGAAGAGCTCTGAGTAGCTTGAAAGCTTGTACTTTTCACCAACAGAAGTTGGTCTAATAAAAGATATTATCTCACCTACCTTGCATCTCAGAAAAAAAGCATATATATAAAGGGATATAGCTAAAGGGATAACTATAAGGGAGGCAATAATTTATTGTACAGTGTGGATGTACTTGGGTAATCACATTAAATCCTTCTTTATAGTAGAAGGGAAATTAATAAATTAGAAGGGAAGCAAAAACAATAGATGGTTTAAAAGGCACATTGTGAAAGGTGATATAATAGTAGTAGGTGCATCAATTGAGTATGGTGAGGGGATGGTCTATGCTCCAGCTGTTTGAGCTAGCTTATAAATCAAGTGGGGCCTGGGGAGATTATCAGATGTCCCTGCTGTTTTTAGTCTAATGTCATATTAAGGTCTCTTCTGAACAAAAGTTCTTAAAGCTTTACTCAGCCATAAATTCTGCAAGGCAAAAGATATTCTTGTTGTAGTGCCAGTTTAGTAGGCAAGTTCCTTTGGCTTTTTTAATCTTACAAATCCCCTTTCTCGTGCCAATTGCACACAAAGCTTTGAAGAATCAGGTAGCTGTTACCAATAAATATTGTCTTCACAGAACTCCTATTAATAATATTAGTAAGCAAGCTGCTGAATTTCAAGCAGCCAGAGACTCAGATGGCTGTACCTCTCTACACTCCCAGTACTGTCTGTAGGGGCTCCTGGCTATATAAAATTGGTCTTAAAACTTCTGGATGATAAGTACAGTGTGATATACATATATCTTACTAGAGATAAATAATAACAAATAAAGGGATTTATTTTTCAGGTTAATTAAATGTGGGATTATACAAGAAATAACAGACTGAAAAAAGAAACAGTCATATTCACATTAGATATTAGGACAAAATTCTGAGCCACAAGGGCATTCAGCAACAATTTACCAAGGAAGTCACTAAGACTCCATCACCAGAGGTGTTCAAGTGCACATTAGACGTTACACTATGCAGGAATATGGTAGAAAAAATCCTACCCTTGGGTGGAGGCCTGGACTAGGTGACCTAGAAGGTCCCTCACACCTTAGGCTCTGAACTGCACAAGTGCATTAATAAGTGGTGACACTCACAGTATCTGTACCTGCCACGGCACATACATTATTAGATAAAGCCTGTCGCACACAATACATCATCTCCAAATTTTTGGAGTTGCTGCTGCTGCCATCTAAATAAAGTTCCCTAAATCCCCAGGACTGCATCCCTGCTTGAGAAAGTTTTTCTTTCCTGAGTTTGTTTAAAGCCAGCCTTTCTTGGACTTAAGCATCAGAGCAAATATTCTAAACTTACTTGATTTGCACTGTGCAGTTTAAGACCTTGTTGGCCCAGTACTCACAGATTTTGTTTTGTTCCAACTTTGCAGCAAAGCTGAAATAAATGGAAGTTCACGGGAATATTGCATTATATCCTGCATGCGTGAAAATTCCTCAAAGGCAGTAGCGTTTTCCAAAATTTCATCACATTTTTGATGTCTGCAGTATATTCTGTATTGGCATTGAATAATGCTACCTGGGGCCTAGATCTGTCAAAATTCTAGCATGCTGATGTCCAAAGAGTCTTTCCTTCTCAGCCCCCACCATCAGCTCTGTCCTCTAGACTATACTCTGCCTCACAGGTAGACCATCTCTCCAGATGAACTTTATCTTATCTCCCTGATCACAGAAGACTTGGTATTAATGAATAAATTTGGGATGTTTTAAGAGTCCTACTGGAATGAAAACTCTAACCCATCCTTAACTATGATGTCATTACCACTCCTCCATGATAAAAAGTCACTTAATATAGACAGCAACAGAGGGTCCTGTGGCACCTTTGAGACTAACAGAAGTACTGGGAGCATAAGCTTTCGTGGGTAAGAACCTCACTTCTTCAGATGCAAGTAATGGAAATCTCCAGAGGCAGGTATATATCAGTGTGGAGATAACGAGGTTAGTTCAATCAGGGTGGGTGAGGTGCTCTGCTAGCAGTTGAGGTGTGAACACCAAGGGAGGAGAAACTGCTTCTGTAGTTGGATAGCCATTCACAGTCTTTGTTTAATCCTGATCTGATGGTGTCAAATTTGCAAATGAACTGGAGCTCAGCAGTTTCTCTTTGGAGTCTGGTCCTGAAGTTTTTTTGCTGTAAGATGGCTACCTTTACATCTACTATTGTGTGGCCAGGGAGGTTGAAGTCTTCTAGTCTTCTCACCCTGATTGAACTAACCTCGTTATCTCCACACTGATATATACCTGCCTCTGGAGATTTCCATTACTTGCATCTGAAGAAGTGAGGTTCTTACCCACGAAAGCTTATGCTCCCAGTACTTCTGTTAGTCTCAAAGGTGGCACAGGACCCTCTGTTGCTTTTTACAGATTCAGACTAACACGGCTACCCCTCTGATACTTAATATAGACAGTCTTTGTAATTCTCTCTAGATTTTAAGATTAAGCAACACAGCCTGTGCTACCTTATGTCACCATATAGGGTCTCCCTACGTCCCGACTATACAATCTGGAAGGGATAACTAATTATACTACCATTTTCAATGTAAAGCTTTCTCCATGTTTCCTATTTATACTTTCATGTTGATGGTATAGATTAACCTGATGAACCTTTTTAATAAAATGCCTCATCACAAGCAATTTCAGCAGCAAAAGAATTAACTAAAATACTCTGGTAATTCATTTCCTCTGATCATGTAAGTCTAGCTGACATCCATATATTTCCACATTTTAAAAAAAACATTGTACTTCTTCCAAGGAAAAGTAATAAATGTGTTAAATATTCATAGCCATTGGTAATTTCTATGCTGCCTCTGGTACGCCAACCATCAGTAAATACAATACTACTAACATGGAGGAAATTATAATAAGCAAGAAGTGCATTTAAAATGTAAATCAGTTTATTTGATTGCATAATCTACCCTCAAAACACATGAAACCTGCGAACTGTCTGACAAGTGGGTTTGCAAAGTGAGATTAGCTCTGTATCAGTGAAATGTAATTATGATAAAGTAAGCAATTAAGTTTCCTGTACTTAGAGGAAAGGAAGCTGTTCTAGAAATAATGGTAGGAATCACTCTAATTGCCAACCATAATTTTCCTTTTTTAAAACCTGTGCAGTTGATGGAAGATAAGAAACCATCAGTTACCAACATATGTTCTTGAATTTCCCAGACAGTTGCTTCTGGATAGCTATTTTTCAGATTAGGAAACTTCAATTTCAGTTGGCAAAGCCTGAAAAACCGGTAAGGGCTTCTACTTTTAAACTTTCAAGTTTATAGTTCCCTCTACATAGTTTACACAGTAATAACATGGTGGGCTGCATATATCTCTCTACCCCGATATAACGCTGTCCTCTGGAGCCAAAAAAATCTTACCATGTTATAGGTGAAACCGCGTTATATCGAACTTGCTTTGATCCACCGGAGTGCGCAGCCCCATCCCCCCCAGAACACTGCTTTACCGCGTTATATCTAAATTCGTGTTATATCGGGTCACGTTATATCGGGGTACAAGTGTATTGTAATCCCTAATTCATTCATGTCATGAGCATCCTGAGCTTTCCAACTGTATCTAGGCTCAGTTCTTTTTAGAGAGGATGACATGGAACTAGACATGCCTGAACAGGACTAATCACAAAGACATTGTGTTTGAGACTGCAATTTGTAGATAACGATTTATACATAGAGGTGCCTTATATAAGCAACTGGTACATGTCCCTGTGTTATGAAGAAAAAAATAAGAGGACCATGGCAAGTAGAAGGGGAAAGAGTTTCTTATGGCTAAAACTGAGTTCCATGAGATACACTATGATCACATTAAAGGTCACAGCAAAATCTATCTGGTAATCTCAGAGACCTCTTGGACACTCCCAGTTGTGGAGCTAAGTAAATTATTCACAAAAGATTTATCATATACATGTAGCCTCTTTTTCTGATTGAGGAATATCCACCTTTCAGAATGCAATTTCCTAATATGTATCCATTATTTGAAAATGTTCCATGAAATTATTAAAATGGTTTTACTTCTATGGTTTGGCATGAACAGTTGTTAGTAGCCAATATTCTCATGTTGATTAGCTGTGATTAGTCAGGTAAATCAGATGGGATTGTCTTTCTTCCTTTATTGGATAAGCCTTAAAAAAAAAAAAGAAAAAGAAAAAGAAACATTGGACCTGCAAAGTTAAAGTGATCATTTTGCAAATACTCATGAATGTGACTTGGAAAGTCACCAAACATTGGAATGTTTGACCAAACATTTGTGCCAGAAAAATTTGCTCCAGTAAAAATCAGATTGTATAAGTGCTTTAGGAACTGAAAAGGACACAAGCATGACTAAAGCAAAATGATACACGTATGTGAAAAGCAACAGAGGGTCCTGTGGCACCTTTGAGACTAACAGAAGTATTGGGAGCATAAGCTTTCGTGGGTAAGAACCTCACTTCTTCAGATGCAAGTAATGGAAATCTCTAGAGGCAGGTATATATCAGTGTGGAGATAACGAGGTATGTGAGTGAATATTTGTGGAAAATGTGTTTCATTTTTCAACCAGCCACTGCCACCAGAAGGATATATACTACTACTCTGCTCCGACTAATACTTTGGACTTCTGTCCTCCTTTTTATCCAATTATCTCAGTGTTTTACACACCTTAGTGAATTAAGCCTCACAACACAAAACTATTTTGAGGCAGGTATTATTATCCCCATTTTAAAGATGTGGGAAATTTGAGGCACAAAACCCCAAGATTTCTTTTTAAAAGTGTCTCTAATATTAGGCTCCAAAACTATATTTAGGTATCTAATTAGTGATCTGATAGAAGTGCTGAGCAGGCAGCAGCATCTGAAGCTCAGCATCTCTGATAATCAGGCCACTTATTTAGGTGTAAGCCCTGTGGCCATAGAGAGTAGAGAGCTTTGACTATCATTATGCACCATCATTGTCTAGGAAACCTCCATATTCCACACAAAGCATTACCCTGTAGTCTCTTTCTGTCCATCTAAATATGACATTTGTAATGTACCCAGAACTGAAGTATCAAACCAACTTAGCCCTACATAGGTGTACTTGTGGTTCTCTATTCTTGGTTCTCTATTATATTATTAATTCTTTGTTCTCATCTTCTATATCATATGGTCCTGCCTCTCTCCTCCTCTTTCTTGTGACACATTACTTCATAAAGCATTAGCAATATTGAAAGTATATGTTGGATAAGACATTCCCTATCTTTCACTTAGCAACGGTTAATGTTCATTAAAGTTTTTTTTTTCCATCTATGAACCATCTTGAACTTGCCATTCAAAAGACCAGATGTTTTTCTCCACTATTCACCACCCATTGGCTGCTAACACATCTATATAATTACTGTACAGCCTTCCAGGTGGAAGATACTCTACAGATAAAAATGACAAGTAGGAAATAACAGAACCAAAAAGGAAGAAACAAAACAGAAAAAAAAAAAAGATTTCATTTTCTTTGTCCACAGCATCAGACAAGCTTTATATGGTTAGTCATCCCAAGCATTAAGAACTCTTTCTAAGACTGCATATCTGCAGGCATGAAGGATTCAAGTTTTAATGTGTGAAGAAGCTCTACAGCAATCTATTATCTGGTGAGCTGGAATTTCAGGTGGCTAAACTCAAACAACTCATTGTTTCAAAATGAACCTAAAACTGAAGTAGAAAATTCAGCATAAAAACGGTGAGCAGGCCATACTGAGAGGAGACAGCCACTGAGAGTATGGTGGACATTCTGTAGGGGAGTGAGAGAAAAAACTTCTTCTTACTCCTCTCAAATGATTTTTTTTCAGTAGGCTCGACAAACCACAGGGATCTACTGATCTTTTTTTGAGAACCAATGATTTAGGAAATATATGGAAAAAGATTACTATTTACTTAAAAAACACTAAAGAAATCCCATAGCACGATTTTAATATTGATTGTTTGTATTTTGGTAGTGCCTTGACTTCTTAGTCCAACTGAGGCCTCATTGAGCTAGGAACTCCAGAGATATTCTGCAAAGAGACAGTCCCTTCCCCAAAGAACTATACAGATTTTTAAATTGCATTTAAAGTTCTGTTGGAAATGAAGACATTGGAAGCTTTGGAGGTAGCATGGAAAGCTGTAGGTGAATACACATTTTCAACACTAAATATACTTTGTTCAGACAGTAGTGTTCCTTATAAACCTTTGGGCTTCCAATTGATGAACAGGCACAACGCAATGTAACTTGGGAGATTAGTTTCACAAGCATGAATAGAGAAAATAAACACTCAATTTTCACGTTCTGCACAGACTTCCAATGTTTTGCTCTTAGTATATATCAAATACCAAATATAGTCACAAAAACTGGGCTTGATCTGTGAATCTTTGCAAAGCACAAAAGAGCTTATAATCTATTATCAGTGTTTGACACATGCTGTTTGATCTGCTCAAACAAAAACAACAGACAATCAAATAGACATTTAGGGGCATAAAATAGACATTCTGAGGCACATTTGAAATTTAAGCTTCCCATGTGAAATAGGGAAGTTATTTCACAGTCACATAAGGAAATAATATTTACTAATATTTTATATAACAAAAAAACCAGGAAATTCAACATCAAAACTACTAGAACATAAAAATGATTATACTGGTCAGACCAATCGTTCATCTAGCCCTGTACCCTGTCTTCCAATAGTGACTAATGCCAGGTGCTTCAGAGGGAATAAACAGAACAGGCAATCATTCAGCGTTCCATCCCCTGTCATCCACTCCCAGCTTCTGGCAGTCAGATGCTAAGGACTCCCAGAGCATGGGGTTGCATTTCTGACCATCATGGTTAATAACCATTGATGGACATATCCTCCATGAATTTATCTAATTCTTTTTTGAATCCCATTATAATGTTGGCCTTCACAACAGACCCTGATAATGAGTTCCACAGCTTGACTGTGTGTTGTGTGCAGAAGTACTTCCTTATGTTTGTTTAAAACCTGCTGCCTATTAATTTCATTGGGTGACTTCTTGTTCTTGTGTTATGAGAAGGAGTAAATAAAATTTTCTTATTCACTTTCTCCACAGAATTCTTGATTTTATAGACCTCTATCATATCCCTCTTTAGTCATCTCTTTTCCAGGCTGAAAAGTCATACCAGCCTTAAATTTGAATGTTGTGCAAGTAAGGATTTTAGTCTGTGGCGCAACTTTGATAATATATTCCAGATACTGGGCTAAATCCTCCAGTTCTTACTCATTCATAATTACCATTGTCCTTCTTCAGTAGCAACTAGATTGGGCACTTCAGCATTTAGCACACAATAAAACAAAGAATGAATAAACCACATTGTGTTTTTTAAAAAAAGGAGAAAATAACCTGTATTAGAGGGTTCTAAAACTCCTATAATTTTACCCAAGATATCTTGAGTTATTTCAGCCAATTGGATGTATAAATACTTATAAATATTTTTAAACATATATTATTTTATTTACCACCAAATATCTGCCCAAGCATCAGCTATTGTGTAAATACATAGTGAACTTTTTGTATTTTCCCCCCTCATTTTACATAGTTAAATATATATTCAAGCAATTTTTTAGAAATCAGGTAGAAATGTTTACTTCCAGGCAGAAACTTTTGTGCCAGGTTTCAGCCTGTAGCTGATTTTTGTGGCAGATTTACAAATGCCTAGAAACCAGGATTTCTAATAGAAATGCTGACACAACCTTAACTCCTTTATAGTGGTATGAACTCACCGCTATAATAATTAAGCAATTAGGCATGACAGAGAGTGTGAGTTTCCTGAGATAATCACACCCCTGGGGTATTACAAGTCATGATCCAGAGATAAGTGTTTTTAATCCCCCAAGGGTGTGATTATCTTATGATAACCACACCCCCTGGAGGAGACTTATAAATCATATAAAAATCTTTAGTGTAAGTAAAAAATGCTTATGCTGCAGTAGGCAGAAGAGTTCTAGATGTGGAGAGTGAATGATATGAGGGCTGTCACAAATTAATTAAGAACTGCAAAATACACAACAGCCTCATAAAATCAGCCATCAATCCTAACAATTTGTATCAGGGGTGGAGGAATAAGTACTCTAAATTATTAAGCAACTTTCTCCAGCTCCTGGTGCAGCAAATATTGTTTTGGAACTTCGGAGGAGATCCTCAAGATTCCCATTAAAACTGCAACCTCCTTTTTAGGCTGCTTTTCCTCCAGGTTATAAGAAGAGTGGCCTTCTCTGATGCTAATTCCAGTTCTGCTCTGAAATCTGCCCATTGCAGAAGAAAGCAAAATAACTATCACTTCTTCCAGAGCCCTAGATGCTCAGGAGCTCTGTTGGACCGAGGATGGAAAGAACTACATTCATTCCCACAGGGCCAGCCTTAAGCACAAGACAGAAAGGCAACTGCTTGTGATCCTCTGTTTGTAGGGACCCTGTAACAGCCTCATCAACCCATGATACCACCTCTCCACACTGACAATGGAAGAGCACTGAAGAATGGATTCCCTAACATGGTAAAGAGACTAGAGGGGATGCTTATGGAAGCCCCATTGTTCCCTTGCCTGGAGCATTCCCATACTTGGAATCCCACATAGAAGCAAATTACACTCAGGCCTGGCTGGTCAAACCCAATAGTTTTATAGACCAGGTGTTACAACCACTGACCTTATCTAATAAATTGTGGAGAGGGTTATTCAGAAAATGACAGCATTCAGCAAGGCTCTTTGGCATAATCCTGGACCTGCTTTTTTTGTGTAGATCTATGTGGTAAAAACAACACAGGGTACACATAAGCAGACAACTCTGTGATTTCCAAGGAAAGAGCAGTTTGGCTATAACCAGTTGCCCAGCACCATGTAATACACGGCTCTGTGTTACTTACCATTGCAATTTGAGAATATTTAGTTTCCAGCTGCTTTTGTTTTAGAACAAACAAAGGCACATTTCATTTGCATTATTTAACATTAAGGCAAGGAATGAACCTGAATTAATTAAAAAGTTTTAGGTATCAACCTGGCTTGAGAAAGTTTCATTGTTCTGTTACTGTAATGTGATATAAAACACAAGTCTTATGCCGATGAGATTATTACACTTGAAGCCACTTCAGAGATTGCTATCTTGTAGCGTACACATTCAGACCTTCACAAATGGTGTATCACACTCAGAGCTGTAAATATAACATTCAAAAGGCTCATACTTGCACTCTCCTGAGTTGCATTTGAAATAGTATAGTAATCCATAGAAAAATATAAATACACACATAAATAGTGTTTTAAATGTTGATGTGGACACAACAGCAAAATGAGGACAATGGAATTAAGTGGCAGGCTGCAACTTTTATTAAACTTTTAGCACAAAGGTGGGGCACTTCCCACCCATCCTCTCCTACATCAGGCATTTGATTGGTTCCAGCGTAGGAGTTACAGGGCTCCTTACTATATAACTTGTAACTGGCACTAGGTTACAGGGCTCCTTTCCATATAATCCATAACATAGGGGAGGGTCTCCTCATCCTACCCTGCAGCTCTCTCTGAAATCTAGCACCCTCCCCTCCCCCTGCGAGGGGGACAGAGGGTGCAGCAGGGTGGGGACCTCCTCCCGCTGGGACCACAAGGTCTGACTTAAGCCCACAAAGGCCACAAGGTCTCACCTTATCCTATGAGCCCAAGGCCCATCACCAAAATTCCAGGTCTTTTACCTCTGAGAACCATTCATTTTATTCTCTTAACCGCACAGGAAACCAGCCACAAGTTGCGATAAGTAAGCAACACCGCCCAGCAGCTCAGTTGGGTACCATGCATGTTCCTGCTTAGCCCACTGTGGCTTGAAAGTGCTGGGAGGAAGGCAAAAAACTCCCTAATCTTCCACGAATTTGACCCATCAGAATAAAAATTCCTTCCTGAGCTCCAAAACAGGCAATAGGCTAGACCCACAGCATCTGTCACACTGGGTTCCCATTCCTAGTTCAGGTGGGTAGGGAGAGTTGCTGGAATAGAGTAAAAAAAAGTTCCACATGGCCCTTGAGCTGAGATAAATCCTGGGAGCTGGGGAATGCTGGCCAAACAACACCCCTCTCCCACAGCTAGCCACTGGTGCCAGAGATTCCCATGGGAGGAGCTACCTATTGTCCTTGCTCCCTCCCTTGCTACTAGGACTGTCCCGCTTTCAGCACCGGCCCCATCAGTTTCCCCTACCCATTGATGCGACTGGGTGACATTTCTATACATTGTATAAATATTAACTAATTAATGCTCAAAAGCCCTCTGAGGCAGCTAAATAAGTATTATTCCCATTTTACAGTTTGGAAAACTGAGAAGCAAAGGGTATTGCCCAGAGCTAGTTAGTTGCAGAGCTCAGATTAGAACTCTGGAAATTCTGACTCCTAGCTGTATGCTTATTCTGCATTGAGTGGGATCCACTTTAAAAAGGAGGATTGAAATTTCCAAATAGAAGCATATTGAAAGCATCTGAGAATCTGGCCATTTGCGCTTATCATACAACCCCATTGGGGAAGTGTGGGAATAGGGAATTTGAATTACTCTTCCTTGATCCCCCTCCTTATTCCCAGTCACTAAAAATATATCCAATTTAATGAGCAGTTTAGCAAGAAGGCCCACTGTACATTCAGACAAACTATGTATATTAGTAAGGGGAAATCTTATTTAAAACAGACCTTGCTAGATGATTGGTCATAGTTTTTTTCTGGTTGTTGTACACAGGGAAGAATTATTTTATTATGTTTAACAAGACCATGTTATAGAGTAGGCCCCCATCCCATGGAATTGTAAAGCAGTTTATAATATCATTCAGCCCTTCCCTGTCTATTCCAGTAAGGGAAACCAAAAGTGCCCTACTAGCAAGAACTGAGCTTAGTTCTAAAGCCTGATTCTTGCCAACCCAATTTTAGTGTGTGTTTGTGGAGACAATGCTCAAGAGAGTATAGAAGTGGAGAAGGAACAGAGGGTCCTGTGGCACCTTTAAGACTAACAGAAGTATTGGGAGCATAAGCTTTCGTGGGTAAGAACGTCACTTCTTCAGAAGTGGAGAGCAAGTTTGGTAACAACCTCCAGTTTTGTTAGCAACTATGTAGTTGAATGGCAGTGCCAGTGACCATATTTCCTGTGCTGTAGAAGGACAAAGCAGCTGGAATTGTGAATTCAGTGTAGTGGTAAAGAAAAGGATAAGCGCACACAGAGATTGGTTTAATCTTTCACTTAGGAGAGCACAGGAAACACTTGAGATTAAGGGGAACCCTTATATATTGATTATACACACAGACCTGGCGATGCCCATCTCAATCCAGATCCTGCATTCCTTCACATCCCATTGTATCTGCTGTTCTTGAACTCACACAGATGCTTCCCTCCTCCTACTCGAAGCAATGCTATTTCCATGCAGGTGCCTACCCCCTTCCTTATTAGATGTCCTCTCTCTGATGATGTCTGCAGAGGGAGTTGGTTGGCTGATTCCTGGGCCTTAGAGAGCAGGCAAGAAGGGCCACTGTTCACCCTAGTTGCCAGAATCATGGAGGAGGGAGCATTCTCCCCCTATTCAGCACAGAGCTGCTCCCTGTTACATAGGTGCGATGAGAATGGGCAGCATCCTACACTCAGACCAAGATCTAGTCAGCAGTCTATTTTATCCTTCTTCATAAAGAAGAATGGGTAAGAGACCAATTGCTGTCCCCCAGGGCACTGGATTTCTCCCCAAAGAAATCCAACAACAAGTGGGTACAGTGAGAGATGTCCAGTGTGTGGCTAGAGGAAGGATATACAGAGGGCACATTGTGAAAGGGTGGGTGAAAGCTAAATGTGGAACTCTGGTATTCCTGAATCCCAGCATTGTGCTCCCTCCCCTAGGCCATGCTGCCGCTGGAAAAAAAAAACAGCCCAAATCTTCATCTAGTGAAATTTTGTTGCTGCAATTTGGCAGACATTTTGGGAAGTCAAAAATAGGGATTTAAAAAACAAAACAAACAAAAACTTATCAGATACCTATTTTGTTTGATATTATAGCTAAGTAAGCTATCCAAATATTGTACCTTATCTGAAAATAATAGTAAGGACCTATTGTGGGATACTGTGAAAGAGGTAGAAGTGGAAGGAATGGCATTCAGAGTAAAGCAAAACAATTTTTTAAATTATCAAATTGTTTTATTCTGACCGTAAAAACAGAAGATGACTTTCCGGCTGTGAAACTAAATTGTTGATATGTAGAGCTCATAAAAATAGTCATAATTTAGTATAAAGGGATCCTTTGCTTAAACTCCAGTGTATCTATCATTTACATGAGACCAGAAAAAAAAAACCCAGCACTCCATCTTTGAAAGTCTAAAGCATATCTTTTGAATACGATCAGTCACCATCACAGTCAGTCAGAACCAAGAAATAAAATACGCTTACATTAATTTGGAATTTTGCCAAAAAGTGACCTTTTTATATTTAATGAACAGAGGCACAGAGGGGCTTAGTCAATATTTGCCTGTCTTTGAGGAAGAAACTATCACAGAAGTTCATGTTCTGATCAGAACCTAATCCTATCTAGATTCCCTTTTTCCACATTATACAAATTCACTAGTTACGCATGCCCTGGAAGTAGAACTCTCCCAAAATATATGCATTTTGCAATTAAGAAAAATTAAACTGTCAGCACAGTCTGTTACTTAATCTCTTTTCCAGAATACTGGTGCATTTTCTAAAAAAAATTATAGTGTCTTTTTTACATGACAACATATAAAGGAAGGAGGCAAAAAAATATTCTCAGTAAATTGCCTGCAAAGCCATAAGGGGCTTTTCTGTAGCTACTAAGTGATGTTTTAAATATGCAGAGAAACAATTCAGCATTTTTAGTGCCTTTGTGAAAAGGTTGCCATAAATACAATTTTCTAACAGATCATTTAATACATCCACTCATAGTTCAAACATGCTAACCGCTGCCTTCCAGAGCTGTCAAAACAGGTATAAGTCTTGTTTACTGACACTTTACTAAAAAACTAGGAATCATGCATGGGAGAACTATAAAGTACTCCAATCTGAGTGGTCTCCTCTTGATGAAAATGAAATGTAATGTCATCTCATCAGATCACATATGTTGCTCACTTAAATCATTGTCTGTGTACTGGTGGTGCTGGAGGAATAATAATTTCACTTTCTCACACAGTATTAGTTACATTGCAGAATTCAAGAGAAAGGAATGAAATCTTCGTTTTTCAGGAGCTACGGGTACCTTAGTCCACAAAGTAAGTGTTCATCCCTGGGACAATAATTTAAGTCTGATGTAAACTTTAAGTCAAATCATGTTAATGGCCTCAGTTTAAGCCCCTGAGCAAGTCAAGCTGGTCATCACGGTACAACTAGAATTACTTAACTCCTAAGTTTGGCATGTCATGGGACTCCCCTTCTGCAAAGAAACACTACTTTTGCCCATGGCTTCCTACCCAGGCCCCAGAATGCTGATGAGGGGCGGTAATCACACACACAGCTCCTGCTTCTCTATGAGGTATAGTCTGGGTCTTCACTGTACACTGCTCAGTATCTATTATGAGTGTCTACTCCCTGGCACCTTCTCTGCCTGGAGCATGGCTAGCTCCAGCATCAAGCACTGCTCTTTTCTGCACTCTGCCTCCACCGTGGACTGCACTAACTCCTGCTTCAATTTTGTTATTTGTTCAATAATCTTCAGGGAAATGTGTATGTCCTCCAGCTCTTGTCGACAAACTTTCAGCTGGTTCTGTAAGCTCTGAAGATAATCAAGGGCTTCCTCTGAGCCCCTCTTGGCTGTCTCAATTTGAATCTCCAAGTCTCTCAACTCCTTTTATACTTGACTGTTGATTTTCCCCATCCTAAGCTGTTACTCTGGGTTCATAACACCTTTCCTCTCCACTAGTTTCTTCCCAAAATCACCAGTCATGGAAGTTCCTTTATCAGCTTCTCTGGTCCAGCTCAACCTCTGCTGTAGGTAGACCCACATCTCACCATGCACACATGATACACGTACAGGGAGGTGACGGCCAGTCTTCTTTGCCAAAAACCCATTTTCCCAGACAACGGAGTGCCTGCAACCTGAGTCTGCAAGGCCTTCCACCGACAGGCCTCCCAGCCTGACCAACACCACATATGACTGAGTCCCAGTGCCATTCGCAGAGGACCCCAGGCCATAGATATAACAGCCCACATAACTGCACTCCATTATTGTCTATTTTCACCTAATATATCCAGGCTTACTGCATCTGAAGCATACCAATGAAGCATACCCCAGCCACCCCCAGAAGCACTTCTGCTATACCGTGGGACTGAGCAGGACTTTGGTATCTCCACTTTAAGTAATAATTTCCCATGTGGAACTGTATCAGATGCCTTACTGAAATCCTCAGGTGGGTGGAGTACTGAGCAGTCTTTAGCCTGCAGTCCTTTGGCTGGGCTGGCAGTTATTAACAATCTATGCCTCTGGCCCTCCCTCCTTCAGTGATACCCTGCTGTGCCCTTTCCAATTTAGCAAACCAGTTCATGAGCTTTATTTCTCCTTCACTATTGGGTCTTTTCCTCTGCCTGGTTCTTATAATATTTTCCACTGACCACTTTCCTCACCCAGCAGTCTCCCCTCTGAGTTCTTCAGTCCAGCTTGCATCAGCCTCCTCTTGCCTTTGCTCCATCATCTGCTTGAACCCCCTTCGAAACTCAATCATAGTTTCTACTTGCATCTCCAAGACTCGGATCTTCTCTTCAATCAGCTCTATCAAGTGGCACTTCATAAAATGAAGTTCTTTTCAGGTACCCACTCTCGGATCATGTACATCCCGCAGCTTCCACACCCAATCATCTTCATTGTCCCTTCCAGGGCTTGGGTCACTACCACTGCTGGCTCTTCCTGCCTCAAGGCCTGTCAAGGAAAAAGAAGAAAAAACAAATAAAAGAAAATAACCAAAGACACCCCCCCAAAAGCCCCCAAACAAAACCAGAACACCACACACACCCCATCCCGAAACTCCCCTTACAAACTCACAGTCAAACTCCCCTGTTTACAGCTCTGTTTGCTGCCCCTGTGCCACTGGCTGACTGTTTACGTATTATATAACCCCTCCCCCCGCAAATCAGGGAAGCCCTGCTCCTTAATCAGGGCTCTGTTTCTCCCATGGCACACTGTCACCAACCAGTCTCGACAAATTAATTACTCTCACCAATAAAAATTAGCACCTTATTTATAGTCTGAATTCATCTAGTTTCAACTTCAACTAGTTGGATTATGTTATACCTTTTTCTGCTAGACTTTAGAACCCATTAGTAAATACTTGTTCCCCATGTAGATACTTACAGATGGTAATCAAGTCATCCCTTAACCTACTGTTTGCTAAATTGAGCTATTTGAGTCTGTCACTATAAGGCATGCTTTCAAATCCTTTACTCATTTTCACTGCTCCTCTCTGAACCCTTTCTAATTTACCAGTATCCTTCTGGTGTTTGAATCATGTGTCTGAATTGTTGCTGGGACCAGCCAAGGATAGCACCTGTATGGCCTAGCAGGCCTATTGCCTTCAGTGCTTGCTTTCTAGTCATAGGACACTGGCATGGCACTACCGAGTACTCAAAGAGTTCTGGAGAACTGAGCAGCCATATTACTTACACTTGATTACCTCTGCTTTGTACGTTTTGTAGTCCTTTAGCCCTGTGCAAAGTGAATGCAAATAATGCAAAGGCTGCCATCTTGATCAGTTTGCTTTTAACAAATTGGCCATCTGACCATGGATAACGTTGTGAGGTGCGGGACATTGGAGAACTGTGCCCTAAACTTACTGGAGTTGGCACAGAAACAGATTAGATTTATCTCTGGCTGCCTCTGACCCTAAAGGTAGCTGGGAATAACTAGAGCATAGCAATACTCTGGCCTCACCCTTTTCCCCTACATACCTCTACACTGGAAAACGATACAAGAGGGTGACAGAAAATTTCTCCGGTGTTTAAGGCCATGTCTACACTTATAAGCTTACAGCGGCACAGCTGTACCGCGTTATGGCAGCTGGAGAGCTCGACATAATAAAACCAGTGCCTCCTGCTGACATAGTGCAGTGCACATGAGCGCTTTTGCTCGCAAAACATGTCGTTTAGGGGGGTGGGTTTTTTCACACCCCGAGTGACAAAAGTGTTGCCAACTTAAGCATTAGTGTCTAAGTGGCTTAAGTTTATCAGTGTAATTGTCCCATAATGCCACTGATGCAGGTTAATATAGAAATGTATACAACCACCAGAAAAAAATGTTAGGCATCAGTTCAATCTCTCTCTTTAGGTTTTTATAAGATTGCTCATCACCATTGTATCTGAGCACTTTCTGCAAGCTGTAAACACAAAAAAATCTGTTTTCTGTTTATTGCTTAGAATCATACACTTTAAAAACATGGGTGAAATCCTGGCCCCATTGAAATGGATGCAAAACACCCACTAACTTCAGTGGGGCCAGGATTTCATCTCATCTAATTGATGTAGGGTGTTTTGTTTTGAATCACCACCGATCGCTTTAAAAGTGGCAATGGGATGATTTAACTACAGAAAACAGTTTATGAAAGGCACCCATGGGTGTAGCTTCTCATCTGCTCTTTCTCAGACTCTCTCTCACTCCCTCTTTCTCTCCATTTTCCTCTCCCTCTCTTCACATCACATCATATCCACATCAGTAGTTGGGTTCCAATCCATCACTCTGCATTAAGCTATGTCATATCAAGTTCCTACATCATATCACACTGCCAAAAATAGCAAAATCAATGCCTTTCCAAACCAGATCCATCCAAAAACACCCCTATAACCAAATACAACAGAGAATAATATCTATATTTATGGTCCCGTCCCCCCATATCCAATGGATGGGGGAGGTGCAGGAAATAAAAGAAAAGAAAAGACAACATGCATTAGGAATGTCATAGCAGGGGACATTTTCAACTACCTTACTTAGAAGCTCCAATTTACCTTTACAGATCTCGGTTGGGTTGACATAATTATTAGCTATAAAATTGTGACATTGTAATGGAAGCTCAGAACTGCCAGAATCAATACTGGTTGGCATAATATCCCAAGGGAAAACAATGAAAAATTTACTTGTTAGCTTTCTATCAAGTCAGGTCACTGCTAAGGCATCTGTGAGTAGTGCAGACTGAACAGAAATGTTGTCCATCTAAATACATCCTGTGACTGTGCTTTATGACTTCGCTTTTTTTATTCAAGAGATAATTGTAGAAGAGAAAAAAATTGGGGAAAACACTCTGTGGCTTGCTCTTTACTTTTAAGGCTTCTTCATGAAATTTCTGGAGACCTATTTAAATCTGGAACTTTTAGAACCACTGTGGATTTACTAAGCCAGCAAATGCTCCGATAAAGTGTCCAGGTAAAATGTTGCCATTCCATGCTGGGCTGGATTTCAGCCTGGTTAGGTATCCTTTACTGACATCAGGGAGCTGACACCCAGGAAGGTCACTGCTTCACCACTGATTCCTGACGTAAGGGTCCCTAAAGGGGGACAAGTCTGCTCTGGGAGTGGGGTGGGCGTGTATGGTGGTTCCAATGAGATTGTAGGTGCCATTCAGTCTGAGGCAGTAGCAATGAAAAAAAAATAAAAGGAGCATATGGGTCCTACACCCATCTCTGATAGGTGTCCATGAGACTGGAGAAAGGGGTGAGTTAGCAGCAGGAAAAGCCAGCAGAGATTGCGGGAGAGGAATAATGGGAGCGGGGACTTGCCATGTAGGAACATTCCTAGGAGGGACTGAAGCCAGAGAGCAAAGAAGCTGGCACTGGGGGCTCCATTCAGATCAGATGCTCATCTTCTCTTCTTTGTGTGGGCTACCCCAGACGTGTGTTCTCTGCCCTCATGGAAGCATAAAGGCAGCACGGAGGCACCAAGACATCTAACCTCCATGCTTCACAGAAAGGAGTGCAGGAAGACCCAGGGAGGAGAAAACAGGAGAGCAAGGTTAAGGAAAGGGGCATGCCGGGAACAGGGAATAGGAAGACTTAGGGAGGGAAATGGAAAGTGGGCATGAGAATAGAGCAGTAGGGATGTAACTGGGAAAGGAGGAGAGAGAAAAGAAGAGGGAGGAGCAAACTGGGAGAGAGGAATGGAAGGAGAATGAGAAGTGTAAAGGAAACTGCAAGAGGGAGAGGAACTGATTTAATACACAGGAGAACTAGGCGTGAGTCTTTATATATTAGCTGGGGTCAGGGTTAAAAAAAGGTTAACATTTTTAAACAGTTAAAGTAATGGGGTACAGGAGGAAATGCAGCTCCCCCTCCTCTGCCAAACCCAGAGGAGAGCTCCCCCTTCTCTCTCTTGCTTGCATAAGTAATGTTTCCTACAGCTCCGCTTCTCCTTGGCTGGTGCAGCAAGTGTGCCTCCAGTGAGAGTGCCAACCTACCTTATGTGTTTGTCACATGACAGGTCAGTATCCATTGGCTATATGTTACTCTATTAAAAAATGTAGATAACATAATGCCAGCTAACATTACAACTGCAAACCAAATGCAGACAGTGAATAAAATCCATAAATGGAGAGGTCTAGGATGCAGGTCACAATAAACAATCTGTATCCCCTGATGGATGAAAGGATTATTCTGTCTCTTTTTGGACATCTGTCAATAACTACCACCTCTGAACTCTAATGGCTTTTCACCACATGATCATTTTTGCTCTCAAAATAGTTCCTTCTGCTATAGCACATTCAGCCTGGGGGGTGGATCTGCCATCTGGAAACTGGGCATGATTCTGTGGGTTACTGATTCTATGTCTTGTCTGCCACCCTGACAGCATAAAAGAGCCTTAAAGTGGGAGAAACAAGAATATCTCTTGCAAAGAGTGCGTCATTGGTCAGGTTAGAACTAGCATAAAGGCTCCATACTGGACCAGCTCTGAGTCCACAGTGTAAGGGGTGGATTGGGGGTGTGACTGGTGTGCAGTGCTGTGCTTAGAATCCTGGGAAACAGAGGATGCTCTTACTTAGGTCTTGTCTACACAAACATTTAGTTTGCAGCAAGCTGGGGTGTGAATCTGCCCTGCACTAGCCTGCCGTGCAATAACTGTCCTTATGGACTCTGCTGATACACACTAACAATTTATTAGTACATTTTGATCTACTCCCATATTAAACTAGAGTATAGCAAAGTGCATTATTGAACTGTTAGAGCAAGTCAGTAGAGTCCACACAGACAGTTAATTCATAGCAGGGTAGTGCAGGGAAGATTGACATCATAGCTTGTCACAAACTAGATGTTTTTGTAGACAAGTCCTTATACTTTGGACTTGGCAGGCCCCTGCACAGCCCCAAAATGCGGATAGTAAAAAACATATCTTACAGCCATCTTTGCTCCTTCCTCCCTTCAGTACTGCTCTAGGTGCAGGAAGAGGATAACAGAGTCAGGCATTATTTTCATGGATTATGTTGTCCGTGGTAGTCTGGGTTTGTGTTATTTCTGTCAATGCACGATTGCTGTCATCAGTATTTTTGATGTCCTAAGAAACAAAGCCAGTGTCCTTCTCCAAGAGGATTGTGTCTTTCACTAAGGAACATATGGACTTGTCATTCTTTGGGATCCAAACATAAAGCTGTTTTTCCTCTTGAATCCTGTAACATTTAATAGGTGGCTGGGTTGGGTGGCAATCCTTGTTAGAGTGCTTCCAATCTTCAGAGTTGACACCTCCCACCACATTGATTAAGAGCTTAGCCAGCTCCTCCTTGGATGAGGAGATGTATTCCTGCTTACTCTGGTCATTTCTGACATGTCTTCTGATTATAAATACAGTGTAGCAATGATCTTTGTCAGCACAGGCTCTAAGTATTTGGCGAAAAGAATTTACGCCTCCTCACTACTTTCATCAAATTGTAACCCAATCATATCGTCTCTCTGATTTAAAATCCTTGACCTTCTCTCCTGTAAAGTAATCAAATCTCATCATCTTCATGTGACCCTGCTTGTCCTGCTCTTTTTCAATCCCCTCTGCATTCTTTGTCCCCAAATCCCCCACATTCATTCTCCTCCTTGTTCTTGTGATGTGAGAGCACTTCAATGCTGTTCCAATAACCACTGGGTCCTCTCTGCTTTGTCTCACTGGCTCTCTGCTCTCCCTGAGGGGATGTAGCTCATGCAGAGATTGGAGGAAAGGAAGGGGACAAAAATTGACCTTACAAGACAACAGGGACCAGAACGATATAGCAGAACCCAATGGAATCTGAGATGTCCCACAAAATCTGGGAGAATTGGATTACTAAGGCGATCCATAAAGAAAGCGGGAAATGTTAATATAGAAAAGAAATAAAAAAATTGAATTTAAAAAAGTAAAGTAGGATATAAAACTTAAAAAAAACAAAATTTACATAAATCTTAACATCTATCTAAAAATAACATAACACAAACAGGCTGGGGTGTGGCTGAAATTTTGCCTGTAAATCTAATCATTGTGCTACCCACACTGTACAATATAAAATTATACACTGTTGAGAAAGCTCTATAAAATTCAGCCATACTGGGGTGGGCTAAGGATGAAACATAATCCTTCACTCTCAATTTCTGGCTTTTGTCAGTTTAATCTAGTCCTTTAATTGTATTTTAATATAGTTTTTTAGTATATAATAAAAACAAAGCTGAAATAAATGATAACCTAAGTCCCCAAGCATGTTCATTGTTGTAAGTAAAGCAGACATGCCAGATGTTCAGAGATTACTAGGGGGGAGGATAGAAGGAAAAGGCAGCACAGAAAAATGTGGCTGTTTGTATGTATTGTGTTTGGAGAAAAGCAAAAAAATCTTTTCCCCTTTCCTGATTTAAAGGCTCTTTGGTATGAGCAAGAATGACTGACTAGTACTAAAACCATTCTCTTGAGCAGACCATCTTGAACCATATACAACAGATAAAAAGCCAGCAAAATGCAGCTCTACAAATAACCTCCTGTTGTCAAATTACATGTAATTTGGGGGAAGTTTTTACTCCCTTCTGCTTTCTCTAGCACACAAGGAGCTGTGAAACCAGTGGTTTTTGGATGCATTAGACAGAGACCTTTCTCCTACCTATTAAATGAGCCTTTAGTCCATAAGCACAGCTATCTGTGCATTGCCACTTTACTCACATTAAGGCCTCTTTCCCATACAACTGTCTATTTTGGCTGCACACATATAATCATTACTGCTATGCTCACATTAACACATATGAAGCAATAGCCCTTGAGGGATTTTTACCTTGACCTTTCTTTCTTTCACCAACACATCCTCCTTCTGCCCTTCATTTCCAGCTTTGTTTACAAAACCATCAGATTATTTTTGTGTGTGTGCTGACAATGGGGTGCATGATTTGTTTGGGGTTTTTCTGGTCATAAAAGTATTCATTTCTAGAACAATTTATTGCATGGAAAACCGGCCACAATGGAGACTCCTTTGAATGAATAGGAGGGCTCCACTTTAGTCTTGAGAAAATGAAATAATATAATCCCTGCAGGGATTTTCTCAGAGGCTATAAAGCAGGGTCACTTTCTCACATACAATAATCTGGCTTTTTGCAAGTGCACAATTGTAACAAAAATAATATGTAAACCATTCCCTCGTTCAGAGTTCCTAGTTTATACTAACATGCACACATGGGTGCACACAAGTAGAGGTCCCAAGTCTCTACTATGTCTGAGATGTGTATGGACGTAGTGGAGAGCAGAGACTGCACAAGGTGGTTGTGGCTTTCTGGTCCTTCTTAGTGCCTATTCTAACATCAGCTAATGCCATACACTCTGGCTCCACCAACCACTCACTCATATGCTTGGTTTGCAGTGACAGCTGAAGTAAGCTGAAATTGTAGAAAGTTGATAAAGGAAGCAAAGGAACCCAAGGAGAAATCTATGGCCAGCAGAGTTAAGAATAATCTCTGGACAGTCTCTGTGAAAAGAATAAATGGACACAAATCAGACATCAGGAATGGTAACATACAAAAGCCAGTAGGAGAACACTTCAATCTCCCTGGACATTCTATAACAGATTTAAAAGTAGACATACCTCAACAAAAATACTTCAAAAACAGACTTCAAAGAGAAACTGCAGAATTGCAATTCATTTGCAAATTTATCACCATTAATTTGGGCTTGAATAGGGACTGGGAGTAGCTGGCTCACTACAAAAGCAATTTTCCCTCTCTTGGTATTGACACCTCCTCAACAATTATTGGGAGTTGACCACATCCACCCTGATTGAATTGGCCCTGTCAACACTGGATCTCCACTTAGAAGGGAGTTACCTTATATTCATGTGTCACTATATTTATGCCTGCATCTGTTATTTTCACTCCATGCATCTGAAGAAGTGGATTTTTACCCACAAAAGCTTATGCCCAAATAAATCTGTTAGACTTTAAGGTGCCACCGGACTCCTCATGTTTTTTTTTTTTTTTTTTTAATATTAGGACCAAAAATAATTCTGACAATGGTATTGGTCCATTACTAGATAGAAATGGTAGGATTATCAATAATAATGCAAAAAAGGCAGAAGTGTACAATAAGTATTTCTGTTCTGTATTTGGGAAAAACAGGCAATATAGTCTCATCATATGATAACACTCTTTCCATTCTACTAGTATCTCTGGAGGTTGCTAAACAGGAGCTGTTAAATGCAGACATTTTAAAATCAGCAGTCCAGTTAACTTTCATCCAAGAGTTTTAGAAGAGCTGGCTATGCAGATCACTGGACCATTAATGTTGATTTTCAAATAGGTCTTGGAGCATAGGGGAAGTTCCAGAAGACTTGAAGAAAGTTAACATTGTGCCAATTTTTTAAAAGAGCAAAGGAGATGATGTGGGTAATTATAAGCCTGTCAGCTTGACATTGATCCTGGGCAAGATAATGGAGTGGCTGATACAGGACTTGATTAATAAAGAATTAGAAGAGAGTAATGTAATTAATGACAATCAGCATGGGATTATGGAAAGTAGGTCCTGTCAAACTAATTTGAGATTTTTTTTTTAATAAAATTAAAAGTTTGATTGATAAAGATAATATACTTAGACTTCTGTAAGATGTTTTACTTGGTACTTGTCATTTTGATTTAAAAAGCTAGAATGATATAAAGTTAACATGGCACACATTAAATGGATTAACAACTGGCTAACTGATGGTCTCAAAATGTAAACAGGGAATCATCATCAAGCAGGTTTGTTTCCAGTGGGTTCCGAAGGGATTTATGCTATTTAACATTTTTATCAAGGACATGGAAGAAAATCATCACTGATAAAGTTGCAGATGACACAAAAATTTAAGGAGTGGTAAATAATGAAGAGGACAGGTCACTGATAAAGAGCAACACTGGGTTGGTTGGTAAACTGTGCACAAGCAAACAATATGCATTTTAATACAGTAAAATATAAATGTATACATCTGGAAAAAAGAACGTACACCATACTTACATAATGGGGGTAATCAGCTGAACATGAGCTTCCAATGTGACACTGGGGCCAAAAGAACTAATGCTCTTCTTATCCTGGGATGCATAAACAGGGGAACGTTGAGTCGGAATAAAAAGGTTATTTTGTATTTGGCATTGGCGTGACTGCTGCTGGAATACTGTGTCCAGTTCTGATATCCAGAATTCAACAACAATGTAGATAAACTGGAGAAGATTTAGAGAAGATCTTTGAGAATGAGTAAAGGATTAGGAAACATGCCTTATAATGATTGAGCTCTTTGAGTCTATCTATTTAACTTGCCAAAGAGAATGCTAAGGGGTGACTTGATTAGTCTATAAGTACCTACCTGGGGAACAATGGGCTCTTTAATCTAGCAGACAAAGGGATAACATGATCAAATGGCTGGAAGTTGAAGCTAGAAAAAAAGTGAGACTGGAAATAAGGTAAATTCTTGACAGTGATGGTAATGAACCATTGGAACCATTTATGAAGGGTCATGCTGGATTCTCCATCACTGACAATTTTAAAATCAAGATTATGTGCTATTTCTAAAAGATCTGCTGGAGGAAATATTTGGGGGAAGTTCTATGGCCTCTGTTACACAGAAGGTCAGAAATCACAACGGTCCTGCTGAACTTGGAATCTATAAATGGTGGCTACACCAGCTTTATACCAATAGAGAATCCCTCTACAGAAGAAGTGGATTTTTACCCATGAAAGCTTATACCCAAATAAATTTGTTAGTCTTTAAGGTGCCACTGGACTCCTTGTTGTTTCTACAGAAAGAGAATTCTCTGTGGGAACTATCTGCCTTGCATTAAAATTAAATGCATAAATACAAAATGGGGAATAACTGGCTAGGCAACAATACCTCAGAAAAGGATCTTGGGGTTACAATGGATCACAAATTGAATTGTCAACAGTGTGATGCTGTTGAAAAAAAGGCAAATGTCATTCTGGGGTGTATTAATGGGAGCGTCATATCTAAGACATGGCAGTAACTGTTTCAATCTACTTGGCATTCATGAGTCCTCAGCTGGAGAACTGTGTCCAGTTCTAAGCGCCACGCTTTAGGAAAGATATCGACAAAGTCCAGAGGAAAGCTACAAATATTGATAAAAGGCTTAGAAAACCTGACATAAGGAAAGGTCAAAAAAACTGGGCATGTTTAGCTTTGAGAAAAAAGACTGAGTGGGGACCTGATAAGTGTCTTCAAATATGTTAGGGGATGGTGATCAATTGTTCTCAATGTCCACTGAGAATAGGACAGGAAGTAATCAACTTAGTTTGCAGCCAGAAAAAATTAGATTGGATATTAGAGAAACTTTCTGATTGTGAAGATAATTAAATACTGGAACAAACAGACTACCTAGGGAGGTTGTGGAATCCCCATCATTGGAGGTTGTTTTTTTTTTTTTTCTTTTTTCTTTTTTAAAGAACAGTTTGAGAAACAACACCTGTCAGGGATGGGCTAGGTATAAAAAGGTACTGCCTCAGAGTGGGTAGGTGGGGGGAGGATGGATGAGATGACCTCTTGAGGTCCCTTCCAGCTCTACATTTCTATGATTCTAAGAAATGGTCTTTAGGAAAAGATCTGAAGGAGAAAGAAAGAAAGGAAGGGGGATAGGAAATTGTTCAAATCAGAGGACTGAAAATTAAAAAAAAAAAAAAGCAAGAGTAAGAGGAAACAAAAGGGAACAGGAAAGGGAGGAATGAAGGAAGCACAAAGGGAAGAAAGAAATGTGGACACAAATGTAAATAGGCTTTGTAGACGAGGATGAGAGATTGTATTTGACTGTCAAGAAGAGGTAGCCAAAGAAGGGATTCCAGGAGCAGGTGACGTGCTGAAGTGACAGGTGGTGAGGCTGGACAGGAACATATAACAGTGATCAAGCTGAAAGGATAACAAAGAGGGGAAAGGACCAATTATAGAAATAACATACAGGAAAATATGGCAGGACTTCCTTACACCTGGGATGTTGCAGGGAAGGAGACACTAAGGTCTCCTTAGTGTTGTGGGTGAGAAGAATAATGGTCACTCAGGCAGGATATTCCTGTCCGCGCCTCCTGGTAATTCCACAATTGCACATAAACCTAGTGATATTTCACTTGATATCACTGTAAATTATTGATACCAGAAAAGAGAACTCTCCAAACTTGTCATACAATATATATATATATGTGTAAAAAGAAAATAATCCTATATTCTTTTTTCAAGTTCCATACTCCATTATTTCTTTTGAGTATCTTATTTGGAGTCTTTATTGTTCATTTTAAAGGTGAGTGAGTATCACATTTAGTTGTTGGCAGGTCAAAGCTGTGTTCCTTCCTTGTACATTTAATTCTACTGACAAAAGTGACAAGAATATACATAGACAACCTCGAATTTCAGCTCTGTACATAAGTCAGACCTGCTGAAGTAAAATCATGGTTGATACCCTGGGGATTGCAACCTGGGGCTTGAGCTGAGGGTAGGAAATTTGCCTGATTCCACTCAGAGACAGGTGACAGTGAAAGACCTGAGACAGAGGGAGGTGTGCTCAGTGAGATCAGGAGAGGTCAGAGGTGTAGTTCACCTGCTAATTGTGACAATGGCAACACTAAAAACCTTTTCGTCAGACAACTATGTGAGGGCATGATGATGCCACAAGTAGGGATAGAAAGCTCATTCAGATAAAATAATGGACTTCAGGCTTTCCCCAAATCTAAGCCTTTTTTTGTTTTAATTTCCTCAAACCTCTGCCCTGTCTGGGTTGGGCCATTACTGAGAGTGTATGTACCAAAATAACATGAGTAGCTGCTATTACAATATATATAGCCCACATAAAACCAAGTAGAATAAAAATTCTAGCAAAGAAGCTTGATTCCACAGAATTCCCAGGCTGATTTCAGATAAGTATTTGAAAGTTTGGATGCTTATCCAAACCTCCAAAGACCTGGAGGTTCACACACAGGATTGAGTACATGATGTATTCATATGAGCAATCATCTCTGTGAAAATGTCCCATATTCTCTCAGGTCTGGAAAACATAAATCTTGCATTTCAGAACTTAGATCTCCCAAAGCTTCAAAGAAATGTAAATCTACCATATAGAAATGGGGAAACTACTAAGCTATGAGTTGCTGCAATATCTTCAAAAAGTTAGCAATATACTGGAAAAAAGTAGAAATCCAGTGTAGGTACCCTAATGTGATATCCACAAACTACTGCACTGAAAAGAACAGGGCTCTTCACTAGAGATGAGTGATTGAGAGGCTCCTTGTTAACCTTGCAAAGGGCTGCCAGGCACTTTATATACCTCCCACAGTGCTCACCACATTTACTTGTAGTCTGCAATAAGTGCTCTTCACCACCCATGCTGTTTGTAATACCACGTAGTATGGACTGCTTAAAAAAAAAAAAAAAAAAAAAAGAGTACCTCTAAACCTTCTAGGACAAAAGTATATGCACATTGTAAGTGCACTTCAGGTTGAGTGCCTATGAATTATTGTTCCACCACTCAAGTACATTTCTCCCCATCACCCAGTTTCAAATACAGCATTTGTGACAGCGCATCTCAGTTTGAAAATGTGACAATCTTATTAATGTCCATTGTTGAGAGTGCATTGGGCAGCAGTGTTGAAAAGGAGATTGTTCACCGCTAGGTGAGATAGTAAAGGGTTTGGTTTTCTGGGATGAAGGTACAGGTATATAAAAGCAGATATACGCACCCTTAAGAGCTGTGTGTGTCATATGACCCAGCAGAATTATATAAAGGTCTGTCATCACAGGTTGATTTTTTGAGTGGGGGAGCTCTGGGCTGATGAGTTGTGTGGGAAGCCTGCTCAAAAACACCTTACTAGATTTGAACATTATTTGTTTAGATGAAGCTTCAACCACCATCAGGTTTGAAGAATTTTAGTCTCCAAAGATTTATATACAAATACACAATCCACCATACAGTTCAATAGCCTTCATAATGTGGCTTTTTGTTCCTTAGTAGGGGAAAGAGTTGCTCATTTAGTTGTATGCTGGTTTATACTTTTAAATGTACAAGGGTCATACATTAAAATGAACTCTGGGATTTTTCTTTGTTCTTATGCACAAATTGTGAGAATGTGCATTTCTAGATATCAGCTTATTTCAAAGCTAAATGAGGGTCAGAGAAAAATAAATAATAATAAAAAAAAAAAAAAAAAAAAAAAACACAATCATTTGACCAAGCCTCTTTTTGAAAATAGACACATTTTGATTATGAATGGCATTTACTAACAGAATACATTCTGCTTATTGCTTTAGTGGTTAATGTTTTTTGCTTTATTTTGACCTTGCATTTAGAAGGCGGGGAGGGGAAGCCAGAGAGTTTACATTTTTTCTGAGAAATAATCACCCAAGACAATTATAAACAGTGCAAGTAAGCCATATACAGATTAGAGGGAGACCTTGTGTCATAAAATAAAAGCACAGGACTCAAACAATGTTTTCAGCAGGGAGTTATTCATAATGAATCTTATTGCATTGCCTGTAAGCCAAAGGTGTAATTCATGGAAAAAAAGATGAAAATATGGTTCTAGAGCTATAAACTCCACATTTTCTTTTATTAAATCCTCTTATTTGCCATGCTAAAAACAAATATATCCATTAACTGATCATGCAGATTATCAGAGGCTCATAGTAACACCTGATTTTAAAATAGGCAATATAGTAAGCACTGGAACATAAATTTCTTTAAAAAAAATATCAATGCTAAGATCTCATTTAGCAGTAGGTAACAACATGAAGACAGCAAAGGGACACAAAGTGGGAAGTGTATTTCAGAAAATACCATTTTACACTTGTAAACTACTGTAAAGAGCTTGTAGACAACAGGTGTGCCATTTAAACAGATTAGTTGAGCCATTTAACCATTGTTTAGAGACACTGAAAGACATTGCACTGATTCTGTTCCCTACCAACAGTCTCAGTTAAAAGAGCATGACATTTATCAGGGGACAACTTAAGTGGATTCTACCATATTATTAGAGTGAAGTACTGTACGGTTTATTCAGTAACTACTCTATGAAGAATTCTATAGTATACACTTTGTAAGGTAATAGAAAGCAAGTGCCAAATTCCAAACTGAAAAACTCTTCATAAAAAAGTGTTAGGAAGGTTGTAAAACAGAAGGAAAGGGTTTTAAAACCTAGTTCCACAGTATAGTGTTACACATTGAACGTTATTCTCTGCTGTGTTGCAACAGTAGGCAGCTACACCTGTGTAAAGTTAGCAAGTAGTGGGAATTAAATGTCCCCATGTGTGAACTGCAGCCACTTTCCACCCCACAGGTATTTCCATTATGTACAACAGGTGTAGTTGCAGTAACTGAAGTGAAGACATGCCCAGTTGAATGAAGAAAAGTATAAGTTTGAAAGGGCATGGATGAGCCATGAAGGTTAGCAAAAAATCTACAGGGCTTTTCTTCAGTTGGGTGCCTGGGTACCAGTGTACTAATGTGAAATGCAAAATGACCGTACAAGGATCCCACTCACTTACAATATCCGACAGTGCAATGGCTCTCACTGAAATACTTATCAGCTGCTAAAATATGTCCCTTTTCATGCTTCCTGTCATGTATTTTTTTTTTTTGCACTATATTTATCTGGCATGTAAGCCACGGGAACTGCAATATGTTTGCCTTCTTTAAATATAAAATCCCATCACCTTCCCAGCCCACGTTTCCATAAGTGCTGTACAGGAGATACACTGATGAGTTGAGCAGACAGGAAATGAGGAAAATTAGCAAGGCACTGGGAATATTTAATGGCTAGTAGGGGAGGTCCATCAACAACCTGTTTGTGGAGTGGGCAATGGTCACTGGGCAAGCTAACATAGGTACACTGTACTGGGACAGCATTGAGGGTCAGAATATTGCAGTGGCTCTGGCATGGCAGTCAGAACTTTTCCAGCAGGGAATTTCCTCTGCCGATACATATCATTTGACTTACAAACTGCTTGTGCTTATTTTCATATATGCCAAACCGAGACCCTTTTATAGCCTTGGGGCATGCTTCAAATTTTCCCCAAAACACCAGAACCAGCAAAGTGCAACCACTGTAACATGATGCAGGGTACAGCTGCAGGAATGAAGGTTTTCACTTCAGCTTCCATCCAATTTCCCTTATGTGGTTACACCTCTCTAGTTAAGAGATTATTCTAACCTTGAAAGCTCCTGAGACAAGGTTGAACAGTGAGCAATGTAGGTATGGCAGCAAGACTACAGCTTTGGTTCCTCCCACTACCTAAAGTAGTTCCTGTTTTCATTTGTGCATGTCTAATGGGAAAAAACACCTGAGGAATCCAAATGGTGTAATTTAGTCACCCTAGAATTACTTATGGAACTGCAGCTGCAGCACTGGCTGTGTGTGTGTGATATCCAGAATCAGCCCATTTATTCCAAATTGTACATTTTCAGTCCCAGTAAAATGTCACAATGGTAATTTTTATGTGAACAGTGCAGATAAATTTGCTACTGTAACCTGGGGTTATTAGCAAATACATAACATATCATTAATATTTATTATTTAATCCTGACTTCTTAGCAGTTTAAGATGAGGAAATGTTATCTGACACGGAAAAAAAAAATCATTCCATGCCTCTTTCCCCATGCAGTTTGCACACGAATTGTACTAGTTAACATGAGTTTCTTTGTGTAAAGTAGAACAAGTAGCCAGTGTAAAAAGTGGGAAGAGCACATAAAGTAACAGTGAGGAACAAAAAAAAAAAAAAAAACAGGCAGCAACTTCTCTTTGTGATATACAATAATGCCACCTTTTCCTGCATTGAAAAGTGTGACATTAGTTGTGAATTATTTCATAATGATCTCATGTCCTAATCAGCAAGTCGTGGCTACCGTGCAATCTTATTAGATTTCACCATAAATCTCAATATAACGCCAGTGTCTATGACAGCATAGATTGCCAAATCATGAAGAGAACAATCAGAAATGTTTTGGAAAGCTAAGAGCCCAAGTTAAAGATGCATCTATAAGGCCACACAAAGGAATTGTATATGAAAATATACCAACACTATAACTTTATTTCTCTTTTTGACCATAGACAGTACAGTAAGCACTGGACAATAGCCATGTAAGGGAAGTGCCAGAAACAATATTTGAAATACAGTAACGCCTCACTTAACGTTGTAGTTATGTTCCTGAAAAATGCGACTTTAAGCAAAATGATGCTAAGCGAATCCAATTTCCCCATAAGATTTAATGTAAATGAGGGGGTTAAGTTCCAGGGAAATTTTTTTCACCAGACAAAAGTCATATATTATATATATACACATACATATATACATACACACACAGTATAAGTTTTAAACAAACAATTTAATACTAGTACACAGCAATGATGATTGTGAAGTGGGGTTGAGGTGATGAAGTCAGAGGATGGGATATTTCGCAGGGAATGCCTTACTGCCAAACGATGAACTAGCATTTGGCTGAGCCCTCAAGGGTTAACTGGTTGTTAATGTAGCCTCACTCTACAAGGCAGCAGGCATGGAGGGAGGGGAGAGAGCATAGCAGACAGAGACAGAGACACACACTGTGTGTCTGAGAGCGAGAGATGCACATTTCCCCTTTAAGTATCTGACCCCAGTCTTAAGTACACTGCCTTGTTAATTAGATCAGCTTGCTGAGTTCACAGCTGCTGCCTGGAAGCTCCCTCCGTCCTGAACCCTGTCGTGTGTACCCCCTGCTCTATGGAAATGAGGTAAGTGGGGTTCAGAAGCAGGGGGTAGGGGGACACCCTGACTTCCCCCATCCGCTGTACAGCAAGCAGGAGTCTCTGGGAGCAGCTCCGAGGCAGAGGGCAGGAGCAGCACATGGCAGTGGGGGAGGGACAGCTCAATGCCAGCAATTGCTAGCCAGCTGGGCAGCTGCAGCACAGGGAACTTAGGGGAGTGGGGAGCTGATGGGGGGCTGCTAGTCCACCCTGATTACAAGCCCCCACCAGCTAGCTGCAACAGGCTGCTCTTCCTGCAAGCAGTGGACAAAGCAGGTGGCTGCCAAACGACAATAGAAGGGAGTGTTATACAACTTTAAATGAGCATGTTCCCTAATTGATCAGCAACGTAACAATGAAACAACGTTAACTGGGACAACTTTAAGTGAGGAGTTACTGTACTAATTAACAGCAGCAGTAGTCCTCTGTGTTATTCATCCAGTTCACTGTTGGCAATAGTTTTACGTAATAAAATACCATTGTCCTAAAAGAAATGATGTACAAAAAGCTTGCATTCTGAGACAGTCTGTTCACTGTGTTCTGAAAAGCAAAGAGTGGCACTTAGAGTGAACTCTTTCAGGTGTAAATATGAAGCAACGCTTTATATTCAAGGACTAATGGAAAAATACAAGTATCTTGTGTAAGGTTTCTTATTTTTAGTTCACTTATTCTTAAAGAGATGTCAACTATCTTGAGGCAATTCTCCCTTGATATCTCAGTTATCACATCTATTAGCTTGAATAGTTCTTACATTATGCTGAATAAGTTGTATCTGTACTTGCCAGTTTGCTATTATCCAAAGTTCATTGTGCTTGCTTGCATCCTTATGGAATATAAATGAGAATTAAAATAAATTGTAAAAGAAATATTTCACATCAGTGAAGAACTCCAAGAGTTAACCATCATATAATTTATATTTCAAACTTGCTGGTTTTGAATCTGGATCTGGAAACAAACTTCCACAGTGTTTGGGGTCAAATGGATCTAGGACTTTGATGTGGGTTCATTTCTACTTCAAACACAATAGACACCAATTCTAGAATAAGAAATAACATTTCTACTGTCCCCAACACAACGGCATGTATTGTTATTTATGCAGCTCTATAGATGTGCATGTGTTTGACAGCTATGTAAGACTGACGCACACTCTGCCACAAAGATTTCAAAGAAGAAGGCCTTCTCAAACACCAGTTGGAATCAAGGAAAGTACCTGCTTTGATTTCAATGGGCACTGGACCATGCCCTGAGAGACCAATAATACAAGACACTTTGCACTTTCAACTCCCCTTAACTTTATCTTCATCTCCTGAGGCACTATGCAGCTTGCAGGATTGGGTCCCAAGGAAGACAGTAAAAAGAAGTGGATCATGGGGTGAACTGTTAAGACTGGAGATGGGTGAAATTTTTCAACTGAACTCTACCAAAAAAAAAAAAAAATGCAGATTTGGGGCAACTGAAATATTTTGCAAATTCATGTTGATTTCAGCAATTTTTTTCTGTTGAAATGAAACAAGAAAAATGTGGGAACTGTCAAAAGAAATAATTTCAACATGATCAAAATGAAATTTAAATTTGTCAAGCTAGATTTTCACATGGATATTTATGGTACCATTTGAGGAGCAGGAGGAGGTGGTGGGGATGCACCCCTTATAACCTTTAGCTCAATCATGACAGCACTCATCTGAACCAATTTTTCTACCCTGATTTTTCTAGAACTGTCAGCAAACCAAAATAATCAATTATTCACACAGCTCTAGTTATGACACAAAAATCCTGTAATCTAGTTTGTTTCACTTAAGCATCTTTCATATGTAAGTTACACATACACTTTCTACCACCTATTTTAAAAACAAACAGTTATGGTGGGGAGTGGAAAAGAGGAGAAAAAGTCTGAGAAAGAAGCTGATTGGAGAGGGATGGAGAAGATGGCAAAAGATAGGGAGAGAAATGAACACACTAATGAACAGATGAGGGAGGTGGGGAGATAGCAGAGCCAGTGGGCAATAGAAAGAGTGGGCTGAAGTGAGCCATTTGATGGTGATGTGCTGAAAGGCAGTATCATATCAGGTATGAAAACAATTCATTATTAAAAATAAAATAATACTAATAATTAATAATTACTCATGTATGCCAATAAAACAGAGAAATAGCTGAGTCTTGAACTTCACCTAATGGTTGGATTTTTTTTACTGATTTTTTCCCCACAAAGAACAGCTTTTACATTAAAAAGCACACCAAAAAACCCTTTATATAATTCTTTAAAATGAAATTTTATGTGAAGTAACCATCTGCTGAGTTCCTCCTTAAGAAGGTGAATGTTGGCTGGTAATTTGGAATTTTTAGATATAATGCAAGATCTGTTGCCCCCCAGTAGCAGTATTTCTATTATAACCCAAGACCTTTTCCAGACCTGAATAAGAGCTCTGTGGAGTTTGAAAGCTTGTCTCTTTCACAACAGAAGTTGGGTCCAATAAAAATATTACCTCATCCACCTTCTCTCTCTAATATTCTAGGACCAATATAGCTACGACACCACTGCAAACATAATCCAAGGCTGACATGTCTATACATATAATATCACTAAGATATTGGGTACAGCTAGATGTGGATGACCAAAAGGTAGTAGCAATAACAGGGCTCAGATGTTCCTAGAAGTGCTTGCTGATCAATTTCTCCATCAAGTGGTAACTGAACCGACGAGGGGGGAGGCCATTTTAGATTTGATTCTAGCAAGTAGTGAGGACCTTGTTGAGGAAGTGGTAGTAGGGGACAATTTGGGCTCCAGTGATCATGAGCTAATTCGGTTTAAAATACATGGAAGGAGTAACAGAATTAAATCAAAGACTAGGGTTTATAATTTTAAAAAGGCCAATTTTAACAAACTAAGGGGACTGGTAAGGGAAGTGGATTGGGCAAACGTATTAATGGATTTAAAAGCAGAAGAAGCCTGGGATTACTTTAAGTTAAAGATGCATGAGCTGTCGGAGGCCTGTATTCCAAAAAAGGGAAAAAGATTACTAAGCAAGAGATTTAGACCGAGCTGGATGAGCGACCGACTCAAAGGGGCGATTAGGAAAAAACAGAAAGCGTTTAAAGAGTGGAAGAGGGGAGGGATCAGTAAGGAAATGTACCTAAGTGAAGTCAGAGAATGTAGAGATAGAGTGAGAAAGGCCAAAGGCCGTGTAGAGTTGGACCTAGTGAGGGGAATTAAAAGCAATAGTAAGAGGTTTTACAGCCACATAAATAGGAAGAAAGCAAAGAAAGAAGAAGTGGGACCGCTGAAGTCTATTGCCGGAGAGGAGATTAAAGACAATCTAGGCATGGCGCAATATCTTAATGAATATTTTGCATCGGTGTTTAATGAGGCCAATGAAGGTATTAGGGATACTAGCACCACTATAGAGGGGCACTCGGGATGGGGGATTACCGTATCCGAGGTAGAAACAAAACTTGAACGCCTTAATGGGGCTAAGTCGGGAGGACCGGACGATCTACATCCGAGAATATTGAAGGAATTGGCGCGGGAAATAGCAGGCCCGTTAGCGATAATATTTAATGAATCTGTAAACTCGGGGGTGGTCCCGTTAGACTGGAGAATAGCTAATGTGGTTCCTATTTTCAAGAAAGGGAAAAAAAGTGATCCGGGTAACTACAGGCCTGTTAGTCTAACATCTGTAGTGTGCAAGGTGTTAGAGAAAATTCTGAAAGAGAAACTAGTGGAGGACCTGGAGGGTAGTGGCAATTGCGATAAATTACAACATGGTTTTACGAAGGGCAGATCGTGCCAAACGAATCTGATCTCCTTCTTTGAGAAAGTAACGGATTTATTAGATAAGGGAAATGCGGTGGACCTAATATACCTGGATTTCAGTAAAGCGTTTGATACTGTACCCCATGAGGAATTATTGGTTAAACTGAAAAACATGGGGATCGATATGAAAATCCAGAAGTGGATAAGGAATTGGTTACTGGGGAGAATGCAGCGGGTTGTATTAAAGGGTGAACTGTCAGGTTGGAGGGAGGTTACTAGTGGAGTGCCTCAAGGTTCGGTTTTGGGACCCATTTTATTTAATCTATTTATAACTGACCTCGGAACCGATTGCAGGAGTGGGCTGATAAAATTTGCGGATGATACGAAGGTGGGAGGCGTTGTAAATTCGGAGGAGGACAGGGATATCCTGCAGGGAGACTTGAATGAGCTTGTGAATTGGAGTATCAGAAATAAGATGAAATTTAATAGTGAAAAGTGTAAGGTGATGCATTTGGGGATGACTAATAACAATTTTAGTTACAAGATGGGGACGCATTGGTTAGAAGTTACGGAAGAGGAGAAGGACCTAGGGGTTCTTGTAGACCGCAGGATGACTATGAGTCGACAATGTGACGTGGCGGTGAAAAAAGCCAATGCTGTCTTGGGATGCATTAGGCGAGGTATATCTAGTAGGGATAAGGAGGTCCTGCTTCCGTTGTACAAGGCGCTGGTGAGACCTCATTTGGAGTACTGTGTGCAGTTCTGGTCTCCCATGTTTAAAAAAGATGAACTCAAACTGGAACGGGTGCAGAGAAGGGCCACTAGGATGATCAGAGGAATGGAAAAGCTGTCGTACGAAAGGAGACTAGAGGAGCTTGGGTTGTTTAGTCTGACAAAGCGAAGGCTGAGAGGGGATATGATTGCTATCTTTAAATATATTAGAGGGATTAATACAAGGGAGGGAGAAGAATTATTCCAGCTTAGTACTAATGTGGATACCAGAACGAATGGATACAAACTGGCCGTGGGGAAGTTCAGACTTGAAATTAGACGAAGGTTTCTGACCATCAGAGGGGTGAAATATTGGAACGGCCTACCAAGGGAAACGGTGGGGGCGACAGACCTGTCTGGTTTTAAGATAAAGTTAGATAAGTTTATGGAGGGAATGGTTTAATGGTAAAACATAGTAGTCAAGGAAAGCCAAGCAATGGTGGGTAAATAGTATAATGGCTAACGGGGTCGGGCTGGAGACTCTTGCCTATATGCTCGGGGTCTTACTGATCGCCACATTTGGGGTCGGGAAGGAATTTTCCTCCAGGGCAGATTGGCTGAGCCTCTGGAGGTTTTTCGCCTTCCTCCGCAGCATGGGGCAGGGATCTCTAGCAGGAGGGTCTCTGCCGATTGAAGTCACTAAAAACAGGATTGGGGACTTCAACAGCAGAGTCCAGGGAAGGGGTAGGGACGGTTTTATGGCCTGCAGCATGCAGGGGGTCAGACCAGATGATCATAATGGTCCCTTCTGACCTTAAAGTTTAAAGTCTATGAGGTTTCTTAATAAAATGAAGATGATAAAGAACAATGAACAAACTACCAGGTAATGACTAGAAAAATGATGCTTTCAAGAAAACAACAATTGTGGCCACAAAGTACATTGCACATGCCTGTCTTAACTTACAAAAAAGCACATTGAAAACAAATGTAACATTTTCTTATATTAAAATGTTCCTGCGGTTTTTTTTTTTAATGGAGAACAGGTTGTGACTATTACAATGTACAAGTGGTGACACTTTATTCCCAATTTGCAGTACTAATCTGCTGGTTCCATGCCTGAGGAAGTTTCATATCACTCCAGTACAAGGCTGGTTTCCATAAGAGCGTCCCTTGATATATATAGAGTACTCTCCTGAATGTGCTGAAGATCTGAAAGGGAAACATTTCTTCTTTTCTTATTCACCATTGAGGGATGTTGTAAGCAAACATAAAAACCTTCATCAACTAAAAACATGACTTTCTGGTAATGGATGGAAAGCTTGTTTGTCAGTTCTAGGTCACTGGTACACTAGAAAGGATAGAGTGAGGAAGTTTTCACTAGTACTCCTAGTGATGCATTTGTTTGATAGATACATAGAAGATTTAGTTAGTCAAGCTACTAGCATCAGGTCTGAATCCAGGACTGATCTGACTGCTGATCTATAGGAAATAACTTGCTGATTTCACTGTCAATGGACAGATATCTGTTGTTCTTTTTTGTTTGTTTTTTTGGGTGGGGGGAGAACCAACATTAATGGACACTTTCTTTCTTGGGATACAGGCCAAGAATAAAAGGGCCCAATCTGGCAAGGCACTGAGCACCCTAACTTTCATTGTCTTCAGTAGGAAATGAGGCCAACACCTTGTAGGAAGCACACAACTCTGAGCAAGATTAGGCCTAGAAACCTAAATTACCTCTCTTCCCTAAAGTCTGTCACACCATAAGAGAAGTGGGGCATATGTATGGGATAGGGAAGATTTCCCTGTCCACTCCAGTGCTAGATGCTGCCACTATTCTATGGATAACCGGAGGACTTCAGTTTGAACAGTTAATATTGTGCTGGTGAATTGCTAACTTTTACAGCTTGTTTTATTATGCAGTCTAAAACTGTCTCACAGCAACCAGCAGTAAAGTAAAGGAGACTAACAGTATGTTGGTGTCTTAGAGTTGTTCACCATTGTAAGTATAGCATTACATTATCCCTTTATTATATAACACTGTATTCACCATTCATCCAAAATCAATTAGAAAAGTATTAAAATTATACAAACTTTCAGAGTTAGATTTCCACCCCTCAAGACCCAAAAGTTTATTAGTTTTTTTTAAAAGCCAATAGAAGTGCAGTAACTATAACATCAAATAACTCAAAGGGAGTAGTCTTAAGGAAATGCCAGAGGATAAACATCAGTCCATGTCTTCCCCACGCCCCCCCCCCCCCACACACACACACACCGCATCCTCCTCCCCTCAAAAAAAACCCCAAACAAAACAAAAACACCACAACCCACCTTTATCAACAGTTGTGCAACTATGATACATCTTTAGTCCTCTATAATTTTCTTTTATGAATTGTGTCTTTCATATATGCTAGTATAAGAGAAGATAAAATGCCTCACAAACACAAATCTGAAAGTCCTCATTAGCAATAGAGTTTATCATATGATTCAGTTGCTTTAAGCATACCAAACAACTCAAGACCATAGCTTACTGAGGGATCATGAAGAGATGCACCCTGTCTCTACTTTAAGTAGAAACTGGTAAAAATGAAAGACTGATCAAAACGTAAGGGGGAAATCAACTAGTAAACAGAGCTGTATGCAACTACAGTACCATTTTTCACTTACATTATGCAGCATTCTTAGGATTCTGTGTTGCAATATGGCCTCTTTAGGCTACCCAAAGGGTCCATAAAGGTAGTGGATCTTCCCCCTCCCCTCACAGGGAATACCCCTATAGTAGCGGCTTCTCCAAGGCTGTATAATTAGCCTAGGGGCTGTACGCTACCTTCTACCTCCACAAACACCAGCAGAGGTGAGGCTACTCTTGCCTGCTACAAGGACATCTAGAGGGCCATGGCATCTTAGTGTAATTTAGAGAAGACCTCAGGATACTCTAATTTGGCTGGGCGAGGGTCAGACAGGCCCCCAACCAGTCCTAGAATATGATGAGGCACAAAAGTAACATTAACACAAAATCTCCCACAGCCTCTGAGGATGAAGTGATCCTGCTGATGACTAGAGCACAGTCAGGACGATGAATGGACTGGGGGAGGGGGGAGGGGAATTAAAAAAAAAAAAAAAAAAGACAGAAATACCCATATGCAACTAATGTGCAATGCTACAGATTTGGAGGAGGTAAATTCCTCCCCTTTGTGGCAGGAACTTGTTATTGGGTTTTTTTGTTAATAATTACAGATAATGTGCTGCCCCAGACACATTCAGGGGATAATTATCCTCACTTTGGAAGTTTCAGGCTGCAAGAGCAGCACCACCGAATAAACCACCTGCAATCTTTCCCTGCTGTGAAAAAACAAGCATTAGCTGCCACCACCACCACCAATATCATTTAAATTACTCTTAAAAAACTTTCCCAATTTTTTTCCAGGTCTATAATCTTTTAGTGAATGGCAGTGCTCCAGTGTGACCATTCATTCTGCTATTTAGTCCTCCATCTACACACACTGTTGGAATAATTCTGCTTTTCAGATGTGGTTTTCCATTCTAAACTTACATATACACTTAAAATATGGATTTAATTTGTGTGTGTGTGTGTGTGTGTGTGTGTGTGTGTGTGTGTGTGTGTGTGTGTGTGTTGGATACAGTGCTCCTATGAGCTAATTTCTAAGTTGCTATCAACAAAACACAAAACACAAAAGTTTTCAGGTACCTAAGTAGCCCCTGGAATCATGGGTAGAGTTGCCCTCTCACCTACCAAAATCTGAAATGGCACTCCTGGCTGTGGGTCTGTTTAATTGCAGTGTAGATGTTCTGGCTCAGTCTGTGACTTAAGCTCTGGGGCCCTCCCACCTTGCAGGGTCTTAGACTGCAATTAAACAGACCCACAGCTTGAGCCCTGCAAGCCTGAGTCAGTTGGCACAGGCCAGCCATAGGTTTTTAATTGCAGTGAAGACATACTCTTAAATGCATGTGATTTCCCAGGAAAGCAAAAACTACAGCAACCAGTTCCAGAGGTCCAACCCACAACGTGAGAGCAGTTGAGTCCCAAGAGAACAAGACTGATACTGTGATGGAGTATAACTGCAGAAACTGGAGTTAGCCTGGAAGAGCTAATCCCCACAGATGGCCAGAAGGAGGCGCACCAGCAGTGAGCAGAGCACCCTGTGACAGTACCATATGGACTTTTGAGCAGAGAAACTTTTCATGGTCATTCCCTTGAGTTCTGTCGTTTGTCTATTTCTAGTTTTGAAGCTTTACTGATTGCCCATTTTTTCTTCCATATTGTAGGACTGGTAACTTGTGCAGTAAATTCCCATTGCAGATCCAATATTTTCCATTTTTTGTCCTAAACTCATGTTTAGTGTTGTTGTTTGTTGTTTAAAAAGCTGCTATGGACCACTTAAGAGATGGTTTCCTTTAGTGATCCATTAAGTTATATTTTTTTTATATATATATATATATATATATATATATATATATATATATATATATATATATATATATAAATAAATAAATAAATAAATGTAATTAATATATCACTATCTATATCTATCATTAATTGACTTGTATGGTGAGCACTAATATTTGTATACTTGGTTGACATCCTCAGAATAAAAGGCCATAATGCACAGTGTAAAGTATTATTTATTCGTTTGGGAAAGGATGAGATATGCTTGAAGTGTAGTGAGAGCCTATTCAGAAAATTCCTGCACAATTTCCAGAATAATGAGGTTCAGAACTAAAACAAGATCCGTAAAATGAATGTATTTGTGTAACAACTAAACAGAGCATGTCTTTCTTATATGAAAATCTGTTCAAATAATTGATCTATATAATTGATTGAGTGACTGATGGAGGTCTCACTCCTGTGAGATTTGATTCTTCCTTTCCCAACTAGCTTCCACAGAAACATTTGTTCATGTGCTAGGTGTATGAGCAAGTTTCACTTCTAGAATGTACTATAAAATACATACTCTGTTATCTGGGACAGTATGTTCTGCCTTATACCCCTCTTGTGAATGCCCTCGCCTTAGGCCCTGGGACTCCACTCAGGGGGGAAGTCAGTGTGTGTCTGAGGGCCTCAGGCTTCAGCACTCTAGTTTCTCACCATGACTCCTTGAGAAGGGCCCGTTTGGCTTGACTCCCTACAGTAGTCTTCACTCCTGGGACTTTGTAACCAGAAAATGTATACAATGATCAGGCCTTCTCAGAGGTCCAGAGTGGCCTGGGCTACTTCCAGCTTTTGAGGCCCCTAGCCATAATAAAAATAAAAAAATTACAACACATGGAAACAAAATAAGATACCAAAAAAGAGTGAGACATAATTTGAATATTTTTTTATTTAACAAATACGTTTCTAGCCTTTTTCTGTGTGATTTACCAACTCACATCTCTTATTTGCTTAAATTTGCAGCTCAAAGCTGAGAGAGTGTCACATTTGGTCCAATAGGGATGCGCATAAAACCAAGTTGCGAAACTTATCAAAATGTCAAAAAAAAAAAAAAAAAACCGACAAGTGTCTAAATTTGAGGCCCCCTTTGAGCTTGAGGCCCAGGCCAAATGGCCCTCCTGGCCCCCCCTCTGATTGGCTCTGGCAGGGATACCATTAAGCCTTTATGAAATGAAGTATTATTTATTTATTTTTCAACAAAATAGAGAAATAGGTTAAAATAACCAAAGCCTACAGGTATGACTCTCACCTAAACTTCATTGTTTCTCTGCAAGTTTTGAGCAAGTTCCACTCAGCCCCAATCCCCTACTTCTGGGCTGGGAGAGAACACAACTACTGCAGCATTCTGTTAGCATCTGTCTGTCAGAGAGTCACCTCCAGCAGCTGCTACCCACCCTTCTTCTCAGGCCAAGGTTTAACGATTTAAAGTTCCTCTGATCCTAGACTTGTGCCTGGGAAAAATAAGCCTGCTAGCCTAGCCATGCAGGTGAGCTTTTCCCAATTATGCTTCTGCACTGTTTCCTCAAAAAATCTTGGTATTCTCTCTAGAGACATTTTCTCTCTGTCAGTTTCATTTCCTGTTTCCCACCTTAGATCTAACTTCATGCAGTCAAGCAAAATAATTTTTCAAATAGACTTATAACATTCATAGAAATAATACAGCAGTCTCCCATGTTCTCCAACATGCATCTATAATCAAAAGAAAACAAAAAAGTCTGCGCAAACAACATTGCATGAATCTCGAAAATATGTAGTTTATTTTATCCTGAGCAGTCCCAAAATTTGTTCTAAATTTCTGCACACTTTGGGCCAATTCCTGAGTAAAAAGAGATTTGCTCTCAGGAAAATATACCAAAATGCAGCAGGACTAAGGGAAGAAATCCTTAGACAAAGTGTATTTTAAGGCCTTCTAAGGAATATAGCTTTCCTGTATCTAGTTCCTGCAAGGTATTATGGAAGAGTCATGGACACACGTTATTGCTCCCTTTCAACGTGGGGCTGAGCCATTATGCTATTGTGAGTTTGCTATGTTCAGATCCACTAGCCATCCCTTAATATTCCCTTTTCCCTTCCTCCCTGCAGAATTTCAATATGAGACACCCTGGAGTTATTCTCTGAGAAATGTACAGGGATGGAAAGTCACCCTGAACAGATTTCCATTGTGTAGCCTACTGATGTACCAGAGATACTGAGTTACTGTCATATTTCTCCCTACACAAGCACAAAAAACTGGTCAGGAATTTTTCCTTAAAGACCAAAATTAGTAGTATACATAATTCATGGCCAGAATATGGTTGAATGTGCAGTGCATGCACGCACACTTCAGTCTGCAAGAACAAGACCTGTGCAGTGAGCTTGCAGTGTATCAGTGGCAGCAGATGGTTCTAGAGATGGGGAGCTAAACCAATATTGGCCCACGCCAGTGCCTGAATGAATCCCTCCTCTTAGACACCAGTATAGATAGGTGTTTTTTCTCAACCTTAAATATTCCTATATAATGCATGTGAGTTGTACTACACTAATATTAGCACAGTACATTTTCTTTAACTCTTTACTTTTTTATTGGGAAGGTTACAGATCTTCTCTGCAAGAGATATAGAAAAAATGACCTCTATCTCATACATCTTTATCTAACTAAATAAATCCTGTTTCAAGGTATGCTTGCAATTTATTGAAGATTCAGAAAAATGAGATAGGTTTGCCGTCAGCTGTAATTATGAATATTGACAGTGATCTATGATAGTCACCTGGCAGGATTCTCAGATGCTTCGTCTGGAATGACAAGTTATATATTTGCCGTGTAATTTATAACTGGCCAATTACTTCTGATCCTGTCAGAAATAGTAGCATGTAGTTAGTTTGAATACTTATATATTTGCAACTGACGTGAGTAGCCTGGGAAGAGATGAAGAAAAAGGAACTCAATCTAAGTGGAAATGAAGTACTATTCAAGATTAGTATGTTAGCCATTGACTATCAAGATGTCCCGTACAGTTAAATAAACCAAATTAAGTATTTTTTGCCCACAGCCTAACCATGAAGGGTTTTATATAGAGCTCCTTATTCAATTTTTGTTTTTATGTAGAACCACTCATTAGGAATGGAACAGGCAGAGGAGAAATTTTCTCTATCACTTGCAAATAGTAAATATTAGCCACCTGAGGAATATATCACCAGATTTAAAAAAAAAAAAAAAAAAAAGGGAAAAATTACAGAAGTTGACAAATAGATTAATAAACTTGAGTTTTTCCTCTCTAAAGTCAAGGCTCAGTTAAAAAGTTGAAATGCTGAGAGACATTGAAGAAGGTCTGGGGAAAGTTAACAAAAGGAAACTAATGCTGAATGTGACTGACTAAATTCAGTAAATGTAGGGTTAAAACATTAATCACTAAGGGCTAGATTGTGCACTTGTTTTACACAGGCAAGAAGGGGTAACACCTCTTCCACATCTCCCACTCCTATGCTTGGCTTTTGTCTAGTTCTGGTGCAGAGCACAGCCGCTGCTAAGCGTATACAGCTCCAGCCAGAATCAAGTAGAAAGAGTCGGGTTAAAAAGGAGATGGAAGTGGGTGGAGCCTTCGCTCTGCCCTCCCACCACTCCTTTTGTATGCCAGATTTAAAGGGGGAAGCACATTTTCAAGGGATATGTAGTAATTGAATTCCCCCCCCCCCCAAGCAGTAAATGAGGTACAGAGGAGGAATTGTAATCTCAGTCACAATTCTTTCCTAGGGATTCTTCTGTAACACAGCACGTATGCACAGCCGCTTGCTCAGGGCTAAGCCTGAAGGCCCTGGTTAGCTCTAAATTAGGTTCAAGAACAAAATGTTGCAGTTGATTAGTGCCATTGTGGTTTATGCCAGAAATTTTATTTGGAAAGAAATCTGAACAGAACTAAAATGCTAGCAGCCTTGCACTACAGCAAGACAACTTGAGAGGTGACATTTCATTTTCCTATCCAGCTGCTAACTTGTCTCTCCTATACCCTATTCATCTTTCAAATGGTCAAGACCAAAGCTGTTTATCCAATCGGATGAACATTGTCATTATGACACTGAGACATCAAGAACAGTTCAAACTTGACTAAATCCATTCATACACAGTAAATTAAAGGACATTATTTTCTTTGTCCTTTTTTCAGTTTCCTCCTTAAGGCTTCAATTCTTGTAAAAAAAAAAAGCCTACTATGTCTTTATAATGGGATTTCAACTTGTGGTGCCCTGTGCTAAGATACAACCCTCCCATCCTAAAATGGGAAAGTTATGTTTCATCTTGTAGATGTGCATAAATTTAACCTACTCCCATTGCATTAAAGTTAATGGACTTTTATTACAGCCCCATGAATTTCTATTGCAGCACCAACTAAAAGACTTTTCACTCACAGAGCAAAATATAGATCATTGTTGCAACCGCTTATATAGTTGCAGCAAATATTGTACAAAAGTTGTCGAGTGAGGTGTCTATTAAAAGGTTATGATTTGCTGGTTATGATGATGCTATCTGTATGCATGTATCACTTTATTTGACATTATAAGTATTGGCTCTATACTTGGATTTCAAATGTTTGCTCTTGGGGTACCGCCCACAATGTATACTAGCCAGCTCATCTTGGAGGGACTGTTCAAATTAAGTGATTCATCAAGAAACACTTAGTTGACAATGGACCATGGGAGATGCTCATCTACACTGAGTGGATGCCAAACGTGCTGTCTGGAGTGTAGGTAATGGCTTCCTGCAATGACTGAGGGAATTTGGGCATGAACATGTGACGTGCCCATGTGACTCCAAACGCCATCTTGTTGCTGTAATTTTCCACAGGAAGAACAATGGAATGCCCGCTGCATGGCAAAAGCTATAAAAAGCCCTGGAAACACCTCCATTTTGTCTTCAATCCTGCTTCTTACCTCTGGAGGAACTTTGCTACAAACTGAATCTCTGAACAAAGGACTCTGGAATACATCCACAGCTTGGACGGGTCATTCAGAGTCTTGACTCAAGCCAGCAGTTTATTCCATCACTGCTACAAGTCTGAACCAAGAACTTTGCTATTACTGTATGTAATTGATTCCTTTAACCAATTTTAACTCACCTCTTTCTTTTTCATAAATAAATCTTTAGATTTTAGATATTAAGAGATTGGCATAAGCGTGATTTTTGGGTAAGATCTAAGTTATATATTGACCTGGATGTGTGACTAGTCCTTTGGGATCAGAAGAACCTATTATTTGATGAGACTTTGTAAAGAACCACTCATCTCTGAACTCAGTGTTTTGGTGGTGATATAAAAACTGGAATGCCTGAGGAAACTGCCTTTATGTTTTCTTGTTAGCCAGTGTGGTGAAACAGGAGTTTACTTTTGTGGCTGGTTTGGTATATCTTATAAGAGAATAACCACCAGTTTTGGGTTGTGTTTGCCCTATTTCTCAGCTGTTTGTCCTGAATTTGGCATCCTCAGTTGTGACCCACTAAGGCACAGTTACAGGCTCTCTTCCACTTAGTTCACAAGTGTTCACTGTATTATGTTTAGAGATGTGCAAGTTTTGAAATGCTCACAAGTGACTGTATCCCAAAGGTAGGGGGAAATTACCTACTTCTGACAGGTAGCCTGATCAGTTATTTATGCACAACATTTTGGATTGGTGTTCAGTATCTGAGTTAATTACTCAATAAAGACTGAGTGTCCCAGCTTTGTCAGCAAGAAGAATATTTTAATATGAACTTAGTGATCATGGAAGGTACCAGATTGACAGCACTAGTGACTGAATTCATCTAATTACCCACAGCATAGGTACAGCACAGAAAGCAGAGATGCAAGCTTCTGCTCCATGCTGCCTGCCAGTGTGCCTCAGGCTGATCCAGAGGGCCTCGGTTTAAGGGTTAAAGAGGGTACTCTGGTACCCAAGCTCATTCAACCCTTTGTTTATTTGAAGAGGATAAAACAAGTGAACAACTGGAAGTAATGGCTTTAGTGATCTGGGTTCACTTGGAACTTGAGTGGGACCACCAGCTCACTTCACACAGAACATCAAACTGCTGGTGAATAGTAACTCTCCTGGTGGATAAAACTGTGGCAAGTAATTTTTCCTCAGCCGTCCCAAATTATGACTAAAATGCATTTTGCAAAACACACTCTCATAGAACAAATGTTATCAGGCATAGAGTAATGCAGGCTCTTTGGACCCTTGGGAGCAGAACTCTTTCATTTGAGGGGCTCCAATGCAGCTGCGAGTCAGAGGTACAACAGTAGGGGGAAGTACATTGGACAGTTGATTGCTGCAGGTGACTGGCTGGAATCAGTGAATTTGAACTGATTAGGCAAGAAGGGAGGTCAAATATCCACAAATTGTGAGAGGGGGAGAAGACATGCATGGATTATTGGAGAAGAGGGAGAAAAGAGAGAATCCATCCACATTTGTCTAGAGAGAAGAAAGGTCTAGCTTAAGAAGAAAGATCTGGCATTTTCATTTGATCAGGACCTCATTTATTCTTACTACAGCACCATAGTTCTAACATAATTTTTGATAAAAACCCCTCTTGTAAGATTAATATCAGTCTAAAAAACCATGAGAGTGCAAACATGAGAGAGAAAATGGATTGAAAAATGAAAGACCAAAAGTGAAAAGAAAGGGACAATTTGTACTACTAAGTGATGCAATAACACTAAATTAATTTGAGGATTTGGGGTATTGCAAATGAAAATCTTTTCTTCGAGGAAAGTAGAGAGGGAAAGAGAATGGAGCTATATCTGCCAATATAGATAAAGGCAAATCATTTAAGAAAGAACATCAAATACGTATGCCTGTGTATGATTCACTACAAAGATTTAAAAGTCAAAGGTATCTGTGTCACACCAATTATGAAGATTAAGGAAGAAGAAACAAAACCATGCTTTTTATTGCAAGTGTGGAAGCAGAACCAGTGGCAAAAAAGGAGTAACACTACAAGAAAATAATCTATAATGTTAAAAAACAAACTTGATTTTTATGTCCATAAGAATACAAGGTGTGTTATTTGGCTCTGAAAATTCAAGAATAAAAAGCAAACATTAATGTTTATTGAAATAGTTATAGCGCAATAGAAAACAAAGGAAAGAATTGGATAATAACTCGTCCAATTATTTGTTGGAAATAAGTTTTCTGAAGAAAAAAGGCTGCCGCCTTTTTTCTGTTAAAAAACAAATCCTGATTTCCATTAATTATCTCTCAAAATGTCTGAACAGCTTATGGAACAAATTTCTGTGTGTATGTCATTCACAAACTGTTCATTTATTCATTATTTGTGGTATGCAATTCACCACTGACAGGTCAAATCAAACAAAGAAAATCACTTCTATGGAGTGTGTGTGTGTACAAAATATTTCGCTATCTGCAGTTTATGTCCCATTCCTTGTCAAATATGTTTCAGCCCTTCCTGATAATTTTTTTAAACAAGAAAAAAACAGAGTGAATACAAAAAAAAGTGAGTTTTTTGTCCAAAACTTGGACAATGTCCTCAGTACCTCCAACTCTTTCCTCATCTTTGTCTTTTCAGAGGAAAGGGAGATCTTTTTACACCCCATCCTTTTCCAAGAGGGCTGTGAAAGAACTCTGGATACAGTGATGGTTACTTTGGAGACTACAACTCCCAGCCTGCCCTGCTGTCCTCATCCAGTGTGTGGAAACATGCACAATCAGCATCATCCCTCCTCAGTGAGACGGAGGATGACAACCTTCATGTGGTCATCCCTGCTAAGATCTTCTGCACAACCAATGCCATCAACATGGCAACTGAATGCCAATTGTTGGCCTTGTAGTATAAAAAGCAACTCAGGTGACAATCTCAAGAAAAATTATGCTCTTTAGGGCAAACCGCAAAACAAGCTCATACCTACATGTAGAAGGCTTCTCTCCTGCAAAATATGATTATTTGACTAAGCAGCTATGCAAACAGAAGATCGATGTCCTTGCAATACAAGGGACTCACTTATGGGATCACAAAGAAACACTGAAATGTCACATTCCAGGATACCATTTAGCAGAAAGCCACCACCGCCCAAAACGTGGACTGGCAATGTTAGTGAGACAATAGCTTTGGAACATCTGCTCCATGGTTTTAAACTCTTCAGTACCATATGTGATCACAACAAGAATCAGTGAGCTTATGATCACCAGCATCTATAAGCTACCAAATGTTGCCTGACCACACCAGCTGTACCAAAATCACAGCCACAGTTCAATATGGATCATACTTCAATGGCCATCATACATTCTGGGGTTATGATGGGGATAGGAATGGCCTGATTCAGAAAGTATCCAAAATAGGACATTGCAGAACACTGCACCTAGTGACAGTTATGCTCACCAACCACACGTTTTGCATACATCTAACGGAACAAATGAGATGAACTTTTCTACTGAACAATGGGCTTTAACAAGGATCCATCTTGGCACTATCATTTATATCAGTGACTTGCCATCAACTCAGTCACAGAAACTTGGGTATGTGGATGATCTCGTACTTGCTATCCGAGTGAGCACTTTCATCCAAGTGGAATACAACCTCACAGAAGAGCTAAATAAACAAATGGGAGGAGTATTACTGATTATGGTGACTCTGACCAAACCCTCAGAAATCATCTGTCTCCACATCCAGCACTCAATATGCAAAGAAATATGAATGTCACTTTCTTCCTTTGACAACAAACTCAGGCATGAGGATTTCCTGAAATATCCTGGAGTGGTTTTGGTTTGTAGCCTCATATACTGCCTCACATCTGCCAAGATAAAGCCTAGGAACAATATAATCAAAGTAGCTGGGGCCAGTTGTGGAGCAGATGCTCACATCTTGTGGACAGCCACCTTGGCCCTCATCTTCTCAGTAGCTGAATGCTGTACACCAGCATGGGCAGGTAGTATACATACAAAACTTGTTGACATGCAATTGAATACTGCTATGACAATCATCACAGGAGTGCTAAAGTCATCACTGACAGTCTGCCTCCATGTCCTCACACATCTTACCACCGTCCTTCTGAAGAGAAGCAGCAATAATAAGAGACTAGGCATGTGTGATAATGAACCCAGACTTGGCTATCTCTGAAGGTCTCCAAAAACCCTGAGATGCCACCTTAAGTCTAGGAACCCATTCTGATTAGTGGCCAGAGCTTTTAAAACCTCTGGACTGTCACCAAAAGGCAAGTGTCAGAGGCTGTGGGGAAAATAGGGGGTGGAGGATTAAGAATAGAGACCTGATTATGATCCAACAGATCAGCCATCTGGCTTCACCATGCCACGTAAGATATGGATAACAGTGAACTTCATCAGAACCTCACACGGGTATTGAAATTACCTACTACACAAATGGTAAATGAAGGGCAGCCCAATACATGAATGTGGAGAAGACATCCAAACTATGGAAAATCTAATGAACCACTCCCCTCTAAGATCCTTCTCCAGAGGGACAGCTTTGATTCATTCCAGGTCACCAAATGACAAACCTGGACATCTGCCTTTCATGCTGCTTTTCAACTGCCAGACAAAAGAAGATGGAGTCTGGAGGTGAATTCCATCCCACACTGGGTTTGATATTATGCAGACATACAGCTGTTCATCACTGAATTGCAATCTCATTCACAAACTAACCCACCCAGCAGCTTCATATCTTTGAACAGGAGAGATAACAATATAGACCATTGTGGCACCTCACAGGGGAGAATCCAGAGGAACAATTGCATATGACTGTCTTCTGTCATCCACGTAACATAGGCACTGCAGAACTATTATCTCTACCCGTGCTAGGCTTGCAAGAAGATTAACAAAATCTCATGATTAGTGTCAGTGTACTGGCAGATCTAAAAGAATCAGCATGGGCACTATCTTTGCTTTGCTTTACTTCCATTGCTAGGAAGAGATGTAGTCATTGCAGTCTGTGTGCCATACCTAAATTTAAACCAGGTTGACCAGGGCCAAAGAAATTGAGAAGATGAGGTGCCTTACAGATTGATTTAAAGAACTACAGGCACCCTGCATTCCATAGGGAATGAAGGCCATTGTCCTTCAGCAGCAAGGACAGGCACTGGTCCATCTCACAGGATATGCACCAGCATGGCCATAAGCTCACTGAGCAACAGTGGCTCCAATTTTTGTCCTTTATTGCAGCCCTCATTTATATTTGTTTTGTTTTTGAAATAACATTTATTTATTTTTTTCTCCTGCTGATAATAACTCATCTTAATTAATTAGCCTCTTAGAGTTGGTATGGCAACTTCCACCTTTTCATGTTCTCTGTATATATATATATATATATATATATATATATATATAGTCCACGAAAGCTTATGCTCAAATAAATTTGTTAGTCTCTAAGATGCCACGAGTACTCCCGTTCTTTTTGTGGATACAGACTTGGTACGGCTGCTACTCTGAAAACATTTATTTATACCATAATTCATTGTTTAGTGAATCATGCTATTAATCCAACACGATATCCATCATCTATGGTTACAACTATAATGAAAGTTTTCAGCACATCCCTCAGATCTGATGTTTAGATCTAAACTGCTCAGCATGTTTGGCAGAATGTTCACAACACAGCTATCTTTTTAGAATAAGTGTCCCTCTCTATTCCAGTTAATTGAAAACAATTCTCAATCGCCCTCCTGTGTTTAAAGAATCAGGAATTAAGATAGAGGTGGAAAAGTATCAGGGTTTTAAATACATATAAACAACATAGTTGTTTGAACAGTTGACAAATAAATTCAAGCTCCACAGGATACTCTTGTTTAGGATTTTCCCAATTAGGCATTTTATTTGATCTCTGGGTCTGGGTGAGCCACAATTCTCTAGAATTGAAGAGGAGATTAATGGACCAGATACAATGGCTAATTTATCTCCAGGGTTTAGTTCCTTGCTTGTCTTTGCATATGCTGGTATTAAACTAGCAAAGTCAGATAAATCAAAATGAGAATTAGGCTGAGAGCAGCCAATCTTTAGGGAGCCTCCCAGATTATAACATGTTTCTTTCCTGCTCTAAATACAAACTTTACAGTAGAAATTTTTCAGGGAATGTGTGCAAGCCCAATGGTAAGAAAACAATTAAGAAAAGTGATGTTGCCATTTTACATCAGACAGACATGTGCATGAAATAATTTACAAAAGAAGCTAAAGATCAGATTTCCAATAAGGATTGGGAGATGTGGCCCCAGGAAAATATTTGAGGGGAAAAAAAAAAACCTGATGCAATGTAGGGCACATATAAAGAAGAAAGCAGGTTTTTCTTAATGATAGCACTTGAATCTGAAATTAAGCACAGCAGGTAGGAAGATACTGCAGGGATTTTAAAAGGTATCACACATCTGTATGCTAACAAACTTTGTTAGCTGTAGCTGTGTGGGTCATGCAGTTTACATTCACAAGTGGAAATTGTATTTTTTTTTCTTTTTGCATATACACTTTTATGTAAACCCAACATTTAGAACAAATAATTCTATCTAATAACATTTGTTTTGTTCTGATCAAGAGTCTTTTTACACAGGCTGTATTTTACATAGGCTCTTTTCCAAGAGTCTGTGTTTTCACCTCTGTCTGTATATGATTTATATGCTGTGGACCAGATCTTCATCTGGTATAAATCTGTGTAGCTCCATAGAGTTGTGCTTATACAACAATGAGTGGTTCCCATGGTTAAAAAGTCAGAATTTTACCCATATTTACTGCAGATACTGCACTACTGTGTAGTACTTTTTTATATGAAGAACAGGAAATACTACATCTTTCAAATAGCAATGGTGTGGTAACTGTGACTGAAAACAAATGGCCACATAACGTCCCTGGGATGTACTCGGTAAAGGTGTCCTGTATAGGTAGATCTTGCCCCTTTCATAGCACCCTTTCCAGGACTTCAGAGGTCCGTGGAAAGTGTTGATATACATAAACTGGTAGGTGGTTGGCTCTGGTTCATCAGGGGATGAACCCATGTTGGAAGGCAGTGGGCTAGGGCAAGGCTAAAGGGGATGTATATCAGCCCCCCCACAAGCTCTGTGGTGTTTCCTGGGACTTTGCAACCTTTTCCACAGAGTTTATTTCGAGTTGGTTAACCCCCCTTTAAACGGAGGTCTAGGTGGGAGTTGTGGCTAGTGAGGCACTGGGAGTACAGTTCCAGTGGAAAGGATCTAGCAATCCCTCTCCCTTTCCAATAGCGTGTATCATTTGTTTTTATGTCTGACCTAAAAATTGATACTCTGAGACCTATAGAAAAGCTTCCTTAGGTCATTCTAAAATGTATTGATTTATAGTTTCTCTTGTCCTCTGCATGAGTGTACACAAAAACTGGTCTCAGGGTGCTCGTGTAGCAGGCAGAGGAATGCAAAAAACTATAAAAATGTTAAAATTCCCTGCAATATGCAGCATTATATATATATATATATATAGTGTGTGTGTGTGTGTGTGTGTGTGTGTGTGTGTGTGTGTGTGAGAGACAGAAGGTTGTTGGCACTTTTGGAAAGGCGGGCCTACCTAGTGGCTAAATCGTGAGATATGCAAGTCATATCAATAAAACCTTTATGCAACATCCCACCGTTACATAAAAATGTTAAAACATCCTATATTTTTAAAAGCCAGTAATTGAAAGTGACAAAAGCAAAACATTTTGATGCATCTGCAAGTTTCATAGTACATTTCAATTACATACTGTAAATCTTACATATTCATTTGCATCATAGTTCTTTCTGACAAACCCAATTATACCATTTTCTGGTGACTTTGTGGACTCTTACTTTAGTTAGGTAAAAGGAGGTCTTTGTTTTAAGGTTGTTACAGTATAATTGAGAAAAATGCAATTTGGTAAACAAATTATAGATGTTTGATTAAATTCCATTTCTGTATCAGCTTGAAAGCTTGTCTCTCACCAACAGAAGTTGGTGCAATAAAAGATTTTACCTCATCCACCTTGTCTTTTTGTTAGAGATAAATTTGGGGAAAAAATAATCATTTTTGAAAAAATAATGCAATTTGTGATTTGAAAACTTTAGATTTGAAAAATTTCAACCAGCTCTGTTTCTTGTAAATTCAAAATATAATCAGTTGCTGTAAATGGCCCTGATTCAGAAAAGCACTTAAGCATATGCTTAACTTTAAGCATAGTCTTATGTGTCATTGAACTCTATGAAACTTAAGAATGTGTTTAAATATCTTGTGCCCAAATGCAGCAAAGATGAGTAGCCGCACTGAAGTCAATGAGACTACTCATGTACTTAAAGTTAGGCACATGCTGGAATTCTTTGAGAGAGAGAGAGATTTACATATTCACATGAATAATTTCTCTGATCTCTCAACGGATGTAAGTCTTCACCACCATGGTTGTACAATCCAGGCCTTGGATTATTTTTAAAGTTCTTACTGATATTATTTTTCATAGAAAGTCACTGAGATACCGATGGCCAATTTTTCTAAAGAGCTCAGCACATTAGAGGTGACATTCTGGCACCCAGAAGTCCAATGGCAAAACTCCCATGGACTTCAATGGGTCACAATTTCAATCTGGTGCTCCTTTCTAACAATAAAATCTTCCATCATATCTACGATTGTCAAGTTCAATGTCACAAGTCATAGGGACATCCTGTTTATCTCAGGCACCACCTTTATATAATCTCCTTTTTTCTGGTTTGTCAACACTGTTTGATGCCCAGAAAGATTTACTCAAACTGCAAACGTTATCAGATACCTACAGTTCCTCTGCAGTACCTCAGGGGGGATTCTAAACTGGCCATCTTAGATCTCTGCACTTCAAAGAATTTCCCCTGAAACCTTGTTTACAGCAAAAGCAGAAAAACAAGGTCCCATTTCCCTTTTTTACTACCATTAACCACATTAAAGCACAACACTCCACTAACTAATTCCTCTCCAACATACACACAAACACCACTGCCAGCTAAAATGGGTCAATTGCTTACATTTTAGCATGTTAATTTAACACCACAAACCAGATGCAAAGAGAGACAAGAATGTTTTACAGTCATTTCTGTCTCCACCCCACTCACTTCTGTCTTTGCCAGAGCTTTGTGGCAGGATGCAGTGACAACTTCATCATGCACAGGGTTGAATAAATTAGGGCTATTGGGTGCTCTCTCTTACCCTAATGTCTCACAATGCCAGCTGAAAGTGCAGCCCCATACTTCCAAGTCAGAGGTTTATCAGTCCATCACTCCCTTGGAGTGTGTATTGTGTCTGGCTGACTGCAGTTTTGAATTCATGAGTGACCTTCACTCTAACGAAGTATTCAATGAGGGGAAAAAAAAAAAAGAAGAGAAACAAGTTTAACTTTCTAGGTGGGAATAATTTTATTGTAGCTGTATTTTAAGATAAAAATATTCAGGAGCAGTACAGCCTTTGTAGGGAACAAAGAGTTGAGGAGATTCCAGTGTTTTTTCTTTGCTGTGCAGACATTTACTGCAATACACGAGGCTCAGTGTATATGAGTTGCCTACCCTTAGCTTGGAACAAGATTGTGTTAGTCACATTCTCAATAATATACAATTCAGATGTGAAAAAGAACAGGAGTCCTTGTGGCACCTTAGAGACTAACAAATTTATTGTAGCATAAGCTTTCGTGGCCCACTTCTTCGGATGCATGTAGTGGAAAATACAGAAGGAAGATATATATATATATATATATCTTCGTGTGTGTGTGTGTGTGTACGTACACACACACACACACACACACACACACACACGAAACAATGGGTGTTACCATACACATTATAAAGGAGAGAGATCAGTTAAGGTGAGCTGTTGTCAGCAGGAGAGAAAAATAACTGTTTGTGATGGTAATGAAAATGACCCATTTCCAGCACTTGACAAGGAGATATAAGGAACTGAGGGGGGGCGGGAGGGGGAGAAAGATAAGCATGGGGAAATAGTTTTACTTTGTGTAATGGCCCATCCACTCCCAGTCTTTATTCAAACCTACTTTAATGGTGTCCAATTTGCAAATTAATTCCAATTCAGCAGTCTCTCCTTGGAGTCTGTTTCTGAAGTTTTTGTTGTTGTAATATTGCGACTTTTAGGTCTGTAATCGAGTGGCCAGGGAGGTTGAAGTGTTCTCCAGCTGGTTTTTGAATGTTATAATTCTTGATGTCTGATTTGTGTCCATTTATTCTTTTGTGTAAAGACTGTCCGGTTTGGCCAATGTACATGGCAGAGGGGCATTGCTGGCGGCACATGGGCATATATCACATTGGTAGATGTGCAGGTGAACGAGTCTGACAGTGTGGTTGATGTGATTAGGTCTTATGATGGTATCCCCTGAATAGATATGTGGGCAGAGTTGGCAACGGGCTTTGTTGCAAGGATAGGTTCCTGGGTTAGTGTTTTTGTTGTGTGGTGTGTGGTTGCTGGTGAGTATTTGCTTCAGGTTTGGGGGCTGTCTCTAAGCAAGGACTGACCTGTCTCCCAAGATCTGTGAGAGTGATGGATCATCCTTCAGGATAGGTTGTAGATCCTTGATGATGTGCTGGAGAGGTTTTAGTTGGGGGCGGTAGGTGATGGCTAGTGGTGTTCTGTTACTTTCTTTGTTGGTCCTGTCCTGTAGTAGGTGACTTCTGGGTACTCTTCTGGCTCTGTCAATCTGTTTCTTCACTTCAGCAGGTGGATATTGTAGTTGTACAAAAGCTTGATAGAGATCTTGTAGGTGTGTAGTTCAGATGTGGTTTCATTTCAGTGGCATATGAAGTAAAGTGATCACAATAGGCTCAATTTTTTTTGAAAACAGAAGGCCCATTTGCACATGCAAAAAGCTACAGACAGTTATTGCATTTGTGTGTGATTTTGGTATGTGTGGGCACAACAGCCAATTAGGGTTGTAACTAGCCATTAGCATGAGAAAAAGACTTGATTTGCCATCCAGCTGTGATTGTTGGGCCTGATCTTCCTTTTATGCTAGTGCAAACCAGAAATAACTCAATTGAAACAAATGGCATTATATAAGTGCATGCAAATATAGGCATTTTAAAAAGTGGCCCTCAATGACTTGGAATTCTACAGAACAGACTTAAAGATAGTACAGTGGTATTGTTGTATCCTTGGGGGCAGAAGTTTTAGGAAGAAAATCACTTGAGATGCAGTGAGCTGTAAACCTTGAAAAACAGCCATTTATTGCCACAAACTGAAGAAACCAGCAACCAGCCAAAACCAGCTGGGCTATCCCCTAATAATCTAACTCAATTGCCATAGCAACAAGATTCTATTACTACCACAACCAAATACACAATATATTCCTCCCCTCTTAATCAGAACATCCCCTAAATAAAACAAATACTAAACTAGAGAAGGAGGGTAGACTGCCTCCGTTCCCAGCTAACCCCTGGGGATTATTTTGCCCCATAACCGTGGGCTCGCCCCAGCTAAAGATCCAGCGTTTGAGGAGGTCTTCTGTCTCTAGGTGGATTATGGCAGACTTCTGGTGTTGGTGCACCCGAAAGTGTCTTGGGTGCAAGCCTGACAATGGGCTCAGGGTTCGTAACGTGAATGGGTGAGGATGTGGGATCAGCTCATTCCAGGCGGGTGTGTGTGTGGGGGGGGAAATATCTCTGCCACAGGCAGTAATGGAGGGGGAAGATCAGGAACAGGTGACTCTTGATTCGGTGTCTCGCTGGAAGTGGTGAAGTCAGGCAACTCAACTGAAGATGTGTCCTGGAGACTGGCATGACCTGGCAACAACTGATCTACATGTCACTGCCAGGTGAGATCCTTGGCAGTCTGGACAATGAAGGAAACAGGTCCAGTTTGAGCAATGACAGTGGCAGGGACCCATTTAGCTCCAGAAGCATAATTCTGAGCCAAAACTGTCTGTCCCAGGCTAAAGGTTCGGTCTTTTGCTCTGGGTGCATGCCTGATGACTTGATCTTGCTGTGAACATTGCACAATTTGTTGGGATTCAGAAGCTTTTAGCAGATCCAAGCAAGTGTGCAGCTGTCATCCCATCATTAGAAAGGCCGGGGATGCCATGGTCGTAGAATGAGGTGTGTTTCTGTAGAATAGTAGGAAAATGTCCAGACACTTTTGAATGGATAATTGTCCCCTTGCTGATTTCAAAGCCTATTTCATTGTCTGCACAAATTAGTCTTTCAGCTAATCCATTGCTGGCTGACTGGATATGGTGTATCCCATTTGCCTTCATAAAATTTCCACACTCCTTAGAGACAAACTGCGGTCCGTTGTCACTCACAAGTAGTTCTGGCAGACCAAAATGACTAGAGTCCCTGTAGTTTTTGGATAGTACTCTCTGCAGTAGTGGACTGCATTATAGAGACTTCTGGACATTTAGAATGGGCATCTACCACCAACAAGAACATGCTTCCTTCTAGGCGGCCAGCAAAGTCAACGTGAATACGCTGCCACGGGTTTCCAGGCCAGTCCCATGGGTGTAGGGGTGCCCACTGGGGTGCATTCTTCACACCCTGACATGACATACAAGCTCTTGCCTTCTCTTCAATAGCACTGCCCAATCCTGGCCACCAAAAATAGTTTCGTGCAATTTCCTTCATGCGCGCTATTCCACAATGACCAGAATGTAGCTGTTCTAACCATCCCTGATCTCAATGGTGATGGGATAATGACACATCTTCCCCACAACAAATAACCAAAATGGACTGATACCTACATGACCAGGAAAATGGAATTAACAAGATTGGGTGAGACCAGAGAGCTTCGTTGAGATGTTCCATGCATCACCAGGTCCATAACTTGAGACCATACTGGTCAACGCGAGTTGCCTTCTTTACTTGAGTAGCAGTGATGGGTGTGTTTTCTACCTGTTCAAAGTAAGAGATTTCCTTCTGGGCAATATCTTGACATTTGACTGGCAAAGGCAGCCTTGAGACCATCTGCATTGCCATGCAGAGTGGATTTCTGATACTGGATTTCATGTGTGTGCGGAGAGCAACAGTGCCCGTCGTTGCATATGACTAGAAGCTAATGGGGGAATGCCTGTGTGTGGTCCAAAAATTGAAATTAGACGTAGATGGTCTGTGAGTAAACTTCCGTCTGAACAGGTATTGAAGAAACTTCCAAAGTCCGAAAACGATTCCCAATGCCTCACGTTTGATTTGGGCATAGTTAGTTTCTGCTTTGCTTAGGGTGCGTGAAGCAAAAGCAATAGGTCTCTTTTCTCCCGAAGGCATAATATGTGACATGACTGCTCCCACTCCATAAAGGGAGGCATCGCAGGCCAACTGTAGAGGTAAGGATGGATCAAAGTGCATCAGAACTCCTGAATTTTGCAATGCACCCATAGCTTTGTTAAATGCAACATCACAGGCTTCAGTCCACTTCCAGGCCTTGTTCTGCCCCAGGAGTTCATGAAGTGGTTTTAACAGTGTTCTAACTGCGAGATGAACTTTCCATAATAGTTCAACAGTCCTAGAAATGAGCGAAGCTGGCTAACATTTTGAGGAGGTGGAGCCTCCACAATAGCGTTAACTTCTGTAGGGGCCTTACAAAGACCCGTAGCATCAATGATGTGTCTCAAATATTCCACAGAGGGCTGGAAGAATTCACACTTGTCTTTGCAGACTCATATGCCATACTCTTCCAGTCTTTGTAGGGTAGCCTCTAAATTCTTTAGGTGATCCTCCTCTTCCTTCCAGTGACCAGGATGTCATCCAGATAGTACTGGACTCCTGGAAAGCCACACAAAAATTGGTCCATAACCCTCTGGAACAAGGCAGGAGCAGACGTTATTCCAAAGGGTAGACGACGGTATCGATAAAGCTCTTTATGCATCACAATAGTCAACAGCTCTTGGGACTTTTCATCAACATGCATCTGTAAATACACTTGACTCAGATCAATCTTACTGAACTTTTGTCTCGCAGCCAGGCCCGCAAAGAAATCATCGATATGGGGAAGCAGGTATTGCTCTGCGCACAACACCGGATTGACAGTTACTTTAAAATCTCTGCAAATTCAGAGGGAGCCATCTTCCTTCACTATTGGAATGATTGGAGTTGCCCATGGGCTATTGGTAACTGGTATTAGGACTCCATTTGTGACCAGGCGCTCTAGGTCCACTTCAACCTTTGGCCTGAGGGCATATGGCACAGTTTTAGCTTTCAGATATTTTGGTTGACTGCCAGGTTTAATGTCACAGTGATTCCCTTCATAATTCCCCGATCCTCTCCAAAAACAGCAGCATGTTTCCTTAGTACATTGGTCAGACCGGTTTCATCTTTAGTCATTTGGTGCACTTCTGTCCAGTTCAGATGAATCTTCCTCAGCCAAAATCTACCCATTAAGGGTGGGTAATTGCCTTTCACCAATTTAGCAGTCTGTCCATTGAGCTCCACCTTAACATCAGTTGTGCCCAACATGGGCACAGCTTCTCCTGTGTACATCTTCAGATCAGTGTTCATTGCCTTAAGCGGAAGATGCTGTAGCTTTTCTTTATACACAGTCCCTAAGACCAGTGAGACGGCTGCACCAGTGTCCAGCTCCATGCATACAGGTTTGCTGTTCAACAACAGGGTTACCCAGTATTCATGGGAGGCCACTGCCAAAGACAAAACGTGGAGTGGCACTTCTTCTGACAAGGTGTCACCTTGATCATCCTGGGTCTGCTCTAGGGTATGCAGATTTTCCTTTTTTGGTCTGCCAGACTGCAAGCCTCTTTTTCTTTTGTTTACAGGCACACTCAATGTGTCTCTTTTTGCCACAGTGTCAACACACCAGGTCCTTACACCAGCATTCTGATGCACGGTGACCTGGCTTACCACAGCGGTAACATTCCTGAGTCCACACAGTTTTGTGGGTAGGTTCTCATGACACCTTATTCACCCTAGGAGATGCACCAATGTATTGCGCCTCCTTTGTAGCCAGTTCCATGGAGACCGCAATATCAACGGCCTTCTGTAAGGTAAGCTGAGCCTCTGTCAATAGGCGCTTCCGTATAGCTTCACTATGCAAGCCACACACACTAACCTGTCATGTAGGACGTCATTTAACATCTCCTTAAATTCAGTGTTCCGCAAGCTTTTTCAAAGTTGCTACAAATTGTACAACTGTTTTGTCTTCTTTTTGGTCTCTTTTGTGGAACCTATATCTTTCAGCAATTACCAGTGGTTTTGGAGAAAAATGGGACCCCAGGATTTCCACAATGTCACTGTAAGATTTGGTCTCTGGCTTAATAGGATGTAGTAAGCTGCGTAGCAGGGAGTAGGTCTTAGCCCCTACAACACTTAAAAATATTGACCCCTTCTTCTCTTCTGCAATGTAATTTGCAATAACAAAAAACTCAAAATGCTCAGTATGTATGTGCCATTGCACTGTAGTCTCTTCAAAAGGTTCTAGCGGCCCCATAACTGTAGCCATGGTTTTAGTTTAGTTTGCACCGTCAGCGCAAACAAGCCAGTTCTGACCCCCCTTCCAACAGCAAAAAGGTTTTATTTATTTATTTTAACCTTGACTTCTACCGTCTTCTGTTGCTGGGGAAGCTCAGGAATCTCACCCTCGTCGCCATGTTGTTGTATCCTCGGGAGCAGCAGTTTTAGGAAGAAATCACTTGAGACACAGAGAGCTGTAAACCTTGAAAAGCAGCTATTTATTCCAATACACTGAACTAACCAGCCAAAACCGGCTGGGCTATCCCCTAATAATCTAACTCAGTTGACATAGCAACAACAAGATTCTATTACTACGACAACCAAATACACAACAGGTATAACTATAGTTACAATGATTAGCAATTAATAGCCATAATCCATCAGTATTCACCTGGTAAACATAATTAGGAAAAGATAATTATTTGTGATCTTACAATTGCAAGTAATTGCAAATTCTAGCATGAGAACATAAGTACTTTCAATGCCATGATGCCCACTTAGACATATAGATTAGGGCCCATCTCAGACAGGATCAGACTTTTCTTTCCAAGGATAGCTCCAGATTACTTTGATGAGAGGCTTACTAGATGCTGGATGTTTTTTGAACCACTGCTTAGTTTTGGAATGAAAAATAAAGGCAACTTTAAGAGCTAGATAGTGTAATTCACACATGTCCCTCTATAAGTGGTGATGTGTGGAGCTGCATTGCCCCTGAGGGACCACCAGAATAGATTGTGCTTCTCGGTGTATCAGACCTGATCTGGAGGCAGGTATAGAAGGGGTGCCGTGCCATATATTCTTCCCATATCCTTCTGGGAAACTTGCTCACCAAGAGGGAAGAAGAGATGTAAGAGTATAGTTCAATGTTTTCCTGAAAGAGTGAATGACTGCACAGGTCACTGAGAATGCTTTGCCTTACTATAAAGGATTGTGTCACCATTTCCATTATTCAGCTCTGTTTTCAGGGCTTCGAACTAGCGATAATGTTTTATGTTTTAATAATTGGCATGTACAATCACAATGTATACAAATATTTGTAAAATCCAAGTGTTTCTGTTTTTGAGACATTGGGATGCTAACTAGAAATTTCGCTCTGTAAGAATATTTTTAAACAGCTTTGCAAATTAATTTTTCCATATGTTTCTGTTGTCAGCAAATTATTTTCCCTAATTTGAAGGGAAAATATAACTTTAATGAACTAGCTTGCTTTAAATAGGATATTATTTATTCATAAGCTTGGTAAATAATGATCCAACATTTTTGTAAAGGTTTTTAGGTTACAGATTCTTTAAGCATTTAGCAGCTTTGTCATTATACACCAGACATTGTACTCGATCCAACTCCTGTTCAAGTCTATGGGATTTTTTTCAGTTTCAGTGATAGATCATGATAATCTTCAATGATTAGCATGCTCAAAGGCAGCATTTCCGTCTTGGGGCAAATGCAAATGTGAAGGACACCACAGAGAGTTTGGAGGGGGAAAAAAAATGGAGCTCACCCAGCTTTCATTTTAAGTACTTTAAAAAAAGTAAAGTAATGTCTGCACTGACAGACGGTAGCTAGATCAACGGAAGAATTCTTTTGTTAACTTAGTACTGTCTACCATCGTACTTTGATCAACCTAGCTACAATTTTTCACTTCAGTAGTGCTTTAAACCTGGGCTAGCTGGACTGTCCTGGCATATAGGCTTAAAGCTGGTAACGCATCCACCTTGCAGTACAGCTGAGCAAATCAGTGAATTGAAAAGTCTTGAGAAAGTTAATTTGGGGTCAAATGAAATATTTCACTTTGACAAAATCAAAGTATTTCATTTAGATTTAAACCATTTTTAAATGTGTTGGGATTTTTTAAAATAAAATTAAAAGAAATGTTCAAAGTCTTTTCAAAGCAAAAAAATCAAAAGGTGATTAAAAAAAGTTAAGATTTCCCCCCCCCCCCCAAAAAAAAAACCCAAACAATTCAGCCTAACGATCCTCCAATGCCTTCCCACAATGCTGCCTCCTCCCTCTTCCCAGAAGGATAGACATGTTCTTCCACAATTCACCATGAAAAAATCATAGATCAGCTCTCCTTGCTGGGGCACAAAAAACCAGAAGTCCTAGCGTTGCATATGGAGGTGAGTGGAGACACAGTAACTCCAGTAGGGCTTTGCAGTAGATGCACCTGATTCTCTCCCCCCACACACACTGAGCAAAGAACTAATTTGGGTGTGCAGGCTAGGCTAGATGGTGTAAAAATTGAAATGAGTAGGCCTTTACCACCACATGAAGGGGAGCTTAGCTTTCAAAAGTTAGGAAACGCTGTCCTATGGGACAAATTCAAAGTCCTGCTCCAGTGTGCTGAGTTCCGAGCAGTTGGAGAGAAAGTTCACTAGAGACCCAAATTAATCAAAACCTTCTTTCAAGTTCTATTACTTCTAGGATGTTGTTCAACTAAACTACACACACACATTAGCAAAAAGTCTCTAACCACATTGCTTTCAAGCAGTTTAACAGTCAGTAAACTCCAAACATATCAAACAGCAGAGCTGTTATATCTCCAGAGCAACATATCTTTGCTGCTGGGATCTGTGCTCTTTCTTTCATGAGGATAGCCCAGCCCCTTCATAAGATTCTGAAGGTCTAGTTGTGGTTGCCTTGACACTGAATCTATTTCAGCCCTATCTGCCCCATTCATGTTCCCACCAAATTTAGCTGCACCCTTGTGCAGGGAAACCACACCACTTCCTCTGACAGCAGCCTCTGCAGTGTGAAGATGGGGACATAGATTTGCCCCTATGAGATGAAAATTTAAAAAGATGGACCAGGCTACTGTGCACACAAATAGAAATGAAAGGACACAAACACTTTGCAGTGCACAAAACCTAAATAAAAGCAGGAGTAGGAGAGGCCCCGGAGCACAATAATTTTGGCTGTGGTACAGCATCATTGCTGAACAAAGGGTAACTGAGGATGCTCCTGCAGTAGTTTCAGATAAATATCCTGGAAGTCTCATTGAGGGCTTCGGAAGGACAAGCATTATCACAACATCAAGGTGGGTTAAACGAATACACTCACTTTTCAACATTTTGGAAGATTATTTTATCAGTGAATTCAATCTGTGCCATTTTTATGGTGCTGTGTTTTTAATTAGGATAGTTGTCTATCACCCATCTTTTCTAGCATAGGTTTTGTTTTAACCCTGCTTGTCTTGAATCCTTTTCCATGGCTTAACGTAGCTTTTGGGTGGTATTGTATATTATGACTCAGCCTTACAGAGTGTACTTGCACTGCAAGTACTTCATCCAAAATACTGTTCCTGCAATGAAGCAGAAATTCATGCAAAAATTCTAGTCAGACACAGGCTTGATCAGTTCTATGGTGTTGGCAGTGGCCAGTCTGGTGGTCTGCCAAAGAAGAGCCAGAGCAGGCAAGCCATGTTATTCAACCTCAGAGCGAGGAGTGGCAAAGTTCCAGAACCTGGTATATTATACATTCCAAGAGGTGCTTCTTCCTCATCCATCCCCTTGCCATTGCCTCCTCTTTCCATTGTCCAGAGAAAGGGAAGAAGTGAATGATCTTTCATCAGTAGCACATGAAGATCCTAGGCAAAGAATCAGTACTGCACCTTACTGGATAGAGGGAGCTATTATGTATTATGGATGTCATTAAGAGCAGGAGCAGGAGACGAACAAGCAAAAGACAGAGAGAGCAGGCAAAACTACATCAACAGTAATACGAAGTCATCTTGTAACACTGAGATGTAATTATATAAATCAAACACACTGTGCAATCAAATATTCACCAAAATAAATAACTACTTGACTTTATAACTTTATGATAGAAAATCAGAAATATTTTAAAGGGTTACAGCTTAGCTTTGTGCGCAGTTCCTTGCTTGTAGGAATGTGTTGCAACAACCCAGCCTAGTGCACTATGCTCTCATCTTTTAAAATAATCCTGGTCAAATTAGATTACTTTAGTGCACCTAAAATGATAGTAGAGAAGATGAGACACCATCCCAAGTCAATGCAAAATAAGGAATGTTAGTACTTCTGTGATTTATTCTTGAACATATTGTTAGAAAAGGCTCTTGCAGGTACAATGGTCACTCAAAAAATTGCCAGTTGCCTTAGATAACACAAATACCAAGTTTATTTATTTTGTAATGTCTTAGTTTCTTTAGTATTTATTTATTTCAGTTCTTTCTGTGTCATAAGTATAGGGAAAACTGCAAATACTGAGATATCTATTTACTATGGCAAAATTAGCAAGTTTTCAAGCATGACTATTGTGTACATCTACATGAATCTTATATACTCTTCTACTAAAAGATGGAGAAGACAGAACAAGATTTTTTTTGTTTTACTGGAGAAGGAAGTATCTGGAGAATTATAGAAATTAGGAATGGATAGACCTATACATTGGAGCAATTATTCTTGATCCTGTAGAATTTTTTCTAAAATATATTTTCCACTGTTTTGTTCTATGTAGTTGAACTTATTAAAAAAAATGTGATCTTAAAGTATGATTAAAATGTATGATCCTGTTCCCATGTGTCATGGGGTCCACTCACCACTAGGGCACCTCCTCCTGGCTTCTTTGGGGAGTAGCTCCTCTCTAGGTGCAGTGCTCTCCTCTGGCGTTCTCTCCACCCCTCTCTTCAACTCCATGTGTTCCTTCTTCGGGACTTGGCCCTCTGTCCAGATCATTATGTGCATGTCTCCCTTCCAGGGCTTGCCAGCCTGAACTCTCTCCTCCCAGGAAGTAACTTTGGTCTCCCTCTGTTATCCCAAACACACCTCCCTTCTTCCAAGCAGAGACTGCAGCTCTTTCCCTGCAGGCCCTAACTGTTCTCAGCTTCTGGCCTTTATTGAGGCCCCTCATGTTCCCATCCAGCTGAGCCTCATCTAATTAAGCCCTACTCCCTGGCTCCTTCTTCAGGTGCAGCCTGGGCAGTTAATTGGCCCCCCCAGCCACCTTAACCCCTTTGAGTCTTGTGTGAGGTGGACACCTCATCACACTATGAGTGCATTTTTAAGATATAAATATCTCCTATGCTTATTCTAACAATACCATTTTGCTTTCATGCAAGCTTTGCTAGCAATGCTATAACATGATGCTCCAGTGGGACTTTTTAATGGTTGATTAGGGGTTCTGAAACCGTTTGTAGTTAAGTCAATTACAAAAATATCAGGATAGCTATGATATCAGTCATTCACTGGTTACATGATTTTAATTAATCAATTACCCATGCCATCTTTTTATTAATTTGTTGAATTTTGGCATTGTTTAGCTAAATTGTGAATTAGAATTCTTATACATTTATAAATATTATTAATAAAAATAAAATTAAAGTTAAATAAGAAATTACAGAAAACAAAATCAAGGTGTGCAACGTTTGAGTTAATTTAACATATATAATGTCAAAACATATAAGCAATTCACTAAAAACAATCAAATCTGGATAAATAAAAGTCATTTCATACATTGGCACATTTATTCACCACTACCATGGGTAGGTCATTTTGGTACCATTATGGCATTAGGATGCCATTTTTCAGATCCTTATCAATTTGCCAATGCAATTTTATATCTAAATTCAAGAGTTATGGGACTGCCAGTGACATTTCAACCAAGAATAATAGTAATGTTAGAAATCTGAAACTGTAAACACTGTCTTAACCACTCAAATCTATTTAGTTCCAAATTATCTTCCCAGACAATGATAATTCACAGCCAAACATCCTCTCTTTCTTAGACATACACTCAGAAGCAGGGCCGGCTTTAGGAAGTGCGGGGCCCGATTCGAACAGTTTTGACGGGGCCCCGGCAGGGATGACTAAAAAAAAAACCACGTAAAAAACCACGTGGGGCTTGTACTCACCAGGTGGCTCTCCTAGTCTTCGGGTCTTTCACTCGCTCCGGGTCTTCGGCGGCACTGAAGGACCTGCTGCCGAAGTGCTGCCGAAGACCCGGAGCGAGTGAAGGACTCACTGCCGAAGTGCCGCCGAAGACCCGGAGCGCCACCGGGTGAGTAAAAATTAAAAAGGAGCCTCTAGCCAGGGAAGGGATTCTCGGCCACTTCTTTCTCCCCTCCCCTCCCCTCCCCTCCGGCGGCCCTGCCACTGGGCGCGGGGCCCTCTTAGGCGCGGGGCCCGATTCGGGGGAATTGGTGGAATTGGCCTAAAGCCGGCCCTGCTCAGAAGTATGCATTCAAGAATAGATTTTGGATACCAGTGAACATCCATGTAAAGACTATCCAAAATTGCAGGCACCATACTTGGGGGAGCACAGGGCTAATACCAAGATGCTTCCCAGAGGGAACATGATGCCCCCCCGAGGAGAAAGAAAGAAAGTGGCATTAGTCCTTGGCTCCTTCCCACAACACTCAACCAGTGGCACAGGGTGAGTACTGCTATAGACCTGGAAGAGGTGTAACTGTTTGTTTCCCCATGAAGCAGGTGGCTCCCTGTGGCAGGGTGATGCTGAGCCAGTGCAGCTCTATGCTACCTCCAAGGATGAAAACTGAAATCAGGGAAATTATATGAACATAAAATTGATCTAATAGAGTGGAGAATTGGATCCTTGAAATTTACAGCATGCGTTATTGTATAGTTTGTCCACATTTTGATGATTTTATAATCAGCCCATTATACACCACTGAAGTCACTTGAATAATCTGTTCCGCAACAGATTACCTTCTTTCATTCTTAGTACAATACTAACCATGGAACCACAATATAAATCTTCAACTTTTATATCTGTACCTGCTCATTCTTTTCTTACAGAACAATTGGGACTCTGGCTATGTGCCTGCACATGGGAAGAAAAGGATAAGACACTCCTTTCCTTCCCTGTGCAAGCCACAGATATCTCCAGTAGCAGTGCAGGGGATAGAATAGTCTATACATACCCACTGCATGGGTGAGAAGTGGGTGAAACCTTGTCTTTGCCTAATTTTTCTACCTACATACAACTAGCACAGTGAGAAATAATCTGACCCAGGTATAGGTCTGGCACAGATTACTTCCCCCCGGAGAAAGGGGAACCAGGTGTATGGGACCAGATTGTGATAGACTGTGCTTGAATCTGGTCCCCGGTCTGCTCTCAGAGCAGCATAACTATCTGTTGCTGCTCACTTGGGGCAAAGTCACAGCTGAGCCCATAGTTATGAAGTTAAGCCATGTCATCTATATACTTCTGAGCTGTGTGTCTATATACTTCTAATCAAGCAGTTAACAAGACATGTCATTCAGTTCTTATGGCACTTGGTGGTTGGACTTACCTTGAAGATTCGCACTTCACATTGGCTTTTCAACACATAAGTTAAACCATGTTTTGTCCAGTCTCTGATATAATATATAATTTTTATTGTGTTAAGTGTGCTCATTAACCAACATTTCATATTTAAAATAAAAATACATCATCCTGGCACTTTGTTATTATGGTGTCCTAGGAATGGAACTCCCTCTTAAGATAACCCTTGTCATTTGTGAAGGTCTGTGTCCAGACTGCTTTAAATACTCTTGATTATCCATATAGTTTCTCAGGCTTTAATAATTTATTGTCTTTTTCTAAGTTTGATTTCTTTTCAAAAGTATCTTAATAGGGTAATGATAAAGTGCAATAACATTAAACCATCATTCTACAAGTTAATGTTAAATCAGATCCCATGAAGGTAAAAGGAGCTCCTCATTCTCAAATGCCCCAGAAGCTTATGGTTAGCAGACTAGTTGTCAGCCTGGAAACTTATCTTCTGTGCAAGCTAGAAAATAGCTTCTCTGTGCTGCATCACAGAGGTTCATTCCCCATATTTCATTAACATTAAAATCCATATTTTATGGGTGTTGTTATCCCATGACCATAACCATGATCACATTATGAAACATTTTTGTTCTCAGATATCTTTGATGATGGTTTCTATCTGAAGATCTCACAAACTACAAGCTGCACATGTAAGGGTTAACATCTTGACCTAACCCGTCCATCTATGCTCTCGAATGAGAAGGGGTCTCTTTGACCATTTTGCTGCTAAAAGAAACAGCTAATATTTGATGAAACATAGTGACATTTTACCAATCTCAATAACACCTGGTAAGTGCCTCCTGTTGACAGTAGTACTGTGTTTTAATGAACAAATAAATGGCTTATTTACCATTCTTGGCAAGAAACCCCAGCTACTGAGGCAAAGCACCAGCTCTCCCAGTGTTACTTGGGCTAATTGACTCCTTGGATGGAGTTAAATCACACTGTCCCCAGTGGGATGTATGTTTGCCAGTAATCAATAGCTCAACAAGATCCACATGGCAGGTAATTAAGTGAAAAGTAATTAATACCCATCAAATGTTTTATTAACTGCCATTCCTTCACTCAAAAGTCCCACTGTACTGTAAATAAGGTTGTGAAGAATAAAAACTGGGTGCATTTGGTAACAGGCTAAATCCTCTTGCTAAATTCCTGACTGGTTTGTCTAGCATGCAAGCATGGCATCATCCCACAAAGGATTATATGAGAACAGAGGAACAGCCATTATGAATCAGACCAATGGTCCCTCTTGTCTATCCTGTGTCCAACACTAGCTAGAATAATATACTTCATAGGATGCAACAAACCCCCTAAATGTGTAATTATGCAATAACAACTAAGAGGCAAGTTTCTTCCTAATCCCCAGCAGTTAGTGATTGCCTTATAGCCTGAAGCATATAGAATTTTATCCTAGATAGTGAAACTGTGGGCACATTATTTTTCATACAAATGTCTAAACCTCTATTAAACCTTACTGAACTCTAAGTCCCAATAATATCTTCAGGCAGAGAGTTACGGGGTGAAATATGCATTTTATAAATAAAGGATATTTTCTTTTATCAATTGTAAATATTTTCCTTATAATGTAAGTGTATATGCCTGGTTCTTGTATTGTAAGAAGGAGTGATACTCTATGCTTCTCATTATTTTGTTTATTTCTATTATGGCACCTTATTTTTCTCCTCACTAAAATACACACTCCTAATATTTTTAATCTTTCCTCATATAGGAATCTTTCCATGTCTCCGATAATTTTGATTGCACTTCCTTGGACCTTTTCTATTTCTGCTAGGTCTTTCTTGGGATTGAATGACTAAAACAATATTCCATATGAGGATGTCTTACTGATGCATATAATGGCATGATTATATTTTTAATAATATGTTCTGTTCATTTGTTAATACAAACTAACATCTTGTTTGCTTTTTTAAACACTGCAGCATATTGAATGGATATCGAGCTGTCCACAATGATAGCTACATCTATTTTCTGAGTGGTTACAGTTAATCTAGAATTTATCAGTAGGTATGAGTAGTTCCTCAACAAGTGATTAATGGACTGGACTGAGACTCTGGAGATCTGGCTGCAGTTCTTGACTGCTGCAGATTTCTTGGGTGACCTTAAATAAGGCACTTGATTTATCTGTGTCTGAATTTCCATCTATAAAAAGGGAATAACAATCTCTTCTTTCTCCAACCCTTTGTCTTTTTTTTTTTTTTTTTTTTTTTTTTTTTGTCTCAGGAGATTGTAAATTCTCTTTCTAAGAATTTGTGTAACACTGATTCAATGGGAGCCTGAGCTCATCTGGGGCATTTAAGTGCTATTGTAATGAAATAATTTCATCAAACTAATGCTATGGTTTGATATAAATGTACTGAAGTGCTCATATAACATACTGGTGATGAGTGGAATATAAATACCATAATAAAATAGATTGTATCCCAATTCAAGATCTTTAAAATCTGCTCTTGGCTCTCCTCCAATTTGAGGATGGTGATGCTATTCTAGAAGGTACTGTGCTGGCTACTGCTGCGGGGACACAGCGAGCCATAATGGAACTTAGCCTCAGCTCTATGGGATAGGTGCAGACATGAGCTTGAGTGTGGTTTCCCTGTAAGCCTGCACTGCACTTAAGAACTGGCGAAGGGAAGGAAGTGCCTTAATCTGGAACTAAGGATCTGAAGCTGGATGGGTCAACAAGACTGTGATTACTGGAAGCAGCATTCATTTGAGACGTTTTATATGTACGTTATACTCCCACTGATTGACTTCAGTAACACTGTGGCTCTGTCCATGCTAATAAAGGTGTTGGGATAGATATGTGCATTGGAGTGATTCCTGGGTGAGTTCCAGCCTCCTCAGAAGTTATGAGTTTGAAACAACCTAGGAGAGAAGGGAGATGCCACCACCAGTGACATTGCCCATTTCTCCTTTATCCATTGTTCTGACTCCCTTAGACAAGTTGCGGAAGCACATTTTCCTTTATAGAAACTATGCTAGTTATTTCCTATCATATTATGCTTATCTAGGTATATTAGACCTGTCTCTAATTCTTGCTTCAGTTAATTTACATTTAAATGAGACAGGCTCACTGAGCTGTAATTCCCAGAACTTTTATTTTTAAAGATAGGCACGAGATTGGCTACCCTGCAGTCCAGGTAAGTTAGCTGATTTTAAAGATAGATTACAAACTTTTGCTTAGCTGCTCAGCTGCTTCATTCTTAAGTTTCTTCAGAACTTTTCAATAAATACCATCCTGCCCAAGTGATTCAATGTATTTTAAATGATCATTTTGTTCCACCACTCCTTTTGGCATGAACTCCTTCTTGTACAGTGCCTCATCTTTATAATCTGCCAAAAGTAGCTATGCATTAAGCATCTCTCCATCATCATAAATTCAATCTAGTTGGTATTACTGAAACCTGATGGGATGATTTGCACAACTGGAATGTTAAAATCAATGGTGATAACCTATTAAGGAAGGATCAAGTGGGCAAAAGGGGCGGGGGAGTGGCACTCTGTCAAAAATGGCATTACCTGTTTCCAAGTCTGATAACTTTGAAGAAAATGATGGTGAATGCTTATAAATCAATGTCCTAAAAAGCATAAGATGGGGGTACTAGCTGATATCTACTATAGACCATCAAACCATACTAGGGAACAGTATGGCTGCTTCCTTACGCACCTGTCTACAATGTGTAGGGGGGGAAACATGAGGGAACTTCAATTTGAGTGACGTTTGCTGGAGGTCTCATGCTGCCAGTATTAAAACATCCTTGGAATTTCTAAACATTATAGATGACAACTTCCTAAATCAAAAAGGGGAAATTTTATATTAGATCTTGTCCTAACAGATAAAGATATATATAAAAAATACACACACACACTGGGTGCTTTAATAGGACCGATTTCACAAAGCTGAAAACAACCATCAGCCAAATCAACTGGGAAGAAGAATTTAATCAGAAAAATGTGAATGATAATTGGGAATCATCTAACACTGTACTATATTCCCATAAAGACACAATCCCACAACTGAGGAAGAAGGCTATGCTGGTTTAAAAACAACTGGCTTAGAGGCAAAGTGAAGGCAGCTGTAAAAAAATTTTAAAATATAGACCAAAGGGAAGAAAGGGGAAATTGATAGTAATGAATCAGAAGTTAGGAATTGTAGAAATGATGGGTTCTAAATTAGTTGTTGCCACTCAAGGAAGATATTGGAGTCACCATGGATAGTTCTCTGAAAACTTCAGCTCAGTGTCCAGTAGCAGTCAAAAAGGAAAACACAATGTTAGGAACTATTAGGAAAGAGAGAGGGGAAAAAAACAGAAAATATCAGAATGCCACTATATAAATCCATGGTGCACCCTCACCTTGAATACTGAATACAGTTCTGGTGTCCCCATTTCAAAAGGAACTGGGAAAAGTTCAGAGAAAGTCAACAAAGATGATCAAGGGTATGGAACAGTTTTCATACAAGGAGAGACTAAAAAGATGAGGACTAGTCATCTTAGAAAAGAGATGGCTAAGGAGGATATGAAATCATAAATGGTGTGGAAAAAGCGAATAGGGAATTGTTTACTCTTTCTCACAATACAAAAATCAGGTGTCACTCAATTAAATTAAAAGGCAGCAGGTTTAATACAAACAAGAAGTACTTTTCCACACAACACATAATTCACCTGTGGAACTCATTGTCATGGGATGTTGTGATGGCCAGAAATATAACTGTGTTCAAAAAAGAACTTGACAAATTCATGGAGGATAGGTTCTATGATCCTGGCAGACTAGGTGCCAGTTCATGCCAAGATCCAGGGCCCCACAGCACACTGACAAATGCATAGCTGGAAACCAGTCTGGCTCACCTGGGTTAGTATAGTTAAAATAGTGTTAGTGTTATAAGAATGTGTTTAGTCTTTATGGAATGCTTGTAGGATGATGCGTGTATTAATCGTGCATATAATATCTGTATCCCAGGGTATAAAGTTATATTGAGTGTTTGCATTGTAAACCTCTGTAACTCTGTAAATCACCAAACAGGAAAAGAAGCATTAATTAAGGTAAAGTGCTCATCCAGAACAGAAGATGGCCCACTGAAGGCAAATGAGGCATTGGGTAGCGTCAAAGGACAGAGCCTTGTTGATTGCATTCCTCACTCCCTCTAGGAAAGAAGGGCTTGCACATGAACTCATCCCACCAGCTTGGATTCCGGGGTGAAGGGGATTAAAATCCCTGACCAGGAGAAACTGGGATCTTTACACTGTCTGGACTCCTAAACATAAGCTCATGTTACTTGGCCTGGGTCAGCCCTAAAAGACATATAGAACTGCTTATGGTAGAAGCTCATGGTACCTTTTTAAATCGAAGACTAACTCATTTGTGTGTATGTGTTTTAACCTTGTAAATAACTCATTTATTTTCTTAATTAATAAATCTTTAGTGTGTTTATTACAGGATTAGCTACAGGCATTGTCTTTGGTTTGAGATCTAAGGTGCAAATTGACCTGGGGTAACCGGTCTTTTGGGACTGGTAATAACCTGAATATTGTTGGGATTTTTGCTGTAAGGTGACCATCTACCACATAGTCCAGCTTGCCTGAGTGGAAAGATAGACCGAAATGCCCAAGGGGACGGTTTATGACTCCATGTTAAGACTGTTATAGTGCTTTAGGAGTTCACATGTTACTGGGTTGGTGAAATCTAATTACAAAACATACAACCAGTTTGGGGTTTCTGCCCTGCTTTTTGACAATCTGCCCTGAGGTTGGCACTCACGGTTGTGAACGACTCCAAACAGCGTGACAAATTAATCAATGGCAATTCCAAGATGGTCAGAGATGCAACCCCATGCTTGGAGTGACCCTAAACCTCTGATTACCAGAAGCCAGGAGGGGAAGTCAGTGGTGGATCATTCCAGCTGCCCTGTTCTGTACATTCCGCCTGAATTTCTGGTAGTGGCCACTGTCAGAGACAGAATACTGGGCTAGATGGACCAGTGTGGCCATTCTTATCTATTTGGCTTGTTTTCTGAGCAGAGATTCACAAATGTCAGATCAAGCCCCAGATGAGAATTTGGCCAGATTACCAGCCAAGAAGGCTGCTCTTTGGGAGAGGCTGAATGTCTCAGAGGAGCAGTACTATCAGAAATTTCAATGAGAAGCCAGTTAAGGTCATGCACCTTTACCTGGAGCCTGATAAATTGGGGGGTAGCTTGTGGGCTCAGGCTCAAGATTCAGATGACAGGGAAGCTACTAGACATACTAATAACAGAGCAGTACTTGAAAAGTCTGCCTGGCAGGGTGCATATTTGGATGTGCCATCAGCAGTCACCCACAGTGGCAATAAATCAAGGACTAGAGCAAGGGTTGGCAACATTCAGCACGCGGCTCGCCAGGGTAAGCACCCTGGCGGGCTGGGCCACTTTTATTTACCTGCTGACGCGGCAGGTTCCGCCGATCGCGCCCCCCACTAGCCGCGGTTCGCCGTCCCGGGCCAATGGGGGCGGCGAGAAGCCGCGGCCAGCACATCGCTCGCCTGCGCCGCTTCTCGCTGCCCCCATTGGCCCAGGACGGCGAACCGCGGCTAGTGGGGGGTGCGATCAGCTGAACCTGCCACGTCAGCAGGTAAATAAAAGTGGCCCGGCCCGCCAGGGTGCTTACCCTGGCGAGCCGCGTGCCGAACGTTGCCGACCCCTGGACTAGAGGCTGTACTGCCAAGGAAACCACCCCAATCACACCCTAGAACTGCAGGACAGTTACATGTACAGAAGAAAGAGCCAACATACAGAAGAACAAAGGGACAACGGAACTCCAAGAAAGAAGCCAAAAAGGACAGGAATACCAGCAAGGTGCTCAAGCGCTCAAATGAGCAGTAGTTAGGAATCATAAAGTCAGATTTCTTAGATGCTACAGATCTACGGTATAAATATCTTTCTCAAACCCATCCCACCCATTCCATTAACAGGGATGAACAGGGTCAATGTTAATTTTTATTTGACTAGCCTGCTGTCTCATTTCCTCATAATTCAATGGTCAATAGCTACCACTAAAACTGCTTAAAAGAGCTTCTCTGCTGCAGGTCAAGGTGCTGAAATCTCCATTTCAGTGAATTGGCTCTGCTCTCTGCAGTTCAGCAAAGACAACTTCATTTAATCTGCCTTACCGCTGTAACACAAGAATACTAAATGATGATTACTTACCCTGTAACTTAATGTGTTACCAAAAAGGATGTCTTAGACAAATTTAAATACAAATCCTTGACTCTGAGAACTTGGGAATATTTTGACAAAATACATTACTTTTATTAAACCCAATCTTCAGAGCTTTCCAATCGAAGGATAAAAAGTTACAACAATATAAACTCAGTAGCATCAATAAACTTTTAGACCAACTATATAGAGAAAATGACAATGCCTGGTGAAGCTGACTGCCCCATCTGCAAGGGGAAATTTTCATAGGCAGCTGTCTTGCCCAACATTTCTTTAAATGAGTTAACCAAGTACCATTTAGTAGCAAAATGGGTGCCTCAAGTATCTTTATGTTTCTGTTCCAAAGATCATGAAAATAGTTCCTGATAAAAAATATTTTTTGTGTTTGCTGTCTGTATTTCTACAGCTATGTTTTAATGACAGGGCTGGAACTACTGTGAGAAACAGGAGGCAAATACATGCAGGAAACAAGCACAGAGCCACTAACAGGAAAGCTATTCAAGATTTAAACTATTCTATTTTGGTGGAAGAGCTTTGTGAGGGGGGTCAGTTGTTGACTGGTCAAATATATCAAATTGTGCTGGATCTGCATCCAAATTCGCTTTTAGCAGCATGAAACTTAAGCAACTTAACAAATGAATAGGAAACTCTATCTCAGGTAGAGGGCAAGTTAAGATGAATGGAAAGGGTTTCAAGTAAACATTATCATGTGTGTGAAACTGTAAAACAGGAATTCTTAGTCTTTAGAAGATTAAATAATCCTCTGCATGTTGCTGTTCATGACTGTTGTTTAAGAGGAAACAGCATGTAACTTTTCTGTAACGAGAAGAGCAAATACAACATTAGAAAGCACATAGGGGAATGGAAGAGTGGTACAGTGTATGGATGTGTGCCCTCTTTTTTACAGATGAACATAGGGATCAAATACTACTTTCAGCTACACCACTGTAAATACAGAGTGACACCATTATCTTCATTGAAGTTATTCAGCACTTACACTGGTGTATTTGAGAGCAGAAGCTGACCCCTTAGTGAAATGCAAGTATTGTACTGTACTGGATCTGGGCACATCTTATGTGATCTGAACAATTTTACAACAGAAAAGTAGAGGGAAACTACAAAATGCAATAAGCAGATGCCTGAATCTGTTTAATTGTAAAGGAGAAGATTCCTATTACATACTGTAGGTTTAGTTACAAGTGCATTACTAGTACAAGAAGGGTGTTCTGCTGAGATACTGGTATCATTTGCTCTGTAGCATTAAAAAAGAATGTGTTTTAGAATACTCCTCTGCATCATTACCAAGCTTTCTGTTTATTAGACTATTAGCTTTATGGTAATAAGGATCTGCATTTTCCCCTCCAATCAACAATAAACAGGAGCATGACTCTGCAAACTGATTAGTAAAAATAAAATCCTTAACTGAGAAAATGCTTAAAATACCTTGAACTGTCTAGCATGTCCGAAGTATCCTGGACAGAAAATATTTGACACCCAAGAGAATGTGTAGGTGTACACTTAAAAGCCGATGAAACAAATGAAGCACAAAAACCTCCAGCATAATTAAGTCTATAGCCTTAGGTGGACACACTATTTGTGTCTGACATTTTTAAGTTCACTGTGACATTTACCCTGAATTTTCTATAATATTGTGCATCACCTATGAGAATATGAAGAGGTGCACCTGAATCTGTCAAGACTGGGGTGGTCGCCATATGACAGACTACATGGGTCTAATATAATTGCAATGAAATTGTCTAAGAGGAACAGTGTGCCTATCACATATTAAATTTAGGATGTAGCCCAACACCTTGTGCCTGATGAAAATCTCCTCAAACCTTGTCAGTGGAACTGCCAAAGAAATGCCCTGGCTGCCTCTCCCCAGCCAGTGTTGCTCATTTAGGGGGATATACTGGTTGCCTGCAGACCCCCCTATAAGAGGGATTTTATACTTACTTAGAACTGGGCAGACTCTGCATCACTGGGCTCTCTAGAAAGACTTGCATTATCAAATGCTGGCATAGACCTTGAGGAAATGGAGTTTTATATCTGTATAATATGGTTGAAACCCTTGCTGGCCCTTCCACTCAGAATGAAACTCAACACTGACACCCTTTTCTATCCCTAACCCCTCCCAGTCCCCAAAATAGAAATAAAATCTTTTTTTAAATCAAAACTAAAACCATACCCCCAGAAGAACTTTCACCTTGAAAAGGGAGAAGGGCCAGAGACTCCATGAAGTCTACTAGGGACTTTGTTGCTGCTATTGATTTTACATGGAGGGTGCTTAGATACTACAGTGAGGGGTGGCAGTATAAAACCTTAAGATAGAGAGAACAGGGTTATAATTGAGCTTTCTAATAATACCCATCATGCAGAAATATCCCAAAATACATCAAAAATGAGTCAGATACCATGGGTTACAGTGATTTCAAAGGAGGGCTGGTAGAATGGCCCAGATAGACTCCTCCAAAACTGCCTGAACTAGCCCTCCTCAAAGACCATTGAATCAATCTCAAAGAACCCATGTTGTGGGAGCCCATTGTCATTGTGTGTGATGTAGGTGAACCGTAGCCATGGCAATGGCAATGTTGAAACATGAATGAGCAAGAGCCATCCCACCAACCCTTTAGCACTGTGAAGGGGTTGATCTACTGCTGGCACCTCCCTGTAGCTAGGCATGGTGTAGCAGTTGACTTTCCACTGGATGTCTCCTGCTGACAGCTGCTCCACCTCTGGGGTGACCTGCCTTTCCTGTGATTCCTGTCTGGTCACTTTAAAGCCTCTGCTCTTCCAGAGCAGTTCATGAATAAAAACCAAGGGGAATTAATGCAAATAAGGTGAAGTAATGAGAAATAGAGGGAAATTATTCCCTCTCAGACTGCATCAGAATCTAGTCCTCCCCACAGGGAGAGGCCTGCAGGCAGTGGTCATCAGGTAAGCTCCTGCCTTCAGTCAGCCCTTGCATCAGGGCCTGAAGGTCTGTTTGCTCCCCTGATCTGCCAACAAATGAGCTGCTCTGCTCCCCTTTTAAACTCCTCCTCCATCTTGGATATGCCTTGCAGGTGTATCAGGGTGGAACTTCCTGAGCCCAGAGCTGTTCCTTAATCCCTTGTTGTCCAGTGTGGGGTTTGGTATACCCCCTCACAGCAACAAAGTGGAAGCATTTTTGTTTACGTTTACTTGCCCTCTGCTGATGTTTGTTGTCCTCCTCAAGTCCTGCATGTAGAATCATTCCCCACTCCTCCTCAATCTCCTAATCAACAAAAATGTAATGCATACTGTCAAGGTTCCCAAAACTTGGCCTATTTTTCCTGTGCTGATCTGCTTATTTATTCACACAATCTATGCAATTGTTCATATGTGGCTTGTTACTGAAACAAATATTCCAATTCTTTTTTTCTAAAATTAAATAAAATTAAAATCAACAGTCAAGTGCTTGTGCTGAGCAGTCCTACAACTACAAACCAGTGTGTACAGCAGGAAATATATGAAAAGAAATAGGAAAAAGAGAAAACTGCTTCAAAGAGTTTTCTGTAAACAATATAACATAGTGAATATTCCAGGAGTGTGGCTGGAAAATGCTGCGCTCTGGCTATCCTGGGCCAGCAGAGAGGTCCTCATGAGGCAGTTCCAGCCAGCACTATTAGAGTCACCCTGAGATTGCACTAATTTTTTTTCAGGGGCTTTACCAGTCCCCACTGCCTCTAGCATCAGAGAGGTGGAAAGCCACATGTATCCCCACCCCTCAAGTGCACCAAGCCCAAATTAGGTGCACCTAAGGATTTGGGCAGCAGTGGCTCTGAGATGGAGATTGTTTTGCCTGGAATTTGATGAACACAGGGAATACCACAAAGTGAAAATCCTTTAGAGCCAGATTCTGCCAGACTTGTTTAGTACCTTACTACACCAGAGGTCCCATTGATTTCAAAAGGCCTCCTAATGGGGTACTCCAAGTACCAACTACATTTACTTCAGATTGATTCTCAGCTTTTTCCATTTCAGAGCCGTTCAGGAGGGTGGAGGGAGAAGTCAGCCTGGCCTCTCAGCTTTCTTGATGCTCAGAAGCCATCAGTATTTTTCAAAATCAGGCAGTCAGGACTGACACTTGGTTTTCAGGAGGGCTGTGCTTTTGGTAGGCAGTTTCCCAGTAACACTGGGTTTAGCAGCTAGAGCAGCAGGAGCATGAGGAGTGGGATCAAATTCTATTTCAGATTTGCTTGATGTTACAGAAACGGTGTGGATTTTTACATGCAGGCTGCAGCCAATTTTCTTTTTGTGATTTCCTTTTAGGCATCTTATGTCTTCTTCTCACCTAGTCACTGAGCTTTGGTGTAGACCCGGAATCAAAGGGCCTTTTCTTCTGTTCTTGCCCTTGACTGGTCTTAGATCAGATCAAAATATATATTGGCACAGGGGAAAAAAACCTTTTTTTCTCATACTTTTGAAGGAAGAAAGCACTGAAAAGTATTATTTGGAGTTCCTTCCTTTAAGAGAGTCTTACAGTAAGTGCTTTTTAACAGAAGGCCTTTGGTCTTTGTTCTACCTGTGTGTTTATTTCCTTCCTCCATTTTGTGCTGGCTTGAACAACAACAAAAACAAAAAGAAACTGTGTTTTGGGGTTCAGCCATCAATTATAATTTATTGTAGCAGTGTATGGAGAGCCATGATTGGTACATTACATATAGCTGTATGGGAAGAGGAGAGGATTTGGGAGGGAAGATAAGGAGTTCAGTTTCTGACACTGAATTTGAAACAGTGGCAGGACACCCACAGTTACATAAGGTATAGATGCTGATGTAAGACTGGACAGGATGTTACTGGTGGCAAGGTACTTTGTGAATCATTGTCATCATGGGGGTAGTAGTTGAAGCCACATAAAAAATAGAACAGAGGGATAAATGTAAAACACTGAAGATAGAACCCTTAAGTACCTGACGAGAGATGGAGAGCAGAAGAAGGGGGACCAAATGAGAGCATGAAGGAGTGGCTGGTGAAAGGAAGGAAGAGAACCATGGAAGGTCATGGAAGCTGAGTGAGGAGAAAGAGTGGAGGAAAACGGGATGATTTAGTGTAAAAAGCAGTGAAGAGATTGATGAGCTTAAGTAGAGTGACACACACCATCCCTTTCTAACTGGCATTATGGGATGCCTTTAGAACAAATAATTCCCCTCTGTTATATAGAGCTTGTTCTTGATTCACCCTCCCTCTCTTTGACAAATATCAGTATGACAGACTCAAACTTGCTATGTTCCCACATCAAAATACCAATAACAATGACAAGAATGGGCTCATGCTGATATGATATTCTTGTTCTTAAAAGGGACATTTTGTTTCATTAGTCCTGTTGGTTCCCACATATATAAAGCTCAGTGGCTGACATTGTTCAGTGAACTCAGAATGGGAGGTGTTAATATACATCTTTAGAAATAATTGTTGCAGAACAGAATCTAACACAGAAACATTTAATGATGATGTTCAATACAAAAAAATCAAGAGAATTTCCACATGATGAAGAATCTGCCCACTGTTTCAAGCCCTTAATGGTAGAATTGGTTGAAAATGTTTCTGGTGGGGTTTTGTCAAAAGCAATTTTTTTTCATGGGGAAAATGTCATTCAATTAAATGTTTTGGAACATTTTTACTGGAATTTTCAATGTGTTTAATTTTGAAGTGAATTTATCATTTTGGCTTTTGAAAAGTGAAAAAAATTGAAATGTCAACATTTCAATTTTTATCTTTTCCCCTCCTCTCCCTTTTTTGTCCCTGAATTCAGTAGAGTAAGTGATGTCTGGCAAGGTGTTTTTGGTTTTTGTTTTCCCTTTTTCTACTCTAACTGCCATAAACCTTTAACATTTCCAAATTTGAGAGAGGACCAAAACTAAAACATGAAACTGTATTCTTGCCAAAGTTAAAGTATTGAAAAAAGGAAGAACGGGGGAAATGAACATTCAAAACTTCTCAAATATTTTCTGAAAAAAATATTGAAAACATGAAAAACGGTTCCATTTTAAGACCTGAAAAACTGAAACAACTTTGAGATTTCACAAATTTTCATGACATTGAGGGACTATTTTTTTACCAATTCCACTTAATGGGGTATAACATTTATTTCTCAGTTTGGCTGGCCAGCTCTACCATGAATATGTCTCTTCTCTGCAAACCATAGATGTGTTAGAGTTCTTGGAAAACAATATTGGGGGGAAATTGTTGGATAAACTTAATATAAGGATTGTATAGAGAAAAGATCCCAAAGCCCTGTTACATTATAGCATCTACTTGCTAATTAATACTTCAGAATATTAATCGGGGTTCACACAGGTTCCTTAGGCTCCATGGCCAGATCTTTGATGTTATTCCCAGTTCCCTAGACTTATCACTATCAACATAACATGGTGGCTTTCCTTAAAGACCAGAAGCCCTCTGGCTAGCCAGCCCTGAGCATGATTAGATGTTTTCCCTACAAGGAGCAACAGGAAGCTCCATGAAGAGGAAGGAAGCTCAGGAAACTGTAGGGAATGAGAAAGGATCCAGCAGGAAAGACCCTGACATCAGGGGAGTTTAGGGGACAGAGCCAAGTGAGTCAGAGGCTCCTGCGGGAAACCCTGACTGTATTTGGACTTGGAGGCGAGAGACAGAAGTCTGAGTTCATGTAGGAAGAGCTGTGAGGATTGGCCGTAAGAACAAACTGGGACAGAATAAGAGCTCTGGTTGTGATGATGCCAGAGCTGAGTATGAATTCTTTTGTTGTGGTGGATAACAGGACACACCTTCACTCCTGTCCTCCTGCCCCGCAGAAACTGCCCAGACTCCACTAGTTTTGCATTCACCGTGCCATTTATTTTGAGTTTCCTCCACCAATACCACTACACTCCCTATGCAACAGTTTATTTACTAAAAAGAAGAACAGGAGTACTTGTGGCACCTTAGAGACTAACAAATCTAAGGTGCCACAAGTACTCCTGTTCTTTTTGCGGATACAGACTAACACGGCTGCTACTCTGAAACCAGTTTATTTACTAGATCTTTACTGCTTTTGGCCCTCTCATCAGGACCTGAGGGGAACAGAGGGCTCCCTTTCCTAAGCTCTCTATGTGACTGGGCTCAGCTAGCCCCATTCCTTGCTCCCTATTTCTGCCTCTTTATCATGTTTGGGCTGATGAGCTAATTGGCTCGTTATCCCACCCAGCCCACCAGCATGATTATCTATTTACCTCACTTAGCTTTCTCCAGTGAACTAATTGCATGTAAGAGATCAGGGTGCAGGCTCACCTGTTCACTCCTTGTCAATACCAAAATTTGTCACAGGAACATACTTGTTTTGACAAAACTTTCATTGGGAAAGGTTTCAGATGTCCAGGATGGAATATTTGGTCAAAATCAGAGAGAGAAAGAGACCCACCCCTGAATAATCTGCTAGTCAGGGCACTCACCTGGCATCTTGGAGAGCCAGGCTGAAGTCCATAATCTGCCTGGGAAACATTGGGGTTAGTGCAAGCATTAGTAAGGGATAATACTAGAAAGAGCAAAACTTGCCACAAAATAAAATCATACAAGCAAATAATCAATATAACAGTAGGGTGAGTGGGGTGGACAGAAGCATGGGGTGGTGGTGAGAGCATGGTGAAATGCTGTTTCAGTCTAACATTTAAGAAGGCTGTAGATTGTATTAGCTGCAGCTCCAAACCAGTGTTTTCATAAACCTGTGAGCACTTGGACAATACAAATTTTGACATTTCTTATAATATGAAATGGCTCAAGCAATCATTCCAATCAACAATCATTGCAATCAACTGTTTGAAATCGAGGGAAGATCCTTGAATGACTTTTCTCCCAGCTTATCATTCACTGAAGCAGACCTCAGACTATTTTTTACCACTGATTAGACTATCTCTTACGATAACCAGGACCCTGATTTGATACACAAGAATAACAAAATAATTCTTTGTTGTTGCAGGTTTTCTCATTGTTATTCTCATTGTTCCAGACATCCAGGATTTTACCAGCATGTCAAGAACACAGATCAAAGATGCCAGGAGGCATAGCCATGTTGGGGGGTGTTTGTCTTGTAAATTATTTTCTCTTTTTCCACTGTAATTGCAAATTGAAAAGGGACAGCCACACCCTGAAAAAGACAGAGGCAATGGTTTTACACACATGTGCACACACAAAATATCTCATTGTCTCATTGCGACTTGTTGCCCTCTCTCTATTTCCAAACAATCTGTTGTATCTGAAAATACACACTGGAGTCAGATTGAGCTGCTACTGGCTTGTATGCTGTACTGGTAACAGCTTATGCAGACTTTAGAGTTTCATTTATATACAAGGGTTTTAGCCTTTATAATTGTGAAGAAAATATTCAAAATAATTAATCAATGTTGTGTTGTCTTCATAACTCTATAAAAAGATAGTGAGAAACAATGGGTCTAATTTTCCTGTCAGAAACACCAGTTTTACACTAATGTAATTCTCTTGACTTCAGTGGAGTTACTCCTGGCTTCTATAAGGGTAAGTGAGAGGAGAATTTGGACTTTTGGCTTTAAAAGAAATGTAATCTGCTCAACCTCCACATTCATCACCACAATGTGTTATCTCTGAAGCCTATTGGCTGCAGTTTAAATGCCAGTGCTGTATCACTTCTGGTCATTTTAGAAGAAACATCCAGCTATTTTAGTAGGGTTGATGGAATTTGTATCAAAGACAGAAGTTGAATAGAACATCCCAATATTTTTTCAGCCTGACTCCTGATATATAAATACTTTGCATCATAGGCACACATACCAATCAAACATGACACAACACAATATTTGAACTTAGAGAAGTAAAAAAGCTGATTCCTATACATCTCTTACCCAGTGTGAAACTCAGAGAAGACCTTGATACAAATAATTGAAATTCAAATACATGCTGCCTGGTATCTTTCTGGAGGTGTTTTGTTTTAATGGACCACATTACATCAGTGTCCTTTTGGGAGGGGATTATTGCATATTTAGAAGAAGAGACAATAAACAAGAGGAGCTTTCTGATAGGTTTCTTACCTAGATGTAGTTTCCTGTGGGCTTAATTGGCATCTGTCTTAAAACTCGACTGCAGGAACATGCAGGGAAGTACTAAGAAGAAAGATATCCCCCTTGGCAATGCTTATCTCCAGAAGGTCACTTCTTTTTATGCAGAGAGAAATCAACCTCACCAGATAGATTTCATAAGAAATGACTGTCAACTCCATTGTTTTAGCCATTGTTTTAGCACGTCCTCCAAACTGGACAGCGGAGCTGGCACCATACTCAGGGGTGGGGTGAACGCATGTGGTCAAAAGGGGCTGCTCTGGCTTCTGTTCCTCCAGAGGAACTGTTCTTTCATCTGGCATCATCCCTACTGCAGGGCTGTGCCTTAACAACTCAGTCTAGTCCTAACCATCCTACATGACAGCATACAGTGGTGATCTTGTAATTTTGGTGGGCCTGGTTCTACTCTCAGATTGTCATACATACATCTCCATCAAAATAAATGAAATAATATATGGTTGAAGGCACAACTGCATGGTAAAGTGTCACTTCACCAGGAGAGTGCCATCTTCTAAAAAAATGCATTAGGAGATCTATGTATGACTTGGACATGAAATGCCCTTGAAAATGCTCTAAAGAGGAGATGGTCTGACTGTTAAATGTGTACATCAGGAATAAAATTCTTCAGTGCAATTTATACTGTAGAGCTTGGTATTATTATTATTATTTATTATTGGAATAAACAATGTGCATGAAACTCCTGAGATATGTTTTCAGTAGGGAACGATGTGTCTCCATACAGTGGACCTGTGCTCATGTTCTAACTAGTGTACAAAAATATATGTCAACTCTATTTCCCATAAGAACTAGACCTAGTCCTCAACTATGGCCAATGAATACATAGTGCAGCCCAGGAGGACATTAGCCACCTTTGTACTCCCTTAATCCTGGGCTGGCTGTGCCTAATTGCTGCTATAAATTATGCTGACTTCTAATGGCCCCACTGTGCCAGAGATTATCAGGGTGCAGGGAAGCTCTGGCCATGTCTGTCTTCCCAGCTATGCCCCTTACACTGGAATTGAGAAAGAGAGTAGCATAGGAGCTGTTACACCAGCTGTGTGCCATTGAAGGGTCTGTCTATGTTAGAGTGATCCTCCTACAACTGGTTATGCTGCCTTTAGAACCACTTATCAGTGGAACTTGGTGCACAGGTAGGGTTGCCAGGCGTCCAGTTTTCAACCAGAATGCCTGATCGAAAAGGTACCCTGGTGGCTATGGTCAACACCGCTGACTGGGCCATTAAAAATCCGGTCAGCAGAGCAGCAGGGGCTTGGGGCTCAGGCAGGCTCCCTTCCTGATCTGGCTCTGTGCTGTTCCTGGAAGCGTCCGCCAGGCCACTGCAGCCCCTAGGCGCTGGGGCGACCAGGGACTGGGAGGCTCCGCACACTGCCCCTGTCCTGAGTACCGGCTCTGCAGCACCCATTGGCTGGGAACCGTGATCAATGGGAGTTGCGGGGGGGGCGGTGCCTGCGGACACAAAGGCAGCATGCACCACAACCTCTACAGGTACCAGGTATCCGCTTCCTCGGAGCCGTGATAAGTGCTCCCGGGACCCCGCACCCGCCCACCACATCCCAACCCCCGAGCCCAGCCTGGAGCCCCCTCCTAAACCCCAACCCCCTCACCCTGGCCTCACCCCCAGCTGGAGCCCTCATCTCCCTGCACCCCAACCCCCTCCCACACACCAACCCCCTTATCCCCGGCCCCACCCCAGAGCCCATACCCCCTGCCCCAGCCCGGTGAAAGTGAGTGAGGGTGGGGAAGAGTGAGTGATGGAGGGAGGAGGGTTGGAGTGAGTGGGGGAGGAGCCTCAGAGAAGCAGGGGCAGGGGTGTTTGGTTTTGTGTGATTAGAAAGTTGACAACCCTATGCACAGGAGACAGAATGCACTGAAGATCAAGTCCATTTATGTGACCCTTCTGTAAGGATCTTGGATCTATAAACCCAGGAATGGATTATTAAACTCATTCATATGTACAGTAGTTTCATCTGAAAGAGTTGTGATATTGGGTAGTGGTCTTCATTTTGGAATGGTCAAAGCATAATAAAACAAACTAGAATTAAAAGATGCAAATATTCTTCATTTTATTTAACTTTCACTGTCTTCTGTGGGAATGTAAACTACTTATACTAGACGTGTATATGCAGCTGGATCCATTCAGAGAAATCCACAACATTGAAGGATCTTGACTGTATGTCAGGGTAAATTCCTACCACCTTTCTTGAAGAGTTTAGACCAGCCTTTCTCTAAGAGATTCACAATTTGTGACTGTTTGAAGAATCCCAACTGGTGTTGACGATCAAGAACACCTTTATTTATCTGTGTCTGACAAGGTGTTTTCTAGCTCTTCTTTGGGATTAGACCTCATCATGGTATGTATATCTTTGTGACTTTTAGACTGAATCATTGCAATGCACTTCTACATGGAGATATTGTCAAAGACTATTTGAAAGCTACAGTGCTGAATGTAGCTACCCCTCTGTTGAGCAGCAGTAGCAACAGGGAGCCTATCATAGTAATTCTCCAGTGTCTTTCCATGCTTCCTATTTGTTTCCAGTTGCAATTCAAGGTGTTGACTTTGATCCATTTATATGCATCCAAGAATCCTAACCCACCTTGCAAGCATTCTGGAGGGGATGTGACCACTACTCCATTACACAGGCTGAATTAACAACCAGTGGGTTAGAGCAGGGTTTCAGGCTTATCCATGTTATTAATAACATTTATTATTATTTATGTATTTATATGTCTTATTGTAATAGCTAGAATCCCAAAACAAAATTACTTAGGTTTTAAATTAATTTCACCCTTAATGAAGAAGACAGGAAAAAGAAAGCAGAAAAAATACTTGTATTGAACTGGGTCAGAACCAACTTGAGCTACCTAAAGACAGTAGACAAGAAGACATGGCCATTTTTGCTCCCTTTGCAGTCAGAGTGAGAACAGACCAAGTTTAAAACAATGAAAGAATGTTAATGTGTTATATTCACATTTCTCTTCTGAAGTAAGTGCAGTTGTCTTGCAGCAACTGATTTAACTTCAGAATTGTTTTATCATAACAACTGACAATGCTTTTTGGATTCCAAAATGCACACTTCACCAAGCAAAAATAGGGATTTGAATAAGCTTCGTTTAACTTAAAGTCCACTTAGCATAAAGTGGATGACTTTGTTTTATTAAACAAAGTGACTGAGTCATTGCTAAAACTTTCAAGTTGTAGTGGTTTGGTTTGATTGCATTTGCAAGATTCTGATGAAAAAGTGCAAATCAACCAACTAAGACTTTATTGAAATTATATAGCAAACTTGTAAGCATCTATTGTATTTGTCTTTATACCCCATTCACTATACAACAAACATATAAAATGACATTCTATGCCACTCCAAACTCGCAGCTCAAGGGAAGCAGGGGCTTTGATGGCTTTAAGCCATCCCTGTTCTCTCCCAATTCTAGGCTGTTCTGGGTCCTGAAGAAGCCTCCAGTGTAATTATACAGTCCTAAATTACAACAGCCTCCCCCCAGGCTGCCCAATGGGCTGCAGCACTGACAGGAATTGCTGCAGCCTTACCTCTGACACAGCCCTCCCCCAGGGCTTATGAGGGGGTCCTTGGAAAACAGCCTTATGGCTGTCTACCTCAATTCCTGCACTAGGACATCCTCCCCAATGTGGAAGTAGGGCTTTTCAAACCCTTTACCCCACTCTGGCTCTTTTGCCTAGCATAAAATGGGTGGAGCAGGGGTGAGGATCCCACCATAAAGACTTGCTATCTAAGGAACAGTTTGTTTTCTTTGTATTTTGTCAGTTATTGGATTGTGAATGGATTGTGACATCAGGGCCTGATTCAAAGGGGCGGTTTGCTCCCACAACTTTCATCAACTTTAAAGGAAGCTGTGAGTGCTCAGGCCTTAGGACCAAGGCCCATTGAAAGAAAGACTGTAGAAAGAAGGGGTTGTGGACAATTGCCTAAGCATGGTGAAGCATTTAATCACACAGTGTTCAGCAGCTCTATTGCATTTAAGAGCCTGTCAGATTTTTTTTTTAATATAACACCCAAATTATTTCTCTTTTGAAACTTTATGGTCCAAGCTCATAGTTACCAAATCAGTCAGCTTTTACTTAGTCTACACTGATTTCAATTGAAGTTTTCCTATGCAAGGACTGAGTAAAGTCTGGATAAGGATGGCAGGATGTGGTGCTATTTCCAAATATTAGTATTTTATAGTTGATGGATAATGCTGGTACAATAGGAGCAAACCAAAGTACAAAATAAGAAGTGAGGAGACAAGGGAATGTATAAAAGCTCCCATGCCTGACCTCCCTCCACACAGCAACCCCATAGTGTCCCTTAAAGGATCTTCTATATCCCCCAGTCCAAATGCTCATTCCCTCACCCTGCAGAAATGAGCTGATGTTTGAAAGGGCAATGGGGGTTATGAGGATGTGCCACCAGAGAGTGTTTCACCTCACAGGCATCGGACCCTTGCAAGGTGGAGGAAGTTGCTGCCCCACCTGTCTGACTCGGAGGGATTGGGTGGCTGCTGGAGTCTCATCTTGGAAACTTGGGGGTGAGCATGTGGTGAATTCCTCCTATCTGCTGCTGCAACTGCAGCAGCCACCTGAAAGTCTGTATTTCCTCCCAGAGATCACACTCTATACCTCGGTGGTGATAGGAACTTCTGCCCCACAGCTAGGCTTTACAAAAGATTCGAAAGAAGTTAAGCACCCCATTCCCACTTCAATTCAATGGGAGCTGGGTGCCAAGCTCTTAGGCTCCTTTGAATATCCTAGCTCATGTGGCTGTCTCTGAAAGAGAAGGTTGGGCCGATGGGGTTAGTTAAGCACTGATGACACTAAAGACCAAGGTTGCATCAGAGAATAAAAGAAGGGCAAATAAGGGATTGGAGAACAAAAGGAAAGGAAAGGAAAGGAAGATCAGAACGCTCAATGTGAGAGTTGGGAGAATTGAATGTGGGAAATAAATTGACCTGGTTAAATAATATTTGTCAAAAAATTGATGAATTTAGATTTTTTTTTTGGCTCACAAATTATTCATAGGCCACTCCAGATTTCTGCTAATGTATTCTTTGTTTAAGTATGTACTGAATAGCTAGGCAAATAATTTTCATGATGCAGATGATTCACGAACTTTTAACCACACTTATTCAATATTCAAGGTCTATGACTGATCATCTATTATTGTTTCTGATCCCAGGTTGCATGACTGAATTTTAACAGGAGAATTGCGAATGGTGAATGATGAATAACAGTGATAATAGTGCAATCAACAAGCAAGTACACATTTCCAGTTCAAATTCATGACATTTGCCAGTGCAAACACTATTTTCTGAATAATCACAAAGAACAAATAGTGTGTGACCTTCCAAAGAGCAGCAAACTGAATTTGAGTTGTTTATTCACAAATCACATGAATCTGTTTTTCATTACTCAACCAGCTCAAGAAGCAAAACTACTGTGCTGCTGAAAAATTGAATAAACAAGTTTCACTGAAACAAGTTTCTTGAAAAAGCCAAAAGAACCTGAAATAATGTTATTGATATTAAGAAAAGAAAAAAACTTCATTTTTTTTTCCAATGGAGATCTGTAAGGGTGAATTTCATTCCTGTTTAGAGGTCCAGCCATAAGGACTATGCACCACTTAAGTTTCACATAAACCCTATGGGACACAAGAAGTCCCAATTAAGCCCTCCTTTACAGAAGGAGCAGACACAAATCCCAACTAAATCTGAATAGATGGCACCTGCTCTGAAGGAGCTTCAAATTCACAGCATGTCAGTGGTGCATGTTTTCTTCTCATTGTTTTTTACTACCACTGTAGCATTTTGCTCAATCCATAAAGATCAAATGAGACTTAAGTAGTGTAATAAAGTGGTCATGACAGAGTAAACTGGGTTACTCAGAGTATTATGGGAAGGAGCCATGTTCCAGCCCCTCCCTTACTTCCTGTTTAGTTAGTGGGAGTTTCCCCCTCATTCTGTTGTGATGCAGTTAAATAAAGTAGCAAGTTCCCAGATGGAAGTCCTGTGAGTAGACTTATTTTTCTTCAACTGAGCAGGCCCTTTACAAAATGTAGTGCAGGAAGCCTAGTACTTGACCGCTGCATAGGACCAGATTTCACCACAAATGACTATTCCTTAATGTAAGCTCATCAACTGTTCTATTTAAATATTTGAAAATGAATTTTGTGTCAATAAAAGGTGTCAAAAATGTGACGTAGGCCTCAGTTCGTCCACAAATCTGATACAGCACAGGAAATAGTAGAGAAAATGTTAACCACTCTGCCCCACCTGAACAGGGACTGTGACTGGGAGAAAGGTATGGCTGTGGCATTCATACATCTCAGGGATCCTAGCTTCCAGAATGGTTCAAAAGTTGATAATATAGCATGTTTCAAGGGCACTTTTCAACCAGGCCTCTATGTGTGCAGATGCAAAATTGTTCATGCACATAACTGTACCCACACTTTTCAAGTGCAAATATCTGCTAAATATTCCAATTGTATGTGTTTAATTTAACACCTGTGGGGTGTTAGAATTTGCCTGTATAAAAACCCATTGGACTCAAGGATTCATATCACTCCAAACCCACTGGGGATTGCTTGCCCAGAAATGGAGGTCTCTCTTTGAAAATGCACCCCTCACTGTATTTTTTTTAGAAAAATAGAGCCAAATCCCTGTTTCTGATATATTACATCTTGTTTAGTCAGCTCTGGTTACTTCTTCTGTGTGGCTCACTCATCCTGAATGTGCCTTAGAAGAAGGAATATGCCAATCCAAGGCAGAAATCAGCAAGAGGAAAAAAGAAAAGTAAAGCAAGTTAAAATGATTTAAAGAATAAAAATTCAAATGCATGCTAGCTTATGTATGCAGTATCATTCCTATCTGTCTGTCTGTCTTGGGTACCATGCAAGTGTTAGCTGTGCATATTTTTCATAACAAAACCTGAAATCAAACAAAACTCACTGCTCATATTTTGTTGCAAACCTAAACCAAGTTTTTTTGGGAATCTCTGTCAATTGATGATTGTAGACAGACACTGTGGATTATTATTTGTATTGTGGTAGTGTATAGGAGCCCCAGTCATGGACCAGCACCCAGTGGTGCTAGGTGCTGCACAGACATAGAACAAAATGATGGTCATTGCCCCAAAGAGCCTGCAATCTAAGTATTCCAGTAAAATCTACGAGACAATAGATGGATACAGACAGACTGGAGGGAGAGTGCAAGGAAACAATGAGACAATATTAGTCTGCATGATAGGCTGGGGACTCTCAGCACACCAGCAGCCTAACCGTTGTCAGGTTTTTTTGTAGGCATCACAGCAAAGGAGAATTGTAAGGAGGGATTTGAAAGAAGACAATGAGGTATCTTTGTGAATATGTAGAGGGAACTCCTCCCAAGCAGGGAGGGCAGTGTGGAAGAAAGCATGGAAGTGCTTGGGTGAAAATGTAACAAGTGGGTAAAGAAGGCTCCCATGATTGGCCACTTGGAATCAACATCTTGATGGTGAATGAGAGATGACAGGTAAGACAGGGATAGGACATGACGAGTCTTGAAAGTGAAGACAAGTAGCTTATGCCTGATGCAATGGAGAAAGGGGATCCAGCAAAAGCATACAAAGAAGGGATGACATGGTCAAAGCAATGAGTTAGGAATATTACCTTTGCCAGTAGCATTCTGAATGGATGTGAGTGGGACAAGACGGCATTTGTCAAAGTCAGTGCAAAGGATGTTGCAGCGAGATGAGATGAGAATGGGCAAGAGTTTTAGCTGTGTGGATGGACAGGACAGGCTGCATTTTAGAGATGTTGTTCAGAAAGAATGGGCAAGACTGAGTCTAAAATGATGCCTCAGTGACAGGGAGGACAGTGATGGTGTCCACGGTGATTGAGAAAGGTGAGACAAGGGAGAGTTTGGAGGGAAAAGTTAAGATTTAAGCTTAAGCTGAGGGCTGGACGTTCACAAAAAGATATCAGAGAGACAGACTGAGATTTTAGTTTGGACAGAAGGAGACAGGTACAGATTAAGTAGGGAAATTATTAGCTATCACTACAGAGATGACATTTAAGTTATATTTGTGAATGAGATTGCACAGTGACAAAGAGAGAAGAGAAAGGGACCAAGCAAGAAGCCCTGTGGAACTCACAGAAAGTTAGATGGGGGAATCAGTAGGACCCTCGGAACAACATGCTGAAGGAGCCATTAGAAAGGTAGGAGGAGACCCAAGTGAGGAGTGAGACATGGAAGCCAAGTGAAAACAAGGTTTCAAGAAGAAGAACATGGTTGACTGCATCAAAGGTGGCTGACAGGTCAAAGAGGATTAGAATGGTTCTGGGATTTGGCCAGGAAGAAGCCACTGGAGCATTGGCAAAAGTGATTTCAGTGGAGGTGCAGGAGATGAACATAAGAATGGCCTCACTGGGTCAGATCAGTGGATATCTGACTATGGCCAGTGCAAGGTGCTTCGGGGGTAATAAACAGAACAGGGCAATTTTGAATGATCCATCCCCTGTCATCCAGTCCCAGCTTCTGGCAGTTGGAGGTTTAGGGACACCTGAACCATGGAGTTGCATCCCTGTTCATCCTGGCTAATAGCCATTGATGGACCTATCCTCCATGAACTTACCTAATTCTTTTTTTAACCCAATTATACTTTTGGCCTTTACAACATCCCATGGCAATGAGCTCCACTGGTTGATTGTGCATTCTGTGAAGCACGTCCTTTTCTTTGTTTTAAACTTGCTGCCTATGAAGTTCCTCAGATGATCTCTAGTTCTTGTGCTATGTGAAGGGGTGAATAATATTTCCCTATTCAGTTTCTCCACACCATTCATGCTTTTATAGACCTCTATCAGATCCACCCTTAGTCATCTCTTTTCTAAGCTGAAAAGTCCCAGTCTTTTTAATCACTCCTCATATGGTAGGTACTTCATACACTTCATCATTTTTGTTGCCCTTCTCTGCACCTCTTCCAATTATAATATATCTGTTTTGAGATGAGGTGAGCAGAACTGCACACTCTCAAGATGTGGGCATACCAGGGATTTATATAGTGGCATTATGATAGTTTCTATTTTATTACCTATCCCTTTCCTAAGGGTTCCTAACATTCTGTTAGCTTTTTTGTCTGCCACTGCATATTGAGCAAATGTTTTCAGGGAACTATCTATGATGACTCCAAGATCTCTTCCTTGAGTGGTAACAGCTAATTTGGACCCTATCAATTTGTATCTATACCATGTTCACCAAGGTGCATTATTTTGCACTTATCAATATTGAATTTCACCTGCCATTTTGTCTCCCAATTTACTGAGATTCCTTTGTAAGTCTTTGCAGTCAGCTTTGGACTTAACTATCTTGAGTAATTTAGTATTGCCTGAAAACTTTCCCACCTCACCTTTCATTCCTTTTAGATCATTTATTAATATGATGAACACAGCTCCAGTAGAGATCCTTGGGGGACTCCACTATCTACCTCTCTCCACTGTGAAAACTGACCATTTATTCCTACCTTTTGTATCCTATCCCTTAACCAGTTACTGATCCATGAGAGGACCTTCCTTCTTATCCTATGACTGCTTACTTTGCTTAAGAGCCTTTGGTGAGGAACCATGTCAAAGGCTTTCTGAAAGTCTAAATACATTCTATTGACTGGATCACCCTTTTCCACCTTTGTTGACACCCTCATCTTTACAACAGTTATATTGATTCTTCCCCAACATATTGTATTCATCGGTGTCTGATAATTTTGTTCTTCTTTATAGTTTCAAACAGTTTGTCTTGTACTGAAGTTAGGCTTACTAACCTGTAATTGCCAGGATCACCGCTTGAGCCTTTTTTAAAAGTAGGCAAGATGAGGCCAAAAAGCATTCTTTAGGTACCCTCAGTCTTCTGGTTCAGAGGCTGATTTAAGTGATACATACCATAGTTAGTAGTTCTGCAATTTCATATTTGAGTTCCTTCAGAACTCTTCGGTGGATACCAGCTGGTCCTGGTGGTTTATTACTGTTTAATTTATTAATTTGATCCAAAATCTCCTCAACTTGGGACAGTTCCTCAGATTTGTTGCCTAAAAAAAAAAATGGCTCCGGTATGGGAACCTTCTTCACATCCTCTGCAGAGATGACTGATGCAAAGAATTCATTTAGCTTCTCTGCAATGGCCTTGTCTTCCTTGAGTGCTCATTTAGCACCTTGATTGTCTAGTGGCCCCACCGACTGTTTTGCAGACTTCCTGTTTCTGATGGACTTAAAAAAAAATTGCTCTTAGTTCTTGTGTCCTTCACTAGTTGCTTTACAAATTCTTTCTTGGCCTGCCTTATTTTACTTTTACACTTGACTTGCTGAGTTTATTTTATTTTCTATTTTCCTAACTAGGATTTGATTTTGATTTTTAAAGGATGTGTTTTTGCCCCTAACAACTTTTTACTCTGCTGTTTAGCTATAGTGTCATTTTTTGGTCCTCTTCCTATATTTTTGTTTCTTTGTTTGGTGTATACATTTACTTTGAGCCTCTTTTATGATGTTTTTAAATAATCTGTAAACAGCTTGCAGGCATTTCACCCTTAGGAGTGTTCCTTTTCATTTCTATTTAACTAGCTGCTTCATTGTTGTGTAGTTCTGCCTTTTTAAGTTAAATGTTATTGTGGTGGGTTTCTTTGCCATTTTACCCCCTACACGGATGTTAAATTTAATGTCATTATGATCACTATTACCAACCAGTTCAGCTATATTCATCTATTGCACCAGATCCTGTGTTCTACTAAGTCAGGAATTACCTCTCCCCTTGTGGGTTCCAGGACAAGCTGCTCCAAGAAGCTGTCATTTAATGTGTCTAGAAATTTTATCTCTGCATCCCTCAGTCACTATGAGGATAATTGAAATCTCCCATTATTATTGCATTTTCTGCTTTTGTAGTCTCTTTAATCATTCTGAGCATTCCACAATCAAAGTCACCACCCTGGTCAGGTTGTCTATAGTATATTCCTACTGCTATACTTTCATTGTTCAACTGTGAAATTTCTATCCAGACAGATTCTATGGTACAGTTTGATTCATTTAAGATTTTGACTTTATTTGAATCTATGCTTTCTTTCACATTTAGTACCACTCCTCCATCCATGTGACCTACTCTGTCATTCCTATATATTTTGTACCCTGGTATTACTCCACGCTGGTCCTCATTCCACCAAGTTTCTGTGATGCCTATGATTTCAATACCCTCATTTAATGCCAGATACTCTGGTTCACCCATCTTAGTATTTAATCTTCTAACCAGATGGGAGCCAGATTGGAGAAGATGGGGGTTGGAATTGGAGTAGAACTCCAGACAACAACTGTAAGGAGCATGTTCAAGAGACTGAAGGGAGAAGGGAGCTGTGTCAGTAGTTGGAGAGACAAGTGCAATAAGGGAGGGATTTTGTTAAAATGGAAGAGAATAAAGCAAGTTTGTATTGGGAGGGGAAAGAGCAGGAAAAGAGTGAGAGGTTAAGGAGGAGGGTAAAGGAGGGGATGAAAATGGGCATAATAAAAGGTATGGAGGTAACAGGGACTAAAGGAGAGCAGATGAGAAACTTCTGTATCTGTTAAGGAAGGCAGGGAGTTGGGGAAGGGTAGGTAAGCTGAGGGGAGAAGGAAGGTTATATCATCTTTGATCACTTTTCTCTTTGAATAAATTGGCAAGATCCTGTGCAGAGAGAAGTGGAGGTGAGAGGTTTGAGGAATAAGTCAGAGCTCGCAAAATGATAACTGGAATTGAGGCATAGACTCAGTTAAGTAGAGTGTAGCACGGTGGTTACCCACTCTGGCCCTGGCAGAGTTAAGGCCAGCCCTGGGAGAGGGCTAGGGCTATAAGGAAAAACCCAGGCTGATTAGGAAAGCAGGCACAGCTGGGGCCACACCCCAAACAGAGCACAGCAGGTCCTTATAAAAGGACTGCTAGCTTGAAGTGAGACAGTTTCTCTCTCTAGTCTTGGAGGGAGCAGGGCCTGGCTGTCTATGGGAAGTAGGGCTGGGGGGAAAGGCTAGAGGAGCAGGGGAGCTCTAGGCTGGTGACTCCCTAGGCTGTAGAGGCTGGTCTGAGGCCCACCCCTGAGGTACTGGGTGGTAGAGGAAGGCAGCAGATCCTACCCCCTTGCCTGTGATGACTGGCTCTTATACTGCAGTCTGCCCCAGGAAGCAGGGGCTCATTGTTGACTGGCAGTAGCCACCATCTGAGGTAAAGTGGGATTAGGGGATTGGGATTCCCTGGGGAGGGGAGACCCTGCGAATGAGGGGCTACTGCCAGGGGGCAGTACCCTAGATAATGGCGCACTGGGGTCTGGGAGAGACACGGGGGCCCAGTAGCAGCGAGACCCAAGGCTGGAAAAAGAGCTAATTCCCAGGATGCCAGCAGAAGGCACCGCAGGAGTGAGTCTTGCCACTGTTACATGGCGAAGTAGAGTTGTTTAGCTAGGAAGCTGGCAGAACTGAAGGAGAAGAGAATGAATTTGTAGCAGAGGATGTCAGCCTGAGAGGTTTCTGTCAGAGAGATTGTACAGCTTGAGAGCAGGAACAAAGAAGCGGATGTTAGGGGTGTCCTCGGGGTTGGCATGGGCAATGTTGCAATGAGTCAGAAGGGCCAAAGAATCTAAGGTGGAGGAGAATGAAACATGGAGAAAATCAACAACCGTATCAGTGGAAGGAAAGGAAGAGAGGAAGGGGCTGAGATCAGAAAAGAAGCCATCAGTATTGATGGACTGGAAATCATAGAAGAGCTGGGTTACAGGGCAAGAGGGAGAGGGAAGATGGGTGATGCTGAGAGAGAGAGCAAGGGATGGTCAGAGCAGGAGAACTCAGCAAAGGAGAGGTCAGAAAGATTGGTAAAAACCACATCAAGTGAACAGCCTTTTGGGTGAGTAGGTGAACTTCACCAGAGCTGCAGGTTGAATGAGGTGGTGAGACAGAGGAGGCTTGTGGCTAAGGAATTGGAAGCTGAAGTCATCAAAGATATGTGTGGGACATTCTGATGAAGGGAAGAGAGAGCCAGGAGTCAAGATTAGAGAGGAAGGCTCCGGGAGAACCTGAGTGGGTGGTAGATGACAGCAGTATGGAGAGGGAGAAGAGAGAAAGGTCAGATGCTGCAGTGCTGCTCAAAAGAGAAGAAAGAAGAAGGAAGTATCTATTAGAAGCCAGGAGTAGGGGAAGAGAACCCCAACACCCTCATCACAGAATGAGCCAGGGCAGAGAGTGTGAGAGATGGATAGGCCTGCATAAGAGAGGGGTCCTATGAGGCAATGTCAGATGCAGGAAACAAGGTCTCTGGAAGGCAGGACCTGGAGGGAACAAGATATGAAGAGGTTGTTGGTGGCTGTGATCTTTGGAACGCCCACCTCATTTCTCAAGAGAAAGCAGGAGAAAAGGAAGAAGGGGAAGAAGGAGGATGGATCTGAGGTTAGGAATGGGAGCTGTGGGGTCCCATGCGGAGCGGATAAAGCACACGACCAATGTGGTTGCAAGCTGAATCCAATCTTGTTTATTACAAGCTTTCTTTTATAGTTTTTCTTAACATTACATAACACAATTAGGCTATAATCACACATCTACCGATTGGACAAGAAGGAGAATCATGTGTTTATCACATGTATAGCCCCACACCGATTGGTTCAACCATTCCTTACATAAGGCCATGATTTATTACCTTGTTTATCTCATCTTATATAATTCCTAGACCACCAGGAGGCCTTACATAAGGCCATGATTTATTACCTTGTTTACCTCATCTTGTATAATCCCTAGACCACCAGGGGGCGCCTTTGTCTTACAAGGCCATGAGCCATTGCCTGGCAAGTGTCCCAGCGTGACCCTTTTTTCCTCATGGAACTTTCCATTAGGTTGGCGTAAGGATGATACATCCCCACAGGGAGCAACAAAGAGGTGGAGATGGGAATGGAAAATGGCGTGGGAGGTGAAGACTGTGCAGTCAGAGAGAATGCCAGGATTGGCACAGATGTCACCAAAGGAGGGGGTGTGAATCTTGGATTTGTGCTGGTGGGAAGAGAGGTGACAGGGATGGAGATAGGAAGAGAAGCACGTAGCGTTGGTGGGAACTGTAGGAGATGTGGGTAACAGGAAGGGGAGATGGAACCAGTGAGTGGGAATGGAGGAGGAGGGTTGATGCTATGATGCAGAAGAGGGGTGTGGTGAGAGCCCTGGCTGAGTGGCAGATAGACATGATTTACAATTCAGCAATGGAGCAATAAATGGGAATCAATAGCAATGAACTGACACACAATCAATCAAATGAGCTATGAGGTGAGTCAGTTATCTCAGCAGACAGACCTGTGATGAATGAAGATGCAGAGAGTAACCGAGCTAGTGGTGAGGGATGGGTAGGTACTGAAATGCTCGGGGGTAGCTTAGTGAAAGCAGGAACTGGATAATGTCAGCAGTCACACAGGGTATTGCATGGAGCTGGGGACTCAGCAGAAGAGGCAGATATCCGTGCAGGATAGTTAGAAGGTCCTGACTGTGGGGGATAGTAAATAAAACAGCAGAATTTGAAGAGGGTGATGAAGATGCAATGGTACGACTCCCCGGCTAGGCAGCTGGAGAGTGTTGCTGCATCACAGAGGGAGTGGGAGATGGCAGATGGACTTGTGTAACTCATGTTTAATATAGGTGGTCTGGAGATAAATTTTACTTTGAGATCTGGAGTTTGTCATAGCAAAACTCCGGGGACCAAGGTCTGTTCTAATTTACACCCCTGCAATTCCACTGAAGTCGTTGCAAAAGTGTAACTGAGAACAGAATATGGCCCCAGGGCAGGGCTGGGCGCAACCCATTAGGCGACCTACAATAGGGCGCTACAATTTGGGGGGTGGCGACTGAGGCGGTATTTCGGCGGCGGGACCTTCCACCACCTCTGTGGGGGGGTGGCATTTCGGGGCGGGACCTTCTGCCGCCATAGGCGGCAGAAAAGCTGGCAGCGCTCCTGCCCCAGGGTTTGTGTAACAGTAACCAGAGTGAATAGATATTGGTCCCTATCATGTGATGGGGTATTAATCATTGTAATCCTGACTCAGGTCAGGTGACTGGGGACAGTAAATGAATTTCATTCACTTTTAGGAGCACTCCCATGCACCACACCTTCTTGCTAATAAAACTGGAAAAAAGATTTCCACTGAACTAAATCTGCCAATCTTCAGATATATGCAACAGTAAACATTTGGAGATATGCCAGCAACTATATACTTGTCAATGATCCAGCGTTAATGCAATGTATGTTAGCTTTTACTTTATAACAGTTCTTATGTCCGTCTGTTAGAATCAACCCATGGCTTTGGTTCACTCTGCCATTCTCAGGTCATCCTTAATATATGAAAAAAAAGTGCACTATTCATCCACCATCTCATTCATTCTCTGTCTCTCTCTTCATGTGAATTTCAGAGTTTTATATTGTCATCCATCACTGCAGTATGAGTCTAGATGTATGTACATACAAATATACTTCATCATAGGAATCATGAAGTCGATAGCTAAATGATACAAAAAGAGACTGGTACGTCACAACATGTTTGTTGCTAAGAAATTTCACACTTTTAAATGTGTTCTAAGAGTTAAGCAATTTTAACAAAATATATTAAAACAGAGGACCACTATTAATTAGGTTTTTAATTTTTGCTATAGTTGACTTAATTGGGAAAAAAACTTAAAAGGTAATATGGCAAAATCAGCCTTTTTTGGAAGTGTATTTCCCATTAAAACAGTGGCACTGAACCTTGGATCATTTGTGGATCTCTGTAATGCAAACAAAATTTCATGACATACTTAAATCCAGTTGTGCAAACATTTCCTGATTTGTTGCCAGATAGTCATTGAATTCAGTTATCTAGACGGATTACCATAGGGCTTCTATTTTTAGGGATCCGTCTGGTATTGTGGCAATTGCAGCTGATCGGATTACTGCTATATCCTAGCCATGTAAAATGCATTGATGCTGCAACAGAAACCTGCACTACACTAGTGTAGTTACAATGTCAGGCTGATAGCTGGAAACTTATATCCTAATTTATTTTGGAACACCATTGCATTGGACTTCATAATTAATTCATGAGAACTCAAGTCAGGCTTAAGTTTTGCACTTTACTTTTTGACAGCCTGATTTGTTTTTTTACTGGGAGGGGAGACTGGTAAATGCAGGTTGAGTGGTTTACTTAGGAACATTATGGAGCCCCTCACACAATCCCTGAAACCTTGCTGGGGAGAAAAATGTTTTCTGGTAAGAAAAAGACTCTCTCAAGCATCAACAGCTACATCTAGTGGGGATAGATCATACAATCAGTTTCTCTTAACAAATCCTTGTCTAGGATCACACTTTTTATTCCACCCTAAGAGGAAAGGTAAAAATATTTTCTAGGCTGAAAAAACTACCTTGGTGCTTTGATGAAACTACCAATCTGCTGAAAAGCTTAAGCATATGCTTGAGTGCTCTATTAGCTTGGTGCCTTATTGTCTTTTACGTTTGTGTTTCTTGTACTTGTACATATGTATTTCTCATTAAAAACTTTCAATAAATATAATATATTAAAGAAAATTTGGTATGATAAATTCAAAATTTTAAAACTTAAATTCTAGCCACTGGAGATTAGATGATACAACTCTGACTTGTATGTCTTAGGTTTCTTTATTTTTATGGGAGAGTTGTTTAGCTATGTTTATTTCTCTGCTATAACCTGCAGATTAAGGATTTAAAAAAAAGTAATTTAGGCACTCGGAACCCTAAGGGCAGGTCTACACTGCAGCTGGGATCGACGCTCTGAGCTCAATCCACCGGCAGTTGATTTAGAGGGTCTAGTGAAGACCCACCAAATCGACACCAGATTGTTCTCCAGTCGACCCCCGTACTCTATCCCCGACGAGAAGAGTAAGGTAAGTCGATGGGAGAATACACCGCACGGTAACGCGACCTAAGGTACGTTGACTCCAGCTACATTATTTGCATAGCTGGAGTTGCGTAGCATAGGTCAACTTACTGTGCTAGTGTAGACATGGCCTAAGTCTCATTGAAAGTCAGTGGGACTTTAGACTCCTGAGACTTAGACTCCTACAGATCCTAACATATGATTTAGGCTTTTGAAAATTTTACCTATAGTCAGGAAGTATTAACTGAGGCCACAGTTTGACCCTTGCTCCTATGCAAAGCACCACTAAACTCAATGGAACAGCACACAGAGTAATCACATACACATCGCTTTGCAGGTCAGAGGCCTAAATTTTTAAGCATGCATCAGTGTAAACACATACTCTGGATTAAGCTATCATAAAGGAACTTTTTTGTAGAGTGTAATACTACAAATGGTAAACTGATGTTTACTTGTAAAAGTGGAATCACTCCTAAAAACTTTCTTATTGATTTGTATGCAAATTTGTTTTGTATTCATTGATTACTCTCACATAATTATTATTAATATTAACATTAAATAGTACCTACATATTCCATTCAGGGATCAGGGCCACAAGGTACTAAGTGATGTACAGAAAGATAATAAAGAAAACAGTCCTTGTCCCAGAATATTTGCAGGCTAAGGATGGAATCCTAGCCCCACTGAAGTCTATGAGAACTTTGTTATTGATTTTGATGAAGCTAGGATTGCATACCACAGGTCAGACAGGACATGACAGGTGGACAAAACTGGGTTTGGAAAGGCAGGAGGATGAGGTAACAAAATAAACAGGAAATAGTAGCAGAAAATTGTAAGTCTCAGCTCCCTGCCTGTCTAAATAATGCCAGACAGTAATGATTTGTAGTATCACATCAAAGGTAGGTTTTAAGGGGAGGGATTTCAAGCAGGATAACATGGTGGCTTTTTCCCTTTCATGGGATGTGGCATGGTAGGTAATAAACAACTGTAACTGCTCTGAAAAAATATCTTGGCATCATTGTGAACAGCTCAGTGAAAACTTCTACTCAGTGTGCAGTGGTAGTAATAAATAAATAAATAAAATCCATGAACCACAAGACTTCATTCCTACAATGAGTTATTCACAGGCAAATGCCTAAGCAGACTCTGTCCACTCACAACTCATTGCAGGATTGGGACCCAGATGGTAAGATGCAGAAAGAATGGGACAGAAAATAATGCTGAAAATATAATGCCATACACCCTCACCTGGAATACTGTATCAAGTTCTGGTCAACCTAAGACATATGGCACTCATTCCTGTAATATCCCAGTCTTTAATATGTTTACCCTTGTTATAGATAGTCTCTCTGTGCCTCAGTTTCCCTAAGTGACTTGGTCACACAGGAAATTTGTGGCAGAGGATTGAGTATCCCAAGTGCCAGGCTAGCAGCACAACCATTGGCCCATTTTTTTTCTCCATCAAAAACTACTAGGGCAGAAATAGAAGGGATTCAGACATGAGCAATGAAGATGATTACAGGCTGGGATGGTTTAGTTTAGAGAGGGGATGAATAAGAGGGAGGATGAAAGAGGTATACAAAATATTAAGAGAATATAAATTAGACATTCTGTTTGCCTTTTCCCATTATACGAGAAGAAGAAGTGAAAGGCAACAATTTTAAAACACATCATAGGAAATAATTTTTTTACACAATACATAATTAAATTGTGGAACTCATTGCCACGGATATTGCTGAGAACAAGAGTTTAATAGGATTCAGAAAAAAAAATTAGATATTTACACGAGAAACAAGACCATCTACAGCTATAATAAACAGGAGAAAAAAAATTGAATGTATGTAAACCCTCCTGCTGGTACAGGGCATAGGCTAACCGCTAGTTGCTAAGGTTTAGAAAGGAACTTTACCAATACACAAATTATTCTATAAATGTCTCACTGTATGGTTTCTCGTGTTTTCCTGTAAAGGTTCTGGTACTGGCTGCTGTCAGAGACAGTATACTGGTCTAGAAAGACAACTGATCTGACCTAGTCTGGCAATCCCTATGTTCCTAGATATCTATGCTGTTCCCCAATCATTAGACACGCCTGCATCACCATTTCATAATAATGTGACTGTCACTCATCTTTTAAACCCGTAAAGCTATTCAGTTTTTCACCATATAAACCAAACCCCATGTCATCTGAGTGCACAGTCCCAGCTGGCACATGATCCCTAGGCAGCTCTTTGCTAGGGACTAGAGCTCTGGGGGAGCCCGGCAGAGAATCAGGGAGCTTTAATCAACTTCCTGACAGCTGCACCCTCTTCAAAATTAACTCTCTTCCACTTATTCCTATTACCCCAAAACTCTAGTGACAGCTATCTGCACATCTCTCCCTAAAATCCACCAAGTAATAAGCCCCATCCCATAATAACTTATCTCCCAAACACACACACACACACACCACATCTCCATCTCTCATATGTTCAGTGTCCCATGTGACTGAGGATACTCTCCATTTAGTTACAGCCAAATTCAGCCCTGGTGTGAGCACAGCTCTACTAAGCTAGTACAGATACTCCAGGGCATATTTTGTTCCACAATAATTTATCTGTAATTTCCACAGCAGTTATTTTTCTTTGCACCCATAATTGGATGCTGGCTATGTTTTATTTATCTAGTACTAGTTCACATTTCTTTTTCTTCTTTCCTATTAAAGTATGTGACTATAAGCAAAAGTATTGAAAATAATAGAAATCATCAGTCACAATAAGCTAAATATTTTAGTTGTCTATCATTCAGATTGTATAGAAAACAATCAGTGTCTGAATCTGACACTCAAATCTCCATCAGCCCTTTTGACTTTTAGAACACTTGTATTTAAATCTCTGCTGTATACAGCATTTTCTTTTCTTGTTATGAAGACACCCCACTGGGTGGCAGTACAGTGCAGAAAATGGGGAACACCTATTTGGAAAACCGTGGGCCTGGTTGTCTGTTGGCATTGCTCTGCCCCTTGCCCAGTGTAAAGTGAGTGCTACCATTCCGGTCCAGTAGTGTTTTGTGCTTAGTTTGTGCTGCTGAAAATGACTGCTCAGGGTACAAGACAGTGGAGAATCAGGCCCATTGAGTCCATAAAATAACTTAGCTGAACCTAAGAACAAACTAAATAGGAACGTACATTTCATTACCACTGCCCTTGGTCAATTAATAATGAATGAATTCGTGCTATTCCAAGACATATTTTTTCACCCACTGTATCAATTAATAACTTTTTTATTCTATTTAGTCAAAAATTCCATTTCCTGAACATAGTTCTCCTTGTCCCGCAGTGGTCGGAGACAGAATAGTTCCCTTCCTTCATTTATATGGTTGTTTTGAAGCTGGGACTATCCTCATGCATCTTTCCTTTTTAGACGGGAAATTTACACTGATGAATAAATACAGATTGAGATACCTTTGTTTCTTTTGCTCCCTTTTCCCCCCTTGCTAGTGGTTAGCTTCCTTAGTTCATCCTCATAAATCTCATCATCTTTGTTGCCTCATATTCTTTCTATTTTTTTCTCTCTGCTCTCTTCATAAACCTTTTAACTCTCAAATGCCAATGGCAGTTTCACTTCTTTTCTGGATCCCTCAGAGTTACAATTTGCCTTCCAATCTTCTCCAAGAACGTCATGCTGCCCCTTGCTCAGGGATTTTAGCAAAGCCATGATTGAGCCCTCAGTTTCAGTATATTTAATCTTACATACACACTTTCAAGAGAGAATGACCACTTTAAACCAGGATTTTTTCTCTTCCTACACCCTCAACCTCCCTCCCCCCCTCGCATCCAGGCCTGGGTTTAAAGTTCAATAAAATTAGTATAAGTTTGAATTCCTTTTTTTCATTCTGTTATGGAAGACTTGCCACCACATCATGACATTGGGAGGGAGGAGAGGAAGCTGAAGATGTCTTTCCATAAGGCCAGCCAAAAATAAGGAAGCCTTGAGCCAGATGGCTTAGCTAGCTCGTGACTCTCTGTAAACATGACACCAACACATAGATTGACATATTTTTTTTTCACTGCCTTAGCCTAAGGGAGATAAGAAAATATGTGCAGTTTATTCTAGTGACATTTTATAACAGCTTTCCTCTTCTTACTGATCTTAGTGCTAAGATCTTTCTATAGTAGAGTAGACTAATATCATAACATTGATGGGAAAACTATTTGCAGAAAACGTGCTCGCACATTGACTTACGGGAAGTACACGTGGTTAAAGTTAGGCACACACTTGAACATCTTGCTGGATCAGGGCTTTGTGACAGTCTGACAATTTCCTGCAATATCTTTAATGAACTTTATTGAATTAAATTAAACTTTATTGAACTAGGTGAATACTTTGGGGTCAAAAATGTAATTGTGGATCTGTATGTATTTCCATGGGAAGGGTAAACAGGACAATGGCTGGAAGTGATTAGATATATTCACTCAGGTTGTAACATCTCCAGAGAACTCACGCTCTTGGAAAGGTTTGCATATACTAGTTCAGACTGAATTCTTCAGGGACTGACAGACAAAGAAACAGTTTTTGGATAAATAGCCTGGTTTTAAACTCTCTCCTGCCTTCTTCCTGATCCAACAAATGGACAGGAACCATGGTCCACGGAGAGCCCCAATCCTTCAGGTAGTATTGGATGGAACTGGGCCTACCAGAATCCATGTTTAGGTTGGGGTTAATTCTAGCATGCAGGTCCTGTTACTGTTTTTTAATATATTTTTGTCTGTAATGATTTTTACCTTTTAAGAATAAAGTAGGCTTGCATAGGAGGTGCTGCATGGTAACTTATAACTGTTGACAGTCATTCTGTTATCAATCTCTGAAGAGAAAGCAAGGAAATGTCCTTGGGTAACCCATCTGTGCTGGGAAAATACACAGTGAAGGCAGAGAACTGTGCAGCCTGGGAATACCCCAGTCAGAAGGGAGAGAGACATGGGTCTCCATCCAGAAAAGCAACTGCTGGGGAGCTGGAAGCCAAGAACTGGTGCCCTTGCTGGACCACTTAGGGGAAATACAGGTGCAATTGCCCTGTACTGTAGCAAAGGCTTAAGATGTTAGCATTACAAAATCATTGGCAGACGGAAAGATGGGAGTGAATGGGATTTGAAATTACTTTTGTTTGCTTCGGGTTAAAGATTCCCTAGCAACAATGATTGCCTAAGAAAAAGAGAGTCCTTTTTTAAAATCCACTTAAGTAATGCTGCTAGGGGTGGATTGTATTAATTTGTACAGAAAATTCTGTCTTGCTTTGCCCTTCCCTGACCTCTGTCTGACAGAGAGTTCAGTATGTGACGGAGAGTTCCTCAGGGCAGGAATTGTCCCATCTCAAATGTCAGGAAAACATCTAGCAAATCAGGTGTGCTACCACAAACAAAAAGAATAATGCATCATTTTAGAAATACCCCCCACCCACCCCCAGCAAAATAACCCTTGGCTAGTGAAACAGAAATTATAATCATCTCAGTTATAATCATCTCAGTCACTATAATGCAGCAAATCTTTTAGTGAAAAAATATAGATACGAATGACCCTCCCATGTAATATTGCAAACTCTGATCTGATGGGATTGGGAACTTGACACTAGTATATTTTTCTATTTTAGCAACAAGCATGGTTATTGAGACATACATCAGTAGTTCTAGTGACCTCTTGTCTAATATGTGCATTTTTCCCTTCTCAGAATCTGCTGCTGTATGACAGAAGTGAAAGGTTGGTAGGAATAACTGGAGACTACCAACAGTCAACCCAGGACTTTTCGGCCATCTGTGTCTATATAGCCCTTCATACATCTCACTTCTTTAGGGCTTTGAGCAAAGGCCTCATGTGATATCTTGATATTGAGGTGACAATTGCCAAAAGCAAAAACAGCAATTTGAAACAAAGCAGAAAACAGACACAAATAGAGTTAACTCTATGTTCGTCTACTCTGTTCACTGAGTAGTGTAAGTGCAAAATGCTGCCATGATGTTTTAAATTTAGGAAAGTTGTTTTAGTGCACAGTAATTATGTTTATTATCTACTCTACTGGTTTTCACATTTGCAAAACCCTCACTCATGTGAGAAATCCTTATTCATATGACTAGCCCTATTGACTTCACAAGCCATCTTCATATAATTTTTGCTTTACAATAAATCTGTTTTTACCTGTATTTTTGTGTTTCAAAGTTGAATCCTTAGGTGTCTCTCAATGAAAAAGAGACTTTGGGGCTGTTAACAGTTGAGCCCTGCTGAGCTAGACAAAGTAAAATTTATTTTGACATATGAGCATACAACAATAGTTATTGATAGATAAACCAATTTGGATAAAATAAAAATAAGACCTAACCCTTGTGCCAATCCTTGAGCCTAATCTGAAACAATTGTTTTATTAATTTTTCTGCAGTGCTGCACCTTGAGATTTCAAAGTGACCACAAATGTTGAAATCGGGTTTCTTTCCCCACAGACTTCACCAGCGCACAGCATATAGATGGAGTTGTGCCTTGGTTCCCCAAATTTGGGTCTAGTTGGGTGTAATTTCACTTTTCAACTTCAAGGGACAATACAGGTTTCAACTCTGAATACATTACTTTGATTTAAGCCTCTTTATCTTATTGTATGGATGATTGTGCCCAAGGGTGTTTTGGGACTGTGTACCAAAACATGAGTACTGAGTAACAAGCAACAAATCATACTACCTAAGCTCACTGTAAATTACACATTTTGTTTGGCAAGAGAGGAAGTGGGAGGAGCCTAACAAAAAGAAAAAAACAGAATGCCACCTTTATTTCTTCATGTCCATTAAGCAAAACATGTCCTACTCATTAATCTATTGTTTGCTGTCACATTCAAAATGTGTCACTGAAGAATTTGAGCAGTTGATATTTGAAAGATGGTATCTTCTACTTAACAGGCAACTTTGCAAACACACACTTATGTGTGCACAGACTTTTTGGGGAGACTCCCACTTGTTCAAATGGGATTTTCATGTGTAGCTTCCATCCCCTACATATACAAGGTGTGGGTGAATACATGTTGAGGAATATTCTGTATCTGTTCCCAAAACTATTGCAGCCCAAAGTCTTCCTATCCACCTCACAGAAAAGGGTAAGGTTCACCAGCAGAGCAAAATATTGGCTTCTCTTCAGCCTAGGAAATAAATCAGTTTCAAATACATTTTTTTGGACAGTGTCACAAAGGTTAGCCCTCTGAGGGCTCAAATACCCAGCCTTCCTGTGACAGGCTCTGCTAAGGAGCATGTGCAATCCCAAATCCACCTGGGGATAGTAAATGGGTAAGTGGCTCTGTGGTAGTTAATGAACACCTGGACCTTATAATGGGTGATGATAGCTCAAGCAGGGGGCCTGCAACCCAGGGAGGAAGCTTACTGGAGAGCTGGGTAGGAAGCCACTCCCAGTGGTGCGGTTTGGAGAACAGAGGCTCCTGGAGAGAGGAACCACCCCAGAACCTGTGAAGGTTTCCAGGCAGGTAGGGCAAGAGATACTCTGAGTTAGCAGAGCTGTCCAGACAAAGAGAGAGACTGCAGAGCTCCAGGCAGTGGAGAAGCCTGGGGATTCACTGCAGAATAGCATAAGAAGATTTGTTTACATATCCTATTGGGTGATTGGTTAAATAACCTAGATCCTGGGAGGGGTATTTTTCACTTTATACAACCTCATTGAATGTATTGAAAGCCCACTAAGGCAGTGGTTCTCAAACTTTTGAACTGGTGACCCCTTTCACATAGCAAGCCTCTGAGTATGACCCTTACCCCCCCACACACACATACGTTAAAAACACCTCTTTATATATTTAACACTATTATAAATGCTGAAGGCAAAGATGGGTTTTGGGTGGAGGCTGACAGCTTGCAACCCCCCATGTAATAACCTTGTGACCCTGTGTGGTGTCCCAACCCCCAGTTTGAGAACCCCTGCACTAAGGGAACCTGAGGCAGCAACTTAACTGTGGTTTCACACTGGGCCACAAGGGGCGAGTGCCCACTCTGACAGACAGACATCGATGTGGTGGAATTCCTGGCACCATTGAAATCAATTGGAGTTTTGCCATGGACTTTGATGAGGCCAGGATTATATCCCATATGTTTCTATTTACATGCAGTTCACACTTTGCTAAAATCCAGTTCCATTATACAATTTAATTCCAGTACAATACTAATATGCTTGCAACAGTGACTTTGAAACATTGCATAGAAGGAATGACTCACCATGACCTTTTTTTTTATTTACAGTACTAATTGTATGTTTTCTAAACCATGACAGGAAGCACCCCCTCTGCATCACAAGGAGCCAACACCAGCTTGTTAGAGGCAATGTCTACATTTCCACACCCAAATTCATAATAGCAGCACTGTAATAAGTACTAATTGCTATGGCAATTCAGACACAAGCACTTGGATTACTCAGGTTAGCAAGTACAGACTTGAAAATGAAAACAGAGCTGTAGCTACTCACAACTAAATATCAATGCTTTAAACAGGGTGTGTATAAACTGTAAAAATGAGCATAGCGTTTTCAAACACTTAGGACCAGGGCGGATTAACCTTTTGTGGGCCCCCATGGGTGCAATGGAGCAAGGGGAAAAGGGGGGTGATCTCCAGAGTGCGGGGTCGGCCAGGGGCCCCCACTCTGCCCAGCCCAGTGGGAAGGCACTATTTACAAACCGGAAATTGCCAGACACACAATTACCTGCCTGGCCCTGTGCTGCCATCATGCCCTTTCCCCTCAGGGGTTAGCCCAGGCCGTACCATACATCCCTCCCTCACCCAACACCGAAACTCCCCCCTGATTCCCTATGGACAGAGCCCCCCTGGACCTGCTATGCACAGTGCGCCTCCCCCCCGCCCCAGACCCTGCCACAAATGCATAGTGACCTGCACACCACCACCCCTGCCCGGTGCCCCTCTGCCCACAGTCCCAACACATCTGCCCAGCACCCCACACATAACCCCCACTCACTCATGCCCCAGCACAGAGAGATCTTCCCTGCCCCCTCACAACCTAGCACCGCCTTCCAGAGACCCACTCCCTCATGCCCTGCCTCCCGACTGCACTCACTGGCCCTCTGGGAGGCGACTGTGTCTGCCAGGCTCAGCCACCAGTGCAGTCAGGGCTGGTCTCGGGGCAGGGAATCACTCCAGCCCCTCGGAAGTGGTGCCATCAGCCAGGCCAGGGCCTGTCCCAGCCAGGCTCCCTCAGGGCCCACTTGCCTGGAAGGGCCCAGCCAAGTCCCCCCACAACTGGCTGAGACTCACCAGGCTTCTGCACCAGTCCCAGGCAGCTCAGCTCCAGGGAGACAGGTGGGGCCCCACAGGTGGTGGGAAGCAGAGACTGCCGGGAGCCGGAGGTGCACTGGGGTCTGCCCAGGAGGCAGAGAGAAGTGGGTGCTTGCCAGCAGGCAGGCTGAGAGGAGCAAGTGGTGGGCGGGGAGCCAATGGGCTGGTGGGGTCTCAGGGCACAGTGCAAGCAGAGCAGGCCGGGGCCCCCTTCTGAGCATAGGCCTCGCTCTATGGTGCCAGTGGTGCCATTGTAAACCCGGCACTGCTTAGGACTAGTAGGTTATTGCTGACCATTGTGTGGGTGCCAAGTGGGAGAGAGGGCCCTTCTTCCTCCTGCTCCCCCAAACAATATGGGGGTCCTTACATGTGGGGGGATTGCATGGACTCTCCCTCCTACCATAGGCGCCAACTTCTGCTGGCACCGGTGGGTGCCCCGCCCTGACTCCACCACCCCTGCCCTTCCCCCATTCCAACCCCTTCCCCAAATCCCTGCCCCAGCCCCGCCTCTTCCCCGCCTCCTTCCCTGAGCGTGCCACATTCCCGTTCCTCCCCCAACCCTCCCACAGCTTGTTACACCACAAAACAGCTGTTTCACGGTGGTAAGTGCTGGGAGAAGAAGTGGGGACGGCATGCTCAGGAGAGGAGGCGGAGGTGAACTGGGGGGGGGGGGCAGAGAGCTGCCGGTGGGTGCTAAGCACCCACCAATTTTTCTCTCCAGCCCCAGAGCACCCACGGAGTTGGTGCCTATGCCTCCTACCATTGGCAGGGAGGGACACAAAGGAAGTGGGGATGGGAAAGGTGTGGTATCTTTTCCCTTCCTTTACACTGGCCTGTGGAGCTGGTTGGTGCACTCATCCTGCCTCCCAGAGCGCTCTGGAAAGGCTTGTTCCTCCCGAGGCACTGTCCGTAGAGTTCTCTCTGGGACATTGTGGCTTTGCACTACTGTCAGCATCAGCTGATGTTCTGTGAAGTCAGCAATCATTGTCCTCAATACCTGGCTCGGTCTGATCTTGTTATACAAGGGAACCCGGAATGGATTCACAGCTAGATTTTGTTCACAAAAAGGGGTTATTTAGGACAAACTAGGAGCTCTATATTTTGCATGTTGGGAAAACTCTGGAGTATCATTGCTTCATTTATCATCTTTCCTTAACACTTTTTCTGCCTGCTATTCTAGTCCTGACATTTTTTAAGAGGTTGGTCCAGAGCTCAGCTGCAGCCTTGGCTTGCTTAGTACAGCTGAGGAGAGAGGGATGCAAAGGTGCCCGTTACACACCCATGGTCATGCTGTGCTTTAACATATGACAAAAGACTCTTAGGAACTGGGGACTAGAGATGGGCAAAATAACTGTAAAGCTTTTTAGATTAATCTTATTTCCAAAGTTGCACAAATATTGCAAAATGGAAGCAAATATTTGAAGTATTGTGTTTCTTCACCAAAAAATGCATATGAAAATGTTTTGCTACTGGGAACACTGAAAGCATGCGTGCGCACGCACGCGCACACACACACTACATTTTGCATTTATTTTCTTCACATTTGAGTTTCACATTGGTTGGCTGAGATTGGTCACAGGGTATCAATTCTGGTTTCCAGATTGGCTGATCCTATTCCATGTGACCTGGAGGGCTAGGAGAAGCAATTTGGCCTAATTGTCAGTCAGAGTAGCAGCAACAAGGAATTACCTTTAGATTGCTGCTTCCTGTATTTAAGAAAGGAAGGCTGCCTACACCTCCTGTCAGACATCCAATGTATTAGATAGGTAACCTACCATCACCAGACGTGAGAACAGTATGTCCTCCAAAGATTTTGGAAGACACAAGCAGGCCAGTCTTCCCTCTACAAAATATAACATCAGATGGGTTGAAGGGTCATTGTCCTAGTCACACAAACGGCTGTAGAACTTGATGGGTCCTTCAGTAGGTTTGGGGGGTTATTCAATCTCTGAACCGTTTGAAGTTACCCATGACTAAGTTTATATGGAGATTAGTTATGTTCAGGCTGATCTGTAGTTGATTTTACACATAGTTTAGCTATAGCATTGCTAGTCTGTTTGAATTTTACCTTTAGCTATGGTGATACTCGTTTACATTGTGCTTTAATTTTATAGATGTAATTCAACCCTGTTAGTGCTGGGATTTGCATTGTTTTTATATTAGTTCCCCTGTAGTCACAATGTTCAGATGGTGATGCTTTGTGGACAGAATCAGTAAAGCTATGATTATACAGTGGTGAGATATATTAATGGAAACCAGACTGGCAACCAAAAAGGGGCCATGAGTCTGTCTTAACCTGCTACCTGTGGATTTTCTCAGGTCCAGAACTGGGGTTCCCCAAATTAGGTGAAAGCCACTTTTGTCCCCACCTCCAATGCCACATGAGTGCAGCTTGACCAGACTGGAGGATCCAGTCTTAGTAGTTTATTCCTCCATTGTTTTTGGAAGGCCCCAAATCCCTTATCTTTCTGGTATCTCAGTAGGGCCTTGCAGGCTTGGTCCCTAAGCTTAAAAAAAACAGAGGGCATCATGCCCCCACCACCACTGTATTTATGGAAGGGAAAGCTCTGACTTCCAGAGGCTATTACCTAAATGACTTCTAGCAGTCCCAAAAGTTCCTTTTTGCAGCACACGGAGTCTCACTGAATATTTGCTTTTTGAGCATGAATTGTCCATAGCCACCGAGGCCAGTTTCATCAAATGTTTTCATACTGACAAATATCTAAAGTGGTGTCAAATCTTTCCTGCACAACCAGTTGTGCTAAGCCACTGGTAGACTTGAGGGCCTCTAGGTGTAAAGCAGGACCCGCACTGAGTGTGCACATTGGGGTTGGTGATGAGAAAAGCTATCAAGCCCACCAATTAAAAATTTGGATTTATTATTTGGAGTGTAAAGCCCACATCCTCAATGATATTAGGTGTCTACCTCCCATTGATTTGCCTGTGTTAAGCATTTAAATACTTTTGTGGATCTAGGACTATATAATTCTTATGTCTGTAAAGTGCCTAATAAGGCCTTGGCTACACTTACCAGCTAGTTCGACGGCTGGAAATCGAAGTTCTGGGTTCGACTTATCGCGTCTAGTCTGGACGCGATAAGTCGAACCCGGAAGTGCTTGCCGTCGACTGCGGTACTCCAGCTCGGCGAGAGGAGTACCGCGGAGTCGACGGGGGAGCCTGCCTGCCGCGTGTGGACCAAGGTAAGTTCGAACTAAGGTACTTCGACTTCAGCTACGTTATTCACGTAGCTGAAGTTGCGTACCTTAGTTCGAATTAGGGGGGTAGTGTAGACCAAGCCTTAGACAATGGGCCTAAGCACTACTGCAATACAAATAATAATAAATAAAATATTTCACCACTGCAGAGTTATACCAGTGTAAAACTGGTTTAACACTGAAACATCAGGCCATTCATGGTTTTTTTTTGTGTTCAGCCTTGTGAGATACATACAGTAGAACTTCAGAGTTATGAACACCTTGGGAATGGCGGTTGTTTGTAACTCTGAACAAAACATAATGGTTGTTCTTTCAAAAGTTTATAACTACACTCTTTTTTGTTTGTTGTTTGTCTCTGCTGCTGCCTGATTGCATATGTCCAGTTCCAAATGAGGTGTGTGGTTGACTAGTCAGTTCGTAATCTGGTGTTCGTAACTCTGAGGTTCTACTGTAGTTACTTATATGTGAAAAAATTGCTCGGTGCACAATTTTATGTTTATTCTGAATATTGAAAAAGAATCAGAATAGCATTCCCCATGCAAAGCCTTCACCATTACTGACAGGAAGACAGAAGAGCATTAGTTTTCATGATGCTGATAACTTTCATTTAAAAAAAAAAAATACACTGCATTGCTAGTTAACCTTCTGTTCTGCTTCTGAGGCTGATTTATATAATCCCATTCAGTTCTGTTTTACTTAAGTTGTGAATTTAACTGTGCTGCTGGAAGCTGTTGAATTCTCTTCCTTGTTTTAAATTCTCGTTCATTATCATATGCTATATGCAACAACAGCAGGCATAAAATGTAGAGAAGCCATAAAGGACACATTAGACCTCTTCACAGGTTAATTTTATTTATAAAGTTATACTTGCATAGCTCAGAGAAAAACTGTACCTTGTATATGCTTAATCTTTTTAAAGCAAATAGAACCTTTAAGTACACTCTTTGGCTTTGGGTAAATAGAAAAAAGGGATTAATAATGCCACACAGCATAGTAATATTAAAATACATTTTCCAGGCTACACATTTTCCAGATAGCACATGTCTGGACCACAGTCTAAACCAGAGATCCATCTCTGTTTAAAGCCTATGTTATATTTTGTAAACAGCTGAGACGAAGGGAATGATAACCTCGGTGACAAGGATGGAATGCATCAGAACATCATGAAGCTTAGTTGTCACCACCACACAAAGCCACCAGAATGGTTTCATAATCTCCTTTGGTTTCATCCTGTCAATTTAAGAACACTAAAATTATTATTACAGTTCTGACTAAAGATTCCGACTAAGATCAAGACCCCATTGTGATGGACACTGGATATACACCTTGTAAGAGAGACAGTCCCTTCCCCAAACTAAGGCCACACAAGATTAACTCAATGAACTCTGTATAGTCCCACTAAGTTAATGGGACTATTCAGAGTGCATAAAACTAAACACATGAGAGAGTCTTCAGGATCACAGCATACACAGACAAGATACTAGGGTGACCAGACAGCAAGTATGAAAAATTGGGATGAGGGTGGGGAGTAATAGGAGCCTATATAAGAAAAAGATCCAAAAATCAGGACTGTCCCTATAAAATCGGGACATCTGGTCACCCTAAAGATAGACAATGGTGGGAACCAGAAAGGATTCATTTTACAGATGGGGCACTGAAGCACAAAGACATTAGGTGATTTGCCTAAGTTGATACAGTAGGTCTATGGCAATGCTGAGACTATCCTGAGTCCCGATCGAGTGCCTTAATCTTCCTACCATAGGTGAAATGGAAAATCACCCTTTACCAGTGAACATGAATTGTTTATTTAAACTATAATTAATACATATTAAGATTGGACTATTCCTAACTTGTGTTAGCATAGGGTTCTTTTGAAGTAATTTTAGATGTTATGATATTTAATTGCTCACAGAATTCAACAATTTGGAATATGATTTCCACGAGCATCTAATTTATTAAACTCCATGTTTTCTCAAGTGTGACTATGCCTTGCCTGATTCAGATGGCATGTACTATATCAGATTCAATTTTCTAATGCAGTCATGTAATTTTGCATCAAGATAGGATGCAGTGCGATATCATGTGAGACAAAGAATCGTGTGTGTGTATATATATACACACACACACACACACACACACACACACACACACACGAATACTAGTAAATTGCATCATTGTACTGTCTGCAGTATTTTATCTGTAAAATGGCAGATACTGGCAAAGATTAATGTGAGTGTTTTAGTCCATGTACTGTACGTTCCTCTACAATCACTGTGTTTGTTACTGAGAGTATTCAGTAGCTCTCAAAAAGCTATTTGGCAGTGGTACATTTAAATCAGTGAGCTACTAGAAGGAGATTGTTTAAATTTTCCATAAGTGCATTCTGGTTTTGCCTTTAAAAAAAGTAAGCCTAAAGACACAGGGACAGATCTGTAGCTGGCGTAAGCTGGCATTGCTTAGTGATTTACACCAGCTAAGGGTGTCACCTTTTGAGTTCTGCTGAGGATGCCTTACTGCTCTGGAAATGCAGCTTTTTTCAATGCTAAATTCATTTGTCCTATTTATAGGTATATATTTAATTTAAATTTCAGTAGTTGAATTACAGAGACAAGTTGGATGAGGTAATATCTGTTCTTGGACCACATTCTGTTGGTGAGAGGGACAAGCTTTCTAGCCACACAAATCTCTTCTTCAGGTCAGAACTTTGTGGCTAGAAAGCTTGTCCCTCTTACCAACAGAAGTTGGTCCAATAAAAGATGTTACTTCACTCGTCTTGTCTCTAATATCCCGGGACCAGCACAGCTACAACTACATGGCATACAGCAGTAGAATTGGTAATGGAAAAGTGCCAGACTGGCAGCCCTGAAGACCTCTGTCTACCCCCAGAATCCTTACAGCAAGGACAGGGGCAGTGTAAGCATTCCTACCCTGCCCTCCCACTGTGTCTCATGTGGAACCACAGCTAAAAGGAGGAGAGAGTAGTTCAGTCTCTATGTTCACTCAGTCTTTTGGCCACTGGGTCGAAACTGCCAAAAAGTGCTGTATATCGCCATTTGCAATGGCTTTTGTGACACATGCTTATCCACCAGGAAAGGACTCAGGCCTACCACCATTTTCATGTGAGTCACTGAAGAAACATCAGCTACTAATTATTTTTCAGCCCCACCTAAATTAAAATTGGTGACCTATAGGATGGCTATAAAGCCCATTACCAGCCTCCTGAGCCAGCCAATTACAATAACATTTTACATTCAGTAGTTGATATAGCTTCAGCTGAAAGGAAAAACATACCAAGATGGCCTGGCAGAGAGGTGTGCCATACAGCTTCTTATAATAGCCCTTGATCTCATTCATGTCAACCTCAGAACGTGAAACCATGACTCTGTTCAGTGTTTTGTGGCGTGTCCCAGAGCCCTGTTAAAAATAAATCATGATTACCTGGGCATACAAAGCATTATTCTTAAATCACGGTGGTACGTGTTTATTTTGAACCTGAATGATTTTTCACATCAAAAGGAATTGCATGTTAAACAATTGGGGGAAAATGGACTGTTGCAACATAAATCAAAAATAGCTGTGAATTCATCTGACCACCCCCATTTGAATGAACATGGGGCTCAGGCCCCAGAACCTACACTGCCTCTGATGCCCTCAGATCCTCCCCTTTCAGCCCCCTGACAGTGTGGAGACATGCTGATAAGGCTCCTTTGCTTTCTGCTGGCCGTGGACTGCCCCTTAAAGTGAGGGTTCTCTAGAGAAGCAGATTTCCCTCTGGTGTGTGGAGGTGTAAGTGAAATCTGGCTTGTTTTCAATGTCAGGGAAAGCACAGGCTCTCTATTTATATTTAAAAAAAACATGAGGAGGTGTTTTCTCATCTTGATACAATTGGGTTTACATGCATAGCTCCTATGGGAGTTATGTGAGTAAACTCCTAACCACTGGGATGGGGAAACATCCTCATTACAGTGGCCCTTATGGTCTCATGTGAACTCCAAAATTCTACAGTGATGAGGCCTTATAAGTTACTAGATAGATACAGTGTCCACTGGCATACTCTTAAAGTTCATTCTGGGTGTAGAGACATTATCAGTTCTAGTAGTATTCCCCATTTTATATAGTGTTAATATCACTGAAACCAAATTAACTTTTTAACTGTGTCCATTGTAGATAGGTAGATGCAGATGAGTTCCTATAGAGATAAAGCCCCGAGCCCCTTATACCAGACAGGAAAGTGTATGGAAACTCACTGAATTATCTTCCCTTTGGCTCCCTCCTGAGGGGCTTTTCATGGCAGGATGCTCTGGCCCAGTTTGTCATCTTATATTAAAAAGTTCTCCCTTCCCAAACAAAAGTTTTTCAGCATACTCTACCTTCATTGCCAAGTTGAGCTTTTCTGCAAAGAAAGCTGGTTTGCTTGTGGCACATTTCACTGCAATGAAACAACGTGACGGAATTAAATATGACACATAAGTAAAGCGCACACGCAAAGTGGGGGAAGGGTACTGTCGTCAGTGCTGAGTTGGGATTTGCAAGCACGAGGTTAAGAAATACGCTGCAGTTTTCAGGTGGCAAAGTGAAGCAGTTTTCTTCCAGCTAGAAACATTATGCAGTGAGCAATTAACTATACCAACCATATGCCTAATATGATGTATTTTAGAGGGTGCTGATAGTACTTTTCCATTTTTTTGTGTGCCCAAACTAAACCTAGCAAAGGAATAAAGCTAATTGGTGTGTTATGTTTGCACCAAACACTGAGCTGGGTTGGGAGTACAATAATAATATATTTCACACCTATGCAGCACTTTGCATCCATAAGTCTCAATGTCTCCTGGAGCTCTCTGGTGCACAAATTACATGCCCACTTCATCACACCTTAGGGAGAATGCAACTCTTCTGTATCACTGGCCAGATCCACTGGCTGGTGTGTGTGGCACGAACATGGTTCTGCCTCATCCCTCCCTCCTTTGAAGTGGGATGTGGACCCAGGAGATGTTAGAAAGGAGATAGACAAGGCTATCAGCAATTAGCCCAAAGTCACCCAAAGAGTCAATGGCAAAGTTAGAAATAGAATCCAGGTCTCCTGATTCCCAGTCCCATGCTCATTCCACTGAGGTGTGATGTTTTAAGTGAGGATTGTTCAGCCATAGGGTAATCCCCAATGTTGTAGCTCCACCCAGTCTCCCATCATTTGTACTGTGCATGGTGAACAGAAAGTTTAAAGGAAATAACAGACATGCGACAATAAACATCTGCCCTGAGTCTTTACAAAGATATTCTCCTGAGCAGCATCTTAGGTGGATGGTTTGTAATATGTTATCAAAATGTAAAGTAAATCAGTGTGGAAAATAAAAACTTTACAGCCCTGATTTTTATTTACACTGGAGCAACTTTATACCACTCTGGCAGAATAAAGAGCTTTAAAGTGAGTTTAAATTACTTTTATGCTTGCACTTTGGGCCTTTTACACAGCCAGAGCGACTTTAAAGCGACTTTAGTACAAATGAGAATCCGAGTCTATAGGTGGATTTCAACAAAAACATCTGTTTATGAAATGTGCATTTTCACACATTAATTTATATTTTGTATTTATTTGAAACAATTCCTGTTTACTCCATTTTTTTTCCAGTTGGACTTTTCAAAGTGTCAGATACCAAACTGTCATGTACAGTAGCTATGCTAGTTTTTAATGAAACACAACAGGAGACCAGGATTCCTCCCCATTGGGGCAATGAAAGATAGTTTACTTCTGACATTCATATAGTTAATATGGAAAGAAGCACAGTTTAGAAGCAATGAGTTACTTGGCAAGGGGGATTACATACCAATTGCTGTCAGGCAGTTCTCAATGTCGCCTTTCAGTTCCAGATCCAGTGCCTTGTTCATGTCATGTTGGCTGAATTTGGTATATTTCTGAAAGACTAAACATGGATATCAAGCTTAGTGAAAACTGGGAAAATGCTATGTTCTTGCTCTCTTTATTTTGTTAATGTTAGAAAGTTCTCTGATGTCCACCAACTGGAGTAGACAGTTAGCTAACAGTTTGATGATGTCATCAGAGCAGCAAGAGATATACAGTGTAGGAAATAAGCTACAATTTGAAAAGCTTGCAGCAGCTTTGAGTTTCCAACTTCTGACACAGGAATTGATGTACCTGATCACATGATAGAAAGTGTAGTTATGTTCCAGGCCCATTTAGCCCAATAGCCAGTCTCTGACAGTGGTTAGTATCAGATACTTCAGAGGAAGTGACAAGAAACCCCATAATAGTTAATTATGTGATAACCTGCCCATATGGGAATTGCCTTCCTAACGTCAGTCAGTTAGTGCATTGGATTGTTCCCTGAAGCACAAGTAGTCCTCCAAAAAGCAAGTTAAGACAGATACACATCTACTGCATTTACTTTAGAAGATCCTCAAAATGGGATGCAGTTCAACCCATAATGTGAAGTGTCAACTTTATGCACTGGTTATTGTATACCACCATCCAAAATGTGTGTATTGGGAATATATTTCATAGGAATAACTTATTTCAAGCCTTTGCTGAAATAACCTTCTCATGTGCATGTTTCTGTTCATTGGATTATACAGTATCCGTTTACACTGATATAGCATCTGGCTTTGGAAATTGGGGCCCAGTCCAATGTCTTTTAAAGTCAATGGAAAGACTGTTTGATTTTGGTGAGCACTGGTTCACATCTTTAGTTGTTTCAATACTTCTGGCACCTGTTACTCAGATATATGAGAGGTGCATTTTTAAAATACAGTTCCCCTAAGGCAGAAAGCTTCATTCAACCTACCCCTTCGAAGATGTGGGAAGCTTCTCGTAGTAAGGATGGTAATGAATACATTGATATCTGTTCCTTTTCTTTTCTCTCCTGCTTCATATAAGGCCTATTGTAAAGCACAGAAGTTTATATATTATCCTTATAATGAGACGACCTGGAATATTGTACATCTAATGCTCTCACCCTCAGCCAAACATAGGCCTTTGCACCATTATCTTCATCAAGGACTAAGGACATTTCATACGTAATATAGAATGACTCACATGTCATAAACCTGTACAGATGATTGTTATTCTTAGCTTTTCCCACTGTTACTGCATTATGGGCTAAATTCATAATAGTTTCACAGGCCACTAGACACCTGTGCTTGGCATTTCCAAACATTTTTTAACATGACCATTCCTGAGAGAAGTATGCTGCTGTCAGTGTGGAAAGTACAGGACTGACTGGCTTTCTATTGCTGGACCCAAATGTGAAATTAACTCAGATAAGAATTCCACAGAAATAGAATATGGGAAAGCTACACACCAGATCTTCCTTTTCTTTCCATGAGGGCCATTAATGGAAAACCTGAAAAACCAGACTCCTCTTCTTCCTTTTCCCCAGCTCTCCAGACATCCTCCACCCACAATAATCACCTGTGGGATGGGACCCCCTACCATGGTTAAATCCATTCAGCAAAGGAATTGTCAATAGTACTCCATTCAGAGCCCAACAATGATGCACTTTAATTGACCTATTGAGATTATATCGAGTGCTGTAATGTACTCCTTCCATTTTAAAGGATGAATGTGCTGTCCTCTCAGCCGTGTGTGTGTGTGTGTGAGAAACAAACACGTGCTAGGAAACTGAACTCAGATACTGTAGGATTGAGCTTTACAATGAGGCCAACCAGCTGGCCTTTATATCAATTTTGAAGCTCTGAATTAGAGTAGTGATGATGTGATTTTACCTACAGGCATAAAAGGTCAGGATAGGCTGCTATTTCAGTGTTGTTGACAAGGGTGTTTGCCCATAATAAAAATCACACTAATCTAGAAGCTGTACTATGGGAAATGATTGTGGTATTTAAACTTTCATTAAAAAGTTTCTAAAATCTGAAGTAATGACATACTAATAAGCATCAAAGGAATCTTGAAAGGCCTATGATTACAAAGGTAAAGCTACAGCTAAAAAGGGAAGTGCTAACAAGTTTCCTTTGGCTAGGATGGTGCAGGTGGTTCTTCCCTCCCATATACACTTCTTTCCCCTCTCAGAGATTGGTAGATGTATTGTTTTTTATAAATGAAAGGAAGAGGTCATGGGTAACTTATCAACCACACTACAGACCTCTACTTGCTCATGTAATAACAGCTTTCTCAAAGAAAAGAGACTCCGTCGACCCCTAAACTAATAAAGAATCTTGGGTGGGATAGGGAGGACACCAGTACAGCAGATTATATAATGTCCTCAGCTCGAGTGATTGTGCTTGTTACAATCTAGGTTGAGCATGGAAAGAAAACAGACAAGAGAAAACTTCTCAAATAGAGTGCAGAGCCTTTTCTTACCCTGGCATCATTGTCAGCAAGCTCTTCATTCACACGGCCATCTTCATTACGGTCACCCTAAAAATTTTCATTTTCTCATGTTACCATTTTGTTTATATAACCCTGGAATGAATGCCATTTCCCACTATGCCATTTTAGCATGAAGTTTGAGAGCACTAAGGTGAAGTTCCAATGGGTAAGTCAATTGCTCTAAGAATGAAATCAAAGCATATGCAAACCAATCGGGATTCCTTTGTTTAGGACCAGACCTGAGTAGTGCTTTACTTCTTGAATAATCATATGAACTTCATTGAGATTCCTTGTGAAGTAAGGTACTATTCACCATAAAATAAGGGGTGTCAGAATCTAACCATCAGGTAGAAATTCAGACACTGAACTCATTTTAAGATAGACTTAATAAATTTCATTCTGATCAAGGATTTTATCTCAAGATGATATTTTAAATCTCAATCCTTCATTTTGGGGGGGAAATTTCACACAGATTGTGACATTTTCAGATCCCTGAATCGTGGAGTCTGATACCTGTTGACTTTACAGAAAGATTTTATGTATCATACCCACTAAATAAATGTTTTATTTAATCTGCTTTTAAATATCTGCATATAGGGCAATTTGTCCACCTTCGACACACTCTGCTTTTATCCAGCCATATTACTATTAAGAAATATTTCCTGATATATAGTGGAAAGTTTTACGTTCATATTTCTTGGCATTGCTTTTTAACTTGCCATCTTCTGAGATTAAATAATTTCGATGACTTCTATTATTACCTTCAAAATACTTATAAACTCTGATCATGTGAAAAAGTTTAAAAGCAAACAGAAGCCAGTAAAAAAATCAGGATTTTTCTTGTAACTTCTAGTAGGATGAAAACATTATTCTAAATATCAACTTGTTTAAAAAGAAATTTTGCTCCACATAGTAAGATTTCTTTTGGGGGGATTTTTTTTAATAAAGAGTAATAAGCAATAAACAAGTCCCCCATGGTTTCTCTGGCTGATATTCATATGTCATCTAACTCAACCAAGACTATTAACTCTTTCTTAAAAATAAAGTTTATTGAAAGTATTTGAACATGGCATACCTTGGCTAGAGCAAGCAAAGCCTTTTGGAAGTCTCCAGATGTATCTGAGGCAATGTCTTTTGCAAGATCTCTCTTAAGCTCTACAATAAAACAACAAAACAATAAAAAAAACCCCACAATATTTTAAAGAATTCTTCCATCTCATTTATAGAAATATTCCCTCCAGTTCCAATTCTCCAACTTAAATATGTGTTTTTATCAATATTGGAATTAGTCATTTTGATTTGGGTCCCATCGTTATCTTTGTAGGAAGCTATCTTTGAGTAATTTTTATGTGCCCTCTCTAATTTGTTTATTATTAAATTTAGATGAACTTTGAAGTCTGGATTCTGATCCAAACATCTAACCTTGGGAATAGAAGGGGGAGGATGGTTTAGGTCCATCTCTTTTTATAAATTCCTTGAGTCACATTTTCCATAAGGAGTCTGGTTTACATGAGAAGAAGCAGGGGACAGTAAGGCTCTCCTGCTGCTTTGGAGTGAAACTTTTTATGCCAGGAATGGAATTTCTCAGACTCATTGGCCATGGATGCTTCAAAATCACCAACACTAGGGAGAGAAACAGCTTGACCGAACATGCTTTTATTCCTTCCACAATGATATGTTCTATTCATGTAATTTTACAACCTATGAATTACCTTCCCTGTAGACTCTGTTGATTTCTCTGATTTCCCTGTTGTTCCTTGAAGCCAGAATCTCAATTAAGGTATCTTCATCAGTTCCAAGCCCCTGTTGGAAAATGGTTGAGCAAATTTTGTCTGACCTTATTTAACTAGGGAAACACAACATCTAGAAGCACAGAACCACATGTGATAACTATAAAATCAATGTCCTTGATTACAGAAGCATAAGTTTTTGGAAGATTATTTCATCTGGGAGCCCATATACAGTAAGCCAAGACTTCCAGTAAATCAGAAACAATAAGCATTTCACACCACCCTATAAATTATTTTTACTATAGTTCCTCTTTATCATACTTAATGCTACTAATGTCTGAGAGAGGTATTACAAAGACTGAGCAGCTTATAGGTAGGGCTTGCTCTGAGGAAACTGGGTGGAAGGAAATAAAATTCCTTTTTTTTTAAATTAGTAATTTAATAAATGCTATAGGGAAATGACAGAAGTGAAAGAGCACCATTTGTTCAACCCCTGTCAAGGGTTGCATTTGCCACCTGAACTTTAGCTTATGGATTATATTTCCATATGTCTAGTGTTAAATAAGTTTTCTCCATCAGAGTTTTCACTTGGCCTGACTATAACTTTAGTTTTGAAGAATTAGTCCATTCTGCTGCTTTGTGGTAGTGTTATATTTTTTTTAAAATGTAAGGAGTGGGGCATTTGTTCTTCTTCTGATTCACCTGGGGCAATTCAGAAAGCTTTTTTTCTACATGGAATTTTTCTTGTTTCGTCTTCAAAATGAACTGTTCAAGAACCAAATACTGTATTCAAGATGACTGTACACATCAAACTGATGCAAGTAAAATCAGATGTTAACAAACTTGATGAAATAATTATAGTCATGAAGAAAACAAAAGGAAATTATTTAGCAGGTGCAAATCGATAGCTTGGCTTTATTGCACCAGGGTATTAAATAGTCCAGTTTTCAGAGGGTGAAAGTAGAACTATTCATGCTCATACTTTTAACTGATTGGTACTTGCAAGCAGTGGATGCATCTTCACAAACTTTTAAATAAATAATACAGATGCTACTCTTGTCTGACGCTTTGAATTTATTGGTGTTCTTATTTGGCACTGCAACCAATATTCGAATCTGAATATAATTGCAGAATATAAGCAAAGATAGCAGCAGAGTTTTTTAAGTTGGGAGTTGTGCTGAAATTTTATTGCCATACCTTCATAGCGGCCCTGAGCTCCTCAGCATCAAACTGGGCTGGAGTTTTCAACAGAGCCAGGACAACTTCTTCAAGCTGACTTTTGAGGGCTTTTTTCAAAGCTTCTTCCAGAGACTACAAGGAAGGATACACAATTGTAAGCTGGCAAGCTTTAAAGACCCACAGTTCAGAAGCACCCAGAAAATGAATGAGCAGTCCTATTCTACCTCCCTTAGGAAAAATTCACCTTCCATTATAGAAAATCATGTTTTAAACTTCGGGTACTTTGTCTGCTTTTTAGTCACGTTGATGATTCTTTAACTAGCTATTACAAAGTGTTCAGAAGTGCTCTTTCTTCTGCATACCGCACTGAAGACAAAATAAAAGCAAAGCAAACTTTCCAGTTCTTATAAGTAGCTAATATTGTTATTGTGATAGTGACTTGCATAAAAGTGCTTGGCGGGGGGGGAGGGGGGGGCTTTTGTGTTTGCCTGGTTAGGAATAAAGAAGTTGGAAACCACCCTATTAAAATGGAGATTTTCCAACAAGCTTGGTACTGGCAAGTGACGTGAGAGATATTGCAAGTTTAGGATTGGTAGTGGATCTTCACATATCCTAGATACCAACTCTTCCTAACTTAAATGCAGTTCTTGATATTTCAGTGTGTGCAAAAATTATAGCCCTATGCCCACCCCCCCAAAAAGCCTGTAATAATTGCTTTAAGAACCTGTCACCTCTTTATTGATACTCCAAACAGGGTACTCTGTTCAGCAACCCCTAAATCAGTGGGGTTGCTAAGGGAGCATTAGATTCAGTAGTCAATATCTGCTGAATTCTGCTTAGTTTCTGATACTCCACCAGCCACTAGAGTACATAGGTCCCTGGAGAATATGCTTTTAGCATTTTAAAAATCTTTCATATTATCAAAATTGAAAATTAAATTTTAGTTTTAAAAAGGGGTGAGATGAATCCTAAGGGTCTTTGTAACTTTGAAACTGTGTTTTAATGTAGGCCTTAATAAAATAAGAGAATTGCAAAACTGGGGCTTCCTCTCTGAGGAGGGGTAAGGCTGTGTAAACCACAGTGAGGTTTGCTGAACAGGAAGACAGAAAACCTAGACAAAAAAAGGCACTTTATTAGAACTGTTTTCTTAGTGGTTCCCTGCAAGCCACTTCAGGGTGAGTAACTTGATTGCTGGTTTCTTTGTGACTTAAAGGCTCAATAATTTAGATATGTTGATTGTTTAAATAATATTTCAGTAAAGTTATGGGCTAGACTGGAGACTTTGTTGAAGGGAGGTGCAGAGCTACAACCTTCTCAAGGAGATACAATGATCCCCGAACTCCCCTGAGCACCAGGGCCAGTAAGGGTGCAGTCTGTAACATCCACTAGGATGGAGCAGCCTGTGCACCAGACCCACTCAATGGGCTGGTGTAGAAGTGAGGCAGAGCCATGATCCTGCCTCTTCCTTGCTCCTTTTGGAATGATACCCCCTCCTGAGCACACATGGAGAAATTCCTCCTGGTTAGGGTTACCATCCGTCCGGGTTTCCCCGGACATGTCCGGCTTTTTCAGCCTTAAATGGCCGTCTGGGGGGGGATTTCTAATGAAGTAGAAATGTCCAGGATTTCCCCCTTCCCCTCCTGCGGAGTGCGGCGCGGCTGACTGGACGCTTGGCCTGATTGAAAGCCGCTCGCAGCCACTAGGGCCTCTAGCAGCCAGAGTCCCTCCCCCTCCCCCGTGCCCTCCTCCCCCACAGAGCAGCGCGGAAGTGTTTGAGTCCACGTGGAGCCTGCATTTCTCCCTCTGCCAGGTGAGTGGGGGGAGCAGGGCAGGCGGCGGGGTGTGTGTGTGTGTGTAGAGGCTGCAGGGTGAGTGGGGAGCAGGGGGCACAGAGGCTGCAGGGGCGGGGGTGTGTGTAGAGGCTGCAGGGTGAGTGGGGAGCAGGGGGCACAGAGGCTGCAGGGGCGGGGGTGTGTAGAGGCTGCAGGGCGAGTGGGGAGCAGGGGGCACAGAGGCTGCAGGGGCGGGGGGGTGCAGAGGCTGCAGGGGCAGGGCAGGCAGGGGGCGCAGAGGCTGCAGGGCGAGTGGGGAGCAGGGGGCACAGAGGCTGCAGGGGCGGGGGGGTGCAGAGGCTGCAGGGTGAGGAGGAGCCGGGCAGGCAAGGGCATAGGGGCTGCGGGGCGAGTGGGGAGCAGGGCAGGCAGGGGCATAGAGGCTGCAGGGGCTGCGGGGCGAGTGGGGAGCAGGGAAGCACTTGGCAACCCCCAACCAAGATCAGAGCGGGAGGGAGGAGGGGGAATGCGGGGTGCTCAGAGGAGGGGGCAGAGTTGGGCAGGGACTTTGGGGAAGGGTTGGAATGGGGGCAGAGAAGGGGTGGGGTTGGGGCGGGGGCAGGGAAAGAGCAGGGTTGGGGCAGGGCCGGGGGCGGGACCGGGGCCCCGTGTAGTGTCCTCTTTTTTAAATGTTTGAATATGGTAACCCTACTCCTGGTTCTCCAAGCACAGATATTGTGATTGTGATTGGAATTGGCCCTTATGTAGGGTTGCCAATTTTGATTGGACGTATTCCTGGAGGTTTCATCATGACATAATATTTAGTTAAATATTAATCTTTAATTCCTGGCAACTCCAGGACAATCCTTGAGAATTGGCAACCGTATCCTTATGCAAGATGCACAAGATTTCTTGCATCCTTCCCCCTGTACACTTGCACAAGGGCTAGCCGCAGCCTGCCCTTTATGTTTGCTTTTCTATATACCATTAGATTGGCAATGCATATAGATGCATATATAGCATATATCATGCTGAGAATTGCTATGTTGGAGCATAATCCTACAAAGTACTAAATGCCTCCAAACTATTAGTGAGAGCTCTCAACTCCCAATGACTCTCAGTGAGTCCTTTGGGGCCTTAAGGTCCTTGGTGATTTGCAGGATTTGAGCCTTGAACTTTACCTCAGAACGATGATGGCCATTAAGTTAAAAGATTAATAGCCTTTGCACATCTGAGTGTGCAATGTAATTGCAGTACAACATCATCATTCCCGGCCACAGCCTTCAGCAACTACATAGAGAAGATTCCCTATAATATTATGTTTTGGGAAGCTAAAACTGCATGGACTGTTAGGACTAGCTGCAAAAATTGAAAAACTCAAGCTGCATATTAACAGCAGCCTTGTTGTTACTGTACCTTTCCTTTAGACTGCTGGTATGCAGCTTTGATCTGCTGGCGTTGTCCATTGGTTCTTTTAGTCAAGATATCAATGATGGTCGCTTCATCCACACCTGAAAGTGATGGAAAACAAATCTTTGTCAATCATTTTCATAATCCTTCCATTTTGCTTGCCAGTATCTCTAAGTTATGTGTACAAATCATGATTTGTACATTATATTCTCTGAAATCTGTCCTGTTTACACTGCTAGACACATTTACATTTATCCAAGGAGAAAATTTAGTAATTAAATTTACTAAATTGTGATTATAGTCAAGAAAGCAGATAAATAGATTCCTTAAAGGTTGTTGAAAACCATGCTTGCTATGGTGTCATATACAAAGTCACTGAAATGTTCTGAGTGAAAGTACCCACACTAGGCCATAGCTAAACAGAATAAATATTATTAGCTATCATGCTCATGTTTAATTTCAGTAAGTCTAATTGAAAAAGATGTCATATTCTGACCAATGTGAAATTCATTAAAGACAGAAGAGTAATTGAAAGAGCACATAGCACAGTATAGCAAATTCACATATTCTTAATCTTGGGGACATTTATGGGAATCAAATCAAAATCATTAACTTGGCATGTAATAACATTCTCCTTCAGTTCTCTAAAGATTACATTTATAATATTGCTACCCTTTATGCAATAAATGCATGAATTGTTAATGCAGCGTTACAGTCTGAAATTGAAACACAAAGTTAAGAAATCAAAACGTTCAGGTTTTTCCCATATGACACATTCAGAATGCAGTAGTTTTGATAACTCGCTAGTCTTTTAGATATGTATGAGTTTTCTCTGCTGAATGCTGTTACCTCTGGTTCTGTCATTTTATTTAAGGTTATTCATTCTCAACTTCCCTGGGGAAAAATCCTAATTCTGTACTTGTATGTCATATTTTTCCTCTTCTTACCCTTAGCAGTTATAGCTTTGTCCAATGCGGCAGCATCAGATGATGGATTGAAGTTAGGATAGGTATGGACTGCGGATCCACCTTTTGAAGTTTTCTAAAAGAAACAGAATTTGGTCATTTCACAGAGACTCATTTTATGGCAGAAGCAGCTCATGTGAGTTTCCTAATTGGGAGAACTGTACTACTCTGTACCATTATCAAGGAAGGGAATGTTATCCCTTTGTAACCCTATTATTAAAGAAAGGAAAGTGTAGAACACAAGGCTATTTAGTTATATAATTACCAGCCCTATCACTGACTTGCTATGACCTTGGGCAAGTGACGTAGGATCTGTTTTTGGTCCAACAACACCAGTGCACCAGGAGCAACCCCACCGAAGTCAGTGTGAGATTAATAGTTACCTAGCTCACAGAGGTGGGGGGAAGCTTTATTAATTCATGTGTAAAATGCTTTGAAATCCTAGGATGAAATAAAATATATAAGTGCAAACTATTGGTATTCAAATCTGTTTGGGTGTGAGGTCTGATAGCGCATTATACTACTACATCAGTTGGGTCAAATGCTAATATCTGAACTTTCATAGAATTAATCATCTGTTCTCTGTGTCTTCAGTCTTATCTCCTTCCTTTTCTCTCTGATTAAGGAAGAAGATACAAGAAGCAAGGTGTACATTGTGATGCATAGGGCAAAATGAACTACCTAATATACTTGAAGTGCTGATATCTCACTAAGCAACTGTGTGGATGGCCTACTTCCATAATTATATCATTATGTGTGTTTATTAACATACACATGTAATTTGGCAAAGCTAGACTAGGGAGCATCGCATGTACTTAATACTATTAAATGTGCACTAGAATCATTGTTGGTAGATGTGGCACATTAAGAGGAGGCACTGCCTACTTCAGTGCCCCAAGGTCTGAGACATGCGCCATGATTTAATTTTTACTTTGGCTGCCATTGCGAATCTTTTGAGCCAAAGCAACTGCTCATGAAAAGACTTCCAGGCTGTAATGGTGCAACTGGGGCTGCCATGCTGGCGAAAAGGGAGTCTGACCAGAAGGCTGCTGTGCTCAGGCAGTCCCTGGATGGAAAGGCTGCAGGACTGGGGTTCCACAAAATGGTTTAAACCCACCTTAGCCCACCATCTGCCCCGAACACAACTCAGCCGGCACAGAGGAGCCAGACCAGAACTCCCAACTTCACACTATTACAATCTTTCCTAGGTTCCTTTCCTCTCCTATTTCATTAAGGAATGTTACTTTCCACGTATACTGTGACTTCTCATTGGTGTATCACTTTATTTTTTACTGACACCGACATCCATTAGGTTATCAGAATCCTCCTTGTTGTATCAACGTTTCTTATCTCTGTATCATCAGAATTTTTTAAAATGATGCAGCATATTTCTGTTTTGCAAATCTTTCCGGTATCATTGATGAGACTAGGTCCCAGTATTTATTGTTTGAGATCCCATTTGTTATAATATTCAGTGACCCTTCCGATCCTAATCATTTTTTATCCAAATCATACCATATCTGCATGAGAACAAAGAACTTATTTTGATTGAATCAGTTCCTCCTTCACATTACTAGTCTCAGACTTAGTTTCTTATGTTTGTTTGTTTTTAAATTTTCATGGCACTAGGAATCCCTGTGTCCTCTTTAAATGTCATTTAATCCTGATAGTCTTAGGTGTCCATATTCCTTTGTGTGGCAGATGGACTCATTTTAGCTTTGCTTCTTATAGTATCAATGGCTGGCTACAGAGAATGACATTTCATTACAGTAACTGAAATGGTTGCCCCAAATGTGTGTTGGTTACAAACTGGTAACTAAATGTTACTGTGTGTAAATAAGAATAATATCTGTTATCTGATACTGGACTTGCCATCATAGACATATGCTAGTAGTGCCTAGTGTAAAATCCTGGCCCCAATTAAGTTAATGAGAATTTTGCCATTGTCTTAAATAAGGAATGATTTCATCCCTTACGTATATAACAAAATACAGATTGCTAAAATGTTGGAATCAATCTGTGCTGATGTTTTTAACTGTGTTTCTAAAGTCATTTGTATGTGAAAGTTATACTCTTGGGAGGTTGCAGTACTTACAATGCACTCCTGCTCCTCACTGTCCATAAACCAGGCCTGCTTCAGAAATTCTTGCACCATCGCCATGTTGACCCAAGTTTCTGGAGAGAGAAAATGAAATATTAGAAAACAAAATTTGTTTTTCATCACCTTTATCCTCATGGCATCCCAAAGGATTTTACAAGCAAGAGACCCAAACCTGGAGTTGCTAAACTCCTGTTGACTACAGTGGAAGGCTGAGTAATGTCTGCAAATTCAGGCACAATGAGTTGCAAGTGAATGTGTAAGATATATGTGGTAGCCCTTACGGCATTAAGCAATTGCTCACACACAGCCTTAGCCTTTAGAAACAGAGGAGATCAGACCAGTGTTCCAACTAGTTTGGTATCCTGTTTACAATAGTGGTCAATATCAGCAGTTCCAAAGGAAAAAGCAAGAAACCCACAGAAAAATTTCTTCCTTGACCCCCCCATTAGTTAAAAGTTGGCTTCAAGGGTTTGTAGCCTTTCAAAAGTTATTTTTATAATGCTGGGTTCTTCATAGCCATATAAACGTATAATTCTTTTATGAATTCTGCTAAGCTCTTATATACTGTGTAAAAAGTATTCTTTTAGACGCTTTAAATTTGCTATCTTTCAATTACACTGAATGTCTCATTGCTCTTGTATTATAAGAAGGTGAATTCAGTGCCTAGTCTACCACCTTGTCCATACCATTCCTTACTCTGAATACTTCAATCATGACCCCTCTTATTCATCCTCTCCAGTTTTTAGAGACAAGGGAGTATTTTCTACAACAGAAGAAGAAAATTGAAAATAGTAAATCTCATCTATTCTTTTCCCCCAATCGAAAATGTATTGGGCCAGAATGAATGTGTGGTATTTTATAGCACATTCATGATTCACTTTTGTTTGGCTTTTGAGTACATTAGAACTGTTTTTTTTATTATATACTGTGTGTGATCTGAATTGTTGTTTATCAGATTTTAACTCCGTGGCACCATGAGTGCCTCAATGAGGGAGCACTTTCCACTGTGTGTGTGTGTGTAATATGTCTTTCTAATGGATAGGATTTCAGATAAGCATGCTAGAGAGTATTAAATCACTGGGAACAGATACAATTTGTGTTCTCAGCCTCCCACCCACAAAAAAATATAGAATTAAAGGCTGCAGCTCCATCCTTATCCTACCTTATTGTGCCTATAAGGGATTCATTAATAGGGCCTGGTTGAATCCTGCTTTAAGTAAATGGAGACAAATGACCATTTCAGGATCAGCTTACATTCAAAGAGTAATTAATGTGTGGTACTCACTATAAAACATAGCACTTGAAACATAGATATATTATAAAAGAGGGGATAGATGGGTATGTAAGCCACACCTAGTTTCATTTTAGCTCAGATTTTTGATATTAAATAAAGGGTTTGATCAGATCCTACTGTAGCACAGTAAGAAACAGTATCTAAATAAAGTATCCTATAGACTTATGTTAGGAAAACAAATCAGACTAGAGGATGTCTGAAAATAAAACTTTTGACAGAATGTATAATGTTGTTGAAGCTGAAGATTTGATTTGATTTTTGCTAAAATCCCCATCACCTGGATCACGTTTGTGTCATTGCATCTCCTGGGTATAACGCAGAGGCTCTAAGATGGATGTATAATACTGAAAGGATTGAAAAGCAATGTGGGATTTGGCGATGTATGGAATTCTAAGAGAGCTGGTCAAAAATTGGAATTTCCATCTTGTAAGAATTCTAAAATTTTGAATTTTCAATTAAAAAAATAAAAAATGTTTATGGAACGGACAAATTTCAGAAAAAATTCTATTTGGAAATGTCAACACATTTTATTCTAGCCTTATTCGATATGGAAATGTGTTTGCCTGAGCTGCCATGGTACGTAATAGGAGTAGTAGTTTGGGTGCCTCAGACATCTGTTCTCCTCTATGTGCTGGGCTCACACTACATCTCTGGCCATACTACATCTCTCATCAGGCACTAATGTCATGTTACTTTCCTTCTTCACAGTGTCAGTTCAACCAGAATGGAGACCATAGAGCATCATAGGAGATGCTGTTCAGCCCAAGGAGCCAGCCCATAAATGAGAATGGGGGCACAATACACCTGAACTACAACTCTCATGAGACACCACAGCAGCTCAGACAGACACAGATTAATGTCAAACTGACCTAAAACTAAATGTTTCAATTTGATTCAAGAAACTGAAATGTTTTGATTTGGGGCAGCTTGACCTAAAACAAAATGCACCTCTACCTCGATATAACGCTGTCCTCGGGAGCCAAAAAAATCTTACCGCGTTATAGGTGAAACTGTGTTATATCGAACTTGCTTTGATCCACCGGAGTGCGCAGCCCCGCACCTCCCAGAGCACTGCTTTACCGTGTTATATCTGAATTCGTGTTATATCGGGTCGTGTTATATCGGGGTAGAAGTGTACTTAATTTCATTTTTCCTGTTGGAAAATTGCAGTTTTCTATGCAAAATACTGATTTTGCAGCAGTTCCATTTTCCATTAAAAAACATTTCTATGGAATAGAACGTAATGGCCATACTGGGTCAGACCAAAGGTTCATCTAGCACAAGATCCTGTCTTCCAACAGTGGCCAAAGTCAGGTGCCCCAGAGGGAATGAACAGAACATGTAATCATCAAGTGATACATCCCCTGTCAATATTCCTAACTTCTGGCAAACAGAGATTAGGGACACCATCCTTGTCCATCCTGGATGATAGCCATTGATGGACCTATCCTCCATGAATTTATCTTTTTCTTTTTTGAACTCTGTTATGGTCTTGGCCTTCACATCCTGAGCAGAGCAGAATATTCCCAAGCAGAGCTAATTTTAAGCATTCATAATAACTAGTAGGTGAAGGATAGTATATTAGCTTTGCATTTGGAATATCTTCTCTTTTGACAGTATCTCATAGCTTTAGCATCCTGTGTCAAACCTACGGCCACATTCTTGCTACGGATGCCTGCATGACTCACTTTTATTCCAGTAGGAATCTTGGGCCATGGAACAAGCATAAAGCCACCCTACAGTTAGTGAAAGTAGGACACACACTTTTGTCCTATTCATGTCCTATGGTTCAATGAAAAAAAACACAGGCCCATTTCAATGCCTGAATACCTGATTGGATAAATAATCTAAAAGGAAACTTAATTTTTAATCATAAAAATCTTGTGTGGTTGAAAAAGACAATGGTCCCCAGCCTCAGTTCTAGCTGAACAGCTTTCACATTTATGCACCCCTCACCCTAGTTGAGGGCCAGTAGAGCAACCCTAATGTTGGTATTAATTAAAGACCATACCAATAATAAATAGAGCCGTTGCAGTGGTTCTTATGCCATCCCCCATTCTGGTTGCTCAAATATGGGGAGTGGTCAGGGAAGAGGTGTGGCTGGTGGTTCCCAGATGCTTTCTCAGTCCCTTAGGTGACTGCCCTGTGCACAGCAAGCCCATGATCAAGAAAGTACAATGGTAACTTAAAACCGCTTTTGCAATACCACTCCTGAGTTGCACTCTGTGCTCCCGAATATGAGCCGTAATCTCTACTGTACCCTAAATGAAATGGGAATGTATCAATCATTTATTTACAGTTAGAAGTTCTTGGGCTGGATTCTCTCTCCCAGTCTCTGACACTCTGTTTCCTGAGAGGCACAAAGGGACTGGAATCTGGCCACAGCTGCCCCACTGAGAATCTCAGAGAGCAGGGGAACTCCTAGTTGGCATACAGTTGGTGGAGATGGCTTCTACACCAACCACTGCCCCCCCCCCCCACTACACATACACACATACCCTAGTCTAGAGGTTGTGATGCAGGTAAGGAGGGGCCATTTAGAGCACAGCTCTGGTCTTCAAATTTTCAGCCAGTGTAAGTCCATTCAGGACCCATAGGCAGTTGCTATAAACTCCTAGGCTGCTTTAATTTCCATCAAGGCTGAGTAGACATGGCATAAGATTCAGGTAGCCATAACTAACTGATTCCCTTTATGGTCCCTCCCTCCTTTGTCAGCCTGATCTTGGTGCAGGAGGAAGTCTAGTCCCTCATTTCCCTTTTTCATACAGACATTTTGGCAAACAAATCCATCCATTTTCTTCTAGTAAACTACTAGCAGTTTTTTTTTTTTTTTTTTAAATTCTACAAGGTAAACAGCACTCTGGCAGGGTTAAATACCTTACTCTGATTGCTCTTTGGTTTGTTCTATTGGTTCAGAGGGTTAAGAAATAAGTGAGTCTACATGATGAAATTCCTTATCGGCCCAGTTTAAACAAAGTATATTGATTGGAGCAACATGTTAGCTTACTATAAGTGATAATAAAAGATTGCAAGAGTGCAGGAAGACACTTCCAGGGTCTCTGAGCACACTCTTGAGAATGAGAAGCCTAATTTAGCAGGAGAAGTGAGTAAGAGAGGATTTGAATTTGCTATCAAGAGAAATGGAGAAGCTGGCTGGACTCTTGCCAGGATCACTAAGGAGAGGTGCCTTCTCCTAAACTTCCCTGCACTCCCAAGCTCAGGCTGGAACTCCCATCTAGAAATGACCAAGATGGAAAGGGAGAAAAAGTGGCCAAGCTGCAGGTACCATAGGGGGAGAGACATTTCTTCCTGCTTCTAATAAGTACTTGGAAAGTTATTTGACTGATTATCAGAAGTCTGGCAAGAATTTGTCCCACTATCCAAAAGCTGAATCTCTGTAGTAATATTAAACAGCAGCTAAATACTTTTTAATTTTTGTCTCTGGAAACAACAAGAGATTGAATTTGATCTTACATTGTTTTTTTACACTCCATTGACTTCAGTGGAATTACTTGTGATTTACACTGCTGTGAAACTGGAATCAAGCCAAACATTTGCATACCACATTTCATATGGGGGTTTGCCTCTCCAGGAACTATATTAGATGGACCAGCATGACGGATTTTATAGACTCATTAAGTTGGTCTTGAATAGGGTGACCAGATGTCCCGATTTTATAGGGACAGCCCCGATATTTGGGGCTTTTTCTTATATAGGCTCCTATTACTCCCCCACCCCCTGTCCTGATTTTTCACACTTGCTGTCTGGTCACCCTAGTCTTGAAAGAGAGTCTATTAACATTGTTAAACCCTATTAGCAAAAAGTTTTGATAGTGTAGACATCAGAAGTGTTTGTGTACCTATTGTCCATGCCTCCTGTACATTCCTGCCAACACCCAGGAAATAGTGCTTCACTCTTATATGTACCAAAAGCTTGAAAAACCTGTCCTCAGGACACACAAGAACTACAGAGAGGCGAGAAACAGCCTCACCCTTGGAGAAAAAATTAATGGAAAGTCTGAGCAGACCAAGAACCAGATTCTGCAGCACTTACTCATACTGAGTTGCTCTTATATCAGTGTTTAATTATAAAAGCAGATTGTTTTCGTAGCTACCTCATTAAGACTATCACTGAGGTTTATTTTTCACTTACAGCTGAAGTTTGTGAAACAATGAATACTGTTTTTAAGCAGCTAACTATTGTCAAAGTAAAAGCAGTTTTAAAAAATCATTTCCATATAAGGTATTAGTTTCCTGTTATTCATAGTTTTGCTGTAAAAATAACTTTCCATGGTAACCCATTAAAAAAACAGAAACCAGCTAACTCCAAACAAATGTGCTCTCCAATCCTTAATATTTATTCAAGATTTCTTGTGCACCTCAAGTAAAGAAAAATAGTGACAGTTCCAACCCCTGAATGTAAATGCAATACTTTAAGAACTGACCACACCCATTCATGCCTGTGCCAACCAAAACAATCTGCAGAAAACTGCACAAAATCATTTGGTAAATGTAGTACATATTTATTAAAGTTTGCTAAATCAACACAGACCCACAAAGAACTAAAAAATGCATACCTTTTGCTTCACACAGCTAAAAAAGTGTTACTTCTCTGGAAGCTGCAGTCTAGAAGAGGAAAGCCTAAGGCTTGTGATTTTTATAAAGACGTTGGGTAACCACACCTAGCAACCAGAGAATATTTCTAGGACTCCAATGATTGGCTGATGGTTGTTTGAACGCTAAATATGGGCTCTATCCAAAACACACACACACACACACAAATGCCTTGCAAAACCATTCACTGGAGTTAACTAAAAGCAGATTTCAGAGTGAAAGAAAGAATGACAGAAATGTTTTGGTACTGTAATTTTTTTTACACTTCTGGGGTCAGATCCTCTGCTGGTGTAAACTGGGATCGGTTCATTGAAGTCAATAGATTTTAAACCAGTGTGAGATAAAAAATAAAGCTCAATGCTGAATAAAATCTTAATCCTTTCACATTTTGACACATCTGATTGTACAACTAAAAATCAAAACAGAAAGCAGTAGCACTTTAGTCTGAGGAGTCCGACTAGCAGGGAGTTTGAGAAAGGGATAAGAACAGCAGATGTCTTCAATGCGATCTGGTGGCCATCGACCTTGCCTTCACTGGGGTTGATCTCAGCAGAAATGGGCCAGTATCCATAGCTGATTTTTTCAATCTCACATCTTATTAGGTGCAAAAGTTATAATATTGCCCGTGGTCATTTTAGAGAACCAAGATGTAATAACAGGCAGGTTTAATGGATGTCCCATAAGTGGTATTTTTAAACATACAAATGGGCCTGAGCTGCAACATTCAGATTTAGCTCTGACTTCAAAGTGTGAGGGATTTGGTTCTGCACACAGAGGGACCAGCTACAATGGACAGGCAATTGGTGTGCTGTGCCTACTGCCTATCATGCTGACCTGTAGTGTCTCATCATGTTCTTATGATCCCCTGTCTGTCTGTATCCACCTGTTTCTTGTTTTATTTTTATTTATAAGCTCTTTGGAGGCAGGAACCAGCTTTTTTTTCTGTGTTTGCACAGGACCTAACTCAAGTCTTAGTTCATGACTGGGGCTCCTATACCCTACTGCAATACAAATAATTGATAATAATGCAATTGAAATCCATATACAAGTCTGGATTTTGACCTCAAATCCCTCTCAGATTTGCCAGAGTTTGAATGTTTTCATGTCTGGGTGTGTTCTGTTTTGGGGTCCATCTTTAGTAAGAAAGTGCATGGAAGATGGAAGGGTAAGGATTTTGTTCCCAGAGAACCCACAGTGATTCAATGTTTTTATAAGGCACTAGCAAAATATTACCTAATAGCAAGTCAATCAAGAGAGAAAAAGACATAAGCCAATGCAAAAATTTATGCAATGCAAAAATAAATACAGTGGGACTCGGTTTGAAATGTTCCTTAAAGAAATGTATGGAAAAGTATGAAATGCAACCAAATCTACAATTTGCATATTGGTAGATCTTGTTCATATCTGAAATGAGGCAAACAAGTTCGATAGCTGAGACGTGAACTAAATGAGATGTACTGTCATTAAATTTAAAACAGAAGCTAGAAAAGCTAATATGGAAAGTTCAGATTACCCCCATTATTTATTTCTTTTTTTAAGAATAAAAGAATAAGTTTCTGCCTTCCATCTGGATTGGAGGCTTTAAACCAGAAAGGTGAACAGTTAGTAAAATTAGGTTGTATTCTCATAAACTAGGCCACATCCATAATGCCTCATGCATATGAGATATAAAAATATAGACTGTTGGTTAGAGTGAAGTGCAGTTTTCTTCTGAATGAATTCATTGAAGCATGATTTGCTTTGGCGCTAGAGGTGGCAAGAAAGATCTGGATAGGCTTGGTGAAGGCATTACCCTTCAGAAAGGAGCAAAGATTTTCTGAATAAATCAACAGGGATATATTTGCTAAAACAAGAGTTTATGTGAGGTAGGGTGAAGGAATCAAAGATTCATAGTCATTGAAAATGTCATCTAGACCATTCTCCTGCCAGTGAATGACTGTCCTGAATGGGAAGTGATCACGTTCTATCCTTTGTATTTTTAAATGTCTCAAGATTCAAAGCAGCAACCCTATTTTGTAGCAAACATCTTTTCTAACCCAATATTCACTGACTGGTTTAGTCAGTTTTTCCACTTTTTCCCCCTCTATTTCATCATGCTGCTGAAAAGCCAGGAGAGCAAGATTTCAGAGCTACTGAAAGAGACATGCTCAGTCTAAAAACAAAGAAAGAAAATGTGTGGTCAATGTGCAGTTCCAGGTATAAGAACGTAATGGAATCCCAACATTCTGGTTTCAGCAACAACAGTAGGTGCTGAGCTCTCCATGAGTCTCTCTGAAGTTAACACTGCAACATTTGAGCCCCTCTCTACTTAGTGTATTATATTGGTGGAGGCAAAAACATTTCCGTTTGGAAATTCAGAGGCTTGCAACATCCTGAGCTATATGTGTCATTATAACTAAGGACAAAACTGTAAATGGCCTTTTTGTGGCTGTGCACTTGGAAGGGGGGGGGGAGTAAAAAGCCACTCCTCAATTTACGGGGCTTGTGTAAGGGCCAGCCAGAATCGCAGTCCCAGTGCTCAGGGAAGTGCAGAGGCTGCTATCAAGTTCCATTGAGGAGCAACTCACCCAAAAGAAGGCAATAAATGAAGATGTCACAGATTACACTCCCGCACCCCAATGTACCAAGAATGCTCCTGCGGCAGCAATGCAAGTTCATTCATGCAACAATTTAGTCCTTAGGATTTATGTTACAGAGGGACCCAGCAGTCTCAATCATGACTGGAGTCCCCTTAGGCTAGCTGCAGTACAGTCCCTCCCCAAGAAATCTCAAACATTGTACCAGTGGCTACTCTTTGGTATCGGAATACAAAAAAGGCCCACCCTTAGGAGTAAATTCTGCTAGTCCTTCATGACAGGACCTATGGGTGGAGGTTTCAGTGAGTTTCTTCCCAGTATACATACCGACTTCCAGCAGCAGCAGGCACTACAGGGAACACAACATTTCTGAAGCAGAAATAAAGTCTGCTGCTGAATGCCCTAGAGCTTTTGTGAATCATTCTGCTTCCATCTGCACTATGTAGGCAGAAGGGCTTGGGGAAATTCCACTCATGCCATACAGCTCTGTTTCCCTTCCAGGAGTCCCATTCCTTGGGGTGGGGAGAGCAGAACTGAATCCTCAGTATCATAATCACTTAGCACCAACTTAGACACAAATGAGTGTAATTTTGAATGCTGTGTATTTGGTTGTATGCCAATATTATCTGTGAGAATAGTGTGTGTATTAGATGAGGGTAGAAATTACAAGAGAGGGAGAACATTTGTGTTTCTCCCTCTATAACTTGTACCATGACAATAATGCCTCATTCTGTATATTGCAATTTATAAACAATCCTAGAAAAGGAGTCTTTGCACATGTTATAACATCTTCATTCTAGAAAAGAGTGATGATACAGTTAACCAACCAACAAGTAATCTGTAAGACAAATTATTGCATTTCTTTGTGGCCGTGCTAACTGTACAGTACAGCTCTGTAGTGGTGACTCACGACTCCAATTTCAGGAAGACGATGAGTCAGACAGCTCCACCCACAAAAAAGAAGTAATTGCAAACAGCTACTGAGAGAAAAGCCCAGCAAAATGCCACTGTTTTGATTTCAGTACTTTCTGCAAATAGGAACACAAGGCGATGGGACATTATAGTAAAAAAGAGGAATAAATGCTGGATGGAAAAGTGAAAAACTCATTAAATTATTGACAGAGCAAAAGAAAAATAGTGGCCTTGGTAAAATGCCTGTATATGCCTCATCAAATATTCCCCATCTATTAGTTCCTATTCTTACAGTCCTGTAGTAAATATTTCTCCATTGTTTCCATTAATCATAAAATGTCAGCAATAAACAGAGAGTCTCTGGGCCTATTCAGTTTTATTCCTGGCTTATTTCAATAATACAGAATAAAGTGGTCTGAGAACACAGATGATACACATAGATTTTCAGCTTTTGAAAATGACTCTAATTGCCATGATAATTAATATACAATGAAAGCATTCCTAGTAGAGAGGCTGGAAAACAGAAGTTTTAGCCATAAACTGAAACCTTAAAATAAGAACATTAGTCCCATGTTACAGGATTCAACTGATTTTCCACACAGTAAGTAATTAAATCAGCAATAGATAGCCCCTTTAATTTGGTAGCTTCGTAGCTAGAAATAATAAATTTGTCTGATACTAGGTGTAACTGTAGACAAGAAAACAGAGGACTAGATAGCATATCAGGTCTCTATCACATCTAGTGCTAGTTTGTGCCTTTAGACCAGGGGTGGGCAAACTACGGCCCGCAGACTGGATCTGATGCTGTTGGCCTATATCAGCATCAAATTATAGGATCCCGGTGCTAGCTAAATCTCTGCTGACCAGCATGTTGAGGAGGACAGGGGCTTGGTTCCATTCATTTTCCACCCAGCCTTGCCCACTCTCTACCCATTTCCTGCCTACCTAGTCCAAGGTAGGGGTGGGCAGAAAGTAAGCAGGTTCACAGCACCCTCTTAGTATTTTATACCCAGACCCAAGGTCTAGGTAGCCCTCGCAGGGACTTGAGGGAGATTCTCACTCTGCATAGGCATATAGTCCAAGTTAGAATTTAGTCCTTAACTTTTATTATGGGGGGGGTGGGGGTCATCCTAACTATAGATTACTCTCTGCAGGCTATTCTTTCACTCTAACCAAACTTCTAGTGGAACTATACTCCTGCCTGGCATGCATAATACTTTCTGTGGGACTAGAGTGTACGGGGGAAAGAGTGAGAGTTCCAGAGAAATGAGGAGGAAAAATGCTTTGTCTTTCTATCTTTGTTATTCTGAAGTGAAAAAGTGGTGTTATCCCATGTTTGTGAGAGGAATAACTGCTCCTTACTCATCTGTCTATATGCCAGCACTACTGTATTATTTAAAAGGGCAAGGAACCACTGCACTACAACATTAATTAACACTAATCCTCATGGTGACATGTTTCAGAGTGGTAGCCGTGTTAGTCTGTATCAGCAAAAACAATGAGGAGTCCTTGTGGCACCTTAGAGACTAACACATTTATTTGGGCATAAGCTTTTGTGGGCTAAAACCCACTTTTTTTCATGTTCTCTGTGTATATATATATCTTCCTACTGTATTTTCCACTGCATGCATCCGATTAAGTGGGTTTTAGACCATGAAAGCTTATGCCCAAATAAATTTGTTAGTCTCTAAGGTGCCACAAGGACACCTCATTTTTTTTACTAATCCTCATGATTCACTTAATTGCATTCAATATATACTGGACCTTAGATTTCTAAGAATATGAAGGTGTTCTCTAAGTCTCATGGTAAAGCACAATTTGGCCATCAAGGATCACACAAAATGCTAGTGAAATTTCATGTATTAAAAGGAATAAATAATTATTAATAATAATTAACTAAAATCACCCATTTCCATAACAATATGGGCTATGACATGATTGACAATTATCATCTTAGAAACTAGAGGTGAAATCCTGGCCCAGTTTAAGTTAGTGGGATTGTGATGGGGTGTGTACACCACACATGCCCCGAAAGAGTTAATATGGGTCTGATAGGCCAGTTAACATACCTGGCAGCAATGTAATGAAGCCCAGCTGGGGAGGGGCTGATTTTAAAGCCAGGAAATTTCTAGCACAAAGCGTTCTTTTTGATTTGGGAATTGCAACAAATAATATAGCTAATAAGTGCAGCTAGGAAATTCATAAAGAAGACAGAATGGGAAGTGATCACGTCCTTATGCTTATTGAGTACCAAGGCCAAGGAAATGTCAAAAACACAAAAAGAATTCCTGGCTGGAATTTTCAAAAAATTGATTGGTGCCTTTTCAACTTTAAATGTGAGAATGTTTATGTAGTAACTGCACAAGTGACCACCTAGGAGAATTCTATAATGACATCATAAAAGGAATTACAGCAGCAGTGGATCTGACCATCTACAAAATATCACACTGCCCCCAATTTAGAAATCCGAGTCCCAGGTGGAATGAGGATTGCAAATAAGCAATGAAGGTGTTGTCAGTTGTTGTTGGCTGCGTGTGTGTTCTCTCTGTGTGCTGTGCCAGCTCTGCAGGTGCAGCAGCCCTTGATCAAACTGCCCAAGAAGACTCGGTTCAGTAGCAAAGGAGCTTGGCTAGATTTATTGTTAACGAAGCACAATCCTAGTGCCCCAGCTCAATGGTTGCAGATACACTAACACATGTAACCTCATTACAATGGACCAGCTCAGCAAGGACTTTCCCCTCTTCCCTTGGCCAGACAAAGATACCCCCTCTGTGACCCTTCTTTTATACACTGATACAAACAGGTTACGGATGGCCACTCTGATATGGTTTCTCAGCATGCTTTACCTTGTACCTGTTGGTTGGATCAAAACATCTCTATCCATCACCCTGTCATCCTGACCTTACCTTTAAAAGGGCTCTGTGGGTCCCGGTGCCACCTTCGGGGAGTGTATTTATAACCATAACTTACTACTGGGATGTTCATCACAATCCTTCTGGAATGTGCTTATGCAAATATCCAGTGCCTAGCACTTCTTAGGAATGTTTGTGTTTTTACAACACCAGCCATGTTCTTGCCAAGTTCATATTCCAGACAGTGAACCTGCATGCAGGCATGTTTTGTAACAGGGCCTGGCTTTTGCTCAGAGCCTGACTCTTCCTAACTTTGCATTATATCAGCAGGGCCTGGCGTTCGGGCCTTAGACCTTATACCCAGCCCCTTATACCAGGCCTCATGTCTCAGGCTCTCTCTTTCTACTACACAAGGAAAGAAATAAGACATACAACATGCAAAACACACAATGAATAGTGAAGACGGAAAGAATTATAAAAGATATAAGGTGGCGGCACAAAGAATTGTCAAAAAGACCAAAAAAAGAAAGTTGGAGAAATTTCTGTGGGAAACTGAACTTGGAAAGATCACATCGATATCATACAAAACTGTAAAAATAGGATGAACTTACATAAAAGTGTAGCTGGAAACGGGGTGCAGATAAGAAGGTATTGATGACGCATAGAGCATTGAGCAGACCAGTTTTAGACTATGGATGCCAAACTTTTGGATCAGTCTCAAAAACAGCTTTTTAGGTACAGCAAAGAAAAACCTGTGGCTGGCCTATGCCAGCTGACATGGGCTCATGCTGTGAGGCTGTTTCTTTGCTGTGTAGACTTCCACGCTTGTGTTGGAGCCCAAGCTCTGGGACCTTTCCCCCCCCCCCCGGCAGGTTTTTCTTTGTTGTGTAGATAGACCCTTAGAAACTTCTAACTTCTCCAGGCCCAAGTTCTGTGATTGGCATGTGGTGCAATGATAGCATTATGCTGCAAATAGCCAATGGAGAAGCACCTATAAATATAAGGATGAAATTATTAGATCTAACTTTTTGGCCAAAGGTAAAAGGGAGTTGTGAAAACAGAAATACAAAGCAGATCTGTGAAGGTTGCTGGGAGCTAAGCAAACCAAATTATATGGATTACACAGACTTCCTCATACTATCAGGGTCAAAGAATGGGTAAAGGAGACTGTAAAAAAGAAAAACGGAGAGAACTAAAAGTTTCAGTCATGGGAAATCAAATTACAGATGGGTTTGGAATTGTATGAAAAAACTGAGGGTAGGAAAAATATCACAGCTTGATCAATGACATTTCTGAATTTATTTTATGAAAAATGAGGCCAGTTTTGCCAAGTTCATACAGATGGATCAAAAGATGATAGTATGGGTAGAGTGTGACCAGCCTTCTGTCTTCCTAGTCTTGGAATCCAGAAATCTAAAAGGCTATTGAATTATGTGACCTTTCAGATGGCTGAATTAATGGGGATAATATTGGCACTAAGCTGGGTAAGTACGACTGGCTGCAGCTGCAATTTTATCTGATCCTTTGTCAGGCATTATGACAATCAGAACAGGGACTTTAGAAAGCAGAAATGACATAGTGAAATAATGTTCCTAACTAGGGAAATAATGCAAGCAGGTATCTGTGTAACAATAGAATGGATTTTGACGTGGATCGGAATACCTGGAAATGAGATGGCTGACAAAGCAGCAAAACATGAGGGTATTAAGATACCTTTAGGTAGACAAGAATTTAAAAGTGTGGTCACAAAGGAGCTTGTGAAGGAATGGCAAGAACTATAGACTAAGGAAACAAAAGGACAAAGGTTTTGTAATGTATGCTCAAAAATCAGACTATACTATACTCCATAGTCATGACCAAAAAATGAAGTAATAATTTTTAGTGTGTTAACAAGTCATTATGCCTTAAAAGATAACTTAAACTTATTTAAAAAGACATAAAGACGAGCTGTGTAATGTGTGCAAAACCAAAGCAACTGTTGATCATGTTCTGTGGCATTGTGGGCAATGTTCTATGGTAAGAAAGTTTCTTTATGAAAAATTGAGTCAGCTTGGAATCAGAGACTTTTCCCTAAAGGGATTAGTAAGAATGTCAGGGAAATGGAATGGTGCAGAAAAAGCCTTGCTCTGTTTCCTTAAGGGTACTAGACTGAGTGAAAGGAAATCAATATATATAAAAACCTTGGCTAAAAATGAAGAAAGTGGCCATCATAGTTTTATATGAGGAGGCTGCTGCACCAGAAAACAAAGACAAAGACAGAGGGCTGCAGGGAGAGAATCTGCAGTCACTCTCTGGGGGATAGAAGAGATAGGAAGTGGTCCAGGGAAGCAACAAGGAGCCTGAGGGAGTAGACTTTGGCTGCCAGTTACAGGGTCCCTGGATTGCAACCCAGAGAAGAGGGAGGTTCTAGATCAGGTTTGCAGATACTGTATGGGCCCATTTCTGCTCCCTTGAACTTGAAATCAATGGGACTACTTGAAGAGTAAGTATGTATACATTCAGTATGTATAAGGGTGTCAGAATTGGATACTGAAAGAATTAGGTACTGGATTTACAGAATGTGCAAGTCTATTCATGCTACTATATTATATGCCTACTCTGCCAATCAGAGTGATGATTTGCTGGAAACCCTAGCAAATATTATATGCAGTGGTAGAACTGACAGTGACAAAAAGAAATATTGATGGGAGAACCTGGCTTTAAACAACAGAAGAGGTGGGATATTTTTTATAGCAGAAGTTTTCAACCCATTTTTCTTTGTCATTGTCTGCTCTGAAGGTATTCTAGAAACAGCTGAAAAATGGGTTCTAGACAGGTAGGCACAACAAGTTTATAAAACTTCAAGCGAAAACAAATAATAAATAATTGCTGCTGGGCACTAATCTGGACTGGGCTCTTTTGGGAAATAAGAGACCTCTTGTGACAGCTACATTCCACTGGAACAATGGAAATGTCAAAATCAAGAGTGAAAATCTTGTGCACAGGAAACAAAGCTTTCTCAAGAACTAGCCCACGATTGTGGGACTCACTTCTTGAAGAGGTCAGCATAACCTCAAACCTCACAACAAACAACACAGCCTATTTCTTTGATGGAGCCTTCCCTCAATAACGCCACCAAAATGATTGACATATAAAAATTGAGACAGACAGACAGACAGAGATTCCACAAGTAGAACTACAGCATTTTCAGCCTGCCTCCATGTTAAGTGTCTGTTCCTCATTTGAAATTTAAGATATCAGATCTCTTGTGACTTTCAATAAAGAATTTGAATCAAGAATACTTTTTCCACATATCTTGATTCATGTATTAAACAGAATTTGCTTGTTGTTAGGCCAACCAAGATAACAGAAATATCTCCTGTTTTTATAATTTTATAATCCTTACTCCAGGAATACTGGAATACTTGGAACGATATTTTTGCTTTGAAGAAAGGCACTAAAGGTGATACCAGGGTTCAAAAATATGAGTCTTTCATGAGAAAAAAATTAAAGGAGTTGCACTGATTTCATTTAGAAGAGAGAAAACGACCAGGGTATTTAACTAGAGATGGGTTGTTTGGATCTGGATTTAACTCCAAATCTAATTTTCTCAATAGTACAGGCACATTTGGATTTGGCATTGGAATTTCTCCCATAATAGAGATTGCCCAAGGCATGCAGTTCAGATCCAAATCAGGAATAAGATCTTAATTTCCTCAAAGGAGAGAGGTTCAAATGTGGTATTTCAGATCAGACTGAACTCTAGACTTAATCAACCCTCCAGGGATTACTTATCCCAGGGGCTCAAAAATATTATCAGAACTGTTATTAATATTTTAACATCATCATTGTGATTAACACTGTACCAAAAGTAAGACAAGGTTCTTGACCCAAGAAGCTTGCATTCTTCTAATTGACACCAATAGTGCAGTTTGGACACAAAATATATCAAACAGTACAATGTCCAATCTCAAATTGGTGTTGATTTTTAATTTTGTAAAACATACCTAAGTGATTATTAATGAAAAACTTTATGAAACCGGGAGCGTTTTCAGGAAAGGTTTTTGTCTTTTGGCAAACAAAAAGATGGAGACTGTTCCAAATATAAGGGTCAGCACAAAGAAGAAAAGAAAGAGAGTAAGGAAAGAATACAAACGGAGTGTGTATCCTGCACAGTCTTTTTATTTTGTTTTGACAATGGCTAGCACAATGGGGGCCTGGTCCCTGACTGGGGCTGTTTGTCACTACCACAATAAGAGTAATCAAAGTGAGATAAAAGGAGCGTAAGGGAAAGTTGGAGCTGCGTAGCCCATTATTCCAGAAAACCTATTAGTAGTGACTTTCTATGGAGCCTTAAATGTTTACAAAATATATTGGATTGAAGCTTCTAATAGCTTGTGTTATATAGAATTCTGGGGGGGGAATGAAAAAAATTAGAAAATTTCAGAAATATTTGTTTTGTAGTTTTCAAAAGGACCTGATTTACTCAAATACTCAATTTTCACTGTTTCTGCTTTTCCCCCCTCCGTCTTTCCTCCCCACCCTCTTATCCTTCCATTTTGCCTCTTAAAATGGGGGAAGGGGAAGGAGCAAAGAAAATCAAAATCTGAAAACTTTTTTTCTTAAAAATAAAATGCAGAAATTTTCAAAAAGTGAAATGTGTGAAAAAAATTGTTTTAGAGATTTGTTTAGAGAATTGTTTTTTGGTGTGAAAAAAAAGTTTTCATTTGAAAAAATTCAAACAGATCCAATATTGTACTTTATTCGTCTCCTTCAATTCACACCCAATTCAGATGTTACGAGATATTACTTGAAATAGGCCATTGTGCTAATGGAATGGTCTTGTGAGTTGTATCGTGTATTAACTTGTAAGTAGACTTCAATCAAAAGTTTCTTCTGTTAATTATTGACAATGAATCAGTTTCAACAACAAAAAACCCACCCTCTTTCAGATTACGTTATAAAGTCAAACTTCTGCTTTTGTTCCTCTGAGTCACAAAGGTGGGGCAGCAGAACAATAGCGGCTATCTAAGGATGCTTGAGCCATTCTGCCTGCCCTACCTTAGGATGGTTCACAAAAGGCTGGGAGCAGCACATTTTACAGTTCTCCTTACCGCTGTTCCAGAAGGGATTAATTCATGCATGCTTGCCCCAGTGCTTGTTACTGGACAGCAGTATGAATACAGAGGGAGAGAGGGTCTGGGCCTGGTCTTTCCCCAAGATGACTGAATATGCCCCCCATAGTAGCACACTGTCAGGTGCATTAGCTTGGACCATGATGCTTGTGAGTATGCTAAGTCTGCATTCTGCCCTGATCTTTGTCAAGTGCATGGGGTTGGGGGGAAGGGCAAGAGGCCTCTGTACACGCTTTCCCCACAGAGCACTTTTGCAACACAGGGAAGATATTTGCTCTAAATGTAATACCAATTTCACACATTACAAAAACATCAGAAGCTCAAAAGCCATTTCAGATAAACATGTGCAAGCTTGTACATTTATCTGAACCCTTTTTTATCTGAAATTTGGACTTGAAATCACCTGAAAACAAGCTGTCTCATGAAATATTCAGTGCTTCCTGGTTTCAGCAGGTGTGGAACTGTGGCAAGAATATCATATTTCACATTCTTTCAACAGCAATTAGACAGCTCAGACCTGCAGAAGATATTTGCAAACTGAACATTTCTAAACCTCAAAAAGATTTGAGTTTTAAGTGAAGGTTGCAGATTGCATTGATTGCATCCAAAACAGTTCATCAATCACTGATAGTTTAAATTTCCTCTTCTATAAGAATTTAGGGGGCATCCTTTATTTTGCATTGTTTTCACACACTTTAGAGCTCTGTGTTGTATACTGGTGCTTGGGCAGGATGAGAGCTACATATACACGTGAGAAAGAAAAGAACATAAAAGAAATAATTCTCAACTCAGTTGTTACTTTTCTTAGGGCCGGATTGTGATCTGCCATTCTCAGGTACATGGGGTTGGAGGTCATGTTAGACGCCTCCCTAACAACTCTTGCATGGCCCACACAAGGGCCAATCACAATAGCAATTCCTATAAGCAAGGACTGCTCACTCCTCCTTTCGTCAGTGAGAAAATTGCCTGAAAGGATGCAGGAAGAGGGCAGGATATGCCTCCACACACTCCTCCCACAAACTTCCAGACTAGGGCCAGAACATGGGAGAGGAGCATAATCTACACCATCTGAATGGTGTGCACCCTTTTTGTATGCCAATGAAATTGGGGGAAAAGGCTCAGTCTCTGTAATTTATCCCTCAGGGCAATGGTGCTCTATGCTGCCCCATATATAAAGCAGGGTGTAAATTACCCCACTCTAGGCCTTTATATGGATTTACATGCTTTGAAGTATATAATGTGTGCTTATGTATTCTTGACTTTTAGCCTGGTCTGCGGCACAGCAGGTTTGGGCTGTATTTAATCATTAAACTAACCTCCCTGAAAAAGCAGACATTTGTAGCTTTCAGTGTTAGTAGCTATACAAATAAATGTAGGTAGGACAAACCATCAGTACTAATTTCCTTAATGGCGTGATCACTGGCAGAACAAGAAACCTGATCCCCATCAAAAGCACTTCTTACTTTCCACTGAAAACAGTATCCTGTTCCCTGGCAAGGCTCTTGCATTTTTTGAGATCAATATGTGCCTAAGGCAGGAGTCTGACATATAGTAGATTTAATTTTTACCTGTGTGGAGCCAGTCTCTGAGCTACAGATTGTTTACTATGGATGAAGGTAAATTTGCTTTCGGGTATTCTCTAGTGAAAAGTGGTAAAATGTTTGCTCAGTAGAATTACAGTACACAGCTTCCTGGGAGCACAAGGGGTGTGCAAAGCAAATGTTATTTAACATATTTGATTGCTTGCACATGGAAGCTGAGTGCAGAGCTTGAAAATGGACTTACTACCTACTCTTCGCTTCTTAGGCTATACAGCTACAGACAAAGTTCAGTAAAGCTAAGATGATTCGGATTTCATAGCTGCTTAAGGAATGTTCAGAAAGAGCTAAATTGTCAGTGTAGCAAAAAAAAATACGCACTGAAAACTGCTTCCGCTGATGGAGATGTGAAAGAACCAACAAACCTAATAATCTTGCTAGAGTAAGAATGTTTGTGTTTAACCTTTTATAACTGTCCTGGTGGCTCACAGTTTTACTTTTGGAAGAGGAGAGGTTGTGTGTTGTTTTCAGAAAGCTTGAGCTAGTGAGAAGATCACAAAAACAGAGCCGGATCTCATGACTACTTCAAATTTCCCATTATAAAGCCACTACTTGATTTGCAAATATTTTATGACTTTATTAAAGGTAACAGTATATATTGTGCATCTTCCTTCTTCAGTCCGTGCTGAAATCTACACAATGTCACACCATTATATGAGACAAGCCTGTTATATTTAAAGTGTGGTTTAACAATTGCAAGTTGTTAACATCTGCAAAAAGAGAGGTTAGGAAACGTAGGGTAAATATTCTGAATGTTACAGTGATAAAACCCCGGCTAAAATTAATCGTTTGCTTTAGATATTTGTAAAACAACATCATTCACAAGAAAACAATCTTTTAATGGCCTTTTTTTTAAAATTGGCACTACCAAAAAAATGTAGGTATTGCTTCTTTTGAACCTAGCAACTAGCCAAAGTTTGGGGCCCAGGGGATGCTCCAGTTGGAAGTATTAATTGGTGATAATCAGGCATTTCTCTGATGCAGTTTTGTTTGTTTACAGAGAATTTACAAAGTCCTGTGTCCCTGAACACAAGCGAACAAAGAACAAAAGGAGCAGTGTCTTAGCTTACTGCTCAAGCCTTTTTAGCCAACACCAGACCCAGGGTCAGATTGTGCTTACAGGCTCCTGCTTGGCTTTTTTCCCCACTTTTCCTCTGCCTCTCCCTGTTCTTGTCTGTGACCTCAGTCTGTGTGTGTTCTCTTCCCCCCCCCGTCCCCCACACACCCCCAAAACAATACTCATCCCAAAAGGGGGTGGGTTCACACCTTTTGTCTTAGGCGAGACTTATGTTTACAGTTATATTAATTGAAGGGTGAGTTCATCGCCATGAACCTCACTGGGGTTTTAAGGCAACAAGGTTTTACCCAGCTCAGAATAGACTTTCAAAACAAACAAAAATTAATTAAACACAATGGGACACAGGCATCCTTGGTTTCTAACTCCACTGACTTAAGCAGACTTACATTACGAATTAATTTGGCCTGTTCATTTAGAGTAAGGGCTTGTCTACATGGGAACTTCTGTATGGCAAGACCATATGTGAATCCGCCGTGCACTAGCCTGCTGTGCACTAGCCTGCTAGGCACTAAGTCACTGGGTGTTCCCTGCTGTTTTACACTAAACATTTCATAGTGCACTTTCACCTCTGCAGCGATACATCAGAGTGCACTACAGCATTTTTAGTGCACTGTAGCTGGATTCACACAGTTAGCGTGTGGCCAGTTAGAGCGCTGTAGAATTATTTACACCCCGTCTTGCCATGCAGTAAGTCTCCATGTAGACACACCCTAACCAGGTCTATGAAAACAGAAATGTTTAAACAAACTAATAAAATAAACCTCCTTGTGAGTGAAATTATAAATCCATCTATTAGACTAGGGAATTGGACAAATAAGAATATGGAAGGTAAAAGAAGAAACACAGGAAACAACTAAAAAGTAAGCAGGAATAATAAAAGAGAAACAAAGTTGGGCCTGATTCTGATCTCAGTGATGACAGCAGTGTAGTTACTCTTGATTTACACCAGGTGTAAGCAAGAGGAGAATTAAGCCCATTTATTTTTCAGTGTGGTGCAAATCCTGTCTCCTATTTCTGTGCCTGTGGAGAAGCAAGATACAGTGAAGCTGGTGCAGTTCTGCTTTGCAGGGGAAGACTAATAAATAATAATAATAATTAATATAATAAAAACCTAGCTCTTAGGGGCAGAATTTGGGAAGCCTACACAAGGTGTCACTTGATGTCCCATCAAAATCTTCAGAAGCACATTCTGTTTACAAACTATTCTGCTTATATATTATACATTCCATGCTTGATCCCTCCCATGCATTTTATTATTAGGGATATTTGCATGAAAGCTAGAGCTTTGTTCACTAGTTCTTATGTTGCTGCTGCATACGTCTCACCTGAAGTTATTAACTTGTTTGTAACATCATAATCATTTGCAAGGCAAGTAATTTTGTTGTCAGAGGGGTCTGACATCAGGAGGAGAATATGAACTAGGAGCAGAAAAACTTTTCTATTGATTTTAGTAAACGTTATTTTTACTCGGTTTCCCTTTACCGAGCTATAACTTGACATTATAACATTCCACATAAAGCATATAACACATGGCTCATGTATAGCACAAAAATGTAAAACATTAACTTCAAAATGTAGGAAAAATAATTGGTTTAAACAAGAATCTTGTCTAGAGGTGGTCAAACGTTTTCAGATAATTTTTTGCTGAAAAATATAGATTTCAGTTGATCAAAACATTTCATGAATTCATGATTAATTTTGTTTTTGTCAAAACATATTCTGGAAAAATTTCATTTTGACATTTTGGAAATGACATGTTTCCGGTTTTTATTATAAACAACTTTCTGGTTTGAAATAAACTTCAATTTCATTTTAAAAATTTTAAAAGGATAAAAAAGACAAAAGGAAAGCAAAACATTGTTTCAGGTTGAAAAAAAAAACATTTCTTTGAACCTGAAACAAATACTTTGGACCTTTTTGGTTTGCTGAAAAGTTAGAAAAAAAAAATCATTTCAGGTAGCCCTGAAACAAATGGTTTGGCATTTGGCAAACAATTGGGAATGGTTTGGCCAGTGAACTGAAAAATCAGTTGTTTGCATAGGTTTGCTCTTGTTCTGCTCACAAATATACTTTCTTTAAATAAATTTTGCTCTGCAGCATATGAACACTTAAAAATAAAAGATTCTAGCCCAAATTTTCAAAAGCAACTAGTAATTTGGGGGGCTTCAGATTTTGGATGACCATCTTGAGGCCTTAAAGGGGTCTTATTTGTCAGATGGCACATGCTCAGCACTTTCTGAAGATCTGGACTTAAGGTGGCTCAATTTGGGCACCCAACAATTGAGGACTGTTCTACACTGCCCCACAGTTTGGACTCTGGGGCTGTGATTAGCAGTGCTTCCCAACGTGCACGATTACATTAATACAAACTAGGAATGTTTTAGTTTGTGCCCTCAGCATCCACACAGGAGACTTACAGCGCAGCATTTTGGTGTGCACTGCTATTTGCACCCCGTAGACTGAACTGTGGGGCAGTGTGAATATATCCTGTGTCGCTCAAAATCACTAGTCACTTTTGAAAATTTGAGACTGTATGTTTATGCAAATGTTGCTGAGGGAAAAGATAATATATAAGTAAAAGAGTCAGACTCAGAGAGCCTTTACAGGCATGCAGGTACATAGGGCCAAGGGAGAAGCCTTCCCTTCCCTTGTATGGCTGCACCACAGCCTATAACAATAGCAGGTCTGTTCACACCTGCTCCACTCCAGGGAGCAGAATCATGAACAGGGAAGAGAAGGAAAAAGCATGATGCCACTCCCCCATGGTTCGTCAGATCAGCTCTGTGGGCTGACGCAGAGGGGAACAATCTGCTCCATCCTAATAGATCAGATTGTGAATACACTGTAACACCCCAACACCCACATGCTCCCCATTTCTATAAATAAAACATTTAAAAATGATACATACTACTCATCCGTTAGCAAGCAATTTGCTTAAAAGTATCTATATTGCTAAATATGTCAAAGATTGCAGATAAGAGGCACTTGGGATATTAATGCATTATTTCATGCTTGAACTCTCAGGCAGCTAAACCTAAATAAGGCAGGCATGAGACGTTTGGGATTAATAATATTTGCTCACCTCTCTCACAGGGTGGTTGGGAGGATTAAGCTCTCAATGCCTGTAGAGTGCTTTGAATATGTAAAGTACTATATAAATGTGAAGCATTGTTATAATCTTAATGGAGTCAGTTTTTTCATTCCCCAAATAACATTACACTACTACATATAATTTCCAAGGAAAGTTGTTTGGAGCTGTATATTTCCCATCACTGCTATGGTGGTTCTGCTGTTTACAGCAGAAATATGTATAACTTTAATTTGATTCCCTGGAGCCAAGTACTATGTGCATCTCCCTGCCAAAAGGCAGGGAGGAATAATGTGTAGCTGTGAAGTAAGTAGGAGAAGGTAATGGCCTGTAGGATTATTTGTGGACACTAGGCTTTTGACTGATATTTTAGCTATGTTTGTGTATCTTTCTCATTATAAGAGAATTTAGGGAGATCCTGTAACTTGAATGAGTTTTAATATCACAGGGCTAAGAAGTCAATCAGCTCTAATGGCTCATATTTGTCTCAGAAAAATCTCAGAGACTAGGAGCCATTAAGAAGAATGAGGTTAGCAACATTGTTAGTCAATTCCATTAGGCAATGCTGTTGGGCAAGGCAGTTGCTCAAGGCTGAGTTGCTCAGGAACTGTCAACGAAGAAATATAGTTTGACCAAAGTGAAAGAGGGTGAGGGGGAAAGGATATGTGAAAAAATATTGTAACATCTATGTTCAAAGATCTTCTCATATATTAATATTCCTTCCCAAAAAAGCTGTGAAGATCAGTTTGTGATAATGTAAGCAAGTCATGTTGGATGAATTTAAATCACCAATTTGAATATGACTTAAGTCACCAAAAAAGGAAACTTTGATTTAAATAACTGATTTTAATCATGTTTGGCATTGGTACTTTAATTATTTTCCTGAAGAAAGGCTGATTCTCATTGATCGGGAACCATTAAAACATGTTGAATCACAACCATAAATATAACTTTTATCCTTACATTGGTGCTTCTTTTTGCTAACCAGGAGAATACGCTATATCTATACACATTTAATTTAAGCAATTATATAGCTTAAGATACATTTATTCAGATTCTGAATTTTTACATTTTCATTGTGTTAGAAAACAGTGAAAGATAATTTCTTATTTACTAGCAGATTAATTTTTTACTTGTGATTTGTGTCAAGCTCTATTTGGATGGAAATTTCACTTCAATTAAAATGCTCAAAAACAGCATTTTATTTTTATTATTAGTTAAATAAAACTATCCTAATCTGCTAGGTACATAAAAGACAAGTTTATCAAAATGTATTTTGTATTAAAAATAATTTATTAAACAAAGCAAATATTTGCAGTTAGTGAATTCAACTGATTTCAGGTCACCATGTCCTTTAAGATTTTAGAACTAACAAATCTCTTCCTCTCACACCTAGTTTTTATTCATAAATTGGAAAAGGAAAACAAGCTTTTCTGCTTCTTCTACTCCCACTAGTTTCTCAATTTGGAATGATCTAGTCATTGAACTAAACTAGTTGAATAATATAAAATGAATAAAATATTTTCTCTGCACTTGCAAAAGAGGCTATTGCTGTCAACAACTGGTTTAGCTCTTCAGCAATTTCTCCAGTTGGTTAGCCAGTGACTTCCACCAGTTCAGTTTGACTTTTTTTAAAACTTTGGCAGCAAATAAGTCCTGCTTAATATTTATCTTTAATTTAAATGATTGTAATAGATTACAGTAAGTGTAGGGCAGGAACATAGGTTGTCATAATTTCACATTTAATTTTAAATGGGTTTATTTTTATGTAAATAAATCAGATTTGTTTTTAAACACCATTTTTTTATACACCCTGAGGCAAACCTCCAATTGAAAGAATTATTAGGGAAATCATCAAATGACTTCAAGGTAGAAAAGAAAGAGATGAAGGATGGCATATCTACAGCCATTCATTCCCAGAGAGAATGGGGACCTGGTAACACATATATATATGTGCCCTAAAGAGGCCAGGGCTTGGGTAAACACTAGGCACAATAACCCTATGTCTTAACACCCTAATCTGATGGCTTGCTAATGCACAGCGTGGACCACAGAGGAGCAGACTAGCTGCATGAGGCTGTCTGCTCCACAAGAAACAGGAACTATAGTAGCTGCTCCATCCAGAGCCAAGAAGGAGGAAAAATGTCTTTCCCTGCTCAATCCTCCTCACACTAGGCTGCATATTACAACACATTGGGACTCCATTCATGCAGAGAACTAGCTGGAGGAACCACTATGGCTGATGGTAGTAGGGGAAACCAAATGCCACTTCCTTTACTTCTCACGTGGCTGGGAGGAGCAACGTGGCTCTGGTTACTGGTGCCACCTGTGTTTGGGTGACTGGGGAATGGGACAGGAAGCCACTGACTGCAGCTGTTGCTGTTTGTACTCAAGAAGCTAGGCATCTCCCATCTCCTCAGCTGCCACTGCAACTCCCCATTTTTCAGGTAGTCAAGGAGGAGGAGACAAGCAGGCTGGGGCCTCCCTCATCTCCAGCCCACTGCCACTGCTGCTGTCACAGTATGGTGGTTCTACCAAGTCAGTGTTAAGGGACACTTCTGCCATTCTTTGGGCCCCCCCCAGAGCAGACCCTGAGGCTGGGGACCCACCACCCTCATGGGACACTTCTGCCATTCTTTGGGGCCCCCCAGAGCAGACCCTGAGGCTGGGGACCCACCACCCTCATTTTCTGCAGCACCTCTGTGGGAGGCAGGGCTGCCACTCAGCGTCAGAGAGGAGGCCCCTGTGTGCGTAGTGGGTGTCCTACCTCTGGAGCAAAGAGCTTTGGGTATCTCACCTCATGCAGTCTAGGGACTGCGTCAACACTCCAACCAATACAGGGCTTTATGAAAGGGGCATTTCTACTATTCTGACAAAGCCCTCGGGGTGGGGGGGCTCTGCCACTTCCACCACAGCAGAGCCCTTTGTTCAGTTGGTAGGAGGGAAGCCCACACATACATATGCCCTCTGGTGAGTTGGCACACAGGAGCCCCCCCCTACACACACACACACACACACACACACACACACACTCCTCTGCTCATGTGGCAAGAGGGGCCTCCCTGTAGAACTCTCGTTTGGAACAGAGGGAGGCATCCTTCCATAGGATCCTCTGGTCGAGTGGTGTTGTAGGCCCCATATACAGAACTGGAAAGAGGCTTCAGCCTGCCTACAGATTAATTTCCTGCCATGATTGCAGACAGTTTCTGTGGGTCCCTGCCACCACCATACCTTGTGGGGGATGGTGTTACTTCTGTGGGGCAGGGTAATGAGGAATACTTACAAAGACCCAGTATGACAGTGGGGATATGTTTTGTGCTGCCTGTGCCATGTAACATATCTCCATAAAGTTTATGGTCTATTATATCTATTCATTTTTTTTGTACACATATATCATTTTCTACTTGAGGTTAAGAATATGGGCTGTATACTTGCCTGGTTTTTAAGTAAGCTTTTTGAGGCATTTGGTCAGTTTCTTTAGGAAGGAATTTGCAAGGTTAAGTATCTAATTAGGAAGCACTTGGGGAACAATGCATCTTGCAATGCTCCAATCCACATAAGAAGTCTTCCTGGAGACATACAAGATACCATGTGGACAATGGCTTCGGCCTGTAAAGACTGAGTCATGCAGGGACATGTGACTTGCCCAGGTGACTCCAGAACTCCATCTTGGAGCTGGACTTTGAATAGGAATGAGAAGGGGGGTCTCCACCCACAAAAGAAAGTCTATTTAAACCCGTGGGAGACCCCTCCATTTGGTCTTCAGCTGGCTAAAGAAGGAGCCTCACCACCCCCCCAGGATACTTGAAGGAAACTGGAACAAAAGACAGTAACTACAGGGGGTGTGAGTGATTGCTGGACTCAGGCTAAAAGGAGATTAGCCTGTAAAAGGGAGCATTCTGGAATTGGTGAGGATCTTATCTGTATTTAGTTTGATTAGACATAGATTTGCACATTTTATTTTATTTTGCTTGGTGACTTACTTTGTTTTGTCTGTTACTACTTGGAACCACTTAAATTCTACTTTTTGTATTTAATAAAATTACTTTTTACTTAGTAATTAACTCAGAGTATGTATTAATACCTGGGGGAAGCAAACAACTGTGCCTATTTCTCTATCAGTGTTATAGAGGGTGAACAATTTATGAGTTTACCCTGTATAAGCTTCATACAGGGTAAAACGGATTTATTTGGGTTTAGACCCCATTGGAAGTTGGGCATCTGAGTGCTATAGACAAGCATACTTCTGTGAGCTGTTTTCAGGTAAACCTGCAGCTTTGGGGCACATAATTCAGACCCTGGGTCTGTGTTGGAGCAGACGGGAGTGTCTGGCTCAGCAAGACAGGGTGCTGGAGTCCTGAGCTGGCAGAGAAAACAGGAATAGAAGTAGTCTTGGTACATTATGTGGCAGCTCCCAAGGGGGTTTCTGTGATTCAACCCGTCACACCCAGATGTTGGGGTGTGGCTAGGGCCCTGTGCTGTCTTAATTCAGCCCCACCTAAATTGTTCTCCCCATAGAAAACTGAAATGACCTGTTTTCAGCAAATTCCTGATTTGCTAAATATTTGCCAGATAAGGAGATTAGTTAAGTTTGAGAAACTAATATCTGTTTGTACTTTTGGCAGTGATGCACTTGAAAACACTTTAATGAAGTCTCATCCTACTATAGACTGACTCACAATAGATGTCACATGATGCCAACAGGAAACAGACACAAATGTAACAAGTTGTGTTTGCCCTTCCCTTCTTTGGCAATGCAGATGAAATATCTAGATAGTTGGCAGAGGAAGTTAAATTGATTAGAGTTTATCATCTCTAGTACGTCTTTTCATATAAAAAATTAGTTTTGTGCATAACTAGCTTAAACAATGTACATGCAGAATCAAGACCAAGGTACTGAATGAAGTAACCTCCTCACCCTCCCCGCCATACACTTCTTCCTTCAAATGTCAGGTGCATGTGAATGTAAGAAGGCAGAGCACCTTGTGTTCCAGCAATCCCTGGCTGTGTAACAGGGCTGTTACCATCTTACATAGATTAGATCATCATATAAATTGGTCTAATTCACACAGGGTGATGAACCAGCCCAGGGAGCATCAGTTGGCTTTAGGCCACATTCCTTTCTCCACCTAATTGGGTCATGCACCTGACAGGGATTTGACCCTTATTCTTTTATCAATCTTACCAAACTGTTTACCTCAAATTTCTGTGAAGTGTAAGCAATATACAACATTTTTAAAGGGTATTAAAATGTCAGCAATTACCAAGAGTTACCTTACAGTGATATCCGAAAGAATAATGATGCATGCCACGGTGTGATAACTGGTGACTTGTTCTTGATCACTGTAGAGTGATTTCCATCTGTAAGACATTTTAAAGACCATAACAAATTAACACTGTCACCTCTCTGTGGAATTAAGTATTATCCCCAGGTTACAGATTAGAATTTGAGGCAGAGAACAAAAGATACTTGCCCAAGACAGCAGAGGAAGGCAATGGCAAAGCTGTATTTGAAACTGAGGAGTTGCTCTTTCCCCATCTTGTGCTCAGACCATTTCCCTCTCTCTCTGTCAGTGAGTTACATAGGTAATTATATGCTGTGTAAAAAAGATAAAAAGAACCTTTTAAATGTATTTCTTAAATTTCCCTGAGTTCCCCTTGCTTTTTTGTTTTGACATATTGTAAAAATAGGAGTGCCCAAGTGATCTTCTGTATATTACATGCTATACCTCTGACCTCTCTCTTTTTACTCTTTTCCTTTGCATATTAACTAATCCTAGTCTTATTTTACAAAAAAAAAAAAAAAAAAAAAAAATCTTACTATAACTTTAAATAAAAACCCCAGAGTTTGACATTTTCTTTTTTGCCTAGCATTGTATCTTGCTTCTGAAGAAAATATCCCACTGGCATCACGATCTTGGCTCTGGAAAAAGAAAAGAAATTCTGTCTTTCCTGAAGCTGAAAGCCAGAACAAAGCAGGTAACATTAACCTTCTTTCTTTCCAAACACCAATTAAATGCACCAACCATAGCTTTAACGACATTCCTGAAAGTACAGCCTGGGAAATAAAAACTTCTAGGAGCAACTGAGTGTTGCAATCCTGCTTGGCTGACACACTGAATGGCATCCCTATTTTCCATAGTGCCTTATGGCTGTTTGTTCTAACTGCAGGTACAGTATATAAGCTGCCAAGGGGTGTTGGTTCCATCTGACTGGAAAATGTTGATGTAAAACAGAAATGAAGAGTTGTGAAAACATTCACCCATTTTTACTTTGTTCTCTGACCAACAGGAAGGAATAGCAGATTGCAGGTATTTTGATTCTAGCCCTTTCTAGAGTATAAATACAGATTCAGCATCCCCCCCATGTGGCATGGCTACTTTGCACTGCACTGCTGGTGCAATCTGGCTCTAAGGCTGGTCTGTTCAGTTCTAGAATGATCACCGCAGGGTAGGTGGGGTGTTCTGGTGTCATATTGCAGGTGGAGTAACTGGCTCTCTGTTGTTAGTGTGTAGGAAAAAAAAGGAAGTATGATTGGAAAAAAAGAGAGATCATCATGGCCAACATGCCCCTATGCCATACTAATTCCCAATTTCATATTCAGTCCCATGTCTATTTTAATTAAGCTCTGGGGTATCAGCATTGCAAACAGCACCAGTAAGATCAGGGGAGTGCAAAGTCAAGCTGCTCCATTTTTTGACAGAATATTTTTTTGGTCTGAAAATGCTGATTGGTCAAATCCGAAGCTTTTTGCAAAAATACATCAATTTCAATTAAACTTATGTTGGGAAGGTTTCCTCATGTCTATAGGGAAGGAGAGAGAGAATGAACCCCTCAAAACCAGCCCAGTGGTTAGGGTAATAACCTGGTTCTCCCACATCCCAGGTGAGTCACCTGACCACCAGGCAATTGGCTATACTAGCATGGGTCTCTCGCTTTTTATTGTGTAAAAAATTGGAAAGGTCTTGGTTCTGTTCTGGTGCAGAATAAAAGTGTCAAAACCTCAACATTTTTCATGAAATGGAATTATATTTTCCCACACCTGCCCTAGCACCAATATTAACTTTATGCTACTTTTGTTTCACCAAATCCATCTGTTCTTATTTAACATTTCAAGTGATGTAGCCTTTAAAGGCCACAACCATGTTAGCCCCGTTGTGCTAGTGTGCAGTTCTGTGCCTTCTGACCAGTTCTGCGCGCAGGACAGCTTTAGCTGAAGATCCAGGGTTGTGAGTTCAATCCTTGAGGGGGCCACTTAGGGATCTGGGGCAAAATCAGTACTTGGTCCTGCTAGTGAAGGCAGGTGGCTGGACTTGATGACCTTTCAAGGTTCCTTCCAGTTCTAGGAGATAGGATATCTCCATTAATTTTGGGGGGAGGGATAGCTCAGTGGTTTGAGCAACTTGCAGTCATAATAGCAACTTACACAAAAGGTTGTAATCCTGTGAGAACAAGAATCAGTGAGTAAGGCTGCATTCCTAAACTCAAAGCAAATGTTGAACTTGTTGCAACTGGCGAACAAGATGGGTCCCTACTAACTGGTAGTGTTTGTACAGAATATGAATATACTCACACAGCATATGCAAACATGCAAAATATCAGGAATAACACTGTAGTAACCTTGTAGCCATAAGGGCTCTTATTGTTTAAATGCACATGTCCCTACCCTTCCTTTGAGGTTGCCCTGAGACATAATACTTCAGTGATCTCAGCTGCAGAAAATGTACTGAAGTACAGGGATCAACCTGTTCATGCTCTCTGTATGTGTGTATATATAGCTCCTCAATATATGTTCCATTCTATATGCATCCGAAGAAGTGGGCTGTAGTCCACGAAAGCTTATGCTCTAATAAATTCGTTAGTCTCTAAGGTGCCACAAGTACTCTTGTTCTTTTTGCAGGAAGGGATAGTTTATTTCCCTAAAGACATAGCCTCCTGTGATTTTCAAAGACAGGGTAGGGAAATTTTCCTGGGCTGCCAGGGCGTGCACCTTTTGCTCCATTCAGCTGAAATAGTGTATCACTAAAGTTCATGTATGCATGAATATTTAAGAGCTCAGATGCTGCAAAGAGCTGAACATCCTCAACTCCTACTGAAACCAATGGGGGAGCTGAAGTCACTCAACACCTTGACTGATCAACTTATTTGAAGTTTTGTTCTGAAAAATCACACTGAAATCTCCCAAAGGGTCCAATATTACTCCTATCGGAGTCAAAGTAAATGTATACGTGTATATGGTTTTTCATATTGACACATTTTGATCTTGACAGATATGAGAGTCAAAGGAGAAATATTACAGTGGGGAGAATCAAGCTATTCAGTATTTATTGTGGGCCACGTTCAGCTATCCTTAATCATGTGGGGCAATACGTTACCCTGACTTGAATGTGACCACTTGTTGAGGAAAGTGTTACTCATTAATTTGATACAGTTCCACATGGGAAATTATTAGTTAAATTGGAGAAGGTGGGGATTAATATGAAAATTGAAAAGTGGATAAGGAATTTGTTAAAGGGGCAACTACAATCCGTCAAACTGAAAGGTGAACTGTCAGGCTGGAGGGAGGTTACTAGCGGAGTTCCTCAGGGGTTGGTCTTGGGACCAATCTTATTTAACATTTTTATTACTGACCTTGGCACAAAAAGTGAGAGTGTGCTAATAAAATTTGTGGATGACACAAAGGTGGGAGGAATAGTCAATACAGAGGAGGAGATCTGGATGACCTTGTAAATTGAAGTAATAGAAATGGGATGAAATTTAATAGTGCAAGGTCATGCATTTAGGGACTAGCAACAAGAATTTTTGCTATAAGCTGGGGACTTATCAGTTGGAAGTAAGAGGAGGATAAAGACCTGGATGTATTGGTTGATCATAGGAGGACTATGAGCCATCAATGTGATATGGCCATGAAAAAGTTTAATGCAGTCCTAGGATGCATCAGGTGAGATATTCCAATAGAGACAGGGAAGTGTTAGTACCATTATACAAGATACTGGTGAGACATCATCTGGTCACCCATGTTTAAGACATATGAATTCAAACTGGAACAGGTGCAGAGAAGGGCTACTAGGATGATCCATGGAATGGAAAACCTATCTTATGAGAGAGACTCAAAGAGCTTAGCTTGTTTAGCCTAACCAATAGAAGGCTGAGGGGCGATATGATTACTCTGTATAAATACATCAGAGTGGTAAATACAAGGGAGGGAGAGGAGTTATTTTAGTTAAGCACCAATGTGGACACAAGAACAAATGGCTCTAAACTGGCCATCAACAAGTTTAGGCTTGAAATTAGGTGAATGTTTCTAACTGTCGGAGGAGTGAAGTTCTGGAACAGCCTTCCAAGGGCAGCAATTGGGGAAAAATCTCTAACTCACTTCAAAGCTAATCTTGATATGTTTATGGACAGAACAGTATGATGAGATTGCCTACAACTGTCAATAGCAAGAATCCCCAACTGCTGCAGATGGGACACTAGATGGACAGGGCTCTGTATTACTACAGAGAATTGTTTCCCAGATGTCTGCCTGGTGGGTCTTGCCCACATGCTCAGGATCTAACTACTTGCCATATTTGGGGTCAGGAAGAAATTTTCTCCCAGGTCAGATTGGCAGAGACCCTGGGGGGGTTTCTCCTTCCTCTGCAACATCGGGCACAGGGCAGTTGCAGGTTTAAACTAGCATAAATGGTGAATTCTTTATAACTTGAAGTCTTTAAATCATGATTTGGGGACTTCAGTAACTCAGCCCGAGGTTAGGGGTCTATTTCAGAAGTCAGTGAGGTTCTGTGGCCTGCAATGTGCAGAAGGTTAGACTAGATGATCACGATGGTCCCTTCTGACAGTAAAGTCTATGAGTCTATTACGAGGAAGGGTGGCAGAACCAGGCTTGTTATTAGCATTAGATCCTTTGCAGAGGGGTATTTCATTGTCTTTTGAATGACCTGGTGTTTTTGACCTAAATAATGTTCCTGAGCATTTGTGTTTAGTAGTTATGATCTAAATATTCACTACAGAGAGCACAATTAAAGTTTTCTTTTATCTTTCTACCAACAGATGAGGTATTACCAGTTCTAGAATTATTTACTTTATAACTATGGTACAGGGAACCATTATTAATAAATATCTTGTCTGCAGGTACTTTTAACTGCATTCACTGTTGTTCACATTTGTCAGAAATATCTTTTTTGCTACATGTAAATTACCTTGGCATTTGGAACTATAGTCTTTCTTTAAGCTGTTTGGCCAAATAAATGCACCATAGCTCGCCTAATGGCTTTGACGGTTAGGGGCATACCTGACTAAAAGATGAAATTCTCCTGAGATCTTTGATTTTTCCTTCACTGGGATGGCAAGAGGTAGTAGCACAGTGAAGGTGAAACTTTCATCTCCAAGAAGAGGCAGTCCCTACTGTCTATTTGCCTGAAGAAGCAGTATTTTGAAGCAGCCCCTGCTTCTGCATTCAACTGGAAGTTGTACCATGGTACTGGTTTGGAACAGAGAGAGATAATAATGTTCTTGTCTGGTGGCCTGTGATAAAGCTGCAAGACAAAAACCTCAGAACTTATGCTGCTTAACCCCTAGAAAGTGCATCCTAAAAGTTTTCAATGTGACAGGCAAGTCACAGGAAGAAGCTACACAGAAGAAGGGTGGTGATAGGGAAATTTTGTGGTGGGTAGGTTACCCTCATGAAAAAGTATTTGCACATATTTTCTGCTGCTATATCTAAGTTCAGAGGTCTTTATTTTTACTCAGTCCTTACTCAGACAAGCTTCCTGATTAAAAAACAGAGCTTCAAGATTTGGGTCTCTTTACTAATTTATATTCCACTGATATTTGTAATATGAGTAGACCCACTGAAGTCAACAGGATAATTTAGGAAGTGTGATTTTATACAACTTGCGTATCCAACCTAATGAAACTCAGAGGAAAAAATAATTGCCTCTGATGGTAGCAAAGGTTCTATGAACATCCAGAAGTGACATAAATTGGGATCCTTAAAATTAAATTCATATCTCATTATTAAATAGACTGTGGAGCCTGTTTTAAGTAGAATTGTAGTTTATGGGCTCAGTAACAGTTTGTTCTGTACATTTTTTTTGTATTCATGTGAGCCTGGCATGCGCAGCTGATCTATTTGTGGTTGATATCATGTACTTTTCCCATGTAATACAGTCATTGTTTTAATGTTTCTATGCTTTGAGTCATGTGGTGCAGTTTTACTATGATAAATCATCTTTATTTCCAAATCATAGATTTTAATCATATTGAGATCCCTTGATCCTGGAAACTCTCCTATTTTTCTTTTTTTTTTTTTATTCCTGCAGCACACAGATCACTCATTTCATGTTCAGTGTTATTCAAATACTGCAACTTGGAATTGTCATGGGCTGTATGTAAGAAGCAGGATAACATTGCACTGCCCCATGAGCTGACTAGAGACCCAGTGGTGATGCTGTGAGATCCCATTGGAACAATACCTTCAAGGCCTGTAGTCAGGACCCTTTGGAATAATTTGCGATGCCCACCAATGCTGGTACTGGGGATATATTCCAAGACTAGTAGCTGAATGCCTGTGCTGTCATATGGGTATAATTCATAATGTTGTGTGTAAAAAAGGCTGAAAATGGCTCAGGGCTGGCTCCAGGTTTTCTGCTGCCCCAAGTGGGGAAAAAAAAAAAAAGCTGATTGACGACACTTTGGCAGAAGCTCAATAATCGCGCTGCTCCATTCTTCGGTGGCACTTCGGCAGCGGGTCCTTCACTCCCTCTCTTCCACTTCAGCGGCTGCTCAAAAAGGAAGAGAGGGACTGAGGGACCCGCCGCCGAATTCCCACCGAAGACCCGGACGTGCTGCCCCAATAGCGGATGAAGTGCCGCCCCTTTGTATTGGCCGCCCCAAGCACCTGCTTCTTTAGCTGGTGCCTGGAGCCGGCCCTGAAATGGCTGAGAATTTAAAAATCCAATAGTAACAGACCATGAATGCCAGATGATTGAAACGTGGGATATTCTAAATGCTTGTAGCTGTTTCCATCACGTCACACTTACTCAACAGACATTCTAGGCTTCAGAGTGAGACTTTCGTTATTGTTGTGTGGGTGGTTGTGTTGATTTCTGTGTGACTTATGTTGTTCTGGGAGAGTTGTGTGGAGTAGTGTAAGAGGCAAATATGTGTGGGGGGGGTTGTTCTGTAGTGAAGGGCTATGTGTGTTTGGAGTTATTGTGTGTGCTGATCCTGTGCTTCCACAAAACAAATAGTGGCAAAAGACAGAAGAATAGAAGCCTGAGAAATAACATGAGGAACTGTAGTCAAAGAACACAGTGAGCAGCTTCAGCACTTTCCCAGGGCCCCACAAAATGTCCACACAAGTTGTCAAAACCCCAAATTAGTTATCTCACATATACAAAGAGGCATGGAAACAAGCCATGTTTGTATCTTTATCATCGATAGTTCTGTTCTTAGTTGTGATTAAATGGAAGCAACAAAGGATAAGCTGCATTCAGACAGTCCCATCTCTTTACAGCTAATTTTCCTCAATACCTCCACAGTCTCTACTCACACTCCACGTTGGCCTTTCAGTTCTGAGAACAAAGATAATTCATCATGAGCAGACATTGTCCTTTGTCACGCAATTGACATACATGTTATGTTCTTTACCAAGCATTTATCAGCAGTTTTGCCTACTGTACAGAAGCCAATTAACACTCAGAAGAAAGAATGGAGAAAAGAAAACCACATGCTAAACTTGCTGAATAGATCTTTCATCCCACGAAGCCCAGAACTGCAGGCCTCTCTGATGTTGGAGAACTAAAACTATAAAGGGAAATCCCAACTTTCATTTAAAAAACATCACACGTTCTGGCCTTTTACCTTGCAAAGACAGCCTGGATAATGTAAAGCCCTATATACACCTCTACCTCGATATAACGCAACCCGTTATAACACGAATTCGGATATAATGCGGTAAAGCAGTGCTCTGGGGGAGGGGGGCGGGGCTGCGCACTCCGGTGGATCAAAGCAAGTTCAATATAACGCGGTTTCACCTATAACATGGTAAGATTTTTTGGCTCCCGAGGACAGCGTTATATCGAGGTAGAGGTGTACTGATTGCTTGTTCTCTTCAGCCCTAGCTGCTGAGATCCACTTCTATATCAGGAGACTGGGTGGGGTAGAAAGGGAGGGGACTTAATCCTTCACATTTTTAATGTAAAATAAATAGGTCGGTTAAGTTGAAGTGCATCCCAAAGAATCATATTACTATGACTTACCTAAATCCTTAGGCCTACACTGTGCATAGGGGTTGGATAATAGTGGACAGAAATTGAGTATGTTTGTGGACAGTGAGCTGGGCAAGGTCTAGTTTGCAAACCTATCCAAAAAATACTAAGGGCAGCTGTGTTAATATGCATGAAACACTGTATAGAGAAATTAAGAGGATAAATAAAACCCCAAAGAACTTGAGGACCAAAATATTCTTCTGGGTTTACTATAAGCACCCGCAATGCAGTCTTCCCTCTATTTTCTTGAATGATCATTCTTCAGAAATAACAATAAACCTGTAAGAGTATAAAATCAAGCACAGGCATTTCTTTTACAGAAGACTCAGAGTCTACCTTCAAGAGTTAACAATCTGAAAAGACATGCCTTGAACTACTAGGGTTCGTTCTTTCATTTAGTGGGATCTCCAATCATGAGACAGAGGGGACTAGACTGCATCCTAGTTGGGACAGCCATAATTGACTTCCAGCCATACTAAACTCTAATAACTATGGGGGAGGTGTTTGGATTGGAGGAGAGTGCAAGAGTGAAGGTGTCTGAACTATTCTTGGACAAGATGAACAAAGCTTCTTATTGTTACCCCTTTTGTCGTAAATCGTAAGCCAATATTCAGGATCTTGTGGGTTGGTTTTGTTAAGAGGAGAAAATGATGATAGTCAGGTATTTCTTTGGTGCAGTCTATTCATTTACATAGAATGTACATAAAGTCCTGTATCCCTGAACACAGTAGGAATCAGACAGGAGACCATTTCATTTCTCACTGTTCCAGGCCTCTTTCCAGCCACCATTCTACCCAACAGCTTTCTCTCTTAGGCCTGGTCTATGCTGGGGGTGGGGTGAGGGGGAGTGGATCGATCTCAGTTACGCAATTTCAGTTACGTGAATAATGTAGCTGAAGTCGACATACTTAGATCGACTTACCGTGGTGTCTTTGCCATGGTGAGTTGTCTGCTGCCGCTCCCCCATCGACTCTGTCTGTGCCTCTTGCGGAGCTGGAGTACAGGAGTCGACGGGAGAGATGCGATAAATCGACTCCCGTTGGATCAATCGCTGCCCGCTGTCCACATACATCGACCCCCACCCGACGATCGCATACGTCCACGTATGTCTACACTACCCGCCGAATTGACCCCCGAACGCTCTCCAGTCGATTCCTGTACTCCACCTCTGCGATAGGTTCAGGCGGAGTCAACGGGGGAGCGACAGCAGTCGACTCACCGAGGTGAAGACACCACGGTAAGTCGATCTAAGTATGTTGACTTCAGCTACATTATTCATGTAGCTGAAGTTGCGTAACTTAGATCGATTCTCCCCCACACCCCCCAGTGTAGACCAGGCCTTAGTTTTTCTCATGATCACACTATACATATTTCTTTGGCAGGCTTCAGGCTTCCTTGCTGCTTTCTCTGTCTGCTTCTGTGATATTTCTGCTGCTTCCCTCTCTGACACAGACAGCTCCATCAAGCAAATACCCAGCCCTCTAGGTTTGCCTTCAGCCCCCCAATGAAAACCCTTTGCCCACGCAGTTCAGCTCATGATCAGCCTTGCATGTGTGCTGTGTTTTGGGTGGTACCTCCTAGTGTTTCAGCTTACTCCAAAAAGACCTTAACTGCTGCTTACATTTATCCTGATTGCAAGGTGGCTGTTCTGCCCACCATTTTCAATGAGTTTTCACCCAACATTGCAGGCTGGTCTATCATCTCAAAATGAACAGATCATCACTTTGCGTGTTCAGTATGTGCTGTGGAACAATTTAATTTGGGGACAAATTCATAGATCCCTAAAGAAACATTTGAAATCTTCAGAGATTTGGAGAAGGGGGCGGTACACAACTCTGACCTTTTTATATTAATATTATAAATATTTTATAGCAACTTGTGTCAGCTGAAGGGTGCTAAAACTATGATGAGCCTGTCAATCTAACAATATTAACAGTAAAGATGACCTCTAACAGTACTAGAGCAACAAAGCATGCTTCGTTGATTATTTTCCCCCTTACTGTGTGATTCTTTAAGGGCTCTGAGAGAATGAACGAGAAAAATAGCAATGGAGCAGGCATTTAACTGCATGGCTGAGCCTTTTTGGAGGCAGTGATGCAATCTTGTTCTTATGCCCTGATTGCGAAAAATTCTTGCACTAGGAATTTTGGCATACAATAACAGATTATTAGCAAGTTCTTGCAAAAGGCTGATTTCTTCCACTTACAATAACAAAGAAATATTCATGCAAATCTGCAAAAGGAAGACAATGGGTGAAACAATAACTTATGAAATTCAGTTTCTTTACGTGGTAAACTTTTAGGTGTGTTTCCATTTTATAACCCAGCTACTCATGTCTGGAGGCTTCTTGCCATGCTGTTGTGTTCTTTGTTTCCATTGAAAGTGTGGCATCAGAAATGTCATAGCCTAACAATGCACCTTGGATAACCAAAACTGAGGTTGCATATTATTTTGCCCAGCTAAATGAAATTTGCAGCCTTTGTCATGATAGGGCAGGAATACAACATAAATCCACGTTCAAACTGAAGTTGGACTTCACTTTCCGGATCAGGCTGTATTATGACAGAGAATTATAGTCACAACTAGTTGCATCTAAAATAGGAAAGAGACAACTTCCTTGATATTTGGCATAACAAATACAGGGTATTTTTAATGGCTGCTGTGGTGCCCTGTGTTTCAGATGACATCCCAGGTGACTATTCTGTGGAGAGGAAAGTGCCTAGAGAAACAAATAGAAGAGTGAAAGAGAAGAAGGGAATCCAATACCTCATGAGGTCATCATAGAAAAGTGCTGCATTTAATAAAGTATTAATAAGGCCAAACAGTGCCATTTAGACATGTGTGTCCATGTCAAGTGGCACACTGCTCACTACTTGTTTGGCACCTCCTCCTGGTCGCTCAGGGGATTAGCTCATCAGGTCAACACTGATTCCCGCAGTTGCACACCATCACTCTCTCTCGTCTGCAGCCCTTCTCTCACTCCAGGAACCACAGCATCCTCTTCATGACTCAGCCCTCCAGCCAGGTCACTCAGTGTTCCCTCCGCTTTCGGGGTATATCAACATCTTTCCTTCAGCAGTCATAGGCGGTCTTCCCTTCCACTGCCTTAGGTGCCACTCCTTCAGTGGCTGGTAGGGGAACCCGGGCCCACCCTCTACTCCAGGTTCCAGTCAAAGGACCTTCAACCCAGCAGTTCTGGGTTTTCCTCTCCCAGCCCCCACTGCTCCTTCCCTTCTCTCTGGGAGTACCAGCTCCAAACCCTTCTCCCAAGGAGTGACTGGTGCCCTCATGTCTCTACAACCTCCAAACAATCCTCCTCCTTCCCAACGAGTGACTGCTCTTTTCCAGCACTTCCTGTCTGTTTCCAGCTACCTGGCTTTATAGGTACCACATATTCCTGCACAGCTGAACTTGCTTGCAATCAATTCCCTGCTCCATGACTCTTCCTCCAGGTGCAGCCTGTGAAGTTAATAGGCCTACCTGGCCACCTTAACCCTTCCAGTCCTATGTGGGGTGGACATGCCATCACAGTCCATTGTGGGTATTATGGAGTAGTCCAGGGGACACTAGGGCAAAGACTGCAACTCAGAAAGTACAATCTCTCCTGGAGTAGCGCAGGGCACGGAGGGTGAGGGATATGGCCCCACCTCCTCCCATTCCCTTTTGGGACAATGTGCATCTTGGGGGCACACAAAGGGAGATATCCCTGTGCGGCCTTGAGCACAGGAATCATGTTTGTATCTCACATTTGAGCAGAATATGCAAGGGAGGAAAAGGCTTCTTGCACCTTTCTCCCCCAAGCATAGGCACCGACTTTCTCCACCCCCACACTACCCATTCCCCCAAGGTGCCACCCCACTCTGTCTCTTCCCCCCCCTGTTGTGCTCCCTCCCCCAGCGTGCCCTGCCCTTGCTCCTCCTCCCTTCCCCCCAGCACCTCCTGCATGCCATGGAACAGCTGATCGTGGTGGGTGGGGAGGGGAAGGCGCTGATCAGTGGGGCCACTGGCAGGCAGGAGGCACTGGCAGGAGGTGGAGGCGCTGATAGGGAGGCTGCTGGTGGAGCCAAGTACCTACACAAGCTAGTCACAAGCTGTCCCTAAATGGTGCCCATACTTGGTACAAGGAACATTCTCTAAGAAGCAGAGAAATAATTTATTCGATGGTGGAGATTTTTTTTTGTCAATTAGCAGCATGAATATACCTTTCTAATGGTGAAATGGATTGTTTCCAGTGGAAAGATTGTGAAAAAACAGTATATAGGGAAGCTCAGTTACAAAAGGATAAACCCACCGCACAGCTAAAACATAGTTCAGTCTTTCAGTGTATCATATTTGAAACACATTTTACCCTCTCTGACTTAGTAGGGCAATAGCACAGTTCAGGATCATTGTTAACACACTGTTTGTCCCATCTACCATTGAACTATTTATGAAATGCATCAGAAGGCTTCGGTGTTGCAACTAAGTTCCTGCAACATGACTATTTCTACAGTTTGGACAGGACATGAAAGTACATAACTGAATAATTCAATTTGATCATAACTTATACAGCAATGTGACTTGCTTAATTTGGTCTCACTAAATTCAGAATTAAACTGAAGACATGCTGTATTTTGCTCAGACTGATGAGAAAACATTATGACTGCATCATGTGGTATATACAATGGCTTCTTTTTTGGATAGTTGTAAACAACCCATGTTAGTTTCAATAATATCTTGCATAGGTCCTAGTTCTTCCCAGTATGTGTTCATTTGTAATGTGTGCTTATTTCTTTATCTGTGTATTTAAGGCAAGATTTTCAAACAGTTTAGGTATGCTAGTGTATGCTTAATTTCAATGCATGATTATCACTGTTGCGCATTAAAACTAGGTGGCTGAAAGTGCAAATGATTAATTAGACACATTGTGAGTTCACTTTATCAGAATTGCATAGGCATTCACATTGATTGCCATCATAAATTAGGCCTGAAATGTCATGCACATTTTGCACATGCATAAATTGTTTGAAAATCTGGCCTTTATGTTTTTCTTATGTGTCTTGTTTAATAGCATCTGTTCATGCATGGTTGCTCTCTTCACCATGATGAACTAGTCAAGCAGTGTCTTTCTCCAGATAAGGTGTGAACCTGGCCAGGCAAAAAATAACAGTATTTGAAAGTTACAAGGAACAGACCATTTAACTTATTTGAAATGCTTTGGAAAAAGAGAGCACTTGTAAAATAGTCAGTGCCTGCCACTGAATGGAAACTATTCTCATTTACTGTAATGGAAGCCATAATTGGCCAACAAATATTCATTGATTAATGTATTTGGGATATTTCAATGATGTTTTGATGAGACCTGTGTGAAACTCAGCAGTTTTTGTTTGTGGAGTTATTGTGAATATTTGTTTGGGTTTCTTTGAATTTAGCTTTTTGTTCAGGTTCAAATAAACCTGAAAAGACAAAGCAAAACGCAGCTGAAACTACCAAGTTCTGCATGCAAAAGCATGCAAAGCTGCTGAATCCCATCTGACTTCCACACAAAACCACAGGCCACTTGACATCTGAATTCAGCCCAAGTCTGCTTAAAATTTGGTCTAGGTTCTCTCAAAACTTGATTGAGGTTCACCATAATGTTTGGGAACTTTTATAAAACTTTCAGCAAACCAGAACTCTGTTTTGGTGGATTCTTAGTCTGTTTTCATGTTTCTTTATAAAAGTATCACATGACATTAAGCCTTGACTAAAATATCTTCCTGGAGCATTTTCTTCTGTTACTTTACAAATTGTTCTTTAATCTTACTGTTTCAGAGGTTTGGGTGCAAACAGTTATCCCTTCAAGCTCTCAAGTAACTGAAGATTCACTGAGGAGTGATGTAGAACCTAAATCACAGGCAACCATTACCTCATCTGTTCCTCTACCGGGCAGTGTTACTGCCTACTTGGATGAAATGCAAGTCCATCCTTCATGTGCTATTAAAAGTATTATGATTGATGAAGAAACTGGACAGGGTAAGCCAGTGTTTTAGAAACTACTAACTAGCTTCGGATTTTTACATTATTGTGCACACAAAAGAAGGCAGAATGACAACAGGGTAGCTTCTCTGTACCAGTGCTACCAGAATCAATAAGATTTATTTTCTGCAATCAGTGTTTATGCAGATTTGTACATGGATTCCAATGGAAAGTCCCATGCCATGACTCAACATCTAAGAGTTAGTTATAACTGATTCTCACATACAAAGGTATGTACTTCAATAATAACTCTATTGAAACCAATGGAGATACAAAAACACAAAGTAAGTGTAAGAGGAGAACCAGGCCAAATACGTTTTCTGTACTCTTACCTTCTGTGACAGGGTGTCATGGAGTGTGTGGGGGGGGACACAAGGCCCTGCACCCCCGGCTTCCTGCAATTCACCATGACTCTCAGCCAGCCAGTAAAGCAGAAGGTTTATTTACACAACAGGAACACAGTCCAAGACAGGTCTTGCAGGCACAGACAACAGGATCCCCCTCAGTTAGGTCCATCTTGGGGTCCCCGGGCACCCAGCCCTCTTGCGAGGTCAGAGCCCCGTCTGCCTCCCAGCCATATCACCAGCCAGCTCCTGAAAAACTCTGTCTTCCGCGACCCCTCCCACAGCCTTTGTTCAGTTTCCCGGGCAAAGGTGTCACCTGGCCTTTAACCCCTTCCTGGGTTCTCATGTTACATGCTCAGGTATTCTCTGTCGGTCAGTCTCCCATCCCCCAATGCAGACTATCCTAGCCACGCTCCCCTGTCAGCATTGAAAGACCACAGTAAGAACAGTCCCAGTTTGTCACACAGGGTATATAACCTGTCTGACTCCTAGGGAACCCTCAGAAGCTTGGCTTCAGTTATCCAGGTAGAGCAAAACTCTCACCCAATTTTGTTACCAGGTCATCAAGAAATGGAATTAGACCAACAGAGGAATAAATAGCTGGAGAATTGATGCAGTTGGTGCTTATTATTAAAGTACAGGGCCCAACTGCCATGGCTGTAAAGGAGTGGCTAGTAATGGAGGAAAATTTTGGTTTCATTCTGGGGGAAGAACATGATGGCACTACTACAAATGGAAGAACCTTGATTGTGTTGCCTGTTTGTATCCTGAAAAGAGGAAGAACTTTGATTTGGACAAGATTTAACACCGGAAAGGATTGAATTGCAAAATATTGTGTCTATTTTAGTGCATTTTGTGAGCTACTCTCACTCCTGAGGTAGCAAAGCAAGAGGAAGGATGGTCCAGTAGTTGGGGTGCTAGCCTAAGACATGGAGACCTGGGGAGACCTTGAACAGTTTTCAAGTACATAAAAAGTTGTTACAAGGAGGAGGGAGGCAAATTGTTCGCCTCAGAGGACAGGACAAGAAGCAATGGGCTTAAATTGCAGCAAGGGAGGTTTAGGTTGGACGTTGGGAAAAACTTCCTGTCAGGGTTCTTAGGCGCTGGAATAAATTTCCTAAGGAGGTTGTGGAATCTCCATCATTGGAGGTTTTTAAGAGCAGGTTAGACAAACACCTGTCAGGGATGGTCTAGATAATACTTAGTAATACCGAGTGCAGAGGACTGGACTAGATGACCTCTCAAGGTCCTCTACAATTCTATGATTCAAGAGCCTGCTCCACCAAAGGTTTCCTGTGTGACTCTGGGCAAGTCAGGCGTAGATTCACAAAAGTACTTAGGTCCTAAACCCCACTCTTAGGCACCTAAATCTGTGTTTAGGTGCCTAAATCCCAACTTTAGAATCTATTGAAATTCACAAAACTCCTGACGAAACAGTGGTGCTTCTAGGGGCCTAAACTCTCTCAGCGCCTAAGTTTTTGCAGTAAAGGTCCCAAAAGAGCCTATGTTCCAGCCTCTGAGCAAGCACATTGCTGCCTCATTCTAGGTGCCTGGATGCCTATCTCCCACCTAAGTCACAGAGTGAATTACAAACCAGGGAAGATAGGCCTCTGGCTGCCTAACTCACACGCAGAGCCCGATCCAGTAGGCATGCTTGGCATGGCTTTTAGCCTAGTAGTCAGGGCATTCACCTGGGATGTGAAATAGTCTGATGTGACTCTTTAATTAATAATCCAACGTACAACAGCATCAACTGAAGAGATTGAGAGAGCCCCACTTCAGAATATCCCATAGCCTAGTGGTTAGGTACTCACCTGAGAGTGGGGGGCGCCATTTAGAGAGGGCGAGGGGGCACTTCTCCTCCCCCCCAAGTTTCATATCGGAGGTCTGCTTGCCATGCATGCCCCATCTCCTGGCAGAGCTCTTAACTGCAACGCAGCACAGCTAGGCCCCTCCTCCAGGAGCCGGGGTTCTCCAGCTATGGCTCCTGCCCATGGTCAGTTTCCTCCGCTAGGAGGATGGGGATGGCTCCCAGCTTGAGTGACTTGCGGTGCAGACATCTGGCAAAGGTGATGAGCAGTCTGAGGGCTGGTCTACACTGGCAATGCTACAGCGCTGCTGTGGCAGCACTTTAACGTGGCTTGTGTGGTCGCAGAAGAGTTCTCTCCCAGCACTCTCAAAAAAACATCTCCACAATGGGCGTAGCTACCAGCGCTGGGAGCGTAGCTACCAGTGCTGGTGCACTGTCTACACTGGTGCTTTACTGTGCTGAAACTTGCTGCACACAGGGGGTGTTTTTTCAAACCCCTGAGCAAGAAAGTTGCAGCGCTGTAAATTGCTAATGCTAGTGTAGACAAGCCCTGAGTGTGCAATGTAATGAGCTCTGCAGAGGAGAGCAGCTGCTCCCAGCTTGTCCCCCTGGGGCAAGGAGTCAGTATTTTGTTTATAAACAGAGGCAGGGTGATTAAGATCAGAAAGGACTGGTAATTAAATTAGGGATATTGTTAGGGAAGTTGTTAGATGAGCCTGAAAGCATTCCAGGAACTCCAGTTCCTAGATCTGTAAAACAGGAATCTCTCTGCACAGGGGTGTTGAAGAGAGACCACAGTAGTATTATCAGCATAGAAGAAATATAGCCAAGGCTCCCATTCAAAAGAGGGAGATGAGAGGGGGGATAGATGAAAAGAAGGATCCAAAATCAAGGGAAGAGAAGTGGTACCCATAACCATAGTATCTGAATGCCTCACAATGTCTAACCTATTTCTCCTCACAGCCCGCCTGTAAGGTAAAGCAGTGCTGTAATCCCCATTGTACAGTAGGGGCACTGAATCACAGAGAGACTAAGGGCCAGATTTTCAAAAGTATTTAGGCACCTAGAGGGATGTTCAAAAGTGCCTAGAAGTTTAGGTGCTTTGTAAACCCCACTAGATGCCCAGCTGCATTTTTGGGTGCCTAAAAACCTTTGAAACTCTGTCCTTACAGCACTGGTCTGAAGTCATATGGGAAGTCTATGGGGGAAGTAGGAAAATGAATCCAGGTCTTTCAGGGTTAGCACCCTATCCGCTAGGCCAGCCTTTCTCTCTGCTGCTTGCTGCAGAAAAATAGGATTTTGATAGATGGGAGCAAAACCACCCAGCTGTTGGGAAGGATGTCATGGTTGACAGCATGAAAAGCAGCACAGAGGTCAGGAAGAATGAAGAAAGAGAGAGAATGAGAGTCAGATGAGAAGAGATCCCAGGCTGGGTTGTAGGGCAATGGCTGCTGTGCATTTTTACGTTATAAGTGAAAACCGTTTTGTTTTGTCATTTTTTTGTTCTGAGTTTGAGAAAAGAAAAATATGGAGATATACCTATCTCATAGAACTGGAAGGGACCCCAAAAGGTCATCAAATACAGCCCCCTGTCTTCAGGACCAAGTACTGATTTTGCCCCTGATCCCTAAGTGGCCCCCTCAAGGACTGAACTCACAACCCTGGGTTTAGGAGGCCAATACTCAAACCACAGCTGCTACTTAGGAAGATTTCATACTTTGTTTTTGAGGGGGCAGATTTATTACCATCTTCCTCTGATGGTTGAGTTTGTTTCCATAGCTGTGTCAAAAAGAGATGTTTTAGGAATGTGGGGAAAACGGTATCTTGTGATCATGATGATCAAATAGTAAAGCCACGATTATTTCTAAATTTGTACCAGGCTTTTCTTATACACTTCAGAATAAATACCATGTCAAGCAAGCATAGAGGAGATTACATATAACACATAACAGAATGGCAGAGTGCAAGCAATATATTTTGAATCAAAACTCAATGTAGAAAAATATTACATAAGCATTATTCATCTGTATATTTTCAAAGTTCCATTGACCTACATATGCATTGTAGTAATTTCTTTCTTTCTTATGAGTAGACATGTAATTATGATATAGAGAGCTTCAGAAAAATATTTCCACATAGACTATACACTGTTACATATTCCCTGCTTAAAATATACAAGAAAGAAATTTTACAGAGATTTCCAGATGACCAGTTGGTTGCTGTGACATACCACATGTTACTAGGTATAAAGTACACTATAGTGGGCTTATTAGTCAGTCATTGAGTCCAACATCAAGGGAATTTCCATCATGGTAGAAGTGAAGGCAAAATTTACCCCTTTGTGATTTTAGTGCGAGATTCTGCCCTCTCTTACATCCATACTTCTATAGTTGGTCAGAAAAACTTTGATAGAATCATTTTCACTTGGCAAGTGCAATTCTGTCAAACTCTAAACACTTCACAAAACGGTGTCAATTATGCCAAAATTGTATTAGAAGAAAAACAACATCAAAATGTTCTATTTCAATAATTTTGGAACAAAATGTTTTGATATTTAGCTTTGGAATGAATTTTTGCTTTGATATTTTTCAATTTATATTATAATTGTAAAAAATCAAAATCAAAATGTTTTGATAATTCCAAAACACTTTTTGAGGTTTTCCTTTGCAGAGAATTTCAATATGATTGGGTTTTTTTCTGATTCAAAATGAAGCTTAAATTTTGAAATCCTTCCTGAAATGTGATTTTTCACGCTCCACACAGTTCTGCATGCATGACTCAATCACATAATTACATCCAGGCTATTATTCAATCACAGTTGTTACCTAAGTGAGAATAGAATATGGTTTAGGAGAGTAACCATTTGAACTAAGTGTAGTCTTTACCCTAAAAAATCCTTTCATCCCTTACAAATCTGTCACCAGAACTTGGCTATTAGAAAACAAGACACATGGTGATATATGAATAGAAGTGCCAAGGCTCCAATATATAACTAAGTAGCTCGTTAAATAGCATTCCATTTTAATAGCCCAGATAAAAAACAATGTAATCATTTATGGGCCAGAATCTTCAGCTGTAAGTCAGCTCAGCTCCAGGGAAGTCAATGAAGCTATACCAATAAACACCAGCTGAGGATCTGGTCTCAGATATTTTAGAACTGTTAGGTTATTGGTATTTGCCTCACGTACAAGGGATGGGAGAGTTTTTAATGCAGAAATGGGGCTGAACTGCAGAGTTGGTTCTAGATCCAAAATTTCCCAAAGACCATAGTTTTTTAGTGTACATGGGACTTGGTTTGACCCATTACAGACATCTAAACCAACTGTGCAGTTTTGATATTGATCCAAATTTAGTATCATACCCAAAGATTTGGGTGTTGTGCTCAGCTCTGATTTTGTTTTGGATTCATGTGAAGAAAACACTCTGCACAACGCAGTGCCTGCAGACAAAAAACAAATCAAACACATCTGGGGTAGCAACAAGATTTTTTTCTCCCTTTTGAACATATTGGATGACACACTGGCCCCACTGAAATAAATGGGAGCTTTGCCAGCTACTTCAGTAGAGCCAGAATTTCACCTGATATCTTTGCTTCCACATGACTTGTTCAGTATAAATGAAAAGAAAAGAGATTGTAATGGAAAAACAGATTAAAATGCATTTGCAGTTTCAAAAATTGGTTTAGAAGCCTCTGGGCATGCTGACAACATTAGCCAGAAATGACAGGGGTCAAGATGGACCATTGGGGACCAAAGCTGTGGGGGAACGGCCACAGTTTCAGCAAAATTCTACTCTTGGATTCAGATTGAAGAATTTAGATCCCAACTGAATATTATGCTCTTGTGCCATGTGCAGAACTCCCATTAACTGACATCCTTACACTTGCAAAACTCACATTGGTTTCAACAGAAGTAGTGCATGCCTAAAACAGCAGGATCCTTCTGTTTAAGAACACGTTGGACATTAAATTATACTAATATGCAAATAAGTTACTGTGTTGGGTTTTCAGCTGATTTTAGTGCTTGCATTTTGTTAACAGTCGAAATTGGGCAAGGAGAATCTTGGCTGAACAAACTTAGAATCAACAGGAACAAGTTGGCATTTTTGAAGTGCCTGATTGGGTGGAAAGGAAACAAAACAGCAGTGGAAAAAGGTATTTTGACACAAATAGAGTTACATTGTCACGCAGAACAAATATTACGCTACACAACTACAACTGAACATGGTTACCTTCCTCAATGCAAATTTTCTTTTTTCCTTTCAAGCACATTTCATGAACTACCCATCTTGGTGAAGCTGTATTATGTGTTATGCAGGATGTCCGACTAGATGATCTTATTGGTCACTTTTGGCCTTCAAAATCTTATGAATTGCAATGTCAGGAACAAAACAAATAAGTTGGTAAAATAACATTCATGCTATTGTAAAGCAAGTGGCCTGTAATTAACACCAATCAAAAAGATCTCATATGCATAAATGTAATGATTATTCATTTTTAATAAAGGAAGGAAGAAAAAAGGCAAGGAAGTTATATTTTCAGCTTCCATAATGCATTGAGATGAAACAAAATAAATCCTTAAATAAACACAACACCCATGAAAGGTAGTTCTGGAACATACTTTAAAGGCACATATTTTCTGTTGGGCTAAAGTCCAGCTTACCAGCACATGAGGGCACTTTTACCTGCATGATTTCCAACTGCATTTTGGGGTCCATTAAATGGATTCCAGGAGCAAACTTAGTAATGGCATGTCCGTTTGTTTTACATCTGACTAGCTGCCTGTACCAGAGCCTGCAATTTAAAGTCATACTTCTAAAAATTAGCCCCTGGGTGATAACTTCCTTTATTAATCAAAAACAAAAATATCAAGTTTAAACATTGTACTTTGTCTGGGATGAAAATTGTAAAACATAACTTGTATGTTAAGCTAGAGCTTAGGTATTTGTACACTTCTGTCCTGCATTTCAAGTTGTTAAAGATCTTTTTTAATATACAGTAGATCCTCCAAACGCTCCTGGAGTTTGCTCTCATGACAACCACAGACCGCATGAGCTGGATGGATGCATGGCAAAAGAAGAACAACCATATATTCCATACAAGTTAGCTAAATTATATATTACCAAGGTAAAAAACAAATAAAAAAGCATTCAAATATTAGTTGAGTTGAATGAATAATTCACAATACAAGAAATTATCAAATGAATTTAGTATGTCTATACGCATAGGCTATCACAGGAAAATTGCAGTTTCCCTAATATTTTAATTTTATTCAGCTAATTTTACTATGACTTTTTAAAATCTTTTTCCTCCAGAGTTTGGGCTCAAACACTTCAATTAGTTTTTCAATATTTGACATTCAAAATTTAAGGTAGGGAATGAGATACTGGTTCCAACCTGTATTTCATTTAGTCCTGTATCCTGTCTCTGACAGTGTCCACTACCAGATGCTTCAGAGAATGGTGCAAGAAATGCCCCAGGTGACAGGTGAGGAAAATACTGATCCTTCGCCCCATAAAGGTCTCATTCTAATACTTAGAGACTGTTTTACCTGAAGCATTAGGTTTTATTTTTGTTAGTATCAACTATTGTAACTCAGGAGATTCTTGCTATCCATATAAATGACCCATCCCTCTTTGACTCTTGCTAAGTTCTTAGCCTCACAGACATACTATGGCAACGAGTTTCACAATCTAACCTCATGTCTGTGGAAAAAATATTTCCCTTTATCAGTTTCCAATTTGCTCTCTTTCCAATTTAATTGAATTACCCCTTGTTCTAGTGTTATGAAACAGGGAAAACAGAGGCTCCTGATCGCCTTTCTCTCTACCATTCATTGTTTTACATACTTTCATCATATCCCCTCTTATTCATCTCCTTTCTTAGGTAAACACTCTGTCTTTTCAATCTCTTCATATGAGGAATTTTTCATGTCCCTAGTCATACTCGTCGCTCTTCTCTGAACTCCTGCTAATTCTGCAATATCCTTTTTGACATGAGGTAACCAGTACTGCATGCAGTTTTCTAGATGAAGGCCTATGGCTTATATAAAGACATTGTAAAATTTTCCATACGATTTCAGGATAGCCAGGATCAGTCAGATTAGTCAAATGTAATATTTCTGCTCCCTGATTAGACAAGTGCAAATATTCAGTTGTAAATACTTGCAATGTGACTTGTCCTATTATAGCAGTAGTGCTAATGCTAAGCATTTAAAAATCAAGTCAAGTCTCCCCCTCCCCCCCAAAAAAAAATCATGAGATTTTTTTTGTTTAAATGTTGGGTTCTTTGTCTGCTGGTTGGGTTTATTTATTTATTTGTGTATTTATTTATTGAGCCTGTAGGGTGCACGTGCATCACATTTTTAAGCTTTATTCTGCAGTCATATGGGCTAGAAATGTACTTAAAAAAGCAATGAAAGCTAAGAATCTCACCTAATCACATGCCTTCGGGACACAGGGCTTTAAGGAAAGCACCATTTATTGCCAGATGTAATAAAATCAAACATTTGCAATTCTTACAGTCATATGGCCCATCTATTAAATCTAAATCAGTATCCAGGTTTGGATTCACCACGCTCTCTGAAGTTTGAGGCTCTTTGGATCTTTGGTTTTGGTTAGGGCCCATCTCTAATTATGCATCTACACCAGGTGTAGTCAATCATTTTTTGTCAAGGTCCAAATTTCTTGGTCAAGGTATAGTCAAGGTCCAGACTCCAGAGAAAATAATACAAAAAAATAAGTAAATAAAAAGATTGCGGGGTCCTTTCAGAAGAAACTAGTGGTCTGGATTTGGTACGCCGCCTGCCTATTGAGTACCCCGATCTGCACTGATCCTTAAGAGTTAACCCCGTCCATAATGAAATAGTGAGAAGGAACTCACCTTTCTATCTACTAATGAACATTGGTTGATTAGAATAGGATTCAAAGGCAAGGAGTGGATGAAACACACCTCTCCTTTGAGCAGGAGCACTATGTGCTGCCATATTATTGAGTAGCACATGATGATGACTGCAGCATATGCACTTGCCTGCTTTGCGGGATGGATATGCCCTCTAACCTAAAGACTATGCCCTCGACGGAGTGTACTGCATGGGTCATTTCTAGTGATCCTTGGGTTTCGACAAAAAGGGAGTAGGGTGAGGGTTTGTATGCACTATTTCCCCCTCTCTCTCTCATGCCCTAGCTCTACAGAGAGCAAGATTTAGCTCAAATTCTAAACCTTTTGAGGTTTGTCCATTTCTCATTGTTGCTGGACTGGTAATCTCACAAGAGTGACCTCTCTTTCAAGATTGCTGTTACCTCCCCTTAGGAAAATAGCTTTTCACCTAGTTATCAGGTGACACAGGTTCCAGTCCCAGGTGGAACTAGGAAGGGTTGAGGCAAGTAAAAATAATAATAAATTTTACAAAGTTGTCCAAATGTTTGCAAGCCTAACAACAGGTTTAGTTAGAGAGTTTGGATCAGTTGCTCACTCATATGAGAATCTGCATTCCATTAAATTTAAATGGAAACTTGCAACCAAGGAAATCTGCAGGAGAGCTCCAGATCTTTGGAATCTGCACATTTCTGTTGCTTATGCTTGTTATTAATGTAATTAAACTGTTTTTCTATTTGCTACATTTCACCATGAGATAAAAATACACAAAATGTATTGTGTAATTTGACATTGTGCCTAAAAATTGGCACTCAAAAAAGCAAATAGGAGAACACAGCAGGGCTGGGATGGGAGAGTGTCAGTGGAATTTTCCTTTTGTAACTGTTGTTGTTGACATAGCACATAAGTGTCTGTATGGTGGGTGAGCCTGAGTTACTGAGGGTTCAGGGCTATTCTGCACTGAAACCACTCACTATTTTGTAGCAAAAAAGGTAACTTCACCAGTCCTTCATGTTTGCATCTGTTTTTTATCCAAATCTGACAAATGCCTGAGGCGAGCCTTGTGTCCATATCTATTTTGAGGCATTTCATTTTTTTTTTCAAATTCACGATGAAAGTAAGACTGCAGTCTGCACTACACAGCAATAACTGGCTAGTGCCATCCTAGCCTGCAGTTGCCATGGTCCAGTGATGTGGACAGCTGAGCATAGGCATCTGCACTGTCCATTCTTTTTCCTTTTACTCTCAGTAACTACTACCACAGTACTGACTTGGTGTAATAGGATTTGCTATAGTGCCAATTATCTCTCTATATAAGGGATGACTTTCCTGCCAACTGTAACTTTTCCTTAACTTTCTAATCACTTTCACATAACAATGCCCTTGTTCATTTTTAATCTGGGTATCCATGTAGCCTATAACACAGAGACAATTCTCCTCCATTGAACCAATGCAGCCTTTTGCTGATGATAGCCACTTCTGTCCTTTTTTTCCCACTTCCATGATGTTGGCTACTTCTGTCCTCACTCCCTTGGACCTCTGTACAGCTCTAAACATAGACAATGTCTTCCTCTTGGAACATCACTATAGCTATGCAGGTGTCTCTCCTAGCCACTTTCTTACATTGTTCCAGTCTTGCCTATCAAATTGCTCTTTCCCTCTTCTGGTGTTGGCTCTACCTCTGCAATGAGGACAGACTTTAGTTGCATCACTCAAAATGTCCATCTGCTCTTTGATCATTCATTTCTGTTTTCCTTTTTAATCATCTTATCTCTACCCTAGCAAACACATTTGCACTGATGCTACTGTACTATAAATATCTTTTAATGTCATTAATGACCTCTCACTATCCATCATTCTTGCTTACCCCAACCAGATATACTTGTGGTTTTGTCTCATCTTCCTTCCGCTAAATTTATGAAAGTCAAAAGTGCTTCTCTTCCATCTTGTAATCTCTTCCATCAGTTTTCTCCACTCAAACCTTCCATTTGCCTTTTTTGCTCTTAACCTTGGCACCAACTTTACTCTGCAATCATCTCCACCATTAGTTAGAATCCTGGTTTTCCAGACTTCAGTATGTGCAAAGTGCCACTGCCACCATCTCACATGTACAAAGAAGTGCAATTACTTCACCTCCAGCCTCCGACTGCTTTGCTGGCTTCCTATTTACTTCAGGATCGTGTTCAAAATTGCTCTATTTAGGCCAAATTCAAAAGGGAAAAGATTGAAGCAATAGAGAGAATATTGTTAAAATAAAGCCACTTGCCACTCAACCAATTGAGTCATGTTGTCTGAACCCCAAGAGGAGTTGACTCGTACCGTTACAATGGAAAGAAAGATCATAGAGGTCCAGTACTGGAACAGAAAAATGCCATTTTTAAACCAATAAATGTAATCATTTGCACTAAAATACTACACAATAATACTTCATGCATCCGAAGTGGGCATTCACCCATGAAAGCTTATGCTCCAATACATCTGTTAGTCTTAAAGGTGCCACAGGACTCTCTGTTGCTTTTTACAGATCCAGACTAACACAGCTACCCCTCTGATACTTTACACAATAATTGTTCTCATCTTAAGGCTTAGTTCTGCAATTTAATGGACTGTTTCTCTGAGTAAAGTTACTCATATGTGTTTGCAAAATCAGACTCTTAGACCCATGTACTAAAGCTATAATTAGCATTTTATAAGAAGCACACTCTTTATTTGATGGTTCATATGCAGTTGAGCTTAGTTAAGAGTGCACTGAGTTGATTGTCTCCTTTTCCATGTTCCACAGATTGTAAAAGATATGCAACAAATGAAAATCAGACATATGAAGGTAATCAAAGAATTGGACTCTATAAGAAAAGATAGCCAGGTAATTCTCCTGTAAGATTAACATCAGTGTTCTGTTAGATCATTAGGTTTTTTTTTTTACCAACAATATGCTATGAAGGGCCAAATTCTGCCTTATTTACATTCATTCAGCTCCACAATCTAAGTCTCCAGAAATATCACCTGTAACTCCTTAAACAAAAACAAACAAACAAAAAAACCCTTATTCTCTGGTGCAGTGAAATCTGCTCTTAGTTTTTATCATGTGATTACACTCCTTGAATTGCTATATTTACTTTCCTTTTTCTATATTTACTTTCCTTTTTCTTATTTGATTGTTAAGTGCAGCAGTGTATATACGGGAACTTTCTCAACTTCCTTTTTTATAAACGTGCTTCAGACATTCTTAGTAGATGAGACCTCCCTCTAGTGACTGACTTTATTACTAAAAGCACTGAAATTATGTCAAAGAATATACATATTGAGCTAGATTGTGCCATATGCAAGGGGTAGTGCAGAGTTGCACTGCCACACGGGGAGCACTGAAAAGCATTTTGGCTACAAGAACTTCCTGGCATTCACCTTTATGGGGTATATACTTCTCAATCTCTACCTTGCGCACTGATCCCGTTCTGCTTCTGTTCTGAGTGCATAGATGTGTTCTTTTGATAGCTGAATTTGCAATGGTTACTGTGATGGAGGGGATATGATCCCTGAAGACATCATGTCTGATACAAATTAGTATTACTGTAAAATCAGGAAACATAATCACCTTGCTATTATAACTGGGACTGTAAAGGAGATGCCTTCTGTCTGATGCTTTGGTCTGATCTACAGTAAAAAGTTCTACCAAATCAATACTTTTTTTCAGCTTAGTTAAGCATGTGTCCACACTTAATTTTGTCTCTTACCAATAAAAGCTTCTACTTTTGCCAGCACAGTTATTCCCTTTTCAAAGCAGCATAAACCCTTTGCCAATGCAGTTCTATTAGCACAATGGCCATGTGGATGCACATGTATCCATACCAGTGTAAGCCGTCCTGTAAGCACATGCTGGGACCTTTTGCCTTAGCCATATCTCTTCACTGTGGTCACTATCTTTCTTGCAGTCTCTAGCTGGTCCAGAGAAAGACAGCCAACCAATTCCTAGACAGATGGGACTGTTAACATGCAAATGAACTTTATTCTATCCAAAGTGTATACAAAGAAAAAAATTGACACGTATGCAGGTTCAAAAAGGCTTTGGAAACACCCAGTGGAAATGGAATTAAAGAAACAAAGATTACAGATCTAGTGTTGAGAGAGTTCAGAAAATGACTATTGTTCCTGGGTAAAGAACAGAATTTACTTAACTTAATACACCAGATAGCTATGCAAATACCATGTATGATTTCACATCTAATTGAAACACTCACACCTACCACTTTTAAGCGACTTCATAGATTCTTAGGAGTATAAACAGAGATGGTGAAGAAGGAGGGGCAGGAAAAGAGAAAGCTGGGAGTATCCCTCTGGCAGATGGCAAGTCTGAGACACAGCCAATGAAAGGAAAATGGCCATGCTTTGACAGACAGACAGACCAAAAGAGACTAATACAAACACAGGGCACCTGATGATTTCATCAGTTTCACAGCAGTAATAACTGCCCTGATTTTAATAGGATTGCTTTTAATTTACACCAGTGAGATCAGAATCATGCCCAGAGGACCTAAAGTTGTATAGATACTTTATTATCTGATACCTTTATTGCTAGTAAGAGTGCAAGGGGGGAGGGTGTTTTGTTTTGTTTTTCCAACTTAAGTAAGTCTGGATGTAGACTGAAACCTAGGTATGTTTTTTCCTGTTTGTATTTATTTTAGTCTGTCATGTAGATTTTCTAGTAAACCTATATTTGTTTAAGGTACTTTGATCTCAGTGCTCTTTTTAGCATAATTTGCTCTGATCTGTTCTCAAAGACAAATATACTTCTGATAGCTGCTGAGAGGGAGAAAGGAACAAAAGGCACCAGACCTGAAGCACTTGTTCAAAGGTTTTATCCCAATGATGGTATCCAAAGATACATACAGAAGTCAGTATGATGCACAGGGAAAGCTGATGGGTGACAGAGAGATGAGAATAGGGAGCCAAGGGTTTTTTTTTTTTAATGAAACTTTTGGAAAATTTAGGATTTTCTTTTTCGGTTGCTTTTTGAGGCCAGCTTTTTTTATTTTTCTCATCAACCTTTTTTGTATAGGAGCAGGCCATAATCGTTCTAAAGAATCATCACAGTGGAAAAATGAAGATCCTGAAAGCCCAGTTAGAAGCCTACCAAGAGTTGGTAGACAAGAAAAATAAGCAATGGCAAAATACAACTAAGGTAACTGAGAACTTCAAACTTCATCACAGGGATGAAAATTGCAGATATGCTCACTGGGCAGTTTGTGACACAACTGTAAAGTGAAGCACATGGAACTTCATAGACATTTATTCAAAATACTTTCACGTATTTTTTTACATTTTCATTGCAGAAAATCATGCTATTCAGAGCCTAATCCTCAGGTGGTCTAAAGGATCATAGATTTGATGTCAATGCATCTATTCTGATTTATGCCAAGTGAGGATTTCACCCTTCAGTTTTATTTTTCACTCTGTCCTAAATATGCAGTCTTGATTGCTGTCACTTCATAAGATCTGCTCCAACTTAGGAGCCACAAAGCTGCTTGGAAAGCAGCTTCCCACATGGTGGAGCAGAACCAGGAAGGAGCTGATTCCCAAACTAGGTCATCAGTTCTTCTCAGGGGAAGGGAAATCAAATGGAAATAATCAAGTCATGAAATGTAGTGATGGAGAAGACCTAGCATAACATTGTGGCCATCCCCCTGCCAGAGCAGGATTGTTCTTTATATTGTACATTTTCCAAGGCTTTGTTCATACCTGAGCTTATCTTCACCCCAATTTAAGGGATGGACTCCCTGAGCATGGTTCTCCCATGCTAGCCACAATTGCACATCTTATCAACTACACACCTGGTAATAGGTATCGTTTTTCATTAATATTATTAAGAAAGACCTAACTTACCAAGATATTCAGCTAATATAAGTTGTATAATTCCTGTTGGTAGTAGATAGATAGCCATGGTTAATCGCGTTGTCTCTTCTCTCCCATTAAGAAATAAGTTCATGCATGTACAATATTTGCTTTAGGTAAGCAGGGTGTATCTTCAGAGTAATCTGTCCATTTTATGTGTGTTTATAGCAAATTTGCAAGGGTGCCTGTGTCCCCCTGTGTGGCTGATCCACAGAGGTTAGGAGTCTGCACTACATTTTACATTTCATTGAAATATATGGATAGGAATAAATGAATGTCTGTTTTACAAAATGAAGATCTGTTACAAAAGGTTTGACTTTCTACCTTATTGTCCTATTCCAATGCATCCAGAGTCTGAGGGAGAAAAACGGGCAACTGAGCCAAGAAAATAAAGATCTTCTTTACCAGATAAAGCAACAAAATGAGAAATGGGCAGAAGAAAAGGTAACTGAAACAAATTTTTTTTCTTATTTCAAGTTTTTGGGTGGGATGTTCAAAAGAGCCTAAGTGACTTGCAGGAACATGAGTCTCATTGGCTTTCGAAACAGCCTATGCACCTAAGTCTTTTAGGTACTTTTGCAAATTCCATACCTTTACTTATATTATTTCCTTTTTCTTGTATCTGGTTATAAAGCCATACTATTCCCTTGCTCAGGAGAGATAAGAAACCACAAAACATGTTGACTTTTATCCAATAATTGCCCTTAAATTAACAAAAATAACTTTTATTAAACAAATTGGACCAGATCCTTCATGCCCATTGCACTTGATCAGGACTGCTCTAGTGGGGCAAAGCATCCAGAAACCTGCCAAACCTGCCCAGCTAAGGATTCCTACAACTTGGGGTGAGGGGGTTCCCAGGGAAAAGGTGTTGTAGCATCCCTGAGCTTGGACAATCTCTCATTGATGGAACAACCCCTTGGGTCTGTGGACAGCTGGACATAATTTAGAGAAGCCCTGAGGGTGTTCCAAGTTACACCAAGAGCCTGGAAATCTAGCAGCTGCCAGGATTGGGCAGCCACAAAAGTGGCAGAAAGATGCTTTTATTCCTACCCCTCCTCAATTGTGCCAAGCATCACTTGGACATAGGTGATTATCCATCTCATTTTGATTTTCTAAAACTTTGTTCTGCACTGAGTCATCATCAGATTGTTCTTTGTTTGCAAGAAATAAAAGTACTTCAGTCACACAGTATTTTGAAAGACTGAAACAACTCCATTACATTCTGTTCTTGGGAGATTTTGTTTAGAAGGACAACAGCCTCGGAACATAATACAATGCATTACAGTGTATCAAAAGGTTATGATACAGCACTGGGCCTGGTTCTTTTCCTTCACGCCAATTATACACTGAGATAAATGCATTGACTTCAATGGAGTCAGCCCCTATTTACACCAGTGCAACTGTGAACAGAGTAAGCGCCACCAACAGGTTTATTTTCAAAATAGAGCATGGGATTTATGTAAATCGTCTTTAATGGGGTGGCCCGCATTTTCACATATTCTCTGAGCACCCTACTGAAAATGCATGCTGTATATGGGCCTGATTCTTCTTGCACTTACACCAGTGTAAATCCATTTATTTCAAATTACTCCTTTATAAATGCGAAGGTACATTTTGATTCACAAATAGCACGTGCCTTTTGAGGACAGCTGTAACTGTGGGAGTTTCAGTCTTAGTTCTGAATTTACTTGTGCTCTGTAGGAAAAGGACAGAATGTTACTATGTATTATACTCAGTGACAGATTCTGCTCTCGGTTACACCAAATTTACATCTAGGTAGCCAAGAGCAGAAGCTCTTTTCTAAAATGTGTTTTGTTTTATAATTTTCTGTGTTTTAAAGTAGATTTTGAAATGTACCAGTACTAATATTTCATATAAAGACATTAAAGGGACAGTATTTCCTCAAATACCCTTTATAATCCCAAAATAATAACTATGACTGTAGATTAAAAAAAAGGCCCAAAACACAACTTATCATGGAAGCATATGAAAACATTCACAACCACATCGTGATGCATTTATTCACACTGAGTAGTACCTTATTGACAAGAAGTCTCATTAACTTCAATAGGACTTGTGAAGTAAAGTACAAATCACCAGGGGTGAGGATTTCACAATTTGGCCCTTACTAAAGTATGCAGAGTAATGGCTTGTTCCAAGACTTTCAGGTCTGCGGGGGGAAAGTTCTTGAGTAATTATTGAAATTTTATAAGCAGAGTGAGCAACTACATGTTTAAAGGGATATTCAGACATCTATATACCAAATTATTATTACTACAGTGTTCCACAGCATGGAAGCATTGGCTGACATACAAAGCAACGAAAGAAACATTTATCTCAAATGTTAGTAATCAATGGTCCTTAATTTCATTTTTCCCATGTCATCAGATTTGACAAGAGCCCATTGTCATAATGGCATTCCCTAAATTATGATAGTTTTAAATAAAAAAAAATTAACTGCATTTCCATTTATGTCTTTGAATAACACTAATATTGATCAGTGAATATCAAGGTTGTCTGGATCAGTGAAAAACAGGTGTAAGAGAGAATAATGAGGCTTAGCTTTCTTTGGTTTTGTTTAATTGCAGAAGCACACATAAAAAGGGAGTACTTTCAGTTACACTTGGGCTGCAAATAAAGAGCATTATACTTTCTAGAGCTGACTGGAGAAAAACTATTCTGTTTTTCCACAGCTTTCAAGGTTTCAAAATCTTTGTTCCAACGCAGAATGAAAGCAAACATTTCAGTAAAAATAGAATCGTGTTAGACTGCCTGTTATTGGAGCTTTCTTATTCAGGAATGTTTTATGGGTGCATGTAGCCTGGAATGTGAGAGATCTAGGTTCAAATCCTTACTATCCGTTTTCATCCTAGATCACTCTGATTCAGGGAGAGCAAAGGTTTGAACCGTGGTCTTCCATATCCCATAAGCAGTGACTTAAGCACCACTTTAGAGAATCTCACTTGCAAAACTTCCTGACCCGATATGTCTCCACGAAACATTTAGATGAAATTTCATTTTGTAGAAATGTTCCATCTCTAATACACTAAACTTCCCCCCCCCCCTCAAAAAAAAAAAAAACACCTACCAACTATTACTGACACAGATGCAACTCCACTGGTAGTGGTAGTGGCAGGAGTTCTTATGTGGACTAAGGCTAGGTCTACACTACCCGCCTGAATCGGCGGGTAGAAATCGACCTCTCGGGGATCGATTTATCGCGTCCCATCGGGACGCGACAATTGATCCCCGAATCGACGCTCTTACTCCACCAGCGGAGGTGGGAGTAAGCGCCGTCGACAGGAAGCCGCAGAGGTCGATTTTGCCGCTGTCCCTACAGCGGGGTAAGTCGGCTGCGATACGTCGAATTCAGCTACGCTATTCACGTAGCTGAATCTGCGTATCTTAAATTGACCCCCCCCCGTAGTGTAGATGTAGCCTCAGATCTCACAGCCATGAGCATTTTTGAAACCTAGTAATCTAATGTGTGTATAAACAGTTCTAACAATTAGTGCTTGCACCATTTCTACAATGGGTGGAGCTGCGCTGTTACCAATGTTGGGAAATTTTTCCCCCAAAATTCCTACTGCAGACAAGTACTTAGGGCAGGTCTTCACTACGGGGGGGGGGGGTCGATTTAAGATATGCAAATTCAGCTACGCGAATAGCGTACCTGAATTCGACGTATCGGAGCCGACTTACCCCACTGTGAGGACGGCGGCAAAATCGACCTCCGCGGCTCCCCGTCGACGGCGCTTACTCCCACCTCCACTGGTGGAGTAAGAGCATCGATTCGGGGATCGATTGTCGCGTCCCGATGAGACGCGATAATTCAATCCCCAAGAGATCGATTTCTACCCGCCGATTCAGGTGGGTAGTGTAGACCTAGCCTTAGTGTCCCATTCAGAGACAATTATGGCTTTCTCAGCATGAACTGTCACTAAATTATGTGACAGGACTCATTCTCTTTGCATGGGGGAGATTTTGCTTCTGTTCACATTTTACACTGAAACACAAGAATTTCCAGACTGGAACATGTCTCATTAGCAAAGAGTGAAGCTGAATGCAGGTTAAGTTGAACAAGTGGAACTTTATTAAAGCCTGTGCAATGCTCCTTCCATGTGGCTCAGCTGTTTCCAGCCTAACTCTTCGCATTCCCTGTTCCCTCCAGGAAACATTGGCTCTCTAACTGCAGTTCCACTGATCATGATAAATTTCCCCTAATTTACAGACATTTTAATATAAACATTAAAAACAAATAATTGATGCCCAGGGCCCCACCCCATATCCCTTCAGTCAAAGGTTGCTAGCACATAGCTGAGTTGGAGTCTTGTCTTTACCACAGACTCAGCCAGTTACAGTCTTTGAGGTAGTTTGGCCTCCTTAACATGTGACCACACTGGAAATGACCCCTCTGTGTCCCTATCACCTTCCTCTGAATCTAACAAACTATCTCTGTGCAGAGCCTCCTCTCTTTCTGTGGGGTTGGCCTCCAGATGACTCTTTGCCTCTCCGTTTTCTGATTAGCTCTATCTTTGCAGGCTTTCTCTGGGTGTTGGGTCTCCTGGCTCATAGGTGTCCCCTGTTCTTCAGATCACTTGTCTCTTTGCATAGGCACCGTGTATGACTTGAGTGCACCGCACTCCTCACAATTCCTGTAGTCTGCTCCTAGTGTTTCCAGGCTGGATTATGCTCTGAAACTTGAGGACATGTATCCTTTCCAAACCTACTGGGATGAAAGCCTAGCCCCCACTGAAGTCAGTGGGGAAATTCCCATTGATTTCAATAGGGCCAGAATTTCACCCATGGTCTTGTTTGATTTTTAAATCCACGCTATTATAACTCTGGATATTCCCATTATCCAGGTAACTGCCTCAGTCCTTTTTGGAATGCTGCCAAGACTTAGTGTTGTCTTGTGCCAATGAGTTTATTTTGAATTTCACAGTTTGTGGATACAGTTAGTAGATATTTGGCTAACAACAACAAAAATGATTGAACTGAATTCTACCGTATCTGTCTATAAAATACTGAACATCCATAGTAAGATGTCACAAGATGTTTCAAGAAGTAGTTTGAGGAATCAATGATTAGTTAATGATCTACTGCCACCTTTTGGTTTTGTTCTGCATAGAAATTTTTTCATATGTATTTTTAGGGAAGTTGCATTAATATTTTAGTAATTTAATATGACTAGTAATTATGGCTCTCTGGATGTTTTCAGAAAATATTCAGGACTCCACAAACACAGGAGTCATCCGACCGCACAGAGGAAGTAGGGGTATTTTAATACCCACAATTTTATTTAACAGAATTGTGGCATAAAATATTGAGTGGAATCCTGACTTCATTCAAGTCAATTGGAGTCTTGTCACTTACTACAATGGAGCCAGGATATCACCCATTGTCTAGTGTCCAGAATTCCTTTGAGCAAACACAGATAATTTGTTTCATTGTGTTATCATATCATGCCCAGAAGTGCATTGATAATGCTTTTACACTGTCAAGGAAATCAGCAGCTGCTGTGCTGTAATGTCATAATCCAGTGATACGCTTTTGGAGATAATAGCCCAGATAGGCAGTTGTGACCAAGGAGCTGATGAAAATGTTGTTTTAAGCCGTGTTTATGCTTCCCTGAACCTGGGCTGGATATGCACCTGATTAATTCCTTGCTATTAATTAGAGCAACCTGAAGTCTGCTATAAATTTACACCAGCTGCCAATGGCCACTTGGGGCCATACTGGCAGCTAGAGAGTATTGTCAACTCCAGCATTGTTCTGTACCCTATGTGCTAGCCATGGGGAGGTAGTGATGTAGCTTGTGGCTGGATACATGGGGTGAAATCCTGGTCACACTGAAGTCAATGGCAAAACTCCATTGACTTTAACAGAGTCAGGAGTTTACTCACTATGTTTAGGGCTGCTTTGCAGTGGCACCATAGCACAGGAGCTGCCCTAAGACAGGGGAAAATTTGGGCCAATATGTCTGTGTTTTACTATTGGCCTCCCTGCCCTGTAGCACCTCTGGCTGAGTGACACTGCATGTGCTCCCTGCCTCAGTTTACCTTTCCAGGAAGCCAATAATTTCACTTCAGGCATACTTGATCAATGATAAACATACCCTAAAGGGGAGTGTATTACTAAACCTCATACAAAAGAATCTGTAATAAATAAACAAAAGGTGCTTTTGGCTTTCAGGGTTCCTCTGAGGTCTGCCCTCTAAGCTCTCTCCCCAGCCCCCACAGGGTTCAGTTTTTATGCCTCTCTTCATCGCAGCAGCCCCAGCCTTCTTTGTGGAGTTGGGTAATTCAAGCAATTATTTAGGGTTACCATACGTCCGGATTTTCCTGGACATGTCCGGCTTTTGGGGGCTCAAATCCCCGTCCGGGGGGAAATCCCCAAAAGCCGGACATGTCCGGGAAAATCGGGAGGGAGGGAGGGCTCGGCGGTGCTCGGCCGGGACCTCTGGGGCTGGGGTCGGCGGTGCGGGGCCGGGCCGGGGTCGCGGTGCCGGGCGCGCGGTGCCGGGCCGGGGGCCAGGCCGGGGTCGCAGTACCAGGCCAGGAGCCGGGGTCGCGGGGCCGGGCCGGGAGACGGGGGCGCGGTGCCGAGCCGGGGTCGCGGTGCCGGGCTGGGAGCCGGGCCGGGCCAGGAGCCGGGGTCGCAGTACCGGGCCGGAAGCTGGGGTTGCGGGGCCGGGCCCGCGGGGCCGGGAGCCGGGGTCACAATGCTGGGCCAGGAGCTGGGCCCGCCGGGCCGGGGGCGCGGTGCCGAGCCGGGCCAGGAGCCGGGGTCGCGGGGCCGGGAGCCGGGGTCACGGGGCCGGGCCGGGAGCACAGTGCTGAGCCGGGGTCACAGTGCTGGGCCGGGGGCCGGGGTCGCCGGGCCGGGAGCCGGGGTCACGGGGCCAGGCCCGCGGGGCCGGGCCGGGAGCCGGGGTCGCGGGGCCAGGTCAGGAGCCAGTGCCCCAGGGCCCGAGCCAAGCCGGGCGGGAGACACTGGGGCCAGAGCCTCTTGGCCTGGGCAGGCCAGCCGCCGAAGGGAGCCGCTCGGCCAGGAGGGCCGGACTGTGCCGCACCGCACCCCGCCCCAGCCTACCTGCTGCCTCCCTGTTTCAGGCTTCCCGCGAACATTTGATTCGCGGGAAGCAGGGGAGGGGGAGGAGCAGCGGGCGGAGCGTTCAGGGGAGGGGGCAGAGTTGGGGCGGGGCTGAGGGTGGGGAAGGGGCTGAGTTGGGGCGGGGCCGGGTCCCCATGGAGTGTCCTCCTTTTTAAAAACTAAAAGATGGTAACCCTAAATTATTATCCCTCAGCTGGCCCCACTTAGTCTTCAGGCTCAGAGAGTTTGGCAGCCTTCTCCTGCTGGTGTCTCCTCCCTGCTAACCCAGCTTCCACCCCAGTATCTTATTACTTCCTTCAGCGTCTGCAGACATCTGCCCTGCCATGAGGGAGGAGGCAGCATTTATGCTGGTCCCCTTCTCCCAACTCTTCCTGGGAGAGATGCAGAGCCTTGCCTCCTGCTGTCTGCAAGGCTCCTGGCCTGGGACCCCTAAAGAAACAGTACCAGGGTTTTCTCCCAAGTTCAACTTACTCATGGGGCTGCTTCCTCTGTCCCAATATCTCCCAGGTCTGTGTTTCTATAACTGGACCTTTAATCTCTTAAAGAGCCATGCCAGGTGGAGGGGTGAACTGATCAGTAAGTGCTTACGGGCAGTACTGCCTACTTGTGCAGGACATAATCTGGTACAGTCTGGTGCATGACATAATAAACATGACAGTCTGTTGTGGCTACATAGTGGAGCAGGTAGCTGTTTAGCCATGCTATACATAAGTATTTATTCAGAAGAATTCAAATTTTCAGATAAGTAGACCAGACATCTTAACCAGTCTCCCTCATAAGAATTTGGTATTAGATATTTGGTCTATTTTTTTTTATATCAAGTAACTACAAAAACTCTTCTTGTGGATAGTTTAAAGTGTGGCTTTTGCTGTATAAGCCCTAAATGGCTTGGGACCTAAATGCCATGCAACACTGCCAGGTAGAGTGACCAGATAGCAAGTGTGAAAAATTGGGACAGGAGGTGGGGGGTAATAGGCACCTATATAAGAAAAAGCCCCAAATATCAGGACTGTCCCTATAAAATCGGGACATCTGGTCACCCTACTGCCAGGGAGATATGCAAACTGGATCCTTCTCAATTAAAAGTCAGCAAGCTACTGGAGAGAACATTCCCTTTAAGGAGCCCTGAACTCTGAAATTCATTCCCTCACAACCTTGGTCTGAGATAGCCCATATCTGTTAATCTTCCAGGCACACTGCAAAGCCCATTCCCCCACGCCCTCACCCCCAGGTATTTGGGGAGGGAGGATGTGTTGAATGCTGGGGTTTGTGCATGGAGGAGAATTTGGTTTTGTTTTCCTTCCTGGATAGGAGAAGTTGTTTGATTTTCTTTGGTTTTTATGAGTATTAGTATTTTTAAAAATGGCACAACACCTAATGTGCTTGAAAAGTGCCTTTTCTGTACATATCAATCGGGGCAACTTCAGAGGGATGAAATAGATAGCTACAATTAATGTACATTTAATACATGATGAATAAAAATACATCAGAACTAGACCTACCAGCCCGTAAGCAATGCACAGTGAGAATCAACCATAAATAAAAAGACTAGAAAGGTAACATCATATTTCAAGAAAAGAAGTGATTCCATGATTACTTGTGTGAGTAAGGGTTTGAAGATATTTTGGGGCAGGGGCTTTGTCCTACTATATGATTGTACAGTGCTTAACACAATGGGACCCCATTCCTGTTTGGAGAATCTGGGTGCTGCTATAATACTACAAATAGTAATAACAAAAGAAGCCCATAATTTGTAATATACATGTATCCCAACTATTGTATAAAAAAGGATACTGTACAATGTGACTTTGTTGATGAGGACAGATGCTACAGAAAAGTTATATCAATGACATTTGGGAGCAAGTTCTGATAAAATCAGCAGAGACTGATTGATCTTGATTGTAGCTCTGGTATTCTGTTTCTAACCGTTGATATTTATAATGAAGTAATATTGCTTTATAGTCTTTATAGTAATACTGTTTACCTGAACAAAACTAAGTTCTGATTTATTACTCTGATTATTATTTATTATTTCATTGGGAAGAACTGGTGTTCCTAATTGCATTCCTATCATGTTTTGCAGACTTGGATTCTAGAAAGTTTCTCTCAAAAACTAGATCATCTGTATACTCAGCACTCTTTGAGTAAGTTTCATATTTCAGACACATGATTGCTTAGATGGGGTAGATATACTTAATCTGTTCTTTATTCTCAATGTTTAGTGTAGCCTCACTTCTAATTAGCTCTATTATGTCCTAATCCAAAGTTAACAAGGAGACTTACCATTGGCTGCAGTGGGCTTTGGATCAGGCTATAAATGCAGTTGAAGTTGTAGAGAATTCCACGCATGCCTCCCTGATGCAAGGATAAGCATGATTATCCTTATTATATCATGGAAAGATACACATGTGAAAGGGTCATACAACTATGCTGACCTTTTAAAAATCCAGCCATAATATTTGTCTCAAAATAAGTAAAAAAAATAAAAAATACATATTACAATGTGTTTTTTTTCTAGAGAGCATTTCATATATTAACAAACAAAATATTTTTGAATAAAAATAACTTTTATCCTATAAATCAAGGTTTATTCTGATCCCCACCCTGGCAGTAAAGGATTACAATTAGTTATTAATTAGGAAATGTATTGCAAATGCTTATGATTTTTTCTTTCTTGTTTTCCTCCCCAATTCAGCACTGCAGGAACTTCAGAGGATCAGACTGAATATGGAAAAAGTGCAAGAGATAGTGAATTTACAGATGGATTTTCCTCAGGAAAAATCCTTAGTTACAGCAGAAAAGGTAGATGTTTCAGGGGTATTAGAGGCTATGGCAGAACAATTGAACACAAAATGGAAGAATGAAAATGTAATTGGTTTTCTGATAACATCATCTTTACAATTGTTCAAGCTGTTTCAAAGGCAGTCAGTCTGGTAAATGTTGAAATAAACAAGGTGTCCAGCTGGTATGGGAATGTCGTCAGAGGCTACGGTGTGGTGCTCTGCTCTATTCAATGTTGATATAAGTCGGCTGCGTGCGTGTGTTCCCTCTGTGTGCTGCCCCAGCTCTGTGCAGATAGCTGACACAGCAGACCCCCGAGAGAACCCCCAATGATCACAGACTCCGATAAGGTACGAAGGCACCCGGCCAGGTTTGTTGTCGAAGAGAAACACAGTTTCTAGCTCCCTGGATTAGATATGTATGGTTCTGCTAGTACATATGTGCTCCCTGGCAATGGACCGGCTCAGTCAGTGGCCACTGCCCCCTAGGCCAGACAAAGACGTCCACTCAGGGATGCACTCTTATACACAGGTACAAACAGGTTACGCATCATTGAATGTACTGCGGTACAGCACCTCTATGCATTAGGGTGTTGCCTTTCTTCTTGTACAGATTGGTTCGAACAAATAAGTCTATCCATCATACTGTCTATTTGTCGTCTTGTACTTTCATATTATCTATTCATCATATTGGCTATCCATTGTATTGTTCTTTCATATTGTCTATCCATCATATTGTCCTTTTATACTATCTTTAGGCTGGGTGTGCATGTTCCTTGTTATCTGTGTGGGATGTATTCGTACCAGGCTGTTCTAGTGCCGTCCTGGCATACGTTCATTTTATTAGTGCTTTCATGTGTATATGTGCTTTTGGCAGCCTTCCTCTTGCCACCTTCTGTGAGCAGGGCCTGCCTCTGGCTCACAGCCTAACTTTGCTTTATGTTAGCAATGTCTTGACATTACTTCAGTTCAGGCCTCAGGCTTCATACCAGGCCTCTGATACCAAGGGTTTATGTCTCAGGGCCTCATCTTACTACACTTGTGTTATCATACAAATATGTGTGTAGTTTGAGAATGACAGATTGGTGGGGACTAATTGAAATACAGCTGTAATCTAGATTCCATGAACGTTGTGGTTCCATGACTATTGAAATAGGTGCAGAATTTATTTTTGGAAATGTTATTGTTGCTATAGAAATTCCACTTCTCTGAAAATGTGGCTGTCACCTTCTTTTCTGCCTTAGCTCCTCACTGGTGCTTGCTAGTTGAAACCTGTTATGTTCTAACTGCTCTTCTCCTTGCATGGAGAAGAACAAGCTGTATTCAACAAGTATTTAGAGTAAAGGTGCTTCTCAGATGCATGTCTTTGAGTAGGGCGTCCATATGTGAGTAGGCCAGCAGCACCCCATCATTTCAAGGTAGAAAACTGAAACATGCCCTCTCTGAACTGCTCGCTTTAAGGACATGACAGTCAAGTCCTTCTTCCCATTATGACCTGTACATCATTGAGTTTAAAAGAAAAAACAAATTAATGAATACTTTTGAATAATGCATATGTTCAACTCACAATCTGCTGAAGAATATTCAGTGAGCAGAAAAGAGGCCAAACTGATGTGATAAACTATTCACTGCCAACTAGTCACACATTTCTAGTAATAAGTACTGTACAAACACTGCACTACACTAATATTGTTGCAGTATGTTTATATGGGGTTTTAGTGTCCAATACTGTAATAGCTATAATAATGGGACAAGTTTATTCATGTGATGCGAGTAGCATTGTCTATATTAAGGTTGCCTAACACTTCCCATTGTAAGATTCCTTTTTCAGTTGTTTATAATTTTGCCAAACTTTAACTGTTTGGGCTGAAATATTCAACTCTAGTTGCTGGCCTTAGGTTGACATTTTTTTGGAAATTTTCAGCCAAAATGGTTCTGCCATCTCTGAAAATGAGATTGAGGAAAAACACATTTTTCCTTGTGTTAAAAATTTTCTTATAACTGTTTCATTGAGAAGGTTTAGTGCCCTGAGCAGGGATTGAAATTTGGTAATGGTGTCAGGGATGTGCCATTTGCCTTCCCCATGAAAATTCACCCAAATTTGGCCCACTGATAAGCCTTTGAAAAATTTCATTTTGCATATGCACAATACAGATTTGTTAGGATTTGGCAGCTAAATTATCAGAAGATTCTGTCTTCACTGAGCATGCTCCATCACTTCACCGCTCCTAAATATTGGACAGTGCATGCACCATTCCAGGGCTGCAGGGGCTGAACAGGCCCTTCAGTTGCTGCTCTGGGTCACTGTGGTGTCAGGCACCAGAAATGAACTGACAGGGAAACACTCTGTCCTGTGATCTCTATGGTTCTGCTGCTGACACCTGGGCAGGATGGAGGAGGATTCAACCTGATTCTAATGTAGAGAAGAGTGTCAGAGCTGGGGAGAGGGAGGGCAGCCAAAGGAGTTGATCAGGACACGGAACTTGGTGCGGGGGAGACTGGGTGTCAGGGAGGATAGGCATAGGTGGGAGGCTGAGACTGGACAAGGAGGGAGGGAGCAGGGGAACTGGAAATGGGAGCCAGTGGAATGAGTGGGAGGTGGAGAGAGGAGAGGAAAATGAGGATGAGGAGGCAGGGTCATGTGGAAAGAATAGCATGTGCTCACGTAATTAAAGACTGACATAATGCATATACGTATGAGGGTAAATAAAGGTTGCATACGCAAACTTAATTCTCGGATTTCCTAACTTTTGAGCGATTGAACCTTGCAACCTAATGTTCAGTTAATGTAGATTTTATTGTTATTTAATGAAATACTAGATGTCAAAAAGCCATAATCTTTATTTAGTTCATAAAACTGTAGAAAATAGATTTGTGGAGAAGGAGGTAAATACTATGCTACTGTCAAAGTACAAGAGTTACAGTGTATGGAACCAGCTTTGAGTTCCAAATCTTTTGTGGAAAGTACCATAATGATGAGAGAATATTTACAAGATTTTTTTTTATATTTGCATGTTCTATTATAAATCACATTGGGCTTTTCAGTCAGACCTATAACTGCATTTACTGTATATTCTGCTGTACAATATCACAGAGAGGGTACTTCCTGCAATGCAACTCACTCCTCCTAGGAAGTTCAAAAAATGAATTCAGTGCTGGCTGGCTTTTCGGCTTTGGAGACTGAAGTCCCCTAAATCCACAGAAGAGTTACAGCACAAGTATTAGCAGGGCAAGCTTCCTATCCACCCCAACACTGGCCTGAAGACCCCTTTTAGGAAAGAAAGGGTAGTTCAATCTTTATGGTCCATTCAATTCTTGCTATCTGCTAAGACTGACAACAGAATGCAAATTACAGATTGTACAGTGAATATATAGTAGGAATTGCACTGTTACCACAGTCTCAATTTATATAGGCCTCTGAAAAGCCACTGGATGAAAGGTAGCTGCTTTCATGTATGACCAGCATGTTGGTGTGAATCAATGACCTAGGAATAAAAGGATTTTTACCATTATAAAGTCCTCAGCCTTTCAGTTATCCACATTTAACTATTTTTAAATTATGTTCATTCCCAATTTAAAGTCTTTCTGACAATTTTACCTTTAATTAAAGTTTTTAAAAACTCACTTTTTTTGCAGTGCTTTATACTTGATTCATGTGATCTCTGAGGATAATTCCATTTGAATGTAGATGGCCTATTGCACAGTTAGCAGAGAATAGATTAATTCAGCTTCATTTAGCAGTGTCATAAGGTGAATTACAACTTTATAAAATGCCGTATAACAGATACAGAGGTGTTCTAAAAGATTAGGGCAACTTAAAGATCTTGTTCATTCATGTTATTGATGGAGTTTTTGTCCATGTATATTTATTACTTTACAATTAATGAGAAATTAACATAATTTAATATTATTTGAGCTCTACACTGAGACTTATTTATAACCTTTCATGCTTGACTCAATTGCAGAATGTTTGTTTTAACTGTCTCTTATACCAGTTGAACTATTTCCATAATGTAGGCATATGGGGATTTTTAATGCAGAAAGCTTTTTAGGATAGTACTGTCAAATTTACTTTATATTCCTACTTTATTTATAACTTGCTAATCATGTACTTCCACATATTTTTCAGTTACATTATGCTCTCTTTAGATTATGTATGCTTTGGGTTTTGTATCTTTTTTTTTTTATTAATCACTAAAAGTTTGATGCCTCACTTATATTGTGGAATAACATAAAGCATAAAAGATGCAGACATTTTTATAAATTCCATAATGGCTGCTTTTCTAAGCTATTTGTTTATGAAATTAAAGGAAATCACTCTGTATTTTCCATTATTATGGCTTTATAAACATTTACTCCCTGTGATTTCTAAAGTACAAGCCATCTCCCCCAGTATTACTGATTTTGCCCGCTCTGTAATTTTAGACAGCATAAGGCTATGTACATAAATCTCTCGAAGTTTGATCCTCTCAATTGCAAATCCAAGTTCTCAATGATAAAAACCAACATTTCTTATTTCTAACTACCTCTTCTGTTCTTTTCCATTTTTGCTCCATGTCTTCCTTTAAAATCATGGAGATTCTGCAACTATTGGGCCAGATCCTAGTTCCGGCCAGAATATGAATGTGACTTATACTTTGTTACATTTCAGGTAGTTGACGAGGTGGAGGAACATGAACATTTGCTGCAAAAAGAATTTCTGTGGAAAACACAGGCCATGCTGGAAATGGCAAAGCAGTCCTTACACAAACGAGAGAGAGAGGTAGCTGAACTTCTACAAAGCGAGAGTGGACACAATGAAACAATGAAACCTCAAATCACAGTTACAACATTACTAAAAACTCTTGTGAGCAAGGTAAATCTTAATTAGACCCCTGGAAAATATTTGTTGAGTTTTCTAAGATGGGGTTTTCTAAGACTAGAAAATATATGAATTTATTCAAGATTTTTATAGATTAAAATAAGAAAAATATTATACTGTATGTAGGATTTATACATTTATTTTATGTGCGTGTTTGTAAATTTATGTTCTATATAACGATTACAGCTGGGATTTTCAAGGGAGTAAGGCACCTGAACCCTACTGAAATTCACCATACAGAGGTAAATGGTAACTCCCAAAGAAACTGATTGCATCAGGAATTCAGTTAAAGGCTTTCATTGGTATTATTTTCATTGCCAATTTTGTCAAATGAGAGATCAACTGCATGGAAAAAATCACACTGGAGGAGCAGAAAAAATGCATCTGAACCACGCAAATGGCAAATAAGTGCTCCAGAATTAAGGGAAATATGAAAAAATCCAATTTTTAATCCATACTAGGTCCACACTATATATTGTGATGTACCTGAGGCACAACAATGCATCAATCAGCTTATTGAGAAGAATGATGCTGAAAGGGCTGATCGGAAAGAAGAATTTAATAATGCGCAGGCTGACATCCTGTCCTATAAAGTTATTTATGGAAATAAATCTACGGATTACAAAAGGTATATGGGATATTTAGTAAAGCAGGACATAAACACAATTTAGAGAATACTGGGTTGTTTTCATACTAAGATACACAAAAAGGAAGTTTAAATAGAACGTATTATGTCATATTTTATAAACTGTCAAAAGCAGAGTAATTCAATGTTAAGGATAACTGTCCTTTCCCTTGCTCTGAATGTTTAGGTATTACAGTATATTATGTATACTCTATACGTACCATAATTCACACTGATAACATTCCATGCAATATCATGAAAGAATCAGATGATTACCATATATTTTATAAATATGTTTTGCAGACCCAATGTGGATATGTCAATAGTTTCATTGGATGCTTTATTGTGTTGTAAATCCATATTTAGGGGCCTTTTTTATGGTCTGTGGGGTCAAGACCAGACATTCTTGTCTATGGATTTTTCATGTCAAGCCCCTGCTTAGGGAGTGTTTATTTCTCAGATCCATAATATGGAAAAATAAAAGTAGAGACTGTCTCCCTGGATGTTTCATGAAAGAAGTGGGTCTGAGAGCTTAGCAAAGAACCAGCAATAAAAATACAGCAAACAGACTCACAGCTTGGTAGCTGGCTTGAATAGTTTTCATCTGGTATTTTATAGAACCTAAAATATACAAAGAGCAAACATTGCTGAAATAAGCCTATTTAGCTAGTTCATGATATATATATATATTCAGAGAAATATAAACTGGAAGGAATCGACAACCTCCCAATACTTTTCTGCCACTTCTTTTCCAAAATCCTTCCTCCAGTACACTCTGTGCAGACTATTAGAAACACAACAAAGAAGTAAACCATTCCTAATGACCTCTTGACTTTCTGAATAATTTATAGGGAACAGTTTTCAGTGAAGCTTTCCAGAAATCTTGTGACTGCAAAGTCTGAATTAGAATATGCTGAAACAGAGAAGATTGCATTGGATTGCATCCAAAAGGGGGAAATCCCAGACTGGATTAGCAAACATTGTCCATATTTAACCTTGATAGGTGAGAAAGCTTACTTTTAATTCAGAAGAACTGAACTGTTCTGAGCCAATTAATTTTAGGGATTGTATGACCTGTTTATCAGTGAAGCCAAAGGCATTTAGCATATTTTTGGTTATAACAAGACACTTATGATTTATTATGCTGCAAGGTACTAGAAGCATGAAACAGCCAAGGTTACATGTATTTTAACCCAGTTCCTGAATCGTCCTGTAAAACCCAAGGCTATAGCATAATCTGGGAACATCGTAAAAACATTGGTTTGTGTCTTCTACGCTTTAAGACCAAAATGTGTTTGTGACACTACAGTATTGTAATGAGGTTCCTCAAAAATGGAAGTTTTTACAGGGGAGATGGAACCTTAAATTATCATTAGGCTGCAAAATCATTATCTGACTTGATAGTTAATACCGTAAATGGGGGAATGGATGGGGAAATTCACACTTCTGTTAGCGCTGCTATTTCAGACTATCTATGGGAAGACTTTAAGTCTTGTGTCACTTTGAATTCAGAAACTTGCCTTTGCTTCCAAAGGACAGAAACTAATGAGGCCAGCTTAGAAGTACCACAATGGCATTCCTCCCAAAATGTTCAGCTCACTTATTCCCTGATTCTGCAACAGGATGTGGGTGAAATGTTGCACCTATGCTGAGCAATATGGTCGAGGAGGAGGGGAGGGAATTTTAGAACTCTTGGCTGAACACTGGCCATATGCTTTGATTTGCTAAAGGTATATACTGTACTATAGTAACTGTGCTGTAATCCTGACCAGATTCTGACCAAAAAAAGTATGCTGATGAGAAAAGCCACCTTCCAGATGAAGCCATGCAAACACTCAACAGAAAATCACAGGTAACGTGTTAAGATGTTTTGGGTATGAAAGGACAGGAAAAATTAAGAAAATATATAACCCTCCTCTGATTACCATTAAGGGTTTGGATACTTGCTTTGTACTGTATGCTCTGCCCTCATGTGCCATGTGCCTATCCCTAAAACAGAGTTCTCAGTAAGAACTACACACAGATCTAGGCAAATATATCATATGTTTATCTATTTCCCTTTTTAAGAAGAGTCTAACATCAACCACTAAGCACATTTATAATAAAAAAACCACCATAATGCAAATCATGTAATCTATCCTTTGGGGTTTACAGTGTATACTCGCTTATTCACTTTTCTCCTATGAATCTTTCATATTCCTTGGTGGTTATTCAGCCTTTTAAGCATTGGATACCCATGGCAGGACTTCTATACACACACGTCTGAGAATTTCAGTTGTTCAGACTGCCTATTTCATAATAGCATGAGGTACCGTTTATACTATACTTCATTCTAAAACAAAGTGTAGATTATATACAAAATATAGCAAGGCCTGACTGAAATGGGTTTGCTCTGATGAAAATGACCTGATGCAAAATGCTCCCTCACAAAAGTCATTCCTTCCTGTGGTAATGCAGAGAGCTGTCAAAGAGGCCCCATTGCCTGGAATCCTAGGTCAGCCACAATATATTGTTCATTAGGAATTTTCTCTCTCCCATAAATTATACAGAGGTGGCTTTAAAGACGACATTGTAATATTAAACAAGGACTAACTATTAAGTCTCTAGTTCAGCAGTTACTACTCCAGTGGGGTGTCCCACTTCTTATACCAATTTATTGTTAATTTACATTAAGTCCTTCCCCCAAGGCCTCACACAGGGTTGCATGTATATTGCAATCCTACAGCTAAGCTAATTCTTCTAGAATTGGACTGGCTCCACGTTGGTGCCTGGTTGGGTTGCTGCACTGACAAGTGATGAACATGAACTGTAAAACTTTTATTGGTTAGTTTAATAATATTTATATTTTTAGGATGTGGATGAAACAAAGGAGCAGCAAGGGATGTACCAGCTTTGGGCAGAGACCCCCATCACAGATGAGGGGGTGTTGTGTGGAAAGGGTGGAGCAGAGAAGCACATTATGAAAGAGCCCTGGAGCGAAAACTGATTGACAGAGTGGGCAAAACTTTCAAAAGCACTTAAATGATGCAGAAGCCTAAGTCCCATTGGCTTTCAATGGGACTTGGTTCCTCAGTCACTTGGGTGCTTTTGGAATTGTGACCCCAAGTTTAGAAGCATTCTAATATAATTTTTAAAAATCTGGCCTGAACCTGCAATGGAATTGGATGGATGGGACCCCTTGTGCCCCCCCAGAACCCCATTAACTTAACAGGGTCTGTGAGGGATCAAAGGGATGCACCCACACTGATCACATCGCAGCATCAGGACCTAAAGTATGTCACATTCCTACTTTCATTAACAGGAATAGAGCTGGTCAGAAAATGACTTGTTTGCAAAAATAAATGTCCACTCTTCAGCAAAATGATAGAAATTTTCCCACCAACACTAAAGCTGGTTGAAACTCTAGAGAAAATGTTTGCAATTTTCTATTTGTTTGTTTTTAAAGAAATTGTGTACAATGAAACATTTCCAGTCAGCTCTAAACAAGAAAATTGAGTTTTACAAATGGTTCATCACTTTATTATTTTTGTTAGTGAAAGAAAACCACAGTTCTGACTGCTTTCCAACAATTTTTGGACATACAAATAAAAATATTTTAAATGTTTGTATTTAGAAAAGTTTGTCTAAATATTGATAGTTCCATTTGAGTTTAAATTCATGTTGGTTTTGGCTCCTTTCTGTGTAAATGTGACTGAGTGCAGCATGACTGGGAAATGAAGCCAGGCATGGTAGATAGCTATCCAGTACTAATATATATGCATGTATTTCTCTATTGTTTTAAATGTCCTCTTTTCCCCCTGGCCTGTAATATTCCAGAGTAATAAGAGGGAGAGAACCTTGATTCAGTTTTGTAACTTTATTATTTAAATCTGTAGCATAAAGCCTGTTTATAAAAATCATGTTACTGTAGTGTTTATATAATATATGTATGTGTTGGGGTGAAAGGAGCCTTTGCAGTTTCTGACAGGGAAGGGGTTAAACCCCATTTCACCAGTTAGCCAGCTCCTCCTAGATTCTAACTAGAATAACTGGATCCGAGAGAGGAGGCTGCAACCTAGAGAAAAATCAAGAGTCTCTTGTTCTTGCAGTCTGAAGAGTAAATGTAGGTCTAAAACAAGCCCTTTTTCTTCTACTCTGAAGACTGTAGCTGTAGCAAGACTTTTTTTTTTTTTTTTGGGCCATTAGTTCTCTTTTAAAGTAAACTGCATCAAAAATTGCTGAACTCAGGACAAGTGGCAAAGTGTCTTTTTTAATTTTACACAGCTCTGACTGGTACCCTGCAATAGAAAATATGATTCTGGGTGTGGACTTTTTTCCACTTAGTTTATTTTTTTAAATGGGAAAATGGAATATAATTATCTCTTCTCCCTGTCCAATTTTATAATTAGACTTTTTTTTTTTAAAGTCCGATATGTTTTTCTTCCACACTCTCCTGAGAGATGGGTGTGTTTAAAGTACATATATCGTGCCTAAATCTCAAATCTTGGAACAGGCCGAATGTTCTTCTGGCTAAAGTCTGTTCCTGGATCTGCCAAGGGATTCTAGGCCCTACTCTTGCACCAGGAAGTGTGTTTTCCTGAGCTCTGTGCTTCCACTGACTCTTTTTGGGGAACACTCCACAGCTCAGAGGGCGGCTAAGCAAAAGGTAATATTGGGTCATTAGTAGGGCTCTGTGCGACCTCCTTGACTTCTGAAGCAGCTGCTCAGGCAGCCCTGGGGACAGACACACAGGCTGCTGCTCGAGCGGCTCTGCAGCCAGTCACTCGGATGGCCCTGCAGCCAGCTGCACCAGCCACTGCTGAAGTGACCCTACCCTCACCGCACTGGCCCCTCCTCTGGCAGCCCGGGCAGCTGGCCCCGGAGACTACCCAAGCAGCAGCCGATGCGACTGGCTCTGGGGACCACCTGAGCAGTGGTCCCAGGGTGGCTGGAGCAATGGCTGGCCCTGGGGCTTCCCCTCTCCCCTCCACGCCCCCCCCCCCCCCCCCGCAGCGGTGGCTGGAGCTGCTGCTACCCCCCCTCAGGGGTTCCTCCACTCTGTCCCCTCACAACCTGCCCCTCTTCATACAAGCACCACTAGTTCCCAAAAGGTATTTTGCAGTGATTGGGGGTTGATGATGTTGCATGCCCTCTGGATGGGGGGTTTATCCATTGGCCTCTCTATTAAATGGAACTTCACATTAATGTGGCGTTCGTGTTTTAAAATCTTTTAACATGCCTTCATCAAAGAATTCATTACACCTCTGAAGATGCTAGGAGGAAGAAATCCTTGCACTTCACTGACCTCAGGGGTCTGGTGTAGTGTATGACAGTTGTGCTCGGTAGTCCCTTTGCACCAGACCCTGACACAATCTGAGCCAGTGTAAACACTAAGGACAGAAGGGACTGATTTACGGATGTTCGGGGGTGAGGGGGGCGCTATTATTTACATAGAAAAAATGGAAATACGTTTGATGGCAATAATGGAAAGAAAATTAATATAAAATAAACTTCCTGACAGTGAATTGTGGCAGGGGATGGCACAGATAACCTAAAAGATCTCAGGGTCCAATGTCCTTGATTCGGTTAATATAACTGGCCAGCATTATTTAGGGACACACTGTAAAATAAGCTGTAGGTCTCAGTACACCTAGATGAAGTGTTGACTGTTATGCACTGATGTAAAGTGCTGTACAAAGGAAGCCATTTGTAGTGTACAAAAAGTTTTATTAGTCCCCCAGAACCCAGGAACTATATACTATGTATGCTTGAGCACCATTTACTGGCACCTTATCTTTAACTCTATAGATAGATAGATATACACACACACACACACACACCACACACACAGTTATGCTGGAGTGAAACCTCAATAAAGCTGAATCGTATAACAGCCACTCTTCATTCAGGATAAATGTAAGAAGCAGTTCTCTTTTTGGAGTAAGATACCTGAAACAATAGGAGCCATCACCCAAAACACAGGCCACATGCAAGATGGTTTTACTGGGTCAGAATGCAAACACAAAGAGTTAGCTGGACATTGGTTTTGGTGGACCTGAACCCAGATGCAGCCAGAAATACCAAAGAAGCAGACAGAAGGCACCAGAAAGCCATGGAGAGACAGAGAAACACTAGTAGCATGACCATGAGAGAAAGCTAAGATTGCTTTTTGGGTAGAGAACTGGCTAGAAAAAGAGGCTTGGAATATTAAACAAGGAAACTGTTTCCTACTGTGTTCACTGAAACAGTACTTGGTATACATTCTTGGTAAATAAACAGGATTGCATCAAAGAAATACTGACCCCATCATCAATTTCTCCTCTTAATGGAAACAACCCTTAAAACACTGACTATAGTCTAACCACTTGGGTCAAAATGGTGATCAATGGAGAGGTCTCTTGTAACACTGTCAGTCTGAAAATGAAGAAAAAAAACATGAAAATGTTTGCAAAATTCTGGGCTTTTTTTTCCCCCACATGTGTCAAAAAAATCTAACCAACTCTATCTGTGTCACTTCTGGTTTATTACTAATAAAGCACTTACCTCTGTCACAAACAACCATGTGTCTCAGCGTGCCATGCTGCTATCTGCACTATGCAATGACATGGTGTCAAAAGTGACTGGATGCCACCTCCAGCATGGAGAGAAAACAAGGAAGAAGGAATAAAGGGGATGAAGGGAGAAGAACTCCTATGCAGAGATGGGGGAAGGGTGATGGCTTCTCAGCCCCAAGCAGGCCCCGAAACTGGCTGTGTGATTGGGATAGAACTGGAAGGCCAAGGATAATTTGTTTACTGAATTACTTATTTTGACTCTTGAATAAATTCAAGGACAGAATGAGTGGCTCGTGGATAGTTCATAAATAGAAAAAACAGTTAAATTAACTGAACAAATTATAAAAAGAAGAACAGGAGTACTTGTGGCACCTTAGAGACTAACAAATTTATTAGAGCATAAGCTTTCGTGGACTACAGCCCACTTCTCTCTAAGGTGCCACAAGTACTCCTGTTCTTCTTTTTGCGGATACAGACTAACACGGCTGTTACTCTGAAACTTGAACAAATTATGAATTGTTGCCCAACTTTTGAATTTCATCAATATGTAGCTAACCCTTTTTTCATAAGCACGAGTGAAAAAGGCATTAAATAAGGCCTGATCTACACTTAAAATTTAGATCAACCTACCTATGTTGCTCATCTCTGAGTGTTGTATCCCTGTGGGTACACAGAGGTCTTTCATGGGTACATCAACTCATCTAGATATTTTCCTAGTTTTACAACAGGCTACAGAAAAAGCACTAGCAAAGTCAGTACAAACTAAAATTTCATACAGACAATGACTTGTTTATACTGGTCTATATACTATACACTGAAATGTAAATACAATATTTATAGTCCAGTTGATCTATTGTATTTTTATTTGGTAAACATGAGAAAGTAAGCAATTTTCAGAAACAGTGTGCTGTGATACTTTTGTATTTTTATGTCTGATTTTGTAAGCAAGTCATTTTTAAGTGAGGCTAACTTGGGGGTACGCAAGACAATTCAGACTCCTGAAAGGGGTACGGTAGTCTGGAAAGATTGAGAGCCACTGTTGTAGATATGCCAACCTAACCCCCAGTGTAACTGTTGCTAGGGAGGTGGTGTTCCTACAGAAACAGAAATACCCCTTCCGTTGCTATAGGTACATCTACCCTACAGGCTAGATATGGCATAGCTATGGTGGAGACATGGCAGAACGTCACACTGATTCTAACAGCACCCAAGTCAACAGTTCATGCTACAACTTTTGGCTCAGCTGCAGTAAAGTACAAAATGTTGTGGTCCTTTAGTAGCTAAAAAGTGAATTAATTAACATCTTTGTAGAAATGCTAGGCTACTCTCAGTGTGGGTTAAATCTGGATTTTAACAAAGGTAAATATGTTATGTTTTATATAATAGTATAGATGTTAGTATTTTGCTTTTTAATTGTCAACTATTCATTCCATTATAAGATTTACAGCTGCCGGTTTCCACAACATATGATAGCACAGAATCGATCGTTCTCCATGTAGGGAAGTGTCTGTGACTTTGACTGGTATACTGTTTATTTTTTACTGAACCTCAAGGTGTAAGGAGCTATGTTTTAACAGCACCCAGCAGATGGGGCTACAGTACAGGCTCAGACACTTATCTTACAGGATTCACTTTCTTAGACCATCAGAACTACTAGTATAATATGAAAACACATGTAGAACGAGGTCTCCTTTCCTCAGTCTAATAAACAGCACTTACTTGATTGGGACTACTTGGATGTCATACAATTTCTCAGCCAAGACTAAAACACTAAGGTGTATACACATACTCACCCACAGACCCTTTACCTTTATTTATGCAAAGTACTCTGCAATTTACCGCAGGGTTATATCTCATCTATTAGAGGGTGTTTTTTTTTTTTTAACCTTCTCAATATAAAAACCATGAGTGCTCACTAGAGCTCTCTGTCTTAAGGAAGATGTAGGAAAATGACAAATTGCATTCCTCCTATCTTACTGCACTTCCAACAGCTAAGCTGCCCTTATGGCCACTTTTTATTTTTGACACATCCATCTTACATCAAGTATTCCTAAAACAGCTCCCTCTCACTTAGGCAGGAACTTATGCTAGGTACCTTGAGAAGGCACTTTCAAGTGTAATGTCCCTCATCACACTGGACATCCTTACTCTTATCTACCTGCTGAATGCCCCAAAGACTAGATGACATGACACTGGCATGATTTTTGGATTTGTTGACTTCTAGAGGCACTACTAGTGGGAACGAGAACAGGCATCATCTTCATCAGATCTCTGAGTTAAGGCAGACAGAATTGTACTTTTTCCATTAGATCAACTAAGAAAGCAGCCCCATATTTTCTGAGATCCAAGTCTCCATTATGGGCCTACTTATGTTATACCTTATGTTCTTTCCCGTGTCTTGTGTGTTCTGTTAATACTCTACAACAGCAGATTTCACAATTTCCTTTTCAGACTTCCATTATTACCATTCTTTCCTTGGGAATGCATTTTTCTGATGAATCAAGCCTGTTAGAAAAATGAAAATGGTACCAATTTTGTTAAAAGGGTAAAAATTGTTCTGATAATAGAAAATGTCAAGTATGGCAAAAATCAACTGATGTAAGTAAAATGCCAAAGCTTTCATGTAAAATTGTAGGCTACCAAACACAAGAAGGAAAACAAACATATTAAATAATTAATGGAAAAATATGCCTATTTCTGAACTATAGATGGAGAGGACCTCTTTCCCCTGTACTGGGCAAAATAATGCTACCATTAACTTCAGGGGTTATTAAGGAGAGGTGATAGCCATACAACCACCATTAAAAAGCCAGGAACTTCAGACTTAAGATTAACCTTGCAAGTGACCCATGGAAAGTATGGAAATTAACAATTAAGGTAAGTTGCCCATACCATCTTAACTCTGCCCTGATTTACAATATTCAGTGTTTAAAGCCCCAGTTCCTCAAGTAATGTGAATATATGAAAAATTCAGCATTTTTTATTTCAAACCTTCATGGTTGTGGAAAAAATCCTGAAAGTGTGAACCCTAAAGGCTCAAAAATCAGAAAGCAGATTTAAAAACACACACACACACAATGTGATTTTTGATCATTCTGGGGTAGGTTATTCTGAGTACCCATGTGATGGGGTGCCTGCACCACACTGGGCTCTGAGGGGTTAATAGAGCCCTTGGGAGGCTGTGCAGGAAGCAGCCAATCAGAGAGGAGCTGCGAGGAGCAGCCAGTCAGGGGCGGGCTGGCCTATATAAGAAGGGCTGCAGGGCAGAGCAGAGCAGAGCAGAGCAGCTTTAATCACTCCCTGAAGCTTGAGGAGGACTGGCTGCCTTGTAGGCTGATGACAGCAAACACCCTGGGATAAAGCAGTGCTGCAGGCAGAAACCTGGGAAGCTCAAGGTAGCTCCGGGTGGGCTGCAGGGATCTGCAGGCTGTGGCCATGAGGCAAGGGCAAAGAGGGTGCTGTGGCCATGGGGAACAGGGGAAGTAGCCCAGGGATAGGGTAACCAGACAGCAAGTGTGAAAAATTGGGATGGGGGGTAATAGGTGCCTATATAAGACAAAGCCCCAAATATCAGGACTGTCCCTATAAAATCAGGAACATCTGGTCACCCTACCCATGGAGCTCTACAGAGGAGTCAGAGGGGATGCAGCAAGTGGCAGTCAGCTACAGGGTCCCTGGGCTGGGACCCACAGTAGTGAGCAGGCCTGGGTCCTCCCCTACCCTACTAGCCCCTGAGGAAGTGGCTGGACTGGGCTGTGTCATGAAGAGGATGCTGTGGTCATGAGAGTGATGTGGGTCCCTGGAGCAGAAGTGAGGGTGGCGAAATGCCACCAGAAGAGGGCTGGCGAAATGCACCAGCTAGCAGAGCTGATTGCCAGGACATCCAGTAGGGGGTGCTGCAGTGGTGAGTCGCACCCTGTCACAACCCACAAAACCAAGTATATTCAGAATTAAATGCCAAAGCTGCATCCTTAATGCCACCCCCTTTATACTAAGTTGAAAACAAGTCTTTTACTTCAGCATTTAGAGGGAGCAGTGTAAGGGACAACAGATAATTTTGCATTAGTTTGTTACTGCATGTACAAAGTTTTGAAAAGGTTTAAATTCCCCCCTTGGAATTTAAATGCTAACCCAAGATAAAATGACATTTCTGTAAAGAGGAGATGCGTGTAGGAGATAGTGCTTTACTAGGAACATATTTTTAAATGTATTTAAAGGAATACAATTAACTTATGTTTATTTCTTTAAAAATAAAAAAACTAGCAAGTGTCTCTCATTATGTCCTCTCAGCCCTGTTCCAAGAGAATAATCTTTTGTGCCATCAGCTCACTTAACTGCTGTAATACTCGTTGGAAGGGAAGGGAAGGAAGAAACAAAAAAAAAACAAACAAACCCAAGCTATTCTGTTAGTTACCTGAAGCAAGCAGGGTAAGTATCCTTAATAATGAGATTCACTAAAGCAATGTGCCTGAGAAGAAAGTGTGCTGACATAAATAACTAAAGAGACTCTCCAGCTGAAAAGAGCGCTGCTGTGTTTTCACCACTCAGTGATGCACATGCCAATTCTTCTGATGCAGCAGAGCTAATAACCACCCTTCCTCCCTCCCTCCATTTAAGCAGGGAATGTTATAGGAGCACTCTGGGCATACTCACTAACCCATGAAGGAGGAAAAAGAAAAATCCTTATTAAAATTATATAAGAATTGCATAAAGGACACAAACGGCCTGAAGGTGAAGTCAAGAAACACTTGGTACAACTTTGTTGGGGGTGGGGAAGGGGGAAAAGGTGACTTTAAGTCAATTCTCTCAATTTTGCCGCAGGCCTTTTCCCCTGCCACAAGTCAGAGCAGATTTTGGATCTGTGGCACCTCTCGCTATATGCAGCTCTTACCCATTCAACAGCCATTGACCTTTTCTGTGTGCAGCAGAATAAAATACACTGTCATGAGCAAACTTCAGTATGAAAAGAAATGGTAACTTCCCTATTTACTGTTTAGCCCAAGTCTAATGCAAAATTGGTCGAGGAGATCTGACCTGATTCCACCTCTGGGCTACTCCTGTCCCACCATCCTTCTAAGCCTCTATATAGGATACTAAAAATATTGCATCTTCCTCTTTTATATTACAGGATACTATTGTTACAACTGAGCAGGTATAAAAATGGCCATCTCATTTATCATTTTCAGCAAATAATGGCTACTGTAACAGAAGTGTTTACACCACCCTATAACAACTTTAAAAATACAACCCAAATAATAGAAGTCAAACACTTAGACAACAAAAGTAAACAACCCTTTGTCCAACCCTATGCCCTATCCCAACATGCAGTGCATTAGGCAGCAGGAGAGAGTGATTACTTGTGAGACATGAACTTAAAAGTAATGAATGCAGCTGATAGCTTGTAGCTTCTCTTTAATGTCTTATAACCAGTAACCACTTAAGCTTCCAAACAAAACATTTTATAAGCACAAATAATTCCCCTTCCCTTCTTTCTGTGGGCCTAGTCTAAGGCCCACCAAAGTCAATAGAGAGACACCCAATGACTTCACTGGAATTTGGATCAGATCTTTTATGAAACCACTAAGAATATTAATTTTCACATTCTTTCATTACATTTTACTTTTAGGGGGGAAAAGTATGGTTCAGTAGTTATCACACCAACCTCAGCTTTAGGAGATATAGGTTCAAACCTCTACTCTGTCACAGATTGCTTGTGTGAGTATGGGCAAGTCACTTAGTTTCACTCTGCCTCAGGTCTCTCTGTATGTAAGTGGGATAATAGCATTTCCCTATGGCACAGCACAAATGCATTAAAGATTATGGGGTGGGGGCCATACAATACTTCAGAAGGAGTTCCCACTGCTCCTCTATGCTACTTTAGCTCCCAATGAGTTGTCTGCCTCCACTGCTCTCTTTCACTTACTGCAGTGATTAAATTGTCAGCCTCCCTACACCTCAGCCTGGAATGCATCAGTTTTCCCCTTCCTGCTTGTGAAGTGAAGCTGATGCTAATGATCCTGAAACAAATGCACCTGGCAGATCTGCCCTATAGCCTTGCATGCTATGTTGTTAACACACAACTCCCTGACCCCTTCTGGCAGCTGTTCTAGTTGTTTACTTGCTGTTGCGGATTGTGGGGGAGTTAGGGCCCTGCACCCCTCTTCCCGAGATTCACTGCGACTCTCAGCCAGCCAGTAAAGCAGAAGGTTTATTTAAGGACAGGAACACAGTCTCAAGCAGAGCGTGTAGGTACGACCAGACCCCCCCCTCAATTAGGTCCCTCGGGGAGGTTCAGGGAGCTTAGCCCCCAGCCTGGGGTTCCCTGCGTTGCACCACCCAGCCCCAACCGAAACTAAACTCTCAACTCCTCCCGCTGCTCCTCTCCTTTGTTCAGTCTCCCGGCCAGAAGGTGTTAATTCTCCCCACCCCCGTTCCTGGCTCAGGTTACAGCTCAGGTAGCTTCCTTCAAGGGAAGTCCCACATCCCCACTGCAACCCCCCTGCAACATTCCCAGGTCAAATCTGCCCTGCTCCCTGCTCCGTCACACTTGCTGTAACGAATTGTTGCCATCAAAGGCTTCTTCTCCTTATTTGGGCTTTTATGAGAATGCTGGTGTTTGAGGCCATGCATCTTTTGTGTGGGGAACTGCTGTAGTGAGAATCTGACCTATTTGCTAACACTGTTTTCTCACAAAGTCAATGAAGAATTTAACCGCACCAAGCCTTAACACAACCACAAGGGAGCCTTCCCCTTCCTTCACACTTTGTCCTGGGCTGGGAGGCAAGTTGGGTGTGTATGGGAATGATTCAGGCTTTGAAAGAATGAATTAAATGTCCTATGTATCAGAAGTCACAGTCCCTCCTCAGAGAATGTGGTGTTCCTGAAGAATTCACGGTCAAAGGGATCTTACTGAGCTCATGTGCTGCTTCAAGGCCTGGCTGCTTGATAAAGGCGACACTATTTTGTATCAAAGCCTGGAACTGAGCAAGATTAACCAGATGGGAGGGTAAGTGATGGCACAGTGAATGCAGCTGCTACTACAGCTCAAGGGCTGTAGTAACAGCTGCAGAGTTGCTACATTGGTGCTTCACTGCCTGGGGAGATGATTTCAGGCCACAGTGCAGTCCACTGTGCAAGGTCTGTTTACTTGGGCTTTGGCTTGGGATCCAGAGTTTGGCCTCTTAATGCCAAAACTAAATTATAAATTTAAAAAATAAATAAATTGTCAGCCTCCCTACACTTCAGCTGCAACTAAATGTATCATGCAAAAAATATCATTACACCTTGACAGGTAAGGCAGATTCTGTTATGTTCTTTATATACTGAAATGTCCTCTCAGACTGCCCTAGTATAAAAACACTTCATGCAATTACAAGAATCTTCAAGTTTCAGGCAATGAAATAAAAAAGAGACATCAGTGAGAGGGAACACGGAATAGTTTGTCATGGGAGAAGATTTCATTGAACATAACCTTGACTTTCTTAATTAAAACTGAAAAGCATTTTTAAACTTTATTTTAGAAAATCAGTGAGAAGAGGTGCACTAAAATAGTCAGATACAAACAAAAAATAACTCAACTTATTCAAAGAGTTAGCAATAACATAACCTGCAGTTAACTGATTAGTACAATCAGAGAAGGTGATTTAGGAGATTGTGTTTATTGTTATACACCTTTCATTTAAAAATGCACTATAGTAGCTTAGGTAATGGATAACCTACATTATGGATAATAGATTTCCCTACACTAATGTACTGAGTGATAATTATGTTTTGAAGTGCAGCTTCTCCAGATGCACTGTTCAGGTGCGCAGTGCCACTTGAATTTGGTATGGTTTAGGTTTCATGGATAATCCATACACCGGTGTCAAATCTAGCTGGTCTTGAAAGCATTTCTCAAGCTTCAGCTGTTGCAAAATGGTGGTGAGAATAATAAAAATCTCATTACGAGCTATGTCTTCTCCCAAACACTTTCTTATTCCCATTCCAAAACCCAAAACTTTCTCAACGAGGCTTTTGTTGAGTTCACCGTTTTCATTCAGAAATCTCTCCGGTCTAAACAAATCAGCATTTTTCCATAATGTTCTATGGCAAAAAGAAATAAATTTTTAAAAGCCCTTACAGAATATCACATGTACAGAAAACAAAGACAGAAATACAGAGCCTGTACTTCTAAATGAATGAATTTACTTATGACCAATCTGAGTTCTTGAATAAGTCAAAATTAAATTTGCATTGGTTTTTCTCAAAAATTCCCAGAATTATGTAAAGAGGGCATGAAATTGAATTTTGTTTCATCATTCAACTGTACGCCTTTGATCCATGCATGGAGTAGATTCCAAAGGGGGCTGCCCAATGGGTGAACCTTGACAGTAGTGAGCAGTGCTGGAGGGATGCATGCTATATCTACCTGCACCCTTTAGAGACTGCAGTGGGAAAGTAACAGCCCAATGCAGAGGCACAGAACCTCCAAATGGGTGGTCCTGGTTCCCTAAAGATCACAAAGTGGGGATCCCCGCTTCACTGACAGAACAAATTGGAAGAAAACTGCACAAAGAGAATCTAGTAGAGATGTTCCCTCCCTCAGATAATGATTAACAAATGAAGCCTGCCTCTGCTCTCACAGATGCCAGCATAAAGGAGGAGAAAGTCCAATGAAGTTGGCAGAATTACAGTGGGGTAAATTCTGTTTCAGTTAGATCAGATTCAGGGTCATACTGGATAAAGCATGAAGTGGACCGGATCTCCTGCTCATTTAGCTGGTGAAAACCAGTCCTAAAGCTAATTTAACTCTCTATTTGGGTACTCTCTAGGTAGAGTGGAGGCACCGCAGGGAAAGGGATGAACAAGGAAAATTGGGTGTGACTAGGATATCCCTGTGCCCCAATGATCCCCAGGTGCTGGGCTGACTCCTTGGGGCCATAGATAGCTGGTGTAAAACAGAGAAGCCTTGAGTTGTGTCAGGGCCCAGCCCAACACCCAAACAGCTCCCGGATTGGAGGAATGTATCGGTGGCCGAAACCCACCCCATCATTCCCAATTAAGCTGCACATAGAACTCTTTAACCTCAGCTGAGGATTTAGACTCTACTTTATAAGAATAAGAAAAACATGGGCAGTTGCACTAACTAGGCTAAAATTACTACAGTTATCAGGCTTTGTTTGACAGCTGGAGTCTAGAAATAATCTCTGCACCATATCACCAAAGACTATACATTGATAAAGTGCATGTTGGGGCTTTTCCAGGGAGGATCTGGTATTGGCCACTGTTAGAGACAGGGTACTGTGCTAGATGGCCCAATGATCTGTTTCCAAATGGCTGTCTCTGTTCCAATCATCTTCATAGACTGTTTTGAGGAGAATGAGAACTGCATTATCCTTGTATAGATATAAAATAGTAATGTACAATGTGTCCAAGTGAACATACGTTATCATTTTATAAACATAAGTGAAAATACTGACTATAATAAAGTGCCAAATGTCATTATGAAACCTATAAACAAATTGGCAGATACTTACTCATCATGATTTACTTGATACATATTAACAAAGATACAGGTATCTTGGGGAATGAGGTACCCATTGAGAATGGTTTCTTTCGTTGCACTAGAAAAGGAAAATGTATCATATCAACATATGCTGATTATCTGAACATTCAGGGAACAAAATAGTCCTTTTTCTTATCCCTATGCTTATATCTAATGGTTGGATGATCGTACTTATTGTTTCTGAATGTTAGACCATGTCACAAGGCACCAGGCTTGATCCCCTTCATCTACAACAGCAAACTGTTCCTGCAAACTAAAGGCCTAATCTGATTTCACACCCATTGACACTGATGTAATACAACCTGAGTTACTCTTGATTTACACTGGTATAAGTGAGATCAGAATCAGGCCCTTAATGTATATGGTAGAGCAAGAAGACAGTTGGTGTAAATAGGTGGAGTTCTATTTTACTTCCATGGAGTGCCATGAATTTACACCAGCTGAGTATCTGGTGTTCATTTTAAGCTACGACTGTGATGCACTGTCATAACAGTATCAGAATTCCTTAATTTCCTTCACGTATTTCACCTTGCCTATAGTGGAAAAATCGACAAATGGGGATTTCAATCTCAAATTCAGAAAGGAAGCATAATAATTATCTCTACAACTCATTTTATTTAGACAGAAACAAACTTGTGTTTTGCTTCTTACCGGTGAGGAATGGTAAATGGTATAAATGAAGTGTGCCTTAAGATTTCACTTATGAAAGCTTCCGTATAATGCAAATCTTTCCTGTCATCAAATCTTGGTGACCTGAGTCCAATCTTTCCATCTTCAAAGAAAAAAATAGGAATGTTTAATGTGCTTCATGAAATTGACACGGGGCTTCATTTTTTGAAAAAGTAAATACGTTACCAATTTCTTCTTGAATTTTTGTCTGAATGTCTGGGTTGTTTACCAAATATAGGAAGATCCAAAATAAACATGATGATACTGTATCAAACCCTGCAAAATAAATGGGTAACCAGAATGCTGCTTTAATAAAAATCGGATTAAACACACACACACACACACAAAACATAATACCTGATTCTCCTCTTATATTGGCCAGGGAGTCAATGAAGTTGCATTGGAATAAAACTGATGTACATGGGAGAAAAATCAGGCCCAGGATATATGCCTGTTGAAGTACACCGAAAATCTCCCAAGAGTGGTGTTTAAAAGGTTGGCTAGATTTTTTTAATACCTACCAGCTCCAAAGATGTCATTCACAGTACTTATTATTTTATCATTAGATAAGGGTGGAGCTTTTCCATCACTTCCTTTGTCATTGCTTATACTTATTAGAGCGTCAGTAATGTCTCTGAGATGATTCTAAAAGGAAACAAAAATCTCTGACATATTTTCATCCAACAAGCTTTAACACAACATTCTGTAACCAGTAGTTTCCTAACGTGAGATGCACAGACCATGTATCTTCATGAATCTTGGAAATTCCTGCTAAAACTATTCTTGCTAGTACAATTAATATTTTTTAAATATTTGCCACAACGCATGGCAATTTATCTTGGAAAAGAACTGACCTCTGTATATTTCTGCAAAAGAAAATTAAGCTACTAGTCAGCAGTAGCTCAAAAAAACATGGACCAGATTCTGCTCTCATTTACATTCTGTAACTCCAGAGTAATGCCATTCAATCAATAGAGTTACGCTGCATCAAAATCTGACACCATTCTATCAATTGTTGCCTGAAAATATGTACTACTTACTAGTAGAAACGGAAAGTTCCTTTCATTTGATTACTCCTGAAATGGAAAAATCAAGATAATTGAATTCATCTGAGTGCATATTTAATAATATGCAGATTACATTAAAAAAATTACTTAGTAAAATGAGGGACAGAAATACTAGAAGTCTGTAGATTTACTCTGGAAGAACTTGGCTGTCTAACTGCCCTTTGGGTCTTTGAAAATCTCCATGCCACTCTTCATTATAAAAAGCATGGGGCCAAATCCTGAAGTACTGTGCTACTAATCCACCCAAAGAAGGGTCTTCCACTAATGGATCTTGCCTTTGTCTGACCCAGGTGTAGGAAGAGAGCAGGCAGTGGCATGGGTGGGCTGGGAACTTAGCTGCGGGAGATATCATCATCACCTCACCAATCTTGCAGGGAACCAACAGGAAAATGGGGCTGTATTACAGTGGAGCTGTACTTATGATTAGGCTTGGAAACATTCAAAATTTTTAAATCAATAAATATCAGTAAACACCAAACACATGCAAACCAATGAAAAAAAAGTCTATTAATAATAATTGAAATGTACAGACAGGCAGTAAGAAAAATGTTCCTTGAGAACATATTAGAGTTTAATTTAAGGATATTTACTTTGTATATTTTGACATGGTACTATATTAACAATTTGTGTTTTAATGGTTATAAAGCTTTAACTTTGTACATCTCAATGTCTATTGTCATTGAATAATTATTGGCTGATTCACCCAGCCCCCATAATCTCCCACAACTGTGAAAATTCAAATAGATAAACATTCAAAAAGATGCTTAAAACCCATAATTTTGTGCAATTCTGAAAATTTAAATAGATAATAAAAAGCTTAAAAATAAATATCAATATCTGTCACAATTATAAATAATTAAATTCTGCCACACCAAATTATAATGGATCTGTGTTAAATTTTCTTTAGAACCCTTCATGGTGGGAATTCATGGTCAGGGAGTTGTGCTGACAGGATGCAGAATGGGATAAGAGGAGCCTGGGGCAGAAGAATGGACCCTCACTACAGACAACCAGGAAGGAAGGATGAGCCCAGACCTCTTTTCTTGCTCCTTCTTTTACTCAGGTTAATCTCTTATTGAAGTAAATGGGATTTAACTGAGTAAAGACTCAAGAAATTTCCCCACAATAATCTGTAAGGAATGTCCAGGAGTCTGAGGTGTAGGGTATGGTTTTCCTCTCTATTCCTCTCTCTGGAGTATCTCCACTGAATGTTATGGAACTGGGTCCCCAGTGTTGTAAAACCAGTTCAACTGATATCAGAATCAGGTCCTTACATTATTCAGGACCAAAACGCTTCATTGTGAACAACTTTAAAAAATAATCCTGTAAATGGTGCTATTTCCTTCAAACATCTCTCTTTAGAAGATGCAGACATCAGGTTTGCGGGGAACTTTTTATTATTATTTATTTATTTATTTAGTGGTTGGTAGAAGTGGTCTCATGGAAATTTTTCTTCTGGAGTTAAAAAAGTATCGATATCCAAGCACATTTGTTTCCATGCTAATTTAATTTCCTTTGTATGGGCTTATACTTCTAGGAGGAAGTGAGAGATTCCTTAGTACAGCTCTTAACTACTTCAGTCTTGACAGGTTTCTGTAGCCCTCCCATTAGTCCTGGTCTGTGTCATATGTGAAGAGTTGCTGAATTAATTTCCAGCATTTATGAAAAGACTGTATACAAGCCTGCTTAAAACAAGGGGCCTGATCCTCTGCTCTGTTGCACCAAATTTAGGCTTAATTCCATTAACTTTAAAGGAGGTATGCCAGCAAAACCAATGTACAAGTAGATAATCATGTCAGCATTTTAAACAGAGCCATAAAAATTCAACTTTGGACCCAAATCTTACTTGTGCAGATTCTCTCTGCCTAGCAGCAATAGAGAATACTCATTACAAAACTGCTGTTATTGGTCTATAGTTTTGAAGTCTCACCTTATCATATGTGGTATAATGTTCTTCTACTCGTTGTGTGATGAAGTTATTTAAGACCTCATAAAACCCCTGGGCAGCCTTCACAGCAGGGATTGGAAGGTACCGAAACCAAGGTATAAAATCCGCTGGGTTGACAATACTTGTGGCTTTTAGAAAATCTGCATTGATCCTAATCATGCTAAGAAACTCTTCATCATTATATTCATACCTTTTGCCAAAGCACAGGGCACAGACAACATTTGCAACAGTGCAGGTAGTAATACCAGTGGGGTCAAAGGCACCTTTCTCTAAGGAGAGCTCCAAGAACATTTTCACCAGTGCTGAAGCTTCTGCACATACGTGCTCTTCCAGAAGACAAGAGCAAGTAGAGGTTTTGGCTTCTGACTTCGAAAAGGATCTTAAAGCTTTATTGGCAATTTTCTTGTGGAGTTTCCAGCTCTCTCCATATTCTACAGAAAATGACAGACTTTTTCCATCAGCAAAGAAAGAAAAGCTGTGCATCTTGGGCCTGCCAGCAAAACTCTCTCCATCTCTGAGTAACACTTGTTTCACCATATCTAGACCGTTCACCACCACAACAGGTACCATCCCCATCTTCAGGAGAAACACGTCCCCATATTTTTTCCTCATTTGGATAAATGAAAGGTGAGGATGCTCTCCAAGCTGAAGCAGGTTCCCCACAATTGGTAATGACCATGGACCTGGGGGAAGGATGTGCTTTTTGGTCATATTACCTATTATTCTTACAGAAATTAAAATTAATGTCATAGTAAAGAGGGCGGCCATCACCTCTGAAAGGGAAATCTTTGCCTCAAACATCATTTCCAGAAGTAAAAGCACCTAAAAGAGAAAATATTGGAAGATTTAATCACTAGCAGTAACTAGAATAGCAAAAAAACACCATCCCCTCCCCAACCCCCAAAGACTTGAAATAAAAATGTAGACTTGAATAGAGGTGGGAAATATAGCAATACAAATTGAAACACTTCACAGCAGCATTTCTTACATTGAATAGACTTATTTAATTGCGGGTGGAAGGCTGGGGGGGGCGGGGGGAAGACGATGGCCTTCAGATGGCAGTGACAACTCCAAGAATTCTGACTATTTCAGACGATATTGCTCTTGAGACTCTGGGCCACTGTATATTGTAACAGGGGATCTGCCTTGCTTTGACAGGATACAGCAAGACCTCCCATGCAAAGGAGGGGCAAAATGACCACCCTATGTTCATCCCGACTCTCATCCTTGGCTACACTGGCAATTCACAGCGCTGCACTTGCTGCGCTCAGGGGTGTGAAAAAACACCCCCCCTGAGCGCAGCGAGTGCAGCGCTGTAAAGCGCCAGTGTAATCAGCGCCTGCAGCGCTGCAAGCTATTCCCCTCGGAGAGGTGGAGAACTTGCAGCGCTGCGAGAGAGCTCTCGCAGCACTGGCGGTGCGACTACACTCGCACTTCACAGCGCTGTGAAACCGCGTGTGTAGCCAAGGCCTAAAGGGTCGTGCTAGCCTCATGCAATGGCTGTGCTCCCCCAACCAGACTGCGTCTGACCCCTGAACTGGGATACAAGAGGAAGGGAACTTTTTTGTGGCATATCCCACCCTTGCACACAAGAAGAAGCCAAAATCTGGTCCAGAGCTGCTAGCCTCTCATAAAAGACTGATAATAAAATAATACATGCTAAAGTATTCACTTGGCACCTTATCTGATGAAGATGTAGTAATTCATTTGCAGCATAAAGTTTGCACAGAAGATAGTCACACAGAACCCTTAGGTAATATTTGCCCTCTTTCTTGCTGCTTTAAATCAAAAGGAAACTCAGAAAAAGAAACCAAGGTGGTTTTGATAGATATTAATAAAATATTTTATATGATAGTTTTCTTATTTTATGCACCAAAATTCATAATGCTGGTGAGTGCAGGTGTTCAAAAGAGATTGAGCTGCCTCTAGCCTTGGTGAAACCCATAGAAATCATGTCTGGAAAATACCTGAAAAATGGTAAATTAAGAGTCAATGTATTTGGGTGTCTGGAATACTACAGTGTAGTTAAATTCACAGAGACATTTAAAAATAAGAGTTTTGACCTTATCATATGAACCTAAGCACATAACTCAGTATGTTAAATAAGATATTCAGCTGTACTGATTGAGAAGACTGTGAATGGGTCTGTGAATTAAGGGTAGTGTTATTTTTTCCCAATGTCTCTGGAATTCCAGATTCTTTTTAACAGGTGATCTTTGCCATCAGTGGTTCTAAGGTATAGCCATCTTTTCATTTGGGGTTGACCTCAGTTTGATGTAAACAAAGCCCAGTGATTTCAAAGGCAAAGACATGCAGTTTCATGGACCACTTTATTTAAATATTTGAGGATTTATTTAACACCAAGAGATCAACAATAATTATCCTGTTATATACCTGAGACCTTGCTATCTCGTTTGGTTTAAGTTTGCATAGTTATGAGCCTGAATTTGTCTGCTTGCTGACTTATATACCAGAATGACAATGTGTGTTTTGTGAGTTTCTAATAAACCACTTGAAAATAGTGATTGTTTCTTATACTTTTATATGTTTCTTGGCAGCTCATTATCTGTATCTTGTTGTCCCATTATTTGTGCCGTGCCCAACTAATATGGAACCAACACAAATACAATCATAAAATATACAGATGCTCAGAAAGCCTTAAACATGCATTTCTGAAGAGAAATGACTCACTGGTGTTGCTTTTGCAAAACTTCTAAGATTTCCCATGACAACAAAATATGTAATTGTTTTCTCTTCAGTTTACTCTCCCAGTACTTTTAATGAGTCCCTGAATTTTGAGGAAGAGGATACTACATTTTGTGGCTGGTCCCATGGGATGTGTTTTTAAGTTTCCCTACTGGGTCCCCTGAAGTCTAGTTAATTATTGGAAGCCTTCCCTTGCTTTGCAATTCCTAAAATAAATCCTGGCGCACTTCCCACGTGTTGTTTGCTGGCTGATCAGAAGGGAATACGTTTGCTGCTTGTTTATGAGGACTCTTGTATAAAATTTAAGGCCATCAGTTCAGGGCTGTGAATTTTAATCAATGAGATTTTAAAAACAACATATATGACTGAGATTTAAAATGTCACACTCGGACACTGCAAAATACTTCCTTGGAAGAAGGAGACGGCTTAAAATCTGCTTCAATGATGGGGGCTGGGGATGGTTGGGAGGAGGGGAGGTTGTCCCTCGCTTGCGCAGTGAGAGCTGAACAGCGTTCTGTGAGTGAAACAGCCCAGCTCGGGCCAGGAATCTGGAGCTCGAAACCCTCCGACACGGTTGCTTTGAAATCTAACGCTGTTCTCCCAGGAAACTCCCACATTCTCACCTGGCCAGAGCAAAACTGAGGTTAAAGTCCAGCAGCCTCTTCGCGCCCCTCTCTCCCGCCTCGGATCCTCCCAGCGCCTGGGCTGCACCTAGCCTTCAATCCAGCGCCGCAGAGACACCGCTTCTGGCGCTGCCCCTCCCAGCACAGGGCCCCGGGCGCTGGGGAGGGAGCGGTGCGGCAGGAGGGTGGAAGCAGCGGGCTAGCCGGGGCGGGGTGTCGGAAAGTTAGGGAGAGGGAAGCAGGGGGAGTGAGAGGCGCGGCACAGACAGGGCTATTGCTGTGACTAGTTTATAGAGGGATTTGTGTTGTTCTAGAGGATGTAAGGGGAAGGGGAGAGACTGGAAAAGAATAGGAGGAAAGGGGAAAAGGAGGGCGGAAGGTAGTTGGCTTGCTCCATATTGTGTCTGTGGAGGTACTGTGGTGGGAGAGTCGATAGGGGAGGCAGAAGGCATGTGAAGTAAGGGAGGAAAACTGAAACCAAGTGTAAACTGGCCAAGGGAAAGGCTGTTTGGCACCCACTTGGCAATTACATAATCATCCTTAAATTGGGCCTCTGGAAGTTTTTTTCCTGCCACAAGATATGAATAATTCATCCTGAAGGTGGGAATTCTTTCCCAGGCCCTATGCTGATCCCCACCCCTCATCATGGTGCCCTGATGCCAAGGTGACAGACACAAATGCCTAGGCTCTCCCAAAATATTTCAATACATGGACCTAAAGCTCCTGCAGTTCTAAGGCCCAAATATGTTGGTATTCCATAATACCAACTCTCCTTGACAATGATGTGCTGGAATGCAGTGGTGAAATAATCAGGTCCCCCGTATTGTCACTATGCTATTGTTTGTAACTGCATTTTCAGTTTTTTAGCTATCTCGTGTCTTTTCCCCCCAACTCTGTTTCCTAGTAGCTCACTTTCCCCAACACTAAGAATACCAACTTCCTCTGCCTTCCTTTAAACACTGTAGCCCTGACCCTCTTCTCACACACATACTTTTCTCTTCCCCAGTCTGTCTGCGCTCCAACTCTGTGTGCACTCAACATCATCTCTGTATTTTCCGTAAACCTGTACAATTCCAGCAACTGCCTTGTTAAATATTCTGTCCAGACCTTTCTCATTCTAGCAGCTTATCTCGCCAAATTCCTGTGTGCTCCATAATTTTATCTTCCTTCCCCCAGTTCTCTGCACCCAACTGTCTCATACTCATGGGTTTCCCAGACATTCATTAATGGGCAGTAAGAGAAGTTACATTTGCAGAAATGTAAACTTCTTTAATTAAAGTAAGGAGACCATTATATGGGTTCTTCTTCAACTCTGATGATAGGGTAGTTTTGGGTACTTGATCTAACCCTTCCAAAGAGGAAGTGGTCTGTCTGTTTAAACTGCTTAACTCTAAAAGTATCTCTAAGTCAATTCAAATTTATAAATGTTATCTCTGTAACTATATATCTTTGTCTAGAACTATAAAATGATACCTGTATTACTGACCCTCTTTCTCTCTCTGAATAATACTGGTATAACATAGGCTGCTTTTCCTAAAATATTGTTAATTTGATTTTTTAGTTTATATTAGCTTTGTGAGTCAGGCATGTTTGTGATCAGTTTTTTGCATAGGAGGTTGTCTCTTTAAGGACCCATTCTGCCCTTTGATGTGTGTGCTGGATTCTCATTGACTTTGAAAAATAGAAGTTGTATAGGGACATTTGAGGGCAGATTAGGTTCCAAATATTGATTGCTTACCTATTATGGAATACTTTGATATTTAAAATATATAATGGTTTTCACTCAAATAATAATAATAATTTGCTAAATTTCACAGTGTACAGCTGGTTGTAGATATGGTCAGTTGCTACAGTCTCTGCTTATACAGACAGCACTGGTGGGAGCTGGAAATGTTTGCCATTGCAATATAAAATTTTGCAATTTGTTTTTCTTATGAAATTTTAACCTTTGTTAAATTTTCCAATTTAAAAAAAAAGAAAAAGAAAAATATGATTTCACCTCTTTCTAGTAGTGATGATTTTTACTTTGACTTATGTCCTTAAGTATGAAGGTTAATATCCCTTATAAATGTCTATCCTAGCTGCAATAAAAGTAGATTGTATTCTTGTTAATCATATAAATATAGAATCCATTACTGAATCCTACAAAGTTGGTTGCTTTACTAATATCCTGTGGCAGTGTATTCCACAGGTTAATTATGCAATTTGGAGTAAATATTTTAATTACTTTTAGATGTATTTCCTTTAAATTTACTTAGGTGACCTATATATTCTCATTATAAGAAAAAATGCCCAGTTGCCTAGCTATATACCATTCCATGTTTTATATATCTTTATTATGAATCCTCTTAACAACTTCCTAAGCTAGATGGTCCTCGTCTTTTTAATTTCTGATCATGAGAAAACATTTCTATGTCTCTAATAATTTCATTGTCCTCCTCTAGACCTTTGTTTTTGAGATAGGATGATCTAAATTGAACACAGTAGTTGAGTACTTTGTTGCTACAAACACTGACATTTATATTCTCAAATTATTATTGTATCATGTTTGGAAGAAATGCTCATATTCCGTACTGGCATTACATAAAGAAAGGGAGCCAAGCCTTTTTATTAATCACAGATCTATTTTATTGCCTTCCACTTTAGACATGATAATAAAAATAATTGGTTCACAAGCTATTTCAGTGCTTAATGTCAACATAATACATATTGAATGTTGTTTATTATTCCACTGTCTTTGTCTGCACTGTTGATAATAGCTGTTGACACAAGGCTATAATTTAAACACATTTCAGACCAGTCATTTTGTCCAATCTGTATGGACATCATATATGTTGGACAAGCCTGAAATTTTGAAATTCTTTCATAACAAATCTCCATACCTAATTATATCCCTGATCCTGCAAACACTTCCATTTAAGCTTAATTTTACTACCATGAGTAATTCCATTGATCTCAATGGAACTATTCACATGAGTAAAGAGGGTGACATGGACAGGAGCAGAACCAGGGACCAGTGTGGAGGAAAGTTAGAAGAGGGTGGCTAGGGATCAGGTGAATATTTTGGGTGGGTGGCAAAAAAGGCAGGGACTGTGGAAGAAGGACTTCAAAGTTGAGTGGAGGGGGCCTGCTTTGAGACTCTGCATCAGCACAATGTATCTATGGCTATGCCCCAGAAAATGACATCCAGATCTAAGGGATTATTTCAGTTTTTGACAGGGTAATGGGAAAGCGGTGAAGTGGGTAGATCTCATTTGTGAATGTTGAACAGCACAGCATAAAAGAGGGAGATTAATCTGGCATACTGTGAAGTGTAACAGAAAAAATATCTTGCTTGACTCTCTCCTCACTACACAGGTGTAGACTAGGAATGACTTTATTGAAATCAATGAATTTACACTAATGCAGAACATGCATAAAAGAATAATCAGGCCTAACGTAGCCGTTCCTTTTATTCCCTGTATTAGATGGAAGAGAGAGTCTAGCCAATGGTAGGGAGTGGAAATAAGTTGATTGTGCTAATGACTGCCATATACGTAGTACACAACTAAGGGTTGAAAGGATGCACAAATGATATTACTTGGTATAAATCTCAGAAAATTACCATAAATACTAGCCTGATTACTAATATAGGTCCTGAACCTGCAAATACTTATTTATGTGCTTCTCTTGTCTACATAGAGCAGCAATGCGCACTATGGGGTGTGATTTCTAAGGCACACTAACGTGTTGTGCATTAATTGGTCCATGTAGACCCTGGTGGTGCACATTAAGGGTTCCTAGCATGCTTTCACGTAGTACTGTTTGAAACACCACTACATTCAAGTACACTAGGGAATCTTTTGTGTTCACCAGCAGGGTCTACACATACCAGTTAACACACAACATGTTAGTGTACTTTAGAAATCACACCCAAATTGCTGCTCTGTGTACACAAACCCTGATTTAAGTCCTTTTTTAAAAGCAATTGTTAAACTCCCCCTATTGTTTATGAAGGCCCAGATTTTCAAATGGGTATGTCTCTGATTCAAAATTGGGACCAAAATGTACTTGAAATTTATGTGTAGAGAGATGGCAATTTAAAACTGTTTAGGTTTCATAGTTAGATCAATGGTAGATCTAGATCTATTTTGTGGCCTATCGGATGCTTGATGTTCAGTCTGTCTAGTAACATTGTTAGGAAGATGAATATTTCCACGTGAGCAAAGCTTTCTTCCAGATACCTCCTCTTGTCAATCCTGAAGATCATTACTTTTCAGCTAGGTCCTTGATTTCTTGTCTATTTTCATCAAGAAATCTTTCAGGGCTAAACAAACCTGGGTTCTTCTATAATTTTCTAAAAATAAACATTACACTGTTAGGTATTTGATAGTTTAATATCTCAATTCTATGAGGTGCTGAGCACCTGTAACACCCAATGAATTCAATGCAAATCCAGGGCAATCAGCTCCTTGGAGCATCAGGCTCTAAGATAGCATGAAAATACATCTCTAATTTTACTAACTGACTCATGCACAGCTCTTTCTTCAGAACAATAGAAAACATATGCTTTTTTCATATACTATAAACATGTTCAGGTGCTGAGAACCTGCAGCTCCCAATGGGCTCAGTTGTATTCAAATGACAGCCAGCAGCAAAATTCCTATTGACCTAATTGGGCCTCAATTCAGGAAAGCATCTCTATCTGGAAAGTATTTCGGCAGGTGCTTAGCTTTAAGCATATATTTAAGCCCCACTAAAGTTTAAAGTTAAGTATGTGGTTAAGTGCTTTCCTGAATCATAGCCTGGAAGCCCATTGCCTGTGATGGGAGTTAAGGGTGCTGAGGATCTGTCCCTAATAGTCACAGAATAACAGAATGTTAATGTTGGTAATTTAAAAAAGTAAACCTCTCAATATTTGTTTAGTCAAGTATATTCTTATGTATTTTGCAAGACTGATTTATATTAGAACAGTAAAGTTCTTTAATGAACCAAAGAAGAAACATAGAAAGCAATAACTGTGAAATGCATCTGATACTAAGGGCTAGTCTACACTAGAAGCGCTACAGCTATCCCATCGGCATAGCGGTATTCACACCAGTGCTTAGTGTGGTGTAACTTATGTTGCTCAAGGGGGTGGCTAATTCAACCCCCTGAGCGACATAAGTTATACTGCCATAACCTATAGTGTAGACCAAGCCTTAAGAGTTGCGTGGAGGGAGGGACTTAACAAAATTTGTATTTGTATATTATTTTTCCAATATAGGTCACAATTATTTAGCTTCAAGTTAATGCAAATGATGATCACAGAGCATATAGGTAATAATTAATAACTTATATAAGAACATAAGAATGGCCCTACTGGGTCAGACCAAAGGTCCATCTAGCCCAGTATCTTGTCTTCTGACAGTGACCAGTGCCAGGTGCCCCAGAGGAAATGAACAAAACAGGTAATCATCAAGTGATCCACCCCCTGTCGCTCATTCCCAGCTTCTGGCAAACAGAGGCTAGGGACACCATTCCTGCCCATCCTGGCTAATAGCCATTGATGGACCTATCCTCCATGAATTTATCTAGTTCTTTTTTGAACCCTCTTATGGTCTTGGCTTTCACAACATCCTCTGGCAAGGAGTTCCACAGGTTGACTGTGCGTTGTGTGGAGAAATACTTCCTTTTATTTGTTTTAAACCTGCCTGTTAATTTCCTTTGGTGACCTCTAGTTCTTGTGTTATGAGAAGTAGTAAACAAGACTTCCTTATCTACTTTCTCTACACCAGTCATGATTTTATAGCCCTCAATCATATTTCCCCTTAGCCATCTCTTTTCCAAGCTGAAAAGTCCCACTCTTATTAATGTCTCCTCATATGGAAGCTGTTCCATACCCCTAATCATTTTTGTTGCCCTTTTCTGACCCTTTTCCCATACCAATATGTCTTTTTTGAGATGGGGCGACCACATCTGCACACAGTATTCAAGATGTGGTCATACCATGGATTTATATAGTGGCAATATGATATTTTCTGTCCTATTATTTATCCCTTTCTTTATTATTCCCAGCATTCTGTTCACTTTTTTGACTGCCTCTGCACATTGAGTGGATGTTTTCAGAGAACTATCCACAACGACTCCAAGATCTCTTTCTTTCTTATGACTGATCTTTTGTCTAGTTTTGATCTCTCAAAGAAGTCACTACATGTAAGAGATTGATCTCATAACAAATATATAGATTCATAGATTTTAATGCCATAAGGGACCATTACATCATTTAGTTTGACCTCCTGCATAACACAGGCTGTATAATTTTACCAAGTTCCCCCTGCATTGTGCCAAATAATGTGTGTTTAACTGAAGCATGTCTTTATACAGATTTCATCATGGAGAGTCTGGATATTCAGGATACATACAGTCTAAAACTTGCGATAACCTTGCATAGTGGGCAATAAAATACAACTTACTCATCATAGTTGATTTGATATTGATGGATGAAAACACAGGAATCTTTGGCAATAAAATATCCACTCAATACAATATCTTCAGTGGTACTGCAAGAAAACAAGGATACTAAAAAATCAACCAATACAAATTATTTGTAAAACACTCAGACAATAAGAACCCTTTGTCATTTCTTTGCGTTTTGTTCCTATCTTTCTTTTAATGAAAATGTTATTTATTTTCTTAAGCAACAAAGAAAAAATACAATATAAATCATAGTTACATCCTAATATAAAAATATGTATATTTAGGTGAATCAGATAAACCTTCTGTAAGCCAGTGAGAGCTGTTGAGTTCTTAGCACAGGGATGCGGCTTGCGGCTTGCCAGGGTAACCACCCTGGTGGACCGGGCCGGTTTGTTTACCTGCAGCATCTGAAGGTTTGGCCGATCGCGGCTCCCACTGGCCACAGTTCACTATCCCAGGCCAATGGGGGCTGTGGGAAGCGGCACGGGCCGAGGGATGTGCTGGCCGCCGCTTCCCGCATCCCTCATTGGCCTGGAGCAGCGACCCGCGGCCAGTGGGACCTGCGATCAGCTGAACCTGCAGATGCGGCAGGTAAACAAACCAGGATGCTTACCCTGGCAAGCTGCATGCCAAAGGTTGCCGATCCTTGGCTTAACAAATTTCAAAATCAGCCAGATGCCCATCTCTGGATTTAGGATCCTAACTTTAGGCTCCAGTTTTTATATTGGCCTAAATAATAATAAATAATAAAAAACTCTTAATATGGTGTAATATCTTTAAAAGCTACGATCATAATTATTATGGAAAATTATCAATGTAACAGTTTTTTACAATACAGACTGCAAACTTTTTACTAAATACTTACCAATGAGGAATCATGAAAGGCATCTAAGATGCATGTTGAACACTTCATAAATTAAAGCTTCAGTGTAGGGAACAGAAGACCTATCTTCAAATCCGGGCAGCCAGCTTGACCCAATTTTCTTATCTGCATGTGCAGAGACAAAAACGAATGTCAGTGAAAGATATCACACCATACTAAGAAATAGACTTTGATGAGTGTAACACTTTACAAGATGAAAACATGCATATTTCATATTTTCAAAGAGGCCTCAACCTGGCCTCTTGGACTGAATGGACAGAGCAACTAAGGATGAAAAAATGGAAATACATAAACCTGGCTGTAGAACTTACTAGTTGCAAAATAGTTATGACAGTAACAGCCCTAGTGCAGATGCAGTTATAGAAAGTGTTTTATACCCGTATAACTTATACGGGTATAAAGCTGAAGAAAAGTGCTCTGTGGCTCAAAAGCTTGTACCTTTCACCAACAGAAATTGGTCCAATAATATCTATCTATCTAGACACTTTTTAGACTCACTAAGCTTAGTAGCTTAGAGGCTGGTCTATGTGAAATGCACGTGATGTTTCCATTCCAGTTCCCAGTAGACTCCACATAACATGGGCATCACAGCTGGGATCAGAGAGGCTAAGCACTGAGGGCCTTGTTTCCTGAGTTGTGGAGTGACTCCTCTGAGCCAATGAGAGTTGAGGGCACTCCCGCCTAACAGGAGGTGCACAGCCCTGGTGATATGAACATGGGCCTCTACCTCTATTACTTGCTTTTTAGACAGTTGTCCAGGTCAACAGTAACCAAACGTTTTAAATACCCCTATCAGGTTAGGCTGAGGCCATTATAAAGGTTCTGTGAAGAAGTTTCTGGTGGCTGCTGCCTCAGCTACATTTTTGTTTCTAGTCCAGTAAAGGCTTTTCAATTCTAGCCATGTTGATCTGGCATGTTTCAGGGTAGCTAAATTATTTCATTGAAAACTAAATGAATTAAAACATCAGATTTAAAATACAGAGCAAACTGTAACAGAAAGTGTGTTTAAGAAAAGATCCCTGAGTAGTTTTCCCCCCTCATTGAGTGACTGAAAGTGCTGTGCTGCCTGTTTCTAAGACTGCCCAGCACTACCAAACTGGGGGGAGGATGGGTGGCTAAAATGAGCAACTTTTTGATATTTTTTTTTAACTATCTTGTCTATTGAAGCAATTTTGAACATTGTTACTGTAAACAGTTTGTCAGAACTTTTAAAAAGTATGTGAAACTAAAAACAAAAAATTCTAATTTTTTCAGAAAAATAATTGGCATTTTTTGACCAGCTGTAGTAATGAATAGACTTGGAGATGGCCTTCAGGATACAGGTGAATTTCACTCTGTGTGTCTATCACTGTGGTACATGAGTACTTGGAAGCAATGTGGTTGGATATATCTTGAATGAGAGATTTATTCTACTCTGATTTATCCAATTTTTACACTTGTGAAAATCCAGTGACTTCAGTGAACTCACACCTGATTTACAGTGGTGTGAGTGAATGATTTGTCATTTGGAAGTGGTTAATGTTTGATTTTAGAAGATTGTGCTTGCCTGAAATTTTTTGCTTATATTGATTTTAGATGAAAAACCTTTGCATATTTATGGTGGCAACTCAATGGTAGCATGGTTATTAAATCTATTTTCCCAATTATTATTAAATGGGAACTGAAATGCCTCCTTTATATTTTGCAACAGTTATAGTTCTGTACATTAGTAATGGCAAATACACTGAAAAATCAAGGAAAACTTTAAAACAAAGCTGCTCTTGAGTGTTCCGGAATGTAATGTACTGCCAGGATGACAGAAGAGGTCTGTAGCTTCTAGCATTTAGCAGTAAAATTGTTCTAATGTTGTGTTTACACAATTTCATATCTTACCTCTGTTATATTCTAAGTTCTCAAATTCCACTGAACAAAAATATTCTGAATCACCAAAGAAACAAAATTTAAAGACTGGCCTTCCTAGAAATATTCTGTTGCTGTGTTGCAGTCTGAAAGCGGGTGCTCATACAAAAAATAAGCACCATAGATTCTACTTAGTTGTAATACACATTCACTTGCATAGAGATCTTCTGTGTCTGTCCATTAATCAACATTCATAAGTTTATCTGAGCTGAGAAAATGAAATGAGCCTATGTAACAATTGGTGAAAGAAAATCAAAGATATAATGTAGCTGAGAAGGGATTTTCTGTTTTGATTTGGTTGCATGTACCAGGCTTGTGATACATTTTGTTAGTTTATGTGCTCTAGACTTGACTAGTTACAGCAAACAGCTTTGAAAGGTTGGACTACAAGCCTTGATGTTATTTTAAATGGGAATTTTATCTTCTGTAATAAACAGCCTTAATATATAACCGAAAAATACAGAGATTTAAATCTTACAAGATTGAGAACAACTGGAATTAAGTCATTTGGAATAATTACAGATTACTAGAAATGAGAGGGGAAAAATGGTCCCTGGACAGGACTGGCGTGAGGGAAGTCACCTTTGCCCCTTTCCTGCTCCTACAATGAGCAAAGGTCTGGCAGACCTGAATATACTAAGCCCACCTTTTTCCCTTTTGCATTGAAATTACTCTTTTTTTAAACTGTGTGGACAGTGATCTTTGAGGCTCTGATAGGGCCATGGAGGACACCCCCTTGTGGAAAGAAGAAATACAGTTACATTTGGCTGCATGAGTGGTCTGACTGGTAGTACAGTATGCTGTCTCATGGCAGAGCCTGGTCTGAGAGCCACATTAGGGCTTCTACTCAGGGTAACCAAGCAGAGTCATTGTTCTTTGCTTCTGAGGAAGGCTAAAGCTATTTATCTATGATGTTTTGAGTACTGCTACATAGAGGGTAGAGTCAGAGACTGTGGGATTCAATATTGAGTAAAATGGCTGCCCAGAATGAAGTTTTCTGTGAAAACCCAATGACTCAATTTGTAACTGCCAGTAATACTGATTGTCAGTTTAGGAATATGCTTGGGGTTGGGTTAGGGTCAGGGAAGGATAGCCCTGCTCACCTGCTGGAAACCTTGGGGCCACCCACCCACTGATGATGACCACCTCCACTAGAACGATATCATGCAAGACCTTTGCTTGCACAGAGCTAAGCACACTGTGCTCCCATGGCCCTCAAAGAGAGGCACTCAGCACTTTTTCTGAAGCAACTAACTAAGAGCATTGAGAAAAGAAAAGAAAAGAAAAGAAAAGGGAGTCAGATTCATTAGTATTTTTGTCATGTATCTTCTGTAGATTTCCATAATTTAGCTGTCACATAGCCTATTTACTTTAAAGATGAAAGACACAACAGAGTTGATGTAGTCTGCAGAACATTTATAAAATCTCAGTTTCCAATGAGGTTTAATTTGAGCTTAAGGGGGAACAAAGAAAAAAAACAGGTGTAGAATGGAACTGGATTAAGTATTAAATTGCTTAAATAATATTGAGGAATTCAGACACTTATTCAAACCTCTCTGAACCGTTTTTGGGCTGGAAATCAAGCTAGGAGTCTCACACGAACTGAAGGAACAGGCACAGTCACACTTTCACTAATAATGTCAATGGGAATTTTGCCATTGATGTCAATGGGATAAGGATCAGGCCATTGGAATAGGCCCTTGAGTGCTTCTGCTTTCCATATCAGCCAAATTGTAAATTAATGTCTCCTAGAAATACATTTAATTTTGCTTTAAGACAGTTATTGTCCTGTAACCTAATAAATGCCAATTGACTGTTAAATTAATTGAACTTTAATAAATTAATGTAATGGATTTAAAACTCCATTGTCATGACCATCTTGAAGCTACATAGAGCTCTTCCTCAGGTTTCTTACTTTTTAATCATACGTTTATTGACATTAGAGATGTTTAGGGTTTGTTTGCACTGCACTGGAATTTAGAAACAAAATATATAACTTTAAAAATTACAAGACATTCTAAACTGCACTTGCATTGAGGTAAAAACTAGTAAAACATTTTTTCTAAATGAAGGGATCGCTCGTCAAATGTATTTCAGTTTTGTAAACTATTCATGCAAGAGCTCTAAATCTAGAAATATACATTACTTAAGAAAATATGATTAATCCAACAGTACCACCAATAAGAAACAAGTTGTTATTAAAAAAGCAATTTAACTTTTAAAAGGTTATAAATACAAATATACATACTGTGATACAGAATCCTATCCATCAATTTTACCCAATCTGAACATTATTTTTCCTCAGAATTATTAAAGTGCAGTCTGTACTTTCTTTACAATCCATGCATTTCATTAAAAAAGTTACTCCTGAAGCTATTCTGCTTTTTTTTTCTTTTTTTTTGATGGTAGAATCTGTTTTGGAAAAAAAAAATCCTTTCAAAGATTTTGTTTATGGAGTGTAGTGATGATGATGGGTGGATGGGTATTTTGCAGCCAGTTCTGCGTGGAGCTCCTGCAGCAGTTTGAGGCTGGAATGAAGAACTTTCAGACACTCTTGTGCTTCCAAATTTCAGGGGAGGAGCGAGGAGGATGAGTTTGATGTTGGAGAAGCAAGCACTAAATTATAGATGATGGAGAATGTAATTCACACAGCCATGTGTAAAACATCAGCGTGTTTTCTGAAAAAAGCTTCAAAGAACATGTGAGGCTGCTGCTAAAACCTTTCCCCTCAAAGGAATCACTCTGACTATACAGCAAATGCATTACTCCACAGGAGAGTTTGGAATTTCAGCTTCTCTTTTTGTACTCTGCCTCCTATTCTCTCTTCTCCTCAGATTCTTATAGTGCTCTCATTACTGTAGATTAGAATCTGAGCAAATTCCAGTAGTGCATAAGGAATGTGACTACACCCCCCCACCCCCACTGCATCCCCCCCCCCCCCCCACCACCACCACACCTACCTCCTTGCTGTTTATTCTTTCACACATCCTCTTCCCAGGGACTTAAGTGTATGCTATGTTGTGTAGAGTTATTTTCACACCCTCTTTTCCTTCCTATCTCTTGCTCCTCACAAATCTGTGTTCTAAACATTTTCATGACAACTAGATGAGAACTGCAAATATCCCAGTGAATCCATAACATATGGATTTAGAAATAACATCATGCATTGCTAAATTGTCCTTTATTTGTTAGCCATTCCCTCTCTTATGCAAAGAGCACTAGAAAGGACAGGGAGGTATGGAGAGAAAGCATGAAAAAAATTAACCCATACTGAATATTACAAAGCATAGCAAAGTTTTAAATAAAGAGGCTTGCTCTTTTCATATAAAAAATGTGATACCTTTTCAATGAACCAACAAAACACTATATTATACAAGATTTGTAGTTAATACAATAAGCAAATTATGAATATTATTTATAGTTTGTACAGCAATAACACTTCATAGACAGACACTGTAATCCTTCTGTCCCTTCTATGCTCTCTCTCTTTTAGGCAGGTCCATAGGGTTATGTGAAAGTACATGTCTAGTGTAGTAACGTATCATGTCTGCATAGCTGAATATTTGTCCTGAATTCCTCTTGGTCTGCCAGGGTCACTGCATTGCCATGAAATTCTGCCCTCTGCTTTTGCGGTGTGATTTGGGGTATAAGGGTGCTATTCGAGGTAAGGTTACTTCACCTTCTTTCACTGGAGTGAATTGCCCTGGCTTTAGTGGAGCTACAATGATTAACAACAACTGAGGATCTGGCCCTTGTCCTTCCCTTCAAATACCAACATAACTCTTTCCCTCCCTACTTATCTGATACAGCCTCTTATCTTCCCCACAGCCTTTCTGCTCCACCAGTGAATGCCAGCCTCAATGCCCTGTTCATCCATTTCCACCACAAACATCTCTGTGCCTCCTATCATGAAGCCCCTGGCTCCTGGAATAAACTCTTTTCTCTCATCTGCCAAGCTACTTCCTTCTCTTTTAAATCCTCAGTGAAGAAAAAAGACCTACTTATTTTGTAATGTCTACAATAAATGGCTTAATTATATATGCTCTTTCATGTATTTATTTTCCTTATTTTATATACAGTATGTTGACAAATTGGAGAGGGCTCAAAGAAGAGCCACTAGAATGATTAATGAATTGGAAAACATGCCTTTATAGTGACAGACTCAAAGAGCTCAATCTATGTAGCTAAACAAAGAGAAGGTTCAGGGGTGATTTGATCACAGCCCAGAAGCACTACACAGGGAATAAAATAATTAATAATGGGCTTCTCCGTCTAATAGACAAAGGTATAACAAGGGCAATGGGTGGAAGTTTAAGCTAACCAATTTCAGACTGGAAACAAAGTGTAGATTTTTAACAGTGAGGGTAATTAATCATTGGAACGATTTACCAAGGGGCATAGTGGAGTCTCCATTGCTGGCAATTTTAAAATCAAGATTGGATGTTTATATAAAAGATCTGCTCTGGTTCAAACAGGAATTAATTCAGGAATAGCCTATGTTCTGTGTTATGCAGGAGGTCAGACTAGATGATGAGAGTGGTCCTTCTGGCCTTATCTATAAATCTATATGAAATAGCAACAACTAACAGAACCACCAAGCTGCACACACAGCTATTCCGATACCCACAGTGAACAGAATCTGTCTCTCCTCTTTCTGTGTTAGCAAAGTGGGGAACCCCAGTATAAATGGGCCACTAGCTGCCAATACTATTTCAGCCTTGTATCATCTAACTCTGCTGGCAATAATCTATGACAAAATGCTCACAACACTTATTTTGCCTTGATTTAGTGAGAGCCTCACTCTATTCAATTTGTCTGCAAGCAAGTGGTCAGAATGTAGGTTAACACATTTCTGTCATGTAGTGGGGCGGCTACCCCACTCCCTGAGATTATGGGCTGCGGCAGGCCAGTGGGCCTGTGCAGATGCACAGCCAATCAGAGAAGGGCTTACTGGGAGCCAATCAGGGCCCAGGTTGGAGACAGCCAATCAGGGCCAGGCTCAGCCCTATAAAAGGCTGCACAGGGAGAGAGCAGTCAGTCTGTCTTAGGCCTTCAAGAGGGGAAGGTCTATCTCCAAACTGGGAGACTAGCACTGTGGACAGAGCAGTGCTGGCCAGGCTCAGGGAGCAGAAGGAAGCTCTAGCCTGAGGCCTGCCAGGCTGCAGGCCCTGAGTGGAAGGGCCTAGCGGGTGCAAGGGGCCGTAGGGGAAGTGGCCCAGGGAAGCGGACAGATGAGGGGAGAGTAGGAGGACAGCGAGGTTGCCGCCAGAGGGTCACTGGGTTGGGACCCAGAGTAGAGGGCAGGCCTGGGTCCCCCCTACCCCCTTGCAGTACATCTAGCTATTGGCTGTAGGGAGTGGCCAATACAGACCACGCCAGATCCCTGACGGGAGGGATTAGACTTTGGGGTGTGTGGTTGACTACGGTGGCTGGACAAGGAGACTGCTGATTGACACCCCACCCCCCGGAAGGGGGTGAGGAAAGATGGAGGGGGCACTGCCAGAGGGCAGTGGTCCTGAAGAGGACGCTGCGAGTTGGTGAGCGACAAGGGCAAGATGACGGTCAGTACACCACTAGGAGGGGGCGCTCCACTGGACTGAGCTAATTCCCAGAACAACCAGTAGGAGGTGCTATGGTGGTGAGTCCCAACCCCGTTACATGTCACAACCCATGAATCTCAAATCCAGGCCTGCAAGATTCATGGGAGCTGCCATGCTTCAATCCTCTCTGTGGCAGCCTGCTGGCAACAGCTTACCTGAGACCCATGAAGACCAGCCCCAGTGTGAGGCTCCACCCCTGATGTCCAATTGGCCAACTTCCCAGAGCAGTTGATTGGCCTGACTTAAGCCAGCAGTAGGAATAAAAAGCTGTCTGAACAACTGGGCTCCACCCTCTTTTGGACTGTGTGCTTCCTGTCACCTGCTCCTGCTTCTCCAGCTTGCTCTCCTAGCATTCAGATCTGGCCTGACTCCTGGTGGTGGAATTATGGTTCCTGACCTCTGAATCATCTCCTGCTTCTGACCTCCCAGTATCCCAACCCAGCTGAATCTTGACTCCAGTCTCATGACTGTGGACTCTGGCTCTGATTATTAGGTCTGGCTGCCCACAACCCAGCTGTGACAACTTCCTGTTTTAGTTTTGTTTCCCCAATTAATAGTACATTAGACAAAACACTTATGTTAATGAGTTTTTGAACTCATGTACAATGTTCTAACATACATTGTACACACAGATATATGTCCTGAGCATGGCAAGAGATCTTATGCAGACATATAGGTCCTTTGTAGTATTCCACACATACATAAAACATGAGACAAATTTACTGAGCCAAGAAATACAGGAGTCAGGAGTATGGCCTAACTTGTTGAGGTTAATTAATCAGGTAATTATTAATAATACAAATCAGCCTGAACCAAATGTTCTAATCTGAGCAACACTGAACTTTAAATCAGAATTCAAATCGGTAACAAACCCCAATCTGAATTTTGTGATTAGGGTTTACCTCTGCAATATCTCAAATGGGAACCCAGAATCCAAACACTGCCAAATTTTGAGATTATTCAAAATCTGTACCTGAACCTGGATAAAGTGTTGTGGCTTTGCCTCATTTCAAATGATTATTGTTTGATTGTTAGGAGTTATGAGAGACAAGGTTATATCCATATTTAGAAAGACTGTGGTGCCCTCTGATGTTTGCTTTTTGAAACTACCCAGAGAGATTTATTTAATGTATGTTTGCTCAATTTAGAAACTATGCCCAGTCACCAATGTCTCTGAGCACATATGGAGATATCCCATCTCCTAGAACTGGAAGGGACCTTGAAAGGTCATCAAGTCCAGCCCCCTGCCTTCACTAGCAGGACCAAGTACTGATTTTGCCCCAAATTCCCAAGTGGCCCCCTCAAGGATTGAACTCACAACCCTGGGTTTAGCAGGCCAATGCTCAAACCACTGAGCTATCCCTCCCCCCATTCAGTTAAACACAATACTTTTTATTTTTTTCAACAAGCAGTCATTCTGACAACAAGACTCTGACATTTAAATCTGGGAACTGTTAGCTGGGATTCCTAATCTGATTTCAGTTGTTGTAGTTGCTCATGGAGAGAAAAAGGGCCTCCCAAATTCACTTCTGCCTCAGTCAGAGCAGAGGTGAACCCTGACCTCAAATTACAGGAGGTGATGATCTGACCATGACATTTGTAATTTTCACCCCCATAGTCACCAAATCTTATCCAAAAGCAACCCCCAGGGTGTGCCCATCTGAATGCATAAAGCCAGAAATCATCTTTGGAATGACATGGTGGTCACTATTATGATCTAATCCTGATTCTATCCTCACATTTGTGGTGCTGTTGTAGTCATATTGGTCCCACCATATTACGAAGACAAGTTGCATGATCTTTTATTTTACCAACTTCTGTTGATGAAAGAGAAAAGCTTTCAAACTACACAGAGCTCTTTTTCAGGTCTGGGAAAGTTATTCCATGTCACAGCTAAATACAATTGTTTAACACAAGTAGTTGGGAGACAGACCTGTCCTCGCTTACAGACAACCCCCCAACCTGAAGCAAATACTCACCAGCAACCACACATCACTGAACAAAAACACTGACCCAGGAACCTATCCTTGCAAAAAAGCCCTATGCCAATTCTGTTCACATATCTATTCAAGTGACATCATCATAGGACCTAATCACATCAGCCATACCATCAGGGGCTCGTTCACCTGCACATCTACCAATGTGATATATGTCATCATGTGCCAGCAATGCCCCTCTGCCATGTACATTGGCCAAACCAGACAGTCTCTACGCAAAAGAATTAATGGACACAAAGCTGACATCAGGAATCATAATACTCAAAAACCAGTGGGAAAACACTTTAACCTGTCTAGTCATTCAATGACAGACTTGCGGGTGGCTATTTTACAACAGAAAAGAGAGAGTCTGAAAACAGACTTCAAAACTGAGCTCACTGTGATCAACACTGCATGTAAAGTTGAAATAGAAGCTTTTGATGACATTGATTATAGGGAAAGAAATTCCATATGTTCTCAGAATGCGCCATAGGCTGGTCCTGTGAATGCTATCAAAAGCCTTCTCAAAATCTATGGAATTTATGTAGAGTTGCCATTGCCATTCTAAGCACTTCTCTATTAAGTTTCGTAGAGTGAAGATGTGGTCTGTGCATCCACACCTTTCCAAAAACCAGCCTGCTCTTTTCTGAGAAGTTTATCAATTGCCTCTGATATAAGCTGGACTATGATCTTAAACAATACTTTGCTTGGCAATAATAAAAATGTGATACCATGCTAGTTATTGCAATCGCTGAGACTTCCTTTCTTTGGTATCTTCACTATGACCCCATTGGTCCACTCATCTGGCACTTTTTCTGTTTCCCAGATTGATGTAAATAGAGGGGCCAGGATAGAAGCTGCTAATTTATGATTACTTTGAACAATTCTGCATTCAAGTTATCCTTGCCAGGAGCTTTCCCATTTTTTAAGGATTTAATAGTTTGAATGATCTCTTCCTTAGTTGGAGTGTCTGTGTTGTTATGAAGATCTTCTTCTGCCTCCTGGATGTTTGCTTCTCTTTATGTGGCTTCCTGTTCAGCAATTCTTTGAAATGCTCTGTCCAGCGCATTTCTTGTTCTTTTTCGGTTGTTAGTAGATGTCCTTGTTTGTTCCTGAGGAGAGTGTGTGTTTGGTGTCTGCCGTTTACCACTGATAAGCTGCGTCATTTTGTAGATAGTTCCTTGTTCACCATGAGCAGCTGCATCCTCTGCTTGTGTTGCCAGATTATCAATATAATGCCATTTGTCCACTCTCACAAGGCGTTTGACCTCCCAGTGTGTCTTGCTATATTGCTCATGGTATTTGTCCTTTAGCTTCTGGGATTTTGTGTCTATAACCTTTTTCTTCAGGGCTCGTCTGGTTTCTATGGCGTTCCATGTGCTGGGTGTAATCCACTCCTTCAGTCTCTTCTGCTTGTAGCCTAGACAGGCTTCACTGCTCTGATTATAAATTGCTGTTACTTTCTCCCACTTCTTGTTGATCTCCTCATCTGCATTCCCCTCCTGTTCATCAGGGTCTGCAAGTGCTTGAAACCTGATCTTTAACTGCAGACTGAAGGCTTTCTGTATTTTAGGGGACTTTAGCTTGTCAATGTCATAATATCTATGTCCCTTTTTTGGTGGACCCACATATCTCAGTTTTAGTTTGATGGAGCCTGTCACAAGGTGGTGGTTGCTGCCAACATCTGCACCCCTTCTCACTTTTTCACTTCTGTCAGTGAGAGTCACCATTTGCCATTGATCATGATATGGTCAATCTGGTTCTTATCTCTGCCAATTGGAGAACACCATGTCAGCTTGTGAATTTCACTATGTTCAAATAGGGTTCCGCCAATGACTAGGTCATTCATATTACAGAAATCAGCAAGCCTTTCTCCGTTTTCATTCATGGTGTCACATCCATGTCTTCCCATTGCTCTGTCATTGTTTGGGTTGTCCTTACCGACCTTGGCATTCAGGTCTCCCATGACGATAATTAGGTCGTGGTGTGGTACTCTCTCTAACTCTGCCTGTAGTGCAAGGTAGAATTTGTGCTTTACTTCTTCATCACTGTCATTTGTCGGAGCATAGCATTGAATAAGGGTGATATGTTTCCCTTTCAGTCTGGCTCTCAGAGACAGTTGAGACAGTTGAGAATAGTCAGAAGTAAGGGGCTCCTTAGAATCCAAAGGCCTGGTTCAGAGCCCACCAAAGTCAATGTAAAGGCCACAAGGGCCTAAATTTCCTCCCATACTAGTTCCATTGAAGTCTGTGGCATTTCATTAGCATAAAGTAGTGTAAGTGAGAGAAGACTCAAGCCTTAATGTTATTCACAACCTAATAACAAAAAGAGCAATAATCTGTCTCAGGCCAGTGAGTTTTTGGCTTCCTCACTCGTAGCTCAGTCCATTGACATCACTTTCATGAAACCAAAATTCTGTGAGTGCAGCAGGAAACGTGAGAATTGCATTCAGTTCAGTTAGCAGTACAGGTCTGTCGCATCTTACGCTGGGGTTACGTTCCACAGTCAGCGCGTAAAGCGAAAATCATGTATAGTCAAAATTACATTGAGTGTAACGGCAGGTGGAATCGTCCGCACTACAGGTACAGTATTAAAATTGTTATTTGTCTCTTTCTTTTGTTTTTGCCGACCGTGTAAAGCTGAAATCGCGCATGTTAAATGTGCATAAGATGCGACAGACCTGTATTAATTCCCACCAACTCATATCGCTATTGGAAGGAAACCAGCAGTCCAGATACTACGCAAACCAAAGATATACTACAAGAATTTGAATCCCTTTATGTTAATTTATACACATCCTCCCTAATAAGAGAGAGTCCTATGAAGGTAAAGTCTCTGAGACCGAAAAGCAGCTGGTGCAGGATGGGGTAGAATAAGTGCCCAAGAACAGAAATGGGGGGTTCCACTCTCATGCTCCAGCCACTTCATCAGGACAGAGCTGCTCTTGTGTTTTTTTTTTTTTTAATTATTATTTCTCTCTTCTGAACAGTTTCTTTGCATCTTTTTTCTCTTGGCAGCATCAAGAGATTTTGGAAGGTGATCCTGCAGTGAAACCTAGGTCTGGTCTATACTACCCGCCTGAATCGGCGGGTAGAAATCGACCTCTCGGGGATCCAAAGAAGGTACTGTGGAAAAGCCAACTTTATGACAAGTTATCCCCCTTGTCTAACTGGGATCAAGAAATTAAAGGAGAACCTAGAATTCAGCCTTGTCCTGCTTTATATCAAAAACCTGGTTGGCTGAAATAACTCATAGGTGTGGAGACAGGGGTGATGTATCAGTTGTGATGTCAGATCTCACTTTTGTGGCATGTCTCATTTGCAGTACAGAACTGAAAAAAGGAGGTATTGGTTAATTTTTAGTTGATGAAGACACTGATACTAGTCATGAGCCAATTTTCTCCCTCTCTCTGCATGCACTTAGAGAGACATCCAAGCAATACCAGAACCCTATTTAATAGCACACCTCCTGCAATGATCTGCCTTAATTGTATGTACACAGCACATTAATTGTTTCTAAAACAGGAATGGATATTCTATCAGACAGACAATCTTCTAAGCTTCTTGAGTAAATCATAGGTTACATATTAAAATGAATAAAAATTATTTCTTATTTTGTTTGTTTTGTTTCAAAGTGGGAAAAGCATCTGTCCACATTAGAGGTTGGTAATGTTTTGTTTGCCACCAGGAGGTGCAATTGATCTTTCCAATGAACCTATGTGGTCTTTCTTGGCTTGGCACAGTTTCTTTTCAGTGTCAATAATGCTTTTTACTTTGATAAATGTTTTCTTCTGTGTTTGTGGTACTTCTTTCATGGCATTTGATGGTGGTGGAGGATGGATACGAAACTTTCACATCCTTTGACTTTTGTGTTTGCTAAACTGTACTCCCTCTTTGAGTTGTTCATCTCTTTCTTCCTTCTTGTCCTCTCACAGTTCCATCTTCAGTTTCTCAGCTTGCACTCAGACCTCAGAGCCCAGGTAGTTTTCCAAATCTGGACAATCACCTTTGCTGTTGTTCAAGCCACAGTAGAGACAGACAGAAATTTCACCTGCAGTGAGGAACCCCCAAAATCACTGTCTTCCTGGCAGTGAGATTTATTAGCCTGTAAAAATTGCCTGAAGGAAAATGTAGAAGCCCCATCATTTATGATATTTAAAACTAGTGTATACAAAACCCTAGTCAATGTACAATGGGGAGCAATCCTACATTAGAACGGAGACAGACTAGATGCCTAAATGAACTTTTCCATCTCTAGATTCTATTGAACTAATTAGTGAAAATCTACCTGATTCTTTCCTGCCTTGTCCTTTGTGTATTATTTAATAACTTTACAATCTAGATATAAATCACTGTCATTCTGAAATGGTAGGGTTTAATGTCTACTATGTATTCACTTTGAACAGGTGTAAATTACCACACAAGGTGCACGGCTGTGGAGAATTTTGGTCTGATTTAATCAGAAGAAGTGGTATTTACATGTTTTAAGAGCCTGTGTGTGAAATCTGCCATATCTGCATTCAGTTGTACTTCCATACTTTTTTTTTTTTTTTTGGAGGAGCATGGCAGGTAAATTTGCCTCCTGTGCTGCGTTCTGCAGGACATTCCTGATTTTTCTGAGGCTATCCTGCATCCTGCAAATACAAAGCTGCCAAGATATTGAAAACATCCCCAAATATCTTTGCAGCTAAAACATTATGATCTGACAAATGGAAGGCAACATTTAAAAGATGGCAGTCTGTCTAGAGTTCTTTCCATTCTCTTTTATCTGGGCCTGAGGTAAATGCATTGTCACTAGTAATGGATTCTTTTTCTATATTTTCCGTTTTTGTTGCACTTTTGATATTTCTTCTCCAGGTTCCCCCATATTGATTTTCAAGGGCACCTGTACTATTACATTTCCCTTCCACTGATCAGCTGTTGAGATTTTCCCTCAATTATTTCCTTTTTACTTCTTTGATCTATGGTAATTCAGGGGGAAACACTTTTTTTCTTTTTCTTTTTAATAGAGACTATTGATTAGCCAACATATTCTTCACAGGACTATGTTTACAGTTTCTGTTTTAATTTATGCTGTCAGATAAGGAAAATAATTTCAGTAACAAACAAACAAAAAACATACTTTGTTGTTTTAAATTTTCTCTGTCCACAAAAACTTTTCTACTTTCCTTCAACAGCCCAAGATAAAATCCTCCAATATGTGTATTCTCCAAAAAAGTACTTAAAATGGGGCTCAGTCAGTTCTTCTTTTTCTCATGTTCTTATGCTTAAAGTGGGAAAATGATTTTTTTAGAGTCTAGATTTTTAAAAACAATTTAGTGTTCCTGAAAAATGTCACCTGTGTGATGGATCAGTTGAGATTTGAACTAGTAACTGCTTGAAGACATAGCATGACACTTTCTGCTGTAAGTCTGAAAGAAGTCTGAAGTTGAGTGAGAAGGAACAGTGCAAATTTCATTCTCAATTATCAGTGATCCAGAAGCAATCCCTTTTTTTGCTGAGAGAGTATTTTTAGACAGTTTCATTCAGAAACATTGTGTGAATTACTGCCTTCTTTGGTATCCCTGATTGAGGCATAAAAACATTCTAAACAGTAGCACTATGTTGTGGGAGAAGTTGATAAAGGAGCTTTAGTTGCCCATTTTGTGTACAGTAGTTTAAAGGAAATACTGACAGTGTCTCAGAGTCACACTTTAAACAAAAGGAGGTCTGTGATTCATATGCAAAAATGTGCAAAAAATGAAGACAATCACAGAAACTCCCTTGGGGCTGCCAATTGATGAGCCAAGACTACTTCTGCCCGGCTTTCCCTGCCAGCTTGGGACTCCAGCACCCTGTCTTGTTGAGCCAGACACGCCAATCTGCTCCAACACAGACCCAGGGTCTGAATCACATGCCCCAAAGCTGCAGACTTAACTGATAGCAACTTAAGAAGTGATCCTGTCTTTAACAGGGGGCCAACTCCCAATGGGGTTCAAACCCCAAATAAATCCATTTTACCCTGTATACAACTTATGCAAGGTAAACTTATAAATTGTTTGCCCTCTATAACACTGTTAGAGAGAGATGCACAGCTGTTTGCCCTCCCCCACCCCAACCCTCCCAGGTATTAATACATACTCTGGGTTAATTAATAAGTAAAAAGTGGTTTTATTAAATACAGAAAGTAAGATGTAAGTGGTTCCAAGTGGTAACAGACAGAACAATGTGAAGCAAAATAAAATACAACATGCAAGTCTGTGTCTAAGAAAGCTGAATACAGATAAAACCTCACCTTCAGAGGAATTCTAGTAAGCTTCCTTTTACAGACTAGTCTCCTTCTAGTCTAGGTCCAGCAATCACTCACACCCCTTGTAGTTACTGTCCTTTGTTCCAGTTTCTTTCAGGTATCTTTGGGGGTGGAGAGGCTATCTGTTTAGCCAGCTGAAGACAAAATCGAGGGGTCTCCACAGGCTTAAATAGACTTTCTCTTGTGGGTGGAGATCCCCTCCTCTCTCCTATTCAAAGTCCAGCTCCAAGATGGAGTTTTGGAGTCACATGGGCAAGTCACAGGTCCATGCATGACTCAGTTTTTACAGGCAGCAGCCATTGCTTACCTGCTACCTTGAACATCTTCATGTAGACTTCTTATGTGGATTGGAGCCTTCCAAAATCCATTGTCCCTTAAGTGCTTCTTGATTGGGCACTTAATTTGCACATTCCTTTCTCAAGAAGCAGACCAAATGCTTTACAAAGGCTACTTAAAAATCAAGCCAGTACACAGCCAGTATTCATAACTTCGAATACAAACATGATACATGCATACAAATAGGATTAATATATTCAGTAGATCATAACCTTTACAGAGATATGTTACATGGCATATATAGCATAAACATATTCCAGTTTTGTCATATATACATTCATAAGCATATTTCCATAAAGCCTTATGGGGTGCACCATCAATATCCTGTTTTCAGGTTGGGTGAGTTGGGCACAGTTAGATGTCTGCTGCTTGTGCAATCACCTGGTGTGCACTCACAACTGAAATAATTGTGCATGTAACTGAGCGTACTTGTTTGTGCACAAACCTCAGGCCTCTTTTCTCAAAACTGGGCCCTTAATACTTTTGCCAAATATTTCTGTAAAAAAAAACAACAGTTAAAATGGGTGCATAAATGCCACTGATCACTAGATGTTTTCTTCAGCAACTGACTTTCATGGCACCTATTTTCTAAAGATATCAGCAAATTGATCTCAAAGGCTCCAAACCTGCAATCTGATCCACTAGTGTGAAACCCTGGGCCGATGTAGAGCCAAGCTCGGGTCTCTGCTAGTAGATTTGATTGCAGGATCTGGAACTTAATATATACAGGGATCATTTCACCTATCCCTGAAAGGCTACCTGTTAATAGCACATCACAGCTCTGCGCAACACTGTACGACAGGAAACAAAGAACACTTTCCCCAGTTATGACTAACAAGGACATTTTAAGTAGCAAAAACGAAATCCCCAACTGGAATTTAGCCAGGCACCACCTCTAAAACCCCACTCTTAAGAAAAAATGCTACGGTACTGTGGGTCTCAGTTTTGCATCTCATCTGAAAGGTGACTTTCATCAGCTCAGTTCTCCCTAAAATGTATTGAGGAATTGGTTTGGGCTTAGTTATGCCTTATAAACACTGGCCTGTGTTGGGACTGCGCTGTTCTGTCTAGAGGGCTCCCCAGGAGGAATTCTGCTTCAGTTAGACAGTGTTGTCCTCAGAGCTCCCCACATACACTAGAGATGCACCCACTGCTTCAGAGGGTGCAGCATATTTCTTCCTGTATACCCGACAAGCCCCATTTCTTCTGTACTTGCCCCTCCCCTGCTTCACCTTTGCTGAGAGGGTGCTGAAAAGAAGCAGCCCCTGCACTTTCATGAACATGTGAACTTCGATTTTTTTACCTGGCCACTGCTCAAGAGTACAAGGGAGGTTTTTTTGTTCCCTCCCCTCAAACTCCTCAGGAGCAGCCAGGCACAATCAAGCCCTCAGTTCTGACTGAGAGGGGATAGAATTGCAGCTGCCTAGGGTTTTGCTTTGAAATCTTCCATCCAAGGACTGATTATCCATGACCTTGCTGAGCTTGTGTTTGATCTTACAAGACCACAGCCCAAGGTTGCATGACTGCCAGTTAAGCAGATAGTGGAAATTTAAAGTCAGATTACTTTACAATCTAAGCCATTCTCTTCAAAAGTCTGTTTCAGGAGCCCTAATTTCTACTGACTTCCTGGTATGTTGCTACTTGGTTTCTTATTTACCCTGTCCTTTCACAGCTGTCCATTAAGGGCTTGAGTCACAACTATGTTACTCCCATTTTATGCTGGTGTAATTCCATGGCTATACTGGCAAAAAAACGGGAGTAACACAGTGGTGAATCAGGGCCTAAAAAGGTTTTTTTTTATACCATTTTAAATTCAAAAATTTGAATAATATCACACAATGAATGCCATTAACAAATATAATAAAAATACACAGACAAGAGTTACACGTCCAGCTCTGTAATCATTATATCACAATGAGCCATGCTGTGAGTAGAAATCAGTGCAATAACTTTGTAATTCTTAATGGTATAATGAAAAGCAGATGCAGAAGAAATTTTAGCAAGCCTAGCAAGAGAAAGCAAATCATTAACACTTCATGAACAGTTTTATTCTTTCCAGATAAATAACAAAGTTCATTTCTATGTATATTATGATCCACTTAAATTGCCGGTAAAATCACTGAAATATCACTTCATTAGCATAACCACTCTGATCTGGTATTGGAGGGGTAGCCGTGTTAATCTGGATCTGTAAAAAGCGACAAAGAGTCCTGTGGCACCTTATAGACTAACAGATGTATTGGAGCATAAGCTTTCATGGGTGAATACTGATCTGTTATTTATGAGCAGATGTGGCTGGGAGCAGGGGATCCAGATACTTATTTCTGCTAAATATAGTCAGTGTTTAACCTACACATCAACACATGTAGGTGGCTTTACTAAAGGGGGTTTTAGTAATTTCTCAACCAGACATAACAAAGACCAGCATAGTAAGTAACTGTGAACATGTGAAGAAAAATCTTCAGGTGAAATTTCAGCATATAGATAGCTTACAAATAGGAATAAAATATTGGTAATTGTTGTCACATTTTACATCTTCTATTCCTGGAAGCAAAAATCAAATATAGCCTAGTGATGCAATAACATACTTTACAGGGCTTGTCAAATTTGTTTTAATTTTGATGAAAACCCCTCTGCTGGCCTTGTTACTTTATAATGGACTGAACACAAACACCTAGTTCTAAGGTGAAGAGCTGGGGATTTGGACTGGGACACTCCCTGGAAATGATATTCAGCCTGTGGCTCTTCATCACCATCCTATTGTTATCTTCTCCACATGGAATAAGATATTGTATAATGTCTTAAATGATAATTTGACAGTTGGCCCACTGAAAAAATGGTAATTTTAAACAAATATAGTCAGAGACACAAACGGACACCCTCTCACAGAGCCACTGCGCAATGGGCACTCCAACCCCATGGCTGGAGAGGCCTGCATAGGACTTTGTGAGGTCTTTTATAGTGTAGAATATAGCAGGGTCTATGCAGCAGCAACAGATCATCTGACCCCACCCTGGAACCTTCTCCATGCCCGACTTCCTCCTTTTTCCAGTATTCTGACTGCAGGGACTGACACGGAGTAAAGATCCACTCCACACAGGGGATGTTCATGTACATGAACACATCTCTCCAAACGTCTCTTCCCTTGCCCCCATCCCCCTCCATAGCCTCCCTGCCGAGTTCCGATAAAAAGGTTGTCAGTGTTGTGTGAAATATCCCACCCTGATATCAGGTGTTGATCCTGCTGGGGAATAATAAGTGACTTCTGTTCAATCACTGAAGCAGGTAGCCTGTTATATAGCCTATCCAAATATAAGGGAACTGGAAGTGTCTCTTTAGAAAGAGAAGACTAAGGCTATGGCTACACTGGCGCTTTACAGCGTTGCAACTTTCTCGCTTAGGGGTGTGAAAAAACACCCCCCTGAGTGCAGCAAGTTACAGCACTATAAAGCGCCAGTGTAAACAGTGCCCCAGTGCTGGGAGCCGCGCTCCCAGCACTGTAAGCTAATCCCCTTGTGGAGGTGGAGTACCTGCAGTGCTGGGAGAGCTCTCTCCCAGCGCTGGCGTGCGACCACACTCACACTTCAAAGCGCTCCCGCAGCAGCGCTTTGGAGTTTCGAGTGTAGCCACGGCCTTAGGGCAGGGGTGGTCAACCTGAGTCTGAGAAGGAGCCAGAATTTACCAATGTACATTGCCAAAGAGCCACCGCAGCCCCCCAGTAGTTCCCCCCACACTCCCGCTTCCCAGCACCTTCCGCCCTCCAGCAGTCCCGCCGATCAGTGCCTCCCCCTCCCTCCCTATTAGCTGTTTGTGGTGTGCAGGAGGCTGGGGGGGAGGAGCAAGGGCATGGTAGGCTCAGGGGAGGGAGTGGAAGGGGTGGCGTAGGGGTAGGACCTGTGGCAGAGCCAGGGGTTGAGCAGTCAGCACCCCCGGCACATAGGAAAGTTTCATAGATTCATAGATTCATAGATTCTAGGACTGGAAGGGACCTCGAGAGGTCATCGAGTCCAGTCCCCTGCCCGCATGGCAGGACCAAATACTGTCTAGACCATCCCTAATAGACATTTATCTAACCTACTCTTAAATATCTCCAGAGACGGAGATTCCACAACCTCCCTAGGCAATTTGTTCCAGTGTTTTAACCAGTTGACGCCTGTAGCTCCAGCCCAGAGTCGGTGCCTATACAAGGAGCCGCAGAGTAACTTCTGAAGAGCCGCATGTGGCTACAGAGCCACAGGTTGGCCACCCCTGACTTAGTGTGTGAGCTGCGTAAAGCTAGTGTAGAATTCTCTGATGGAACCTATTTCCACTGGAAAATCAATAATAGTGAGAGAGAGACTGAAATGATTGGGAATGTTTACTTCAGAAAGGAGATGAAGAAGAGGGGTGTGATAAAAGTATATAAAATAATGAATGGTTTAGAGGAAATACATCAGGAACTTTCTTCCTGTCTCATAACACAAGGGGATATTCAATGAAACTGAAAGTTGGCAAATTCAAAACTGATAAAAGAAAATACCTTTTCACATAACACATAATTAAAATCAATGTCACATGATGTCATTGAGGCCAAACACTTATCAAGATATAAAGGGGACTGGATATTGATATGGATAACAAGACTATCTAGATTAGCATTAACTATTGTGAACAAAAAAAAGTTTTGGAAGGGATATGAAACCTCTCATTTGAGGTTTAAGACAAGCTAACTATTTATGATGAGATGTGCATAGGGAGCAGATTATTACTAGGGATTGTCAGAGACCGGATACTGAATAGATTGACCACAGGTCTAATTCAGTATGGCAACTCCAGGTTTCTATGTAGATTCAAGCACTAATAGCCTTGTCCTGAGCTCAGAGCTGCAAGTCATATGAACCAAAGCAGAATAATCAGGGTATAAGAGCTCTCAAATGTAGTTCCACTGGATCCTGCAATCCTTTGAAATACGCAGACCCGAAGAAGAGCTCTGTGCAGCTCGAAAGCTTGTCTCTTTCACAAACAGAAGTTGGCCCAATAAAAGATATTACTTCACACACTTTGTCCCCCTAATAGCCTCTGAAATATGCATTTAGGACAGCTACATCTTTTATATCTGGACTAAAAGAGACCCTCGCTGGGGATGTGGTTTGAACCACAGCTGAGAGGTCTCTGACCTCCATCTATTCATATGCCACCCTCTAAAATTGTCATATAAACAGCAAATTTATTGAATGCAAGTTTGTTTATAACACAGTAGAAATAAACCATTCCTATGAGACCAGACCCAATGCCTTGGGAAGCCACTAGGTGGTGATGCCTCTCCAAATCTTTCCTTCAGCCTCCCCAGGCTCTCCTCACTCCATTGAATAATCCTGCATCTTCCAGTCCCTGCCAGCAGGTGGAGCTGATTGCTGCCATCATCAGTCTCTGTCACAGCTGACTCCTCCACTGCAGATGGAAAGGACAGGTCCTCCCAGGTACCAGAGGCTGGAGGAGGGATATATATACATACATATGGGGTATGCACATTGTTCCCTTGTGGTCCTTACCAGCTGCTGTCCCTTGGTAGTACAGGGCAAATGGATCCCTTGGCCAGGAAGTGACTGCCAGGCCTCACGTGTCTGCAGCAACCTGAGGTCAGGGCCACCCTGCAGGAGGCAGAGTCTGAGAGTGGAGCAGGCAGAGCTGGGCTGGGGGATGCTGTGGGCCAGCCTGGTCACGTGCACCACGCCCTCTGCTAGAAGTAGGCCTCGAAGTGGCTCTGCGCATAGACCAGGTACCCAAACTCAGTAGTGGAGATCTTTGCTTGCAGGATAGGACTAGAGGCCCCCAAAGAAGTGAGAGGCCAGAGCGAACCGGCTGATCTCAGTGAGAATCTCCTCCTCAATGCAGGCCTGCTCCTCATGCATAATGTCCTTGGGCCTCCCCAAGTCCTCCCAGAGGTAGTGCCGAATGAAGTGCAGCTACTGCTGGCAAGGAGGGTAGGGTCTCCATGGAGGTCTTGTACAAGGGCCATGTGTCCTGGGTGTAGTCATAAACCCACTCACAGAAGTGATTGCCAGTGTTGAAGCCCCTGCAGTTGTAGCTGCTGTACTCAAAGTCAGTCAGCATCAGCTTGTCAGGGGTGAGAGCGACTGGCACCCCACCAGCAGCAGGATGTTCCCTTCCTGGACGTCATTGTGGCAGAAGACCGCAGGGGGAGGGCATGGACTCCAGCAGCTCCCTGAGGCTCCTTATTCCTTTCTGCAGGTTATAGGCTTTGAGATGGTTGAACCTCTTCAGCTGGGCTTGCTGGGTGAAGGTGAGCTCGGCTTTAGGTACCGTTCCGCGGTCCCAAATAGCTCAATGGCTGTGAGGTTACTGGGATGGCTGGGGTAGTCTGAAGGGCTCTGAGGATGCAGGAGTGCTGGGGTTCTGTGAGTGCAGAAGGGCTGTGGAAGAGCAGAGGTGATGATGAGCTGTGGGATGCAGTTCGAAGTGGCAGAAGGGCTGGGAGAGAAGTAAGAAGAGACGCACCACATAGCGTGGGAATGTAGATCCCCATGGGAAGAAATTCAAGAAGCCCAACATCGGGGGAGAATGGGAAAAACCAAATGGCTTTCCAGGAGTGAGGGGGAGAATGAGAGAGAGACAAACTGACATATTAAGGGTAAGAAAAAACAGATGTGGAAACCAGGAAAAGGTACCAACAGAACCTGCCAATTGTGCTCTTTTAATCTTTGCCTCAAATGAAGTTTCCAAAGGGGAGTGAGGACAAGTTTTCACATCTGCTTTATTTAGATGTTACTAAATGTGCAAATGGACATCTAGGTATACTCCACAGTTGATGGTTGGGTTATGTACAGTAGCACAGAGGCATAGAAGGAATACTTTAGAATATAAGCAGGATATACGGTATTATACCAGTAGATACACCCAATCATCTCAAACTTATCTTTCGTGCTAAATGTCTGTTTTATGATTGATTTGGTGACATTATTTTACTTGATCCTTGTATGGGCCCTGAGGATTAAGAATGAATATTAGAGAGGTCAAAGGATAACGTGAATGGAACTAAAATGGAGGTTACTATTGCTGTTGGTTGAAATTTTCTATTTAACACTTTTTTGATGAAAAATGACCTCTTTTCTAAAATGAACATTTTCCCAGAAAGTTTTTTTCTTTTGAAATGTTCTGAGGGAGGGGTCAAAAAAGGAAAAATGAGGAGAGAGAGTGGGGAGAGAACAAAAATCCAAACACACATATGTTTTGGAAAAGGTGTGTGTTTTCATTGAAAAATTTGAAATTTTTTGAAGAAAATACTGAAATATGTGTGGATTTTTGTTTGTGAAACATATCAACTATGGGTATGTCTACACTGCAGTGTAAGTCCAGGGTGAAGGGGGAGGGCCCCAAAACCCAGGCTCCAGCCCAAACCCAAATGTCTACACTGCAATTGTACAGCTCCCAGTGTGAGCCTGACTCAGCTGACCTGGGCCAGCCACAGCTGTATCACAGGTCTTTTATTTTCCCTTGTGTGTTTCGAGATCTTCTGTTCAAGTGTAAAAAATCACGTATTACCTATTCTTATTTAAATACTTTGATGCTTTGTATTTACCCATTGTGCCCTTTGGGGAAGGTGCTTGAAATCATATGCAAAAGTCCAATTTTATCAGCCCAATTTTTGAACTAAGATTGTTCAGCTCGTGGCTTCATGTTATAATCTTTTGTAAAGTACTATCAAACTCTATGAGTTAGCAGCGCTCACTACCGTGTTCATTTAGCTCTGGTGTGACTGAAGAAAAATCATTAAAAATAACAAACCCACATCCAAAATCAATTTAATATTATATCCATTTAATAATTTCATTTTCATTAATGAATATTAACAAAGTCTATGAAATGAAAGCTATTTTAAATACTTCAGTAAACAGAAACGTATAGAACACTCAAAAGACAAATATTATTGTGGTAACGCTGTGAACTCTCACATAAACAACAATACATCTCTAAACAATCAGTGGCTTTTTTCTTTGGTCTTTGGGACAATGAACCCAGATAGATTTATCAATAGGATGCATTAAATCATTTAATAAGCCAAATTCTACTCTCAGTCACACCAGGGTTAATCAGCAGTAATGCCATTGAGTTAAGTGATGTACCTTGGTATGAATAAGAGCAGGAATTGATCCATTCTTTTTTTAAGTGCAAAAGTGTCCAAAAAGTAGATAATTCAAAAGTGGGAGGAGGAAGATATGAATGTTTTGGCTCAAAGCCTCTTTCAGCAACTTACAAATCCGTAAAGGATATTTTTATTTCAAATGTCCAATCTATCAAGGATTCAGTTGTACTGAAGAAACTAATGTTCAGCATGTATAGGAAAGAGGGAGGAGATATTTAAATAAGCATTTTGGTATTAACATTAAAGTTTTATAGAAAACACATAATTCTAAAGAGAAAAATAGGACTAAGATACATTGATCTCATTAATGTCAATCTCCACAATGAAACAGAAACCTGTATTTAAGAGTGGGTTGTGTGGATGCATGATCAAACCTGTACATTCAGCTTCAACAATGGGAACAGAATTGTCATTGATTTTTTGATAAAAACAATCAATGTGCCTAGAAGGAAATAATTATTAAACTGGAAATGAGTACGTTTCAAAATCAGTGTGCTGGAAATAAATATTTCCTGCTGAAACAATCACATTTGAAAAATGTACAGTTATATGAGTGTGCTATTGTTGGGAAGGAATAAAAAAGGAATAAATCCAGTAGTGCAATATAAATCCCAAACCGTTCATTCATTAACTTAATAACAATTATGGTATTTATTAAATTTCCAAAGAAACAGTATTTCCCAGAACTGATTCCAGCTGCATTAGCAGGATGTGAGCAAGAAGAAAACCAGACAGAAAAAGAAGTCGCGATATATTTTTCTTAAAATTTTTTACCCCATTTTATTAATCACAAATTAATTCTGAAATATTTTTAAAAGATTTTTTTTTTACCAGATTGCTCCCATTTCCTAACAATAAAAGCAGGAACATGAAAACCTTGCTTAAAAAATGTTTGCTGTACGTATAATTTCCATTCTTATGCCGAAGATTAATCCCATATTAATTCCATAATAAATTATTGAACCCTATATTAAGTAATCTATTCAGTGATTTTTCCCAACTTTTTTGGAATAAATTATTAATATAACTGACTTATCAGTTTGGTTAATGTTTATAAAAGGGACGGAGAGAGCCTGTGATTATGGGTTATAAACATTGACTGCCCCATGTAAATATTGTTTCTTGTGTTTTTATATCCAATTTATGTTAGTATTTCTAAACATGACTGCTTGAATAGTTGCTTTAGTGAGCAACACTTGTAAAATCATCAGATCTTTTAAAAGCTTTTCCATTAGAAAGGAATAAATGCAAGTAATGGCAAACATCCTAATCAAACACTTTATAGTTTACAAAATCTAGATAGAAGTCTAACAGAGGCACAGACAACACAGGCCGAGAGGGTTTCTCTTGATCAATAATATTATCCATCATGCATCCAGAATTGTAATCTGGCTTTTTCATCATCAGGTATAACTCAGCTCAGATCCCAGCGCAGATCAGGACCACACAGTAAAAGATCATCATTCTGATACTGATTCTCTTCTCACTTTCAACAATTTTACACCCGTGTACTTATGCCAGTTTTAGACCTGAGAGGGGAATCAGGGCCATAGTTAACTTCCTGTCCTCCACTACTTCCATCATATCTTCTTCTCTTAGATACATCAGCAGATAACTAGAGGAATAATTTTAAATGCAAAAAAAAAAGTAAGCAAAGCTTGAGGTTCTGCTAGTATATCAGGAATTTTAATAAAAGGATCATATTTGCTTTTTGGCTTTCTTCTTAATAGGAAAATAATTCAAACTTTCAGAAGAAATAAAAGCAGCCCTTAAAGAAAAAGAGCTGCAATTACTAATCATAATTCTTTGTAAAATATATAGTGATTTATACCTGGGAGGGATTAGGTCTTTGCTTCAAATCCCCTCTTAACAGTGGAGGCCCATAAGTATTATTGAAAACAAAACTGGGATATAATATGTTTCCCAAGTCATGGCAAGAATCTAGTGAAACTTTTAGATTTGAAAATCTTACTCCAATCTTTACACACTGGCATTTTAATAATATAGTATAAACTCCCAGCAATATCTGCTTTCACTACCCAACAGCCTAAGTTCTTGATTCTGATCTTACTTACATCAGCTATCAAGTGGTATAATTCCATTGACTTTAGTGGGGCTACTACTGATTTTCTAAGTACTGGTGTAAATGAGATGAAAATTACAACTGGGCAAAATATTTTGGACAGTTTTTTTTCCTGAAAAAAAAATCAGATTTGGGTCAACCGAAACATTGCCAAGCTCATGACAAATTCACCAAATTGTTCCAGTTGAAAACAAACACAAAAAATTCTGAAAAAAAAATAAATATTTCATTTTGACAGTTTTGAAATAAAACATTTTGATGTTTTTGATTCAAAATGTTTCAATTCAAATTTTTCTTCAATTTCATTAAAAAAAATTAAAGATGTAAAAAAGTCTAAAACTAAATGAAACTTTTTTAGGTTAAACAAAACTGACCCAAAACAATTTTTTTTTAATTATTTGCAGAAATATTTGAAAAATGTTCATTTTAGGTTGACCTGAAACTATTTTTTATTTTATTTTAGCAAACAAACCTAAAATTCAGTTATTCACACAACTGTAATCAGAATCAGACCCTAAAGCAGTGTGGTGTCCTTCGTTCAGATGGAGGAGTTACACATAATATCATGATTAATAATGAGCATTTCCAGAGTATTTTACATGATCAGTGTACTGTACAAACAATAATTAGCAGTATAACATTTATCACAAACCCACTTCTCTGCATACACTGAGTAGATTTAATGGAACGAAACTGTGCAAGTTAAGTGTCAACTCCAGCAGTTTTTAATCAATGGAAGTTTTTTTATCAATAAGAAGTGCAAGACTGGCTTCTATAATATTAACGATATAACATGTTTTCAGGAATAAACTTCAATGAGATTCTAAAATTAAAATAAGGACTGTAACGTAACCGTTTTTAACAATTCAATAACTAGCTGTTAATGTATTTATTTCATATCACTTAAAAGAAAACTGAGTTTCAGTACAAAGATCAGTTGAGTAGTCATTTATAAGTGTCATGACATACCAAATATCCCACAGCATCATTAAATTTCCATCTGTTAGTGTACAAATTATCAATGAAACGACACATTTCAATCATTTTAAAAGTCTTATGATTTACAATGACAGTTAAGTACAGAAAGCAACCTATTTAAGTATAACTCAACTTGCATTACTGAGTAGATATGCCTAATAAATCCTTTGGACTTATTCAGTATTAGTAGAAATTAATTCAATTCATTTGCCTACCTGGCAGCAGTAAAACAGCTTTCAATGCAGGGGTTTCTTCATCAGGCAAAGTAGCTGATTTGAGCAGTCCAACTCCAGCCAAGCTTTTTTAATAAAGCATTTATCCCAAGAACAATCCTAGTTCCACTGCAACAAGGGCAGGGTCACACATGCAACAGAAAACATAAACAAACAGCAAATGCATTGACACGGGATTGCCCAGCAAAAGATAAACTCCAGTTCTATTCCATCCAATCTTCTGTGATTAACAGGAGAAAACATTAGGCCCTTCTCATAGCCAGTTTTTTTTCTTCTGAGTGACCCTGTTAACTTCAAATAAATCGAGTATGAAAAAGGCAGTCCTGGAAGGAAACAAGCTTCATTATATGGAAAAGCAGAGAACAGGCTTTCATGTGACAGATCTCTTTCACAGATAGTTCAGGCTACCTTCACTTCAGCCAACTTCATCATGAAAAGTCACAACAGAGCCTCTCACAACCAGCTCCTATTCTGATTTTTTTTAAAAAACCAAGATGCTGGAACCAAAGATGTGGGGAAACCTAAATGATGCCATCAAATAGAACACTTCCAGGTGCAAGCACACATGCACACTTGGCCTTGGTCATCTTGATCATCCAGTTCTGGGTCCCCTGGTGGGTGATCCACCTGAGAGCTGGTCAGTTCACTCCAGAGCTCTCTGTGATCTGAATAACTGTACATTCCAACACTTTCATCTTGAATTTCTTCTATACCTGGGATTTCATAAACCACACATCCTTTTGTGACTCTAATTTCTGGAGCTGGCTTTTTAACTGCGAGGACATGCATTGTAGGAAGCAGTTCAGTGACTGAGAATAACTCACTTTCTGCTAGATTGTCTCTTGTGTTATTTGCCAGCAGCTGACAGTGACTCATCAGTTCCTTTTTGTTTTGGGGGACAATTTTCAAGCAGCATTTTTTACAGTACTATGTAATTATAAACTAGAGTTAGAGATTTGTTGCTTGGCAACAAGTTTAGCAGTATGCTGACTAGAATCATCCTGGAGAGCCTCAACTTAATTTATTCCTTGAAATCAGATACATGAGGGATTCACAGAAAATTCTAAGTTCGTGTATATTCTCTGGTTTGATGAAATCTTGCCTTATAATTAACCTGGAAAATGTGTTATTCTGGTTATTCACATTATCTGGTTCCCCTTTAAGAGTAGCAGAAGCAACTAGTTATTTTTCAGCTTGCTTAAGATTTTTGTTCCAAGTAATAAGATAACCAACAAGATTTGCAACATGAACCAGGTCACCATAAAATGACTATCAACAGTACAGAAACAACTGAATATTTGTGATATCATCTAGTTGCATAGCAAATGGACCTTAATTTCTAATTGTTTTGCTTAGACTCAGATGAACTACTTATCCTCTGAAAGACAGGATGTGATTCATCTTGTGAGGTTATTTCCTGCTATAACACTAGATACAATTTTAGCAGCTCATCTGAAAGATAGAGACATTTGCTTCATTGTCACTGCCATATATGTGACCAAAATGAACAAACCTTCATAAATAATAGGTACAATCATGCCAGACACATGGTTCAGAGGATGGTCTTGTCTATGCTCTCACTAGCCTGATTTGGCTACTTCTAGTGAGCTTTTGGCTCCAAGACCTTCAGAAGAATGAGGATGGAAATTGATGGACAAGTGCTAAACAGTCCTTCATCCTCCACTGGTCTGAAAATGACTGAGTGAAAGAGTGGATCCAAAGAAGTGGGCTGTAGTCCACGAAAGCTTATGCTCTAATAAATTTGTTAGTCTCTAAGGTGCCACAAGTACTCCTGTTCCTTTTGCGGGTACAGACTAACACGGCTGCTACTCTGAAACCTGAGTGAAAGAGTGATATTAATGTGACTATTTCACCATATGTCAGCAAACCTAAGTAAATCAAAATAATTTCCCCACCGCATACTGTATTACCATCCACAGGGAAATCTTCTTTAGTAAATATAATCTTAGATCATGTTTATTTTTCACACGTTACAACTGGGGAACCTGAAAAATACCAGGAATATAAAAGGTATTAAAATATGTGCAAATTACTAAACTGAGTGCAATTCAAACACCAAAAAAGAGTATAACATTTCACCATTTTTGACTCTTCAGGCCTGATTTTGATCTAACGCTGGTCTAAATCTTGATTTGAACTCAGTGCAGTTACACTGATGCAAAACTGGTCTGAGATAAGCAACAGACGCGAATCTGTGCTAACTGCTTAGAACTTTTTCACAGCCCTCTGTGCCCCAAAGCTTGAAGAAGAAAGGTATAGACAAGGCCCTTGTACTCTATGGCACAACCTTTACATTTTGTGGCAGGATTCGGTGAGGATGTTAGCAGGAAATGCCCTTATCCCCTTCCCACAAATCACACACAATTGTGGCTTATAGCTGGAAATCCTCATTGACATAAAATTAATCAATAATTATTTTCAACAGTAATTTTGGAGTAATTTTTTTTTTTTTTGCTATACTTACCAGGTGGCCCAGCCCTTGCTGTTGGCTTCTCAGTGTTGTTCAGGCATCTACCAAAAAAACTCCTGTGTGCCAATTAATTCCCTCTTATGAGGAAAGCTGAAGAGGAAGAGGTAGCCTCAGGCAGGTTCTGCCAGGTCAGGGAGCCAGAAAACAAAATGTCAGTCGCCTGGCTGCAGCAAAATAAAAAAATTCCATGGTAAAATATTGTATTCTGTGTCATCTTGGACAAATACCAGTTTCTACAGCTACAGAATCATGGGGCCCTAAATGAGGTGGGGCAGTTCACCTATCTCACTGTGATTGTTTTAGCTCTCTGCAGGTTCAGACCATGTCTACATTAGAGACCTTACAGCGACGCCGCTGTATAGAAGCAGCTACGCTGCTGTAAGATTTCCTGAGTATCCGCTCTATGCCGACAGGAGAGAGCTCTCCCATTGACATAATTAAACCACCCCCAACAAGCAGCAGTAGGTATGTTGGCAGGAGAGCATACATAGCTGACATAGCGCTGTCCACACCGGCACTTCTGTGGGTGTAAATTATGTTGCTCAGAGGGGTATTTTTCACACCCCTGAGCGACATAAGTTATACTGACAAAAGTGCTAGTGTAGACATAGCCTCGGGCAGTCATCACTCCATTCTGTACGCTTGGTTTACAGTTTTAAGGATGTTGCACAATCAAAAGGGATAATAACATGTTATTTAAATGAAAGCTGAGTTTCTCAAACATAATTCTGCAGCATGGGGTGAAATACAGTATAAAGTTGGTGGCTGATTAGTCACTAGATTCATGGGCCTTCAGGTATAGAGTAGTGGCTTGCAAGATGGAATTTTTTTTTGTTATGATTAGTCTTTTAGATAATAGCTTCTTGAGAGGCTTAATGTTAAAGACTGTCATTTGAAAGCAAAACTTGCATCTTAAATTATGATCTGTCTGATAAGTATATGACTAATTTATACATGGGAAAGATTATTAATGGCTTGACATTGTCACTTAACTTCTTTTCAAGAAACAGGCTTCTTCCTTGAACAGTGATAATTACAGTCTGAGAGCCTATAAACTCCTCCTGTTCTGCAGGAGAGAGGTGAATGCCAGGAGTAGGGTAACCAGACAACAAGTGTGAAAAATCGGGACAGGGGTGAGGGATAATAGGAGCCTACATAAGAAAAAGCCCCAAATATCGGGACTATCCCTATAAAATTGAGACATCTGGTCACCCTAGCCAGGAGTGTGCATGGGAATTTGCTGTAGCATAACAAACTGTTCTCTACTTATTTGTTTGTCATAGGAGGCTAACAGAAATGGAGAAAGTGACAGCAAAGCAAATTGTATTTAACTTTTAAACAAAATGTATTTGTGCTAGCATCGGATTCTGTTCTCATGCTGGCGTAATTCCATATAATGTGAATGCAGTGGCTCCTCATTTTGATTTAAGTTGTTTGACATTAAAGGAGACTCAGGCCCTTCATTCTGTCTACATTAGCACAAGATCATGACTAAAGGCACAGCCCTGAGCATTGGATTGTACATAAATTTCACCATGCAGGAGTAACCCAGGAGGCATTTTATGGAGGTGGTCATATTTTTTTTCCATTTACAGTTTTTCTTTTGGCAAAAAAATCACTGTTTTAAAAAAATGAAAAAAATTGTAGATTTTTTTTTTGCATGGTTTTTGAAGTTTCTGGGGTTTGGATGAAAAAACAAAAAAAAATCAGTTTTCAAAAATCAAAAAGTTCTTAGTTTTCAGTTTTTCAGTGAAAATCTAGGGGGGGAAATAACATTTTTCATTTCTTGTGTTTTGTTTGGTTTGGTTTTGGGTTGGGAGGTTGAAATATACTTAACATTTTCCAAAGGTACAGCTTCTTAATCTCTCTTTTGTGCCTAGGCTACTTTGTATGTCTACTCTGGCCAGCAAGAAGGGGGAGGGGTCATAGCCCAGGGCTCACCCATTTTTGCCCCTCTCACAGAGGAGAATATCCTAAGAGTAGGGGCTGCGCTCCAACCAGACCCCAGGTCTTGATAGGTCAAGCAAGGGGGTGGTTGAGGAACAAATGTCCCTACTTAGTTAAATAAAACAGGAGGACAATGTAGCTCTAAATGAAATAGTTGCATATCTGATTATTGTATCGGTAAGCTACACTGCAAGGATATCCTATATACATAGAACATAGGAGCATGTGAGAGCTCTCCTGACATTTTGCACAGAATGGTCTCACATTACGCTAATGTAGTCATGGTGGGGCAATAGTCATTTTTGTCCACCATTTTGTTTTCCTTTTTTCATGAACACATCCGTTCACATAAGGTTTTTTATGTCCCAGTAGGAAGGCCAGTTTGCTCAGTAAAACTGTGAGAAATTATGCATTGTGAAAAACATAATTTTCATTGAAAAAATGTTATAGATTTTGGTTCATAAATCTAGCCTCTCTCTTACCCCCACACCATATCCACATGCATGCGCGTACACACACACACACACACACACACACACACACACACAACTTTCCTTCCTATTTATTTTGGTAATAGTTCACTAGCAAAAGGGAAAGATTTTCCACCCATTTTTTCAAACATATTTAGATTTAAACATTGACGTGAACAATCCTCTGTTGGGCAATGAGACTGTGAGGTGAGAAATAACTCCAGCCAATGATCATACGGTTAACTTTAGTTCATTTTCATAATCCAGAACTATCAAATACAATGCTGTAACATTTATTTTGTGCATTTTCCCCTCATATTTTAAAAGAGTCATTTCCTGGCTATAAAGTCACAATATTACAGGATGATTTTTCCAAAGGGCTCAGGCCAGATCTCTTCCCCCTCCACCCCCATTTCTGTAGGAACTAACCTGATCAATTTTTGAAACCTTTTTCTTGTGGGGGGAAAACAATGAAAGTGCCAACAATCCTGCCTCAACTAGACCTCTGTTATTTACATTGGCAAATGTGGAGGCCAGTGTCTGTCTTGCCTAAAAAATCACTGAGTGTCTTGGATAATTATCAGTAACTGAGAATGTATTTTTAATACGTTTGCATATATGGAGAAGAAGAATGTTGGTATAACATGGTCTAGATAATACTTAGGCCTTGCCATGAGTGCAGGATGACCTCTCGAGGTCCCTACCAGTCCTATGATTGCTGCACAGTGTTCTAAATTTCTTGGTACAAGAAAATGGTGAAAAAGTTTGGTTCAGCCCAGAACGAAACTAACCAATGACCACTGACTCCCATTGATTTTAGTGAGCATTGGGATCAGGCCCTAAAGCTGTATACTTGTCCTGGCCATGATTTCTGTACCAAACCAGTGACAATTAGGAGTTTTCACAGAAAAATCCTGGGGCCTGAATATACACAGCCCTGTATTTGTTTAGTTTTTTACACCTGTGAAAAGTTAATGTAAAAGGAGTGTAAAACCAAATCAGAATGGTAGCATTTTATACCCCTTTTCCACACATGAAAATGGCCACATAAGATACATGGCAGTAGAGAATCAGGACTGTAGTGTTTGTCACACTTTTTTTTTTTTGGCTATACAGGTTTGTTTAACAATGATAGGAGATCTCTAATGTAGCTGTAATTTAGGAATGTATAACACGCTTTATCAGATCTAACTAGGCTAGCCTTATTTGCTTTTAAATTATTAATGGCAGCTATTTAGCACTTTTCAAGTGGAGAATAATTTAATAATATAATAATAATTAAAATATTCTGTGCCAACAACTTTCATGTTTTAAACTAAAATTATTAGTTCTCTCTCTCTCTCTTTGCCATGTCAAACAAGCAGCCTTATTAATTGTGTGTATTTTAACTCAAACACACAGTTTCTGTGAATGTTTAAATGCTGATGACTACAGATGTGTTCAGATGTAAAGATGTTTCCATGTGTGTGCAATGAGTATTTGCACTTACTAATTAGCAGCACACACCTCTGGATGTGCAAAGTAAGTACATAGTTACAGATATACACATGCACACCAGCGTGTACTTACAGGATCTGAAAATCAAGCTGTATGTCCTCCCAGGCATGTCTTTGGGGGCAGATTTATTGAGCCCAGTTAGAAAGAAAACCTTTGTTTTCCTTCACAATACTGCATGCAAAAAAACCTGTTGAAAATTGTACCTGGATGAGAGACATCTATCCAGTGATATTTTTAACTACATGAAGGGAGAATGATTACAGTATCTTCAGCAAAATATTTCCTCTTGGGAAGTTCCAGATCCCAGAGGCACAGGCAGTGGCTGTGCTTTGTATTAAATCTGAAAGGAGGTGATCTATAATCTCACTTTCCCTTTTCCTTCCCCGACCCCTTTTCCCCTACCCAAAGTCTGGTCTCTGGTTTTGCACCCCTCCGCCCCTTCCCGTCTTTCCACTTGCTCTTCTGAAGATGTCCGGGATGGTTAGGATTCATCAGGTCACACCTCAGCCTGTCAGGACACGGCGCCTCCTTTGCCCTGCTTCAGCCCATCGCTTCATTTCATCTGCAAAGAGGCTGGCGACGAGCTGGCCTCGTTAGACACAAATAACCACAGTGAGCCAAAGGCAGATGGCGATTTCCTTCTCAGTTACCTGTCACATCCCCTCGGCTTTTGCTAAACCAGCCAGTGCTTTTATTAACCCCAATCAGAGCCACGGCAGAGAGGCAGACACACAGACACAGACAACAGAGCTTCGGACAAGAACTCCTGCTTTCAAGTTGATAATGACTTGAAAGCAGAGGAAACCCAAATCTGGCCTTCCCTTTGCCCCAGCCTCATACCCATCCTGACAAATCTTTCCTCATCTACCCTCCCTTTCTCCCCTTTTCTGCCCTGACAACTCACCCCTCCACACTCCACCTCCTACTGAAACTCCTCCCTCTGCTTACCGAGCCCCTTTCCAACGGCTCAGCTTTGACCCCTCTCCTGTCCCGCTGAATGGTTGCTTTGCAATATTTCCCCCCACTTTCTGAGCTTGACCTGATGCCTTGAATCCCCTTCCCCTTCTTCCCTTATTCAGCCTTACACTACTTTTTACATCACCCTTTTACAGCTTAACTCTCCCTTCTCACCTGCCCTTCTTTACCCTCTCCACCCTGAAACCGTCTTCACCACACTCTCGTTAGTAGCCTGACAGTTCTTCCTGCACCGTTATCCCTCCTTTCCAAGCTTGACATGGCCCTCTTATCACCCAGCACTCTTATTCCCCCTTTTTTGGCTTGACACTCCCTGTCTTTCCTCAGCCTCTGCTTCCCCAGTCTAAACATCTTCTCGCTCTGTCTGATTTCTCCTTTAACCAGTCTGTCTGTGGTGCATGTTAAGGGGGAAGCTCTCCTCTCTGGTATATGGTATTCCCTGTGTTACAACTACAGTAGAAACATTTACTCGCTCCTCTTCTGCTTGCTATGAGGCTTGCATTTCTGGCACTGGACAGAAGAGAAAGGAGATACCAGAAGGCTCAGCCAGAAAAGTGTGTTAGTTAATTTGATGCCTTCACTGAAGTAGAGGCTGGACACGGAACATGTTCCTGTTAACACCCACTGCACACACATGTACACACACACATATTGGTCCTGATTCTTGTCTCACACCAGTATAAATCAGGAGTAGTGCCCCTAGTCAATGAAGTAACAGCAGTGTAGAACTGGTATAACTGAGATTAGAATCAGGGCTACTGTATTTATGTTTAAGATCACCAGAAGCTTAAATTCATGTCTAGACCTAGAAAGTCTTCCAAAGAAGTGGCATCAAAAATATATGCTTTCATATAACTGTTTTATATCTTATACAAAACTATTAATGCATAGAGATGTAATTATAGGAATGAAAGTTGAAGATTAAGATTTCTCTTTCTTTTCCACAAATCTGTGCGTACACATACACGTAAACACACACTCTTGTAAGCCACAAATTATGTCCACTTACATCTTAAAAAGCATTGTGTGTGAGCACTGCAATTAGATCCTTCCATCCTGACTTTTTGTTATGTTGTATATTTTTTAACTGGTATCATAAGGAAAGGTGCATTTAATTTTTGGTTAGAATAATACAAAACCTGCCATTTTGCTGGCAGTTTAGAAGACGTTTAAAAAAAAATAAAAAACAGTCAGATACCACTTCCTTCCATGAACATTTAGCAACTAAAAGTAGTATTTTGGTTGGCAAAAATAACTGTGGCAATAAATCATGTATTTTTTAGAGGTGGGTGCAAGGTAGGAACAGCTGCTGATGGGATATCAGATTTTGGAATCTGAGCTGTTCCCCTGTGGTGCTGAAATACTTCCTAACAAGAAGCAGGAATCTAACACAACATTGGATTTGTTATATTTATTTAGTAATTTTATAGAATGTCATTGTCTTTTCTTGGAAACCATGCAACCATCCCACCCCCAAGAATGCAGCCTAACTGTATCAATCTTTTTTTCCCCTTTCTCCGTCCCCTTTAAATTGTAATTCAATCCCTTCCAACTCATGATCTCTCTTCTCTTCCAAGCTTCCCCCTACCCCCTCTCTCTCATTAGTTTAACTTGAGTTAATTAGGAAGAGAAGGCAGCCCTCAATCTGTTATGTGTTAAAATAGAACAATCCAAACAGAGAGGCACAGACACAACTATGTGATTTCATTGTCTATGGGAGACAGAAAGCCAGTGGGGCTTCTCTTATCAAGGCTAACATCTTCCCAATGGTTAATCTAACTGGCTTTAAAATGTCCCACAAATGCAGATCTAGGATAACAATCTTTCCGTGTTTCCTTTTTTTCCATTTCATCATAGGCAAGAATGAGTGAATTGGATTGACATGGAGGTGATGGAGGAAGAGAAATGGTCTACACGTCAAAATGACAATGTATATTACATGGTTAACAGAATGAGTGGTACGTGCAATAGCTATGGGTATTTTCATCTGCTCTGTTGTATAATAAGCTGCTTTTTCTCCCAAGTGTATCATCAAGATCCCTCCCAATTCAATGCAGATTAACTGTTTGTTTGAAGGATCTCTTTCTATGAGTAATATCACTTGATAAATGTGGGATTGAAGTAAGAATCTAAGTATTCACTTGTTGCTATTACTGCTTTGTGTATATATAGAGGTCATGCCTGGTGCTGTGACTATAGTGTTGATCACAGACCTGAGGGCAGGGTGTGCTGTGGAAGTGAAGTTTAGCAGATCTGGGAAATCAAGCTTTGGTTGTAAAGGTAAGGCCTTGGACTATTGATTGTCTGAGTATGGTACATTTTGAATTTGATAAGATGCATGTTCCAAGAAGAAAAACATAATAGTACACCTACAAAGAGGAATGTTTATAATGCTTTAGCCCTCAAAGCAATGTTATGCCATATTATATGAGCTACCAATATTTAAGTTTATAGCAATGGTTAAATAAAACTGACAGCTTTGTGTGAAGGTGTGCAAAATTTAAGATTGTAATTAGTGTTAAAATTTATTTGTGAAGTACTAAAATGCTTAATGCAGATGCAAGTATCTTTGAAATTTAAAAACATGTCAATAATCTTTGACATATGATATGCAGGACACAGACTGAAAAATCAGGGACCTTTGCTGAGAAAAGGAGAAAGAGACCTTAATTGTTTAGGGAAAATATTCTGCTTTCCCCCACCCAAACATGATTTTTGAATGAGACAGAGCACCAGAATGAAGAAGAAGAAAGGGAATTTGTAATGAGGAACAAAGTACAAGCTTCATAATCAGACCAAATAAAGGCATTAAAAATAGGGGAATCTAGTATCTCTTTTGAAAGGCTTTCCTGGACGTTTGCTTTTTCTGAAAGATTTCAGGCTAAGCAGAATGCAGTTGGCTTCAGACAGGGATATACTGTAGTAAATTTGCTTTCACTAGATTTTCAAATAAAATCATGTTTTCTTACAAAAATTAATTTAGGGCCAAAGTGTGCTCACCTTATTGAAGAGAGCAGAATTTGCCCCTTAAATTTACCCAATGTTTTTGTGCTTTATACAGTAATTCAAAGTTAGTCTTCAAATGCTTTTTCTGTGTAAAAGATTTTATATATATTGCTTGAAACATTTTCTATTAATAATTATATAAAATATTTTTAAAAGAAAATACTTCAAGTAATGGCTCTTGACTCAATATTAGTAACCAGTGGCAGATGGTATTATGTTCTAGTATTTCCATTTGCTCTTTTCTTACTATAAGTGTCTTAGATCACAGTGTGAAATGTTTTTAAACAGGCAATTGATTGAAATGTTAGAAATTACAACATTTTGGCTTAATTTAAAAATCTCAAGGAGATTAGAAACAACAGAGTAGTTAAGATTAAGAAGTGTACATATTATTGCTATTTGATGTCTTATCAATTTCAACGAAATGTCAGTATGCTAGAGAGTTTGTAAGAATAGCCATAACATACAGATATATGGATGTATACTTTGTTGGTTTACTCAAAAAGTACAATAAGTATTAAAATATTAATGTCCATTTACCAACTCCAAATCTCTGGAAAAGCAATCAAGGTTTCCCCTTTTGTAACGTTGTTCTTTATGGACTATACTTGTTGTGTAAGACTAATATGCTGTGGGTCCCCCAAAAATTGACTTTTACTGGAGTAGATATTTGGCACCATGTACAGCAGATTAGACCCACAAATCCCATTACTGTTTATTGCCTTTGCCCATATCAGACTGCCATGCAAGACACCTGAAAATGTACCATTCAAAGCATAGCATGCATCTCAGTATAACAGGGGTAGGCAACCTATGGCACGTGTGCCAAAGGCGGCACGTGAGCTGATTTTCAGTGGCACTCACACTGCCCGGGTCCTGGCCACTGGTCTGGGGGGGCTCTGCATTTTAATTTAATTTTAAATGAAGCATCTTAAACATTTTAAAAACCTTATTTACTTTACATACAACAATAGTTTAATTATATATTATAGACTTATAGAAAGAGACCTTCTAAAAATGTTAAAATGTATTACTGGCACGCGAAACCTTAAATTAGAGTGAATAAATGAAGACTCGGCACACCACTTCTGAAAGGTTGCCGACCCCTGCAGTATATCATACAGAATCCTTTGCTCCCAACAACAGCCACTGAGGGAGGGGTATAGAGACAGCATTGCAGTTGGAGGAGAACAATTTTAGAACATAATTAGCTAGCACAAATGTTTGTTTCTAGTCAGTTAAGTGGAGCTACTGTAGAAAAGTGTTGTTATTTAAGAGAGAGAAATGACAATCTAAAAGATTATGTAATTTATCTACTATAAAATTTAGGCCTGATTCTGGTTTCTCTGCACACTTACAACTCCAGCTGAACTGAGTCTGGGATTGTTGAAGACATACAGAATGCAGGATCCTTTTATTTGTAATAAACATATGCTATAGTAATTTCAGAATAATGTTTGCATTTGAGTAGAGATATATGGGTTGTTTGTGTACCAGAAAAATCAACAGTATCAGCAGCTTTGTGTGTTGTCTAACAGCAAAACCTAAAACACTTAAAGCTCATGTACTTTATAATTTGTCCTTCACATTCCATTATCCTATTTACACTGCTTTGTACCAAAAAAACAACACCACCCCTATGTCTGTGGATAAACAGATTTGCTAGTAGAAGCTGCTTCAAATGATTCAGTTGTGTTGGTAGGTTACCCCCTATGACCCTAAAGCTGATGAGTGTATTGCAGTGGACTTTACATTGCTCTTTTCTGTAACATTAGATAAAGATCAAAACAATTATATTTTTTGTACCTAGTGTTATGCTACAAGTTAAGTATTGGAGAACTAAAATAGAGAGTGATTAGTGAGTAGAAGACAATATTTATTTTGCTTTTACTTAACTGTGTGTGTGTGTGTGTGTGTGTGTGTAGCCTGAATGTTAAAAAATAACATACATGTACAGTGTTAACACCCATAGAATTTTGCAAGTCTAAGAAGTCAGGGGAAAGGTATTGAAAGCACAGTAACAACAGAGTCCAATGTTCAAGTCGTAACACCATATTTCTTAACTAAAATGAATATTTTGTGTTAGTTGTGTAGTACATCAACAATAAATAACAGATTCCACTTTATGCGCTACTTCAGGCATGTACAGTGTATTTACCACTTTGTCGATTTCTTCAAAAGGCAGAGATATAGCTGGCGATCTTAATGACTTCACCAACTTTTTAATATTAACAACTATTAACAAGGGGTTTGAAAATTCAATTTTTTCCATAAACCATTTCCTACAAACTGGAATATTTTACACTGATTTGGAGTGTTTTATCTTCAGCAGTGTATGTTTTATCTTGCAACCTATTATCTTTGGCAAGGATTTAATGAGGAAAATAGAATTGTAAGTTTAAATACAAAGGGCCTGATTGTTCATTTTATTGCCATTTCCCCACAAGTCCAGTTTATTTTCCTAGAAAACAGCATTAAGTATGCACTTTTAAACATGAAGTAGGCCTTTTGTTAATCTTTGAATCTGTTTTCTCCTTGCATTTGAGTGGTGTTTTCTTCATATCTGGAGGGGGATTACAGACTTGGGCACACAAATGGTATTTCATGGTCTAACAAAAAAAACAGTGGTTGAAAATACTGAAAAACTGGCTGCAAGGTATGTGCATGTACAGGGGATAACCACACCCTAGGCAATTGTAGCTCCACTGTACCGACAAAGTGTGCAGTTCAGGCTAATATCCATATTTTACAATAACAATTACATCACATGGTGAGTAACTTCTGCAATGCATGCTACTTTCTTAAAACAAACCAATACCTAATGAAATTTTAGTTTTTAGGACTTCTTTATGGGAAATCTGTGTTAAACAGGTCTGATTTATTTCTAATTTTAAGCCCTTTTAACATAATGTGATGATTACCGGTAGTTTTTTCATCACTTTCTATTTAAAAAGATAAATAGATTTTTTTAATGATACTTCAGTGAAAAGGAGAGTTCTGGGTGGTGTGGTTGGTTTTTTCCCCCTAATGGTACAGTGGAGATGCACTAAAGAGAAAACCACTATAAAGTATTTTATCGAAGGGAAATTTGACTACTATATGTTGATGGTGCAGACAGATATCTGATAATTAATTCATTTGTAGGACAACAAAGCAAAGAGTTTCTGTGCCCATAATGGATTTCCCCACTCGCCAATGTACTTTCCTTTCTTTAGGTTGGTCCACCACATATTAAAAAACGCCAAACAGACATATGTTATGTAACATAAGATCCCATTACTACGAATGCTTACTACAAGGCATAGCACCTACTACCAGGATTGCTTATGCTGAAGTTCCTCACTGGCACTCCAGCTCCAGGCACACACCTAAATGAGATTTCAGAACATAATAAGTATCTTTAATCGATTACTATGATAATATTTAAGTCCATTCTTGGGCATGAGGATCTAGTCTTTCCTGTTTTTTAACACATGCTACCATTACTAATATGTTTCAAATTACTAAGTAAAGTTTAGTGATCTGAAAACTTTTTTCTTTTCACACTGGAGAAAATACTACATTAAACTATTTGATTTTCTGATATGTGGTTAGATTAGGGGGAAATTATTAAAATTATTCACAAAGATTGCATTTGGCAAATGTGAAATTAACATGTATTTATTAAAATATTTCTCAGATACTTAAGAATTTCACAACATTTTCCAAACAAGATATCTGGGAATAATTTTAATTATTATTATCCTAGTTCTAACCACAACTCAGAAAGTCAAACAGTTTGATATTATACATAAAAATAAGATGTCACTGAATGAGTCATATGTGTGTATTATTCAACTAACTTTACTTCTTAATTCAGTATAAAATGCAGCATTGAGTATTACTTTGACCAAATGAATTTGAAACTTGTTATTAAAACTTTATTGCATTAAGTTCACTATTATGGTTCTCATTCTCTAAGTTAAGGACAAAGCTCCCATTGACTTCAAAGAGAGCAAGATCGATCCTTCTATCTCCATACACAAATAAATATTTAAAAAAAAGATACATCATTGACTTTCATTTAAATGAATTATTTTTACAGCCATGGCTGCACTGAAAATGCACAATATACTTACTACAATCCAATCTAATATAATATAATATCCATGTATGTGGTATCACAATCTAATATAATGTCCTTTTATATGTGGTATCACAAACTGATTTACAGAGTCAGTCATACGATTAATGTTGTTAAATACCATATACACTTTGCTTTTCAAAGGGTCTTATGTTGATTATCCTTTCACCCAAAATCTGTGGTTTCTGATGAAACACTTTTAATTGCATTAGGTGAACCAAAAATACATGATACAATTCTCAAAACATTGAATGCTCTTGAACTATGAATACTATATGCAGCTATAAATTTACCTAGTCGCAAAGCAGCATCTTAATAACTTGCCCTAGCTTGGTATGAGCTTGCATGACTTTACTGGTAGATGACATTACCGCCTAGTTTTACAATTGTTCTTCCTCTTCATTGTAAATGATGGCACTTGAATGTTGTAATTTTCTCTCAAAGTACGGACATTTTGTAGTTTTACTAAGTACAATCTTGAGTGGGTAGGAGGGAACAGGAAGGAATTCCATTACTTATTGCATAGACGTGATGGTATTCCATTAATACTATTCTGTAGGACTGACAATCCTAATGAATTAACAACAAATTGTATAGAGGGAAGAAAGTATTCAGTGCAGAGAATTTTGGTTTCTATATGTGATTAACTGCATCATGTAGTCATATCTGTGTAAAAGTATTATTATTGTTATTATTTCTACAGCACCATAAGTAGATAGAGCCCCTTACAAATACATACATTGAGAGGTTTCTGCTCCTGAGATGAGATTTTACACAGTAAGGGATAACAAATTGTGGAGTGGAAAAGTGGAAAATGATTATGAGAGTGACATTGTAAGGTCAGATGTGCTTAGTGTTGTGAATCTATTTTGTTAGCTTCACTTTTCATGTTTGAAAATAAATGAATACACATATTTGACTTGGTGGATGGTGCAAGCCAAGTGAGATGGTAGCAAAGAAAGGGTGCCTAAAGAAGTGAGTTTTGTGGAGAGATTATAAGGTGCACAATAAAGTAGAATGGAAAACGGGTATCAGGGATGATATTCCAGTCCCAATGGAGACTGCGCAGGAGGTGCAGAGCTACTTGCGTGGGAGAGGGGGAAATAGGGTGCATCCCAGTGTGCCAGGTTACAGATAGTAAGTCATGAGCAGGGAAGTGATATGAGACAACATATAGCCATGGGAAGATTTATTGAGGGCCTTATGGTTGAGGGGAAGAAGTTTGAAGGTAATGCAAAAGGAGATTAGGAGCCGATGCAGAGACCCAACAATGGATATGGTGTGGTTGGAACAAAAAACAAGGAAAATAATTCTAGAAATATGTAAAATATGCTCATAGTTGTCTTCTAACTCCCAACAAATGTTAAGCCTTACAGTAATTTAATTGGTTTTGGAAATATTAGCATATTTTACTTTTATTGGCACAACCTGGATGTTATGGATATACGTGTACTGAATGATATAAAGGAGATAAAAGGATCTGATTATGCTCTTATTGAAGTCCGTGGGTGAAGGATTAATCCTGTTCATAGACAAATATTCAGAGCTAAAAGTAAGTAAGAATCCCATATTGCCTATTGCAATCTGTTTTTAACATTTTTGTTTGTTTCTATTTATAGCTTGGGACATATACAACCAATGTTCAGTCTAAAGTATATTTCAGTCCACTATGTAGCATATCTTCCGTATCGCCTCAAGCCCTTCTTTGTCATTATTAGCATCAGCAGTTTCAGTTTGCATGGAGCCTGATAAACCTCCCACCTTTTTCATTTCTATTTTCCTGGGATTTTCAGGTATTAATCAACCCCAAAACTCAAAGTGAACCTCAGCTGTATCTGCAATGTCTAGCTTGGTTTTGAAATGAAGTCTTTCTCATCATCTATGGGAAGAAAAAAATTTCATGCAAAACTCATTCCCATGTTTGTATGAAACTTGGTGTGGTATTGGTTTATGAGCCAGTGGAAATCTAGGTTGAATTTCAGGTTGGCTATGAAAGACCAAATTCTGCTCACCTTACTCTTGCAAAATTCCCACTGCAGTTACTGGGAGTTCACCAAGCTGGATATGGCATGGAAGGTTCATGCAGATTTAATCTTTTATCATCACTTTTTACCCTGACGCATCACCTAGACTGTATGCCACTTGTTTTCAGGAAGTCTCCCAAATTGTTGGGAATCAAGAGAAACTTGGTTTGCTGGAGAGCGCTCTGTAACAACCTCTGACTCACTTTTGCCTCTGTTTGCTCTACAATTTGCTGATTCTGCAGGTAAATTGCTTTTTGATTATTATTATTATCATCATTAGCAGGGGCTATGACTTTGGGTTATAATTCAGGTAATGTATAATTCTTATATTTTTATCATTATGTTTAGTATAACTATAGTTATTGTACGTACAGTATGACATTGTCTGTCACACACACCCAAACCATAAAGTTAGTAGTAGGAGAGTGTGGATTCGACAATAGACACTGTTGTCAGGAACTTAGAAAAAAAATCATATGCACTGAAACTTTATAAGCATACACTGATTTTTCTTGGGATACATGAACCAAATATTAAATGAAACATTGATGTTTCCAGTGTACAGCCATCATATTCTCTCTCATGTACAATGATGGAAAACAAGTAGGCATTAACTACTTTGTTAGCTGATAAATTTAATAATCAAACAAAAATATATCTCTCTTCATTTCAAACTTTTTGAAGTATAGTAAGTTCTTAAAGGATTTGTTTTAGGATCAGGGTTTGTTTCTCCTCTTAAGATATTTGGGCAGTCCCCAGCCAGATAATGTTACACACACGTGGCAATGAAAGGATTTAATTTACATTCTTGATTATATAGATTACGAGTGGCCTGAATTCACTGGTTACCAAAACTTGCTTCAGAGCTTTATTCTAGCCAATATTATGTACAATTTAAATAGAACAGAATGAAATATATAGTGTGAGATTAAAAGATACTCTCATTATTTAACCATGTATTTTTATAGCAATTATAAACAATTATATATTTTAAACAAACAATTATAAAAAGAAAAAGTAAAGGGGAGAAAATATTTATGTTGCAAATAAACAGCTGTCTTAACATTTGGAAAATGTCTGTAACCATACTGGTTCTTGTGAATGAGTGGACTAGGTAGATAATGTATTACCTTTTGTTAAACCAATATATTCGTTAAAATATACACATTTCTAAGGCAATGATTGCCAATACCTGGAGAAAGGGCTTTTTTTATTTTCTTTGGCTACTTCCCTAATGGTAAATGAAACACATGTATTAAATGAATCTGAAATCACAGCTGCATTCGATGATGCTACTATTCTGAATCTGTGAAATATTCTTGCAATTAAAAAAAATTTTAAACAGGAAAGGGATTTGTTTTGTGCTAACTCTAATTTTGGATGATATAGTTAATAGTGTCACTATACAACATGCAGAAAATTCAAACACATTGGGGTTTTTAATGCAGGCTTGGCTATCTCTAGGATTTACTATGTACTGTAATTGGGTTTGCTTTATACTTCTGCTGACTAACAGCATTCCTCCAACAAACTAGCAAATTAATTCCTAGATTTTTAATTGATAGGTTTGATTTTTGCTTTAGGATTGTTTTCCATTTCTGGGTATAAGTGGGTTTTATAGGAATGCCATTCACTGACTGAGTTTTAGAACTGGACTCAAATATACATTCAATGTACGTTCATATTATTTGCCACAAAATATATTAATTTTTAAAAATATTTATTTAATTAAATGAGACTGTCCTACTCCCACTGAAGACAATAGCAAAACTCTGATTAACTTCATGCAGAGCAGGAGTAGCACCTAAATTAAACTATATTTCCAAAAACTACAATAAAGTGTTCTGCTTTGTTTATTAATTTTTGCTTATCAATGATGCAGATGACTTGAAACCTGTACATCACTGGTTCAGCAAACAGTATACATGTGATCACAAAACAACCAAATACATGAGAAACAGGTATTTCGGATGATTAATTAATGAAGTCAGTTACACTGTATTTAAATTTGAGGATTAGAGGTGTACTACAGAACAACGGGATAATGTAAATTCTACTAATTACCTTAAAATAGGGTACCTCTCAAAATCCAGGTGTGGGGGGTTTATTTGGTCCATGATAAAGTTAGCAGTCAGTGGTGAAATTTGGATTCAGATCTGGGTTTGGATTCAAAATCCGAAATCCAAAGTTTGAGTGTATTCAGATCCACTGTTTTGGTTCAGGCCCATCTTTAATTAACTGTTCTGGACACGATGAAATGCTCAGCAATGTTTTACAAAATGTAAATGGACTGATGTTTTCTTTTCTTTTGTAAACGCCCTACTTTCATTATACGTCTAGGATAATATTTTGAGTTGCTCAGCAAGTTAATCTGAAAATGTTGTCTGATAAAGCTCTATGGGCAATCATTTTTGATAACAAAGATTCTAATGACATAGATGGAATTTTCCTGACCCTGCCCATTCCACTTCAGATTTTACAAATTGGGGTCCTGATCCTGTAATTCCTCACTCAGGCTAGTAGTTCCTACTGAAGTCAATGGAAATACTTGTGTGAATAATGGCAGTGAGGCCAGACTCCAGAATAGACAAAAGGTCTAATACTGATCCCACACTGGTTTTACAACAGTTTAACTCGATGCAGTTCAGCAGGATTACCCTTGAATTACTGCAGTGCAGGTGAGATCAGAATCATGCCCTGCATGTTTACTCCTGTACTGTGTGGCAAGTGAGTACTGGATCTCAAACTGTACATGATTTGTAATGTAAATTTCTAATCTGCCGATTCTGAGATCCTGTAAATCAAATGAAAACAAATGGCACTGCAACTTATACTCATGATGAACTTTCGCCTCTAATAATGCCATTAGTAATAATAAAAAAGTGGGTACGGGCTATCTTGGAAAATGCATTTGGGTATATAATCAAAAGCTAAATGTGAAGGTAAGTAGGAGAATAAATGTCTCACCATTACCTATCCCATATTATCAAAAATTTCTAACCGTACTACATTTATTAAATACTCCCTCAAACTCTCAAAAAAAGGAAAAAGGGTTATTTTTACACACAAGACTTCCATAATAAAGGACATAATCTTCCACAGACACACAAGCTTATAAAGCACACAAAGCAATTATGTAAAATCAATTGAGGCTGTCTAAATCTTGGCTTTGAAACAAATGTTCATGTAGGGAATGCTGAAAACTACTTGGCAGCAATTGTTACTAACAATGCAGGTTAATAACTAACAACTTTGGTCTTGATCCTGGTCTCACGCAAACCATTTTTACTTCACTGACTTCAGCTGAATCACTCCTGATTTACTTCAGTGTGAGATCAGGTTAAGGTCATTTATCTGCAACCTGTGGCATAGACCCATCTGTTTATTCAGACACAATTATTTGAGAAAACTTTGAACCATTTAGCTAATTATTACTCTAGCATTACTAGCAAGTTGGGAGATGAACAGAATTACATATCTTAAATTCTTTTAACAGTAGAAAAATGGAAAAAAATTATGAGTTCTTTCTTCAAGTAAAACTTCCTTATATAATTCAACGGTCCTATAGAATATAATAAGGATGAAATCAATAGTGTTCTATAGAAATTAATCTAAATCTTTATAAGGTCAAATTCGGCTGCCATGAGTGCACTGAAGTCAATGGAGTTACACCAGCATAGAATTTGCCTCAATAAGTTTCATAGAGAATACTATTTTATTTATATTACATTATCCCCTATTTATTATCCTGTAATTATAACATACTTTCTATAAGTTTCTTGAACCATCTAGACATTTATAACAGGGACCCATTTCTCTATTAATTCTAGAGGATAGCCAAAAGAAACTAGGAAATGTATACTGTTCTATTAAAAGATGTAATCCCATTGACAGCAAAGATAATTTTGCTTGAGTAAATGCCACAGATTTTTGTTGTATTAATTATTAATTATAAATCTGCTGATTTCTTTTCATTTGTGTGTGCTTGACCCTGCACAAACACTCAATATCAGTCATAGTTTTTCAGAGAGTGAGAAATCCCATTGAAATCAATGGGGTTACTTGGGATTATATGATGTATACCTTGTGGTAAGTGTATGCAGGATCAGGCTCTAATTTAAGATTCATACTTGCACTCCTGATTGGGATCAGGGCCGGCCTTAGGGGTGAGCCACCTGGATGACCGCCCAGGGGTGCCACGGTCAAGGAGGTGCCATGCTGCAGCACAGAGGTGTGCACTGCTGGTGTAGAGTCAGAAACTGCTCCTGGCTGGCAGGGAAGCGGTCGTGGGGGGGGCACCCAGATTTCTCCCTGCTTCCTCTCTGTGGAGGAACATGGGTGGGGGCGAAAAGGTGATGCACATATACTGTTCTCCCCACCCCAACTTTCCTCTGCACCCCCCTAGGGGTTTTGAGAGAGAGGTAGCATGGAGCAACACCAGGGCTTCCTGTATCCAGGTCACTTTCCCCACCCGGGCTCTGCTGTGAGGCATCAGGAGCTTCTGCTCTCCTTCCCTCCCTTTATGTAGCCCAGGTGGGAAAGTGATCTGGATGCAGGAAGCCCTGATGTTGCTCCTCACTACCCCTCCCCCCCCCAAAAAAAAAGAACCTAGGGGTCTGCGGAGGAGCAGCGTTTGAGCTGGGGAGCAAGATGCAATGCCAGCTGCTCTGTGCATCCAAGTTACTTTCCCCACATGAGCGCAGGAGGGGGGAAGGGGTTGGGGTGCAAGAGGGGCATGCAGGGGTTAGAGGAGCATGAGAGGGGGTAGGGGACACAGTGCAGGGGTTAGGGGCACAGAAGGGGAGTGCAGGGGTTAAGGGTGAAAGGGGGTGCCTAGATTCCTTTTGAAAATGAGATTTCAACTCTTAAATCAGTGAGATATTGCAACGCTGAGTGCAGCAGCACCTAAATACCCTTAAAAAGCTGGACCTGGGTCCTTATTGACTTGTAAAGTTCTCTCTTCTTACATTAATTACTATTGGCATTGTTATTGCTGTCATTAAATAATTATTTAGTGCCCAAATTTTGCTAGGCACAGAGAAGACATGGTCCCTGCCCCAAACAACATACAATCAAAATTAGATAAAACAAAGGAGACAAATAGTAATTGTCAGGGTAATAGAAAGAGGGATAAATGTCATAAGAACACATGGTTGCTTAGACTGGTGCACATGCTTCTAATGAAGCAGTTTGCTCCAGCTGAGCACAGCTAGTTTTTACATAAATATGCCTGGATGCCAAGTCAATCTCTGTAATGAGCAAAGACTCTCTCTGCACTCAAGAAATGTTAATCCTCTCTCTTGGACCTGCTAACCACTGACAGGTTTTTGTATCCCCCTGGGAAATACCCTAGCATTATTAAATCTTAATCACAAAATATTACATCTACAACAGAAATATAACAATTCCTAAATCTTAAACAGGAAACCAGTTTCCTGGGGCAGCCCCCAAGGGCCTGATCTTGATGGACCGTCCAGTCATGTCATATCAGCCCAGTTGGGCTAGGTGTTGGGGGGTCATGACTAACTGGGCAAAGATAGCTTCCAGACTGGTTCTCTTCAGCCACCTGGACTATTTGTAGGGTCATTCCGATGCATGCAGCCCCTTTTCCTTCCTGGGCTTGTAGCTGAAGATTACTTTTTCTGTCATTCATGTTCAGAATATGGTATATAGGAGGCTGGGAGTCCCCCAGCCTCCACTGTGTTTGGCTCCATTTTATCCTTTCCTATACATAAGTGTCTATTTTTAAGGGTTTATGGCAATAATTGTAATGACTAGTTATTGCTGTATTTGTTACAACTTTGCACATAGTTCTTCCCAATGCACATAGAATATAGGAAGTGGAGTGGGAGATTCACCTTCTAAAACTGTGCACACAGTTGGGAGAATTAAAATAATGTCATATCAGCAGGGCTAAGCTTGTTGATCTAGATGGACGACATGGTATTCTTCTGCAGTGGCTCAGGTCTGGAACAAGAACAGGTAATATGGCAGAAGACGCACTTGTTTTGTCTGTTAGGCTCGATGTGAAATTACTAGATTCTGGAAGGGTTTCAGCAGGATTAATATCTACAAAATATTGGCATCAGCACCCTGCAGAGTAAGTTAGCTGGAAATCAATTAAGGTGTTATATAATGTGACCAGTACTCCAAAAGTTTCAGCCTTGCCTTTTCCACCTATCCCATTTCCTGCACACTTCATTGTGATGCATACATAGCAATACAAATTAAATTAACCATGACTACTGCAAATTCTTTTATATGAATAGAACAGAAAGTAGCCTGTATTATAGTATTTGCTTAGACTTGTTAATGATGGAGATGTTGTCAAGAAGTATTTCTTGTGACACTGCCTCATATGCTGTTACATTTTGTCTGGTAAAGGTAGAATAAATAAAATGAGAACAAACTGCAAACCTGGGTACCTAAAGCTGCCCACTCCCCTACTTATATTTATGCACTTAAGTAAGTGTGCTGATTTTCAGAAGTGTAGAGCACCTAAAATTGCTGTTGAAGAAGAAACTGCTCAGCACCTCTGCAAATCAGGCCACTTTGGCCTGCATTCATAACTCTTAAAATGACTGTTAATAGACCTTTTATGTTCACTTCAAATCCATTTTGAATTCTTATTGGCGCGGGTGTTGGTAAAGGGGTAATTCATTTTTCATGTCCCTTCATGTCTTTGGCTTCTCTGCTCAGACTGCTAATATTGGTGCAAATTAGTGCCCCGATGATGGTTTTCTGATGCTTATTCCTGTCCTCTGGGAACTGGATAAAGACCACTAACTCATTTTGCATAGCCATTTATTAAATGTCCTAGATTTTCAATGATGCTCCTAAACCCCTTTTGCAATTTGAAAACTCTTCCTCTAGATTAACATAACTTTCTGTCAGTACCAACATGGGATAGGTCTGAACCACTGAAAGTCTCCCTTTATCTCCTGGCCATCCAGACTCTGAAGAAATGTCTCCGTTTGTCTCGTGGGACACTATTTAGACTTTTTTTGAATGGTAATATTTTTCATAATTTAAATGTGTGCTTCAGCATATTGATCTGTTGTCTAACTTCAGCATACAGGATACAAACCTATTAATAAAACTGGTGACTGAATCTGCTTATCTTGTGGACCCGGAGATGGGTTACAAAAAGGCTGAAAGAAATTGTAAAAGGGCTATTCACCTTTTGAAACAACAACTTTCAAATATATATATTTTTCTTTATCACACTTTTTAGGAGACTTGTAATAATTGTGAGGATCAAGAGGAATTCATTCAGCTGGGCTTTTACCTGGTCAACAGCTGCCAAAAAATGTGTCATTTGGAGAATTCTCAGAACATCTGAATTGCAACAGTTAAAGATGAGGAACACCTACTCTCCAAACCCTGTGTTGTCTTACATCTAGGGCACTTTGAGTGAAATATGGATCATCTTATAAGTGCTATATAAATAATAATTTGGAGTGCACATGTAAAGGATGCTAGCTTGACTCCTGCAATGAAATGCTGTAACCAGTTTATGTTAAGAGTGAGACTATCTGGGTTTTCCCAAAACCCATTGACTCTTTTAAAGGGCATCTCCTTCTCTTCATATAACTTCATCTTCTCTTTTAGCACATAACTCTCCTTTATATTTGACATGGATATGGTGCCAGGTTTTCTTCCTTATCTGGTGATGTTTATGCAACGTTGTATATATATGAACCAAAAAAAAAATCCTTCCTGAAATCCTGAACTTCCTTATGAAAAGACAACTCTCATTAAATAGTCAGTGAAGAAGTTTACTCCTCTCCTGTCCGTCCCTCCTTTATATAGTGGGGCAAATCCAGGGCACCTTCAATTTTTCCACCAATGCCATAGTATTAATATAATGTTCAGGAACTTAATTGGCCTGATCCTATACTCAAAGATGCTCCCATTGATTTCTATGGAATGAAATCAAGCCGTGTGTGTTTAGGGAGAGATATTTCTGGCCCTCGTAGTTAATCTTCAGATGTATTTCACCTTGTAGCATAACAAATTATTAATTTTATTTGGGGCATAAAATAAGTTACTTAGAAATATAAAATAATTGTTATTTTAAGAATTATTAAGTTATTTTAAGGGTTGAGAAAAAAAAGTCATATTTGGAGTTGTGACATACTTGGTTAAAGGCAACCTTCAATTTATGTCCCTTACAAACAGAGTTAAAAAAGGCAGGACTTACGTAGTAAATAAAGTATTTAAGCAAGCAGGGCCCTCCACGATCAGAGCTACTGTGCCTTTTGATTGATGCCAGCAATGATCTTTTAAGGATCAGTGTATTGGAAATGTGCTGTTTCTGGAAAATAAGAACGTTCAGTATGGTCCTAATTACTGAGAGTTCTTACGTAAGGGAGCAGTGTGATATCCCTATGATCAAATGGATATTGTCTTATATGTCATTTTCCTTTGTCTTCCTTCATTCTTCTTGTCCCTCTTATTTTGTTGTTGGTTTGGTTTAGTTTGGTGCATAGTGGATCATTATCTCTGTTCATATGGACCTGAAATATGGTGTTATTTATTTGCACTTCAAGTTTAGTAATGATGTGGTATTTGAATATCAGGACCAATAATGGGAGATTATGGCATTTCTGACCTCCCCACTTGCCTCTGACCCTCCTCAGGATCATAAATACTGGACAATGGTCCAGAATTATAGTCATCCCTACAACTAAAGACAAAACTTTATATGAGGATTATTCCCCTCTGTGGAAAAGTTTGAATGAAGTATCAATAAAAATTGCCTTTTAAAGTAGTTTCCCTCTTTAGTTTGTAGTAGTAGTAGTAATTTATCTCATTTTACTTAATCACAGGGGATGTATATGAGATGGCCTACCCAGTCCTTTTAGATGTAGAAGGCAACTGTGTGTAGGATATGTGTTGCTTGGATAAAGGTGATTTGTATCCCAATCATAGTGTCAACTTAGATTTGCCAGAGAAATGGAAACTACCACATTCAGAATTTAATAGTCAGTCCTGCCATCTATCCCTTGTAGATAGCAACCCAGAAAGACCTGATGTACCTCTGTTCTTTTATCATTTCAGGCCAGTTGGGGTAAACAGAATAGTAAAAATCACAATGAAAATACATCGCCAGGTATATTTTAACATCATAAAGATGATTTGGTGTAAGCTGTGAAGCAAAAGGGCCTGGTAGAGGGCATTAAACCAAAAAAGAATGAACACACAGACACACACGATAGTTGTCTAGGAACATTTTTGTCACTTTGTTTGTTGTTTTTTGTAAAATCTCCACTCCCATAAGAGGGTGCTGTTCATAATTAGCATGTGAAGATCACGTTATGAAAAGGAGAGGAAGAGCACTTGCTGATGATGTAAGCATTCCCCTTTCTGAGCTGGTGGCAGAGGTAATGCAAAGTAAAATATTTAGATGATATGCAGTGTCTCAGGACACCCCAAAGAGTGAGATGTTCTTGTACCAGACTTGGAGCATGGGGGAACTTCTCCTTTCCATACAACCAAATTTGTGATAATGGTGTAATGTAACCCTATAAAATAAGATATGTATTTTACATACTGTCCTCAGAGGTATCAGATTCACAATATGAATTTCTGGCCACGTCCTTTATGTTCACTTCCCCCTTTATGCCATCTTCTAAAATACACTCATCTTCTGATCTACATTATCCACATTTGAGATTGTGGATCTCCATAAAGGATTATATCTTTGCCTTGAATACACCTTGAATAAGATTACCAGAACTGAAGTGTTTCACATACTACTGTCATTTTCAAGTGCATTTGTAATCTGATCACATTTTGATATTCAGAATAAACTAAACCTGACTTTGGATGGCATGATAGTTTAGAAGTTTAGTTAATAATGAGTCATATGATTTAAATGGGTTTTTTTAAATCTTTCAAAATTTGATCCTTAAAATTTGTAAGTTTATAAGTTGGAAGATAAAATTTCACTGAATAATGACATATACAATAGTAGAACAAAGTTGGTTTAGTTGTGGAAAGATGTAATGCCAGCTATGAAAGACCTATTTCTAGTTGAGCCAAGATTGTCAAGGATGAGGGAGATAGAAGCAAGAGGATTTTGGCTGCTAGAAGTAGTTTTTCTGGAACATTTTACCCAGGGTGGGAGGAGAAAGCTTGGAAGGGATCAGGATGGAGGTGTCTGGGTTGGAGGGAAGTTTTGGCAACTTGAATGGATGGGGCTGGAGAGAGTCAGACAAGAACAAACAACTTGAATTTGAATATATTCTCAAAAATGTGGAATTCATGTCTACTTCCATGAAAGGTTCAGAATGGGTATTTCTTTTTCTCCATTTATGAAGTAGTAGGAAGGCTCATGCTTCTGTATTATTGATAACTGAAGGGGAAATACTATGTAGATTATATAGCTTCCAAATTATATGTAACCTCTGAGGAGCACTGAAGGAAACCAACATTAAAAAAACACAAGTAGAGCCCTTAATCTTAGTTGGTGACAGATTTATTCCAGTTTACACCCACAGCACAGTAATTGCATCAGTAGAAAATCACAAAGCATGTTTACTAAAAAAGTTGACATCAAACTCTGTCCTGCTTGTTATGCAATGAGATATATCAAGTGACTAATTTTATTGATGATTCTGTGAGGCATGAGGCTGTTGGCAAACAGCTCAATGCCAAGCTTGTGTTGCAATACATATAACTAAAGACCGAGTGCTTACAACCTTGGTGATATCTCCCAATGTTACTAAACCTGAGGTATGTAACTGGATGCTCTGAAATGCCCTGTTGGTGGCTCTCTGTTTGTTTTGTTTTTCTTGTTTTTAAACTTTTTGAAGAAACCAATGTAATGCATTACAATACAATTGTTGTTGTACAGCTTCTTGCACATAAACAGCATCCCAAAACACATTAACAAGTTTTATAACACAATTGAAAAGGTTTTTTTTTAAAGATAGCACTAGAAGAAAAAAGAAATCAATGGGTTTAGGCCAGGGAGAAAAGTTGTACTATCAGATAGCATTTGAAAATAGATGGAGAATCTAGTTACAGGAAATCTCTTGTAAGTTGAGGATCTGCCTCTCACACCAGCAGTGGTGAGATAACAGTGTAAGATGAAGTAGAGAGGCACATGGGCAAAACTGTTCTGATAGGAAGAGGAAGATTTCCATACCTGGGAGGTATGGGTGAGATCCCAGGAAGACGCCAAAGATACAGACCGGGAGGGGAGATTGGATGTCTGAATCAAGAAGGGAGATAGAATTAGATTTGAGGATGACACACTTGCTTCCATCTTCAAAATATTTTGCAGAAGAAAGTTGTCATGAACTTTCAAGTTTACTTGACTGCTCCATCAGAGTCACTAACGATGTCAAACAATATGTCCAGATGTTATATTTTAATTGAGGTTTAAGGTAAAGATAAGATGATGATTGAGATGGAGAAGATAGATAGAAAAGAGCAATTGGTTAAGGATTGAACATTGTGCATTGGTATCGAAGAGCAATCTTTCCACACAGAAGGAATCGTCACCTGATACAAGGAAAGAACCTTTTGACAAATGTGTATGTGATGAGATTTGCCTGTCCAGAATGACATTGTGGTCTGCTGTGTCAAAGGCTTCACAGATTTAATAAAGAATGAGGAGGGGGAAAGAATTGATTATGGTGAAAAGAAGCAGGAGGAGAGCACGAAAAGAGGCAATTTCTCTGCTAAGGCCTGAGTGAACCCCAGGTGGAAAATGGTCAAGGATGTTGCTGATTGATAGGTGACTAGATAGCTCACAGAAATCTACCTAATCAGGTATTTTGTTGAGAAAGGGCTACAGTTAGAATTTCAGGTAGAAAGGAGAAATTTTAAAGAGGCAGGCAGTCATAGAAAGTAAAAAGTTGGGAAAAGTAAAGGTATTATTGACAATAATAGTAATGTAAGGCAAAAAGCCTCAGCAGACAGGATCAGATAATATGAGAAACTTGAGGATCAAGATAGCAGGTAAGCTTTTTAATGGACTGCACTTTGTCAAAAAGGTCCAAGGATGAGGGCAAGGAAGGAGTCAGTGCACTTCTTGTAGTGAAGGTAGCTTAAGTCCATCCGAGATTGAAAGAAAAAAAAACCAATTCCTTGCATCTGGTCACAGAATAGTTGGGAAGGTAGAGTAAACTGTGTGTGGGAAAGAGAATGAATAGCATGGAAAAGGAAGCAAGGATTTCCAGAGTCTTTCCAGGATCTCTAAATAATATCTGATGAGATTTTGCACTCTCATAATATATAGGGAGGTGGGATATGTGCCATTGTTTTCAGGGTATCTTATTTTAACTCAAAAATTTCAAGAATACTGTGATACATGAAAATGAGAATGTGATTCAGGAAAATGTCATTTGGAAAAGGCACATTTCTTCATAAAAAACAAATGAGGCCATTGATCATTATGTTGCAGACCTGAGTGATAAAGCTAAATCATGTGAATTTGAACACTTAACAGATTGGCTAACTAGAGACTGAATTATTTTTAGGAAAACTGATAACCAAATCACAGCAAAATTATTGCAAAGTATGGACTTGACTTTGCAAAGTCAATATTTGTGCTATTGAAAACCATGCTTCCCAAGTGAAAATGGTAGTGAAAACCATGCTTCCCAAATGAAAGTGGTAGCAAGCAGTAAAAGGCCTGAAGTGTGTTTAGTTCAAGTGCATATCAAGACATGAAGAGACACTATAAAGGGAAACAGATTGCATATACCAGGGCTTCAACGCAAACTAGTGTACAGTGCTTCTTAATGGCTAATCTTTCCCTTATAGATCTTGAATGTGGAGAAATTGTGGCACATATTAGAAGTCAGGAGGGCTGCTAAGATATATACAGAAAGAACCAAATGGATCAGAAGATCAGCTTAATTATATGGCCTGTATCATTCATCAGTGAGAGGCAACAAAGCCTCTACGTTCTCCATTGCAAGACAGCTCAGATGAGGCCTGATCCACAGCTTGTTGAAATCAATTAGACTTTCCATTGACTTCAGTATGCTTTGGATCAGGCCCAGGAGGCATATCGGAAGCTTAGAAAAGTGTCTCCACAAAAACTCAATGCTCATTCTTCAAGACTGATGGCAACCTCATGGGCACAGAAGTTTCATGCTTTCTATGAAGAGATGTGTGGAGTAAACACCTTTGCTCCACACTAAGTAATAGAAACTAAACATATACAAGCATCAGTGGGCACCTTCTTCAGCAGAGGGGCACTGGATGCAATAGTACTCCAGCAGTCCACTTTTCATAATGAATTACACATTGTTATTTTAATAAATTCAGATACCCTTTCTAGCGGGCACTGCTGAAAAAAATGCTACTTACAATCTGTGGAGCTGCCTCAGAAAAAGAATAGGCAATTTTTTGTTTTTATCTGCAAATTTTCTTTCTTTGATCAGGCAGGTCCATCATTTTGTCCCTCCCTTAAATTACTTGGTTTTGGTAAGGGTATGAGGACCTTATATTAATACATTTGTCTTCATTCCACATGTTCTACAACAATAAATGTTATCAACAGGAATGATGATTTGTTCCAAGTGTATTAAAATCACAATTGAGTACTTTACAGCTCTGGAAGTTATTCTGCCTGGCTCTCTAGTGGGAAAGGCTTTGCCTGCACCCCGAACTAACATATTTGTCTCTACCTCCAAACTGAAGAGCCCAGGTTCGAATTTCTGGACCTGCCTGATCTAAGAAAGATATTTTGCAGGTAAGAACAAGAAATGCTCTAATATTTGCAAACTTTCATAATGTCTTTCAATACAGTTTATTTCTGAAGAATTTGTATCATACAGATTTCAACCTAAGTGAAAACACTGCTGCCCTTGGTGTTAGAAATAAGTAGTGTCATTTTCTTTTTGCAGTGAAATCTTTCATCCAATCATAGACTTGTATGCAAATATACCATAGCCAGTTCAGATAAAATAGTACAAATAAAGCTAAATGCTCAGTCAGGACAAAATCACTCAGCTTCTCTGATTCCTCATTTCACCTGTGTTTCAGGAACTAACTAAACATGTCAACTGAAAATACGAAAAAACAAATCCCAGATAGCAATTCTGCTCCAGCTCTGCCTGCACCACTCAGTGATCTGAAAATTAAGTATACTAAGGTTAGTAGTATTATGCATGTTTATTAACTTGCCTTAGGCATTCATATAAGACTATATATGTACTTAAGTAGTTTTGTTCAAACCATCGAAATAACACTAACTCAATTATTGTTTGCAGTGTTGTTGTAGCCATGTCGGTCCCAGGATATTAGAGAGACAAGGTGGATGAGATAATCTTTTCTGAAGAGCTCTGTGTAAGCTTGAAAGCTTGTCTCCCTCACCAACAGAAGTTGGTCCCATAAAAGATATTACCTCACCCACCCTTGTCTCACTAACTCAATTGTGTATTTACAAATATTTACCTAGATTTAATTCGTATATTGTAATTTCTGGAAATGTTCTCTGATCTCTTCTGTCACGAGAAACTCTTCTAAAGAGTTGGTAAGTTTTATACTACTATTTTTTTGGTGTGCTGTCCATATTTTTTTCAGAAGCTAAGATATGTGGTCATAAGTATCCTGGAAAATGTAAATGACCCAGAGAAGGAAACATTTACATCATTTCAATGAACAGGAAGAAAATAAAATGTAATTGTAGAATATGTTAACAGTTAGTCTAATTTTTAAATAAACTGGGATATTTACAAACAGATTTTAAGAATTATGCCAATGATGTTGGTCTAGAGGAAGGTTTTTTTAAAAAAAATAAAATAAAACAAAACTAAAGCAAGGATCCTCCTGCATTTGACATATTTTCCTACAGATAATAAATCTGTTTGTCTTGCTAAGCAAGCAACTATCAATAAAACAGCTAAAGTCCACCATTGCTAATTAGTCAGTATTATCAGGAACGTTGTACAATAGCAAATTCTTTCCATGCTCATTTAAAAACACACAGATAAGGTAAGCATGAAATGGATCCTCTGGGCTAACCCTAAACTGAGACTTGTATTCCTGGCTTAAAAAGACACTTTATGTGTTTCGTACCACAGTACACAGAGAGTTGCAAGAGTCTCTGAACTTTGAGCAAACAGCAAAGTCATTGGTAGTTTCTGCAATCTCAGACTTTCAGGTACAATGTTTGGTACAGCAAAGAGAAATGCAGCAATAAACAGAAACTGAGAAATTTCTATAACAATTGTAGCTTTTGCTGGCCATGGCTATCTCAAGTTCTGGACACAAATCAAAATGCCACATAGTATGTTACTGCTATACAGAAAAGTTCACAAGTAAAACAATCAAGAAAGTGTTCTTGTTGCGACTTCTTGAGCTAACCTTCAATTTTTCCAAATATAAATATTCCCAGATCATAGTCTGTACCTTTCTCATAAAGATTGAACTAAGCATTCTAAAGAGATACTTAACACACTGAAGAGTCAATTGCCAGAACCTGGGAATGGGTGACCGGGGATGGATCACTTGATGATTGTCTATTCTGTTCGTTCTCTCTGGGGCACCTGGAATTGGTGACAGTCGGAAGACAGGATACTGGGCTAGATGGACCTTTGGTCTGACCCAGTATGGCCGTTCTCATGCTCTTAATTTGGATGGATTAATTTTTAAATTGTTAAAGATAGTTTGGATCCTGAATTGGGGAATGATCCTGAATTCCTTCTATACCCGAAACTTCTTAAGCGACATGCCAATGAAATCAGTAAGTATTTTAGGTATTTAAGAAATGTAAATTGGCTCACATGTACTGGTAAATATTTTACTTTGTTACAGTAAAGAATTAGACAATGATTGTTTAACAAATTATTTCTGTTGTGATGCTGCTGAAAAGAGCAGGTCCTATGTCGCTCCCACAGCCAGGCATCAAAGCACAATTAGTTACTTATCAGGTAGTTAAATTACATGAGAGAGCAGAAAAAACAAAATTTCTCTTGCCACCGCTGCTCTTCAGTGTCTGAGGGAAGACCATGGTGTGTGGAAAGTTAAATCACTTACGGTAAATAAAGGAAAAGTGAAACATAAATATACAATATATTTTAATCATTGAGGAAGAGGAAATAATAAAATGGTTTAAAATTTAAAAAAAGTGTCAAACCCTGCTCAGCTGCCACCTAACCCTGTAGGTGCCTAAAATCCGTAGGTGCCTGAGTTTCCACGGTTACATACGGTATGTTTCTGCCAGTGAGGATGCACACAGCCAGCTCATTTTAAGGCTCCTGGGCACCTATTTTATGCCTAAGCACAGATCCTCAGACTAGGCAAGATCCTCAGACTAGGCATTCCTCTGCCTATTTCACCTGATCCAGCAGGCATTTTCACACAAAATAGCCCCGGGGCAGAGGGAGTATGAGAAGGACTCCTCCATCACAGCCTTTAGCGTGTGGCTAGAGCACTCATCTGAAATGTGGAAGACAAGGGTTCAGTGCCCCCCTTTGTCTGATGTGGAGCAGGGATTTGAACTTTTTTCCCCACCTGTCAAGGGAGGGTCCTGACTAGCTGATTATGAGATATTCTGGTCTGCAGATCTCTCAGTCTCTCCTATTGAAGCTGTTCCAATGTGTATGAATAATTAAATATGCATTGGGCCAACGAGAGAGTAGGAATGACTCTGTGGCCCAGTGGTTGGAGTACTCCCCTGATTGATGAGAGACCTGCATTCAAACTTCCTTCTCCACACCTAACAGAGAGGAGAATTCAACCAAAGTCTCCAGTGTCCTGGATGAGTGCTAAAATATATAAGGGAGGCCTTTTTCCTCACCTGCGTGCCTCCTTGGCATTTCTTGCAAAACATGGTTTAGACACCTAACTCCAGCAGAGAGTTCATGGCTGAGAATCCCAGAATTTAGGCATCTAACTCCCTGAGAGGGGCAGAACTTATGTTATATCCATCTCCTCAGCATTTCTGATTGACTAGCTTAGGTGGCTCCCCGTGCAGCATGCTGGCTTTTGTGGGTCCCAATCTGAGGTGCCAAACTCTCCCTATGCATTGTATAGGGCCTAGGTGCCTAACTTGGGGCTGTGGTTTTCACTGGGTAGCAAGATGCCTAAAAGTGAGGCACTACAATGCTCAGCATTGCAATACTTAAGTCACTTTGTGGATCTAGCACAAAGAAAGTGGGGCAGAATCAGACCCTGCAGATTCCCTTTAATAGTGATTCAGGTTTAATTGACTGGTTTTTGATGGTTCAAGGAACTCTTTAGGTTTGGCTGAATTGGTGGGATTTTCCATTCATACCATATCAAACACCCACAGATGATCAGGATAGAGTGGCCAGGTGTCTGGTTTTTGACTGGAACACCCGGTTGAAAAGGGACCCTGGCAGCTCTGGTAAGCTGTGCTGACCAGACCATTAAAAGTCTGGTTGGTGGTGCAGTGGATCTAAGGCAGGCTCCCTAAGGCTCCCAGAAGCAGCGGCATGTCACCCCTCCAGCTCCTACGCATAGGGGCAGCCAGGAGACTCCGCATGCTGCCCCCACCCCAAGCACCAGCTCTGCAGCTTCCATTGGCCAGGAGCTGGGGGTAGTGCCTGCAGATGGCGCAGCGCACAGAGCCACCTGGCCACGCCTCTGCATAGAAGCCGGAGTGGGGACATACCGGTGTTTCCGGGAGCTGCATGAGATAAGCGCTGCCCGGAGCCTGCACCCCCGCCCCACTCCCGTGCCTCAACCCCCTGCCCCAGCCCTGATCCCACTCCCACCCTCCAAAACCCTTAATCCCAACCCAGAGCACCCTCCTGCCCCCCAAGCCCCTCATCCCCAGCCAAACCCTGGAGCCTACACCCCCAGCCAGAGCCCTCACCCCCTCCTGTGCCCCAACCCCCTGTCCCAGTCCTGATCCCCCTCCCACCCTCTGAACCTCTTGGTCCCAGCCTGGAGCATCATTCTAAATCCCTCATCCCTGGCCCCACACTAGAGCCCGCACCCCATGCCCCAGCCTGGAGCCCCCTCCCACACTCTGAACCCCTCATTTCTGGCCCCACTCTGGAACCTGCACCACCAGCCCAGAGCCCGTACCCCCTCCCACAACCCCTGCATCATCCCGGAGCCCCCTATCATACTCCGAACTCCTTGGCTCCACCTCCCAGCCCAGAGCCCCCTCCTGCACCCCAAACTCCTCAACCCTGGCCCGACCCCAGAGCCTGTAGCTGGAGCCATCACCTCTTCCCGGACCCCAACCCCCTGAGCCAGCCCGGTGAAAATGAGCGAATGAGTGAGAGTGGGAAGAGTGAGCTACAGAGGGAGGGGGATGGAGTGAGAAGGGGCTGGGTGTGGCCTCAGAGGAGGGGTAGGGCAGGAGGTGGGGCAAGGGTGTTCGGTTTTGTGTGAGTAGAAAGTTGGCAACCCTAGTACAGAACTATAAACTTGGAGCAATTATCACAGTTGGTAAGAGTGTACACGAGTGGATACCAGCTATTTTTCAATATTGTGTTTCAAATTTTTGATTTAGTGTTAGTGTAATTGGGCACAGTGCTCCTATTACATCCCTTGGGCCTCTTAAGAGCAGGCATTCTGGGAAATGTAGTTTCCCGGGAGGGACTGCAAGTCTAGAGGGCACATGACCAGGAAGTCAGGTGACCACCTTTGGAACAATGCAATGGGTAGCCTGAGCAGTGAGCTCACTGTGAAGGAATATGATGGCTCTTAGAGAGAGAGTCTCTCCATGACAGGAATTATAGGATGCCTAGAAAAGGTTACCTGTAGGGAAGAGTGTGTTCTTCCCTTCCCAACTTACTGAGACTTGCTGGCCAGGTTCAGGTGTTTTAAGTTGTTTTGCTGTTGTTTTGAGTCTTTTTGTAATGATAGAAGCCATTCTTGAGGAAATAACCTTGGATTGAACTGGTTTATTTATTGGGGGGGGGAATGGGGTGTAATTTTACCTTCCTGGCTGGCATATCTGCCCACTATCTTACAGTGGGCAACAATTATATCTAGTTAGATGGAAATCTTTCTTGCTAAAGGATAAACATGGGGTAAATCCAATTTGTAACATGGGTACATGCTGAGGATTGCTGCAGAGCTTGGGGATGAGGAATTTCATTCACTGAAGGCATAGAGTAGTTTAGGAACCACTCCTCAATTGCTATTGAAGCCTTCGGGGCTTGAAGCCTTTGCAGAGTAGCCAGTTGCCAGTTGGGGACCAACTGCCAGAGGAGTCACACAGCAGATAATCCTGCCTTGTGCCACCCTTAAAGAGACCTTTGGTCACGCACATAAAGAGGTCCTGCAGAACTGTGCTCCACAGCATACAGTAGACACACACACTGTGCAACCCTGTGAAACCTTCTCTCTTTCTGCAGAGCTGCAGTGGGTTCCACTTCACACCAAGCCCTCTGTGGGTCAAATGCTGTCTGTGTGTGATAAATAACAATAGTAAATACAGCCCTCTTTGTCTTAAGAGTGTCTTGCAAACACTAATCAATTTTCACAATACACCTGTGGGATGGAGAAATATTATCTATATTTTCCAGATTGTGAAACTGAGCCATAAAAAGGGCAAAGCCGAGAAACTTAAGACTTCAATTTTGCCTAAACCTTACAAGGCTGAAGCTAAACCCTTGCAGAGCTGCCTATTTCCCACATTTCTGATGATCTGGAATGAATTCCTGTAACCCAAGTAGTTTGGAGAATCAGGATTTTACTATACTTTTATCACTGAAGATGAATGCCAATCAAATGAGATTTTGTTTGCAGCCGCCATAGAGCTACCATCTGGGTCTGTATTTTTAAATATAAAGCTTCAGAACTGTAGAACCGTGTCAGAATCCATCTATAACAAATGTTGAGTTCTAGTTCTAGTGGAAAGGACAGGAGTGTGAAGGACAGCTCTTCATATGGTCATTAAGAGACTTGCCATCTTACTTGAAGATCTCAGTGAAAACAATAGCTATACAGTGCACACAATAACATTTCTAAGTAAAAAGTTACTTGCAGCAAAGATTTGACTTGTCAAAAACTCTTAAACCCAATGAGTCATGGCCAGTCCTTACAGGTGAACACCCATGCAGCATGTGCAACAGTGGATGAACATCTGGCAAAAGAAACACCTTACTATGGAAGACCTGGATATCTGATAGCAAACTGCCACACCATGATGGAAGATAACTGCTACTGCTTTCATAAGCATGGGCAACGAGTGTACTGCAATGCAAGCAAGCCAGAGGTTGATCTTTGTGGCAGTGTCTGTTCACGTTGGCTTGTGCACTAGCTATTTCTGTTTTCAGTACACCCCAACCCCTGTGTCCATGCGGTGTACACTCCAAAGGAGCATAGCTGCCAACATACTCTGGAATATACCCAGTGTTACAACATATGTAACATTGTGTGTAGGTTGGATTTTGGCTTTTTGTACCATTTTCTTTAGTTCATACCTGTATAAGCAAAGTCATAATGTATCCTAATGGAGATGTCTGGATACTGCAATTTTCACTGCTCTTGTACATTGTACAGGTTTGTACATAGTGAAAGGTTGGGATTAGGAGGAAGTGACATTAGGAACAATAATAAGTAAGGGACACTAAAATAATATCATTGTGTCAGTACTCTAAATGCAGTACTTAAACCAATATTTGAACAACTTCCAAAAAGGGTATGTTTCACTATTACTCCTTTCACAGACAGATATGAATTTGGCATACTGTAGCATACTGGGAAATCAAGCAAGTTAAAACAAATTCCTACTAGGCTGAGCTACAGAACAGGGTGATATTGGAAATGGGAATAATTTTTTCTCGTGCTCATTCTGCTGCAGCTTTGTCCTTCTGCACCCTCTGATTTGTTTCTGTGGTGGTAATATGAGGGACTGGCAGAGGATCTTTGTGCCAGAAGTCGATGGTTTTAGCTATGCTCATAGAGATATGCCCACTAAAAAACCTCCACTTGTTGCAAAATATAATGCAGAGAGTGAGGGGTCTGGATCCACAGATAATGGAGAAGACTTGATAGGGGATGGTACTTATTTTTATTATTGGTCTTCTTATATAATAATGCCCACAATAAAGAATAGCTAAGGTAACAGCAAGCACCAGTGTGAGCACTAATCTTTTTACCCACCAGGATATTTCTTCCTGATGTTTTTCCTCCTTCCTTTTCTAAACCAAACTATATGCTGTTTGTGAGGTATTTCACCAAAAAGTGTTGACTTTTTTGTGAAAGAAAAATTAGCTCTTCAGAGCTGGTGAAGAAATCTTTAATGGAGTGTGGATATTGCCCAGTTAATAAACAAAACCTTGTGCTAGTTAACATTTATATCAAAAACAGTACTTTAGAAATCATGGACTATAAGGGACCTCAGGAGATGATTTAGTCCAACCCCCTGCTCAAAGCAGGACCAATCCCCAATTAAATCATCCAACAGATTTTTGCCCTATGTCCCTAAATGGCCCCCTGAAGGATTGAACTCACAACCCGGGGTTTTACAGGCCAATGCTCAAACCACTGAGCTATCACCTGATTGTTGAGTGACTTACTTCCCACTGGGCTCTTTTATAATTCAATATCAATGTTAAGATTTTACAGGCACTCAGTAGTTAGAACCCTACAGATCTGACATATATGGGGAGGCATTTTTCCTGTTTCACTTTCTCAGCAACTGCTGGGCCAGTCCAGTTCTGCACCACTCTCAAAAAGAGGCTATGTCTTAAAGGCACAAAAGAGATCACAGTATTTGATGCAGAACTATTATAATCAGTTTACTAGTTTATGTTCACCATAAAAAAAACCGCTTACCCTAATTTACCATGGTAATATGTGAGATGTCAATTTTTCCTTGTAGTTACAAAAGAAAATAACTGCAGTACCTCCAATACCACTTGGTGGTAATTGTAGGTTAATGTTGACTTTTTTGATAGCAACTGCTGTGGTTTCTTTCACAGCATTTTATAGGGAAACGTTGTTTATACCGACTGAACAGGCACTTGTACTAACCTTCAAGCAGGATTTACAAGTAACTAAACACCAAGAAGAGAGACAGAATTACCCATGTATGAAATCCTCATTTTGTGTAGTTTTAGAACATATGCAGTCAGCTTCAGGATGATCAGTGTGGCTTAATACCAAGGGGAAGGAAAGTGCCATATGGAACAGACTACAAAATTCAGAGTAAAAAGCCGATCCTGAAACTTCTCTGCCGTCTTTGAAGAAAGTGCTCACATTTGATTCTGTTGTCAGCCAGACAGTCTAAGGAATTCTTCTTGGGGGGGATTATTCCAGAGTAAGAGTGAATCTGCTAATAAGATAATCAAATAATTTCTTGTGTGAGTGACTTGATTTGTGCTTTTAATGATACTGATAATGGATAACTATATCCATTCCATCTAGTTTTATTAAAGTGTGCTTGTGTGCCAGGATATCTCAATGTTCTTATCTGTGCAAGAGGGTGGTTGTTCCAGCTATAAAAAGGGAAATTGGCACACGCTGGTCTTTCTGCCTGCATAAAGGTTAAAGCTGCATATGTAATGCAGTTCCTGGCAAATATGAAATAATCTTTGGATGGGGATCTCAGCAGTTTTAAGGCTGCTGCATAAACCAGTTTGATTATCTTTGGTTTATACTGGCCACAGTACATTTTTTGTTTTTCATTATGTTTGTGAATTGCCAAAAATATGCTCAGTATTATATTATATAAGAGCTTAAAATCGAAAAGACAGAAATCAATAAGGCAGGATACTTAGAAGGGAGAATAGCTTACTGGTTTGGTTTGTTTGTTTTTAAATGTTACTAGCCCACTTCTAGTGCAGACCGTGCAAGAAGTTAGTCATTAGAAATCATTGGAATGAGAACCAGTTGCTGGTTTGGTTACCTGGGATGAGGAAGATATTCCAGGCAAAGGCAAAAGCATGGAATAAGGCACAGAGAAATGTATGAGAGAAGGAGATGCATGGAGCATCAAGTCTGGTGTCATTTGTAGAGGGAAAATGGTGAAACAGACATGATAAAAAATTTAATCAGAGATATAGGGTGGAGAAAAGTTGTGTAAGGCCTTGAATGTGAGGGCAAGAAATGCTAATCTGATGTGGTGGATGACGGGGATCCAGTGAAGACACTCAAAGTGGATGGTGACGTAATCACAAAACAACTACTGTATATCAGAAAACCTTTATTTTTTTCTCATTTCCTATGATTGGAAATCCCCTTTTCACAAAATATATAACACTATAGCAGATACATTTTAAAATCCATACACCACCTCCCCCTCACCCTCCTCCAAATTAAAAGAACATGAAGGTTGCAAAGTGGAGCTCTCTTGGGAACTAAAGTTGGTAGCCATCTTGTCTAAAAATACTACACCTCTACCCCGATATAACGCGACCCGATATAACACAAATTTGGATATAACGCGGTAAAGCAGTGCTGCGGGGGCGGGGCTGCGCACTCCAGCGGAGCAAAGCAAGTTCGATATAACACCGTTTCACCTATAACGCGGTACGTTTTTTGGCTCCCAAGGACAGCGTTATATCAGAGTAGAGGTGTATGTGGTTATGTAATTAAAGACCATGCGCCAAGTTTCTTGGTGTAAATTTGGTGCAGCTCAGCACCAGCAGAAAAATAGGCCCATACTATTGTAATGCAGATATACAGCCTTCGTTTTTGTGTTGCTAGACTTTTGAGAGCTTCACTTTGTGTTTATGTGAAACTTCCTAGGCTTTAAAATATATCACATCTCACAATGTTTTCACTTAAATAACACAACAATTTATAGTTTTGTAACAGTTTTAATAAGTTTCCAGCATCGTTGCATGCATTTTGAAATATATGTGCAATGTGTCTTTAAGCTCCATCTAATAATTACAAAGACAATCCATGATTTTGCTAAATAAGCAGTGTCATTGTAGTAAATGCCTCTTGATCTGTGGATACTCCTCCATGAAATGAAATAGATCCCTTAGTTCCTGTAAAAGATTAATAGCATTACATTTCTGCTTTTAAATAGGCTTTTATTAGGATCATATTTAATGAAGCACCAATCCGCAGGCCAGAGGGATTTGGAAATAAAATCACAGAGATTAGGGTTCCTTTTTATTTTTCTCCTGTGATATGGAAGTAGAGGAGTATACAAACCACATTTTCTGGCTCTTGCACTATGCCTCAATGCTTCCTTCTTTGTTGTAGATTTCATTAAACTGGCTGCAGCTCTTTAGTGGTGTCTTTCATTTCAGAGGCACATGTTGTTTGAAAGGAAATGAAAGAAAAGTTAGATAAATGGTTAAATAAAATTGATCTCTCCAAAACATCTACGACTACTCTGACCTAGTTGTTTGTCATCTTCTGTTAGGTGACAAATTGTCTGCCTCTGAGGCAAAAAGGCTCCCCTGGCAGCAAAACCTGTGTGGTTCTTCTGGGCAAAGGGGAGACAGGATTTCAAGAGGGCTATACAGGGAGTTTACATTCCCTGTGCGGCACAGAGTTCAGTTCCCCAAGGAGATCCCTTTATGCTAGAGGAGCAGGACAGGAGAATATACTGCTACATAGTTCCATCTGTCATCCCCACCCATGTTGAAGGCATATATTAATACTAGAGGAGCTGCAGTAGTTGTGTAAGCGGATAGAAGACTCTATAAGTCATATACTGCTTTCTATCCACTTGTGCTAGTTCCCTGAGTGCCAATAATCTTAAAGAAGCAATTATTTTATTATATGAGATGAAAACCATGAGAGAATGGCTGCATTTTTAAGTCAATGGTGACTCAAAGCAGATAGATGAATGTTACTGAAATTTTCAAAATCTTTAAAATTCCACATTTATGTATCCATATTTACTCTGCAGAAATCGAAGGGGCCTATTACCCATTAATGCATAGGGACCTAAAACAAAAAAGGATCATTGGATAGCTCTCAGCTATCGGATGATACCATGTTGATTTTTCATTGAAACAGGTAATAAACTGTGTTATTGATGATGTTCCACTCTTTGTTTCCTTATTTCCTTGCAGATATTTATAAATAATGAATGGCATGATGCAACTAATGGCAAAAAATTTGCAGTCTATAACCCCGCAACTGGAGATAAAATTTGTGAGGTAGAAGAAGGAGACAAGGTAGGTTTTTAAAGCTTCGTCATGTCACGGCTTTCTTTGTATCCAATCCAGCAAGGCAATGGGACATATGCTCTGCTGGTGCCAATTGGCACAGTTCCACGACTTCAGTGAAGTTATACCAGCTTCCACCAGCAGAGCATTTGGCTCCACGACAGCTTTGCTATTGATTACCCTGAGACCAGGATCAAGATCTTTGTATCACGCACTACTCCAGGTTCACAAACTACTGTACACTGGAGAAGGATTTAGTCGCTTAAGTAAACGTGAAAAAAAAGAGAGTATTTTAGAAAGAAAGCCCCAAACCCTGTGTTTAGCTAATTGCTTTCTTGATTCATCTTACTATTATTCTGGCTATTTATGTCTGACTTCTTTCCTCCCATACTGCCCAACTCCTTGTTCTGATTGTTCCTTCAGTGAAGATATAATGATATACCTGATATGATGAAAATAACTGGGATACTACCTATTCATCACTGACTGATTTATTTCAAAGTTTTGCTTACTGTGAAAGACTTTCTTAACAGGTCTACTCATACTAAGCGCATTTGCTATGTAAGTACAGTTACAATAGTCAGCCACACTGGGATTTGGCCACGCTAACCACGCTAATCCTTGATTCTTATATAAAATGGCAGGGAAACTTTGCTAACGAGTGGTCACAACTCTGTATGTATGTCTTTTGTGAATGATGACACTTCCAATAAGATAGTGCTTCCTTATAGCACAGCGCGTCATTGATTTAATACAGATTTGCAGTGATGAATGCGGCCTGCTGAATCACCAGCACCAGTTCCTGCGAAACAGAGTTGGCTCATACATGCTTAATTGTTAAGATTTGATGGGAGGACTGCAAAAGGTGGTAATAGCTGAAGATAAATGTACTTATTTTGCCATGTATAAGACCACTGGGGGGGGAGGGAATCACTTATATACAGTAACTTCAAAAATCTGGAACCCTAAGAACTCAAGAGCAAATTTCCTATGTTTTCATAATTTTGTATAATTTTCTGTTTGAAAAGACTTTGCTTAATAATACTATCTACTTTCAGTGCACATTATCAAGTACAGGGTGATATGTTTAAATATAGTAGGCTCTTTTGTTTCCATAGTTTTAGAGCTGATGACCAGAGACATTTTTTGGATGAACTCTCTAAAAGGAAGCCTGAGATGCAAGTGTTCTATTTCCAGCTGACAACTGTAGAAAAACTTTTAACTAGACCTGTGGAAAAAATTACTGGTTTTATCTGTTAATGTTTTCATTCATGCAAATATTTGCCTTTGTGTATATTCGTTCCCAAGCATGCACGTATACACAGGCACACATTTTTTCTGTTTCTATAAAGTTTTCTCATTTGTGACATCATTTTTGGCCTCAAAATTGGCCCATTTTTGCTTCAAGAAGTTTGCACACAAATAATGATTTTTGTGAATATAAATGTGTCTGTGATGAAATTAATAACAAAATGCAGAAAACATTCTTACCACGTTATAGGTGAAACCACGTTATATAGAACTTGCTTTGATCCGCCGGAACGCTGCTTTACTGCGTTATATCCAAATTCGTGTTATATCGGGTCGCGTTATATCGGGGTAGAGGTGTATCAGCACCTGGAACTGGGTCAGAATTCATGAATCAATAGGATGATTTCTTATCTTCCACATGGTTTAGCCTGTTATGGCTGCACATAAACACATAGAACTCCACAGCCATCCTCCATCCCCCCCGCCACATTTCTGGACAAAATTTCAAACTCCAGTCAAATCTGACACAAAGAGTTTTGTCACCTATGAATGGCATGGACTACTTCTAACTGACATGGATTAGATTAGTAAATGGAAAACATTTCTACTTCCCCTCCCCACAGTTCACTGTTTCCAGTCAAACTCCTCATAAAATGGGCATGATGCCAGTGAGTTGCCCAAGGTGCACTTCTGGTTTGAGATGATTAATCTGCTCCCTGCACTGGTCACTAAGCTAGTAAATTTGGAATGCTGCCAGTTTCTTTGCTATTTGCTAGTATGCATGGTCATTCCAAGTACTCTGACTAAAGTCCACGGTTTTGCTGGCTTTGTACCAGAGTTTTATCCAAATCTGGCTGTGCTCCCATGACCATGAAGCAGCATGATTTGCAAAAGTCTTCTTCTGTTCAGCCTTCATTGGAAACCCAGAAGGCTCTCTCATGGTGTGTTTGTAGCTTGGCATTGGAAAGACAATGGAAGGGTTAAACACTGACTTACCAAGCTGCTGCATTACACCAATGGGGATTGTGTCTGTTTCCCTTGAGTGGATTGGAGATGCTAAGGACAGAGAGGACAAAGGAAGTTGTCGCATGGAACTGTGGGATACTTTTGGCAGACTCCCAGGACCAAGTCAGAGGAGGCTGCATCTACACAGTAAAGCAATAGAGCTTAAATCCTGGGTCTTGGCTTGGCTTAGGCTCAAACCCTCCACCCCTGCAGGGTCCTAGGACCTGGGTCTGAGCCCGAGAGATTTGTGTGTAGACAAAAGAGGGTTTGGGCTCAAGCCTGCATCCGGGCCTGGACTTACATTGCAGAGTGTCATACCCATAGTTTCACTGTCACAAAAAAACTCTTCATATTTAGCCAAAATGCCCCCTTTCTTAAGTTTTTCTGATTTCTCCCAGTTTTATTGGTTTTAACTAGACCAAATAATTTGTTTACTTTATTACGTGTTCAGCCTTTGAATACATAGGAGCACAGTTCAGTGTCTCTGTTGCTCAGCTTCCCGTCCCCTTCCAGTAATCATTTGGCCCTAATATGGTACAGATCCAGATTCAGCATAAAATATTTTGTCTATAGCATAATTCTATGGATTCTAAGTTCCAGGTTTCAGCACTTTACCAGATACCTACACCATGGATTTGATGATAGGATTCAGGTCCAAGTACGATTTGTCTGGTAGGTGTCCAAGCACAAGAGCTGATTATAAGATACCTGGCAATGTTTGGAACATCTTTGTTATGCAAGTTTGGATCTATTTCTTATGAAACAGATGGCTAGATAAAGTCCCTCATGAGAATGGTTTCCCATGGTTTCAAATACCTCAGGAAGACTCATGATGTAGGAAGCATGGCTGCATTTATTGACCAAATGCTCAGTGCAGGGCCCGTGCAACCACTAGGCGAACTAGGCGGTCGCCTAGGGCACCAAGTGGTTGGGGGCATCCAAGATTTTTCCTCCCTCACCTCTGTTTAAAAAAAACACTAGTAAATCTGGCCCTATGAAATCTGGTCTTGGAATTTTTCATTTTTGTCCTTCTCCGGTCCAGGTGGTCTGTAGCTGATGCTCAGAGTGGCTTCGTCTTCATTTTTCATTCCTTTTGTCCTTATGCAAAGAATTTCATAACCACTCTTGATTGTCTGATTGTATGTCACTGGCATTGTAGGTACCTTTCATGTAAAATGCTACCCTTCTACTTCTTCTCTTTTTAATCTTTAAAAATCAAGTTACATTGCAAATCAGGTTGACCTGATATTTAATCATCCTCAAATTAAATTACTCATGACCTGAAACTGTTCACTTAACATTTGAAACTCTTGTAGCTTTCATTCTTTACAAGCAATCTAACAACTCCTTAAATAAAGAGATAATGCTGTTCAGCATACAGGTTTGCTTCATGTCCAGTAATTTTGTAAACTAATGTGTAATGACAACTGCTATTAACTAAATTGTCTAGTGAAATGTACAAATCTAGTAAATTACACAGTCATTGTAAACCTAATATTCTAGAGTCTAGTCTTTAGATAATGAGCCAAGAGATTTTAGGAATTTAATTTGTGTGTACAATAGAGTTAACAAAGAGCTGTACACTGCCTTTCAGTGGGTTTTTTTTTTTTTAAAGTGAAGATTACAAAGCACAGACACATATGTGGATGGGAACTGTTTTCCTTTCAGTTAGATGGCTCTTTCAGGCTATGCTCACTAATCCTGAAGGCCCCTAGTAATAATAAAGCATGACTACATTTATTTAACAAATGGTCAGTGAGATGTAAAGTAAATGCACATTTATAACAAGTGTAAAAAAAAAATTAGTAAGTCTGGCCCTGTGCATAATTATCTGTCTCTGTCTCTTGGTGTAGATTTCTATATTAAATTTAGTCTCATACAAATGACAGAGCTTTTATATTTTTTGCTCACAGGACTTAATTAGTTGAATTTAAGTTTAGCTTTCTGGTTTTATGGATTCTAACTAGCTATTTTTGACTGTACAGTTGAAAAGATCCTTGCAAAAATAAGCATTTGATCATATATAGACTATAAGCATCTATTATCCTTAGGCCGATAGGCATCATAAAATTAATCGGTATTAATTATTATTTTATGCAGTTGTTCTGGGTCATTAATATCTGATAGAGTGCATGGGAGAATTTTGAAATTTCAACAAGTATGATGGAAAATGTCTTGAACATATTTGCATTTTTTTTACAGTCAGATCTGCACATTCCATTCATATGATATTGGAACCACAAATAATTAAAATGAGAATTTGAGACACATTTGAGACAATTTTAAATCGTCTAGGCCAATATTTTCCCCTTGGGTGCCTTAAACTAGGCACTTAAATAAGTGACCTAATTGTCAGAGGTGCTGAGCACCCACGACTCACTATTGGCTTATGTGTGGATAAGATGGGTCATGAATTTGTGGGAGTGAGGAAGAGGATCTGCCACTGTGCAGACCATTCAATCCTCTCTCTCAAAGCAGGGCCACATTAAGGGTACATGAGGGCTACTTCAGCCATTGAGCTGAGATTGCCTCTGCAGAGCCGCTGCAAGGCTACTCCATGGGCTTGTAGGGTAGATGTTCCCTCATTCTGCTGTGCATTTCCCCTGGTATCCATGCTGAGTGAAGGTGTATGGCATAAGACCGTAGAGACATTGTGTACCATTGATTTTTTTTTTTACACTTGTAGGAAAACATTACATCTAAATCAGTACATGGATTACATTCCATCATACAGTGTATATACACCCCTACCCCGATATAACATGAATTTGGCTATAATGCGGTAAAGCAGCGCTCCAGGGGGGCGGGGCTGTGCCCTCCGGCGGATCAAAGCAAGTTCGATATAACGCGGTTTCACCTATAATGCGGTAAGATTTTTTGGCTCTGGAGGACAGCGTTCTATCGGGGCAGAGGTGTAGTTTTCTCATCTGTGACAGATAAGTATCAATGTTCAATTTGGGATCAAATCCTTATCCCTTCACAATGTCCAAATACATGGGCTATGCATGTGGTAGCTCCACTGGTACCTTGGGGAAGGAATCCTCTCCATCTCCATCAGGCTACAAAATATTAGCGGAACTACATCTTAGCTTTATTGTAGCCTCAATATTCCCCACAGCTACCGTGCTTTCCCATGTAGGTAGGATTGGTCAGCAGAGCTACATGGTCATGAATCCACCTGCTCCACACACTCCTTTCCTTTATCCTGCCCCCAAACCCCATGCTGACTTGGACACGGAGAGCCACTGTGGAGCTGTCTGTGCTGTGATTGTAAGTACCCACTGTTGGAAGATCCTGCCTGCATAGCAAGTCGGCACTGGTTCTTTTGCTTTCTGAGCTCTCCATGACATGATTTGTCCCTCATTAAGTCATCCAAAGATAATTCAATTTCAGTTATCAATATTAATTTAAAATATTGGACCCGATTCTCCTTTCACAACAATTTTACCCTAGTGTTGAATTCAGTGGAGTTACTCCTGATTTACACCAGTGTGAGAGGAGAATCAGGCAAATTACAGCATGGGACAAATTTTCAGAAGTTGCTGCTTAAATTGTACATGCAAATTGCACAGAAAATTGTGCTACAGATAAATTCCTACTTTTTCTAGAAAACGCTTTCAAAAAAACCCAAATGGCCGAATTGAACCTCCATTTGTATTTTACTTGGATTAGGAGCAGCAGGATGTGTGAAGTACGACAAACTCTCAAATACTGAAAATTATTTCTAAGTAGGCCTTTAATTGCTTCTTTTGCATCCTAGAATACCCTCCATGTAAATACAATTCCACACAGTGAAATATACATTGGTCCATTGTTGTGAAAGCCAAAAGATTAATAATAAACAGTATTATAAAAACTGCCATAGGCTGACAAGTTAACATGTTTAATGTAGAGACAGTGCCAGCATTGTGGAGTGCTTAGGGTTGGCAATTAAAACCTGGTCAATTAATCAGACGCTTCCATGATTTAGAATGCTTAGGTCCTGCACTTACAATTAAAAAAACAAAGATGATTTGTTTTCCAAAAAATACATCTGTGGTCATCATATGAAATATTTTAAGAGACATATTTTGAAACTGGCCTTAACCAAGCCTTTGAGGGAAGAGGGGGAGGGTTATGTCCAGAAGTTAGGCTACATTAGATGTTTAGATGCCTGATTTGTGGCAATTACCTGGACATTGACATATAACTGCAAATAACTGTGGGTGCTAAAATGGGAGGTAAGTTTTTGAAAATCTAGACTTAAAAGTGGAGTTCCTTAATATACTTTTATGTATGGGCTTTGAGACTTCAGCTATTTCCTATATCACTTCATATAACTGGGAAACTTGTCAAGTGATAGTGAGCATGTTTGAAAAAAAGAGATGTAAAATGATTGTTCTCTTCTAATTAGACTGTAAGCTGCTTGCAGCAAGGTTGATTTCTTGTATTTATTCTGCCTAGCACACTTAAGGTGCTGTACAAATAGCAAAAAACAGGATTATATAACAGAATCAAATATCAATCAAATAAATCTCCATATTGTTCACACACAGGACGACATAGACAAAGCTGTTAAAGCAGCGAGAAAAGCTTTTCAGCTTGGGTCGCCATGGCGTACAATGGATGCTTCAGAACGGGGAAGGCTCTTAAATAAACTAGCTGACTTAATTGAAAGAGATCGTCTAGTCTTAGCTGTAAGTATAAAGCATTTACAGAGAGAAGGGAAAGGGTGGTCTTATATTGTTGCCCTGATTTTCAAAGAACTCAGCATTGGTGGGAGAAGTTGGTGCTCAGTCCTTCTGAAAACCAGGCCATGCCATTGCTTGTTTTCAGCCAAGTCTCTGACTGGCTTGTTTTGTATTGCTAATTGGCATGTTTAAATGACCAGCACTTTTGTACCCTCATTCAGCAAAGCACTTAAGCACATGCTCAGCTTTAAGTCATACTCAGTTCCCACTAACATCAATGTAACTTCAATGGTATTTAAGTACATGCTCAAAATTGCTAAATCAGGGCCTAAAAGCGAAGCTCCGCTCTTCGAGAATTACAGTGGATACTATTTAAAGGTGGAAGGAATTTGGGATTTCATGAATGCACCGTTTTCATCACTGCCACTGCCTCCTCTTCCTCCCTCCTCCCTTGTATCTGACAAATTTTGAATCAAAGACCAAAGGCAGCAACATATTTGCTGTTGACAGTGAGAAGGTGAGCAAATAGAGGATCACCTAACTCTGAATATTTAGTAGTGCTCCTTACTGGAACATTTTAACAATCAGATGGCTGACAACTTGCATTAATGCACTTTAAAACTTTACATCAGTGCTGCAAATAGCTGTGTACCTGGTCCAAAATATTTACCTATACCTTTCTCTGTAGCCCAATTTTGTTGTCATTGAGACGTTCACTTTGCTATTGGAAGCAGTGTTAGAGATAGGGTCTTATAGTAGTTAGCTACATAAAAAATAACCAGCAGGTATTGTAATTGTTCACAAAATCTTGAGCTGGGACAGTGTTTTGCTGCCAAAGATGCCAGAAATTTAGCCATAGCATCCAGTGTAGCTAACATCCAAGACAACACAATGATTTAACCACGTCACCCAGAGTAATTCAATTACAGCATTCAAACTATACAGCCAGCAGCTGCAGATGGCACCAACAATTTAATGTAACGGAACCAGCATACTTAGCCTACAAAAATACATAAATATCTGCAAAGAAATATCCATTTGTCCTTCCCTTTCTTTCTGGCTATTCAGTCTTCTTAAATAACACTTGCCTGCATTCCAAAAGGCTTTTAAAACCAAAAATGAAGATTTATAGGGGCTGTGGTCACTTGCTCACACTTGAGAGTTGGCACTGCTAGTGTCTTGGGCAGTTTATTTTTCAAAAATCAGATCTGAACGTATACTTTTCTTCAGCAGAGTACGCACTCTAACCTAGTCCTGTCAGACCTAACGGAAGAACTAGCTGTCATACTTCTTGGGAAACACTGGGGGAGCTACATTTTGAGCCTTCCACTATTTGAACTAGTGGTTTACCTATTTTAAAGGAGTCATACTTTTGATGTGGATTTTATATACCAATTTTAATGATGACATATACTGATATTTGTATCTTTGCCATACAGTACAGACTATATAGGTGTAAGAGTCAACAGTGTAACACTGTTGCAAAAAAAGCAAACATCATTCTGGGATGTATTAGCAGAAGTGTTGTAAGCAAGACACGAGAAGTAATTCTTCTGCTCTACTCCACACTGATTAGGCCTCAACTGGAGTATTGTGTCCAGTTCTGGGTGCCACATTTCAGGAAAGATGTGGACAAATTGGAGAAAGTCCAGAGAAGAGCAACAAAATGATTAAAGATCTAGAAAACATGCCCTATGAGGGAAAATTGAAAAAATTGGGTTTGTTTAGTCTGGAGAAGAGAAGACTCAGAGGGGACATGATAATAGTTTTCAAGTACATAAAAGTTTGTTACAAGGAGGAGGGAGAAAAATTGTTGTTCTTAACCTCTGAGGGTAGAACAAGAAGCAATGAGCTTAAATTGCATCAAGGGTGGTTTAGGTTGGACATAAGGAAAAAATTCCTGTCAGGTTGGTTAAGCACTGGAATAAATTGCCTAGGGAGGTTGTGGAATCTCCATCATTGGGAATTTTTAAGAGCAGGTTGGACAAACACCTGTCAGGGATAGTCTAGATAATACTTAGTCCTGCCTTGAGTGCAGGGGACTGGACTAGATCACCTCTTGAGGTCCCGTCCAGCTCTATGAAGAGAAAAGGAAAATAAGCTACTTTCACAAGACAGCTGAAGCAGTCAGATTTGTTTTTTACTTGCCAGTCCTATAATATCTAATTACTCCTTCCCTCCCCTACCAAACCTCTTTTACGTCTCTGTTTTCCTTAATTTGTTTTTATTTCCCACACCTTCCACGTGATATTGGATCCCTCTTTCATTTTAGATAGGAAGTGTTCATAAACTCATAGATTCCAAGACCTCTGAGATGACCTCCTGTATAACAAAAGCCATAGAACTTCCTGAAAGTAAATCCGAGAGCATATCTTTTTTAAAAAAAAAATCCAATTTTGATTTTAAAATTATCAATGTTGGAGAATTCACCATGACCTTTAGTAAATTATTCTAATAGCTAATTACCCACACTTAAAATTTACACCTTATTTCCTATCTGAATTTCTCTAGCTTCAATTTCCAGCCATTGGATCATTTTATACCTTCCCCTGCTAGATTGAGGAGCCCATTACCAAATATTTGTTTCCCATGTAGGTACTTAAACACTGTGATCTAGTCATCCCTTAACATTTTCTTTGTTAAGCTAAATAAATGGAGTTCCTTGAGTCTATCACTATAAGGCATGATTTCTAATCATTTAATCATTCTTATGGCTCTTCTCTGAACCCTTTCCACCAATATCCTTCTTGAATGGTGGACACCGGAGCTGGACACAGTATTCCAAGAGAAATTGTACCAGTCCCAAATATAGAAGCAAGAGAACCTCTATACTCCTACTCAGAATTCCCCTGTTTATGCATTAGCCCTTTTGGTCACAGCATTGCACTGTCAGCTCATGTCGAGCTGATTATAAACCATGACCCTCAAATCTTTTTCGGAGTCACTGCTATCCTGGATAAAGTTCCCCCATCCCGTAGGCATAGCCTACATTCTTTGTTCCAGGTTGTATACATTTATATTTATCCATATTAAAAACACATACTGTTTGCTTGTTCCCAATTTACCAAGCCATCCAGATCACTCTGTATCAGTGACCTGTCCCCTTCATTATTTACTACTCCCCCAATTTTTGTGTCATCAGCAAACTTCATCAATTATAATTTTACGTTTCTTCATAAACATTGATAAAAATGTGAAATAATGTAAGGCCAAGAACCAATCCCTGCAGTACTCCTCTAGAAACACATCCGTTTGATGATGATTCCCTGTTTACAATTATATTCTGTGACCTATCAGTTAGTCACCTTTTAATCCCTTTAATGTGTGCCGTGTTAATTTTATATTCAAGTTTTTTAATCAAAATGTTGTGTGGTATCACGTCAAATGCCTTACAAGTCTATTACATCAACACTATTACCTTCATACACCAAATTTATTATCTCATAAAGAAAATCAAGTCAGTTTGACTGGATTTATTTTCCATAAATCCATGTTGATTGGCATTAATTATTTTTTATTAGTCAAGTCCTCTGTCAGACACTCCATTACATTGCCTGGGATTGATGTCAGAGTGACAGGTCTATAATTACCAGGTCTTCCTGTTTATCTTTTTTAAATATTGGTACATTAGTTTTCTCCCAATCTTCTGGAACTTCCAGTGTTCCAAATCTTATTGAAAATCATCATTAACAGTCCAGCAAGATCAGCCAGCTCTTTTAAAACTTTTGGATGTAAGTTATCTGGACTTGCTGATTTAAAAATGTGAAACTTTAGTAGCTCCTGTTTAACATCCTCCTGAGATACTAGTGGAATGGAAAGAGTGTCAGCATCATATGATATGCGTACATGATCTGGTTCTTCTGCTCCCCCCCCCCACCCCCAAATACAGAACAAAAATATTTATTGAACAAGTCTGCCTTTTCTGCATCATTATTATTGAATGCAGTGCCTTCCAGACCTCATCAACAATAGTTTGAGACTTTTCCCTTCCCAAAGCTGAACCAATTTGGATAGACTTAGAACACCCCTGCAAACACCATTGATCAAAACTTAAGGAGAATTCAAAGGTTTTTTGTTTTGTTTTGATTTTAGTTCATTTCATTTAAAAAAAATTTTTTTTGCATGAGTTTGCACATCTGGCCAGGACCAAAAGCATAAATGCTGAAACTCCGATACAGTACATGAGGATTTTTTGGGATTTCTGGCCTAACTGGGAGCAGGAAATACTAGGTGCTTCTCCTACTGATGATCCCCACAAGAGCCTTCACACAGTTTAAGACCCCTGGTATCCTCGTGCATAGGGAGACATGAGAAAAACTGTTCTAACAATATTTCAGTCTCCAAGAGGTTTCTGAGTAGTTTGCTTAATCTTCAGCTTAGTTCTGGATGAACATGTACACCTTTGGTTGCTTAGTGAAACATCCCAACCTTTAGAGGTTTAACTCAAACTTCCATGATCTGTGTCTCAGCCTGGGAATCTGCCTTATTAGCAATAGGTGTTTCTGTGAGATTGCTTGTACATTCTGGGGCCATTTAGGTCAGAAATCTCAAAAAGCAGTAAGTGTACAGCTGGATGAATGTGAAAAACACAAATCAACAATGTTTTAAAAGTTCAGTTCTGATTTATTTTGAACTATGGGCAAATGTTCAGGTCCATTCTTAATTTATGTTAACCTACTTTCCAACCCTAATTTTAACTGTTTATTTTTTCTATAACAACATCTTTGCTATTCTGAAAAGTTTTAGTAAAATGAAGTCAAAATATAGTGGAATGTGGGATTTCTTTAATATTAACTCTTGGGCTGGAGTACTGACAGAAGTGGGCATCCATGATCAAGGGGAAAATTACAGATTTGGAATCAGTAACTTGTCACTCTGAGAGTTAATGTTTTGGATGGTATTTGCCAGGGGTGGAGGGAGGGCTTGAGTGTGGAAACCAAGTTAGAGGATTTTATTCATTCATTTACCACTATGTAGCTAGCCAATAAAAGACAATCCATTGTTTAGGAGGTGTTTATTTTTCCATACTGAAATGCTCTCCATCAAAGGCTCCTCATGTGTACAGGGCTCTCATATGCAGACTGGGAGACTTTGGTTTGGTTTTGGATGCCATTCTGCCCTGGGAGCCCTCCACAGTAGAACCCTGCTCATATTATTTGCAGATTATTCACTCTTTCATTGAGGGTCCATAGAAGGTCTCCCACAATACTGAAGAACCACAGTATCCTAGTGCAATGACACCTGAGTGGTGTTGTCATTGCTGGGAGATTCTGCATTCCTTGGACATCATTGAGAAGGATTAACCAGCTCTGAATAAGCTGGTGCAGAGAGTGCAGACTGAGAAGGCCCACTGGCTCAGTATTTATGGATCCATTCATATCATCTGAGCCAGGAGCTTCCGGTTGTAGCTCTTTTTACATATCAGTAGCATACTCAGTCTAAACTAGAGCAGCTTCACTTACTCAGCTAACAGAAATCTGTTTTTTTTCCCCCAGAACCTGCGTCATTTAAAATGCACCACTATCAAATTATCTGCATAAATCACTGAAAGTAAAGCCCTAGGGAAACGTCTCGTTTGCAGATTTCCAAATTGATTTTTCAGTGGCTCTGCTTCCTTCAGAAAGTGATTTGCCTTCTAGAAAGTGAATATACCAGAGCTGCAAATCTATAATTTGGGCAGCCAATAACAAGTGATAGATATAAAAAGTAACTGCCATTATTAATACATGGCTGATATGTTTTCTTCTAGACATTGGAAGCCATTGATGGTGGAAAACTTTTTTCCAATGCCTACTTAATGGATTTAGGAGCCTGCCTTAGAACTTTACACTACTGTGCAGGCTGGGCTGATAAAGTTCAAGGTCGTACCATTCCAATGGGTGAGTCGTTTTAAGAGACTTTTCAAGTCAGAACTGATATGAGTGTGCTGTGCCTTTGAACTGCCTCCTGCTAAAAATTCTGTAATGTGGAAAAATATCTTGCCTTGGGAAAGATTTCAGACAAACATTAATATGGGTTGGTTAAGCCTTATCAGATGCCTCTTTTTACACATTTGGCACAGTTAACATAACTTACTTATTTACATTTTTGGTATTTATTCAACTAAATAATATGAATTATTTACTAGAGAATTATTAGGTTCTACATGTGAAAGTAAATATGAAGAGTTTTTTTAAATGGACAATATTAGTGGTAGAGGTTACACATAACAGTGTAACAGTATTGGAAACCAGATGTTAAGAAAGGACTTTGGCTCAATAAAGACTAAGACCTGGGCCAGAAGAAAGTGAGGTGCCCTACTATTCTTTGATTCCATTATTTGAGGGTGGATGAGGAAGAATCTGACTGGAAGAAGGGAAGGGAAGAAATTCACCTGATTTAGCTCAAAGCCCATTCTGTTGTCCCTTCCATTGATCAACTCTAAGGAATTTGGCTGCCCAGCTTTCTCTCTAAGAAAGATAGATTTGTGATGAAGGAGGAATTAGGGAAAACTAGAGTGACAAATACTTCAAACTTCAGAGATTTTTGCATCACACAGACCTCTATACTAGGCTTACTGGAACACGTTTATTTGAAACCAAGAGGATTTTATACTTAATAGATTTCACACCAGCTAAAATCTAATATTAAAAAATGTCTGATAAGCACCTAGGATTGTGAGTAGCTTTTTTTTAAAAAACACTTTCAAAAAAAGGGGGGGGGAGGGGAGAAGAAGGAATTAAAAATGCTGAGTGGGTGTGCTTTACACACCGCGTCAGGAGGCCTACCCACCACACAGACAGAAGCAGAGCTGCCACTAGGAAAAAATCAGCCAGGCTGGGCAGACTCAAACACTGAGGCATGTAGGGAAGGTCCAGATTGAATCCAGATGTATTTTTTTGTTGCATACTTAAATTTTGAAAATATCGTTTATAAGTACAAGAGTATGTAGCTATGTTTGGTAACTAAGTTTATCTTCTTTATACTTGAGCTGTTTCTCACAAAAGCTTTTGTCTGACTGTAGTCTTTTTTTCCTCTTGTTTAGATGGAAACTTTTTCACATTTACGAGACATGAGCCCATTGGTGTGTGTGGCCAAATTATTCCTGTGAGTTGGAACCTTTACATTAAAAAAAATGTTTTTTATTTAAAAGGAGTTGCTTTCAAATTTATCTCTGCACGAATGAATGTATGGATCTTTAACCATCAGAACCTTCCTTCTCAGGCCAGACTGCTTCTGGACCTGACCCTGAGAGGAGCTGTGCTAAAATCAGAAGGTGTTTGACATATGAAGGGTAAACCCCTCACAAAATACAGCACGGTTTAAAATATGTACAGTCTAGAATGTAAAATAAATTCTTTCCCTACTGTAGTGCCTAGGAGTCTTAGTCATGGACAAAGACCCACTGGGCTAGGTGCTGTACAAACACAGAACAAAAAGATGGTCCCTGTCCTCAAAGAGCTTACAATCTAAGTATGAGACAAGAAATAACAGATGGATACAGGCAGACAAGGAGTAAGCAAAACAATCTGCATTATCTCTTATAATAAGTTGTAAATCTCCAAGTACCTTTTGGTGTATTCACTGGCCACTTCACCCCTCACAGATCTTCAGAGGTGGCCAGTTGGCACATTGTACCCTGCTCTGTCCCTAGCTGCAGGCACAGAGACCCACTGCCTCCTGCCTGCATGAAGTATTTTCAAAAGAACAGACAGCTGGCCCACCTTGCCCCAGTTACATAGTCTGCAGCAGCTTGACCAGGAGATGTTTCTCCAGTGCTGTGTGGATGATTTAAAGACCCTTTATGTACCCCATGATGTTCATTCCCTATGATAGCAGTACATACCAACCCTAGTAGAAGGTAAACCTTTTCAAATACCAGCTACAGCAGGTTGTGGGGTGGAGGAACAGGCTGTTAGTGATCCTGAAGCTATTTCCTGTTGATTGTGAGACAACAAACCAATCAGTTGACTCTCCGGAGATGCACAGCAAGGGGAGCAAGCCAACCAGCCGCTCCTTGAAGACTCCTGAGAATGAGAGAACCAATCAACCATTCACCAAAGCCATGCGGAGGTGAGAGGTTGCAACTTACAACCCCATCCCCTTCAATAGGCCAATTCTGGTGAGATATTAGAGAGAGAAGGTGATGGCAAGATTCACCAGTTTCATCACTAAACTAGCAACTTTTGTCATGCTTCGCTTGAGTTGCATTAGATATTTTCAGCCTCGTCTGATCTCTAACTGCCAGTTTGAGTGCACTGAAATCGCATAAACCCAAATCAGTGGGTTTTGCACAGCCTATGTGACAGTTCGTGCTTCTATTGAAGGGAAAGCAAATGCAATACAATGTTGTATTAGAAATAGGATACATCTTCTCATCTGTCTTTTAGTGGAACTTCCCTTTGCTTATGTTTGTCTGGAAGATCGCTCCTGCCCTTTGTTGTGGAAACACAGTGGTCATCAAACCAGCAGAAGAAACTCCACTGTCTGCTATTTACATGGGATCTTTAATTAAAGAGGTAAGTTTGCCACAGCAAACTATTACACTTTTCGAAAAGGCCAGTACAGTAGTAAGAACTAGTTTGCACTGTGCCAAAATAGAAAATAGCATATCTAGCCTTGTACTATGGAATTTACTGCAAACCACTGAAGCAAATGAAGGGTGAAAAGCTTACATATTTTACAATCTATCCTACTGAAAAAAAATCCCATCACATTAACAATCTAGTAAACTAAATTTCTTGGCAAATGACTGTTTTATAAAAGCATCATACCTTTCAAAGTTCAAAGCAAACAAGAAGCTTTTGGAGATGACTGTGATTAGTTTATCATCATGGTTATCTTAGTAACAAATCTGTGTGGGTGATTTTACGGAACACATATTTTGTTCACCTGGGTTTATGATTAATGAGGATAAAATTAAACTGCTTGACTGCTGCCAAACTTCATGTACAATATGTCCAGGTATAATACACCTCCTGTGCTTCTGAATGTCTCAAGTATAATACTCCTTAACATTCCATTGGTTTCAAAGTAATGTTACTGGGTGTCACCAAGCATAGAAGCGACGCCAGAGAAGAGTGTTGAAATGGTTAAACTGCCTCTCGTTACGGTCAATAAAACAAACTAAAAACTTTATCTAGATGTGATTACTGCCACCAAGGTCAATAATCACCAGGTCAGTAACTTCCCCAAGTACTACCAGCCTGACTCAGCACATTTTAGTGTTCTGCCTCATAACAATGACTCATCACAAATACAGCCCATAGTACGTTTAGGGCAAACATAAAAATATGATGAAGTGGACGAGATTCACAAAAAAGCCAAATGTTGCTCATAGTGAGTCACATAGGAAAACTTTACTAGAAAATACAATTTGGGGGAATTGCTTTTACTGCTCAAAGTATTCCATCTGTTCATTTTAAACAGCTAAAATAAAGATGATGGCTCCATTGAAAAGCAATATAAAAGAGAAATTAACTTAGTTCTACCCTGACCTTGATGAAGTACCATCTCTCTCTAAATATAAGATTAACATTCCTGCAATAAGGAGTCGACTGTATTCAAAATCTCAGTGCTGTTGTTCAACAGAGTATAACTGATATAATACTATGGCACTTTTATATAGAAAGGAGTAGAATTACTTTTTTAATTTTAAAAAAATCAAGTTTTATCATTTTTCATTTTGTTTCTGTTTTCTTTATCCAAATTTCACCTGTTGAAAGCTCAGTTTGAGTATATCCGGATTGAATATTTTTGATGGATGCTCCGATATAAGTTATAGGGCACTAAAATGTGCAAATTCTTATCAAAGTTTGTCAAATTGTTTCTGAGTCCAAATTTGTGAACCAAAATTCATCGCAGCTCTGCTTTTGCATCTGAATCACCTATTGAAATCTGAGCTTAGTAGTAGTGGCAAAAAGTTGTTACTCTGATAGCTGCTTTATGTGAAACCAATTGGTGATCCTCATTGGCAGTCTCATTATGGAGATGAGTGAGGGAATCGATTTTTAGACCCTACACTCTCATTTTCCCCCCCTAACGGTGGTCCTTTTAGGTTAGGGACAAAACACAGCTAAGGCAGCATGGAGAAGATTTTATTGTTGCAGACCCATTCTGTGGCTAAACAGAGGACTTCAGTTGCCAATGACGTCAATCTGGAACCTTTAATGAGCACTTAAAAAGACTAAGTTTAAAAAGAAATTAAAAAAACTGCTTATATATGTTATTATATTACATTTGATATTATAATTTAACATGTATATTGTAGTAGGGCCTAGAAGCTAACTAGGGTCAGGGTGCTATTATGTTAGGGAATATGAAATAACTTTTAAAAAATATATACAATATGTGTATGAGTCTCAGCTATGTGGTATTCTTAATTAAACATGTCTGTCTGGGAGTTATATTTCACTATTAAGTGCCTCAAAGGCTTCTTATTTCAAAGTCCCAGTTCTACTCTAAAAAGGGACTCTGTTAAAGTGATAACACGAGGGATCCATGTTTATTACCTTCAGTGATTCCATGCCACATTTGTTTCATGTAAAGTAAAACAATCTTCTGCTAACTGCCAGCCCTGCAGACCCATTCTATGAAATTGAGACCCACCTTAACTATATTTACCATACACCTCAGCTGGGTCTAAATTAGGAGTGAGGATTCATGAGCAGGAAGGGAACCCAACTTGATTCTCAGACCCTAGTGGGAGTTTGCTGGGGTGGCAGTTGCGGGGGGGATATATGCTGTTTGTAAACTGAGCAAATTTCATCTGGAGTCACTGAGAGACAATGGGTTTGAGTCAAGCCAAAATTTGTACACCAGGGAGGAGGACAGCATTAAACAGAATGCTTTTAAACGGAGGCTAAACAGCCCATTTCCTAGGTACACCGGACATGCCTCCTCACTAGCCAGATCCACCCACTTTGTATTGGAAAGTTCCTTGCTAGCAGTCCACCACCAAAGACCTACAGCTCAGGTTGTGCCAATGGAAAGAAGCAAGCCATTCTGTGTGGCACACTTCAATGACATTTTTACAGTCACTTTCCAGAGCAGAATCTCACTCTAAATCAGCAGTCAAATGAATGGAATTGCCTTAATGAAGCTGAAAAAGATATTAACCAGTTTTCACGTCATTAAACATTTTCTGATTTGGGGAGGGGCATATTAAATTAATGCTGTTTCATCATTTGACAAAAGCATTGAAATAATGACAGAAAATGAGTCTGCTTTTCCAAAAGAATGTCTGCAATGGTTTGGAGCAAGATACCTAGTCTGCAAGAAAAGCAAAAAAGACAGAACTGTCAAATAGAAAAATATTTGAGTTGGGGCTGAGAATGACTTATTGGGTGGTTGGGGAAAAATTATTGGGGAGCTGTAGAATAGAAACAATTTAATCAGAGTAATAGAAGTGCTGATCCAGTCTTCATCGTTAACTCATAGTTCTGTTGGTTTTTACAATTTAGGCTGGATTTCCACCAGGGGTAGTGAATATTGTGCCAGGTTTTGGACCCACAGCTGGAGCAGCAATTTCTCACCACATGGACATAGATAAAGTGGCTTTCACAGGCTCTACACAGGTATTATTCTGAATGCAAGTAACTATAAACTGGAGTGCTCTTCTCCTCTGATTCTCAGTAATGATTTAGTGTCTAGCTTGCTTTATGTAATTATTTTAACTTTTTCTTTTTTGGCTGCTGTTTTGTTAAACAAAGTCTGTGTAATGATTTGTTAGTTACTGAAAACTTCAAACATATCTAAACGATGTTTGTACTGTAGGAAGGCCTCTTCAAACAAAGGAATCCAATGAGAAACAATTGGTTCTAATTTAGCAGTACTATTTTAAAGCTTCTTTTTTAAAATATTATTCTCATATCTTTTTTGGGAGGTGAGGTTGTCTTAAAAATTTGAAAATGCAACAAATGGAACTTTCTACTATTTAATTTCAACAATGGCATTTTGGTAGGGAAAACCACCTGAAATCTAGGCCCAAATCTTGCAAAGATTTATGCATATGTGTGCGCGTGAGTGATCCTATTACAGTCAATTGGACTGTTCACATGTGTAAAGTCAAACGTATGCATAAGTCTTTACAGGATGGGCCTCTGTTTAAATCAGGGGTTCTCAGACTGGGGGTCATGACTCCTCAGAGGGTTGTGAGGTTATTACATAGGGGGTCATGAGCTGTCAGCCTCCACCCCAAACCCTGCTTCACCTCCAACACGTATAATAGTGTTAAATATAAAAAAAGTGTTTTTAATTTATAAGGGGGGTTGCACACAGAGACTTGCTGTGTGAAAGTGGTCACCAGTACAAAAGTTTGAGAACCACTAGTGTAGATGATCACTAATGCCATAGGCCAGGGGTTGGCAACCTTTCAGAAGTGGTGTGCCGAGTCTTCATTTATTCACTCTAATTTAAAGTTTTGCTTGCCAGTAATACACTTTAACGTTTTTAGAAGGTCTCTTTCTATAAGTCTATAATATATAACTAAGCTACTGTTGTATGTAAAGTAAATAAGGTTTTTAAAATGTTTAAGAAGCTACATTTAAAATTAAATTAAAATGCAGAGCCCCCCGGCCAGGACCCGGGCAGTGTGAATGCCACTGAAAATCGGCTCGCATGCCGCCTTCAGCACGCATGCCATAGGTTGCCTACCCCTGCTTAGGCCTTTACCATGACATAAATGAGTGATGGCATTAATAACTCATATATCAAAGGAAATTTTCTTTGAGAAGAAAAGTGCATTTGATAATGTTTCCATTCAATAATTTAAAGAGGGGTTGCAGATAATTTCCCCAATCCTCACTTTACAAAAAAGCGAGGATCTGAGCTAATAGTTGCCCAGTAAGGGCATTATTTAAAAAAAGAAGAACAGGAGTACTTGTGGCACCTTAGAGACTAACAAATTTATTAGAGCATAAGCTTTTGTGGACTACAGCCCACTTCTTCAGATGCATATAGAATGGAACATATATTGAGGAGATATATATACACACATACAGAGAGCATAAACAGGTGGGAGTTGTCTTACCAACTCTGAGAGGCCAATTAATTAAGAGAAAAAAAAAAAAAACTTTTGAAGTGATAATCAAGCTAGCCGAGTACAGACAGTTTGATAAGAAGTGTGAGAGTACTTACAAGGGGAGATAGAGTCAATGTTTGTAATGGCTCAGCCATTCCCAGTCCTTATTCAAACCGGAGTTGATTGTGTCTAGTTTGCATATCAATTCTAGCTCTGCAGTCTCTCTTTGGAGTCTGTTTTTGAAGTTTTTCTGTTGTAATATAGCCACCCGCAGGTCTGTCACTTGCGCTACATTGATGACATCTTCATCATCTGGACCCATGGAAAAGAAGCCCTTCATCTTTCAGGATAGGTTGTAGATCTCTGATGATGCGCTGGAGAGGTTTTAGTTGGGGGCTGAAGGTGACAGCTAGTGGTGTTCTGTTATTTTCTTTGTTGGGCCTGTCTTGTAGGAGGTGACTTCTGGGTACTCGTCTGGCTCTGTCAATCTGTTTTTTCACTTCAGCAGGTGGGTATTGTAGTTTTAAGAATGCTTGATAGAGATCTTGTAGGTGCTTGTCTCTATCCGAGGGATTGGAGCAAATGCGGTTATATCTTAGAGCTTGGCTGTAGACAATGGATCGTGTGGTGTGTCCTGGATGGAAGCTGGAGGCATGTAGGTAAGTGTAGCGGTCAGTAGGTTTCCGGTATAGGGTGGTATTGATGTGACCATCGCTTATTAGCACAGTAGTGTCCAGGAAATGGACCGCTTGTGTGGATTGATCTAGGCTGAGGTTGATGGTGGGATGGAAATTATTGAAATCATGGTGAAATTCCTCAAGGGCTTCTTTTCCATGGGTCCAGATGATGAAGATGTCATCAATGTAGCGCAAGTGACAGACCTGCGGGTGGCTATATTACAACAGAAAAACTTCAAAAACAGACTCCAAAGAGAGACTGCAGAGCTAGAATTGATATGCAAACTAGACACAATCAACTCCGGTTTGAATAAGGACTGGGAATGGCTGAGCCATTACAAACATTGACTCTATCTCCCCTTGTAAGTACTCTCACACTTCTTATCAAACTGTCTGTACTCGGCTAGCTTGATTATCACTTCAAAAGTTTTTTTTTTTTCTCTTAATTAATTGGCCTCTCAGAGTTGGTAAGACAACTCCCACCTGTTTATGATCTCTGTATGTGTGTATATATATCTCCTCAATATATGTTCCATTCTATATGCATCCGAAGAAGTGGGCTGTAGTCCACGAAAGCTTATGCTCTAATAAATTTGTTAGTCTCTAAGGTGCCACAAGTACTCCTGTTCTTCTTTTTGCGGATACAGACTAACACGGCTGTTACTCTGAAACCTGGCATTATTTAATTATACTGTATTTGTTTTCTGTGGGAGGTTTAAGAACACCAATGTTATAAGAGTGTGCCACACAAGAGTGTGAGTAAGAGACTGAATATACTTATCTATCAAGGGTGTAGCATCCAAAGGTTAACACACCTCTCATATGACAAGGGTCCATATCCACTGATTGCAGTAGCTGCTTTTCCTCCCAGGAATCTCTAGATCTGAGAAGAACCCCCACAGACCTTCCTAATGGAGATCAGTAAGGGGTTGGCAACATAATGCTTCCCATTAGCTGCTAGTTTGCAGCAGGTGGAGCTTCTCCAGAGCTTCTTACAGCTGGCTGGTGCAGGGGAAGTGGAGGAAACCCACAAACCCTGCAGTCATGAGAGACCAGGCCAGGAATCAATGACAATTCCTTCCCTCACAGAGTAACTTAGCAGCAAGAAAGAGCAGCTGTTCCTGGAAGCCGGAAGATCTAGGCACTATCAATTCCCACAAATTATCCAGCTGCAACGAAAGCCAACAGGACTCTACCGACTCTATCCCTCACACTGAAGCTGGCATCGCCACCCCACCTTCTCCAGTCCAGTTTGCAGGGGAGTCCCCTTAATAATGCAATAGGTGGAGGGGAAACAGAATGGTGTCATGGGCTGTGTCTGCCCTTCCCATATTCTCTAGTCCCCTCTGGGCCTCCTTACCTCATCCCACTGAAGAGGTAGAAGTTGGACCAGGAAAGAGTGGCCTGTGCAGACAGATCTCCCCTCTCCACAGCTCCCCTCCCACATATGGTGTTTCAAAAGTCTTTCCCACTGCCTGGAGTAGAGGAAGGCTGCTTGAATGGGAGAAGGTGGGAGATCAGATCCCTGGTGCCCTGTGACTGCAACTTTTCCTGCCCCCTATCTCAGAATGCCTGTGTTACAGAGGTGAGGGTGATGTTAGTGCTCAGTGCTGCTCCAAGACAGGCACATGATTGGTGAGGGAGGTGCTGTGTCCACGTGAGGGAGCCACAGAATAACCCTTCACAGATGCATTCATTAGTGGGACCTGGGCTTATCTCTGGTTTGAGGATGGGGGAATTCCTGGGGGACATAAAACTCAGGGACCCATCCCACCATCTGATCCCCCCAAAATGTTTTTTTAATGATTCTCCTATTGGACAGTTACTAACCCAACCTTCACTTTTTGGGGAAAGTGAGAGCTGGGGATGGAACAACACTTTTAAGTTTTATGGGTTTTGTTATGAAAATGTTTAGATGAAATTCTCTTTTGTGCTACATTTTAGGTTGGCAAACTGATCACAGAAGCTGCTGGAAAGAGTAATCTGAAGAGGGTTACATTGGAACTTGGAGGGAAAAGTCCTAATATCATATTTGCGGATGCAGATTGTTAGTAGTTCTATTTATCTTTTTTCCTGTTACAGCTACCTTCCTCTTTTGCTTCTTGGTCTTAGACAATGTATCCAAATCCCTTTTGTTTTATTTCTTTTCTATGTGTACCACATTTTGCATTTGTCCAATACCCGTGTGGGATCCTTCATTCTTTTCTAGTCATGCCTCAGGACCTTTAACTTAATTTTCACTTAAAAATTGGAAAAAAGGATCTTGATCTGACATTCATGGAAGGACAGAACTTCTGTCAGTGTGTCAGCCCTTAGTAACGTGTGATAGTATCAGCTTTGGTTACAAAACTAGCTTCTGTTGTGAGATATAAATCCATGAGATTCTGGACCAATGGCAAGAGTGCTGCTAACTCAGGCAGATGGATAGCTGAAAGTTGATCATTTTCAGCTACCACAAATGAATGCTCCTTTTGGCACTGTTGACCCAGCATCATGAGAAAATGTGGAATGAAAATTCTGTACCATGTACTCAAAGGTGCACTTGTCTAAGTGTATCATATTTAGATGTCTTTTGAATAGTAGCATTGGATACATGTAAGCAGGTGATCATCTGTGCCTTAAAAAACCACCTAGTGGAAAGTTTTACAAATGAGGTGGCATGACAAAGGGAGGCAAGGCAGAATGTTCTGAGCATTCAAAACCAGTATATGTAGAGACGGTAAAGAAATGAGACTTGATTAAATATTCATTTCATTGCAGTGGACAATGCTGTGGAATCTGCACACATTGGTCTGTTCTACCATCAGGGTCAATGCTGCATAGCAGGCTCTAGGATTTTTGTGGAAGAGCCTATTTATGAAGAGTTTGTCCGCAGGAGCGTTGAGCGAGCTAAGAAAATTATCCTTGGTGATCCTCTGTCTTGTAATGCAAATCACGGTCCCCAGGTAAGGTATACTTCTCTAACTTTTTATGGTCCTGTAATGCTATGGCAAAGAGGCACTGGGATGAGGTGTACTCCCCACACTGGCCCTGAGAGGGTCTATTAGGGCCAATTAACCTATAGGCAGCACCTGGAGGAGCAGCCAGGGAGCAGGGAGTGATTAATCAGCTATGAGGCTCAACTGGATAGGAACAGGAGGGACCTGTATAAAGCCAGGTAGTTGGCAACAGAAGGAGGCTGTAGGGAAGTAGGCTGCAGTCACTCCTTCGGAAGAACAGAGGTGTGTTAGGACTATCGAGAATAGTCCACAGTTATTCCCTGGGAGGAGTGTTGGGAGTCTGGCAAACCCAAAGAGCGGGGAAGCCAGGAAGATAGAAGAAGGCTCAGAGGAAAAGCAGCAAGGAACAGGAGTGTAGACCTTGGCTGCTGTTTAGAGGGTCCCTGCGCTGGAACCCCGAGGAGAGAGTGAGCCCGGTTTCCCCTACCAGCCACTGGGGACATGACACAGGCCAGGCAGAGGACAGTGGACTGCCTGGGACAATTTGTTCTGGAAAGTCTTTGTTTCACCCTTCCACCCTGCCCCGGAAGGGGAAACACTCATAGTGACCTGGCTGGAGGGCTGGGTCACAAAGAGGAGACTGTGGTTCCTGGAGTGAGTGGGCCTCTGTGACAGGCACCACACTTTAAAATATATTCTATTATTAATTACTGTGATGGGTTGGATCACAGAAACCCCCTTGGGACTGCCAACCGATGTGCTGAGACTACCTCTAAGCCTATTTTCCCTCGCAGCTTGGGACTTCAGTGCTCTGCCTGGTTTGAGACAGACACGCTAGCCTGCTACAAACCCAGACCCAGGTCTGAACGACGTCTCCCAAAAGCTGCAGGCTTAACTGAAAACAGCTTAAGAAGTGTTCCTGTCTCTAGCATTCAGATGCCCAGCTCCCAATGGGGTTGAAACCCCAAATAAATCTGTTTTACACTGTATAAAGCTTATACAGGGTAAACTCCTAAATTGTTCGCCCTCTATAACACTGGTAGAGAGATATGAACAGTTCCGCCCCCCCACCAGGTACACAAGTACACAGCCAATATTCATAACTTCGAATACAAAAATGATACATGCATACAAATAGGATGAATATATTCAGTAGATCATAACTTGCAGAGATATGTTACATGGCATATGTAGCATAAAACATATTCCAATGATGTCATATTTACATTCATAAGCATATTTCCATAAAGCGTTATGGGGTGCAACATCACAAATTAGAGTCCTGGAGAGGATTACATACCAGGAGACCGGCATTTTATGCCTTACTATCTTTAAGTAAAGGTTCTTGGGCAACATACTTCACCTCCTTGTCTCAGTTCCCTCTTCTATAGAATAGGGATAATACTATAATACCTACCCACCCCATAAAGTGCTTTGAGAAAACTCAGATGAAGGCCATTGTAGAAGTTCAAATTATTATTACCCATCTATACTAATCAGAGACCTCTAACAATAATATATTTAAGTATTACCACTGTATTATAAGTGAACAGCTGTGCAGAAGTCAGTTACTGATATTTTCCCCACTCCTCCAAGGCTCTTGTGCTTCCAGTTCTGCTCCCAAACTATTGCAAATTTTAAACACATTGTATCACAATTTGGTGGTGACCCATTTTGCTCTGCAGAACCTTAGCCTGTTACATAAATAACCAATTAAGCATATTTTAAAATATAACATTATGCAACTGATAAGGATTCTTTTTAGGTTACTTTATAGAGCTGTTAGATTGTTCCTTGTCTAAAGTCTGACTAAAATGGGAGCAGGCACTGTAGGGTATGTACTGTAAATATACTTTTTTTACTCACTGTGTACCTGCTCCTTATAGAATAAAAGTATCTTCTTAGAGATGATAAAACTAGAGCTGAGCAAAGAAAACTCCCCAAAATTAATGGTTATAAAATGTTCCTCTTCCTGGCAACTGTACTGACACTTGGAATAATCAAAGACATCACAAAAAATGGAAAAATACATCCAAAACCATTCTAGCTGGGGAGTTTGAAAGGTGTATCCTGTTAGTGAAGTAACAACCATATCCTGGGTTGAATAAACACCAAGGAATGTGGTGTTCATAACACTGAACTTCAGGGAATTAAGGTGTGTGTGTGTTTCTTAGTCTAGTGTGTGACTAATACTAAGCTAACATGAAGCCACCCTCATGTTATTGTTGCTGTACTGAGTTTAAAATTAAGTACTCCTGCTTGATATGAAAGAGGAAAACAAACCTACCACAATCAAAAGGACTGGTCAAACTGCTGAAAGGTACATTTCTGAAAAGGTTTAAAAGGAAAATAAAAAAACCTTTTCTTCCCACTCCCACCATGTCCCTTTCTTGCCCTCATTTTCATTCTCAGCTCACCAGCACCCCTTATCTTCCTCCCAGGCCAGCAGAACTTTTATCCCCAGAATCACTATACTATACTATTGCTTACACTGTTTTTCAAAACTGAATTGAAAAAGGGATGATGGACTGGATTCAGCTGGACATGGTGAACAACAGTTACACACATTCAGGACAGTAACTACAGTATTGTTTAGTAATTATTTCAAACCCTTCCCTTTTTTCTGTAAGTCCCTATTTTCGACCTCTTCTCAGTCCAAAAGGCAGCAGCAGTTTGTGATGCAGCCGCTTCTTTCACCTCACCAAGAGCTCCAATTGAAATATTGACATTTTTTGTACTGGAAAGTGAGTTAAAAGTGACGGGTGGGCCAGACCCTGGAGTTGAAAGAGTAGCTGTGCACTTTGGGGGAGGAGGTAGCTTAAAACTCTTACTTTTAGTTCTGCCCATTTCCCTTCTACTCTAGCTGCCTCTCTTCATCCTCTCATGCTGCTTTTATTTTTCTTGTTTCTCCTCCCCCATATCCATTAAATATAATGAGCATGGGATGTGTGTGTTTTGTTCTTTACATTATTGAGGTACCAGGACCAAGATTTTGCAAAGTGCGTGCTTAAAATTTGTAAGTCCATTTTTAGGTACACTAAGAGGTCTAACTTTGAAAAGTTCTGAGCACCCAGCAGCTCCCATATAGGCCACTTATTTTGGTGTCTGAGGGACCCAGTTTGGAAAATCTTGGTTCCACTGGAGATTTGTGTGCAGATGTGATGTCATTAAAAGGACCCAATCAGAATGTAGACAATCGGTGTCTCCAGCTAAACTCTAACATGTAGGAGACACAGGTTCATTTTATTTTAGTTTTTTTAATTGACCTGCTAGAGAAATGTTCCCTCTTTAGCCCAATACCCAGGATTGGCAAGATTGCTATCTGAGATTCTATATGCAAAAGTCTTATCATTTCCAAGAGTGTTATCAAACAACCATGTAAGGCTAAGAATGAGAGCTTTATTCCATAGGGAAGCGGAGCTTCCCAGCTTCTCTTTGAAACTTGTCTCTTATACTGGAAGGGCCTGGTCATGACACTTTCATTTCTATTGTCAATGTTATGACACTTGATGTTATTTTGGGAGGTACTGCACAGTGGTACTCATGGGAGCACACTATATCATCATATATTCATTCATATGTACATGCACATTGACTCACACATTATCATCACTTATTATTATTTGGGTATTACAATAGGGCCCAGAGGCCTCTATCAGATTAAGGCTCCATTGTGCTGGGTGCTGTCCAAACAAATAGTATGAAACAGAGTCTTTCCTGAACAGCTTACAATCTAGTTTACATTATAACTGAAGTCCCCAAAGAGTTAATTTGGAAAGTGGACACAACTGCCAGCTATTTCAATTCAATATTTTCTATTCTTCATGATGTTGCACATATCAAAGATATTTTTCCCATGAGGATAACAGTAACCTTGTATATCTATTGGGTACAATAAGGCAGTTTCTTAAAAGTATAGTGGGTGGCCAAGGTAGGAAAACAGTTAGACTTCAATCCTCTTAAATATTTTCAAGCTTTTCTCATAGCTTTTATTGAACCATTGGGTAGGTTGGAACCTTACAAAATAGACTGAAATGACCCAGGGTTCTCCAAAGCCTTTTAAAAATACTGTTTTATGGGAATGAATGTGATAATACTAGAGCTGATTAAGCTGAAGTGTTTGGCCTCCCGCCTTGTCCTTCTGTTTGCTTAATCAACTCTCCGGTCCCCTTCTCTACTGTGTGGAAAAGGGATGAGGTGCAAAACATCCATGGTGAATTATGATATCAGACCACAAAGAATGAAAAAGAAGAAAAACTGCTTCCCAGATAAACTTTTCTGTGTATACTTTATTAGCTAAAGAGTTTACTTATTACTAAACTAAGTAAGAGTTTACTTAGAAACTCTACCAGTAAGGTTTCAAAACACAACCCTGATAACTGTAAACAATGGTTTTAGCAGTTGACAATTTTAAGAACTGGACAAATCATGTGAGTATTACAGTGAGATTTGGCTTGAAGTCAAATTCTGTAGCAAGAGTTTAGTTGTCACCTCAGCTCTCTAAAGTACTGTACATATCATCTTAAGCAAGAAGATAGAACTCCCTTCCCCCCCTCAGCAAAATGATATAATAATGGGCAAAACTGCACAATAAGAATGCTGATAAATGCTGGGCAAAAGTAAACATAGTGTGCCTAACTGAAATTAATCAATGGGAGTTTTGCCACTAACTTCATTGGGACCAGGATTTCACTTTGAGTGTTGTGCTGTCCAGAGTAAGGACCCTATCTACACTAATGGATAGGGGTAACCATACTCATGGGAGTAGTCTTTCATTGTCTTCATGACTGGGTGTTTGTAGGGCTGAACCCCAAAAACACGCAGAAAAAAAATCACAAAGAAAATGGACAAGATAGGAAGGTTCTCAACCTATAAGAAACAGGTTGTGTTGTTGGTTTTATATTTTGAAACATATACAGAGTTACTTGTCCATTCCTTTCTGTAGGGAAATTTTGTACAATAGAGTGTTTATTTTGCTGCCACAATAATAACTTTCTAACATGGTCCAACTCTATTTTCTGTTATCAACTTTGCCATTTTGTTGGGAATGGCTTGTCTCAGTTGCATTCCCATTGTAAATGCCTGTTCCTTCCACATCTTGCTCGGATGGACCTGCCAAGTTGATATATGCTTGGCGTTGCTTGCATTTGTTTTTGGTGTAACACGATAAACAAACTGCCATTGAAGCTCAATGCCAACAGTTATTCTGTATTCCAGCAACTTCCAGTCATAGAACAAAATTAAATAGTACTGAATTCAAATTCTGCTGTGTTTTCTCCCTCTACTAGTGTTAGTAGAAGAGTGTGACCAATCCAGCAGTTCTTGGGAAGGCTTGCCGGTATATTTGATCCCAAACAATCTCACTGACGTCAGTGGGTGCTAGATCGGGCCCTATATTAGGATTGCAGGATCAGTCTCAGTGATGCCAACTTGCATGGGCCAATAGTAATCCCACAGATTTCAGAGTACAGACAGAAGTCTGCAATTAATGTATTTTATAAAGGAGAATCTTTATTTTTTATGCAATTAGAATATCAGCTTGTTTAGAACATTTAACCCTTTGTACTGTGCTTATATTTCTAATTACTGATATACCGGTATATGTTCTGGATACATTTCTAAGAATGCTGAATTTGTTCATCATGTTAAGTACTCCACACATATACCAGTATATGGGAAAAGCCTGTAAAGTTTTGAGAAGTTAAAGACGAAAAAATTTATGGGGCATGCCAGCTGTTTCATTTCAACATGTAAGGTTTAATGAAGCTACAGCATTGTTAAGGAGCGATTAATGGGTTGGGAAGGGATTGCTATCAGTACATGCTACTTTTATCCCTCCTGCAATATATTTTCATTTAGATTAATGGGGAGCAGTTTCATAAAATCCTCGACCTAATTGAGAGTGGGAAAAAAGAAGGAGCCAAACTGGAATGTGGAGGAGGTCCATGGGGAGACAAAGGTTACTTCATCCAGCCCACGGTTTTCTCTAATGTTACAGATGATATGCGCATCGCCAAAGAAGAGGTAAATAAATTCATGACAGTCTGTACTTTCACACGCAGTTCTCTGCTTAAATGTCTGTACAAAACATCCATTTAAAAGGTCAATTTAGTAGATAAAATTTTTCACAATAAATCTTTCATTTTAGGTTGGTTCCATTTAGTATCTCTTTCTTAGTTACTTACATTCGCTTAGTCAACTCAATGAAATGTGCTGGAAAAGGACAATAATCTGCCTGGCTAAAAAAGGTTCCAGTTAGAGTCTATATGAGACAACAGGTACAGTGGTTGGAATTGTTAGTTACATCACCCTATACTGCCAGAGCTAAGGTAACACATAACAGAGAAAACAAATCTTTCAGGGACAGCTTGTGAACCCTTTGATGAGCAGCTATTTGCTGCAGTAGTCCCATTGACTTCAGTGGAACTATTCTGTTGAGTAGCTGCACCCCCATGGGTTCACAATTTGGCTGTCAGTAAGATTAACTTAAAGGGAATAAAAAAGCCCTGGTGCCTCTAGAATGAATGCTGAGGGTCCAGGCGCAACAGGAGAGTGGTTTAAAATAACCTCTCAGTCAAATAGATTTGAAAGCTGTTTTGGAACGTTTGTTTGTTTGTTTGTTGTCTAGAAGTCAGGTGGGAAATCTCACAGAAATATACTTCCTCACCAGATTTACTGGTTTCCGTTAGAACATCACTCCCACAAGGATAGCCTCTCTGTTATCTGCACTGATCTAGACGAAACCAGGATGGGCAGAGACAATTTAAAAATGTTCAAGTTTAATTTACAATTTTGAACCTCAGAGGTTGACTTTCAATTTTAATTGGGAGGCGGGGGGGGAGGGGATGTTCAGGTGGCTGCTTCTTTTATCCAAACCAATTCATATACCCTTACTTGCAAAATTAGGACTAGATGCTGCTGCTAGTAAAATCATGCACAAATCTCCCATTCATTTCAGTGGGAGCAAGACTGAGCCTATGTAGTACTAGTCTCCTATCCCTAGTTACAGAAGTACTAACTAGTGCAGCATTGCAATTTCTGGCTGAGAACACAGAGCTGAATTAATTGCCCAATAACAGAAGAAGAGCTGAGTCTAATGGAATATTTTCCTGTATAATAGTTAACACCCAGAAGGAGAGTAGAATTAGTTATTTTACTTGGCTTCCTTGTTTAGTTGTGCAGGCACTTGTGGAGATAAAATGCTAATAAAAGGTTTATGAGAGGAAAAGCTGAATGTCTTTTTCAATTTTAAAAATGGAGTTGACAAAAAAATAAGTAATTTAAGAGTTCACTGGAACACTGAACAGATCTGGTAACATTCTGTAACTTCATGTTAGATGATCTTCTGTTTCTCTTTAATTATTTTCATGTTTACAATCATCTTACTTTAATTAATTGTAGACTCCATATTATTCTAACTTCACTTGCACTTAGGATAGTACTGAACATTTAGTTATCATGCCCTAAAGTCTATTTTCTTGATTTGACTAATAACATAGGAATAAGACTCATCTGACAGAAATAAATACTTTTGAAATAAATTATTTCAAACAGTAAACCATGCTGAAGTTTTCACAGATTTTAACTTTTTTTTTTCCGGATGTGAAATAGATTTTTGGGCCAGTGCAGCAAATCATGAAGTTTAAAACTGTAGATGAAGTGATCAAGAGGGCAAACAATACTCAGTATGGATTAGCAGCAGCAGTTTTTACCAAAGACCTTGATAAAGCATTGACATTTGCAACTGCTCTTCAGGCTGGAACAGTATGGTATGTAACAATGATTTAATTATCCCTCATTGATAATATTTATAAAGTAGCCTATGCTGAAATAGTAGGCCATTTCAACAACACTTTATTGCGTGACTTACTATATATGTTTTTCTTCTAAACCTTTCTGAACTCTAGGGAGGCAGATTCCATCCCCTGGCCCTCCAATACCTCATTTGTTATTAGGTAGTATTTCTCATGAATCTGCCCGTTAGAAAGTCCAGGTGACTTGATGGACTCTTCATACACAATACTGTGGTAGCACAATATGAACTTAACCGAGAGTCCTGTGGCACCTTTAAGACTAACAGATGTATTGGAGCATAAGCTTTCATGGGTGAATACCCACTTCATCAGATGCATGTCAAACTCAGTTCATAAAACTCAGTTTCCCACGTTACCTTAAAAAGCCCATTTTCTTAAAATGCTTCAGACATCAACGTTGGTGGAGTGGCACCCTGGGGATGAGCTGAATGGAGAGAAAGACTCAAATAATTAATGCAGTTCTCCCCATTGAGAGTTGCCCTGGTGCACCAGTAAAGTGGCACATGGTAGTGAAAGGGGTAGACAGATTTTTCAAGGACCCAAAGCTTGGCCTTATTTTGTGTTAGATCTTAAACACCACACAATTAGCACCAGTCCCCTGTCCACTAAGATTTGTATTCTTTTGTGAATAATGTATGGTTACTGGTAAACCAAACAAATGCACCTTCTTACAAAAGTAATTTTAGGGTTTTGATTCAAGAGTAAGTATTTTTCTTTAGATTATTTAAAATTGTATAAACCCTTTAGCGAGAGAGACAGTGTGGCACATCCCAGTAGTCAATAACCAAAAACATTTAAAGAGACTAATTTAAATAAAAATATTTTCTTGTCTCAAATAAATGTTGTTCTCCGTGGAAATCTCTGTTTTCTTCCTAATCCTCACTTGCCAATGTTGAAGTCAGTGGGACCTGGCAGTGAAAGAGAAGGGAATTAGAAGATGAAGAATCCATCAGTTGAAAATTCTGGAGGACTGAGTCAATTAATCAATTGAACCAGTAGAAGGCTCCCTCTGCCCACACTATTAATTCTGCTAGTTTCCAGCCCTATTAACAATATTTGCCATAGGTAATTACACTTCTACTGAGGTTTCTTGTCCTCAACAGCAAATAATATAGTGTAGTGGAACTGTCATGCAGAATCCAACAGAATATCCTGAGTGAATAGTGAAATGACCCTAGATTTTGTTTCTGAGAACAAATCTGAAAGACACTGACTGTTCCTTGGGCTCTGAAAAATGGTGCCAGAACTTCACAGATTTTCAATAGGGGGAAGATTTGTTATAGTTGTCAGTTACAAATACAAAATCATCATTATCCCTTGAAGACCCTAAATTTGTAGTACAAATCCAATATCTACTACTGCAAATGCAAGTATTACTGTTTCACTGAATTATGAACGACATACCTGGTAAGTATATTTAAGATCTTCAGCTGGTGGAAATCACCATAGCTCTACTGAAACCAAAGGCACTATACTGATGTTCACCAGCTGAGAATCTGGCCCATGATGTGTAAAGTCATCTTTCTTTTTCAGGGTTAACTGCTATGGTGCAGCATCTGCTCAGTGTCCTTTTGGAGGATTTAAAATGTCAGGAAATGGACGAGAACTGTAAGTAATGCTTCAGATCTGTAAACTAGGGTTTAGCTGCATGACATTCCCAGGAATTCTAAAACTCAACTTTGGGGGACCACTTTTACCATTTCTCACTAGAACGCTTTACCTAGTGTCTCTAGTGTCATATATTTCAGCTAAAGTTCAGAGCTTTCCTGTTATTACATATAGCATCAGGCAAATCATTTCATAAATGTCAGTAATTAAATTATTGACACTGTAGCCAGTGTCTCAAAGCATGAGCACTTGTGGTGAGGTATAAGGGCTCACATGTACATGCAAAATTGGTATTTGTGGGTGCAGTTTTCCATTTAGCGTGCACACAGGAATATTTTCATGCAGTTACCTGAATGCTCCTGTATAATTTGTGGATTCCACTTTGGGTGCTCAGTTTTTGAAAATTCAACCCATCCTGCATATTATAACTAGTGAGGCACAAATTTCAAAAGTTTTGGAGGTTCATTTTAGTTTAGATGAACGTTTCCAGGTTTGCAGGTTTATGGCAACATTTTTAAATTGCTTCCCAGTTCCACTTTACTCAAAAGTATCCACAGAAATAGCCTTTCACAGTCTTCCAGTCCTTCTACCTCTGGTTTTGACCCAAACCACAAAGTGGAAAGGTGCATACAAATGAAAAGCGAACCGACTCTTTTGAATCTCTGAAGTTTGGTTCATATTCCTTTTGGATCACTTGTTGGTTTATCTGAGACAGCTCACTCATTCCCACTTGTAATATTAGCAAATGTGATGAGTCATGTAATGAGTAATATCATGAAACACCTGACATCATGTAAGCCTGTGGCATTAAATAGCATTATGCCTTCTGATTTTCAGAACATACATTGAGAGCAGCCATTTGCAAGTTTCTAAAGAACACCAATATATCACAGCAGCAATGTTCCATCTACATTAATTTGTTAACTGAAGGGTAAAGCCAAAACAATAAATATTTTCCCTTTCATTAAGTCTCATGATAGATACTTGCATCGAAAAACAGAATTAATTTGATAATAACATATGTACAGGTGTACTGCATCTGAGTTAATGCTCTCGTTCTAGAGATAACGAGAAGGATTTTTCAAAAGCGCTCAGTATTGGCCTCAATCTGCTCCTTTTGGCAAAACTCCCATTAATGTTGAAGGGAACAGCTAGGCACTTTTGAAAATCCCACCCAAAGTGAACAAATGATGATTTAAGCTATTGCTATCAAAGACTGTTTTAAATTTGGTATGTGTCAAATACCTGAGGCAGTCATTTCTGAACCACTGTCTTTAGAAACCACTCTTTTTTCCCCCTTCCAGAAATCAGGAGATACATACAGTTATTAGAGAATGATTTCACCACTGGAAATTGTACAAAAATAATGTAAACACTGGTATTCTCTATAATAAGGGTTTTTAAGGAAGTTGAGCATCTAATTCCCATTAGTGCCTTTGAAAATCTCCTCCCTCATGTTGTGTAGGAGTGCATCATCAAAGTTAATGGAGTGACATAAAAGGACAATGAGGAGGCAACATTTCCATTGGCTTGGGTGTCTAACGTGGGAATCTGAGTCATAAGTAAACCAAACATGAGCGAGAGAGAGAGAGAGAATGAGAATTTATGGAGAAAAGTCATATGGAAAAGAATAAAATTTTATGTTATATTTAGACTCATAGACTTTAGGGTCAGAAGGGACCATTATGATCATCTGGTCTGACCCCCTGCATGCTGCAGGCCACAAAACCGTCCCTACCCTTCCCTTGATTCTGCTGATGAAGTCCCCAATCCTGTGTTTTAGTGACTTCAATTGGCAGAGAACCCTCATGCTAGCGATCCCTGCCCCATGCTGCGGAGGAAGGCGAAAAACCTCCAGGGCCTCAGCCAATCTACCCCGGAGGAAAATTCCTTCCCGACCCCAAATATGGCGATCAGCAAGACCCCGAGCATGTAGGCAAGAGTCACCAGCCTGACCCTTGTTAGCCATTATACTATTTACCTTCCATAACTCTGTATTCCTCAGCTAATATGTTTTACCATTAAACCATTCCCTCCATAAACTTATCTAACTTAATCTTAAAACCAGACAGGTCCCTTGCCCCCACCGTTTCCCTCGGAAGGTCGTTCCAATAAACCTTCGTCTAATTTCAAGCCTAAACTTCCCCACGGCCAGTTTATATCCATTTCTATACACAACATTTGGCAAAAACATTTTCAAGGAGTGGACACACAAATAAGTAAATGTGTGATAAATAACACAGTGAACAAGAAAGTAAATGTGCCAGGCTATATCTAGAACTAAAGCTAAAAGAAAACTTAGAAGGTAACCATTACAGTGAAGGTTATACAATTTTGCGGTTACAAAGTAAATAAATGAATGCTATGAATGTCCAAGTTGCCTTGTGAAAGTAATCTCAGTAAAGGATTTCTCAGTGTAGGGTCCTGATAGTTGATAAATCTCAGCTTTTCTCATATGAATACTTAATAGTATGGTTATAGGAGCCAAGATATAATTAGATTGTAGCAAGGTCTAGCTTAATATGCTATAAAACAATCAATTATGTCTAGACAGTATGGCATAAAATGTATAACATCTAGGTAACTTGAAATTAAAGCATACAGGTCCATCCTGATTTCACAATGTGAAATTTAAAGGGCCATCATGACAGGTTAAGGGTCAGTCTGATTTAACTTTGTTTCCTGACTTCTGTTGGTTTATGTCAAAGCCTGAACAATATTTAAACATAATGTTGTATACAATTTCTTCGCTAACTAAAAGTTCCCATAATGGTTTAATTATGTGTTTCATTCACCTGAGAATAAGAATCTTAGGAAAATTCAGACAGCTGAGGAAGGCCCTGCAAGGGGACTCTGTAAGCATGCAGGTGTATGTTGTGACAAGTTCCTGATTTGGGGCTCAGAAATGCAGTTTAAAGATGTGCTAAATTGCTTCAGTAACATTGTTTCATACCAAAATGGAAGTCCTTTGACACATTTTTCCTGGAAAGCAATTGCTTTTGTGTTGAAAATAGCATCCAGCAGTAGCCTAGCTATACTGAAAACTTCCAAGGTGACCAAGAAAATGTGGCCAGTTGCACAGTACTATAACAGATCCATTCTGAGACATCACTAATATGATCAGCATTGCAGCGAGTGCTATTGTTGTTTCTCGTTTATCTAGGGGAGAATATGGCATTCACGAATATACAGAAGTTAAGACTGTCACAATCAAAATTCCACAGAAGAATTCATAATGTTGCTTCAGGGCGGAATTTAGCATCTTCAAAATGCTAAGCAAATCTGCAAAGGTTAATTGTGTTGTGAAAATTTTTACATCCCAAATTATTCATTAACTTGCAAATAAGGAATTTGCTTACGTTAACATGATTGAGATTAATGTAGAAACTTTACATGTAATTAACTGAGAAAGGAACATTTTAATGCCTGGAACATAGCGAACAAATTTTGAAATTCTTATTGAGAAAGAACTATTTTTTTCAATGGGAGATATCTGTAGTGCTATGAAAATGTCTTTTTTTCCAATACATACAGCTTGTGCAGTTTGATTTAATGTGCTATTCTAAATATTAGATGGCAAGCTGGCGTTACATTTCAGGACCTTTGCAAAAGCACTTACAAATTACTATCAAATCGATATTCTTCTCTGTCTCTTTGGAAAATCATAGATTTGCTCTGGATACATATCTAAGAATGCTGAATTTGTTTATCATGTTAAGTACTCCACACATGTAATCTGGATGTAAACCTTATTAAAATCTACCTTCAAATCTAATATTGTTTCTTTTACTGACATTTAAAATGGCAGTAGTGTTCACTGAGCACTGTACAGTACACTTTGGATGCTACAGAATAGGCAGTACTCTCAACTAAATGTGCTTAAGTCATTAGAAATATATTAAGTTGGCTCTAGGAAAGCCTAATTCTTTGACAATGTTACTTATAGAAGAAAACTGTAACAAATACATAGGTATACAGAGACCAGGATAATCTGAGTCCAGCATTTAGGGTATGTCTACACTTAAAAGTGGAGGTGCAAATTGCAACTTGAGGTGACATACTCAAACTAGCTCTAATTGAGCTGCCATGCTAAAGAGAGAGTGTAGCCATGCAGTGGGAGGGGCTAGCTGCCCCCAAATAAGGACTTCAGTCATGAACATGGTATAAACCCCTAGAAAGACAGACAAGAAGTAGAAGCAGGGTTCCTTTGGGGTGGTACACCTGCATTATCTCTCTCAGTCCTGTTTCTCTTCTCCACTTTGTGTACACACACACACCCCTCAATGTTTTTCTCCAACTGTTCTCTTTAACCTCATCTCTCCATTATTTCCCCTCCTCTTCTTCCTGATCCCTCTTGTTGTTCTTCATCTCCTTCTCTCAGCCTCCCTTGCCCCTATTTTTACTCTCACACAATAGGGCTCCTCGTACTATGTGGTGGAAGCACAGTGTGTTGATATTATCATATAGCACCTCTGCCCACACCCTCCCACTGCAGGCTGCCTGCAGCAACCCCAGCAGGCACTAGCTAGACCTGGAGTTGCACTGTGCGGCACAGAGAGTGCTGCAACAGCACAGACCCACTATCAGAGATGCTTAGTGGTCCTAGACCCTGCTGAAGTCAAGACCCAGGGCAGTTGCACTGGCTCTCCCTCCCCATTGACAGCCCTACAACTATAGTCTGTCCATTAGCCAGGATATGGTACATTAGTAAACAGAAAATATGTACAATACAGAGGCTGTTGCACTGTACAGAATGGAAGAGGATTTTATTTATTTGGGGTGTATCTACATTGGAGTGTAAGCCCAGGGCCTGAGCTCAAACTCAAGCCTAACTCCCCTTTTGTCTATACACAAATCATGCTAACCCAGGGCTCAGACCAGGATTCTAATGAGGTGGATGGTCTGAGCTTGAATCAAGCCAAGACCCTGGGTTTGAGCCCTATTGCTTTGCACTGTAGACTCAGCCCTACTGGACTCTTGCTCTGGAAGTCTGCCAAAAGTATCCCACAGGTCAATTTTCTTTGTCCTTTACACAGTCAAGTTTGGTGTACTGTCAAGTTTTCCCACACTGCACCACAAACAAAGGGCTAGAGCAGCCATATTTTGGGAAGGCGCTAGGACATCTGAGATATGGGTGGTTGGACTCGGGCCTGCATAATGCAATGTAGATTCTGGAACCCCAGGTTGGGACCCAGGGTTCACCAGTTCCTAACCTGGGGTTACAGATGAGTGTAGACACTGAAGCCCTGGGTTATAGAACCCAGAGTCTGCTAACTTGACTTCTACTAACCTTGGGCTTACGTTGCAGTGTAGACATAGCTTATGATTGGAACTTCACATCTGGCTCCTTCTCCAGATACTAACAAACTCCCCTGGACTTTGGGGAAGATAAGATCAGGATCCAGTCTTGGTGGCCAGACCTATCTCTACACAGGATTCTATATTATCCTTTTCTGGAAGATGATACCCACAAAATCAACTCATTCATGCTCCAGAACAGTCTCATCACCACCCACATTTGGAGAATAAGCAGGATCCACATTCCAGCTCCCATCAGCAGAAGACTAAGGGGCTGTAGAAGAAATTGAGCAGAGAGAAAAGTAGAGGGGGAATCAACAGTGATAGAAATGCACGGTGATAGTGGTTGAGGGAGATTGTACTGAGGGGGAAAGAGCAAGAGAGAAAACACTGATGGTAAAATAGAGGCCAAATCAGAAAAGAAAACCTTCTTGAAAGAAAGAAGGAAGGAGGGGTTCAGGAGGGGGAAAATGAAGCAAAACATTTAAAGATGAAAAAATTGTAGAAAAAATAGTCAGCGGAAACATGGATACTAAAAAGAATTAAAGATTTGGCAAGATACAAGGCAAAGTGGAGTCTAGAGTTAGGATGTTATAAAGCTATGATTGTTGGCTCCTACTGAAGTCAGTGGCAAAAGGCCCACTGGAGCAAAGTTAAGCCAGCAGTGACCACCTTTCTGAAATTTCACCCTAGAAAGAGAAAAAGAAAAGAAGGCATAGAAACAGAGGGCTTTTGGAGAGGCTGAAATCTGTCCTGAGATATATGCATATATCTCTCATGCCTTCAGTTTTTAAAAATTGTTAGAGCTTTATGCAGTATTTTGAATCTGGTTTTGTGGTTTGGCAGTTTCTAACACAAAAGAAATCTGAACATGTTTCCAATTTTGCAGATGAAGAGTGCCCTCTTTCAATGACTAAATATCATTTGAAAATTGGACATACAAAGCTAGCTGGCATCTCACACTGGCTTTACGCTCCTGTCTTTGCAAACATCTTGGGTCAGATGAGTGTGTGTGTTTATGTAAAGGCAAACTCTGCCCTTCAGCCAAAGAGGAATACACAATATTTTCCAGTGGAGGCATGTCTAACACTGGGTTAATCTGATACCATGCTGAAGTTGTTCTCAAGGACTGCTAATGTAAAGAGATTAAATAAGGCTAAAAGACTAAACATGTTTGTGTTTGTCCAAAGTATTTGAGATATGTCTGAATGAGGCAAACCAAGGTACTGTAGCCCAGGTAACATAAGAAGGTCAATCGGGTCTAATTGTCTGACAAACACATTCAACTCAGGAGAGTTTCAGAATATATGGAAACTCTTATCCATAAAGGTCCAAATCCTGCCCCAATATGCAGTTTGAGTAACTCAGCTGGGTACTGGAGGAGTCCTTTCCAGAGTACAGACAGGAGCAGAGCCACTTTGTGGCACTACTACAACTTCCCTAGCCCTTGTACTTGCACTCTCCACAGCAGGGAGAGGGGTTTAAACTGGAGGATATTCAGAGCAGTAGATCCTGCAGCTACAACCCACACTGCCTCTAAAGAGCTCCTAACTTCAGTCACACTAGAAGCCCTGGTCAAGGCTTCACTCTGTGAGCACATAAGGGGCACATCCCCTGAGTTGACTCCTGGTATTCTGTCCCTCCCCACCCATGCAGCAGAACTGCAGTGGTTACAATCTGTCTAAGGCTGTCCTCAGGAGCCTGGGGGAGCTGGACGGGGAATTGGGGGCTACATGTGAACATTTCATTGAAAGTGCTATGCCAGGGATAGACAACCTATGGCATACGTGCCAAAGGCGGCACGCGAGCTGATTTTCAGTGGCACTCACACTGCCTGGGTCCTGGCCACCGGTCCAGGGAGCTCTGCATTTTAATTTAATTTTAAATGAAGCTTCTTAAACATTTTAAAAACCTTATCTATTTTACATACAACAATAGTTTAGTTATATATTCTAGACTTATAGAAAGAGAGCTTCTAAAAACGTTAAAATGTATTTCCGGCATGCGAAACCTTAAATTAGGATGAATAAACAAAGACTTGGCACACCACTTCTGAAAGGCTGCCGACCCCTGTGCTATGCTCTAAGGGTCTCCTTAACTATGCCACGACGTTATGGACTCCATCCATCCACAGGCACAACCTTTGTCAATGGCATGTTCAAGTAGGTATAATGGCTTGTACTTACTTAGTTTGTGCATGCATAAATGAGGTCTTATGCTTACAAGTATTGCAGATGCAATTAAAGAGACCCTTTCTTTCTGGCCCTCATTCACTACTGTGTTATTCCTTGTTTTTGCCAGTGCAAGTCTGCTGAAGTCAATGGTATACAACAGGAGAAGGGCAATGGCTGATCAGGCCCTCTCACTGGCATCTGTTATTTAGCAGGTTTGTGAAGTTGTGTCCACCATTTTAGAGTAAGGTTCACAGGAGAGGTGGTCTAGCTGCCTGTTTTCAAAGCTGAAAACTGATTGCTCCTGAGGCACCTGCCAAATTTATTTTATATATTAGATTTAAATAATGAAAAGACACTGATTCAACTGTCACAGAACAGCTAGTCTCTCTGAGTAGACCTGGCATAGCTCTTGTGTGTCAGAGTTGGTAACCCAGTTGAGCTAATTAAAGGGGGAAGGGCTACACCTGGGGCTATAAAGACCTGTCAGAGAGCAGGAAAGGAGGAGTAAATGAGACAGGCTGTGCTTGAGGAGTAGAAACCACAGAGATGTGGAGTTAACACCTGTGGTGGGTGCCTGGTGCTAGGAGCTTAGGGAAGTAGCAGAGCTGGCTGCTACTGGGAAGCTGTAAGACTCAAAGCAGGATCACCAGAGACCCTGGGTGGGACAGCTGTGAACACTTCAGACAATTGGTGAGTTAAGGGAATGTTTTTATTTGCTTATGTTTGTACAATAAACATTGTTAAAGGAGACTGGGCATGGCAGTGTATGCTTGGCAGGGCTTCTTGCCAGCCCATGTTACACCATTAGTAATGCAATAAAATTGCAGCAGCATTCAAGTAATCATTTGAACAGGAATGTAGCCAGCCAGCTACCTTCAAAGCTCCTTTCCACTCCTCTTTCATTATAGAAGCATACCCTCAGCCCTCTCAAATAGCTGTCTTTTGTAGTATGCCTGGAACATCACCAAATTCTGACTATTTCAGACCAAGTGGGAGAGAGACTCCCTGCAGCCCTGCCAGAGAACACCTTGCCAGCTGCCCCCTCTTTTTTTTTTTTAAATAATGAGGAGGATCTAGCTTGGCTGCTGCTGACCATAGCTGTGGCAGTATGTCATGGTAAGAGAGGCGGGCCAAATAAATGTAGCTCTTAGAATCCCCTGGTTACCGAGCACCCAAGCTGTTGGAGGTTCAGATCCTAAGATAAGGCAAGATGGAAAAAAACACTCAAGACACTGAGGGTGCAGGGGTTACTGGTGTGGCTAAAAAGATAATTCCATGATGAAGCAGGGTTTATGGAGAGATTTGAAGCACAAGAACTTGGCAGCCAAAAAGGGGATGGAAGGGGGTAACTGATCCAGGTGTAGGGGACTGCATAAAAGCCATGTGGGAGAAAAAGAAAGCAAGAGAAATTGCAGGAATGTAAGAAGCAAGACCAGCAAATGAGAACAGAGCTAAGGATTAGGGTGAGATTATATTAGGTTTTCAAGGGGAGGATGAGGAGCTTGAATTTAATGCTGTAAAAGATGAATCCACAAAATTTGCTTCTCAGCAGTCCCTAGTATCCATTCCAGGAGAGGTTCCTCCTGAAAAAGCCACCTGTTAGACCTGCATGATTGTTGCAATGTCCCCTCTTTTCATTCAAGGCATGTACCAGTTCTGCTGGCTTGAAGGCTGCTAATACCCATTTACTAAAACCTGACATTTAAGTCATTCCTTTTAAGGAAAAGCCCACTTTAAAATAACTGTCAGAGTGAAAGCAGGCTCTCTGAAAATTGGGAATGATAGTTCTCTGGGAACTTAGTGGGAGGCCCTAAAGAACGTTCTCAGAGGCTGAATTATAGCCTTTGCCTGGCAGAGAAAGAAACAGGGGCTTGACGAATAAACTGCTCTGGCAACAAAAAATTAAAGAGCTGGAAGCCCAACATAAACTGATTCAGTCAAAGTGTTACACAGTCTTGTAGGAAAGACATAAATCACTTGGTGTATGAAATATTGGACAGGCATACAGGTCCAATAAACAGACCTGGGAATAGAATGGGTTGACTGTTGATATTCCAGCTAATGAAACAGTCCTCAAAGGGCAGTGACAAAGATGATTCACCCACAGTATAATAAACTGACCTAGAAAGCAGAAGAGACCACAGCTGCTTTTGCACATTATTACCAGAGCTCATACAGTGAACAGGGAGAGTTAGGGGATGTGCTAGCCAAAATACAACAGGGGTTTTTAGGGGTAGAGAGAACACAGCTAAAGTAGCAAAAACTTTCCAAAGAGAAAGCTTTGGAAACTGGCAAGCTAGAGGAGACATGAGCAAGGGGTTTGTTGGTATGGAGTTGACTTCAGTGAGACTTACCTACCAGAAATGGCTTTCAATGTGTTGTGGGCTCTCTTTCATGTTTCATCAGAAACAAACATTACTCATAGACAGGACAGACAAACAGCCACCATTATGATAGGACTGAAGAAGAGTAAATATTTGAATTTATGTGCCTCCTGACGCACCAGCCTTTGTTCAATATAGGCTATTATTATTATGACTAAATAATAACTAACTCCTTGACAGTTATGACTGAACACTTGATGCACCTTGATCAAAAGAGGAGTCCAGCCACTCAGAATAATCTGGTGATTTTAGATAAGCATTACATGTTTTGAAACAAACCATTGAAACTGGGCAACTTCCTTGATGACTCCCTAATTGATAAGAACTCACCTTGCCAAATGATATCAGATGTCAGGGCCTTGCAAGTTGGCATCCCACTTGAGACTGTATCAGTGATGTTCTCAGTTCAATTTGTTTTTTGGAACAGAGATGTCACAAATAGCGTGCAGGCTGACTTCTCTTTCACAGACCTCAGCCCAAATGCCAATTTCCAGTTCCAAGAGAGCAACTCAGACCCCAAATTGACTTAGAGAGATTAAGGCAGGGAGCAAATTCTCTTGCTGCTTGCCACAACACCCCTAAAAAAAAATCCAACATTACAGCATTTTTTCAAAGACTGAAGAGTGCTCATGCATTAAGCAAAAGAACGTGTAAGATGATGTGTAAATTTTCCCAGCAGTGCTTGCTTTAAAACTGGCAGAGAGACACAACTGCAGTTCTAACACAGACATGATATAACTGGCTGCTGTTTGCTGCATCTCTATCTTTCCCAGCTTGTCACAGGGTGACTGGCCCATTTAAGAAGGAGCAGGGCCCACTGCAAAGGTGACTCATTAGCTGCCTCTCAGCTTGCTTTAAGTGAAAGCACCAGGGCCTGTGAAGGTATAGGTCTTAGCTGACACCCTAGGTGGGCATCTGGACCCAACATCAGTGAGATGGAGGATGGGGAGCAGGATATTGGATCCATTAATATGAGGCTCTCTTTCAGGCTCTTTGAGAGAGTATAACTGGTAATGTTCCTTGCTCCAATTATTCGTCACAGTGGCCATAAAATGCTACCAAAAAAAGGGGGGGAAGGGCTCATTCTGCGTCTCTTCCCATTTCTTTTTCATTCCTTTTTCTCAGTGTTTGCCCAGTCCTGCAAAAAGATCTGCACATTCAGACCCAGATCCCATTCAGTCCCCTTGGCTCCAGTGAGACCCTGTGTGGGAAGTGGGGGTCCATTCAAGAGGATCTCTTTGCAGGATCAAACCCATAGCTTGCAAGCTCTCTGGGGCAAGGATCTATCGGTTGTCGTATGTGTCTACAAAGCTGTGTCACACTCTAAGGAGCTATATAATTGATCAATAATAAACCATTAGTTATAATAAAGCAGCTGCTGCTGGAAATCTAAATTTGTATTAAGACCTGTTACATCACAATCCTGCTGTGAGGTCCATGCAGGTGGATCCATTCCTTGCACTTGCCCAGAGATCCAGTGTAGTTAATGAGGCTGAGTATGAGGGGGGGGGGTCTATGTTCACAGCTCATTGCAAGATTGAGGTCTAGTGGTGAAACCAATACCTCTCTATCATTTATTTTTAGCACCTGAGGCCTCAACCAGGATCAGGGCCCCATTATGTGAAGGACTTTACAAAGAAGTAGTAAGAGACAGTCTGTGGCCTGAAAAGTTTACAGTCTAAATTGATAAGAGAGGCAAAAAATGAGGTTGTGGGGGAACAGAAGCACAGAGAGGTGAAATGACTTGCCCAAGGTCACCTGAAGAAGAGCTCTGTGTAGCTTGAAAGCTTGTCTCTTTCACCAACAGATGATGGTCCAATAAAATATATTACCTCACCCATCTTGTGTCTCTTATATCCTGGGACCAACATGGCTACAACAACAATGCAAATGTAATCCCTTTAGGTCAGTTCCAAAAACTTTGAATCTAATATAAATATTCAGTTCATCAAATATCAGTCCACAATTGAAAAAAAAAAATCAAGATTAATGATGCACTTAAAAATAGCCCTGACCTCTGTTCATGTCCTAGGATTGCACTCATTATTTGAAGATCATCCTGCACTGAGGCTTCTCCAAACTGTATAAAATGTACCTATAGTAGAGCTGGTCAAAAGTCAGAATTTCTGATATTCTGACATTTATTTACATCTCAAATTGGGATTCAACTTGAAATATTGACATTTTTCATTTAATGGAAAGTTTTGAATCAAGATTTTTTGGAAAATCAATTTTTTATTTTAATGTTTTCAGTCAAAATGAAACATTTAGACATTTCTGAATTAAAACATTTTCTTCTGGCTTGGTTCCAGCTTGGGGGCTCCCTGACTGGACTACATCTCCCATGATGCACAATGGCCATTTGACTTCAATGAAGCACAAGGAATTTCTACCAGAGGAGAGACTGCAGTGCATCATGGAAGATGTAGTCCAGACAGGGCACTGCCCACGTCGGAGAACGGGGGCATGAGTCTCTCAAACTAAAACTTCTGTGAGGCGCTACAGCAGCTCAGACACAGATTAATACTGAACTGAATTAATTCATTTCAATATGAAATTTTCCTGCAGAAAATTTTGACTTTTCAGAAACTGCATTTTCCACTGAAAAAGATTAGATGCAGAATTCTTAACCAGCACTAACCTAAAGCTTTTAGAAACAATTAAATAGGATAAATAATTGGATTATTCTTCCCTTATTTTCAATCAGGAAAAGTGGAGTGGTGAAAACAAATTATTTAATAGGGGTTTTATTTGTTTATCAAAATTTGCCTCTCTTGATCCACAAAGAAATCTTATCAATTGATAAACATCCCCAGATTCTTATGGGGCATGTGAGGAAGAGGTGGATTAAATATAGACTACTCCTGACAGAAAATGGGCTTGAGATCTAGCTTTTCTTAGCTCTGTTAAGTGCCATTAGACAGCATAGCTAAAATACCTGTTTGATTGGATTTCTAGTTCAGATGAATGGGCATGAAAATTTATTGAGCTAGTGACCTTTTCTCACTTGTACTTAGGTTCAGGTCCATTTATTGATTTTTTTCCCCCCCAAAGATAAATGCACAAGCCCAATTTAATATCTCAGTTAATAGCACTAAGTCATCTGGCATCAAGAGGGAAAATTATTAATAACCCTCCATTATCAAACATAGTAATGATTTTTGTCATTCCTGACATCACTCCAGGGTTCTCATGTGACCTCAGAGTCAGAATGGAAAGAAAATACATTACTTTTTCTAGACTGGTACTTTCAAGATGTGTATGTAAGATCTCACAAAGTGATTTAACAATTTAATATATAGAGGAGAGACTTCAACCAAAATTTTCATCTGCAACATTGCTCATTCGTAGACACAATGGGAAGTGAAATGAACAAATATTTTGAATCCACATTGGGGGAAATCAGAAATTTGAGCAGGTCCAAAGGACAAGTTGCATAGATAGATGGAACATAGTTGGATGGGACTGAGTAAACAAAGCTTTGAGCCAAATTCTTCTCATTTGCACTAGTGTAAATTGGAGTGTCTCCATTAAACATAGGAGACAAGAACAAAGGGATATAAACTGGCCATCAACAAGTTAGGCTGACATTAGAGAAAGGTTTTTAACCATCATAGGAATGAAGGTCTGAAACAACCTTCCAAGGGGAGAAGTGGGGGCAAAAACCTAACTAGCTTCAAGACTGCGCTTGATAAGTTTATGGAGGGGATGGTATGATGAAACTTCCTACAATGGCATGTAGCTGATCCACAACTGCAAGCAGCAAATATCTCTGATGGTGGGTGATGGGACACTAAATGGGAAGGGCTCTGAGTTACTACAGAGTATTCTTTCCCAGGTGTCTGGCTGGTGGATCTTGCCCACATGCTCAGGGTCGACTGATTGCCATATATAAGGTCAGGAAGGAATTTTCCCACTGGGCAGATTGGCAGAGACCCCGTGGCTTTTTCACCTTCCTCTGCAACATGGGGCATAGATCATTTGCAGGTTTAAACTAGTGCAAATGATTTCTCTGTAACATGAAGTCTTTAAATCATGATTTGAGGACTTCAGTAACTCAGTTAGGGGTTTATTATAGGAGTGGGTGGGCAAGGTTCTGTGGCCTGCAACGTGCAGGAGGTCAGACTAGATGATCATGATTGTCTCTTCTGACATTAAAGTCTATGAAGTACCAGACTGGATCAGATCCATGGTCCATCTAGTTCAGTATCTGTCTCTGAGAGTGGCCTGTACAGATGCTTCAGAGGAAGATTCAAGAACTCCACAGGAGGCAGATGTGGAATAACCTGCCATGCAACGTATGCCTAATAGTTAGAGACTACCTTAAACCCTTAAGCATGAGGTTTATTATCTCATTGAAATCAATGGAATTACTCCACATTAACAACAGAATTTGAGCCATTGTATATATAAACCAAAATAAGAAATGGATTTCTGAGAAACTACCATAGAGAGGGACTCGATACATTGTAGAGTTTAGAGAATTCCACAATAATTGCCTACAAATATTCAATCAGACTGAAAAATGAATACTATGGACTCACAGTCACATCCCCTTTTTGTTTTTCTGTGAATGATCAGTTTTGCTCACAATAAAATGCATGGAAGTATATGTTAAGGTCATGCACCTGAGTACTTGAAGACAGGCAAGGTAAACTCAAGCATGAGAATAGTCACACTGGATGCTGTCTAATTTATGGGATTGGTTGCAGCAAGAGGGACTGGACAGGATTTCATGGAATGGAGACAGTCAACTGAGCCAGGCAAGGATCTGACTGTGTCTTTGACAGCTAGGACTGTGCAGGTACATGGAATTACTGACTGAAGCTAGAAAACTAGATTTGAACACTGCACCCAGACAATACTTATACTAGTCTGATTTTTCTAAGAATGATGCCTCAGGGATGGCCTGATTGGCAAAGAAAGGAATCCTTAATCCTGTTTATCTGCTACCTTTCCCTGAATGTCTGCCTCCCCTTGGAGGCCCCACTAGCTTCTTCAGGTGCTCTGGGTCATCAAATCAGGGAATAGAAACAAGGAACAGAAACAATGCTAGTTGGCTTATGCAATCCATCATTACTAACCAATAGAGCCCAGCTTTTCAGTATTGGGTACCAAACATGTACAGCATGGTTAATCCACAGGATAAAAATAATTTAATGAATACATTTGAATGATGAATAAATTAAAGGAAATCATGATCAGTTTACAGACATTCCTCATGAAGAGAAGGGCTCTAAATTCATAGAGCAAATTACTCGCTGCAAATTACTTGTTCAGTTCTAATACACTAATTACTATATATTCTCTATCATACCACTCTATCATTTCCCTTTTGGCAGGTGTTTTAGTGAGAGACAGGTGAGCGATTTTTGTCTCTGCACTACAGATTACCACAGTACCCATGATTTTTAAAAAAGGAGAAGCTTAAATTTAAGTTCCTAAATCTATATTCCGACACTTAAATAAAAGACCTGAAATTCAAAATTACTGACCACCCAATAGCTCCTGTTAACTTCACACTAGTCATATGTATGTTCAGACTAAGGTTTTTCTGATCCCAGGTGCACAGTACAACTCAGGACAGTTTGGGTGACAGGTTCAATAACATTGGTACAGGTAAGTGTGAAACTACATCTCCCTGCACCTGCAGAAGCCCATGTGCCCCAAAGGGAGATTCGCCTGAAGGAGCGTAAGTGCAACCAGCTGCCCTCAGGGTTATTACTGGTGAGGGGCGGAGGGGGGAACAATGCTGAATCTTGTCAGAGCTCCAGGCGACCTTGGTGGGTGGGAGTTATTGGGGGGAGATGTTGGATAAGAGCACTCCATGGCCACACTGGCCAAACACCCTTCTCAACTAACACTGCCTACTTTTTAAACTATGCAACCCCAACATGGTCCCCATTGCTCTGGGGAAATTGAAGTCACTTTCTGCCACCTCATGTTCCCTCCCTGATGAGCTTGCTTCCCGTGGTCTGTCACAAGTAGTATATATTCCATAATATTCCATTTTAATGTGGTTGAGGAAAATAAACTATTAGTGTTATTAAAAGGGGCAACCAAGAGATATGCAGAATGTTAACTCTGACTGCACAAAATGCATTGGAATCACCTTACTACTTATGGCTGGGCAACTGTATGGCTGCTCTTGGTTACAGAAACTGCACAAGATCTAAGAAACACACTGTATCAAAGTGCATATCAGGTCACTTCAGGATTTGTTTACTAAAAGATTGATCTTCATTAGTTCTCTATTTACACCTTAATAGATAAATGGAAACAATCAACTGAAATGATTTGGAACCATTATTGTTAAGCAATGTTATCATTAATGAACCTAGGCTCTCTAATCAACAAAATATGAAGTGTCTCTTATGGTTTGTGATGCACCCCCCAGTCAGTGCTCTCATCCTGTGCTGAGTCACCATGTTCCTCTTCAGATGTGTCCTAGTTTCCTGCAACAAAAAGAAACATGTCTGTGTATTAGACTATGCATTGATGTAAGACTGATCATATCTGATCATATGCTTCTGTCTCAATAATTGCATGATGTTGCTTTCTTTTGCGTGGATGCTGTACTCACCATAACTAATCAAGCAGAACCCTTTTTAAACCTTGATGTTTTATCTGTCACTTCCCCGTACCTTGTTAAATACCAACCCTGGAATGATGGGGCATTGATGCCTCTATTGTGGTTCCCAGGTGGTTACTTTGTGGCTAGGGATAGTACTATTGGTTCATGTAGCACCAGAGATGTCTCAGGTGACTCTTTTTTTAAGATATTCCCTTCTTTAGCTGAAAGGTTTTTTTTTTTTTTTTTTTTTAATTTAATGTATTTGTTGTACAATCTTGTAAAGGGTGCACATAGATGAAATGTAGAATAAGTACCGATTGCCTGTGACCCATATATACATCATAATGTATGTATCAATAATCCTATCCTGTTGTATGGTATGTTATAGATACTGTGGAATCTATTTATCAGAACAGAATGGGATGACATATAATTTATCCTGATAATGTGGCTCTGGAAAAAAGGAAATGTTTGTAATGATGGACAAATGGTGAGGGGGGGACAGATCTCCGCAGGGTACCTAGTAGGGCCATGATATTTACTGCAACCTCAAATTGTCGTTCCTTCCCCTTTCCACTTCCCTAGCATCCAGATCAGCTGCTTGGAAGGAGAGCTGGGTGACTGGATTTGACCCAGAAATTTAAATTACTCTTTTTGAATTGGAACGCTTGCATAAAAACTATTACAGAGAATGTTCTCAGGCAGTGTACTGTGTTGAATGCTAGAAGTTCCCAAATTTGTTTAAAGCAGCCATTTCACCAAATGCCCCATTCTACACCAAGAGAAATCAATGGAGACACTGCCAGTGACATCAGTGAGTATTGAATTGGATACCATCCCTGACTAGGCACATGAGTTGGGCTGATGTAGGAACATGGGAAGTGCCATACTGAAACCAACCCATGCTCCATCTGCCTCCAAAAGTTGCCAGAGCCAGATGCTCCAGAGGAAGCTGCAACAAACACTATTGTAGGTAGATGTGTGATAATCTGCTGTATAAGATGATCTCATCTTAATCCTTAATAATTAGAATTGGTTTAAGCCCTGACACATGATGTTTTCTTCCCTTCCCAAACTGTTGTTAGAATTAAACTGTAATAATTCTGGATATCCATATCCTATTAATATCCAATCCCCTTTGAATCTTGATAAACTCTAGGCAGAAGAATGAACTGTCCACCAAGTTCTGTTGCTTCGTTGACTTTGGAATGTTGTTGTTTTACATTCTAAAAAGCATATTTCATCTGAAAGGCTTGGAATAAGTTGAAATGTGAACCAACAAGATTCCAATTAGTTCTTTTTTTGTTAAACAAACCAACTGGTCATCTTTAAAATAAACCTTTCTTTTTGAATGTTGTGTAGAATAAATTATTTTGAAGGTGAGACTTTTAATAATGGCATCCAACCAGGGAAATGTATAACAAATGTGAGGGCAGAACAAAGAGCACAAGACCTGAGTGAATCCAGAAACAAGTTAAATATTTAAAACTAAAATTCTCATTGTATAAATAAGCCATTACATGATTAAACAGAAAATATCTGTTTAAATTTTACTCATTGCGGCAGTTGTGAAATCACTTGCTGCTGAAAAACCAATGCAAAAAGGCCATCACCCCATGAGAGAGAGTGCACACATGCACTTTTACATCATAAAATGCACAGAACGAGGGCCAAATCCTGCTCACCTTATGCACGCAAATAACTGGCTGAAGTCAATGGGATTTCTAACGTGGATAAAATACACAGGGCCAAATCTTGTTCATATTTTAACTGTCTTACTGGCTTAAAATAATAAAGTTGCAAAGTAAAAAATAATAAACCGGATTGGTTGAAAGAAATCAAGACTCCCTACTGGCAAGGGAGAAGATATGTTTTCAGATAAGCTTTCAAATTCAGTGGGGAATTGATAAGGCAGAAAGATGCACAAAAGCTGTTCCAGAAGGTAGAAAATGCAGTAGAGAAGATTTACACATTGATTGTGTAAAGGGGCAGAAACGGAGGCCACTGGTGATCTTTTTACGCGTGGAAACTCACACACTCTCTCTCTCTCTCGCTTAACCTGCATTATCAGTGGTGTCATCGTTCAGATGTGTCACTAAATCACAAGATTCACCTATCCCAACCTATAATAATACTTCACATGTATCAACCACCTTCAGCCAAAAGCTCAAGACCTCAAGATTTATAGATTTTTCTCTCTGTAATACCAGAGAAAACCTACATTAAATAGAAGTACAAACTGAGCATACATATCAGTAAACTACGGGGAGAGATTACAGGGATGTTGTAGTAATCTTCAAAACAAGCATTATAAACTTGGGAAATTCAGAATTAAGGTTAAACTTAAAAGAAATCCTGACATGTTAAACTATGGAAATGCATCCGGATAAGGCACCTAACCACTCTTAAGTGCCTTGAAGTGGCATCCTCCAATAGCCATATAGTTATGACAACAGCATTGTTTAGTGTGTGGTGCCAGTTAAGATTAAACTGAATTTTAAAGACACATTCACAGTTTGCATATGTCTTTCTCTGGCTGTCAGTACAGGAGAAATACCTTCATTACACAAGAGATCAGTTCATCTGCCACTAAAATGAAGCTAATACTATGGCCAGGTTGCAAGAGACACAATGTTCAGAGCACACAGCACTACATAGCAATGAGGCTTTCAAAGGGGAAATGAGCGGAGCAGTGACTTATCCTGTTGAAATTTGATTCCAAATCCAGGACAAGCTGATTTTATTTACCATTTACTCTATATACTCTTGACTTTGCCATAATTCAGTGGAAATACATTGCTCAACAAAAATGCAGCAATAGTTAGAGACAGATCAGTAGACTAGAGGAATATTTGCAGAAGGATTTATATAAAAGGAGATCTTAGCCTTCCAGCAGGGGATTGTGTGACATTACTTTAACTCATTTGGTTTGTCAGCACAGGAGGGAAATGCCATGCATTGGAAATGGGGATATCATTACTTTTGGAGGCAGGGGAGGACTTTCCCTATATAAAATACAAATATATTTAATCCAATTATCTAAATTGGGGGCAAGTTTATGATGTTTTAGAGCAAGGGTTCTCAACCTTTTTCTTTCTGGCTTCCCCTCCCCCCGCCGCTATAAAAACTCCACAGCCCACCTGTGTCACATCTGTTCTTCTGCATATAAAAGCCAGGGCTGGCATTGGGGGTAGCAAGCATGGCAATTGCCCGGGGCCCTGTGCCACAGGGGTTCCTGCGACGCTACATTGCTCAGGCTTTGGCTCAGCCCTGGCTGGTGGGGCTCAGGGCCCTGGACTTCAGCCCCATGCAGTTGGGCTTTGGCTTTCCGCCCTGAGCCCCAGTGAGTCTGGCCATGCTTGGAGGACCCCCTGAAACTTGCTCACAGCCGCCCAAGGGGCCTTGGACCCCTGGTTGAGGACCACTGTTTTAGAGCACAACGCAGAGCCACGCTACACCATTTAACAGAAAATCGTCATATGCAATTTTCCCCTTTTCCTCCCCCATCCCCAAACTCACATTTCTGGATATGTGACACCCCCCCCCATCCCTTACATTCCATCCCTCATTGAGCTGTACCCCTGGGGTGGGGCAGATGTGGGGAAGGGAGAAGTGTGTGCACTGAATCTTGGGCCATGCAGCTGAGGATACCAACAGAATGGCTTTGTAGGGGCCTTGGAATGAGGAACAAAAATGCAAAGATACCTTCAAACAATGGAGGATAGCTTCAAAAATGCTAGCCAGTACTGTAAACATGGTAGAAATGGCCACTGCTTAGGCAGAGATGTAAAAAAACAGGGTGATGGGATTTTGCGATATATCTCTGGCACATCATAGAATACTAAAATTACAGCCCCATATAAAGACTAAAATGGAGAAAATAATAATAAAAGTTATCTTAATATCTGAGTTCACTACTTCATCTGTTAACAATCAGGCAACCTATATTCCACCTGCTGGGTGTGGGCTGCCAATCATACCTGCTTTCTTTGTCTCACTCACCCTTCTCTGGTGTTTGTTTTTGTGTTTTTCCTGTTTCTTACAGCTAGATTTCCCATTCTGCTCTGGATTTCAGCCAATGCCCTTTCGAGGGGCTAGGAAGGACCTTTTCCACGTTGCAGAATGACAGCTAGCTGTGGGGGGTTATTAGTCTTCCTTACAGCACACAGGAAGTTTGGCTAGAGGGGGTGGGAGGGATGTTTGTTTTTTGCAACTGTTTGGCAGGTGTCTTGTGTAGATTTCTGGAGATAGCAGGGAGTCAGAGTTGCCATGGCAGTCCCTGTTTGGGTGGCATATGGCTGGACCCTTGCCATGACAAGGCAAAGGCTTCAATGTTCAGTTGTAAAAAGAGGCACTTCACATTTCAATACTTATCCCTTGCATGAGGGAAGGGTAAGGTGGAATGTGGGGGGGTCTTGGTCCTGATCCCTGGATAGATTTCATAGGAAGGGGCTGGCAGCTACTTCCTCTTTAGGATTTCTTTGCCTTGATGGTGGTTTGTTTGGAAACTGGACTGGACTTGTCTTTCTGGGTAGTTTGTGTGGGGAGGAGCCACCTGGCTGTTCTTCTCCTAGCTTTGTTACATCATTCCTAATAGAAGTTTCAGCCTTCACTTTAATCAATCTCTTTGGATGGTGTTTGTTTGGGCCACTGGGAACAGTTAACTGGAACTAGAACACTGCTGTGTTCTTTGTAGAACTTGGTGCATAAGTCATAAGGATGAGCCTACATGATGAATTTTATCTTTTTCTGGTTATGAATTTTCTGAGAGCAGCTTAGTTTGTTTATTTGTTACTGGAAACTATTTGCTAAATAGTTTCTGGGAATGATTCTTAGTCTGTAGCTGGTTGGAGATGAGTACCAATCAGGCAAAATGTAAAATTCAGGCTGAACTGATTGGTTAGTTTGGACATTGGTCAAGTGGCATATTGTTCCTCTTCCCTGACTGTATGAGTGTAACTCTTAGAATCAGGTTGTGAGTGCAAAAGCTCATGTTTGAGTTTGAAAGTTTGCTTTCTGTGAATATTTGCCAATATTTGATTAAGGTTTGCTGTTTCTATTAACATCACACATTACTGGGATCAATATAGGAGTAACTAGATGAAAGCCAATGGCCTGTGTTTCACAGGTCAGACTAGATGACCTAATGGTCTGTCTGACCCCTGTGAATTTATGAAACATAGAGGCCAGTAAACTCATTCCCTGGTGAATACATCTGAAATTATTTCATTCAAAATTCAAACAAATGTTAGAGGGAAATTGCTGTAGAATTTGCCCAGTTCTAGTGATTAGGTTTGTCACATGACCTTTTCAGTTCCTTATTCCTCAGTTTCTTTTTATATAGCCACAGAACAACAGTGTTAGTGTGCTGGTATTACACTGAACACTGTCAACAAAACCCTCACATTTCTGTTAATTAATTATTTGTTCTGGTTAACAAAAACATTATTAAAAAAACCTCATAAAACAAATACAAGGTATTGAACATAAATTATTTTTAAATGGTCAGGTTTCAAGTAAACAAATCACACCGGTTTTAATATCGTAGCTTCTATGCTATGACTACTGTAATGGGTTGTGTTGCTGTGACCTCTGCTGGCAAAAACACCAATGCACATGTATTTTCACTCTGAGCCAGATGGGTTTTATAATCAGCAAATATAAAAGGAAAAAATACAAGGATTTCTGCTGTATTTCTCTCCAACATATATTTTCTCCCAGTGCTTTCTCCTGTGGATTTAGTTGTCAGACTGATGTATTTTTTACTCACACTTGATGACATGCTATCAGGATATAAGTAATAGCTAAGTATTCATTCACTAATGTTAACTTTAAATTGCCTGTTTATTAGTCTTTTATTTTATTATTGCATTATTAATCCTCCCAGAGTCTCTGAATTGTCTCTGTCTTGGGGTTGCTATGCACACTCTTAGGGTGCAAGTCTAGCACCCCTTCCTGAGAATACAGACCATGCCCAGCACTCTGGAACGAGTGCTGACCCCTTAGATACCCCTGTAGCATAAACACACCCTCTCCCAGAATCCTACCAAAGGTGTGAGTCTTCTGGGTTACACTTTAACGTGCATGTGATAAAGCGTAGCACGTAACACAGACAGACAGGCAGACTTTGCACAAGATTCTAAACCACCATTGCTCTTTATTAAATAGCAAGAGAAACACATAGATCTATACAAAAATAATAAACCCTGTATATATTTCCCTTCCTCAATTTCCTCAACATTCCAGAGAATTCTTTGGGTTGGACTCAGAGTTGTCTGAGGCCATGCAGGGTCTTTCCGTTCACAGTGTTTGGCTTGGGTTTTGAAACATGGAGCTTTCCTCCCTCCAGCTCACCTGCCGTACCTTGGCAGGTCCATCCCCCATCCCTCTCCCAAACAAACTTCCTGTGTGGTTCTCTGAGTCTTCCACTTTGGAGTCCTTTTATATTTTGTTGCTTTGGTCCCTGTCTCTTTGTCCTGCTTGAAGAACGTTTGCCCCTAGTCCCCTGGTGAGGGAAGATGGAGAAAGCTGGTTTTCCCCTAGGATGCAGTTACTCTTTTTCATTCTCCCCAGGTAAGGCCTATGCAGGTGTTGAAAGTACTAACAAAAGGCTGTTGTCAGCTCTGTGTCACTACATCTTGGAATTTCAGTCCAGCGTGGAAGCAAGGAGATCACGGAGAGGGTAACTAGCCCACACATTCAAAAGGGAGTTTTCAGCTTGGTAAAGATACAAAGGGAGTTCACAATCTTGCAAAGAATTCATAAATTGTACAGATAGATTCTCAAATCATCACACCATGCTTCAAAGAGTTTACAATTTAGTTTAAGACAAGATGTAATCAATGTGTTTAACAAACAGTAGCAGGAGAGAGAGAGAGAGGAAAAGGGTAACAGTAATAAAAACATAGGTGTTCATAGGCTAGCATAGGTGTTCATAGGTTGATTCAGCAAAATATGTAAGTATGTGCTTCACTTTAAACACATAAGTAGTCTCACTGAAGTCAGTGGAACTACCCATTCCTTACAGTGAAGCACATGTTTACATGCTTTGCTGGATTAAGCCATAAGGCTCTATTCACAAAGCTACAGAGACACCTTAATCCCCCACTGTGATCCACAAAACTCCCACCGAACCTGTAGGCACTGAAACATGTGAAGAGGAGAGACAATAGTTTAGCCACCTAACTAGCCCAGGGGGCCAGATCTAAAAGTTAGAAGGTGGGTACCATCTCTTTCTCCTCCTCCTCCAGTCATTTTATGTGAAGCAAGGCAGGTGCCTAACTCATTCCTAAAAGAAACTACATAGGCACCTAAGTCAGGAGAGGAGTTCCTGTTCATTGATTGCTAGCAGAATTAGGTGCCTCCCTGCAGACTGGACTTAGGTGCTTATCTTTGAGAAAGCGGGGGGTGGGGCTTAGCACATGGGCATCTCTCATTGGCTAGCTTAGGTGGCTCCACACCTAGCTTGTACTGGCTTTTGTGGATCACATTCTTAGATACCCATCTCTCCCCAGTGTTGCAATGCCTAAGTCCCTTCATGGAATCCACCTTGTGTGTCTGACTTGATGTGGATGGGGTGGAATCTAGGTTGTATCAATTTTCTCCTGAACAAATCAGCAAGTTCTTGGTAAAAGGAGACGAGAGGAATGGGAGAGGATTTAAGGAGAGAGTTAAATGTGGAGAAAAGCCAACCGGGGATGTAAGGACAAGATTCAACTAGGAAAAATAAGTACAGCTTATGGGCAAGAAAAATGCAGTATATATTTATACTTCTTTAGTTTAAAATAGATGAATTCCTGAAGAGAATTAGAGACCACATATGAAAATGTGGGCCTTCGTGTGTTATTTAAAAGGATGTGAAGTTTGAAGGAATCAGAGGATTAGATCTAGGAGAGGACATTCTTTCCCAACTGCTTCTGTTTACTAGCTGTCTTGACTTTATTGTTGGATGTTCAACAAAACTACAGGGCTGTCTCATCTTATGCGAGGGTTCCATTCCACGGTTAGCACATAAAGCAAAAACCGCGTATAGCCAAAACCCCATTGAGTTCAATGGCGGGTGAAATCGCCCGCACTACAGGTATAGTATTAAAACTGTTGTTTTTCTCTTTTTTGTTCGTTTGTTTTGTTTTTTTGTTTTGTTTTTGCCAACCGCGTAAAGTTGAAATCGCGTATGTTAAATGCGCGTAAGATGCGACAGACCTGTATAACAGGGTTCAAAAAAGAACCAGATAAGTTCCTATAGGATAGGTCCATCAATAGCTATTAGCCAGGATGGGTAGGGATGGTGTCCCTAGCCTCTGTTTGCCAGAAGCTGGGAGTAGACGACAGGGCATGGATCACTTGATGATTACCTGTTCTGTTGATTCCCTCTGAAGCACCTAGCACTGGCCACTGTTGGAAGACAGGATACGGGGCTAAACGGACCATTCTTCTGACCCAGTCTGGCCGTTCTTGTGTTCTTATGTTTCTTGGTTTGGAGATCATTTCACTTTGCTCCTCACAGCAAATTAAAGCACTTATTGTTCAGACAGAACTATTTGTCTGCTTTCTGCACATTGGCTCGGGCTACTGCTGATTTCAACAAAGAAAATCTGGCTAATTAAAAAAATCAGATTTTAAATCTACTTGCAGCCCAACTATAAAAAGATCGAAAGACAATTTTTAAATACCACCACCTTCTTTTTGTTAAGAGTGGCCACCTGAGATACTTCAAGGTCTTGTGGCTGTTGTTGCTCTAAGCTGAAGGAAGGGTATTGTTGTCGCCTTGATTCTGAGAGAGAGGGTTACCTCCATTTTTCTGTATGAATTATTTATAAAGCAATATGCAGATTTGTAATTGGTTACATTATTCCATCTTTTAAATATGACACTTTATACCAAGGGCTTTAGCACTCTCACCATACAGCCCGCTGTTGAGTCCCCAGGGTTGCTGCATTTCCATCAGAATCTCCTACAGAAAGCAGCCCAAAGTTACTACCCAATTCTTAGGGTGCTGTGTATGACAGTTCATTTAAAAACCAGATGTTTCTATTTTTAAAAAGAGAAAGGCATTCCCTTCTTTGTGTGGATCATTGAGAGTATGTTTGCTGAATCCTGCCTAAAAAAAACAAAGGAGGTAGTGAGAAAGTTTGTGAGAAGGATTCAAATTAATCAAGCCCATGCAACCAAATCCTCAAATGGCAAGTGCAAACTCATATTCACTATGTCTATCCTAAAATTGTATCTCGTGCATACATACTACAGTGACTGATGATTTATCTTACATAAGGTAGATATTAAATAGACAGTAACTATCACCTGGATCCTGAGCTATGATTTACATCTGCTGAGGTGTTATATTTTAGAGATCTCTGTAAGTGATTTAGAAGAGCTTCTCTGTATATCATTATGTTGCAATATAAAGCTTTATTATTCCAGGACCTTCCAGGGCTAGAAGAATTGTTGTTTATCTTATCTGGTTGAGACTCTTTCCTGTTTAAGTGGTGTAAAGTCATGCTGTTTAATCACTTGTTACTAGCTTAGCCCCTTTTGTAGACAGAATTGGTGAGGAACTAATTCTGATTTCTGTAAGGGATAAGTTCCACAAATGTATCTAGACAGTTAGATAATCCATAAGTATTAGCAGAATAGCTTTGGTGAATAACTTTCAACCTACAAGGTGTTTGAAAACTTTTTGCTTTCCGTATTTGGATTTTGGCATTTGCAATTTGTGAATGGTCGTGTAGGTCACATGGAAATGTTTCTGCATTCTGATTAGATAGAAACTTTTTGAAGAATAAAATAATGGACACTTTTTTGTTATGAAGTTTTGGGGGAATAAACATGGTCACAGTACACAGCAGATACATTTGGATACTTGTGAATCATGAGCACTATGACCCCATGAACTTGTCATTTTTATTTGGGAAAATATTTGAAAAATCATTTTTATAAGATTGAATCAGCTGTAGAATAAATATTTTGTTGTATGTTCTGATAGGTTTTGAGATATTTCAGTTAAAACCATCACTGAATATTGTCTTTCTTGCATCTCTGATCAGTATAATTGTGGGAAGAAATTCTATACTTTGGAGAAGGAAAGAAACAGTTTTCTGGCTTTTTTTTTTTAAGAGGTTGTTTGAAGCTGCACAGACTTTTGAAATAGTATAAGTAATCCCAGCAGAGATGGATTAATGGGCAGAGTATAGATGAGGCAATCAAAGGTGCATAATAAATGTAATTTATCACAAGGCTCTGTAACTTATTAAAATGAATATCACCCCATGGGAGATACAAATGGATTTAGGTTGAAAAATCAACCACTGAATTCTGTAGGAGCAGTTAGGCCAATACTGATCACTTTTGAAAATCCACCTTTATTGCACTACTGAAATATTAAAATAAAGGCACTTCTTAAATCACAAATGCCTATGAAGTTAACTATCTTACCTGATCCCAGTGAAGAATACATTTAAAAAAAAGAGAGAAAACTAAAGCCAGGGGCAAAAGAAAACCTCTAATATGGCACATTTGTGTGTGCAATACTTAGAGCAGATATTAATCCACCATGTTCTATCACTGTCCTATTCTGAGATGCTGCAGGTCTCCATTGATCTCCATTTCAACTACATGGAAGGAAATTCTGCTGTAGTGTATGAGCTTTGTTTTTCAGATTTTTAGGGCAAGATGGGTGCAGACTGTTTATGTATGGGTCACTATATACAGCTGTTCTCCAGACTAATGGCTGGCTGACCTTTATTACTACACTGAATTCTTGCTGTTAAATGCCAAATATTTCTCTGTTGTTGACATTCACCTAAAAATCCTCTCTCATAATGTAAGTGCAAGCAAACACGTCTCAGTAAAACATCATTCTGCAAGGATGATGGAGCCGCAACTCTGAGGAGAGCTTTCCACTCACCCTCCTCCAATAGGATCTACAACTTGTGCCTTCCATCTTTACACATTGATTAAGGAAAGGAACAGAGCTCTCCCTGGACATTGACATGGGTTTTTCACACACTCCTGTTAATTATTTCAACCACTCTACCCCTAATTAGTTACCAACAACCCCTCTGGATAAGTTTATTTAGAGAGTTATTTAAACTGGCCCAAATCCTCTCTCCTGTACAAAGCCCATGTAAACAAGCTTCGGCACAGGTACAACAGAGTTCTATGGGGATCCAGGAGGACAAAGTCTTTCTTCCAAGCTGTGGAGTGTTGGCAGAGCTGCTCTGCAACTGCTAGATGAGGAAATAGGTTGTAATAATCCCATCAGCTACAGTCAGCTCCCCTCCCCTAGCCCATCTTGAGCTGAATTGCATCTGTGGGCTTACTATAGAGGGTGTAGTGCTAGCAACAGGGAATATAATAACCCTTTATGTAAACTCACTGCATAAGAACTGACTCAGTTCTGCTGGCTATGATTAACATCAGGCTTAGACAGGTTCTTGGGGTAATCTTTGCCTATTCAGGACTATATCATGCCTGGCTTTGTACTGGTGTGCAGTTGTGCATTCAGGGCTGAGCACAGATTCACTGGGGCATGGAGGAATGGCTCATGGCTTGCATTACCAGGGACACTAACCTCCCAAAGGGGATCAGGGAGAGGGAGGGTGACTCTATCTTTCTGCACTGGTCTGCAGAGCAGGGTTGGCTCAATTGAGAGCACAAGCTGCATCTTTTCAAAGGAAGGTGGAGCTGCTGCTCCAACATGGGCAACTCCGAGTGAAGTTATGAAGGAACCAGAATTCCTTCTGGTGCCCCCCCCCCCACCCCTCCATGGTGCAGCCCCTTCACAGACCCCAAAATGCAGCAAGTGGCTTAAACCCCACAGGCTGGGCCTTACACTGCAGAATGGTACTGAGTTTTACACAACAGAATATTTAGGGAACATCCGATATTTAGTGTATATATAGTATAGCAATGAATCCTAATATTCATGTTTCTCATAAGCTATTGCTGTGGAAGCATGACATTGAATCAATGTTCTTCCCTTACAAACCTGAGGGCTCAGTCATGGCTTAGACATCGGCCCTGAGCAAGAGGCGACCTCAGAAGCAGCCCAAGAAGCAATGACTCAGAGATACCCTCTGCTCTGCAATTTCCCCCTGCTGCATTCGGGGGAAGTACCCCTGTTCTTCAGTGCCAGTGTACTTGGGGGAGGGGGGGGAGAGGTCTGCCTACACCTCATCCCACCCTACCCACTCCTGCCACTCACATGGGGTGGGGAATGTACCCTCTCATAGAGGCTGCTCTCATCCCCTACATGTTACTGCTTGCTCCTGCTACCTGGATTATGGGTATTGGGGCATCCCTCACTGTGCAAGCCAGGTCACAAGCTGACCCTATGGCCAGGTCTACACTATAAACTTACATTGGTATAACTACCTCGCCCAGACCTGTGAAAAATCCACACCCCTGAGTGACGCAGTTATACTGACCTAACTCCCAGTGTAGACAGCGCTATGTTAATGGTAAGACTTCTCCCGCAGACATAGCTACCACCTCTCACAGAGGTGGATTAACTACGCTGATGAGAGAAGCTCTCCCATCGGCATAGCAGAGTCTTCACTGAAGCACTGTAGCAGCGTTGTAAAGTGTATGTTTCTTAATACAGTTACAGATATTGCTGGCAAATGCATGAATTTTTTTTTCTACTCCGTGGACATTAACTAGACTCAGGAATGCACCAATAAACACAGGTGAGGGGTCCACAGAAATAGCTGGAGAAAAAAAACTATTAATAGAAATGTTAAAATGTGTTTGCTCAGAGATCTTTTTACAGCCTTCAGTCCAGATAGCAGAGATCAGGCTTACAGCCCAGGAAATAATATTAGCCCATTAATACTACTAGGATCTAGACTGAGACCTAGTCTGAGAGGGGGAGAATTACAGGGTTACACACAAGGACAATAAAGTCAAGAAGCCTGTCAGATTGTTATTACTAGTTTATGGGGAAACTGAAGAACAGAAAATAAAGGACTTGTCCAAGGTCATGCAGAATGTCTGTGGGGAAAGAGGAATTGCAACTGGGTCTTCTGTGTTAGCTCCCGGATCACCCTTTCTTCCACAATAATAATCACTCCCATAGAAAAACCCATCAAAGGAGATTTACTCACATGAATTTGGAAATCTGAGTGTCAGCCATAATTGAACTTCATTATATTGTTTCCTTAAATTATTCACAGAATGCTAATCCAGAACTGCATGAGTACAGCAATACAAATGCACAAATACAGTGTCCATTCCAAGACCTCTGTCTTCATGAGGAGAGGAAAGAAGCCAGTTTGTAGGCAGGTAAGAGCATGAGGGAAACAAAGTAGAAAGACAAAGGGTTCGGCTGGCTAGAAGGGTTGATAATTATGATATAGACTTTCACCTCCAAGGTCACTATTCACCTATGGTATGAGGCCATCCGATGGCTGTTGAAGTCAATGGAGTTATGATGAATTACACCAGCTGAGGATCTGGCCTTTTGTTGCAATATTCCAGAACAAATTCAGCCCTGGGACAAGGGGGCACAGCTCATAGATTTCAAGGCCAGAAGGTACCATTATGATCAGACTTCCTGATTTAGTTACACCATAATTAAGGGGAGCCTAAATTGTTTCATGATATCACAGATTTCCCCCAGGCTTTGCCTTATGAAACAGAGTTAACAATCCTTCTACACTACAAAACAGCTGCATTGACTAACCTTTTCTACATTTTTTTATTGATATTGTGGGTCAAATTCTGGCCAATGCAGTAAAGCTGTGTAACTACTCTCAAACAGGTGTATGGAAATACTTGGGCAGAGACCACCTTTTTGTTCTGTGTTTGGATAGCACCTATCAAAATGGGGTCTGGGGCTCCCAGATACTACCACAATACAAATAATAATAATTAAGCGGTAATAGCAAGTGCCCATTATCTGTCCATAAGGCCCCCATGTAGAGCACCCCAACCTTGGAAAGCATTTTGGAGGTGGATACCAAAGGTCAGGGCTGAACTGTTTTGTTCAAATATGGTTTCTTTTTGCATCTGAAATGCTTTCTTAAAATGTGATGTAACAGGGCAGCTTGTCCCATGGGCTGGAGAGTTTATGGCTAAACCATCCCTGCTTACAGGGTCAGCTGCAACTGGGCTGAATAAGGTGATTCCCAGGATTTAAAAAAAGAGCAAGAAGTTTCTCTAAGAGAGCAGGGGCTGGGGAAATTGTAACTTCAGAGAGCCAGCAGATGTTTGTAGGTCCCTGATTTAGCAGTGGAAAAAAAGCTGTAGAAACAGGAGTAAGTGGGAGAAAGGCCTTCAGGGTAGAAGGCCTGTGAGGGACTCTGTCCAAGCAAAGGAGATCCTGTAAAGGCCAGCTGGGATGAAGACTCCTTGAGTTTGTGTTTTGTGTTATTTTTGGGTTAATCAGGGGAGAGATGCTGAACTGCTTGGGGCCTAGAGGGCCAGTATATATCAGAGGACTAAATAATTGGGACTCCTTGTGGAGTTGTTTTGAACTACCTTTGAACTGTGAGTTTTTAAAGGGTCCTGAAGAGATGGAAACAGGCAAGGTGCTTCAAAGTGACCTCTGGCCATGAGCAGGTGCTTGGGGAGGTGGCTGTATGATATTGCATATGGTAAGAATTATTACTGTACTGACAGGAAAAATAGGGATATTAATAAAATTAAAAGCTCAGCTGCATAATGCCTCTGAACTAGGAAGCACATACTTCAAACACTAGGCTGCACAATATCTCTAGGTATTTAAAGGTCATGCTTTGGCTACTGAAAGGTAGTCATATATTTCCAGTCTAAACTAATCAGGCGAGTCTCACTCCTCTGCAGATGGCCAACACAAGCTGTGTGCGCTGTTCAAGTAAAAGACTCAGATATAATTTCCAAGCAATTATATTGACAATTACCTGTGGTTTTAAAAATAAATGAAGTAACAATGAGATACTACAGAAACACACTGAGAAACTTATGCAAGAATAAACTAACATTTTCATTCTCATCATAAATATTTATATACTTAGAAACACTTTGACACTCATGACAACATACATCTTTCCAAGACATTCAGATTAACAAGAAGACTAATGCAGTGGTTTCTGTTAAATATTGGTACTGAAGCCTCCAATCCTGAAAATACACTGAGCAACTTCATGCACAGGAGGAGTCGCATTGAAATCAATGGGACACCTCACTTATTGGTTGAATCAGGGCCATTTTTTTTGCCAGGATTGTACCATATAATCCTGTAGTTCACTTTTACTAGAGGAAAGTGTAGAAGAGCCTTATTATCTATAGTTAGGAGTGCCCCTTGGCATTCTTGGGTGTCCTCCAGGAAAACCTTCAAAGCGTGGATTTCTGGGGGGGTAGCCGGGCATGCCATATCCTCTTGGCACTGGTGGTCGAGTCACAGCTATGTGTGGGGGTGGAGTAAGGCTTCCTCCTCTGCCATGCGAGGAATAATGAACATTTGGGCCAGGGCTGTGCTGCTGAGAGGGGCTTGCTTCGTGTTGGTGGCTGGTCTTTTTCTTAGACTCTTTGTCACCTTGTCCTTTCTGGGTACCTAAAATGTATTTAGAAAACCAAACTGAGCCATAGAACAGAGATTGCCTGTTAGAGCAGTAGGAGCAAGAGAAAGCTCAGCACTTACCCTGCCAACCCCATCTCTTAGAGTGAGGTTATGGGGAATGATTCAGAAGCTCCCCCCTGAAGTTTTCCAGCTAGCCCTTTCCATCCTCCAGGACCTTGAGTAAGGAACGTAGAAGCCCTCCCCCTTACATAAGGCAGCACCAAGTAAGTGGAGGCAGTTTCTAGGTTACTGGGGGAGTGAGGGTGGTGTGAGAGAGATGGCAAAACTCAGCAATTTCATTATAAAACTGGCCAATTTCAGCAGGGTGCACTTGGAATTCCCCACATAGCTCTGCTGATGTGCCTCATTCCTGACCTACATCCTCCCTAATATTCCAGCCCTGACTTCTCCTACTGCCAGTCATGCCAAACTGTGTGCTTGTTTTGTGGCATGGACAATGAGGACAGTAGTGCCTGAGTGTAGAGGGGAGAGCACACCACACCTTCTTTAAGGCAGGTAGAGCTGCCACATATGCAGCTTAGGACCATGCCTAGGAAGAAGTTTGGCTGACTGAGCCAGAATTCTTCCTGAGGATTCCTACTATATCATGGACTCGCTGCACCCCCCTTGCCTCCCTCCACCCCACCCCCCTGCAGGAGCCTGGACTTAAAAACCACAACCTGGCCCTCAATATTCCAATATAAAAAATACTGTAGTATTCTGCAATAAAACTTCAGTCTACCAAAACACTTATGCACATGCTCAGTTTTTAAGCATGCGAATAGTCCCACTAACATTAGGAACCTGCTTAAGTGCTTTGCTGGATTGGGGCCTAACAGTCCAAAGTAATACAGCTTGCAGTTTGTTACTACTGTAGGATTCTGGATTGTTATTGAAAGAGCTTGTAATATTTCTTATAAGGGAAGGAGAAAGACCAATGCCATAAAGATTAACCTGGTGGCTGCAAGCTTCTGTATTGTGGTTAATTTGCACTATTTAATTTTCATGACTGTCCCTCTCAGGGTGTCACTGTACAGTAAGTAGAGAAGTTGAGACAGTGTAGAGGGATGGTAGCAAATATACAGACATCTTCAGAGCAGTCGCACCTTGATCTGCTGCGGAGTCTTGTTTTCTTCCTTGCTGCTTGGGTTTAGTCTCAAGGGAGTTTTCTTCCATCTCCCGTGACTGTTGTGCTTTTTGTTTGTTTCTCTTTTTGTTTTCCTCAGCTTGCTGGTCAAAGGGGAGAGAGGGAGACATACCTTAATTACTTAAATCATTTCTCTACTGATTCACAACAATAAAAAGTAACAGTTCTACCCTCTTTATGGCATCCTTACACTTTGTAGCTTCTTTTTGAGATCCAAGTTAGCTTCCTTGTAGGTTTTGGATGTAGCATTGAGATAATAGATACTCAATCTAAATTTTAAAGGAAAAAGAATACATTATGTTAGGTAAGAATTGTAAAATCTAACATCATTCTTAATAAATCCACATTACAATAAATAGGTTGTCCCTATCCTCTATAATGTGTTAATATGAAGAGTGGCTTTTACTCCACCACCCAGTCTTATTAACACTAACATTTTGACAGTTCAGTTATGTGCTCCCTCACAGGAGAAAGAAAGTACATTTCTACCTGAGATCCCAGAACAACCTAACTGAAAAATTCACTTTCCCTATTTAAGAACCTTACTTTCAGTTACGGTGCTAAGGAGGCAGTTCCATCCAGCTGTTCTTCCATAACATGGGTGTTCTGCAAAACTGACTTGTAAAAGATGTATAATGTATTTTTAAATGACCAAATGTTTATAAAATCCTTTAAACTTGCACAACAATAGGAAATTTAAGTGCTGTAGTGACAGGAAAGACAACAAGCAAAAACACGGAAAACTAGTTGATTTTTGTTCTAAATCATAATCTTCTAGCACACAAAATCACGACTACATGGCATAATTTTCTTTGTTAAATAACTGTAAGAAATTAGCACATTTTCACCCCCTACTCTCACCTAATGAAACTCTAACTGGAGATCCAGCTATGTGATGTCTTATAATGATATTAACAGTATGTCATGCTCCTGTTTGAAATAAGTGATGATCTTCTCCCTGTTTGTTGACTCTAGTTTGCCTTGTATTGTCTTTGCCTTTGTTTTGGGTCACAGTCCCCTAATGCACAATATAGATAGCTCCCCTTGAAATCAATGGGAGCTACCCATATTCTTCAATGAGAGTCTTTCTGTATATAGTATGATTGTCAGCAAGTTTTTGCCAAATTTCATCTCAAAATTGCATTCTGCCTGTGTAAGTTCCTTCTGCAGTTTCTGTTACACTTACTGTTTTTCACTTCCTGTTCTAAAATATTTGGCAATATAACTGTGTGTTGTTAAATCATGTCTGAATTTTACCCAAGCGTAAGTGACCAGATGTCCCGATTTTTTTTAGGGACAGTCCTGATATTTGGGGCTTTTTCTTATATAGTCGCCAATTGCCCCCCACCCCGTCCCGATTTTTCACACGTGCTATCTGGTCACCCTACCCAAGAGGTAGCTGCACTTTTGTGTGTGCTAAGTGATCCTATAAAGTGATCCTTTGTAAAGTCCTTTGGGATGAAAGGTATCAGGATTATTATTCTTATTCAGGACTGATTTATGGACAAACGTCTATTCCTAGTCCAAAGTCTCAGAAAGTGGACTTTGGACAGGGAACTTCTAGTACAAGGGGGTAGCAATCATGCCTTACTGCACACCACTTACATTGGGGTTTTAGCCAAAGAATCTAATTTGGAAGCCCTCTGTGTGGGTTCTCTGCTACATGCCCCCAACTCTTACCTCACACCTAGTTTAGCAAAATGATGGTAGTTCTGCTGCTTTTCAGGCCTCTTTATTATTACACAAAACCCGAGATGCCCAGGAACAGGCTTAAAGAAAGCTTTGTATCAGGGGAATAGCACTTCTGAGAGTTCACTACGAAACATGCTCGGTTTTATGATGTGCAGTTCTGCCCAATAGACTGATTAAACTCGCTCCACTTTGGACCTCATATAGTTTTTTTTTTTTTTTTTGGGGGGGGGGGGGGGTGTTATTTTTGTTTTTATTTGGGGTTTTTTTTTTGCTTCTTAATGATTTTTGGCACTATGGTAACAAAACAAGACAAAAATGAAGCCATTGAACAAAAGAGAGAGATTGGGGAGCCTGCCCTTTGTGCAACTACACATTAATTATGATCAAGCAAAAGACTTGTGAATTCTTCAAGTCCCTCAAGGCAATCAGTGTTGTACTTGACTGTGTTTCCAGTGGACACCTACGGTTATGGAGGCTTGACATGAAAGGAATTGGGTAGAGATTCATATAGGAAAGCTTTGATCTGATTTAAGATACTGTACTTACACCATAAGCAATATGAAGGGCAAGATCAGTCCAGGGTTAGAAGCATAACTAAATACTTTCCCAAACCAGGAAGGGAAGTCATTCTCTAAGGTTTCTGAAATGACCTCAAACATTCTAGTTTTCCCACTGTTAAAAACAAAAATTAACACTGTATCACATACCTTGCCAATGCCAGTGTAGCATTGTGTATCAGCATACAACAAGATTATATTATATAGACCAGGGCTGGGCTCAACAATAAGTTATTGTCATTCACATTATTTAAATGCTCTTTACTGAGTCGATTTTAAGAAAAACATAACTTTTTATGCATGTTAACAGATTAAAGCAGAACAGAAAAAATTAAAATGGGTAGCTTGTTCATTCCTTGGGGCATAGGGCAAAGGAAATCTTACTGAAGCTGTTCTAGTTTATCTAATCCTGAATTACACATGGTTTGGGATTGCAGTTACATAGACCAGTCCCCAGATGTCACCCTCTATGTCTTCTATGATCTGATTTACTAAATGAAAATTGGCAATCAGTATCACCTGCTTTGTACCAGTTCTGTGAAATCCAACCAGTTTCATGTCTCAGCAGATTTGCTGGTATTTCATGCATTTCTCCCACAAAGTGACAGTGAGTGTCTGGAAAACATCTCCTGAATGATTTGCCTATACCCAAAGGAACTTTTAGAGCTAAGACATCAAGAGTTCTGTGCCTTTAGAAGATGCACTGGGATCACTTTATTAATGTATTTTTCAAGCCCTTCACTGGAAACCAGATCTCCATGTTACTGCTCTTCTCCTTTTACTCCATTAACACATTTTTGCTAGCAGATATCAAAGACTCAAACATGTTAAAATCTAAATGTCGTGTCTAACTATTGCTTGCTTACTAGTGTAATATGTCACACTAAATGGCAAACAGAGATGCTGAAGACTTCTCCCCTGATATTCCACTTCTGCAATGTACAGGGTGAAGAATAGGGCATGGGATCAGCTTTGTTCTTGGATGGGCAGGTGTCTTCATAGCTATATCCCCCTCTGCTGTTACCTGCTTGCAGGGGAATGCAGGCTCATCTTTTTCAAAAGCAACTAGTGATTCTGGATGCCTAACTTGAGACACCTTAAAGATTATTGAAGAATTGGTGTTCAGCACCTTCTGAAAATTCTTTTTCAGGTGTTTCAAGCTGGGCACCCAAAAACTGAGGTGCTCACAATCACTAGTCCCTTTTGAAAATGTAGACCACGTTATCTGGGTTATTGTTTATACTTATTTCAATATGCATGGATTTACACACAAATTGCTGTCAACACGGACACCCTTTCTTTCCTTCATTACTGAGAACTCCAGAGGATGACTCTCAACACCAGAAATATATTATAACAGTGCTACTGAATCTAACTCCCTGAAGTACTGCAGAGAGTCTCAGAAATTTGAGATGGAAAAGCTCTATTCGGTCATCTAGTCTTCCCCTCTGCTACTGCCACATCCCTTTCTGCAGTATGTTTTCTAGTGCTTGCTGCAGCCTATTCTAAATGTTCTATCTCCCAAGCAATGAGACTATTCTACACTCTAACAGATCATCTCAAGCAGGTAGAGCATGTATCTCTAACAGAATGGTTCTCTCTTCCTTACATATAATTTCAGACTTGATCACACTAGTAAGAAACTTTATTTAAAAAAAAACAGAATTTCTGTCTTACCAGTTAGTGAATACTTTTTAAATAGTTAATCATTTCTCTCACATTTAATTCATCTTCAGAGATTATGGTCCTATGCACAAGTAAAATTAGCATAGTTTATAAAGTGCCAACACTTAGTAAGGAAGTTGGTTTTAGTTATGTCATTCACTGTACAGTAGTCATACCATGAGATAACCTATTTGTCAGGGAAGAGACGGATATAAAATGTGAAAGACCTGAATGGGCCGCAGTCAAAGGACGGTGGGATAGAGACAATAGTGTACACGGCAGGCAGAGTGGAGAGGAAGAGAATAAAGAGCAGCATGGCCATGTAGAAGTTATTGGATCTAGAGGCTTTGAAGACCCTCTCATGGGGGACATTGCAGCACATCACAGCCCAGCATTGCAGATACATCGAGGTGTGAAGACGAAACACATTGATAGCTGGCAGGCCTGGAGCATAAAAAGAACCCATCCTAGAAACAAACAAGAAAGTGCTCTGTAAAACTCTGCAGCCTTAGATACACCAAAACTCTTCACCCACCCTGGGCTTTCATATCCCCTTGTTTTGCAGCCACATACAATGCACTCCATTTTGCAGCTTGTGAAGCCTTGTTTAACTCTTTTTATTGGTCTTGGCTCTGTTCCTTCCATTGAGTTCATGGCATATGGCTAAAATACTCTTTAAATCATGTCTTTCCAAGTCTCAAGGCTCTCCCCCTCCCCTTTTTCTTTCTCCAACTGAATTTTAACAACCAGTCAGAAAACTGTTATTGATTTCCCCCTTTCACTTTCTTCTTCTTTAAATGGTTCTTTCATTTTCAAATCCACTCAGATTGTCATTCATTTATAGAACACATAATCCCAAACGTTATACCCCATAATCTCTTACAGGCTTGATGAGTAGTTTGTTTTATCATAATCCAGCCTAGTCTTAATTTAATTTGCTGTTGTTTTATTAATATTTTTGCTGTCTCCTGGAGCTGACATTTACTTCACTTATTCTTTTACCATGGTGTGACCGAGAGCACTCCTGTATTCACACACTACAGGTTATTGTCATAATCGTTGTGTAAAATATGCCTTGTGGGGTATCATTTAAAAACTAATAACATACTGATCATTAAGATTCTTGTGTAATGTATGGAATGTGTAGTAAGAGGTATGAACATAAACTGAAATTATGATTACAATGTGTTTACCAGTCAAGTCTCACTAAACCGGTTTCACAAAGACAAAGGACAAAACTGACAGTCTAGCCTGGCATCATCAAAGCTGATTAGCAATCGCTGGTTAAGTGGCCATTCTTTGGCAACAAAGGGGGCAGGAACAGATTGATCTGTATTTTAGCAAACAATAACATGGAACCTCTATCACTCTATGGCTCTTTCCTCACAGCTGGAATGAACTTTATCTAGAAGTAAACCTCAGGAAAATGCATTTCAAAGGGTGATTAAACTATAAAAATGGGGGGCAAAAACACCGCAGGTTCGCTCTCTTTTTTTACCTAACACAAAGGAACCAGCCCTTTGACTCTAGGGGAGAGATTCTGACCTGAGAATTTGGTCAGCCCAGTAGCTGGAAACATATGTTAAGGATTTTACCTTGAACCAAATATAGCTTGTAAAGTTTTTGCTACTAGGAAGCATTTTGTCTTTATTATTCTGGTAACTATTTCTGACTTTAATATCTTATACTTGTACTCATTTAAAACCTCTCTCTCTTTGTAGTTGCACCCAAATGTGACACATAGTTATTTAGTGCCTGATTCTAGTTAAGTACCTATTGATTCTGATAAATGTTGTTAGTTGTTTATAGTTACATGTTTATGACTTTGAAACACTGGGCACTCATGTTCTTTGGCTTCACTCTTCTTGCCCCTCTGATTTGAGGATCTAATTCTATTTACCGGTGTGGCTAAGTGGATGGGACCCAGAAGACTTGATTCTATTTCCAACTCTGCCATTGGTCCACTAGGTGACCTTGGGCAAGTCACACCCCTTCTCTATGCCTCAGTTTCCCCATGTTTAAAATGGGGATAATGGTATTTCCCTCTATGGAGTGCCCCCTCTTGGAGATCTGTGGATGAAAATTGCTATATAAGAGCTAGGTATTACTATTATATTGTAACTTTACCTCCTCTTCTTTTCATCTGTTCTTAATGGATAGAGACCATATAGACTCTGCTAGTTCTTGGCTAAGGGCACATAGTACACCTTGTGCCCCTGATCATACTCTCACTGAAATCAGTTGCAAAACTTTCACTGACTCCAGTCAGTTGAGGATCAAGCTAATTTGTGCCCATTATCATCATTTTTAGGTACAACATTTGAAGCAATCCAGAGTAAATTTTGCAGATGACTCATTAATATGCAAATTCACATGAGAAGGTTTAAATTCCATTCACTTTGCAGAACAGGAAGCCTTTCTATAAAGAGAGAAATGAATCTCCCTACATACACATGCAAATATACACAAATATACTCAGGCCTCTCAAATCCTCTCCAGATACAGGCTAGACCCAGCCACACCAAAAGCTCTCATGTCACTGCAGTTCAAGTGAGTACATGTGTGTGCAGCTCAAAATAATTCTAGAAATATACAATAACTCATTATATATTTTATTAAAATTGTAACAAATAGTTATTCATTATTTTATTGCTGTCATTTTTACTGTCTCTCTTAATTTCACTTGAGATGATCAAATGTTTATTATAAATGTTAAATCACTAAAAAACATAACAAGTTCACTGCTTGATATAGGCAACATTAGCTAACATGTTATGGTCTCACTCGTGCAGTATGTAGCAGGCAGTTGGACTGCTGGGTCCATGTGGATCCCACATTGGGGACCATGCTATATTAGAAAGTGTATATTGTGACAGAGTATAGATGTGTATAATATTTGTATTTGAATGAGGTATTAAACATGAAATGTTCTGAAAGTAATCAAAAATAAACCCAATCTGATCCCAAAACCAACCTCCCAACTTTTGATAATGAAAGGCTGACTTTCAATCCCCTCCCATCTTCCTTCCCCCCAGCCCCCCAAAAAAGTGCTAATGATGGTGGTGGAATGACCATGCCATTCATGGTGCATAAACTTGGGAGTGCATTTTATACTACAGCTGTATCATCTTGATGAACAGTGGAGTGTGTGCAGCAGAAATTTTAAGTATGAGCAACTGGGATGTCAGTTGCTGCTGCCTTTATGATCACACAATAATATGCTGTTTTACAAGCTAATTTGTTAGTTTAACCTCGAGTGCCAGGTAGACACTGGCCCTGTGGATTTTCAATGTACCTAGGGCCAGATTAACCAAGGGGCCCATATTTCTGTGGCTCTGTGATGTATGTGATGAGCAGACTGGCTGCAGCATGAGGCTGCTGCTCCAGGCCTAGATTAGATGCATAGGAGGCTAAATACACATGAGTTCTGCTGTGAGTACCAGGGGCTGCTCCAGGGCCAGGAAAGGGGACATCCCCAGCTGCTGTCTGGGTAGCCAGAGGAAGACTAACTCCCCCTAATGCACTAGAGACTAGAGTTATATCCGAGTAAAACCACTGTAGAGCATAGTCGGTCCCTGTCTTTACAAGTGAGGGTTGAGAAGTATTCTCAGCAGGCTATGTCAGTGCTGTCCCAATAATGGAGCAAGAGATCATTCCTGAGTGATGTAAATCACTCCACAAAGGGACTTAGCATGTTGCCCCACAGTGGTCCCAGCGCTTACTAGTTCAGTTCATGAAGACCAGAAATGGGTCTCAAACTCAGTAGCACAGCTGAGCACTACCACTAAGTGATCCATTAGTTCACACTGGCAGATTTTTTTATATATTTATTTAGGTATTTATTTATCTCTGTCATTTTTTTCCATAGGATACAGGGGTAAGGAAACAGCTTTTTGACTGAGAAACTCTTTGGATTTGTGCCACATTAATACATTGTTATTTTTCAATATAAAACCACAGATCAGAGTCTCCAGAATGCTCCGCTGCTCCAACAATGCTCGGCAGCTATAAACCTAACTTTACAGCTGCTGTGTGTCACCGGAGCAGTGCAAAAGATAGCAGAATATATTGCTGAATGTGGTCCCATAACCTTAGCCTGGGACTGACTCACCACTGTTACCCTAATTCTTTGCTGATTTAACTCCATTGATTTCAAGGTGTCCAGTTTGATACCTATTGAGCTACATTGGCATAAAACTGGAGTACTACAGTGGTGAATCAAGCCCAGCATTTCAGAAGTGACAAATATGTGAATTTCTGTGTTTCATGCTTGATTTCACAGGCAGTGTGAAAAAATTCACACCCCTGCTGGCTAAGCTGACCTAGTATACAACCATCTGTTAATACCATACATGTTCTCTGCCACACCTACCAGATCATGCCTTGGTTAAAGATCAGTCCCAGCACATTTCCACTTATATCAAACTCTGAATATGAAGGCTGAAAGAAAAGGCACAATGCTTCCATTAGGCTTGCAGATAATGTTTTAAACTGACACAGAGCTGTAGATTAAAACTGTCATCTACAACAGCAACAACATACTGGCAATGTCTTCTCAAGACTCTTCTGTTGCATATTAACAATGATTCATGAAACAAATGAATATGACTCAAGATCAATGTATTGCCTTCAGTACAGCCTGCAATATTTCATTATAAATCTTATTGAGCTTTTTGAAGAGGTGCAGGTACTACTGGAAAGTACAAAGAGTTCCATTTTTATTGGATATGCTTTGAACTTTTAAAACAATGATTCATAGATTCTAAGTCCAGCAGGAACAATTGAGATCATCTAGTCTGACCTCGTGTATAACATAGGCCATAGGATTTCCCATTTAAATTAGAGGATATCTCTTTAGAAAAAATATTCTATCCTGATTTAAAATTATACAGTGATGGGGAATCCACCACAACCCTTGGTAAATTGTTCCAGTTAACATTTGCTAATTACTTTCACTGTTAAAAATGTGTACCTTATTTCTGGCCTGAATTTGTCTAGCTTCAGCTTCCAGCCATTGATCTTCTTATCTGTTTGACTGTTCGACTGAAGAGTCCTCTAGAATCAACTTTTCCCCCCATGTAAGCAATTAGACAGTGATCAAGTCACCGCTAACCTTCTCTTTAATAAGCTAAAGAGATTGCACTCCTTAAGCCTATTCTAATCCTTTCATCATTCTCATGGTTCTTCTCTGAACTCTTTCCAATTTATCAACAACCTTCTTGAATTGTGTACTCCAGAACTGGACATAGTATTCCAGTAATGGTCACCTCTGGGCACTTATCTATGTATAAGTGTGTGTGAATGTATTAGAGCTAGTCAGAAAATGTTGGGGGAGGGGTGCAACTAGGGGAAGGCTGGAAAAGGTTGCACAGGCACCCTTAGGAAATACTATAACCTGTGTACTTGATTTTGCAACCTTAATGTTCCCTTAACATAACTTTTTATATGAAATATACATGTCTATATATAGTGCTGTGATATGTATGTTGTTTATACAGCCTTTGCTCTAAAGTAAAAGAATACTGCCAGGCAATACAAATTATTTTATGGATAAGTAAAGTGGATTTTAGTTTTGTTGATACTGTATGAAGTAAACTATCAGTTTACTACTGGTGATGATGGAAGAGGCAGAATGAACACAGACTGATTTTTTTTTTTTTTCAAATTAAATCGTGTCAACAGGGTTAGCAGTGGGAAAATTGGGGGCAGATTCACCAGTAAATTCTGGCTGCTTTGTGTGCTCCAACAGCATTTGTAAACCTGGCTTAATTAACTTGGATTTTGTCTGCTTTACATTACTAGGGCTGCACAAGGTATCTAGACTGCACTGGTGAATCTGGGCCCTTAACTTTTGACTTGTAAACTGAGCAAATCTCTTAAATGTGACCTTGAATTATCCATAGCTAGTTCATTTAGCTTCATCAACCAGGAAATGTATTAGTGGCACTTAGTGAATAATAATCAATAACAAAAATAAGGAATCCACTTACTCCCAAGTAAACGTTCCATAACTTTCATTAACATTTAATCAGAGCATCCCATTTGCTGGCTGCCCCAGGATCACTGACAATGCATATTCCCAGGCAAGCAATCAAGAGTGTGTGACTATCCTGTCAAATGTAGCTGTGCTGTGCATGGCAGGCCTGCTCAAGCGTAAAAGGTATGAGATATGGTCTTGCTCTTCTAGTCCACATTTAATTAGAGCTCTTGTCTGTCCAACCTATGCTTTAGTGATTTATTTGTTATTCTTTTAACATACAAGAAGGTAGCTAAAAGCAATGGGGAAGCAAAAATTAGGCAGTGGTATGAAATACTAACTGGAGAAATTGAAATGCTAAATGGCTGAATAGAACTCCTGATTCAAGCGTAAAAACTAGAAACTAAGACCAGCCAGTTTAATACTTTACATCCAAGTGAGTAAAGCGGGTCTATACTATTCTGAGGGCTAAATGACATCTTTTATGAGTCAGGGAAAGAGGGAGGAGGAGCATGGCCAAAGTAGCTGGGTCAGGAGACATGATCTCTTGGTAGGGTGCAATGGCATTGGGTAGAGCACAATGAGCAACAGGACTTGCTTCAAGTTGAGGGCCCGTTCAGCAATGTACTTAAGCACACACCATTTTTAAGTGTGAGTAGCCCGTTGACTTTAGTAAGATTATTTCCAAGCTTAAAGTCATAGTTTGGCCTAAGCCTATATCCCCTCATTGTCACTTGTTCTCAAACAGTACCTGTAACATCTTTCCCAGGAATCCGGGACAGCATTATATTTTGGGGTAATGATGATGATCTAACAAGTGACATTTCTTACTGTTTGCATTTGGCCAGGCTTTAGAAACCACCAGGAAGCAAATTGGCATTTTTTTCATCTTTTTTTCTAAAGCCAACAATGACGTTAGCATTTCCTGCAGAGATCAATAAAGGCGTTCCTGCCACTTTGGTTCAGGGACTGTGATTATCATCCATGCAGTAAGATTTACAGTACATCTGCTCCCATGGCCTTTGGTACAAGCAATATGCAGATGATACTCAGCTCTATATCTCCTTCATATCAAATTCTGGCACCTCCCATCTTTCCCAGGGCTTCAGCGAGATAAGCACCTACGTGAAGAGCAGCTGGCTGCTCTTAACACTGGGCAAATCAGAGGAGCAGTTTGTAGGAAGAGGGAAACAGGCCAAGCCTATAACATCACTTTAAATGGACGGCATCTGCTCTCCAATTATCAGAGTGGCATGAAGGCTTGGAGTCATTCTGGACTTTTCACTGCTCCTGGATCCCCTAATAGCCATAGTACCCAAAAAACACCTGTTGCTACTATTGGCTGGTAAGGAGGCTGTGCCCCTTTCTGTGCGATGTGAGATTGGCCACAATGATTCATGCGTTCCTCACCTCCAGGCTCAACTAGCACAATGGCTGTGGTAAATTTGAAGACTGATGAAGCTCCGGCTGGTCCAACACGCAGCAGCCCATCTACTAAGTAGCACAGAGCAATGAGAGCACATCATTCCAGAGCTTCACATGGCACACTGACTCCCTGTCCAACACTGAGTTTCATTTATGTGCCTGGCTTTGACATTACAGAGGTTGTGCCTTGGTTATCTCAGGAACTGCCTTTCTCTTGAGACCAACCACAACAGCTCTATTTGTCAGGGGGGTGCTGGTGTTAACAGTGTGTGACAGACCCAGACGAGTAGGGTACAGGAGTCTGGTAGAAGGCAAATATACTGGTCACAGGATGAGTAGTTTTCTGTTCCCTGAGTGACCAGAGAAAGGGGCTGCACTAGAGTAATTAGGAACCTGCTAGAACCAGTTAAGGCAGGCAGGCTAATTAGGACACCTGGAGCCAATTAAGACAAAGCTGCTAGAATCAATTAAGGCAGGCTAATCAGGGCACTTGGATTTTAAAAGGAGCTCACTTCAGTTTGTGGTGCGAGTGTGAGGAGCTGGGAGCAAGAGGCGCAAGGAGCTGAGAGTGAGAGAGTGCTGCTGGAGGACTGAGGAGCACAAGCGTTATCAGACACCAGGAGGAAGGTGTTTGGAGGAGGCCATGGGGAAGTAGCCCAGGGAGTTGTAGCTGTCATGCAGCTGTTACAGGAGGCACTATAGACAGTTGCAGTCCATAGGGCCCTGGGCTGGAACCTGGAGTAGAGGGCGGGCCCGGGTTCCCCCCAAACCTCCCAATTGACCTGGACTGTGGGTTCTTCCAGAGGGGAAGGTCTCTGGGCTGTTCCCCAACCCACATGGTGAATCTCTGAGGCAAGAAAATCCGCCAATAAGCGCAGGACCCACCAAGATAGAGGAGGAACTTTATCACAAGTGTTAAGGCTGAAACTTGCCACAACAGAGTGTTTTCTCAGTGGCTGGTTCATAGCTATGGAACTCTTCCACAAGAAACTAGAATGGCAAGCATCCTAACCATCTTGCAATAGCTGTCCCTGAATAATAACTCGACTAAATAGCTCAGTGTCATTTTTTCCCTGAAGATAGCTCCTAATATAATTAATAATAAATCCATGCATACTTTCATGGCATAAAATGAGGAGAGAGGGATGGATGAGGAATGAAAGGAGATTAGTTTTACACACTGCATTCTATTTATTGTGTTGGTGTTAAATATTACCAGGATGGGTGCATTGAAATACCAAGAAATTAACTGTGTAAGGGAACTCTGTTTACACTTAAATTTTTTCTACATTATGAGCTCTTTACCGGTACTGTATACCCATATACTATAACAGCAAAAGCACTCCTAGTGTTGGCATAGCTTATATCAGCAAAACTATGCTTTACCAGTGTACCCGCTCCCTGAACAAAGCAAGCTATATTGGTAAAAGCACAGTTTTGCTGGTATAACTGTATTTACACTAGGGGCTTTTGCGGGCATATCTAGTCAGACAGGGATCATAGCCCCGACAAACATAGCTGTTTCAGAAGAAGTCTTTAGTGTAGACACAGACTTAAGTTTACATCAAGTTCAACTCTGAATGCTTTCTATTGTTGAATACAACAAGGAGTCCGGTAGCACCTTACAGTCTAACCGATACATTTGGACATAAGCTTTTGTGGGTTAAAAACCTCACTTCTTCAAATACAAGGAAACAAGGAAAGAACGGGCCTTAGAAAACATCCTACAGACTAAGGATGAAATCCTTGCTTCATGGGATTTTGCCAAAGACTTAAATGAAGCCACAGGCTTTCATTCTAGATATTCCGAATGCACCTATCACCAGACAAATTGAGTTACTGATCTAATCAGGTGAATGTTATGTGATCGTGATTAATCTTAATTAAAACAGCGTTCCAACTAAAACAATTTCTAATGTATCTAAAACCAGCCCTTCGATGCTTTTTCCTCATCCCACTGGCTGGCTTTGTCATATTAGAAACCATTTAAAGCCTGATTTACAGCTCACAGAAGCCTTTTCAGTGACTTCAGTAGGATATGTATTAGATCCTTTAAAATGGAAATGTGTATAAACAAAGCAAAGTAGCAAGAGAGGAGAAAAGATGATATTTAATGTTGTTCAGGGATTTTGAAGCTGATGGGCCTTGTCTTCTCTAAACTTGGGATGCTCAAGATGAAAATACAAATTACTACCAACATGTCAAGTGATAATCTGATAATGGAATTAAGAGAGAGAGAGAGAGAGAGAGATACTTACAAATCCATACTCCAAGTCCCAGCACCAGCAGTAATTGAAAAACCTGACAAAGACGGCTCTCAGGAAATCTCCAATTATAATTGTGATGTATGTTGTCATAGTGTCAGAGATTGTCAGTCGCACAAATTCCTGTTGACACAATGTTTTCTTTTAAGAGAACGTTTAGGCTAGTTATAAATAAATAATACTGGGAGACATCCCCAGATGTGCTCAGCACATTTTAGAAGAGAGGGGAACTTTCTGCCCCTTTACTATCCCTACTGATCCCTGGGGGTTGCCAGGGGCCAAATTGGCCCCCAGCATGTTAGAACAGTCCGAGGACTGCTGTAACATGGTGGATAACCGCCTGCTAAGTGACCATTACCAACTGGGACTGCCAGAGTGTAATCCAGTCCCCACTGTGAAAAACCTCCTATTCTGGAGGCAGAAGGGCTGCAACAGTGCAATTCTTAGGTAGATGATATCCTAAATCCCCTTTTCATCCCTGACACTAAGCATTCAAACATGTAGGGTAGACTATGCTCTCTTCCCTCCCCCCAGTTACCACAGGAATTGGAGAGAGAAGAAGATGGAAAATCCCAACATAAAAGTTTCTCCCTGCCCACATCCCACTGGGAGGCCCTAGTAGATGCTTCACCACTTATCAGGCCTCACCCCAGACCTACTCTTCCCTCAATTTTTGGTCCTATTAGTGTGGTTTCCAGAAAGTCTGTCACTGTCACTGATGGGTCTCAAATGCTGCTGAATTAAAACCTTTGTTCCTCTGAGACACACAACAGATTGAGTTTCACAGCTTGTAATTCTGCACCAGTGTGTCCAGCAGAGAGTCTGCTAAACTGTTAGTATCTCCCAGGCTATCTGCCCCCTACTGGTGACATCTCCAGTGGGCTTTTTGTAAGAACTGTAAGATTTCCCAATGAAGATCCTGGTTTCCAGATAGGGAAATTGGCTGTGTGACTGGAGCATCAAAAGCTAGGATTCAATGGAGGATCTGGTCTTGGAGAGGAAAAAGCTGGAAGTTAAGAGAGAGAGGATAAGACAAGGTCAAAAGAAGGAAAACAGGTTGCAGGAAGATCACAGAAGCCACATAGAACATGGATAGCGAAGATGGATATGTATGTTGAACAGAATCAAACAGAACTGCTAGGTACACCCATCACTAAACTGTGCTGCCTGAAACTGCCCACAGTGTTAAATTGCAACACTTGCACCTGTTCCATAAAATATGGCGAAATAACTTTTTAAATGCAGTGATGGCTATTCAAAATGTATAGTTCAACAAGGCAAGTCTTACAAAATCTTGCCTTGTTGAACTACACATTTTGTACCTTTTGGTACACTCATTTTGCTGTCACAAATTGGTCTTGGGTGATCAAAATTCCAATCAAAATGATGCTACTCATCTTCCACATGGTAAATCCATCACCTTTCATGAGTGCTAAATATGCTGTACAAGACAGAGAGAAAGACAAGAGAATAGAAAAATAGAAGAGAAAAGAAATGTTTCCAGTCATTACAAGTTATAGTCAATGTGTGAGGGCACGGGGAACTGTGGGAGCCTAAGAAGATTCAAAAAAAGGAATAAGTATTTCTCTGCCCATTAGCAAAGGAGTGACATGGGACCCTGTCTTCTCCCAATCCTCAAGTCTTTTCTACTTTAGGGAAATGCCAGGTGAGAACAGAAACAGAGTGGTGCTGATGTAAAATCTTCTGAGAGATGCAATTTATTTAGGATAATAGTGAATTACCTGCCCTACCATTGTTTCCCAACATGGCCCTCTAGGGACGTCTGCAGGATCCACCTGTATTGGAGGAGCAGTGGCATTTTCTGGTATCGTACCATTGTAGAGGCTGGCTTCCCATATTGTCATGTTATACTTCACTATCTTCTCTTCTTCCAGCTAGAAAAAAATCCCAAATGTGTTTTTAATAAACAGGAGATCAACTGTGTGAACTTAACTCAGTGGTTCTCAATCTTTCCCATTCCTAGACCATCCCAACCCCCTAGAATGTCCCTCCCTTATAAGTGGGAGGGAACAATATGGGCACAGTGGAGTGGTCACTGCTAGAGCTGGGGGGTGGGGGTTGGGAAAAGTTACCTATCCTGTGAATTTCTTTGAGATTTTGAAGAAAAAAAAAATCCTGAATCACGATGAAAAGTAAACATCTTGGAGAAACAATTGCAAAACAAAAATGAAAAATAATTAGGTTTGCATCAATCAAAATGTTTTGTTTTGATTTTGGCCATTTCTTTAAATTTTTGACTATAACTAGCTTAATTTTCTTAACATGAAGTCAGTTTGAGTGAGAGATTTGTGTTCTGAAAATGTCAAAATGAAATATTTTTACAATTTCAGAATTTTTTTTTTTTTTGAGTTGAGGAATTTGTTTAAACCAACTCTTTTTCCAATAAGTTTCAGGTTCAACAAATCAGCATTTTTCTTATGGAAATTTTTTTTTATTGAGAAATTCCTGCCTGGCTGTAATCACAACCTCTTAACATCTGTTTGGTCTCCCTGTAGGTCACAGTCCCATCTTGGGAACCCTTGACTTCAGTCATTAGATGTTTGAAAAAACACACACATTCAATTCCTGGTTAGCTTGCCTTGAGATTGATCTCATCCATCAGGGCAATGATGAATGTGTATAGATTGCCCAAGAAGAGAGCAAAGATGCGCCCCAGCTGCCATCTCAGAGCTATTCGAGGGTGGTAATTTTCCAGAGAACTGATTACATCAAATAAAGTTGGACAGAACATTCCCAAGAGAGACATGACCATGTTCACCTGCAAAGAATCGCACAAGAAAAAGTTAGAGAGGAGTCCTGGGCTTTTGCTCTTCCCCTGCCATTTTAGCTGGCATTTCACCCAGTGCATAAACAAAACTTATTGTGGGAGTTCACATAAGATGTTTTTATGGGGGATGAAGGTGGAAAAAAATCAGCTGTAATCTACTGTAAATGGATAAAGTTTTCTTAATCTCTGTTTTTAAAGTTCTTTTTACCACTAGCATTCGTTACTTTATTCTAAATGGCACCTATTTTCAGGCCAAATTCTGTATCCGATCTGAAGGATTTTCCCATTTCCAATCATCTTTCAAGTTATATCCACCCCTCTTGCATGTTAAAGCTAATAGATTGCCAAAGGGATCCGGGTTTAAACAAAATGAGGTATTTTTAGAACAATGCACCACTAATTCAGTATCTGGGCCCTTATATGGCCCTTAAATAATCTGTATTTGATTGTCCACATTGCAGGTGCAAACCCAGTCTGTCCTCTCCTTTCTGCCTTTTGTGATTAGCATTCTGTAGCTGCACTAACTTGTCTATAAAAAGCAACAGAGAGTCCTGTGGCACCTTTAAGACTAGCAGATGTATTGGAGCATAAGCTTTCGTGGGCGAATATCCACTCCGTCAGATGTCAGACGAAGTGGGTATTCATCCACAAAAGCTTATGCGCCAATATTTCTGTTGGTCTTAAAGGTGCCACAGGACTCTCTGTTGCTTTTTACAGATCCAGACTAACACGGCTACCCCTCTGATACTTAACTTGTCTATATAACTGTATGCAAGTGTATTGAGTTGAATGGTCCTAGAGCATAAAGATATCTGCTAATAATTTTGAAATTCAGTATGGATTATACATTCCACAAACTGAATCTAATTCCATTTGGACTCCTAAGGAGTTGGTTGCTGGACTGCAGGTGAAATAGATTTTTGTTCTTTTGTTTGACTTTTTTTACAGATATCTTGGGACTGCCCTGAAATTAACCTCTTCTGTGCCCACTCTTGCCAAAACTTAAACAGAATGTAATACATTTACACCATCCTAATAACAAAGGGTAGAAAGCTGAGGTTACACTTCTGTTTGCACATGTAATGTGACACCAAAAAGGGACTACGCAGGCAAGAAAAAATTACCCTCCTGCATTTGCAACTACAGAGCATTGGTGTCTCGTAGAGTTTCATCAGTGGAAACAGTGTAAGAAATAAATGGCATTTCTATTTGTTGCTTTTCTGTTTTTGGATTTTAATGAGTGCTAATTACTGGATTTTCATATTTATAGACAACCAGTGGCATATTCTGTATGGGGCTTGTAGCACCATGTAATCTCTCTGAATAGCTGGAGGTTTTATGATGATAGAAATTCAAAGCTGTTTCTATAAATATAGAAAGGTGTTTAATTATCACTATTTAAACAACTAATTCTAACATAAAGAAATCACACTTACTTGTTAAACCTGAACAAACACAAAGTATGCAGCTGCCATCCCTTGCAGCTTCTGGCTTTATAATTGAAGAAGGCAGAATCTATTTACCACTGTGTACTATTAATTTAACAGATGATTGTTCTTAGGTGCTTACCTATTTGGTTTACCTAAATTTGATAGAAATCCTGAACATTGGTTCTTATTGTTTTGCATTATTGTGAGGTGTCCTTACTTTTTATTGGTGATGTTGCTGTTGAACAAAACAGGCATGTTGATAACAGACTATCCAAGAGAATCTCAGAAGTGCTTAAGAAACTTTACACTCCTCTGAGTCAGTACGGAATCAATGAACTAATCTCTATAGATAGAGAAATACATGCAAACACAGGTGATAGGTAGATTGGAATTACCATATTGGATCAGATTGGTGGCCAGTCTTGTCCACCAACCTGTCTCTGACAGTGTCCAGCACCTGATGCTCCAAAGGAGGGTGTAAGCAACTCCCCAATAGGCAGTTACAGAATAATCCGGCACCCAACGGAGTCTCATTGTAACCACTAATAATCTGAGGTTGGTTTAAACCCTGAAGTATGAGGATTTATATCCCTTCCAAAATTCTTCCCTCTTTTTAGTGTTTATTATCATAACTGTATGCTCTTATTAACATAGATGTCCAATCCCTCGTTTTAAATCATGCTAAAGCTGCTAAATCAAAATCTTTGCTAAATCTGACCTCAATGTCATTCTGTGCAATGAGTTCCACATTCCAATTGTGTTCTATGTGAAAAAGTATTTTCTGTCAATTTTGAATTTTCCACCTTTCAATTCCATTGATTTTTCCCTTGTTTCTCTATTATGAGACAGGATAAACAAACAGAAGTTTCTGAACTTCCTTCTCTCTACCATCCATAAATACTTTTATCATGCCCCCATTTATTAACCTCTTTTCTACAGTAAAATATCCCATTCTTTTCCATCTCTTTGCATGTCAGTGTTTTTCCATGCCCCTAGGCATTCTTGTTTCCTGTCTCTGAACCCCCTCTTATTCTGCAATATCCTTCTAGCTAATTGCAACCATCAATGAAACACAGCCATTTGTGGGATGGAAGGTGTAAGTCGTAAAACAATACACAGCAACACTATGACTATTTAAGTCAGAAGGTGAAGAATATGGTGGGCAATTGAAAATGCAAAAAGAGATTTAGGTAGAAGGATTTTAGGTTCACCAAAATTTTAAAAATTAAAAACAAACCAAAAAAACCCCTCTCTAGCTGTCTGGAAAATGCCAACCTTTTCAAGTAAATTTCTTTGAATTTTTTTCACATTTTTTCATTGAAATTCATAATTTAATTGAAAACTTTCTTCAGAAACTCAAATCCAACGACATCTATGTTTATGGAGGGAGCAAGGATTCACTCTCGACATTTGCTCTGCTTCAGGGTCAGATACTGGGGCAGATTCTCCCATATTGTTCACACCGATATTACATTGGGGTAACTGCAGTAGTTTAAGTGGAATTACACTGGCACAACAATAATGTAATGTAGTGGAAAATCAGGTGTTTCATTCCTAGAGGTGCATGTGCACAAGTGAATTAACCCTGATATCTACCCCTTCCCATATTCAGCTTCTCCATAGCTGCTGGATTTTTGCCAATCACTAAAAATCTGCAAAGAGCAGGAAGTGAACTTCAAAAGTAATGTGGAGCTGGGATTGTAGGTACACATGGAACAATAATCACCAGATACCCACTAACTAATGTGCAAACTGTAGCTCCAAACACATCCTTTCCCCTCACTGAGAAGTCAACTATTCTGGTGAGCAACCCTTTCCATGGCACTCTGAGGGCTAGAAAATAACAGCTGCACAAGCTGCTCTGATTTTCCCGCTGCTAAGGGAGGTTATGAATCTTGTAAGTTGTGCTGTGACTGCGGTGAAGTCTAAACACAAGCCCCCAGCATCGTAAATCACAACAGCAATTAATATTGAATGCTGATTGCTTGCTGTTTAAATTATAAGTTTAAGAATAAACAGTTTAGAAAATATAAATCACTTTCCATTCTTGCTGAATGCAATAGTAATAGCCTTGTCTACTACTGAAGGCAGTAGTAAAGCTCTATTTTTCATGTATTTTCAAATATTGTAACAATTTTTTAACAATTAAGAGGAAGATTTATACTTTATAGTAGCAAAACCTTGAGATGTCTAGAATTAAAACTGAATGTTGACATAGTGATACCTTAAATATAAATGCAGTGATCTACTCTATCCCCACTGCTGGTAGCTCTTACAACAGTTGGAAGGTATTTTTTTGCAAAAATCCATTGTGTTTGAGCTTGCAAGATCTTAAATGTAAAACCTATTTTTTGCTGCTGGAAAGACTTTTTTAATTTAACAAGACCTCCTTCTCTTTCAAGTGTTATTAACTACTCTGTTTTGGCTGAATCAGTCTGTCTACCCACAAGTTTTTTATGCTTTTATTATATGCCCTTTGTTAAGTAGTTTTATTGCTTAGGTAGTATGGACACTCTGCAAGTACATAAGATAAAGACACACAGATAGAAAGAGAATTTATGGATGTGGATTTTCCTCCCATTACCTATTTTCTACTAAATAATAATACTCAGCTTTTATATAGGGCTTTGCATCAGTACATAGCCAAGCACTTAACGAAGGAGGTAAGGATTATTATCCCCATTTTACCAATGGAGAAACTGAGGCACAAAGCGGTAAAGTAACTTGCCCACATCACCCACCCAGGCCATTGACAGAACCAGGATTAGATCCCAAGTCTACTGAATTTCAGTCCACTGCACTAGGCAACATTGTTCATCACTCAATCACCCCTTGCTCTGAAAATTCTCCCTGTGGAGTCAGTGAGAGGATTGCTGTAATAAGATACTGAACCTTCCTAATAAATCATAGTTTACAGTTCCTTGCTAGTCAGGTGCTGTTGTGTGAATGTGACCTATGAGTTAAGCCAGACAACATTAAATAGAGTAAATGCAATAGAGCACCGACTGATGCTCTTCTCTTTTTGTGGCAGAACAAGAATTTTGCCTCAGCTACCTGTAACAAAATCTGTTGTTTTAATCTCACATACACCAGTGTAAATCAGGAGTAACAGCAAAGACAGTGGAGTTACACCAATATAGAATCAGTGTAAGCAAGAGGGCAATCAGGCCCAAAGTCTTTTATTTGGTCTGTGCTGTGGGGAAGTGTGCTACATTTGTTAGACCCAGACTTGTGTGTGTGTGTGTATGTTTGTGAATGTTACATGTCGTGTTTAACCAAAGACTTAATGGAACTCTCCTATGTCCTTGAATTTAGTTTCATTTTGCTTGAAACTGTGATTCATGACTTCTGTCTTTGCTTGCATTTACCTGCAGGAACCAATAACAAAGGCTTAACACAGAAACGTTAGTGTTAATATTCAACCCCATCCATCTTTTTGGCTAACCCACACAATGCCATTAACAGGCTGTATTGATAAAGTAGGTGAGGCCCTGTCACTAGTTGCTTTGAATGTGTACAAGAAATTAGACAGGTTTAGGTATGGAGGAGGAGGAGTTTATAGTCAGGGCTGGAATTGAAGTGGGGGAGCTCAGTGTGAAAAGCTATTTTAAAAAGCATTTTAAAAAACAAAACATGACTGTCTTAATGAATATGGGAAACAGAGAAAAGAAAGGGAAATCCCTTGTTACACATTTACCATCCAAGCCCTAATTAGAAGACTACCAGAAAAAAAGCACCATGGAGAGCAGAGAGAGAGACCTGTGACTTCAAACCACATCTATTTCATAACGTGTGCTGGGACTAACTTCATTTCTCTCCCACCAGCCATAGTTATCCAGGCCCTCCAGGGCAAACTTCTGGGATCTCCTCACAACAAAATAGATGAGGTAACCACTCCCGGCCAGTGTGCACAGGGCCAGGAAGTTAGCAAGAACTCTCAGGAATCGGGTTAGGTGAATGTTTTCTTCTTTTCGGTTCTCCTGCTCCTCCACAATAGCTTCCTGCACTTATTGGAAACAAAAGTGTAGCTGTAAGTGAGCAGCATTAAAAGCATCAGGCTCTATATTGTCTGTGCAGCTACTAGATAACAGTCTTTTTAAATGAGTTGTGATGAATGGACTTTACTCTTGGGCATCAGGTTTCTTAAGAAGGTGACATTGTATCAAAATCTCTGTTGGAGCCGTAGGACATTGCTGGATTTGGCTTGCATGGGTATCGTCCGGCTCATTTTCTATGGCTTTGTCCCCATTGAGTTTCATTTTGAGTTTCTCTTACACCTGAACTCACATGCCAAAGCTGTGATTCAAAACAAAGCCAGCACTGACAATGAATTCACAAGGTGCTGTGAGTTGGGAGACCCAGAAGGATAAGTGTATGACCAGTTGTCAGAAATCTTTTTGTTAAGGAACTGGGAAACTTGAAAAATGTGTCTCTGGAGACTGCTAGGTTTCATTTTGAGGGTCTGCAATTCAGGGAGACTGAAAAGGGTTTCTGTATAGGAACCCCAGACTAGACCAAGACTGGATGATTTCAGATTTTGAAATGAAACATTTGCACAACATTACTCTGTGTAGAGTGCAGATGAATTTCAGGGCTCTTGAGTAACTAACCCTACTTCCACCCCTTCCTAGCTTCATCAGCAGAAAGAGCTCACACTGCCACCAACATGTCCTTGTGGAGGAAGAGTTTAGTTACAGCTTCTTACATTTATGTACAGAAAAGTATCTTTCGCCCAGTAGGGCAGCTGGATTACTGCCTTCTAATAGCTCTATGTAGCTCTGCTTCCTTTATTCCACTTTTGTCTATTACATAAGGGAAATGAGAGAGCAGAAATTCTTGAGTGGAGCCTTGACCCCACTGAAGTCAATGGCAAAACTGCTGAGCTCAGTGAGGCCACGAATTCACCTTTTGACTGTTCAGTTCCTGGCCTGTTCATAGAAATGAAGGTAGGATGGTTACATCATGGGATATCTATCAAGACCTTTACTCTCTCTCTCTCAAGTGATTTTCACTCTTTTCATGCCAGATCTTGGCTGCCCCCACGTAGGTATAGGATAATGTGAGGAAAGGACATAGGCAGACCCTTCACAGCCCTCTAACCCCCACAGGAATCTGCACAAAGAGCCACTGTTGCTTGAGTGCCTTGGGCCTTATTCTCCACCCACAGGACCCGAGTAACTTCCAGTGAAATTACTTTTATCCTTGTATGGGGGAGAGAGGCCCTTTATGTGTAAGGCAGGGGTGGGGGAGGGGATTATTAGCACCCTGGACAGTATGCCAGAAAGCACAGGGGCTGTGGCTGGCTGAGTAATGTGGAATTAGTGGTGCTCTAGTTCGTCTAATTCCTTAACACAGCCCTAGCCTCCTGCACTCTCCACACCAGCAATGGATGAGAGTGCATGCTACATCTCCCAAATGAAGTGCATGGTAGAAGCGGCTCCTGAATGTCCTAAGGTGCCTGTCTCAGCACTCCAGAGGCAGAATGCCTCCAGCCAATGTGGCTGTTGCACTACCCCTCACACACCCATGAGCACGCCAGAGATCACTGAAGTCACCAAACAGTCCTAAGTCTAGAGTCCAGTCAGTGAATGTGCTGTATTGCACAGGGAACCGGGCTGTGTTTCCCTGTTCAGTTGAAAATAAAACATTTGTTGTGAGAAAACACAAAATGACCTTTTTTTTTTTTTTTATCTTACTGAGATGCAGGTGTGGTGTCAAACTTCTGAATCAATTTTTTTTGACATGCCAAATGGGCCCTTGTAGCAATGACATTGCTGTCTAATGGTATCTCTTCAGAGTAGCAAGAGAATATGACAATGTCAGTGCTGCAAAATGTCACCAGCATTTTTCAAACAAAACGTTTTTTTTAAATAAAAGCACCATAGAAACTGGAAGCTAGGAAAGGTGAGGAGAAGAAGAAAAACATGCTTTGCACAGGAATCATTTTGCAAGTACATGGACAACAATCCCACAGAACACATCCGTTGCTACTAGTACTGCTTACCTGGAGTCCTAGAAGGAAAGAGCAAGTGAGATACCACAGTACCTAGTTTCACTCTCATCCTGGTTTTACAGCGATATATTTCCATTGACTGACTGACTTTGGTGTGAAGGGAGAATCAGGTTCCCTCTCTCTAGTGAGCTATATCTTACCTTAAAGCTTGTTGTGATTGAAGCAAATTTATTATCTGCTGTTTCAGGATTGCCGATCAGGTAATCCCAGCTAGTGAACATTTTCCAGCTGAAATTAAAACTTGTATCATCCCCACCACCTTCCTCATTTGCATTCCTTGCCATTCTGGAAAGGCCAAAAAGATGTACAAAGTACCCAGGGTTAGAAAGAAGCAGCTGGCTCTGTTAAATGGTTTAGATTTTCAAATGTTCCTAATGTCACATAATATCATTTCATGTCCCCCTCCTCCCCCAAATCCAAGAAATACACTCCAATCCCATGATGTTGAAGAAATGATGGATAGAGTATATCCAGTGGAGTCAATTCATTTTCTCACCATTATAAATTATATTTCTTATTTGTTTCTTCAGTAGCACATTGGAGAAATTCAGTTGGAGGAGAAACTCAGGAGAAAACAAGATATCAAGAGGGAGGACTAAGTTATCTTAAACAGAAACCTATAGAACACACTACAGTGCTGCTAATCAGTTCCTAGGTGTGACCAAGAGAAAAATAAATTCTAATAACTAGCCAGAGAAAAAAAACCTGGTTGCACCGAATAAACAAATTACAAATGCTGCTTTTTTTTATGCTGCTAGTTACTATGTGCTTATAACTGGATTTATAATAGCATCCATCAATATCAAATTATTTCTTAAGTGGCTTGACTTCACCTTGGACTGCTAACTTCCCTATTTCAAGGTATTATCAGCCTTGTAATGTTGATGGTCAGGTTGCTGTAGATTATATTACTTAATTCAGCTCATTAAGCACAAGGAAGGGAGTACATTACTAGGGAATGATAAATTTGGCTTGGATTCTTCATTAATTTCATGCTCAGGGGAAAACAATTTCTATTTTAAGGTTATGTTGTGGAGCAGAATCATATTATTAGACATAAACAATGTGAACCACAAAACTCCTAAAATGCACAAGAAAACATATATGCATTAACCCAGGTAATTGTCTACTATACAGCATTCCTGCTTTCTCATCTGTGGGGATGGCGTTGTCTCTGGCAGCTGAGCTGGTGTGGAGTAGATACCGCGGGTAGGAGTGGTGGAAGATACTAACAGCACAAACGGCTTCTGAGTTGGCCTTGTGACGCTTCTGCCCTGCTGCTGCTCTGAATCCTCTCACAACGTCTCATTCTCCCCAGTTACCAAAAAGAAAGTTGGTGAACAACTCAGTGTTTGGGGTCTATGTAAGATGGAAGGATTTGGTCCAACATGCAGTTGACCAATGTATCATGGGAATTTGGATATTAAAATGCACATTTTGTGTGTGTAATTATTGTTTTGTATCTATATGCATTATATTACATGTGAATCTAGGCAGCTAATTTTGAGTCTGTTATCATATATGTATCTGAGGTGCAGATTTCTCGGTGTACAGTCTCTGCTAGTCGTTTGAAGTTGCATGAAAATAATCTGTTGTGAATATTTCTTCTGACACCTCTTGTCCACATAATCCCCTTCTCTTTCGGAAATCATCTGGGAAAATACTCTCCACTATCATGTTCCACAAGTATTTAAAGAGTATAGAAACACTGCATGGTCATTATTAAAGCAAGCAGCAACTAGATAGAGGATATATATACCCACTGTTTACCATTACAGAGAAGAAAAAGAGGAATGAGGGAAGGCACAATAGTCTCCCCAAATCCAACAGCTTCCTTGTGTCGATTTCTTGAATCTACCATACCTTTCTGTAATTTGATTCCTGACCATATGATCCAGATGGAGCATTCTTGTATAGAGACAGGGTCCCAGAGAGTAACATGGAGCTTCTGGGCCTGGGTGAATGCAGTTCTTGGGGCATCCTACAAGAGTCTGTGCAAAGAGCACCTATGGATTTCAGAATAGTTGTAGGTATGGGCAGCCACATCCCCTGCCCACTCCTTGGACAGGCAAATCTGGCCTCAACTGCATGATGAACTGGAAACTCCTTAAGAGTTTGAAACTAAAATTATCTTAAATATGTGACTTCTGCAACCTTAAGGTTGTGGATTTTTCCACTTAGTGTTGGGTTGGTGAGTGAGGGAGTTGCTGATTTGTGCCCTAACTCAAAATGGTTTCTATAAATGTAATAGTCAACCTCTCTCTCTCTCTCTCTTCTCTGCCCTCAACCATCAGCAAAAACAACAACAATCCTAATGACACTAGGTTTTAATTTCTGTGCTTATTGTATTGCAATGAAAAAATGGCCTAAGCAGAAGATTATATAGGGTTACCTAAATGTGGACTAGCACTAGTATCTGTGGCCAGATGGAAATTTAGCACATATGGTATATGTTTCCCCAAGGATATTCCCTTTGTTTTGGCCTCGGAGAGCCTGTATTATAAGGATTCTTTTTTCTGGTTGACAGCCACTCAAATATAATTCCCTGAGGATTCAGTGAGAAGAATCTTCTAATCTTCAGGCATATACCATCAAAGAAACATTTTTAAAAGCTGTTTTAGGTCAAAAACTATGCCTGCTGCATCAAAATGTTTTGTTCTTTCTCCAAACACACACATTATTTTAAACAAAAAGAATGCGGCCATTTTTTTGTCTGGGAATGCTGCTTACCTTATCTAAGAAACCATGTATTGTTTGAGTTAATCTAGTGCTTGTGAAAGTGAAAAACAAACAACCTGACACAGCACATGAAGGATTTGTGTGAGTTTCTGCTACCCAGCTGCACTAGAGCACCAGATAATCCTGACTTGCGATGGTCTGATTTTTCCGATTCTGAGCTTGTTCTAAAGAAACACTTCAGTATGCTTGTTTAGTTATTGGTGTTTCTTATGTTAGGGGGTTTTCTAGTGTGAGCAAATAGGTACTATGGACAAAATCACCACTGGCAAACCACCAATGGAGTATCCCCAGTTAATACCAGGAGTGAATTTGGCCCTAAAATAAGACAACCAAACTCATTTTCACTCTGGATCTAAACCAGGATTTAAACCTAGAATTCCAGAGGTGGAAGTGTAATTGTTTAGTGCACTAACCCATCTAGTCTCCCTTTCCTTTCTCCCACTTACCCATAGTCTTCCTACTGTTTTTAGTATTGTGCTCTAAATATAATTTAATGGAGAAAGCACAACTGGAGACTACTTTGTCTGCCATAGGACACTAATCCTTTACCATGACCAATGGTATTAATTCTGCTACACCACTGTGTAAATGTGAACTAAACACTATAATCTTGCTGAGAATCATTTACTGCTCACTGTGACTTATACAGCTGAATTTTTTGTCAGGTGTTTTCCTTCTCTCTTTTTTTTTTTTTTTAATTTACTTCACACCAGATATGATTAAAAGAGGAACAACTGAATGGCCCGGACGTTATCTGACATTGTGCTAGATGCAGACTATTATAAAAGGAGGGGTTGAGAGCTTTGTTCCCTGAAATACACATTCATTTTACACCTTTAAGATGCAAAGGGAAAGTGTTATGTTATTGCAGTAAAGATTTTTTTTCTCCACCTCTGCCGGACTGAGACACGCTTTCTGGTACAAATAAATAAATACTGGCCTACGAAATTATAAATGGCTTTAACATAGTCCAGCATTTCTTTGCAGCTTTGCCCCACCAGAGCTGCATCAATCCTGCTGTTAAAACTGCTACATTATCATTTCTGATAGTGCATCCTTTGTGAAGAGAATTGCATTTATTTTAATTCGTTCTTTACTTCCCAAAGACCGAAGGAACTTACGTTCGGATGACAACCATGTAGCTATAGGCAATGGTCCCAACTCCCACAAGGAAATAGGAAAGAGGCATCCTGAACTTCAGCCAGCCAATTGTTCTCTGGTTGTTGTAATAGCCATAAAAGAGCACAGAATACTGTGCAAGGCCCTGAAAAGTAAATAGCAGGTAACAGCTTAACTAGCCTGTTATGTCATACATACACACACTAAACCTCATGAAACTTCACCAAAAGCAGTGAATACCAAAGAGACATTCATTTTTATGCCTTCATGACATCTCCAGACATCATTATGGTAAACCTGACAGCTGGGGCCTGACTATTCTGTGAGAATTCAGAACAGCCCTGTTTTGGAGCCTTTAAAGAGGATCTGAAAAATATGTCATGTTGATTGTCAGGTCCATAACCTGTCAGGTACTTCATAGGTTAGACACTTCGTCTACAACATAGCAGCCGAAAGCTTTTTCAACCAAGTGGTTTTTTTGGTTGGTTGGTTGTGTGTGTTTTAACAGAAAGTGGCTTTTCAAAAAAACAGAAAGTTTGGTTACTTATATTCTATGTTCTTAAAATTTCCCTCCAGTTCCAGTTTGGTATAAAAGTCTTCATTTCTGTCCTAAAGTATTGGGTAGTGTTGCTGTGTGCTGGTTAATAGTTGATAAATTTCATTCAGCAGATGGTTGGGTTTCATTGGATACTGAAATGATTCTTGTATCTACAGTTTATAAAACAAATTATTAGGTTGGTATTGAAAAAAATTGCATTTCTTTAAAACAAATCATATGAATGAAGTTTCTATTGACTTGGATTGTTATTTTTTCAAAATAATTTAATAGGCAATTGCTGGAGTCTGAAAGTAATCAAGATAGTTGGCTTAGCCTGGTCAAAGACCATTTTGGTTAGAGGAGAGGAGAGCAGTGTATTTAAACCCCTTTGATGAACAGCATAGCATAGCACATGCAGAGCAGCAGCGAAGCTCCAAATGGGCACAATTAACTCAAATCAAACACTAGAGTTCAGCATGCCAAAGTATAATTTATTGATATACTGTTGATGAATATGAGAATGTGCTGATTGTGAGCTAACAGTGCTAATGCAGACTGCTTTAGTCCTCCTAAATTACAAGGTCCATTTACTTTCCTTCTGTTTAGCTGCTGGTATTTCTTAAAATTAATCCATTCATAGATTATAATGTCTATAGATTAACATCCTTCTGCTTTGTGTAATCACTAACTATGCATTTGATTTATGTCAGAACCTCATTTGCAATTCTTGTGAAAGTGAAAATGAAATATTAATATACGGTAACTAAAGGTAATATTCACAGATTTCTTGGTTTGGTAATCGATGTATTGGTATCAGAACAGCTGTAGAGGTGCAGGAGAGACAATATTAAGCATCTGATTCTAGGAGAAAGGGAATATTATTATTTATTTGTATAGCACCAAAAGTGAACAGGTTTGTCTTTAGTTACTATACTTCTATTAAGAAACGGTGTAATTTCATGTAAGAATTTATACTGGGCTTGAATTGTCTAATCTGTAGTTGTACATAGCCTCATACATTTCTGGATGTCTGTTTAGATCACACTAAATATTAAAATATCTTTAAAGTCACTATGCTCTGCTAAGTCAGTGTTGTCATAGGTGTTTTAAAGCCTTTAGATGAGCTCTGCACTGTGAGTAATTGAGGGTGTTGTTTCCTGGGCTTTGCCTACTGTATTTAACTGTGAAGCTTGATATATTTTTAGCTGTGAAGTGGTAGCCATAAGTATAGGGTCTCCCTCTACACTCTTCCCACAGCCTAACACAAGTTAGATGAGCATATTCTCTTTAGTAGTATGCATGATTATAATGAGCCTTGAGATTTTGATTGCTGTGGAGTAGGGTCTGAGCTGTAGATTATATAAATATAAAATATTCAATTCAAGATTAAAATACAAAAGGCAACAGCAATTTAGCAATTTCTGCAGGATGAAAATAGCCACATTCTCAAGGATGATCAGGGCAGGCACAATTTTTCCCCTTATGTTTTGCTACACATTTTAGAGCCCTTTTTTATTATTTCTGAAAGAAATGTTATTGGGGAATTACTCCAGAATACAAAAAAAAAAGTTTGATTAAATATGCACATTAGTTTATCATTTTATTTTGGACCTGAAAAAATTATTTTTGCCTCTAAAATTGTCTCAGCTATATAGTCCCCATTCCCATCCTTGTCTGGATAAAGGTTTCATTGTCCCTTGCCAGATCCTGTTTCTTTCTCAGTTACTAGGAGCCTCTCCTCTCCTGCTGCCATCTCTTTTCTCTCAAGTCTTCTCTCTTTTAACTTCTCCATACAATTGTATAAACATCTCTCCCCTTCTTCTAGGATCCACTCCTCTTAAAAGGGCCTCCACGTTGCTACAAGGCTCACTTTTCTCCTCCAAGGTCCATCTCTGCTGCAGTACTTCCTCTCTTTTTAAATAGGCCTCACCACTTGACTTCATTGCTGTGTCTCCTGCTACTACCATTCAACCATTGTAGCTCCTGATCATCTAAATACAACGGAGTTCAACTCTGTTAATTACTGACATACATCAGTGATTGCAGAATGTTATTGAGTTGCTCCTTGTAATGGACCAGGAGCTCACCCAAAAAAGTACATTGACCTCCTTTCATGCATCTAAAGAGGGGCCATCACTTTGTTGCTAAAGGAAATCAGCTCATCTGGCCAGTTACCACTTTACATCAGGCAATGTGGAGAGAGGTAATGTGTTACTTTGAACACTTTATTAAACTAAAATTTTAAAAATTCACTGGGTTTCAGTGAGTCAGCCTGGAAGTACTGCATTAAAAGTCAGGAAGTCAGCATACAGATCAATGTATCCAGTCTGGTATTCTGTCTGAGAGTTTAAAAACTTGCTACCCTGCTGAAACTGTCCAAAGAAATAAACGAATGGGCCAGAGTTCATTCCAGGCCAGTGGTGCATCCCATCAGAGTAATCTGATTGCAGGCCGCAAGACATTTTGCTGACATTGACCATCCGCAGGCACGGCCCCCCACAGCTCCCATTGGCCAGGAATGGTGAACTGCGGCCATTGGGAGCAGTAGGGGGGGCCGTGCCTGTGGACGGTCAACGTCAGCAAAATGTCTCGCTGCCCGCAATCTGATTACCCTTATGGGCTGCATGCAGCCGGCAGGCCGCAGGTTGCCCACCACTGTTCCAGGCACTGTGCCAGAGTTAAGGCCCCTAATAAAAAAATCCACCTGGGGTTGAAGTGGCACAAGCCTGGGGCCCTCTCTAGGCAGCCAGCACATCCTTGAAAGTGGACAATGTTGATGGGAGGAATGGCCAAAGGCTGAGCTAATTCAGTGAACCCCTACCACAGCCTCTGTCTGCAGGGCTCCTAGGATACTCCAGAATTTACCTCTGCCCCCAGCTGGCAGAACTCCCTAGGGTGAGCAATGGAACACTGTCCACAGCCCTCATCACCCTTCCTGGCATCAGCAGTCCGAACCAAGGAGACTTTAACTCCTTCATCCTTTGAGTTATTTTTAACACTTCTCCTAGTGCTTATGAGTATGAAGAGAATGTCTGGCTGTAAATTGTTCAAAGAAACAGACTCCCAGTTTCACCTCCCACATATACCTACCTTTGCTGAAATCCATAACAAGTGCTTAAAGTTAAGCATGTTCATAAAGATTTGAAGGATTGAGTCCTAAATGTAGAAGGGAGATTGTACAGAAGCTTCAGGCAAAGTCACCCTTATCTGAATGCTGTTCCCTATAACTGGATGATTTCACCTTTTTTGTTTGTGCAAAATCCTTTACAATGACCTCTGCAGCTGCCTGAAAGACAACGCAGAGACTTTCATTGCCTTACAACCAAGGTACCGTTGTCTGGACTCATTGTAATATGGAATTTATCCTCAATACAGTCATCTTAAATTTATTTCATGTTTACAAAAGTAATCACACTATGGCACTAATATGTTAGTCTCAAAGGTGCCACAGGATCCTCTGTTGCTTTTCACACTATGGAGACATGCCCTGTGTGAAAAGTGGTGAAAATATTGTTTCAATAAATAAAAGTATTGTACGGTATTTAGAAGTTTACCTTCAGACTTTCAGTTAAGGAGGTTCATCTCTTAAGGATATGATGAGCTTCAAAGAAACAATAAGGGATTCAGCCATCCATCCCACTACAGCTAAAATATTTGCAAATTTAAAAACCAGAATTTTGCTTCTAGTCTATCTTTAAAAAAAGGCCTAAAGTACGAGGTTTTCTCTTACATGGAACTTATACAGCACCACCAATTTGAAGTCTAAATGCATATAATCCCAGAGGGTCAAATTCATCCATAGTCCAACTCTACTGAAGCAAATGGAATTACACCAGAGACTAAATCAGTCTAGACTCTTATTCCCAAATTCCTCTCCTTTTTTATTCCCAAAGACACAGTAATGGACATGGAATTTTCATATGTTCTGTTTTTAGATCAAGACAACATCTATACTCAGAATTAATGAAAAGGGGATTTGAATTGCTTTCTATCCATTTGAATGATCTCCTGACATATTTCATATTAAACTACTGAAATTGAACAGTGAAGCAGTTCTTCACTGAGCACTGAAATCAAAGCCTTTTAGAGCCCAAAGAGTCATGATAATATGCAGTATTGCAATAATGCACACTTACACTAAAGTCCCACAAAGTTGCAAAATTCATAGCAGTTCTTTCTTCAGCTCTCGGGACAGTTTTTCTAGGTAACGTGCCATATGGTTTCCCCATCAACACCTGTAGCCAAAATATGATGAATGTAGATTACAGCTCAAAACACAACACTAACAACTAAAAATATAAAATGCAGATGCGAACAACTGCACTTGAGATTTTGCTTTGTGTTCTCCTTCATTCCCTACTGAGAGCAATCCACCTCTCCAAATCTTTTGCCTTCATACCTTTTATTCGTGATTGACGCTATTGCTGAAGTATATTCCATTCCAATTTTTTATTAAATGATAGTCTACTAAAAATCAGTGGAATGTTAAGCTGTATCTTTTATATTCAGCAGCAACAAAAGGTTAAAAATATTCATCAGATCAGTGAGTTCTTTCAGTGATGCAAATTAATTTTTCTTGTGCTATTGATTTTGTTGCTTTTTTTAATAGAAAATATATCGGGTCATTACATGCATATAGTTTTCAGATGATGACAACCAGGATTCTGAAAGTATCTGAGCCTCTGGTGAGATGTTTGCAAAACCATTGAAAGTACTAGGCTAGATTCTAGTCTCACTTGAGTCCTGATATTGTTCCACTGCAGTCAATGGAAGTTTTTCTCTTGACTTCAATGGGAGCAGAACCAGGCTCTTAAGGTGGTATAAATCCAAAGTAACTCAATTGGCTTCAATTACTCTACTCTAATGAAAGCAGAATTTGGCCCATCCATTAGAAAGTTTTTGGAAAATGTCATATCCTAAATAAATCTTGTGGGCTTGAGGTTATCTGCTGCACTCACTTACATGTACACACTGTAAGTAAGTGTAATCAAGAGGATATTTTCTATGGCAGAAATTTAGGGGCCGGCCCAAGACCTATGTACCACTTAAATTCCATTTAAGTCCTATTTTGAGCCCTGTTCAAGTCTTATACTCATCCTTTGCATGGGATAATTTCAATTTGAGTTGAATTCCACCTTATGGATGAGATTCTGTGCTGCATGTCTAAGGATATGTCTATACTTCGAGCTGGAGGTATAATTTCCACTTGAGGAGACATGTACCCCAGGCTAGGTCTAAGCAAGCTAGCACTCTAAAAATGGAGTCTTGCCATGGCAGTGTGAGCAGAGGGAGAGGCTAGCTGCCCTGAGTACAATCCCATTCAACATGCTAGGTACATATGTGGGGTGGCTAGCTGTGCCTGCCCTTTGTGCTGCTGTGGCTACACCTTATATTTAGCTCTTGATCACAGCTGCCATGGGGTATATCTCCTCAAGCAGGAAATAATAGCTCCAGCTCAAAGTACAGACATACTATTAGAGGTGCAGCACAGAACTCACAGTCCAGGAGATGGGGGCTAAGGTAGTTTTAAACCACCTTGTGCTCCCCACTCCCCTCCACTGCCAGTCCTGGGCTGCTCCAGGTATAGAGTGGGGATGCCCCGATGTAATTTAGACAGACTTCATGGACTGCCCTAAGAGTCACAGCACTTCCTGGAATATCCCCAGCACTGCAGGATGCAGCCCTGCCTCCCACACTTGTCTCACGCTCAGCCCCGCTCTGGCATGCCCTCCCCCATGCCAGGGGGTGTTAAGTTCTTGGGAGGCAGCCTTATAGTTGTCTTCTGCAATGCCTGTGCCAGGAATGCTTCCCTGGGCAGAACCAGGGCATTTAGATCTGTTTTACACTGCTGTCCCTTTTCATGGCTTAAAGGAGCTGGAGCATTGGTAGGGATCTTGCCCTAAGTGTTCTAGTAACAAAGGTAAAAATTTTAAGCAACATTTCTCAGTGACATTTTATTCCCCTATAGAAATAAGAAATGCAATTTAAAAAAATCCCAAATCATGCATTCTCACCTCAGGCACCATTACAAGGCCAAATGTCAATCCGAAGAGAATCATATTTATTCCATACATCCAGCGCAAGAATATGAAATAAGAAGCTACTGAAGAGCCAAAATGACCTATGAAAACATTTGCAGTGACAAAAAGACAGATCAGTCGATATTCTTGTCTTCTTACTTTGAGACAAGATTACTTGAACATTTTCATGAGTGCTTAAAATACAAAAAAATCAGATTTTTCTTTATTCTATATTAATACCTATAATTTTATCATTTTAGTAATTTTTCAAGATTGCAAACTAGCATTCACTTCCTTGAAATGGTTTTCTTGGCTTCTGTTTTTTAAATCATTTACCAAAGATTATACATTTATATTGAAGGAATATAAATAACATGATACCAACACAATGGAATAGAACTTCAGGATGATCTCCTAGGGCCAGATGTTCAAAGGTATTTGGTTGCCTAAGGATGCAGAAAGGTGCTTAGTGGGATTTTCAAAAGTGACTAAACAGATGAGGCACCTAACTCCACTTGAAATCAGCAAAATACCTTTTAAATCCTGGTCTCTAGAGCTTCTAGTGCCTTTTTACATGTGCTTTGTTTCTGGCCTACTAGCCAGGGAGAAAGCAAAGTGTTGCTGGAAAGACAGCTTCCGGAATTTAAAAAAATACACGCACACTATTCTACAGCAGTGGTCCAAAACACTAGAATTTGCAATGGTGACACTACGATTGCTGTTATTGTATAGAATACAGTGGTATTTTTATACTAAATCGCTAACAGGCTGGTGTCTGTCACAACACCAGATGCAGAATACCTTGAGAACCAGGAGTATACAGTTACTCAATACAAAAGATTCTTCACAACAGGCTCATTAGTCTATGCATCACCAATATAAAAGTTTTAGCAATGACAACAAGGGATGGTTTAAGATTCAGGTTTAAGGAAACAAGTATATACTGTGTGAAAGAAATGGGAAAGATTTAGGTAGGAAAGAAGAGGGGAGGTTGCTTGATCAGGGGGACAGAGTATTTAATTGAGAGCTATGAGCTGTTCAGTTCTGCCACTGACCAGCTGTGTGACTTTGAGCAAGTCAGTTCATTTCTTTTGCCTCTCTTTCCCCTCCCACCCTTTGTCTGCCTTGTCCATTTTGACTGTAAGCATTTTGGGGCAAGAATTGTCTCTCTCTGTGTTTGGACCATGCCTAGCACAACTGGGCCTTGATTTCGGTTGAGGTCTCTAGGTACTACTACTATATTAATAATAATAAAATAATAGCTGTTTAGGTCCTGATTCTGCAATACTTATGTGAAGAAACCTTCCACTGAAATCAAGAATCAAACGCTTTATGATTAAATGAAGATTTTTTTATCCCTACATGGCTCTGGAGGTGTAGCTGCTATAACCCAAAACCTTGGTCATATGACCTTTTTATTTACTGCTAAAATGGCTCCTGTTGGTTTGGAACATGTGAGCATTTATTGTGCCTGATGATTTCATGAACTGTTTTGTTACTATTTTCTCTGATAATGGCCCTCTTGGTGCTATATCAGTTAAGATTAGCCTTGTACCCCAGTTAATTCTAACATTTATTGACCTGTAGTTATTCATTAAAGCTGTCACTAGCTGGGACTGAATTAGGGAGGGGAGAATCATCCCAGGCCCTTGTTGCAGAAGAACTGAAATACCTAGTCCTGTTTATGTAGACTTTTTGAGCTTTTACGTTAGTATTTCCAATTGGCACTGCTTGTCCAGCACATTGAACTTTTCAGCTCCTATGAGAGAAAGCCTTTATACCTTCTAATATTAGTTTCCCATACACTTCCACTAGTCGCTCCATTTAAGTAGAAAATTGTAACAAGACAAAGGGACAGGTTTTGCCTCTGACCTGATCTTGACCTTTTGTGCCACAAAACAGCCAGAAAGCTACCTTAAGTGGTCCCGCTCAATATAGGAGAATCCTCAGCTCCTATGCCATCCTGTCCTATACTCCAGCACACCGGTGCATTGCTAGGATGACAAGAGCAAGTGTGAAAAATCAGGATGGGGTCGGGGGTAATAGGCATCTATAAAAGCCAAAGCCCCAAATATCGGGACTGTCCCCATAAAATCAGGACATCTGGTCACCCTATGCATAGCTGCAGAAAAGAGAATCAGCGCTAAGAGCCACTAGGTGTGGTTGATTCCTGGCCGATATAAAGGACTTCAAGTTGCACATCATCTGATTCCCAGATGTTGCAATGGACCTAAATGCACATTGGGACTGGACAAGCTCCCAGTGGCCCCAGGATGGGTAGACGGGCATAAAGGTGTCTTAAAAGTAACTTCATGTCCACCCGTCCCCTGAGCTGTGCTAGATGGGGGACAGCAAGTTTTGATTCAGTCATTTCATCACTGCATTATATGGTTTGCTTTGCTGATTTTCTAGGTTTAAAATTTAGACGTACAATAAAAACACATTAATTTGCAATATAGTGAATGTTGCAAAATAGTTTTCTTTTTGGTCTCTGTCCAAACTTGATTTTTTTTTTTACAAAGATAAAGTTCACAATCCTCTTTATTGAGGGTCATTATAAAGGTAACATTTATACTGTGATATTCTGTGTGTCCAGCCATCTTTAAGCTAAGGAAAAGAAAAAGGAGCTTATTTCATTACAGGAGAGAAAAAAACTGTACATAGACACAGTATCAGTTAATTATCCTGGTCTATTTTTACATACTTGTCCTACTAATGTAACTTGAAACAGCTGTGGGTTTTAATGGCAAAACAACTCAGTCCAGGCCCATTTATTTACCAACTATAACTGAAGGATCACTCACATGGGTTCTCAGAATGAATTCTATTCTGTTACTAGCCTACCAAAAGAACCACCTGTCTCCTGCTGCTCAATTTGATTTAACTACATTTATTCAACAGCTTCTTCTGCGTGCTAAATTAAATCCCAGTGATTGCATAGCCTGCTTTGTTCTCTGCTGATCATGACGCCGTGTGTTTCAAGTTATTATGTGGTGAATTACCCTTTCTTTTTGGCCTAGTGCCGCCTTGTCTAGGATTGCTTTGCAACACAAAGTACAAATCAGCTAAAACTCACAGTTGACCATTTTCCTGGTCATGGCCACCTTGACACTGTCTATTGCATGCTCCAAAGCTACCTTCAGTAAAGCTATCTTGCACTATAATTAGGGCTGATCAGTGGCTAGGCTCCCACTCAAGACCTTGTGATGTTAAGCCAAGTTTGCTTCAGAGGGGATTTGTTGGTAACTTAGCTCATTACTGGAAGGCCTTTCTCCCTATGAAATATAAAGCTTACTTTATGATGAGACCGTTCTCAAATTTTGCCCCAACTCTCATCACAAGTACTTTGCACTTTTATATATGCACAGTGATATTCATGATCATATTCTCTTTTTCGTCTTTATTTTGTGATTTGAGAACACTTAAATAGCATATTATAGGTAAACAACAAAGCCAGCCTATAAGCTGTATCCCAAGAGCACTTTTCCAGAATTAATTTCAATACTGGGTAATGAAAAAGGTTTAAACTTATCAGTGGCATCTATATTGGGCATTATTATCTGTAAGGTAACTAAGCCTTTAAAGGATATTTCTGATGAATAGCTATTAATGCCTTATCAAGCTAAATAAATTTTCACAAAAGAAGACTGTATACAATGTAGACATTTTACAATGATTTTTTTAAAGTATTTTAGTTGTACCTGACTGTGTTTCAGAATCTCTATTTAGTGAATGGGGCTAGTGACCCAGCACATAGTTCCCAGAAAGAACCCCATGCCCGGAATAGGTCACAATGAATAAAAATGCAACTCCTATTTGAAAGTAATGGACATTTCACAGTTGATGTAAAACTAAAGTCCAAATAAAACTGTAAAATAATTTTAGTATTATCTTTGAAAAGTCATGGAAGATGGGTGAGATTCCAGAGGACTGGAAAAGGGCAAATACAGTGCCAATCAATAAAAAGGGGAATAAGGACAACCTGGAGAAGACAGACCAGTCAGCTTAACTTCTGTACCAGGAAAGATAATGGAGTAAATAATCAAGCAATTAACTGGCAAACACCTAGGAGATAATAAGGTGATAAGTAACAGTCAGCATGGATTTGTCAAGAACAAATCATGTCAAACCAACCTAATAGCTTTCCTTGACAGGGTAAACAAGCTTTGTGGGTAGGGGAAGAAGGTATATCTTGACTTTAGTAAGGCTTTTGATACTGTCTCGCATGACCTTCTCATAAGCAAACTAGTGAAATACAACCTAGATGGAGCTTATATCAGGTGGGTGCATAACTGGTTGGAAAACCATTCCAGAGAGTAGTTATCAGTGGTTCACAGTCAAGCTGTAAGTGCGGTCCCACAGGGATCAGTTTTGTGTTCGATTCTGTTCAATATTTTCATCAATGATTTAGATAATGACATAGAGAGAACACTTATAAAGTTTGAGGATGATACCAAGCTGGGAGGGGTTGCAAATGCTTTGCAGGATAGGATTAAAATAAGGATAAATAAGGATAAATGCAAAGTACTCCACTTGTGTGCAACTGATTGTTCCTTCCTAAGCTAAATACGAGTCAACAGTCTAACACTTTTACCAAGAAAAAAGACAAACATCATTCTGGGATGTATTAGCAGGAGTATAGTAAGCAAGACACAAGAAGTAATTCTTCCACTCTACTCCATACTGATTGGGCCTCACCTGGAGTATTGTGTCCAGTTCTGGGTGCCACATTTCAGAAAAGATATGGACAAATTGGAGAAAGTCCAGAGAAGAGCAACAAAAAGTATTAAATGTCTAGAAAACATTACCAGTTGGTAATGTTTAGGCTGGAGAAGAGAAGACTGAGAGGGGAACATAACAGTTTTCAAGTACATAAATTGTCACAAGGAGGACAGAGAAAATTGTTCTCGTTAACCTCTGAGGATTGGATAAGAAACAATGGACTTAAATTGCAGCAAGGACAGTTTAGGTTGGACATCAGGAAAAACTTCCTAACTGTCAGATTGGTTAAGCACTGGAATAAATTGCCTAGGGAAGTTGTGGAGTCTCCATCATGGGAGATTGTTAAGAGCAGGTTAGACAAACACCTGTCAGGGATGGTCTAAATAATACTTAGTCCTGCCTTGATTGTGGGGTGACCAGGTGTCCAGTTTTTGACCGGAACACCCAATCGAAAAGGGATCCTGGCGGTTCTAGTCAGCACCACTGACTGGGCCGTTGACTGTCCGGTTGGCGGCACTGCGCAGTGGGGCTGGCAAGCTCCCTGCTAGCCTCCATACATGCTGGCTTCCGGGAAGCAGCTGGCATGTCCTGCCTCCGGCTCCTACATGTACTGGCAGCCAGGGGGCTCCACATGCTGCCCCTGCCCCAAGCACCGCCTCCGCAGCTCCCATTAGCCGGGAAGCACAGCCAATGAGAGCTGCGGGGGTGGCACCTGTGGATGGGGCATTGCGCAGAGTGTGCAGAGCAGCCTGGCTGCGCCTCCGTGAAGGAGCAGGAGGGGGGACATGCCACTGCTTCCAGGAGCTGCTTCATGTAAGCGCCGCCCAGAGCCTGCACCCCTGACCCCCTCCTAGGCCCCAACCCCCTGCCCCTGCCCTGATCCCCCCCCGCCACCCTCCAAACCCCTCATCCCCAGCCCCACCCCAGAGTCTGCACACTCAGCCAGAGCCCTTACACACACACCCCAACCCTCTGCCCCATCCCAGATCCCTCCCACACTCCAAACCCCTCAGCCCCAGTCCAGAGCCCTCTCCCATACCCTGAACTCCTCATTTCTGGCCCCATCCCAGAACCTGCACCCCAGAGCCCGTACCTCCTCTCACACCCAATCCCCTGCCTCAGCCAGGAGCCCCCTCCCATATTCTGAACCCCTCAGCTCCATCCCCCAGCCCGGAACCCCCTCCTGAACCCCAAACTCCTCATCCCTGGCCCAACCCCAGAGCCCGCACCTCCAGCCGGAGCCCTCACCTCCTCCCACATCCCAACCCACTGCCTCAGCCTGGAGTCCCCTCCTGCACTCTGAACTTCTCATTTCTGGCCCCACCCCGGAGCCCGCACCCCCAGCCAGTGTCCTCACCCCCTCCTGTACCCCAGCCCTCTGAGCCAGCCTGGTCAAAATAAGTGAGTGAATGAGGGTGGGGAGAGAGAGCGACAGAGGGAGGGGGAGATGGAGTGAGTGGGGGCAGGGCCTCAGAGAAGGGGCAGGGGGTGGTACAAGAATGTTTGGTTTTGTGTAAGTAGAAAGTTGTCAACCTTACTTGAGTGCAGGGGACTAGACTAGAAGGTCCTTCCAGGCCTATGATTCTATGATTCTCTTGGTTAGATAAGCAGCTCTTTCTCTTACTATATTGAAAGAATTTCTCAACAAATTGGAAACCTTCTATTTTCCAGTTCTTTCAAGTGGGATTTGAATTCTCTATCTGATTCTGCACTACCAAATCATCAACGTGACAATTTTATGTATGATCTCTGCAATTAGATGTAGTGGTGATAATACTGTTTATGGTACCCTGGAGTTGTCCTTGAAAATAAAGGAAGTGCTATGCAGTCAAAATGATGGAAGTCATAGTTTGGGTATAGGCTATCTGAAAAATAATCTGTTTCCACATACATCAGCACAGCAGTTTAGATCAATTGATGTTCTTGAGGGAACAAGTTGTGTTAATTTAGTGATACTAAAAAATGCCAGATTGAGAGCCATAAACACAGAAGTCTAATTTTTTTCCCCACACAACAGGTGGAACAAACATACCAAAGGGCCTTATCCCTGATCACAGAGACCTTTTTTAAGGGTCAGAGGAGTATTTAGTCTTCAGGCCCAATCAATACATTGCCTTTTGGCTTGCTCGGTGTGCTTCTTTGTCCCATTTCAAAGAGGATGAGATCAAAGCATGTTAACAAACTGTTAATACACATCAGCAGGGTCCATGTGGATGTTAGTCTGGGGCAGGCTAGTGCGAGATAGATTCACGCTCCAGCTTGCTGCAAGCTACATGTTTGTGTAGACAAGCTTTGACTGTGAAGATTGTTTCATGAAACATAATCTCTTGTTCAGAATGTGGCTGTGTCCTCTGCCGTGACAGCTAGGAGGGGTGCCAGTGCTCTAGAATAATGATGAAGAGATCATTTTGGGTTCACTGATAATTAAGAAGGCGGGTCCATCTTCTCTTTTGAGGAATAAAACATCTGGAAAGCTATTTTTAAAAGCAGTAAGAATATTCTTGGAATCAGGGGGGCTTCTGGGAGTACACCTGCTGCTAAGTGCTAATTTGATTGTTTTCCACAACTACTTACTTTCAATCTCTTTGATTTTCATTTCCCATGGTATGCAGGCTGTTTTAAAATTCTCAAAATCTCGTTGAAATTTCATCCATTTCTGTAAAGGATCACAAAGAAAAAGAGGCCGGATTCTCAGTGTTCTCATATACATTCTCACTCATGACTCTGAGATCCAGCATAGAACTGAGTGAATTTGTATCAAATACTTAATTTTCTGTATTTTGCCTTTTTTTTTTTCTGTTTGTGGAATGTCTGAACAGATCGTGATTTTTTTTCTTGAGTATTATTTGACTTGAGAACTGTTTCTGATCATTTAACGTATTTTATTCCAAATCTGAAATTCGAACTATATTGCTTAGTTGTGGTTAGTCTAAATGGTGGTGGTGTCTCTGTCCCTCAATTGGATAAGAGCAACTATTATAATCAGCAAAAACAACGAGGAGTCCTTGTGGCACCTTAGAGACTAACAAATTTATTTGGGCATAAGCTTTCGTGGGCTAGAACCCACTTCATCAGATGCATGGAGTGAAAAATACAGGAGCAGGTATAAATACATGAAAGGATGGGGGTGCTTTAACAAGTGTGAGGTCAGTCTAATGAGATAAATCAATGTATCTCATTAGCAGGATACCAAGGGAGGAAAAATATAATCAGGCTTTCCAGGCATATTTCAGAATGTGAAAGTTGAAAATTTGTTGAACATTAATGCTAGTAAAATGTGATTCCACAAATGTCTATAAAAAATGAAGCCAAATTAGTACTGAACATGATTGAAGCAAAACTTGTTTTAAAATTTGAATAAATATTTGCAGAGATTTTTTGCAGTATTCTCTCAGCTCTGAGGCAAAGGGACAATCTGTCCAAGCACTATATAAGGGAGAAAGGAACCATTCCAATCTAATATGTAAAATGCATGTTTGCCATATGCCATGAGTTTTTCTGCTACAATGAGGAGACTGAAACATTCTGAATCTTCTCAAGGAGCATGATCTTCATTGGCTTTCTTTATTCTGGGCCTAACCCCAAACCCAATTTAAATCCCCAGAGGATGGAACTCTTGGTGGAACAGATTGGAAGGCTCTTGAAGATAGAGCCCAATCAGTAGGTATGGGTTTGGTTAATGACCTCTGCTTTGGGATAATTTGAGGCAAAGAGGGTTAAAAATGCATGTGAAGAATGGGATGGTATTTATGAGGATGTGGTGAATGATAATCTACAACACTGTATTGCTTTGCATTGTATGAAATTGATTAAATAAAATCCTTACCTTTGTCATCATCACTTTGTATGCATAAAACTTTTTCCCTTTTCCTTTTCCAAGTGCACCTTCAAATTTTTCTACAAAAAGCTGGGCTTCCCTGAGAAATAAGAACAAAAAGACATGCATGTGATGATATGGTAAAACTGGAATTCCTGCCACTTCAGGCTTGAAAAACATGTCCAATTACTCCACGTTGGATGTTCATATATCCCTGTTCTCTTAGTGACGCTCTTATAGTTTATATTTCCCAGAAATTTTAGCATAGTTAGTGCAACCAGAAGAAAACAACTTGTCATTTTGTCTGAGCCATCTGCATTTTCCAGAAGTGATCTCTACTTAATTCCTGCTAATGTTATCTAGCCTGTTCTGTGAATACCTGAAGTCATGATGTCTTGTTTTGTAATCTAGCCTATTCCCCAGTAGTACTTCCTCTTAAGAATTATTTCCTTTTGTTCAAGCCATTGGTCCTAATCCATTCATCCACTGGAACTACATGAATTATTCTTCTTCATTTTAATTGTTACTTTGGTGATATTTATAGACTGTAATCATGGTTCCCTTGTGTCTGCTCTCTTCTAGGCTACATATATTTTCACTCCTCTCAGTGCCTCCACATATGTCTTGTCCATTGTACAATCTATGAATCATTTTCTCATAACTGTGGCTTCAATTGGCTCCAGAAGATTAGAGTTTTGATTGACAACATTATTAAAGTATTCCCTAGTGAGACACATCGGACATAAGGGTGAAAGGAAAAAAAAGAGTGAAAGTTCCTTTAAAATGTTTTTAAGATTTTGTGTAACATCAGCACTTTTAAATGATGATCAGATGTGACCAGGCACTTACTAGAGTCTTCTCCACCCCCTTTTTATTCTCCTTTGTGAGGACAAACTTTAAGACACCAGTCAATGTACTTTTATTGAGGAGAGGTGGCTACTTTAACTGCTGAATGACCATGTCTAAAGTACTATATAAAAGAAACAAGACTTCTTGAAATCCAATGTTTGCACAGTGGTATCAAAACCATTATATTGGTGGTAGTCACCAGATGGCACTAATACAAAGCACCTTACACATTTTGATTAATTGCCTGTATAGGCATTCGGAGACTGGTGGGTAGTTGGAGAAATGCTAGCTATTAGTTGTGGTGAAGTTCTTTTCTGGAAGCTGTGCAAACAGATTAATTGCCTGAGTCCCTCTCACTGGAATTATTTCTTATGCATAGATCTGTTGCCCACAGCTTATATCCACCCAAGCAAACAAAAACATGACAACATGCCAAAACATGACAAAAACTGCAGGTGATGCTTATGTAAGAAGAATACTAATAACCAGCTCAGAATTTCCATGTGAATCAAAGCTAATCTCTCTTATTCTTATGAAAAATATTGTGGGAATTTAATGACTGCAGTTTCAGAAGTAGCTCTGATCCTTCTAATACCATTTGTTCAAATCAGAAGGAAGAGTGTCACCTAGTTAATCAACACCATTTACTGTGGCACTAGTTGTGGAGACTTTACGTCCAAGTACAGGGCCTAGATTGTGAAAGGGCTGAAGAAATCACAACATGCAGTGGCATGGCTAAAATCTATGCTTTCAGCTGTTCATCCACTTTATTTTACTGTTCCAGTCTTCAAAATTAAAAAATACACTTCTCAAAGTGAAATGAGGAGATTAGAAAGTCAGAAGGATAATATTCAAACAAAAGCCTGACACAACGTCACTAACGTGAAAAAATTTCCTCCCTAGTATACACATCATACATCCATAGCTGGGCACAGAAATTCTCCAGAAACTTCTCTTTTCTGTTTATTATATGATCATGAGTTTGGCTAAGCCAAAACAAAGAAATTATTTTCCACAGGCAAAGTTTATAAAAACATGTCTTTTAGATCATGAATTCAACCCCTCAATTAAATCCAAGGATTCAAACTAGGCATGATTGTTTGCAATGCAATGAATGTCACATCAAATGGCTTTTAGGTGTTTTCCTCTGCATTAGAATATAGTTTTTTATTCCTCTCTGGGTTCTGAATTCTCTGGCAAGGATGGGTTTTCTGTTTCTATCTGCAAGCTGGTTGCAGATTTCTAGTGCAAACTGAATTCTTGCCCTTTGGATGTAGTGATCCAGGTTTCCTGGACTACTGCTGTATTTTCCCATGACTTCCCTCAGTGAAGTTCCCCTTCCCCTCCCTCTTTCATTTGTTCCCCTCCCCCCATTCTTATTGACTGTTAGGCTTTTCTTCCTCTCCATATCTTTGCAGGTGTTTGGCTAGGTCCCTGGTGGTTCTTCGTGTATGTTACAAAAATCCCTTATCTGCATGACAGTATTTAATCTGTCTATATTTTTTAAGAGCTTTAACTTTACTAATCACATTGGGCCAAATTAACCATCTAGTCTAGTTACTATCCACTTATGCAGATGTTATGTTTTAAATAGAAAGGGACCCTTCACTTTAACAGGGCTCAACTGTATATTTAATACTGAACTATCTGCCTGTCGTAATTTAAGTACCTTTGCACAGTATGAGGCACTTGAACACAGTACTGATAGCACTCACCATTCCTGTTAAAGAACCACTCAAAAGCCTCTCACACATTCCACAGCAAATGAAAGGAAATACTACCCCATGGTATTATTGGGTAGATGGAAGAAGCTTGCCACTACTCGGCATCTTTTGTCAGAATGAAAGCACTTTATGTGTCAAAATTACACTGGATGTTCTACATATGTGCTTTCTCCTTGAGTGGGCAGTACAGGTTTGGTTGTAGCTGACTTTTAACAAGCTTTTTTGTACACTCATTACAGCTTTAGGAAGACCCAGTGAATAACGTGCTCATGGGGGGGACCCTGCCACATGAAAACCTATAGTCAAGCCATTTTGTGCTCTGCAGCAGCCCAGCTGCATCCAGGAATAGGAATACTTGCATGACTAATTTCAAGTCCCTATTTAATTGGTAGTTGAGTGCAAGTCTCAATAACAATTTAATTCCATGAAAAATTCCCACTGCAGTATTTAACAAAAGATATGACAAGCACATCTAGTGGTAGAGCAGAGCTTGAAAGAGGGCCTGTGGGTGATGAGGCAGAGAATATGTGTGCAGTTGCATTCAAGGAAACTAATAAGGAAAGCATAAGCCCCATGTGATGCTGCAGCTATCAAACAGCTACTGCAAAGTGCTTTTTTCCTTGCTCCTGCTCATCCCTCCTCCAGCAGAGAGACTCAATGGATTTTTACTGGGATTAACACCCTTGAATTAAAATGAGTTACTTCTTATTTACTTGCTGTGAGATCAAAGTCAGGCCCTCGGTGATTTGTAGGTCAGAAACTAAGGAAATTTCCCCACTCCCTCCTAAACTTCCTGTGTCCTGGCTGGCTCTAAATATAGAATCATAGGACTGGAAGGGACTTCGAGAGGTCATCTAGTCCATTCTCCTGCACTCATGGCCAGACTAAGTATTATCTAGACCATTCCTGACAGGTGTTTGTCTAACCCAGTGCTTCTCAAAGTCGGGCCGCCGTCTGTTCAGGGAAAGCTCCCAGCAGTCCAGGCCGGTTTGTTTACCTGCTGCGTCTGCAAGTTCGGCCGATCGCGGCTCCCATTGGCCATGGTTCACCGCTCCAGGCCAATGGGGGCTGCGGGAAGCGGCGTGGGCTGAAGGATGTGCTGGCCGCCCTTCCCGCAGCCCCATTGGCCTGGAGCGGCGAACCGCAGCCAGTGGGAGCCGCGATCAGCCGAACCTGCAGACGCGGCAGGTAAACAAACCGGCCCGGACCACAAGGGCTTTCCCTGAACAAGCAGCGGACCAGCTTTGAGAAGCACTGGTCTAACCTGCTCTTAAAAATCTCCAATGATGGAGATTCCACAACCTCCATAGGCAGTTTATTCCAGTGATTAACTACCTTGACAGTTAGGAAGTTTTGCCTGATGTCCAACCTAAACCTCCCTTGCTGCAGTTTAAGCCCATTGCTTATTGACCTATTCTCAGAGGTTAAGAAGAACAATTCTTCTCCCTCCTCCTTATGACAACCTTTTATATACTTTGAGAGGGGACATGATAACAATTTTTGTCTTCTCTTTTCCAGACTAAACAAACCCAATTTTTTCAATCTTCCCTCATAGGTCATGTTGTCTACACCTTTAATCATTTTTGTTGCTCTTCTCGGGACTTTCTCCAATTTGTCCACATCTTTCCTGAAATGTGGCGCCCAGAACTGGACATAATACTCCAGTTGAGGCCTAATAAGCGTGGAGTAGAAAGCAAAAATTACTTCTTGTGTCTTCTTACAACACTCCTGCTAATACATCCCAGAATGATGTTTGCTGTGTGTGTGTGTGTGTGTGTGTGTGTGTGTAAAAGTGTTACACTGTTGACTTGCTTTTAGCTTGTGATCTGCTATGACCCCCAGATCCCTTCCCACAATACTCCTTCCTAGGCAGTCATTTCCCATTTTGTGTGTGTGCAACTGAGTGTTCCTTCGTAAATGGAGTACTTTGCATTTGTTCTTATTGAGTTTCATCCTATTTACTTCAGACCATTTTGAATTTTAATCATATCCTCCAAAGCACTTGCAACCCCTCCCAGCTTGGTATCATCCGCAAACTTTATAAGTGTACTCTCTGTGCCATTATCTAAATCAACATGCAACTATCAGGTGAGTACACAGCTAATAAATGTATTTCCCTGTCCTCTACATGTTTGTATATTATTCACATTATTGTTTCCTAAGCAATGCTCTTTACCTCAATTCTCAGTTGAAATGCTCTTTACCTCAGTTCTCAGCTTTGAGAATAAGAACTTTATTTGTACATCCCTGGAGAATCATAACACACCTCTGCACTTTGTGCTAAGAAAAGTGAGAACCAGAGGAAGAACAGTCCTATCATTACAATAGTTTATTAAAATCTCATCTGCACATTCTTGAGAAGCATCTTCAAAAATATCTCACACTATATGCAAGGTGATACAACCTCACAAATATGAGGATGTGTCAAAAACAACACTGAAAGATGAAAGTGAGCTTTGTAATCACTGGTATCGTGTTATAGGTAAATTATCTATAGCACAAGATAGGCCAAAGTGTACCCCTTTAGCTAACTGTGAGAGCTTTTTTGGTTGAGAAAAAACGTCTTAATCTAATTACCAACATAAGGAGCAAATAAATATTTCATGGAGCCAGGTAGTATTGCCCTTAAGTAGCCCAGGTTAATTATTAATCCTAGGTATGAGGTTGCAGCTTCCAAAGTGCTAGGTATATTGCATGTAGGGCAGTTCAGCATGTACAAAGTAGAGGATGTATTACAGCACTTAGAGGTTGCTGCTGGTGAACAGGATTCAAGTGGATAGCTCACTTTTTTCAGCAACAGTTCAGGAAGGTTTCAGTCACCAACATGTAAAAAGTCATTAAAAAGAAATGTCCTTTTAATATTGATCACTTTGAACTTCTCCAAGTAAGTCTTAAAAAGACTGGCTAAAAGTTGACAGCAACACAACTGTTGCCAGGTGGCAGCTAGCTTGGAAAGTGGCTCAACAGTAATAATGGACGAACTACAGTGTCATTTAATTTGGTTTCGGTGGCTGCCAATAAGTTCATAACAACAGATCTGCGAGGGTCTGAAGATAATAGTTGAAGAAGAAAATATTTTTCTTCATCTCACAGAGTAGTTTGTGATTTTTTTTTGTCATGCTGCATTTATAGAATATTCTGTTACAATAAATCTATTTTTATGGCTAGTCTGAATTGGAAAGTAAAACAACTGAAGGAAAAAAAGACAAAGTCTAAACACCCCACCCACCTTTCCACCTACCCCTATTATTTAGAAATAATCCATTGAAAAAAATGTTCACAGGTGGGTACTGCACTGCCAGGGCCGGCTCTGGCTTTTTTGCCGACCAAGGCAAAAAAGCCTCCTGCCGCGTGCCCCCGCCCCTCCAGCGCAGCAGGGGAGGGCGCCGAGCCCGGCCGCGGACCGCTCTCTCTGACCGGCTGGAGCGCCGGGGGGAGGGTGGCAAGCCCGGCCGGGGCTCCGCTGTCCCTGGCAGCCGCAGCCGGAGCGCTGCGCCGCCCCCCTCCAGGTGCTGCCCCAAGCACAAGCTTGGTGGGCTGGTGCCTGGAGCCGGCCCTGGCACTGCTTCCGCTGAGGTCAGTGAAAGTGTTACTGTTGATTTCAATGGAACCAAGCTCAGTGCCTATAGATCCCAGCACAGCAACTAGGCTCTACTTCCCCCGTTGCAGGATGCTGGGAACAGCCTGGGCTGGATTTCCAATTAGGCATAGTAGGGACATGCCTAGGGGCGTCAGCATTCTAGGGGCGCCTGACCTCTCTAAAACGGTGTGAAACACAAAGGTCAGTTGTAGAAAGGAGGGGCACTGAAGATGCTGTGCCTAAGGGTGCATAAGATGTAAATCCAGCCCTGGTAACAGACTGAAGATTCTCTCCCTCCTCCTTTTAATTTTATATGAACCAGTTATGTTTTAGGGGCCCTCCCAAATATCCTTTGTTCACTGTCACTGTTCCTACATCCACTCCCAAGTTGTCTTATGATTCTCTTTGCATTCTATATTTATTTGAGGCTACTTTGTGAATGATACAAGCTTGATCTATGTCTGCCATCTCCTTCATATTTTGTTGTCATTCATTTAATTGTAATTCATACATTGGTATTAACTTTATTGAGTAGCTTTAACATTTAGTAAGAACTTTAAACAAGGGAGAATTATAGTTACATGGCTATTGTATAATTGCAGGATTCCATGGTAATTTAATAAGAGTATGCTAATAGATCTGACTACATAGCAGTTAACTACCTCTGTAGATCATACAATGCATACTTTGTGTGTGTAAAATGTAACTGACCCATGTCAATAATAAGAATTAGAACTGTGCTCCAGAACCAAATACAGAAGCCCACTTTGCAAATGTGGTCCTATCACCCCAGGACCAAGAACCATTAGCTTGGAAAACAAGGTAGCTGGATAGATATGGATACACCCGTATGTCTCAGATCCTCAGGCGGTATAAATCTGTGTAAATGTCAATAGAGTTACACCAACTTGCACCATCTGAAGTTCTGGCCTATAATATTTTATCTCTATCTCTATAAGCACCATTTGTAGGTTCAACTTTCTCCAAATCCAGTTCAGTAGATAGGAACTGAAGGTCATTGGAGTAGCCTTTGTGAAACATATTGGTGTCTCAGACCAGTTCTCAGAGGATAAGAGTCTATATCACAGAAAATACCACCCCCCAAAAAGAGAAGAGGACAGAAGACAGCCTGCCCTACCTGCTAATCCTCAGTTGCTCTCCCTCCAGTTCAGAATTAATACACACTGGTTTGGTAAACTGGAGAAATTTATACAGACACTGCCCATGCTACAACTTTCCTAGGATAAACAAAGCGCTTTATTCCCCAAGTGTCCCATCTGACCTCTTTAATAGGCATTACACTCAGCAAAAGGAGTAGTGCACATCCTGGAATAATGGTTTGTCCTACTCCAGCTGAAACCAGAAAAAGCCCATGTAGTTAACCGAGAAGAAGGAGGAAGGAAATGCAAAATGTCTAATCTCACTAAAGCCAGGAAATTCAGAAGAGAGGCTGAATCACCATCCTTCCCTACTTCAGTTATGCTGAGGTAGTACAGAGAATATGGCCTTCTACCAGGTTACTGAGAACTGCGCTCTTACATACCATATAGGTCAGATCCCCCGCACCCTGCCGACAAGAAAAACTTGTGGAAGTGGGGATTAATAGAGGAGGGGGTGGCAAAGGACAGATCATTCCATCAAAGGGCAAGTTTTGCCCTCAAATAGATTAAGCAGAAGCTTCAGCCACCCACTATGGGTCCCTTGAGATTCCCAAAGCCTTTACATAGGCTCTTATTGAACCTTACCCACATCCCAGCATGAATATTCCTTATGAGGCTGTTTGAAGGATGATGCACCTAGTTAATCTGTTTCTCAATCTCTCTCTCTCACACACAAACTCTCTCTCTCTCTCTCCTCCTCCTCCATTCCCATCATTGGCCTGCCCCCTCCCGCTTTGCAAATCCTCAAACTTATGAAAAGTTGTCTGTGAGATCTGAAGATTGGGGAGCTGTGCTACAGAAATTTATAACCCCAATTTCATCATAAGCAGGGATAGCTCTGCCTGCTGGAAGATCCTCCTCCACACATGGATCTTGAGAGAAAAATCAGGGCCATGTGGGGTGCATAATGTTAGGCACAAGGGTGTAAGTTAGGAATGGCATTTCAACCTATGATACATCTCCCTTGTAGGTGTAAGCCAGCCAGACCTTAACGTAAGTGTAAGTGTCTTTGTATGTGAATTCTAGTTCTGCAGCTGCATATTAAAATTTTATAGTTCACACATTTTCAGAACAAAACTAAAGAGCAAAGAAAACAATACACTTCCTTCTAAAACAAATGAAATTCTTTTCAATGTGATCACTTTTTCTGGTCAGTGTGATGCTCACTTATTACTCTAACTCTGTCATGATAGTATAACTAAAGCTTCTGCGTTAATAACTTTTCCCCTAGGAAAAATGGAAGCAAAGGAAACTGATGGAATGGTGAGACAACCTCCAATGAAATCTCACTTTGTAGAGATTGGAGAAAGCAGAATGGAACAGCTTGCCTCCCTCTAACTATAGAGCATTGGCGTACACAGCTTCTTGTTCATGTAACAATTATTTGATATGAATTGAACCAATCCGCTCCCAGCTCATGTAGTCAGATGGTGCAGCTGCTCAGAAAAGAGCCAGGGGAAGGATGGAGGAAATAATTTAATAAAAATTAAAATCTAAGAATTCTCAAACTTGGATTATTAAAATTAGTTACCCAGAGGTAACATTTTTCAAAAGGAACTAAGTTACTAAATAGCCTAAGACCCATTTTCAAAAATGACTTTGGCCAGTCTACATAATGTTTGTTCCCTTCCCCCCCCCACCCCCACCCCGAGTAAGCTCTGGTAATATAAGCACCTTCACATCAACATAAATGTGTCCAAAAATATTTTGGTTTCTAAAGTGACATAGTTAAAGCAGTGCAAAAACTGTGAGTAAACAAGGTCTAAGGCTTGTATTAAAAGTTAACGGGACTTGGTCTTCAAAGTGCCTAAGTCACTTTTGAAAATGGGATTTATACACTTTGGAAAATTTTACAGTAGGTCCATATTTTGATACCTAAATAACTGGCTTCATTTTCAGAGGTGCTGAGCACTCACTACTCCATTGATTTCAGTGAAATCAAGACACTTACGTAAGGGGGCCAAATATAGATTTAGATGCCTAAATTTAGGCACCTTCATTTGAAAATGTGGCCTGGTTATTAGCTTTTAAGTTCTAATTTTTGTTTGTTTTTTCTCTGCTGAGCTGAGATATGAATCTCTATACATAACAGTGACAATCTAAAATAGGATTGCCTGGTATAAATTGTACCTATTTTTGGAATGTATTTGATGTAGCTAGATGGTAACAAATGTGATTCATTGGTTTACAAAAATAGATTTCAGTATAAAGAACTGATCTGAAGATCTGTCATTTCCACTTGGAACTCTGATATTTTCTGGGGTCAGCCATTAAAATGCTCCTAAGCCTACTTCAAAGAGAGCTGTGTGTTTAGCACAGCACAAAAGAAACCATTGTTTTGGAAAGACACAAGAAAACACATTGGTACATATTTGTGTATTCACATAAACCTTTTGATATGAGAAAATGAAGTTTAATACATTTCCAGTCTCCCAATGATGGAGAATCCACCACAACCCTTGGTAAGTAGCTCCAATGGTTAATTACCTTCATTGTTAGAATATGTGCCTTATTTCTAGTCTGAATTTGTCTAGTTTCAACTTCCAGCCATTAGATCTTGTTATATCTTTTTCTGCTAGATTGAAAATCCCTGTTATCAAATTTCTGTTCCCCATGTAGTAGGTACTTATAGACCAAAATATTCTTTACTTAAGATAATTTGGAAGTACTGGACACTTGGTGTAGCTTTGCTGGTGATTCCCAAAAGAAGAAAAATGAATCGCAAGATTCAGAGGAACCTATATGGGTACAGAAGTACCTGCCTGGAGCCCTTAGTCAAAAGCATGGAACCAAAAGCCCTTCCTGGAAGATACTGGCAGAACGCTACCAGCAGTCAGTGAGGGCACAGGGAGAGGGAAGGCTGGCAGGCACAGAGGAAACCAGGTTACAAAAGCACACTGCACAGTTTCCTGGGGAAGCAGATTGTTCATTTCATTTCATTCATAATTACATTGACTTCTGGATTGCAAAATGTCACTTAACTCAACCAGGCCAAATTGCTTCCGACAGAAAGATCAGTATTTTGTGTGTTTTGCCAGTTTAGCCAAGGCATAAACATTCTAGCTTTTTCAGATGAATTTTTCAGATTGTTTCAAGAGAAAATACCTGAGATCCAGGCCTATCTCAGTTAAACAGACTCAAGTGGGCATGGAAACAAAACTATATACCCTGAGGGCTCTGAGTGGAACTATATAAATTTCTGCTAAGCAAACTAAGTAGCCAAAGCAGGGGCTGCTTCATTGAGGGGAGAGGAGAAAATGGGGCCCAGCTGGGGCCACCTCAGCCTCCTTTGAACTTCTAGAACAATCCACGGCAGGCCCCCACTACTCTGAGGGCACTAGAGCCCAGGTGGTGCCACCTATCTCTTCCCCTCACCATGTGGCCTTGGAGAAAAACTACAAAGCGGAACAACCAGCCGGAGACTCTAGAAGCAACCAAAGTAGGGATGTTTGGACATTCTAAGAACTTTGTATAGTTTTGACTGCACTTTCTCTGGCCTGTGACAATTGGCTGTTTGCTCCAATCCTGGCCCTCCCTCACAGTCACTTTTCCTGCCCCCTTACCACCTTCTTCTCTATCCTGTCAATTCTCACCCCCTTCCCTTCAATGTTCCCTCTCCACTTTTCTTTCCATTTAGCTGATCCCCTCTTAACTAACTACCCCTCCTCCCCAGCAAAAAATAAATAAATAGTGGAACTAACATGACATTTGCTGCCATCACATTGTTCACTCTGCTTGTGTGTTACATCCTTTCCCCCACCCTGTGTCCGTCTTATCTGTTTTGATTGTAAGCATTTGTTTCCACTGGAGACTTATTTGCTAATGAAAACAACCTTTTTGCTTTGGTGAAAATGGAAGTGTGACATTCACTAAGGCCAAAGGCAGTTTGTGCCTACAACGTACAAGAAAATGCATAAAATGTTCCCAATATTTTCTCTTTCCCAAATTCAATTAAATTTTCATTCATTTCCCTTGCAATTTAAGAGACAGAGAATTTTCCACAAATGTTGAAATATATGCTAAAATTACAGCACCCAAGCGATCAGATGGCATTCAAGACAGCTCCAAAGATAGTGACCTTTCTAATTGATGGGAAACTATCATGATCAGAAAGGTCGGATCAGTGTGAGTAATGGAATCCTACAAAACAGATCTGACTCCTTCATATTTTCACCCCAGAGCTAAGGAGGTGAAGGAGCATTGACACACACGCCACTTAAGTCCCAAGGATGGGCTTTCAGAGAAAAAAAGCCTGATCTCTGGGACTGCTTGAAGTTCAACAGATATAGAAATAAAGATAAAATTGAGAAAAACAACGAGAGTATACAGTACAAACACCACAAGTGACAGCATTATTCATTATGAATCAGACCATACTTCAGGACGTCTAGTTTCTTTTTCATCTGCCATGGTTTGTTTCGTAATGTGGCAATTAGTTTCTTTTTCTCTTCGACCTCTTCCTTCAGCTTGGCCAATTCCTCCTCCGTAATTGGCTCCTCTTCAGAGTCGGAGTCAGAGCTTCAAACAAAAATGGAGGGATAAAGACAGTAAGTTTAAAAACGTGAGGGTAATAGAAGGTTTCACTGAGGCAGATGTTCGGTGCTAACTCTTAACTTGATCCTCTAGATCTGTGTCTCGCCGCTATAACTCTGAACTTGAATTTCCGTAACCCCTGAACCCGAAATGAAGTATTTGGAGCTTGAAGTACTGAAACTGAGCTGGACTATGACAGAGACAGCGATTTTTCCATTGACTTCAATGGGCTGTGGATCAGGCCTTGAGAGAGCAAGAGATCTGCTCCTCAAGGGTAATCCAATCTGTTAGATGCAAAGGTTCATGTAAGGAAACCCAACTTGGAACATTGTATACGTTCTTTTTAAAAGAGTGTTTAAACCGAGAGGAGGGAGTTGTTTTTTCAAACTGCAATTTTGAGAGAGCCATTTCCCCCCTGTGAAGGCTCATCTCTATTGGCTAGTTTGGAGTAGGAAGAGCCATACCCTCACTCTCTCTTCCCCGACACCTGAACAGGGCTAGTCATAATCTGATCTTTAAATTGCAATAATGACCATCATCCATCTTCTTATTAATACAAAAAGGCAGAGCCTATGGCATTTTAAATTATGCGTGCTTTATACAGAGAGGGGCTAAAACGGGAATCTTGGATCTGAACCACTTTACATTTGGGGGGAGGGAGTGTTGTGTTCTAATCTCTGGATTTCAGCCCCACCCTATGACTTTGGTTCCAAAGCGGCTTAATTTCTGGGTCCAGTTTATACGTGGCCAAAATCTTGTGATAACACCAGTTCACATGAGAGTGTGGAAATTTTTCATGAGAAATTGATTTTGCAAATTTACATATCTCAGAACTCTCACAAGATCGGCTAATTTCACGTGACTTCTGCTATTTAGGGGCAAAATGTCATGAGATTTCAGCACTATCAAACCCCTAACCTAGCCCTGAATCAAACAAATTTAAACCCTAGCCTAAACCCAATGAAGATGACAACATCATTGCAGTGGGCCATCTCCAATTATATAGAAATCCAGATACACTATCACAGTAAAGCTAGGCTGATACCATGCTGTTAGTGGGTAGCTCAGAATGTTCTGGATATGGGACTGGGTTGAGTAATATTCCCTCCACTACATGACTGGATAACATAGCTAAAGATAGTTGTGACAGATATGGCAATTTCCTGAAATATCATTGAAAGACCTTTTGGTATTAAGCTTATGTATTATTATGGGCCAGGATTGTATGTATCTTTTCTATGGGGGAGATGTGACAAATATTGCACCCATCTTTGGGGTCCATTGTTTTAACTGCATGGTTGATAATATGATTATGCTCTACTCCAAAAGGAAGGGCTACCACAGCTCTGCCAGGAACAAAAAACAGTGGGTGGTGATAAAGGCAAATCAGCCAGGAAACTCAGTAACTCCCCTACCCCACAGAGAGATACCACCTCCTGGGATAGCTCGCATATACTACTTCATACTAGATTGTCTAGAGACCAACAGACAAAGAATGGACTTTTGGATAAATAGCCTGAGTTTAAACATACTCTTTCTGATCCAGCAAATGGACAGAACCTTCTGTCCAAGGGTGGCCCCAATCCTTCTAGAAGTTTGGAAGGGGTGACTTCTATCAGAGTTCTTGTTGGAGTAGGGGGGGGTGATCTCTGAGGTAAACTATTGGCATGTATGTAATTTTTTTTAATTGTTTTTAATATATTTTTCTCTGTAATGCTTTCACCTTAAGAATAAATATGTGTGCTTATAAAAACCTGTGTGTTAACATATAACTGCAGGCAGTTATAGCCTTTGAAGAGAAAGTAAAGTGCAGGTGCTGGCCTGTTTAGGTAGTCTGGCTTGCTGCGGATATCACAGTGAAGGCAGGAAACTGTTCAGCCTGGAAAAACCCTGGTCAAGAGTGGGAAGAGAGACATTTGTCTCTGCCCCAGAGAGGTGACTGCTAAGGAGCTGGGAGCCTAGAGTGGTGCCCTTGAAGGATCATGAGAGGGAAATACAGGTGCAATTGCCCTGAACTGTGACAATAACTACCTACTGCTCTTCCTTATATGACTACAAACAGATAACCATCAATATGACAGAAAACATTTTTTGCAGCAGCGGCATGGGGGGAAATGATTAAAAATTGTTGAACTCAGTGATCAAATCAGTGCTGAGGATGACAACCAAAGGAATTTACAAAAAATGTATCCAGTGAATTTAGCTCTTTTTCCTGTTCTGAATGTTCTGTGAATGGACTGAAGCCTTTAGGAAATTGTTTGCTATTTGAATTAGTTTTAGGAATGATTTGTTCATTCGAAGTTTAGCCTATGGACTGTTTGCAAATTGCTTCCTGCCACTACATCTTTGAATGCTTGATATGTATGATCTGATATTTGAGCTGTGTGATTAAGTCACATAATGTGGTTTCTGTTCCCTGACTGGATAACCAAGGATTTATAAACTTCTTCGAATTACCTTCAAAACAAATTCCATTTGCTAATGCAATGATTTGTGTGACTAACCAGACCTCAGTTATTGACCTAAAAGATGCTTTCTATTAATACTTGCACCAAAACATTTGCCAGCATGAATGATCATGAAAAGCTATTAAAAAGTTACACTAACACAGTCAAAGTGAAATTCTTTTTAGAAAACATCAAAACGTATATTTTTTTCACTCTTCACCCAGCTCTAGCTTTGGTAACAAATGCTATGTGGGAAGAATATAAAAACAGCATTTGAGATGACTGTAAGAGACGCATTAGACTGAGTCGGGAAAAAAAAACAGGATCCTACAATTACTAAAGAATCAAATGCTACATACTAAAGAGAACTGAATGTTAAAGAACTTGAACTCATCATCCATAACATTTCAGCAAGAATGTGTCACAAAAAAATCCCACTGCTGAAAACAAACCTCTGCAGAAAGAAAGAGCCTTGCTGAAAGCCAATCAGACATATTTATTATTTGGTGTTGAGATGAGCAAGTAGAAGAGCTATATAAAGACCTTGGCCAATGTACTGAAAATCAAAAGTAAGATGTCTCATGGATATCATGATGAGACACTTGAATCCTAATGCAAGGGAGTACTCTTTAAAAAACGAAAAACAACAAAAGGACTGACAAGGAATTGAATATTATACTATTTATGATAAAGGGGCTAAATCCTTTGCCCCTGTTCCAGCTGAGGCAGCACAAAGCAGCCAGAAACCTTTCTTACCAAGGCAGCTGAGGAGGGTTCCCTTTGACACTGAGGAATCTATGTGTTGTGTTGTAGCTAGTTCCAAGAGGAATGTGTGTGGGAGTATGAGAAATAAATTGTGATACTGTGGAGCCAGTAAGGAAAGGATGCTGTACAAAATGAAAGAGACACTGCAAACAAGGCAGAATAAAATATATATTAAAGCTTTTATTTGTCCCACTGCTCCTTATACGATGTAATGTAATGTCAGACCTAGCACTGGTTAAAAAAAAAATTATTTCCTCAAAAACAAAAAATGATTTTTTTTAAACAAAATTCAAAATAAAGCCAACCAATTTTTTTCATCTCTTCTATTTGGAATTTTTTCATAAAAAATATCAAAAATTTAATTGAAATCAAACTGTTTTGTGAAACAGTTTGATTTCAATTAAATTGCATTTTAAAAAATATAATTTGGGTCCAAAATTGTCAGAATTTTCCTTTAGCTCAAGTATAAGGTCTCTGCTTTTGGAACCAACAGATCTGAATTCTATCTTTATTTACAACCAGTTTAAATACTGCTTAGTGAAATCAGTGGGACTACTCATAAAGTGCTATTCAGTATAAGAGTATCACAATCTGGCCCTATAATAATGAACAAGCTCAGATGAAAGACTTTCAGAGCTTTCAAAAAGACCTTGACAAGGTCCTTCACAGGAGGCTGCTAAGGAATCTAGGTAATCTTGAGGTGAAAGGTCTCTATCATGAACAGAATATGGACAGGGAAAACAAATAATTGCACAACATGGCAAAAAGTTAGCAGTGGATGCTCCAAGGTTCCTCATTACGTTTTTCTTTTCCTTGTTTATTTTTTCATTCCTAACATCTTATTTTCTTTCAGCATGTTTATCCACTCTGCCTGAAAGCCAGAAGCAGTGCATCACTTTTAAATCAGTAGGTTGGTGGTCCCCACATTTGGTCACTCCCCCCCTTCCCTGATCCGTGCCTCCCTGGGAGCCGCGATCTGGAACCAAGGCCAGGAGCAGGGCTGCAGTTGGGGCCAGGGGCTGTGGCCAGGAGCGGGGCTGCAGCAAGGAGCAGAGCCACGGTCGGGAGCAGGGCCAGGAGCTGGTGGCCAAGGCCGAGGCCAGAGCTGCGACTAGGGGCAGGGCTGGAACAGAGCTGGGAGGACAGAGCAGAACTGGGTGGTGTTCCCTCTCCACCCACCATACGGGATGGCCTAAGTCGCCCCCCCCCCATGTTCCTCTGTGCCCTTAGCAGGGGCACACCCCACAGTTTGGGGACCATTGCAGTAGATAGCCTTTGTTGTGATGAACCCACATGGACATACTAAAGAGCTCATACCTTCCGGCCTCTCCTCCTGCCCGAAGGTTTGCAAATGCTCTATCAGCCAAACTGATCATCAGCACATCATTCTTTGTTTGTACATTATTTGTGCTCGCCTATCAAAATAAACACCCTTTAAACACTCTTTGTTGTTGTTGTTGTAAGGAATTGTCTAAACAATAAGTGATTTAAAAAACTTCCCTTAGCTCATTTCAACTTTCTTACAATTACTTTTTAAAAATCTTTAAAATGTCATTTTGTGACATACCTCCTAAGTTTCTGCTATCAGATGAAAGGACAGCCCCTCTACTCTTGGTGTCCCAGAGCTCATACCTTATTTACAATAGCTTGTTGGAAAAGTGATCTTGTTAGTTGTCCCATTTACTGTCTAAGGAGACAATGTTCTTGATGTACCTCCAGGAATAGATAACTATCTTTAGTTATTCCTCAAATGTTATCCTTGCTATCCCCATGAGCAATGTCCTAGCCTGTATAATGTTTCTAATTAATTAGCCTAAATGAATATATCCTCCTCTACTGAAATTTATCATCCAGTCCAAAAAGTTCTGTTTTCATTCAATTTTACATTTTTCCATGGGTCTTTTTTTATTAACATAACTATTTAATGTTCACAATAGACGACAAGAATAATACATGGAAGAATATCAATTGGCACAGTCAGGAATATGATTTTAGTAAAATATACTTGAGTGCAGGAAATCACATAAAGGAAGGATAATGCTATAATGGATTTCATAGTGAAGAGCTGGAACAAAGACAAATTCTAGGAATGCTAAAAAGTGGGGGAAATGGAGTAGCAGCGTATTGAAATGTGTTCAGGGACAAATTAATATAAGAGTCAAGACAACATGTCTCACATTATGGGTTCCTTTCCTTTGATGATTCCTGCTGTGTTCTTCTGGGGTGTCTCTGGGGGCACCGACACCTATAGTGAATGTAAAAATGAGGGAAGTGGAATATCTCTCCCAGCTATGTAAATGTATCTATCTACATCTGCTCCATGAGACACTCTTCCCAGAGGGTGGTTCCTTTCAAAAAATGTGTTTCAAAAACACAAAGCATGAGGTGGTGGAGAGAGAAGGTGGAAGAATGAGAGCATCAAGGCTGCTCGCAGAACAACACAAAGGTTGGAATTTTCAGAAGGCCTCAGCACCCATACTGGGTGCTCAATTTTCAAAAGAGTTCAGATTCCATTTAAGCACCTAAATAAGTAGACTAGTTTGCAAAATAACTCAGCATACCTTGTGATGGGCTCTTGGAAATCTGGCCGTAAGTGTCACAATGGGAGCTGTGGGAACTGAGCTCTTTTGAAAATCTGGCCTCAATTGTGGGTCCTGAGTCCCTGAAACTCTGGCCTTGATCTTTTCTGAAAAACTGGCCCTTACAGCTAAGGGAGTTGTGCTGACTGGGGTACTATAACTATAGCCATAAATTCAATAGGTTTCAGATTACATAAATAATTACCTTGAGGAACCTTTCTTCTTTTTATCCTTCTTTTTCTTGTTGTCCTTCTCCTTTTTCCCTTTCTCATCAGGTTTTTTTTCCTGTTTGGTCTCATTTTTGCCTCTTCCTTTTCTGCCCCCTTTATTGTCATCTTCTCCATCCTCATTGGGCTCCTGCTGCTTGGATATCTGATTTGCCCTGTTCTTCTTGTTTTTGCAGGATTCCTCATCAGAATCACTGTCCTCATTCCCAGCCTGTTTCCTCTGTGCTCTCCTGTTTCTCTGTCTGCGTTGCCCAGCTGTCCTCGTCTCCTCTTCCTCCTCCGAATCCTTTCTGGCTCTCCCTCTGGCATTTCCTCTTCTGGTTTTGGCAGTTACTTTCTTCTCTTTTTCAGATTCTTCTTCATCTTCACAATCATGATGGGGGGTGGGAGGGACAGACAAAAACAAGAAGTTAATATTGTGTATCAGTTCTAGCAATTCTCTCTCATACACACACATACAGAATTTATGTTATCAGTATGATATACTGTAGCTGCACGTGACATAACCAAATGACCTATGATGAAAGATTAAAAAAACTGGGCATGTTTATTCTTGAGAGAAGAAAACTATTGAGTGGGGAATGTGACGCGGTATATGAACTTACACTGGTGAAGTAAGGATTAAGGAGCAGCTCTGGTCCCAGAAAGCCCCGCCCCGCTGCCCCTGTTGGTGTGCTCACAGCGGAGGCTAAGCTCAAAAGGGAACAGTTTAGCTCAGTCTGGGTGGACAGTTGCAGGCTCCTGCCAAGAAGCCACTGAGGCTTCAGGCGGTAAGGCCCAGTTCTCAACGCCAAGCCACCACAAACCTATCAATTGCGGAGATTGGCAACGATGAGTCGTGGCTGTAAGAGGAAGACCCTTTGGAGCATGGACAGTGAGAGCTTCAGAAGGGACCCACAAGCAAACCAGTGCCACCAATAGAGGAACAGAAGCTGGGGTAGGAAGTGGCCCAGGGAGCAGATGTAGGGGGGCCTGCCCCTTAGGTCGCACATTTTTAAATTACTGCTTCATTGGGCCCTGGGGTGTAACCCGGTGGAGCAGGGAGGTCCCAGATTTCCCTAATCCCAGCCATTGACTCTTGCCAATGGGCGACGTGGCCATGACTCTCACCAGGGCAAAGTGGCCACTGACTCTCACTGCTGGGAGACATATCCCAGAGTACCACCAGCGGGTGGTGCTGCTGGGAGCAGACCTGAACCCCCTGTTCCCCAGCACAGGATCTGATAAATTTTCAGATACGTTAAGGGCTGTTATAAAGAGGACATTGATCAATTTTCTCCATGTCCACTGAAGAAGTAATCTGCGTAATCTGCAACACGGAAGATTTAGGTTACATATTTCGAAAAACTTTCTAACTATAAGGATAGTTAAGCTATGACAGTGATTCCAAAATTTCCCAGGAAATTCTGGAATAGCTTTCCAGGGAAATTTTGGAATCGCTGTCATTGAGATTTTTAAGAACAGATTAGACAAACACTTGTCAAGGAAGTCCTAGGTATACTTGGTCCTGTCTTGATGCAGGGGGTGGACTGGATAACCTCTCAAAGTCCTTCCAGCCCTACATTTCTATGATTCTATCATTACAGCTCACCACACTCCTATACCTCTGACAGGTTAAGATACCAAGTTCATTATATTATCACCAAGTTCATTATATGATAGACTTCCCTGCTGCCTTTCTACCACTGGAGTTATTTTCCAAATATATTAGTTTAATCATGAAATTCAGAGTGTAGTACATGATTACAGTAATTCATGAACTGTGGGATCAGGATATCTCAAAAGAATGGTAGTAGGCTATAGAGCTCTTCACTTCAGCTGATTAGTTTAAATCCAGCCTGAGTCTCTTCACTAAAAACAGCCAAACCGGAACTGGATTAAGCCTCCATATCTCGTGTCATGCACTGCAACAAGAAACTGTCTGAATGTAGAATTGAAATTGTCCATCACCGATTACCTATTTTGCTGTCGTCATCTTCGCTCTCAGCTGCGCTGCCTTCTTCATTGTCAACTTCAATGCCCACTGTGAAAGAAATCATATTGTGCTGTACATTGAAAGATAAATAGTTATTAAAGACATTTTTAAAAGATATGCTTAGAAGTGACTTGAATGTGTCATATTTGGGCTCTTAATTACGTAAACCCAACATACTGGAACACTGAAGTTTTAGAATATATATTTTAGTGAGTACAACCAGGGAGGTATGAACAACACAGTGGCATGTGGCACCCCTTGTCCCCCTTTCTTTGGCCAGAGCACTGGAGCTGAGAATGGTGGTAATAAAAAGTGAGTTTTTCTTTTTCAAATAGGAAGAAGATGGAGGATGTGAGAGGTAGAAGTCTCATGGAGAGATGAGGTAACCAGCAGCAAATTCCTGTCTGGGAGAAAGCAAAAAGAAAATGAAAAAAGTGCTGCCACCCTGGGCAATTCTCAAACTTCCTTTAAAAATGTGCAAGACTAGCAGTGACTAGCGCTCTGTAATCTTCTAAGATCACCTGCAAGCTTTAACAAAGAGCCATTTCCTGGTAAAACTGAGTGAAGGGGGAATGAGATTTAGGAGTAGCAGCACAGCTGATGGGTAGAGGGTTCCAGAAGAGGGGAGAGGAGTTTCTTTTGAAGCTTCAGATTTAGAATTCAAAACTCTAAGCAAAGTGGCAAAAAATGATTTTGTTCTTTCTTGGACAGGGAATTGCCCTACCTCATAGCCCTCAAGAGATGAGATAGAGAGTGGAGACTCCAGGGAGAGGACCCCATATACTAGCCACCTTCGACTCCCAAGACAACAATACTGAGGTTGGAGTGGGCTCCCTGGTCCTAAGTGGAGGGACATGGCTGCGGTGTTACTGTTTGAGGGAGTCCAGTAATGCAGTGAGGGAGGAAGCTGATGGTTGGCTTAATGAGAGAGGGGCACTTATGGGCCCTAGTTGTAATGAATAGAGGAGGTTGGCTGAGTTGCTCTGTTTACTGAGATGTGATTGGAGGGTGTAGATCTATGGTTCTGCAAATGTTATCAAGCCTATTACCTAAATGTTTACGGAACTGTGTTTATTATTCCTGGAGAGATCTAGAACACACAAACCTACCTTCATTTTATGGGAGTTGTCATTCTAGTCAAATTATTCACACCACTCTAATATTGATTACTAATGAGTAGAGCAGGAGATATCCTGTACCTGCTAGCCACAAGTAACCAGGAGTATATCCCAAATAATCTATCTGGAGCACTTTGAACTGGTGGTGGTGGTAGGGAACCCTATGTATTTAATTCCAAAGAAGTTCAGCTGGAGAAAAGAGCTATTTGGTGACCTGGTGTTGACCTGGTGTTGGCCAACTGGTGTCAACCAGTGATGTTCCCTCAGAAAGATTTCTACTGGTGTAAGAGGAGAAGGTTGCAGCCAGCTCCCTGAAAAGTTCTCAAGGTGTCTCTGTCTGGGTCTGGAGGCCCAGAAGCATGAGGGAGAGGGCTTGAGGTATGCCGATGTAATGTATAAGTTGATATGTGTTGGGAAAGAATTAAGGAGGAAATTAAGAAATATTGTCCCTTAATATAACTATGCAGTTGTTGTTCAATTTCTATATAACCTATATTTTCAGATATGTGCTACCTAACTTTCTCCCTATAAAAGTCAGGACAGTAAGCCTATAGTAAATTGTACAACTCAATTTTTCTAAAACAACTTTTCAGTCAAGAGGAAACTAAAATGATCATTATTATTCACTTCCTTGTGTGCCTTTTCACTTTTCCTCATTCTTGTAGTGGCTCCCCTTCCCCAACCAGTTTCTGTCATGGACTCCTATTAAGCAGCTTGTGACCTCTTAAACAATGATGTAGAAGATAATTTATCCAGTGAAAACTGTAACCAAACAATCAGGCATTGCTGCTTAGCTTTGCTGAGATAGGAGATTATAAATAAAAAAATGGTAAAATATGTAAAGCTGTAAACAAGAAACAACAAAGAGTCTTGTTTCTGTCCATGTATTAACATGGAAAGGGTTATTATCCAGTATTTGACAGGCATATTAAAACAGGGATGTATGCACAAAATTTAAATTCCCTCCACAAAACATCTTTGTAATAGTATTTTCTGTCATTTGCACAACATCTGCATAATAATTTTTTAAGATTATGCAAAAATTTAATCATGCAATATCATCAGTGGGATATGAAAATAAGTGCTCTTTTGTTCAGCCTGGACATATGCCTTCTGTTGCTGGCAGTAACTGGATCTACATTTGACAAAGATCATTACATCGTTATTGAGAGCTTGCAAAGACGAAGACAGACATCTCTAAAAAGATATGTTGCATGCAACGGTAGCTCATGGTCTTTTATTTGCAACTAATTCCTTTACTGAGCTCCTCCAGCCAAAGAGAAATTCCCAAGGAAGCATTATAATGATATAGGATTGGCCTTACTGCAGATTCTGATGAGTGCAGACAATAAGCAAACAGCTGAGGGGTTAGAATATATTCTGAATCATGCGCTGGAGCTAACAGTATATCATGCAGAAATTAACATTATATCTGGTAGAAATAAAAACAATGCACTATGCAGCATAGCAACTTAAATGCAATAGAAAGTAATTTATTGAATTTAATTAAATATAGTGGCATAAGCTAATAAATGTGCTAAACTGAATCCAGCATATCGGACAAGATAATATGTTGCACTAAATAATAGGATCACTCATCATTCTGACTGGGGAGGGGAAGGAGGAGGTAGACCATTGTCTTCCAAATAATAGAAAGTCAATGTGTTTACATGCTTGATTATCTATGCGACCAGCAGTGAAAATGCTAAATAATAGAGATTTTAAACAACAAACAGAGAAAAAAACATAAAAACAAATGGAAGTGGATATTACTGTGGAAAGGAGGTGAGAAAAAGCCTTGTATTAGCCTGGAAGTGCAAAGAGAGGATTAGAGGGGATCGCGCAACTGCTAGAGTAGTGAGTTCATAGTGCAGACCCTGCACAATCTTGGTTTTTTTGCAAAAGCTGACAATTTATAGCATTAGATTGAAAGGTAGTTGCTGCCTCCATGACCACATTCTTCTGCAAAAATAGACCTTGCAAACCTGTTAAATCCATTTGTCCTAAAGATACCCTCTAAAACAGAACAAATTTACTGTGCAACAGAAATCATTGTGGCAACATTTAAGTGACAAATTATCACAAGTTCCTTTTATATTTTCTGGAATTACACATTATTGTGCTTCATTCCAAACACTCTGGCCTTCTCTGCACTAGATAAGAACATAAGAATGGCCACAACGAGTCAGACAAATGGTCCATCTAACCCAGTATCCTGTCTTCTGACAGTGGCCAGTGCCAGATGCTTCTGAGGGAATGAACAGAATGGGGCAATTATTGAATGATCTATCCCTAGTCAATCCAGTCCCAGCTTCTGGAACTCAGAGGATTAGGGACACCCAGAGCATGGGGTTCATCTGCCCTTCACAACATCCCCTGGCAACGAGTTCCATAGGTGTACTTGGACTTTCAGAAAGCCTTTGACAGGGACCCTCACCAAAGGCTCTTAAGCAAAATAAGTACTCTTGGGATAAGAGAGAAGAATTTCCACATCGTGAAACATTCTGGGAGTTAAAGGATATCAGACTTGTTTGTTAATACCCCAGAATTCTCAGGTGCAGTCAGTGTCACCAACAACATGAGCACCAGCATAGACCGTATCCTGGAGCAGAAGTGACCATTCTTGACACTGCTTCCCCTGACTAGTTGCATTGCTGCTGAAGGTTGGAAAGCATTACAGGCAGAATTCAGGAACAGATAAGAGCTCCTGAGAATTCAGTTAATGGGCACAGTGCTTATAACTCCCCTTAGCACAACGTCCCAGGATCAGCTGTAAGATAATCTACTGGTGCAGCAGGCAGGCATTGAACACCTTGCCTTCTTTCAATCCATGAATGTTTCCTGAGTGGATTCTGGATGAGGCCTCTATTTTATGTTGGGATGATAGCTGGATGGGGTGATGGTGAATGGCTGATAAATTTCCAAATGAAGATGGATGCCTATTACTAGCTCTTTGAAGAAACATCTCAGTACTATTGATGGTATTGGTATTGTTAGTTCTGGGATTCTTCTTCCCTCAAGGACAAACAAATGAAAAAGGCAATAAGGCACAATGACATCAAATAGAACACACAGTGTGTCTATTATTATTAATCATAATTATTATAGTAGCACCTAGAGGCCTCAGACAGGCTAGGTACCCATTGTCTCAGGCACTGTATATACATAGAGTAAATGACAGTATCTGTCCTAAAAAGCTTAGTCTGAAGACAGTTAGTTATGTCAATGTCCTTTCATCTTGTGATAGTTCATCTTCATTTCAGTCATACTCCTCTGTCAGCTGGCCCTTGGACTCCAGGACACTCTCCTCCTGATTCTTGGCAATTTTCATCAGCCCCACCCTTACCCCACGCAAGCGCCAACAACCTGGAATGATTGCCTGGATGGAGACAGGCTCTGCATAGAAGGGCCCAAGATGGAGGTGCCAGTGACTCAAGCAGCCCTGACAATGCTCTTTTATTATATTGGTCCTACAGCCTCTTGATGTTGTCTCAGCACTGGTTAGCACTACACCCAATTCCCAATTCGCCAAACTCTGTGACACCTTGCTGGAGACCTGCCGCTTGTGGATCAGGTAGGTGAGCTCCACCTGGAACACCTCATCATTCCATATCCCATGCTGGGCTCTCATATTGGTCTCAGGCCAGTTTTCAGCTCTAGCAGAAGTTTTCCCAGAGCAGGCATGGTAGGAAGCAAAAACAAGAGTTCATCTATCTCACAGAAATAGATGCTAGAAAAAGCAAAAAACCCCTCTTCCCCAGCTTTCCATCCAACTGATATAATTGATGCTTGCAAAATGCTTGGGCAGCAGTTGTATGTGTGTTGTGCAGTTGTTACCAGCTTAAGCCACTTTTATTGCAATGCTTTTACACCAAGTAGATGTGACCTAAACTGCTCTGCCTGATGAATGTGAAGCTGATGAAACTTGTTAGACTTGTTTTGGGAAACCATATTTTTAACTAAACTTTTTTTTTTACATAAATGTTACGCAGAAAGTAACAAACGTGCTAAAGTATAAATAAGACAGGAATAAGCAGAAGGGAAAAAGAACTTCACAAGGATAAAAACGCTGGTCCATGCAAATATCGCTAGTAATTTTAAAAAGTGGGGGGACAGCAATACAGGATATATTGCATCAAAAATTCTAGAGCGGCCTGGACATGTTACATTTCTTATCTTTATTTCTTACCTACAGAGCTCACAGTGCGGTCTGGTACAAAGCGTTATTTATTCGGGTGGTGCTATTGGATTGTAACTCAGTACTGTATGTTGCTGAGCGGAGAGTATCAACTTCTGCAGTTCAATGATAATTGAAAGTATCAGGAGAGGAGCTGCAGCCAAAGAGCACCAGACTCTGGGACATGTGCCTTTCATGGTAATCAGTGTCAGCAACATTCGTACCAGTGCCAATTTTTAAAATACTTATGAGACTGCTGACCTGACATGGTGGACAATGCATATGAAGCAAAGTCACATGACCCACAGTAATTCCCTGTGGCTGAATGCAAAGCAGAAAACAACAGGTATGCTGTATGAGTAATACTAGGTCCAGGGTGTAGGCCTGGCAAGTGGCACTTGTTAATGAGTGCCAAAACTTTCTCTGCTCCACAGGAGCATGCACACATTACAGGATGTGTTCAGGTTCACTTGAAAGGCCAGTGAGATTTTTGACACACCTAACCTAAGTTTGGACTTTATAAAAAAGCAAGAAACCTGAAGTGTTTCTAGTGGCTTCCTTGCAAACATTTCACATAGCTCTACACTTTATTGACATTAAAAAAGCTGTGTCATAAAAATGATCATGAAACTAGCAAATATTGTACATGTTAAAGAAATAGATCCCTTCTCAGCTGCTGGAGTGACGAAGACCACATGAGTAAAAAAAACAAATAACTTTAAGATCTTTGCTGTATTAATAATTGACTTTTTGGTTTTGTTTGTTGGTTTTGTCACATATCTAAAAGACCAACATTATTGGTAGTTTGGACATTTGACAGATAGGCGCAATAAATTGTTAGAAATGTACTTAGCATTATTACCAGGAAGCTACTTCAGATCATTAACTCAGTAATAGTTTTCCAAGAGGAAAAGAAGGGGCTAAGCAGCCCACAATTCAATGCTACAATTATTCATGGCAAACCCTGTCTGACTGAATTATTAGAGGAGCATTTCATCCATATACAAATTACATTTCATGGTGACACTAAATCTAAATGCTGTTTAGCACTAAACTTCAATGCACTTCTATATGACACAGTCTACAGCAATGGCAGAGAAGTATTCCTCAGACACTTTACTATTACCCTGCATCAAAACTGAAGGCTTCATGATACACTGGTTTTCTGAAGTGGTTATTTATAATCTTTGATGCAAGACCATAAACATCAGTATGTGGGATGCTTTTAGCTGTATAACTGTCACTTGTTTCCAACTTTTTCAAATTGGCCTACACGTGATCAGACTTGTGAACAGCTCCAAGAAGCAGAGCAGAGCTATGGAGCAACATCTAGAATGACTCAGTGTTAATGAGAAGGTTTGAAGAGGATCTCAAACATCTTGGGGTATGTGTTTACTGCAGTTATCTTGGGTGACCAGCACCAGGATCTGAGCACCCAGGTTAGCCTAGCCCAGTGTGCGTAGCCACACTGCAAAACTCTGCCTGAATTACTGGTGCTGCACCTGGATGTGTCACTAGGACTTCAGGATATGCCTCCTGTGATTCTTTGTGCGGTGGTAAGCTGAATCACTCTGATTCTTTCCCAGTGAATTGTGAGAGAACTTCTCTGTCCTTCTGAGTTCACGGAGGGAGTCATGGGAAGGCACTAAAGGACTATCACCACTCAAATGATTTAGCCTTCATCCTCAATGCAAAGTGATCAGGTTACGAACCAAAGACTCACTCAAGTTTTAGCCTATAGCCCCAGTCAGGTGAGCTAGCTTGGGTTGAAAGCTCCGCCAAACTCGGGTGAGAGGGATTTGTGTGTACCTGGGACACAGGATTGGGGCAACACCCAAGTCAGAGTTAATGCTGCAGTGAAGCCTGGCCCGTAGATGCCAATAGACTGCTCAGAGGGAAACCTGGAATTTTCTCACTTTGGTGGCCACAAGTGGAGCACTCCATGAGATAAAGAGACAGATTGTGTGTGGGCCTTCACTGGCCATTCAGTGGCCTTGTTCACTCAGGTCACTCTGCCCTCATAAACCTGAGATTTAGAACTGTAGGTACTGATAAATTCCTACCTCATCCATCCTGCCATTGACCTTTGCACTTGATGATACGCCTTGCTGAAATGGGAGGAGTGGAGGGAAGCATTCATATTTAATTTTTGTTTTCTAGCTCATTCTATATTTTCTTACTGGCAAACTTTCCTTGAGGTCTTATTCTGATAACATGATGCAGCATGCAAATGTTCCTCAGAACTAACCCATAAAATATGGTCCAGTTGTGTAACACTGCTGGCTGGCAATTGTTCAACAGTTGCCTGTATTCCACCCTGGAGGAGGTTGCATTTCAGTAATAGGCAAAGTGGTTTGTATATAGTTTGGAAAGTACTGTAAGATTCTTCAGGATAAAGGGTGACATAAAAAATGAATAATACAACTTTTTATTATTTAATCATTAAGACAATATACTGGAGCACAGACAGACTTTCAAGCAATTACCTGGAGTCAAACGCCCAGCATACCTGTGACAGGCTCCGCTGAAGGGAATGAGCCAACCCTGCTCCACCTGAGGGTAGTTAATTGCCTATGTAGCTGGAAGGCAGTTAATTAAGGAGCCAAATAAAAGGCTTAGGAGATCTCAGCTGAAAAAAGCTTCTGAGGAGAAAAGAAGCTCCAGAGGAGAGGAGCACCTATGGACCGTGAATTAGGCAACAGCTATCCAGACAGGGAAAGCCTGAGAGAGAACTTGAACAAGCTGGCAAAGAATGCAGCGCTATCTGGGCTGTGGAGAATCCTGAGGCCTTACAACATAAGAAGCTGCTTCTGGAACTTAGAGAATTTTGCTTTGGGATTTTTAAGTTTTATCTGGGCTCTGAGGTAAGAACCCTGGTGCAAGTGTGCCTTTCAGAAGGCTTTATTAAAGGGAGATGTACTGCTGCAGAGTTTTTGGCTTCTCCTTTGCCAGGCTGTTTTAGTGACCTCGTTGTTACCCCATTAAGGGATGGAAACTGAGGCAAGCCACAGCAGAGCCTCACTCCTCAATGAGGGAGCAGTCAGGAGGCAACAGTACCTCTTCTACATCTGGACCTGGTAAGTAGATCTGATAATGTAGGTGGGTCTCTTTCACTAGAAACTAGTGAAATTCTCTCTCCAATGCCAAAAAGATAGTTATCTATACCTCAGAAGATCTACATCCAGTTGCTTAAAAAAAATCTGAAATTCCCTTCACATTCTTCTCTGAACCTTGAATAGTAGACTCATGTCCAAAATAAGTAGTCCCAGACATCCTAAATTCCTCACCACGCCTCCATCCACTCACAATTCTCCCTGAAACCAAACCCTGGGGAAACCACTAGACCTTGAAGATGACCTGAAGGGGCCAAGTTAAGCTGAGCTCAATTATCCCTCCCCTAGGATGCTCTGCTAGCATCCCCATCTCATTTAACCAGGGGACTGTCAGTGGAAGCATCCCATCTGCCATAGTGTAGCACATGGGGAGAGACAAAGGCCTTCAAGTAGCCAAGAATCAATCTACAGAAATCAAGAAATTCCTTGTTGTTTTAAGCAAACATCTCACTTTTACTCAATTATAGATCTATACTGCAAATTTAATGCGCATTGAGAAGTTCAAGTTTTCTTTACCATTTTAGTATATTCTCAGATTTTGCTTGTCAGCTGTTTGATGTGACCTTGTATGTGAAGCTGATCAGATTACTTCAAAACTCTAGAAGGCTGATACAGGAACTCTGCAACCCCCACTTGCCTTCACTGTCCTTTTTTTCTTTTTCCAGGCTACATTTCAAATGTGCTAAGGGGAGCTAGTTAAATAGACATGTTTATACATGTCCAAAATGTCATCACTACATAAATTTAATGAGGTTCAGTTTTCAATGACTAGGCTCAGATAACTAAAGGAAGATTTTCTTTCTTCCCTTCCCTTCCTCCCCCAATATATACCTTCTTGACTGCCTAGTTGTCAGTCATGTGCCTCATTATTATCCATTCCCTACACCAGGCTTTCACTGAAGAGGATGTTTTGCCCAACAATGTGCAACCTTCTCAACATCTGAAAGTTATAAACAGGGAGATGTAGGAAGTAAATGAAGGACACATTCTTTCAACTCTGTTCAGCTCTGCAGGGTGGCAATAGGTTTCTGTTGGTAGAATGGAAAAGTGGTAAATGTTTTGTTAAAACAATAGGAACTGTTCTGATTAAATCAGGAGGGTTGGCATCCTGTCATGCACTTGTATGGTATCCTACAATCTGGCTGGCTGCTTTCAACTTCCTACTAGTCTGTACTTGTCCATCACAGGCTTCATTTGTTGCTTCTTTAAGTTTAGGGCAAGACTTAGAACTCCTTTTTCAGGCAAAGCTCCCTTTCAGTTCAAGGGTGGATAAGCCTATTGCAGGGCTGCAGAATCAGGCCCGTATTATTCCCCCTTGCCATTAAAACCCACAGAAGCAGGCGGAGGAGGGGAGAAAAATTCAATGAAGAACGCTTCCGAGTTCCTCCCTCCCCCATATTGTTCTGTCATGGGAGGCACAGGATTTGCCCTTCCCCAAGCCCTGTGGACGTACCAGAAGCCTTATGGCTCCTGGGCCTGCTTTACAATGAAACATTCTGCACAGCATCACCAATACCAAGATTGTGCTCAGCCCGGTCATTCGACATGCCATACGGACTTTGTTTAGAGCACATGCAGGGGGGTTAGGAGATTAAAATCTGTTTATATATGTGGAGTATAAGTCAGTGCCCTGCCAACAAGGGTTTTGGTTCAGACGACTGCTGCTGAATTTGGGACAAGTTCAGATCCGCATGTGAGTTTTGCCTGTCCAACCCATCTCTCCTGAGCAGACAGGTAGGCGGAAGGATGGTGTGACAGCCCTGCTTGCATCATGCTCATAAATACCTGGAAGAGAAAACCACTCATGGCTCAGTTGTGTTTTTTAATTAGGCCTCTACCTGAGAATCTAGTGTTTTGCTGCAAAACACCTGGTGCCATGTGGAGAGCAGGGTGCAAGCTTATAAATTTTTCTTGATCAAGTCAGGAAAAAAGAGTTAAAACAAAAATAGAGGGACCCAGCCAGTGTTGTTCAGCATAGCTCCATTGTAGCCCTTGACTTCAGTGGAGCTATGCTGGCTTATACCAGTGGAAGAGCTGGCCTATAGTGCTTTACAATAGGTAGAAGTTGGGGTCTTTGAAGCCTGCAGAGCCCCTTAAATGACGCACATAAGACCAGAACTAGAACAGGTTACATCTGTATCACTTCCTATTTGTGTTAACACTTTGTCAATTAAGCAGATTGATGTAGGGCCATTTCCCATTCTTATTGCAATCTTTGTCCTAAGAATGTAGGATCAAAATATTAATGCCCAGTATTGTCTATGAAAATCAATAAATTGTATGTTTCTGACCTTTACAGTTTCCAAAGTGTGACTTGCTCATCTTATTCCCATTCTCTCATTTATAGCATTGGTAATGAGAATAACAGGTGGTACTGCTAGCTACTGAAAAGAAAGATTCTGTACAAGTTCCAAGTCTAGTGTACATAAAACAGACCTGGTCCCTATCCTACCCCCAATGCCTCACTATTATCAGGGTCATCTCAATCCACTTCCAGGCCCCACAAAGAGCACTCTGGATCAGTCAGATGCATGGGCTGGCCAGGACTGAGGGGAGGGCTTCACTGATCCTCTAGAGATCAGGAAAGATAGGTTGTATGACCCTGGGTTACATTACCTTTCCACTGGGGCCCCTCCATTATGGAGATGCACTCATGTTGAGTATTCCCTTAAGTAATCCCACTGGGTGACACTTCCCAGGGCTGTGAGGCAACCCACTACCAAATGCCTTTGGTGTGAGAGACCCTTATTTCTGCCTGCCATGAGTCAGCTGCCTGACTCCACCAGCCACGGCCAACACAAAGTCTAGGTCTACACAAGCCCCGCTCTCTCTCTCTACAGGTTACTGATGGGCACACCCCAACTCCGAGCATCTCCCTGAAGTATCCAGCTTCTGTTCCGCTGGAGGCCTGCAGTAGTCACTGTTGCTGTCCTGCCAAAGAAGCCATACACGCCCACTTACCAGTTACAGCTCACATCACTGCTCTGCTTGACACACAGCACTGAGAAATGTTTATAGTGAAAACAAGGAAAAGCTTAACAAAGTGTAGTAATTCAAGTGATAGCAAATAGAAGTACTGGAAACAAATGGTTACATATAAAATCAGAACATGCATTCTAGAACTTAGACTTACTTAACTAGATCCTTTCATATCTTATAAAGCAATCACCCAAGTCCTACCAGTGTTTTACAGTCAGGCTTCGCTGTGATCTCCATTGATAAGATACATGCTATTCTTAACTTGCTTCCTCAGTGAAGGATCCAGGGTGTACCTCTGCAACCCCACTTACACCCTCAACATCCCATTGTCTATATTCATAACCAAAATCCCCTTCTGTTTATTTCTTCCTATAAACTTCCTCTCTTGAAAACATTTTCAATCTCTTGATTAACTTTTGGCTCAGTATGCGCAGATGACCAGACAGAGAGAGAAGCATCTGTTACCTCCTGCTTGAAAGGAACCTGGCTGAAACATGTCACCTCCTGGTGACATGCCTGAATTTAGGAATATAATTTTCAGTATTGATACATAAATTCTTAAATATTATACATCACTGCAAAATATATGGATGGATGATGACGAGCAGGTTACTGGCTCTCACATGCCACCCTCTAGTGAATTATTAAGGGTGGCCTCACATGCCACCCTCTAGTGAATTATTAAACATGTATCTGACCCAGAGAATCCCTGTTAAACTATCTGCACCCCCTTTTCTCCTCTGCCAGTTGGCACCAAGAGGTTCCTGGGCCACAATTGGTAGCATGGCAGAATTGAGCCCTCTGTGGCTTAGTGGGGGCCATACACCAAATCAGTCACAAAGCTGGGAATAGAAGATGTGAGTCCTGACTCCCATGCCCCTGCTTGATCCACCAGACCATGTTCAGGAGACCACCATTTTCTGTACTTCTTACTGATTGATTATTTCACATCATGCAACATGACAGCAAATTACTGTGTTGCACTATCCTTAACATGCCCCAGGAACAATGCATCTGCCAAACATTTGAGAAAATGCTACACTTTTCTAAATTGTATGGATGTGATATCATGGATTACAGACATGTCTGAAGCATTGTTGCTCGTGGAAAGAGGTGGGTCAGGTGTCTTATACCTAGCTTTGAAAGGGTTAGATTTTATTGGTAGGTGTTGGTAAACTTCTATTTCACCATACACATACAAACCAATGAAAAAATATTTCTATTGATGATGATAGAAATTTACAGATATGCAAAATAAGAAAAACACTGCTTGGGAACTTATTAGAGTAAGTGATCTAGACTAGTGAATTAGGCTTATGGGCTAGTGAATTAATAGTAAAAACAGGCATGATTTGTTGAGTTAAGGATTTTTTGACATGTGATGTTGACAATTTGTGGTTTAAAGCTTTAACTTCTTGAATCTCAACATCTGCTGTCACTAAATAGTTGTCTGACACCCCACCATAATTTCCTGCAACTTTGAACATTTAAATAGCTAAAAATAAAAAAACTTTAAAATAATTAATATATCCATCAACATTATAAAAATAATATTGAATTTTGCTAAATCTACTTATACCAAATTGTTTCTGACAGAGTTAATTCAGACTGATAAAGTACCATGACTGATACTATCAAACAGATTGTTACCAAATTTGGTCCAGCAATAAAATTAGAGATGAGCCTGAAACCAAAGCACCAGAATCAAACACCCCCAACCCTGGAGGGAGTATGAAATCCAACCATGGATCATTTCTCAGAGGGTTCCTAGATATTTATAATAAGATGAACTGAAGCTCTGGAACTAAACACAACCTAACTTTGGGTATTTGAAATCCAGATCCAGACCTGAAATTAGCAGCATGAGCCCATCTCTAAATAGAGTCAAGATAATTTCGCTATGACAAATGGATTTTCATATAAATTGTGAAGTGAACATTATATGTTACTAATAAAATCTGACATAAAATCTACCTAAAGTTTAATTATGATCCTATTATCCAATGCAGAAAAGATATAACACCATTCTTGTTCATCTCAGGAATGCTAATTCTGGTAAGAATCACTCTTTTTGATGGATGCTAACATAACTGAATTATTAGTCTGATATCTAGACCCAAAGGGCAAATGCTAGCTGGATTAAAATTTAGCACAGTACCCATTTTCTACAAATATGGGTAAATGCTGTAGTCCGTTTTTGTCCGAGTAAGAAATTATTAAAGATTAACAAACACCCACAGAAGTCAGTAAGAATTCCGGCTGAGTAAAGACTGAGTGAGGACATCAGAATTTGTCCCATACTAAGATTAGATTTCACTGATACATAACAACTTAGAGTCCACACAAGCACTCATTATTTGAAAATTATATCAATCAATAAAAGAGAAAAAAGACTGAAAAAAATTATGTGATGGTATTTGGAGAGGAGGGAAAGGATGTCAGAATATAACTCCAAGTTACTCCTTTTAGAGCCCTATCCTGCAAAGTGCTGAGCAGTTCTTGGAGCTGCTGGTTATAAAAGTAGAATTTACTGCATTATTCCTGAATAACACGAGTTTGCTAAAAATTTGTTTTGTGGTATCAGCCATGATACTTAATGAGACTTGATGAATTCCTGTTAAAAGCAATTTGATATAAGATGCCTGACCCTTCCAGAAGTAAAATCAGATATTTCATGCCCACTACATTTAGAAAAGTGCAGCATTGCCCATGAGAGAAGAGTGCATGCCACACCTTCAAAAGCTGCTCAACACTTTGCAGGATCTAATCCTTAGATAATACAGTCCTAGAAAAACCATTTCTAATATCCAACACAGTGTCAACATGGAAATACTACTAAAGGCTTTTATTATTAATAATGTATATTACATTTAATATTAAATACTGAAGCAACTGGGATTTTTGCCTGAGTATGAACTGCAAGAGGCACCGAAAATTCTTTGTTTTCTTCTGCTGCCCCATCCGTTGATAGAATTGTGGGTCAAGCAATGGTGGTCGTTGCATTGTTTTGATTTATGAGCTAGTGGAAAAACTAAATTGATTTCTTATAAGAAGCAAATTAAAAGCAAAGGTGCTTTCAAGTAAAATACATTTCTAAACAGATAATGAATTACACTTTGAAGGTAAAGTTCTACCAGGAAGAATAAGGGAGAAATAGTTTTAAGCAATCCTGCAGAATGTTGAGCTGCATACAGTAAGTGAATACTTGTATAATTATATTTGTAATTACCAGCACTCTCAACGGTGGTTGGCTTTTCATGTCTAGGCATCGTGACTGTATTTCACAGGGCTGTTCTAGCTGCTGCCTGTACAGGAGATTGCTTGAAGGATAAGTAGTTCAAGACAAAGTATCTAGCACATCAACCGAGTTTTGCCTGTCAGCGAAAAGGAGGCGCTGCTGCAGTTTCATGGACTGAAATATAAGAAGGTACTAATTTCCCAAGTGATTAACTTTTCATGAATGTTTAGTTTACCATTTAGGGTTGGAGTACTGGGGTCAAAAGGAAGGGAGAGCTTGTTTGCGCTTTTTTTTTCTTTTTAATTTGAAAAGGAACAAAAATTCTTTTGGAATATACACTCCTACAGAAGCTAGCGCAGTTGTTTAAATGATTAAGTGCTTTGCTAAATCAGGACCTCATGCTTTGGCTACACAGGAAAGTTTTGCCAATATAGTTATAACCCCGCAGCCCACCCCCGTGAATGTTCTTATTCTGGTATAGAGTGACTTTTTGGGTCCATGTTAAACCTCTTCCTAAGCAACATAACCTAAACCCCCCAAAAAGTATTCTTATACCAGAATAAGAGTGTCTACGTTGAGGGAGGGGAGAGCTTATCCTGGTATATTGGTTTAAATTCATAGCTTAGTTTATATTGAAAAAGTTTTCCTGTGTAGACATGGAATATAACTAAGTAGCCTGATTTTCAGTGGTGCTGGAACTAAGAGTGCTGGAGGTGCTGCCACACCCCTTGGCTTGAAGTAGTAATAACAAATACCAAATATATGGTTTCCATGGTTTCTATCATCAGCACCCCCACTATAAAAATTGTTCCAGCACCCCTGTTGATTTCTCAAAGATGTTGAGCATCCATGAGCTCCTAAATACATCTGAAAATTAGGCCACAGATTTAGATCCCTGAACATGGGTCTTAGGATCCTCTTTGAAAATCTTGGCTTCTACATTTAATAAGTAAGTACTTTTTTAAATTCTCATTACCCTCCAAACACTGATTGACAAAGCATTAGAAGAAAAGAAGCAAAAAGAATCTCTCCCAATATAAGTGTCCAAAGGCTAGGATAAGAGCAGCAGAGTTCACCTTTGAAATATATTTGATGCTGTTTTTAATACAATCTTTGAGTGCCTGGAAATGAATAGTTAAGGGAACTATACAATTACCACTGCCCTATTATTGTTTAACATTTAGAGTGCATTAGCACCTAAAGTCTTCAGCCAGGTTGGATCCCATTGTGTTAGTCATTGTACAAAGATATAAGAAATGACGACAGTTTCTGCCCCAAAGCATTTAAAATCTAAATCGTTCCTCATTCATACTCACCCTGTCTTAATTTTGTCCCTAACATTTGCAAAAATATATACACAGCTCAAAATAAGAAATTACTGGGCAATTGCTGGAAACTGATTCCTTGCACAGGAAACAGGATTTTATAAAATCCTAGCAAGCTGTTGTTTTGACTTTTGCAATTATTTTTGCAAATTGCAGGGGCAAAGTTACATTTGGGTGGGTGGTGTAAACCAGGTGACTTGATAATGAATGATGGAGGGTTATATGGCAGTGGAAACTGGCTGGATCCCTTCCCAGTTCATTTCCCTTGCCTGTCTATTGTCTTAAGGTTGTGTGTTGATTTGGGGTTTTCATTTTATTTGGTTTCTGGAAGTTGTGGAATTTTTCAAAAGAGACTAACATTTGATGTGTGTTGTTTGGACTCCACTGCAACACAATTTACTAACAAAATATGTAAAGATGTTCAGTTTTAATTCCACCCAGACCATTAATCTTCAGCAATACAAATGCTCCCAGTCAAAAAGATTAATTCTGCATTTATAACCGTAAGAATTCTCTCTTTATGACAGTCTTACACCACTCCTGAAAATTTGTCTATAAAATTAGTTTCTTGAACTATTTTCACTTAACTTGTTGCAATTTAAAATTCATTACAGGGAAAACATAGCTTCTCGTGATTTTTTTTTTTTTTAATGTGATTAGGAAAAGATTTACAGTGAAATTTCCCATCTATCTACATTTCATATCATGGAAAATTATCTGAGATGAGCCTGGGAAACATTTGTAGTTCAGCAAGAAATACAGGGATAGATTCTGATCCAAGCTACCCAGTGTAAATCCAGAATAATTCCATGTCCAGCCACCCTCATTTTTAAAAAACTGTAGAGGGAATAACAGTACAAAGTCTTGTAAATTACCCTGTGGGTTTAATTTAATATTCTATTCTTACTTTAAAGGAATCACAAGCATGACATTCAAATTCATGACACTGCAGGCATTTAAGAGAAGCTGTAGGCATTTAAGCAGAGCATTATAATCGTGCATGTTTTAATTACAATGCAAGTGAAAAACATCAATCTGTTATCCAGGAAAAAACCCTTGGCAGAGTTTTATATTTCATCCTGAAGAACTTCAGTTCAGTAATATGTTATTTCTGTTTGTCAATAACACTGAAAATATTTAATGAAATAAACCACTTATCTGTATGGGAAAGGGGAAAGAAGGGACTATAAATGCAGACTTGGCTTGTCTGACTTCTCTTTTTTGTATGGAATTAACAATAACACTAAGTCTGGAAAGTCAAGCACTAAAAGTGAGGAAATGGCAGAACTTAGACTGTCCATGCCTGGTACGTATTCGTTATGATAGTCTTTAATTTCATGGTCACCTACTTTTTATAGAACCCCTGCCTCATTCAGAGCACAGCATGGACAGTGCTCATTTGAATAAGCAGTTATTCAGTATTTTGTTGTAGCCTTACTGCTCACGTGTGACCTTATGCTTTATTTACTGAACACTATTCAGACCCCACTCTGAAGACAGAATTACTAACTTCCACGTGGGCTTTTCTAAAGCACTCATCAGTACAGTATCCAAGTGCTTCACAAACATTAGTTTATCTTCACTGTAGTATATTGAGGACTGTACTGGAATCAAAGGAAAGGTTTCCTGGCCCAGACTGCAGGCTAGGGAGCTCTCTAGCACAGTGCTTCTCAAAGCCAGTCTGCCGCTTGTTCAGGGAAAGCCCCTGGCGGTCCGAGGGGGTTTGTTTACCTGCCATGTCCGCAGGTTCGGCCAATTGCGGCTCCCTCTGGCCGCAGTTCACCGTCCCAGGCCAATGGAGGCTGCGGGAAGCGGCGCGGGCCGAGGGATGTGCTGGCCGCCCTTCCTGCAGCCCCCATTGGCATGGAGCGGCAAACCGTGGTCAATGAGAGCCGCGATTGGCCAAACCTGCGGACGTGGCAGGTAAATAAACTGGCCCGGACTGCCAGGGGCTTTCCCTGAACAAGCGGTGGCCCGACTTTGAGAAGCACTGCTCTAGCAAACCATGGGATCAGAGTCAGTCAAGAAAGAGCTCTCTTAAAGTAAGGTGAGGTATGTTGTGCTTTGGTGTCTTTGGGTGCAGTCTGTTTTCTCTCCATTTTGGGGTTCTTCTGTATTCTACATTCTAGGAAATAAAGTTACATTGTCATATTCACCATGCACATAGTAGGTTGCAGGAATGCTACTAGCAGTCAGATATGGACTGACTACAGAGCTTCCTTATCAGATACACCAAAGATGTGTTCCCTTAAGATCCTTTAATGTACTGCCAGATATGGCTGATGTTAGCTTTAATAAGGTATTTTACACACAACATTCCTAAGTGGCTAAGCAGCATAATACAGTTTAGGATTCCGACTTTAAGTTCTACATTACTATCATTTACAAAATGTACAGTATCACGCTATCTTTGAAATTCAATGTGTATCAACCTGCAAGTGTCTCTGAATTGTACTGGTTTTCTAATTACCCTACCCAAATGTGTAACAACTTGGTCATCTGGTGTCTGTTAGTTGCAATGACTGGCTGGGGTTGGCTTCTTGTTCTGCATTGCCATCTGTAGATTTTGTTCTGTTTGCTCTTTCTGAGGAACAAACTCAAGCTGTTGATGGCTTGTGTTGAACACTCCACTGTAGTCTTGATCACATACATGATCTGGGCAATGAGTTCTTTGCCTTTACAACAGCTGGAGTTGGCCATCTCCCATCAAGTTTGACAGGCACACAAAGATTCTAAAGCCAGCAGTTCTTTAATTGTTATCTGTTGTAAAAATATTCATAAGCTCTTTGTCTCTATCTGATTTTTGGCTATTCTCTTCATGTCTTACCACTTTGCAGTTGGTTCTGTTCCAAAGTTGGAACAGTAGTTCTGAGTTGTCATCCACCAGCAGCTGACTTTGGTGTTGATCTCTAACTCAGAAGTGCAGGGAATGGATCTTCCTGCTGTGAGATTTTCTTGGCTGTCTGTTCAGCTCTTTCTTGGCCTCTCCACCCACTTGTGTGTAATGTGGATTGCTAATAATCTGATCAAAATCCTATTTTGTTTGGAATGACTTAATTCTGCTGCAGTGAATTTTGAGTTTGAATTTGTTCTTGAATACTGAAGTGAGCAAAAGTGCACTTCAGTTTCTCAATACTATGGTATGTCATGACTTCCAAATACATTTATTTCTATCTACCTGGAAAAATAATCCACTGTGACCAGGTAGATTTCTTCTGGATTCACAGAAATCTGCAATTAGTCTATTACTAGTTCTGTCTGGTAAAGGTGTTAAAAGTTCTTTGTGTTATGTTGGTCTGTTAGTTCTGCAATGTTCACAGGTGATTCTTTATTGTTTTAAGTCCTTGCTGATGCCCGGCCACCACTCTGGTTGGCCAGTTCACAGCACTTAGTTAATCTTTGATGTCCTTCCTAGATGAAGTTAAGGATTTCTCCTCTCATTTCATTTGGAATTACAATACAATTACCTTTAATCATGAGTCTATTTGACTCACTTAATTGTCCACATCCTTCAAAGTAGTCTCCTGTCACTTCCTTTGTGTCCATTAGATACTAGGGCCAGTTGACACCAGTGTTACTTAGAACCTCTTGAAGTTGCGTGTCTGTCAAGGTTGTCATCTTTGTGGGTATCTTCCATAAAATCCTTGAATGTATTGCCAGGTGTGGCTGACCTTAGCTTACATGAGGTTGTGACACTCTGTACCTCGAAACAGCACCCTGAAACCTCCATATTCACCACTATCATACAATTATGATATGTTTTGTATAAAAGTATTCCTTGTCTGGTATCATTTTAAAAGTCTTGATCTGTTGAACATTAATAGCCTGTTGGATTGTATGTGCTATCATTATGTGAGGTTTATAAAGTATTGCTGTATAATTGTTACTGAAATATGTGGTGAGGTGGGGAACACCCACAACCAGCCTTTCAGGTACAACAATGGAGTAGCTAGACAGCGTTAATGGCTCACCAGTACTCATCAAGAAAAGAATCCACTGTCCTAGAGATTTCTCAGAGGGGGCAGACCAACCCACCTCACAGCAAAAATCGTTACAGCAAGCTAAAGAAAGTATAAAAGAGGGGAAGTGACATCATCACTTGCCCTCACTCCACCCACAACTCAACACCTCAAAACACATCTGGAGGACAAAGACTTTGAACTGGAGGAGAGTGATCCCAGGCCAGGAAAGAGTTCCAGCCTATTTTTGTTTTTGTTTTTTTTTTAATGGGCCAAATCCACCTCTGGTGTAACAACACCACTGGCTTTAATTTGGCTCATTTGGTATCCATTTGCCAACCAGAATAATCCACAGAAGAGATAATAAAGGCTACACAAATGAATGACTGTGTTTAGAGAGAATATTTAGTTCCTTAGTAAATTTGAAAACATCAGTTTTGTCAGCAAGCAGCATTTTTAAGTTAAACATGCTGTAACCTTCCCTCTAAAAAATAAACAATGTTATTTTTTTCCTGTCACTTATGCACAGCCTCTCTCAGATCATGGAATGCTTTTGATTTATTTTTCAGTGTATAAGATGCACTTAGTTGGCAGGCTCTAAACACAGTACAGATAAATGGCTTCTTAATGTTTTCACAACAAAGCTCTAAAAGTCACTACATTGTTCCTCCTGTGATGGATTATCAACATAATGTTATGAGCCAGGTGGAAACTTATGGATTTAATCAAAACCCATTGAAGATTGACAAGTGTGAACTTACCCTTCAATTAACGTTACTGTAAGCATAAATTCCCACCTGAGACAAAAGTGGTGTGTGTGTGTGTGTGTGTGTGTGTACCTACCCAGGAGTTTTTGACTGAGTATTATTTGGAGAGAAGAGATCACAAAGAAACTGAGAACAGACAAGAGGAAGGGGAGAGAGAGAGAGAGAGGAAGAGGTAAGAAAGCCAAGCAGGAGCCTCCAACCATAGTGGAAAAAGCTAGAGAAATTTTGGATCTGTTGGCTAAAGAGGCTTGAGAGCTATAAACCAAGAAATTGCTCCTTTTGTCTTCTTCTGTATTTGGGAATCTGCACATTCCTTGTAAATAAACAAGTTTGCACTAAAGAAAATACCAGATTCCATCAATTTCTACCTCCAACTGGAACATCCGCAAACTTTGCCTAGCTGCTCAAGTTGAAAAGGGGCAACAATAACATTTTGCTTTTAAATGTGCAGAAGGGGTTAGACTTCTGCACATGTGGTTTTGTTGTTTTGTTTTATTGATCAATATTTGACAAATATTCTCAGTCTATGGGTTTTTATGAACTGTGCAGTTTGACTATTCACTATTTGTGGTGAAGAATTGGTCAAGAGATTCCATGGTATAATTTCTGCCCCATGATTGTATGGATGGCTAGATTGATTTGAATTAGATTGGAAGATTGAAACTTTTCAAATGGGGAAAATCATCAGTGCATATGTGTGAATGACAAGTAATAGACTCATATAGAATATGAGTATTGGAAGGGACCTCAGGAGGTCATCTAGTCCAACCCCCTGCTCAAAGCAGGGCCAATCCTCAGACAGATTTTTGCCCCAGATTCCTAAATGGGCCCCCTCAAGGATTGAATTTACAACCCCAGGTTTAGCAGGCCAATGGTCAAACCACTGAGCTATCCCTCCCCTATACAAATAGGCTTGTTCAAATGGCTTGTTCATTATGGTTGATTGTACAAAAAGTAGCTACACAACCTTATGTGCAACAAAACCCCATTTGTGTAAACATTTCTGGATAGGGTGTGAAAAAGGGAATTTAATATGGCTGACCCAAACAACTCTTTGGAATTCAAACAAATATATGCAGGCCTTGTTTCCTTGTATCCCATTTGAATAGCCCTGGCTAGAACCAAACCTCTCAGAAATGTTACTTCTGCAGTACATTATTCATTGTTTGCCTCCCTCTGGACTGTTTGGTTCTGATTAGGCCCTGAACTCCGAGTACCTAAATACCGTGAAAAAGCATACTGCAGTACTTTCTACTTGAGTCAGAAGTATGAGAAATCTCATAAGGGAGCCAGTTTTAGCTGTTTTTCAGCTACATTGTGCAGATTAAGAGGTTTGGATGAACATATGTAATTTGGGGAAATTATTCAAACTGCCTTGATCTCTGAGTCTTTAGGGTTTCTCCATCATTATTAGTAATGCTCTTTTAGAAGCTTGAAAACAGAGATAGTAATAAAAATTTCATTGAAACATTTGATAGAAAAACATGACAATATTGCATGGTGATTTTCACATAACTTTCTTCCGTTTACAGATTTTAGTCCAGCTGGTCTGAAGTAAAAAAAATATTTGGGGAAGATGCTTTTATTTGAAAACTGTGTGTGTGTGTGTGTGTGTGTGTGTGTGTATATATATATATATATATACATACACACACATATATATATAATCTCCACTACTTCTTATGTTCTTTTCTATATGCAAACATAACTTTCCTTGTCTTTATCAGAGCTAAAGTTAATATAGCTTCTTTATTTAATAACTTCATTTTATTTCACTCATTGTCACCATAGCTGGCTGGAGTCAGCATCTGCAGCCTTGACTGATGATGACACTATTCTGGTAACAGTGTTGTGCTGCTTAGCTGTTGCTATAGAGTCAAGAGAGGAAGCATAGATCATTATTTTTCTGGGATCATTTGTTGCCCATTTCTTCTAAGCAGAGTGATACATTTAGCTCTCAGTAGTTTTTAAATCTATCTGGAAGCACTTGCTAGCAGAGGTTGTGCAGTGGTAGTAGCAGAATGGAAGTGAATGGAGGCCCTTTTGCCTGCATAGGGAGATACAGCCAGGAAGCTTCAGGGAGCATGGCAAATAATGTGATCCTCACTGCTCAGCATCTGTCAGGACCCTCTACACTCCATGGCACAACAGGGCCAAATTCTGTGGCAACACAAATTTATTCTTTTTCCTTGAAATGCCCTTCAATTGCCTGCATTATGGCTCATAGAAAATAAACTTATCAATTATTATTTTCCACAATGGGTTTTAGTTGTGTTCTCCAGGCAACCTGTTTCCCGGGGGCTCAGCTGTGACAATTTTGTACACTTGACCCAAATCAGAACTACTTTCCCCTCTGGGTGTGCCAGGGATGGGGGAGCTTATAGTCAGTTCTAGTGACCCATTTCTTTGGGCCTGGATGGCTGCATATTCTCCACTCAGCGCAGCTGGCCAGCCTCTGTTTCTGGCTTCCTCCTGGCTAAAATCTGTATCCCAGTGTGGTTTCCTGACTAGAGGCAGGGGTGTACTCCTAATGGGTTGTGGAACGCCCCTGCCAGAATGACCTCCCATGCAAGTGTTAGGTCATGCTGTGCAGAGGATGCCTTTTTGGGAGCAAAATGGCATCTTCCAAATGGCAAAAATGCCAAAATGCTGTTCTGGCTCCATTACACCTGTGACTAAAGCTTGGCTGATACTGGATGATGATTATTATTATTTTTTAACCTAAAACCAAAACACAACATTTTGTTTCAATTTCCCCTCCACTGGCCCTACCCGCAAGGTCCCCAGGCTTGGGCTCCAGCTTTCAAATTTAGAAAACTTTTCATATCCGAAAATGACTTTAACTCGTCATTTAGGCCTTGAGAGTTCTTCAATGGCACCCAAAAAAACAGTGAGGTGAAATCTTCCTTTTATCTACAGCTACTGTATGGGCAATGAGATGGCCACCTTCCCCTGAGTGTCCATTGGCTTCAGTGCTGGTATGAAGAGATCATGATTTGAGTGAGAGGTTTTTAATCTTCATTTCCATTCACTCTTGGTTCTCACAACTGAGATGCCAAATGGGTGCCAATTAGTGTCAAGTATAAAACTAATTTTGGGGGTGTAAGCATCTCTCCATTAGGAAAGGCTCTGAAATAGTTAACTCATTTCATAGATCTCTAAACAGCTGTTTGACAGTAATGACTTCTAGTGTTCACTGATGAGTGACAGACTCATGCTACAGATTAAGGCTTACCAGTTAACTAAAGGCTCCCTGTTCTATTACTGATGATCTCTTGAGACATGACTCCCAACATTCAATTTATTAGAGAAATAAATGAGCTTTTTTTTTCTTTCTTTCTTTCTTAAGCTGGAGAGGCCGTCTGCATTTCAGCAGCAGAGATAGAAAAGGTTCAATGAAAGAGAGTATTTTTGAAAATCAAGCAACCAAGCTAGCAATATCTGCAGAGTACTACAAACTTGTGGAGGCCCAGAACTACTGGGAAAATGACTATTTTGTTCCAGCCCCAAATATATTGACACAGACCTGGAAGATGTTTAAAACCAAAGCACTAAAGTTTACTGCCCAATAAAAAATGATAAACGTGGCATTGACTACATCAAATCATAATTCTAAGATATGTCTTTAGGCAAAACTCAGCCTGTCTTGTAAATTTCTATAGTTCATCTAAACTATCTGTAAATAAATCTCTTGACATAATCTTATATACAGGCAGCAAGACAGAAGCTGGTTTATAAGCACTTTTACAGAATATCAGTCTGTTCTCTTCGTGAGATACCTAATGTAGCTCTGGCAGTGAGCAGCAGCAAGTAAACATAGTCTAAAGAAGTAAAGTTCTGTATAAGATATAGCCTTGTGGTCAAAATGCAGACAAGAGACAATAAGATCCTCTCTGTACTAAAACTACAGACATATCAGGGGATGCATCCAAAGCTTTTATATGGCTAATGATCTAGTTTGTAGTATACATGGGACATCATTGTTGTGATTTACAGCTTGGGGGTGGGAAGGATAGCACTCCCAGCTCCCCATCCTATCTTGCCTGGGTCCTTGTGCTTTCCTCCTCTCTTGACTCGAACACTAGGACTAGGTACAAACTGACTCAACCCTAGATTAGTCACTCTCAAAGTTAAGATTTTCAAAGTAACTAATTCAACTACACTGCACGTACATCATAGTTCTGATTACTAGTTAGACTGTTATTCACGTAAGTGGTGGTCATGGAAGCAGTAACAGCAATAAGGGCCATCATATGTGATTCTGTCTTTTTCCTTTCCTGGAAGGTAAGAGAAGAGGGAGCAGCTGGGACCCACTACTAATGTTTGGTGACCAAATACTCCTGTCTCACTCAATGCAAAACTGAACTCTTCAGCTCAGCTGTCCCACGGTAATTCTCCATACACAGAAACAACCCCCACCACAATGCACCAGTCGAACCTACCCACTGGGAAAGAATGAGAGATTGGGCAAGACAAGGAATTATTAAAATATAACAATGATGGGTGCCTGACAGGATCTAGATAAATCAATGCATAGAAAATAAACATCTGTAAGCACATCCAGTATATTCAGTGTGGGTAAGCAATATGCAACCTTTGCATTCTCTAAATTTGTTATTGTTTATATAAATGAGAGGATTATTTATTTTATTCTGACAAACTCTAGTGCACAAAATGCTTTTGTTTGAGGAATTGCAATTTTAGCTGCTACCAGCAGATGGAGATGTATGTAGTTCAGTCTCACATGGATGTAATGCTTCAATTCAGAACAAAATTGCAAGCAATGAAATATAAATGTCTCATCAGTTAATCAAGAAAGGAGAGAGCTGATTTTTTTTTTTCCTCTCGAGTAGCAAGTGACAGCATGAAGCTTCATCATGTTAATCTCACACTGGCCCTTCTGCAGATAGGAGCCTTGCATACTTTCCATGATTTACCATATTTAATTTGATCTCCCATCTCTGCAGGTGACAGAAATGAAATGTGATTTTTTGGTCAGTTTGGCAATGACATGGGAAACGTAATTCATCTTCACTGATTTTCCCCCACACACACCCACACCTGCCTTAAGCAAAAGAACTTTCACACTATCTGAACCTAGCCTGTGCAATTCACTCTCACAAGAGCTAAGAATGAGTTTAGGCCATGCCACTTTCAGAACTAACTGCCACACTCATTTCTCTGTTTTAGTTTCTCATCAGCAAGTTCTATATACACAGAGAAGAACCTAGACAGACAAGCAAACAAAGCACCTATAGATTAATCAAGCTATTTTGCGTGCAATTTGGAAGGAGAATTTCTCTAAGTACTTGGGAGACCTGTGGATACTATGGTGATGTGAGCCATTTAAGTACCTACACTGACACACAGATAAACCATGTCAAATAAAACTGACATGGGCCCTACTCCGTGTCGGAGCCCCATTTTGCTAGACTTTGTGCATGTGCATAGTAAGGTACAGGTCCTAGAGCTGGGTGAAATTTTTCAGGCAAAACATTTCTCAGCCAAAAATGTAGATTTGGCATCAAAATGTCTTGCAAGTACACATCAGTTGGTCCAAATTGTTTCAATCAAAACCAAAATTCAGACCAACTTTTTGTTTCAATATTTTCAGTGTTTGGGGGTTTTGGTTCAAATTGCTGTTTTGAAATTCCCTTCAGTTTTATTACAAAACAATTCAAAACCTTTTAAAAATGCTCAGAATTTAAACAAAACATTTTATTTTGGATGAAATGTAGTTCAACCCAAAATGACTTTTCAATTCACTGAATTTCAGACTAGTCCTTTTTTGTTCAACCAATATAACTTTTTTACTTTTGGAATTGCCAATGAACTTAAACATCCACTATGTGCATAACTCTAGTAGCTTCTACCCCAATGAGATTACAATCTAAGTATATCTCACAAAGGGTGAGAGAAGGGAGGGATTATAATCTACATTTTACAGCTGAAGAACTCATGTGAGTAGTTTGCCTGAGGTCACACATGAAATCTGGGACAGAGCTACACATCAGAACCCAGATTTCTGAAGTCCTAGTCTAGTGCCTTAACAACAAGATCATCTTTTTCTCTAGCACAGCAGTTCTCAAACTGTGGCTCGGAACCCCAAAGTAGGTCACAATCCTATTTTAATTGGGTTGCCATGGCTGGTGTTAGACTGGTTGGGGCCCAGGGCTGAAGGTGAAACCCAAGGACTTCAACCCTGGGCAGTGGGGCTCAAGTCTTTGGACTTTGCCCATTCCCTTCTCCCCCTCCCTGGGTGATGGGGCTTGTGGGCTCAGACTTTGGTCCCCCCTCCTGGAGGCGAGTAGTAATTTTTGTTGTAAGGAGTTTGCAATGCAGTGAAGTTTGAGAACCGCTGCATCCACCCCACTCTTCCCCTGCTGTTATGCCTTTTTATTTTATTTTCTGTGGCATTGTGTGTGCAACTGATGTGGCTGTCCCAAAAGGCTTGTGCCCCTTTCATTAGGGAAGCTCCAAAAGGTGTAAGATTTCAATAACGCTTGCCCACTCTGGAACTTTCCCATCGCCATCCTTAAAGGGCTGGGATATTGTATAATAGGGAAGCAATGGGGGGCCAGACAGAGAAATTGTCCATATCCAGCATGTTTGGTCTACAGATGAGGTGATGTGTGAGAGAGTTGGGGGGGGGGGGATGAAATATCTGGGAAGTTCAGAGGGAGCCTGCTGGGGTGCAGTGAAGAAGAAAGAGGTCACCTCATGGGCTTAGGAACCAAGCTGGTATAGAGGGGTAATAGGGATGCAGATTTGGAAACTGTTTGGAGTCTTGAGTTGTTAGGAAAGAGCTCTATGAAGCAGACATGCTGTAAATATGTACAAAACTAATAAAGTGCCAGTAGATGGCGCTCAAGAATATTCAGCATTGTTCCTGGGTTTTGTAGGACCAATAAACGTGATGGTGTTCTAGACTCTTTACATGCAGTTCTTAACAGAAGGAAGGAATCCTAATCCTGACTCTTTTACAAAAAGTCTCCTCCCCCCCCCCCCCCCCCAAAAAAAAAAAAGTAGCGACTGTAGGAACAGGCACATGCAGATAGGCATCCCAAAGTCTTATATTAGCCTAGCCAAACCTCTGGATCTTTGAGTTCACCCAGCCCTTACGTAATCCCTTGCAGTTTCAGTGAATCTCCTGCCTCAGCCTCTGCTGATTCACCCTAGGAGGCACTCAGCTGTTTCCTTGCTAGTGCTGCAGATACCGGTTCAACTGGAAAGTCTATTTACAGCCATGCAAATTAGAGCAGTGATGTAGAGCCTGACCTAGCAGTGGAGAGACAATACAAGTATAGCGAAGGGCTCAGTTGTGCCTAGAAGGCAAAGCCCTGTGTTCCAGTTTGAATAGAGCTATTTTAACTCTTGTTAAACATTTTAACAGAACAGCTCGGAACAAGATGCATTCAGGGTTGCATTTTGATGTGCTTGTTTTCCTACTACTGCAGCACTGTGCATGCTGTTCTGCTGAAATGGCTAAATAAGTGGCATGTCCAATGAATGATTTATTGGCAAGGAAGCTGTGAAACATGAGAAGCGCAGGTTCTCAGAATTCTACAGCTCCTCGGTCTCTATACGCAGAACTCGGGGGACAGTCAGACGGGTTACTGCTTTGGAAAGCCTTAGGCTTCATTAAAACCTGCCACCAAATTCTTTCACCCTTGCCAAAGAATAATATAATAATATAATAATATAATGGAGATATCCCATCTCCTAGAACTGGAAGGGACCTTGAAAGGTCATCGAGTCCAGTCCCCTGCCTTCCTTAGCAGGACCAAGTACTGATTTTGCCCCAGATCCCCAAGTGGCCCCCTCAAGGATTGAACTCACAACCCTGGGTTTAGCAGGCCAATGCTCAAACCACTGAGCTATCCCTCCCCCCCATTTTAGAGAAACTGACTCTAAAATGCTGCTGAAATTAAGGTTTCCTTCATCTAGTGCTGCATATAATAGAACAATAGAACTCCACCACCACTTTGATTTAGCTATCAAGTACCTGGTTACTCTTAAGTATGTTTGGCACCTTGTCTCTCCACCAATTGTTTTTAATCACATTGCAAATCTGCTGAGCTATGTAACATTTCAAACTTGTGGTTGTTTTTTAAATATCCCAGTTTTTTTCATCTTGTTCTAATTATAAAGAACGTTGATGTTCCCACGTAAATATAATGAATGAATTCAAAGGCGAGATTCTAATCAGTCATCTCTTTAATAATAAAATAAAATTAAAATAAAATAAAAAAATCTTTTGTCTGTAAATGCTTCAAGTTGTTCTTTTGTATGACACAACACGTATGTGTCCACACAAAGCACAGATAGTGTAGAAGAGCCACAAAGTTTAGAGCAGGATCTGAACTCTTGTATCTAGCGTATTTATAATCCATTATAAGGATGAAGGACAGACATGAAGTGCAGATGTGGATCTGAATATCCCCAGCGTTTGATGTTCAAAGTTAGGATTTTTATTTAAGCCTACCCTAGGTATTTCAAAACTGGATGAATTAGACTTGTAGACTTCGGAGCTATGTAGAAAAGATATATTTACAGCTGACAAAAATGACAGTGGATCTTGAATTTTCACCAACACAACTCCCGGTGGGGAGGGGGGCAAAATAAGTGCTTTTGGGGGGGGGATGAGACTGTCCGGGGGGAGGTTCTTAACTTATTTTGCTCACTTGCCATTCGCCTGTGTTGCATATTGTTTAGGTATAAAAATGCCAGCAGTAAGTAAGGACAGTGCTGGTAAGGTCTATCACAATTTAGGGTCTTAGGTATCCTTGGGTATCGATATATTTTAGGCAAAAGTCTCTATAAAGTGCTAGGTTCTGCAGCCCACATAGAAAACAACCACAAACACCACTCCTTCCCAGTTGCCAAATAGACCTACCATCTCTCTCACAGAGGGACTACATCTAGTCCCTAGGGTGACGTGATGTCCTGTTTTTAAAGGGACAGTCCCGGTTTTGGGGACTTTTTCTTATATAGGCGCCCCCCACCCTCTGTCCCGTTTTTTTCAGTTGCTATCTGGTAACCCTACTAGTCCCCTTCCCAGCTGCTAAGCCCATCCACCACATCTTTTTGAGAAGGCTTGAATACCCAAGCTGCCAAATGCAGCTGATCAGAACATTTTTGACTGGTGGTTCCCGCCCCCCCCCTTTAAATATGCTGTTTTGCTGAAGCCAAACTGTTTTGCAAAGACCTAACAGTTTTTGATGGCTATTTTGACAGGAAGTTTCCTGAGGTCCAGAGTCAACTCTCCAGTCCAGTCACTTAAAGTGAGAGTGAGCCAAATTGGAAACCTGACCTTTTTTGATTCAGAAATAGATGGGGTTATACAATTCTGTTCTGGGATGCTGGAACTAGGGGTGCTGAGGGTGCAGCAGCACCTCCTAGCTTGAAGTGGTTTCCATCATATACATGATTTACAGTTCAATGGCTTTCAGGACCCCCCCACTATAAAAATTGTTCCAATGCCACTGATTCTGTTTTGTAACAATGTGAGCAAGGTTTTGGTTTTGTTCCAGTGCAGAACAAAAACAAACTTAGAAACGTTGAAAGTTTTTACAAAATGAAATTGTTTTCCATTGGCTCTAATGCCAGACTTCCACATCAACTTTCCCTCTCTGTTAATGAACCCATCCTTCACCTGCCCCGAGAAGCTGGCCATACATACAATTTTACTATGTTTAGGAACCATGCTTAAACTGAGGAGTAAAGGTGGGGACTTTCAAAAGCAAGGGTACATTTCCTGTGGGGTTTTACTTTTTTTTTAAGATAGCGAATGTTGAGCAGAAACTGAGACACTAGCTACCATTATTATCCTCGTTCTAATAAATGTCCATGATAGGTATTAGAAAAAAGTGACTCTTTTCATGATTCTTTACCACTGTCATAGACGCTGAGAGTGCCTAAAAACAACCTATTTTCTACATTTAAAAATTCATGCAAGCCTCCCCAGGAGGTGGTACCTTTCTGGGGAATTACAACCTGGCTGATTTGCCTTAATCATCACCCACTGTCTTTAGTTCCTAGTGGAGCTGTGGTAGTCCTCCCCCATGGAATAGAACACAATCAGACCTCAACCATTCAGTTAAAACAATCAACACCCAAAGCATGGGGTTGTAATACTTATCCCATCTCTCTCAGAAAGAATCTACATAATATCCCAGCCCACAATAATACCATAAAGCCTTTCAAAGATATTGCAGGAAATTGGCATATGTCACACTAATAATATGCTTCCATCTCATTCCTGTCCTTAACCCACTAAATAAGAGAGTCATAAATGTATAATATAATTCTTCAGAAACCTATAACGGGAGATCACAATACAAAGAGTAGGCTTAATGGCTTCCAATGAGAGTCTCTGTTTTAGCTGGCACTATTTTGCCCACACATTTTTTATATCTGCAATTCATTGTGGAGGCAGATATTAATAGTTAGGGCCAACATCTTCAGACATGGCCACTGAACTTTGTGTGTGTCTGTCTGTTTGTATCCCAATTGACTGGGAGTGAGTTAGGTGCCTAACCTGCTTAGGCACCTTTGTGAATTCCACTAGGCACTTATCTGCATCCTTAGGCACTGTAATACCTTTGTAACTTTGGCCCAGACTTAAAGCCAACTTCACACACAGTGCTCTCCTCCCCCACTCTTCCACTGTAGCCAACTATTAGAAAACCTGCAGCCTCTGCCCACCAAAAATTGTTTCAGCTCAGGTCCTGTGAGGGGCCGTGACAGTCCACTGCACTGTCTACTTAACCCAATCAGTATCCCAGATATACTTGGCATAGTGTGGAACAATGGTACATCTCTCACATAGCAAATGTGCTTAGTTAAAAACAGGAAAAGTGATTTTCATTTTAAATGAGTGGGGGTAGCTGTTACAATATAGACAATTGCACAGCCTGCACTATTATAAATTGTTAAAAACATCAGCAAATTAATATAACTGAGCTAGTGTCACAGGCTCGCTATTGGTCTGAGGCATGTTTTTAAAGTGCTTGTGCATTTTATATGGGCTCACAATACACTAGCACAAAAAATGAATGAGTCACTATTTTGTATTCTTATTCCTTGCTCCCTTGAACTGCCATCCATGAGTGAGACTGTTGGTCTGAATTTTGGTCTTGAATCATGGGGAATGTGAGGCAATCATTGCAGAAGTTTGACTATACAAATGGAGGATTTTATTCATATTATAGATTTCATCTTTCCAGAATAGGAGGAGTGTCATTCTTTCGGCAAGCCTATAAAAGGCAGAGAAGTGCTGGGTGTGGAGAACTGGATGGCCCGGAGGGATCAATGACTAGGTACAGACCCGGCACCCATAGATGACTAGTACCTCCCCAAACTGGTGGGGCACAAGCTAACGGGGAGGACACGTGATTGCCCCAAGTATCTCTACTGCCACGCACCCAGCCCAAGGCCGCAGCGCTCTCGCTGCCCCCATGTCACCTATTGGAAACGGGGCTCTCTGTCCTCGCTCCCTGCGCCGCTCCCTGGGCATGTTTAGCCACTCTCCCTGGCAGCATGACAGGGAGTGGGATGGAGCTGCTTCTGCCTGAGAGAGCCTGGCTAAGCCTCCTATTAGTATAGGTAGTATGTGAACTCTTCTTTACAAAGGTGAGTTTCATTAACCCTATTTTACTGAGGGGGAACCTGAGTCACAGAGAGGGGAAGTAATTTGTCCAAGGTCATCCAGGAGGCCAGTGGCAGAGCCACAAAGAGAGTCTCATACCCCAGTCCACTGCTCTAGACACTGGGTAACACTGCCTCCCTAACGGCCATGCACATTTAGGGTTCTATATAAACAAATAACATGTTTGCTCGGGCACCATAATACATGACTCACTTCAGCACAATCCACATCTTTGCCTGTGTCTACCTCCAAAATGAACCTTTTGGAAGGCGCTGCATTATTTGGGTCAGCTTTTCTCTATTATTTTTCAGCTTAGAACGAGGAAGTACAGAGTGAAGCTGTCTGTCATAGGAGGCAAAAGTATTATTTAGGTAGTGCCCACAAGTGTTCGGGGTGTCTCGCAGAACAAATACAATGACCTGTCCAAAAGTAGATGATAAATGATAGGGAGTGTTGATAGGGTAAGGAAAGAAGATGATAATTTGTGCTATTATACTTAGGTTCTTGCATAGCCCTCTTCATCAGAGTATCCAAACACCTTCCAGAAATATATTATGTGCGGTGACTGGCATCTTTGACATGAAGATCTTTCTTTCCCTCTTCCTCTCCACCGGGATAGAATTGTGTTAATTTTTTTAAAAATAAGTATAGTATTAGATGTACATTGTACATCATATTAGCAAAGACAAGGTCAAAGATCTGCATGTTGCATTTGGAAAGGAAGCTGGAGAGATTTGTGCTGGCTATTAGTTTGTGTGAGGGAGTTCATTCAGCCCTTGAGAAAAACCTGTCTCCTGCACAGACAAGCTTCATGCTTAATTCTAAGATCCTGAAGTTATTCCGTTTTTGCGTAAGGCTCTATTAAGAATCGTTTCTAGTGTTATGGAAATCTTGTGAGTTTTATATCAGTTTTGGAAATACAGTCTGACAATGCAGCTGAGGGTCTTGATAAACATCTAGGCTTTTGGGTGCTTAGTTAAACTGAATCTTAATATTAAACCTTCTAAAGCACAGATTGATTGCAATCTCTGATTAATTAAGTCTTTTTAGAGACTGTTCAGTATCATCCATCCCTGTGAAGTATCAGGCATAAGTAGCAGGATTAAGGAACATCTCATTAATGTTTGCAGTATTGCCAACCCCAAGCATTCAAAAATCACGTTCCCAAAAACCATGAGATTGGTCTAATAATCACGAGATCTTAAAAGAATTTCAAATCTATTATTTTTATTTTATTCTGTTTTTTTAAACTTTAAGAGTGCATTTGTAAACTTATCTCCAAAGACTAGAAACTTTTTTTTAATAGAATATGAGATTATGGTGTATTCGTATGCCAAGGCCTAAAGCAGTGATACTCAGACGGAGGCTCGCTAGTTGCAAGTGGCTCTTTAATGTGTCTCCTGCGGCTCTTTGCAGCACATGAAATTAAAACACAGTGTGATTTTAATTATTAATCAGTCTAAGTTACTAACCAATCAGGATGCTTTTATTACATTATTAACCAACTGCAGTTGACAAAATTATAATACTTGGTCAGTCATTTTGCTGTGAGAATAATATATATACATATACTAAATATTTCCCCTGTCAGACTGTTTATATATGAATATATACAAAAGTAAATGAAACTATGAATTAATCACATTATGGTGGCTCTTTTGGATAATGTTGATCACTAATTTGGCTCCTGAGGTCTCAGTATCAGTGGTCAAGGACTTTAAGAAAAACACCAAATATTACTGCAAGTCTCACAGCGTTGCAAGAGTTGGTACCGCTGTTGTTGACTCCTAATTAGAAAACAGGATGAAAACAGGAATGGATAAAATGAGAAATGAACCTTTGCCCCAAAGAGGCTTGAAGTTATCTTACTGCCATTAGACTGAATTTGTATACCCTTCTTCAATTCCTGGTTCTGGCTAGGACGGGAAGTAGAAGTGCTGAAATTCTACAAGAAAGACTGAACTATTTCTGTCCTGACAGAAAGAACTGGAAATCTCATGAGAAAATATGTTCTGGTGAGAACAGATCACCTTTGCTGACACAGAAGTTTGGATAGTTCAGAGAAACAAGTGAACTGTCCAATGCCTTCTCAAAACCTTTTTAAGTTTGTCCATTATTATTAATGTTGGATTTGACTCATTAAATAAAAATATACATACTGTGTATGAACTCTTTTTATACATATCATATATGAATGGACAGTTCAGATGTGTGATATTCCAGAGATATAAGAAAGTGACCCCTTTTAGATAGTAGAGTCCATGCACATGCGTAGCACACTGAAAATATGTTTGGCATATTATCTCTGAATGAGAAATGCATGTTACTTCCATTTGTAAATCTTGGCTCAAATCTTAGAATATGACATGCCCCCAAGTTTATGGGTAATGGGGACACTTAGGTCCCATCTCATTGACAATTACAGTGTCAATAGAACCACTTTAAAACATAGGTTCAATATCTTTGAGCTGTGGACTGGGCATGACAGTTTTCATTTAAAACCTGTTCTGAAGTAGATCCTCACTGACTAGGTCAGCCATGTTTACATTGTGGTGGCAGGAATGCTGTCCAAGGTACGGTGCTTCAGAGGTTCTTTTTAATGTGGTTTAATTCTCAGTGTGACTGGGATTGTAATTTAGTTCAGTTTAGTCTGGATTTATCTCCTATAGAAAACAAGTTCAACCAGGATTATTTGCAAATTGTTTCAAAATCTTTTTTCTAAATTTTCTTGATTTATGATCTGGTAGAAATTGGAGGGTCCAATCCTGAGAAGTGCAGAAACCCCACAATTAAAAGCCCATTTGTAATTTATGAGAATATGCCTAAAGTTTAATAAAGCATACTTAGCAAGCACATACCTAATGAAGGAGACTAATGATAGATCTTTCAGAGGTTCCGAAGTTGATAGGTTGACTTCTGTCTTGTAGCTACCAGCTGATGATCACATCCATATGAAAGAGTTTGAGTGTTTGTATCTGAATGTATATAGTATAGGCTAAATTCTGCTTTATGCTGTTAACATTCAGAGTCACTTTGAATTAAATTGTGTGACTTTTTAGATTTCATTTCAGTGGTATAACTGAAACTGGAATTTGGATGGAGATGTATATCCTTTGTCTAGAGGATTTGTTGTGCAAGTTTCACAGGTGAAACAATTAGAATTCCACTCATAATTGTTTGAAATATCACTCCCTAAAACTGTCCGACCTTGAGGGCCCTGCAACTCTGGAACAGAGTTCCAGTTTTTCAGATGACTCCCAATTCACATTCACTCAGAAATACAAAGAGGTGAGACAATCTGGGGCTGGGAATCAGGAAATTTGGGATCTGTTCCTGGCTGGACCACTGATTCGCTCTGTTACCTGGGGTAAGTCGATTCCCATCTCTGTTTCTTCTTCCACATGTTAAAAGGAAATGGTAAGCTCTTTGGGGGGTGGGGGAGCAGAAACTACCTCCCACTATGTGTTTATACAGTGCCTTGCATGATGGGGGGCCCTGATCTCAGTTGGGGTCCTATGGTAATACAATTAACAAATATTAAACAGGGAGAAAGAACCCACTTAAATCAAAGACAAATTATATAGTGGGGAAACCCTGAGTCCCATTAATAATGTTTATAAGCCCTACATCAACCTGAAAGACTAATCATAGTACCTTGATTCAATTATAGGGCAAATTTGGATGCTCATTTCCCCAGCCAGTTTGGATCATCTGCTTTCCCACTGGCATCAACAGAAGTGCCATGTTGCCTGGACAATAAAATACTGAGTCAAGACCTTCTAGGAGCAAGACCGAGACAGGAGCAAAATTTGCCAGGCAGTCTCCTATTCCCCTTTGAATGTTAGAGATCTGAAATGGTTGTTCTTTCATTTGGTCATTTAATCTACAGATGAAGCTGGAAACAATTAGAATAACAGCAGTAAAAGTGAAAGATTTTTAAAGACAGTGATGCCTTTGTAAAGGCATAAAACTTCAATGGCTCCAGGGGAACAGACTTGGAGGGGTCAATGAAATTATTTGAAATAAATAGAAGCATTTCATACCCAGGGCTTCAGGGAGCCAGATGCCATTGATATAACAATAGCTTTAGAAAAAGTAGCTATTCCATATAATACAGGCAACTTTTTTTTATACGTTGAGATCCTGATTCTATAGACACTAAAGTAAGTTATCTCAATGAAATCTATAGTGTTTGCTGGACGGTAGCTATTTGAATTATTGTGCCCTTTCTAGCTCAGCTATATAAAGAGATAAGCACCATTTCAAATAGCAAAGGGCATTAGTCCACATTCGATATTAAACGCCTGTCTTTTTTTTAAGTCACAGCTAGTCTTCCCCACTCCCACCCCCTGGCAGTTTGCTAAAAGGAGGAGAAAAAATGCACTAACTGAAGCTATTAACAATGATCTTTTCTTCTATAAAGGGTGAGGGGGAGTTTGGCCTGTTACATGCCAAAAAAATGACTAAACCAATCCATTTCAAACTGAGGCATGGATGTGCTGGCCAAATGATTAAAAAAAAAACAAACTCCTTTTGAAAGCCCCGACAATAGGGATTTGTAATGAAAATGCTGTCTCTTTCCTGGGCCCTTTGTTTTTAGGCCCACATGCTCTTACCCTCTATCCTTCCATCCAGACCCCAGGTGCTCTTCTGGCTGTGATTCAGTAACATACTGTTTAATTTTAGTTATGTGCTTAGTCTCATTTAAGAGCAATGAGACTTTAGGCACATGCCTGAAATCAAGCTTCACTAAGGATGGGCTTAAGCACATGCTCAAGTGTTTCCTCCTTTATTCTCTCTCTCCATAGCCCATGTGCGATCTCCCCTCTCCAGGTATCCTGCCTCAATCCACCAAATCTTATTTCCTCGTTTGACTCTCTCTCTCTTCTAGTCCCTTCTACCTTACAACAGATTCCCTCAGTTAGTTGTGCTAACCTGGCCTCCCATTCCCCTTATGCCATAGACAATACCCTCCCATGTCATTTGCTTTCTTGCTTACAGTAAGCTCATTTGAGCTGTATCCCTGTAACAGGGCATGATGGGGAAAGAGGGGATGGAATAGAGACTTCTCTGAACATTCAGCAAAATGTCCCTGGTTTCTGGCAGTATTTGTGAGAGCTGACTCGTGAGTTCACAGCTCGATCACAGAAAAATTAGAGGAGCTGCATCTGCAGAACATGAAACCTTCCAAGAAACAATCTGGGGAGCAGAAGTCAAAGCCATGATGTTTAAACAAGCTGACTCACAATTTCCTTTGAACACATTCTCCCATGATAAATATAGCTGGAAGCAGCAAAGCCCATGATTCATGACACTGCAGTACACACCAGACTAGTTCTCTTTTCTAAAAGAATCATGAATCAGCTGGGTTTGCCTAGTAAAGGGAATAATTAGGAAGTATCAGTTCACTGCATGACAAATACAGGTGAAGCAGTAATACTGATTAACAGCCCATTTCCCTGAAGAATCAGCCAGAGTGTGTGACCACACAGTACCCCACTCTCTCAGGTGTGCGCTTGGCCTCTCGAGACCATAGGTCTGGCCTAAATAGCCCTGCCTTGTAAGGCACAGAGATATAGGAGGCCAGTAAATTCCTAGCAGGACAAACCATTTTATATTTTACTCAAATACCTGCCTTTCTTTTAATCTCCCTTCCCAGGCTGTTGGAGGTGCTCTGCAAAGCATATAAATAAGGAAGCTGTCGGCTGGGAGCATACATTTCTCTCTGATTGTCCAGCCTGCAAAGACTGAGTGGAATGAGGTCATGGAATCAGCATAAAAGCAGAACTGCTATTGGGAGGACTTGAGCAGGAACAGTCAGATTTGCAAAACATGGAGAACCAGCAGCTATCTGTACAACCCCACTTGCTTAAAGTTTCAGTGTGGGAACTTCCAGTGTGATTCATACTTTAAAAACAAACAAACAAAAAACCCTGTGCTGCTTTGGCTTTCGGCTCATTGGTGAGCAGCTGCTTCTTTCTCCTCTCTCTGGCCATGTGCTTCTTCCTGCTGCTGCTTTTTTGCCTCCATCTCCTTGGCTTTAATCTCAGCTTGCCTTTTTGGTGTTCACGCTCTGTCTTTCTGTCCTTTCTCCAGCCTGGCCAGCTCTGGCTTTACAGCTTCTTCACGGGTGCTCATATTTATGTTTTATTATTTTTATTTCTCCTACCTGAAATAACCAAACAGAAAACAACAAACTAACTGTTTCTTTGACTATTCCCAGCCACCACTCTGGAGACTCATTAAGCACTGGTGTAACAGTTTCAAAAGTGTAAATCTCAGTTACAATTGCAAGCTGTGTATAAATCCTGCCAACTACACCACTTATGACATTTTGGAGTGAAATCCAGGTCAATGAGGGGTTGTCACCCCTGCCCTGCAACCTGGGGTGCCTCCCAATTCTTTGCTGTTGTAGCTTCCATCTTGGGTCATTCATAATCAGCCTACCAGCATTCAGGTCACACTGTGAGTGTCTGTGTATAGCCACAGCCCTGGTCCAGTGACTCTGATCCCACCAGCATGCCAGCTACACTCTGGCTTCTTGCAGGGTGCCCCAATATACTCCTAGTCCTGAATTTCCCCCCAAAATGTGTTCTGCACTGTCCAGCCCTCTCTTGGACACTCCAGATGTTTTAGGTCCGTTGCCCCTGTAAGGGAATAATATACAACAGTTTGCTACTTTAAATGGAGTGACCCAAACAATTCCGAACACTGTTAGTTTTGATCAAATAATAATACAAGCTTATTTAACTACAAAGAGAGACTCTGAGTACAAGTATAAGGCATTAAAGTCAGAAATGGTTCCAAAAGAAATAAAGATAAAACGCTTCCTAGTACTAAAACATAACAAACTAGACTTGGTTCAAGGTAAAATCCCTTACCACATGTTCCCAGTAACATTGCTGACCAAATTCTCAAGTCAGAATCTGCTCCCAAAGGCTGTTTCTTTTGTTGTCGTAAGTAAAAGAAAGAAATTGAGAGGGAGAGATGCTTTGGGGTGTGTTTGCCCCTCACTTTTATAGTCCAGTCCCCTTTGAGATACCCTTTCTTGAGGGTTATTCTTGCTGTAAGGATGGAGACAAGGAGCCTTGTGGTGAAAGAGATTCCGTGCTGTTGTTCGCTAAGATGAAGATCTGTTTGTTCCTCCCCACTTCCTTGCCAAAGAATAGCCATTTGACAGATGATTGCCCATCAACTTTGACACCTGAGGCATCAGCTTGTCTTTTGTCTCTGAGAAACTGGTTGTATGGTAAACACATTTGAGACCTGACTTCAGCTTATATTTATAACTTTACATATAATGTGTATAGCAACATTTAATCATGTGAGTTTAGTTTTCAAATGATACCTGACAAGGCATATTTTATACAAAGATTATTACAATAGTATGTAAGGTGTGAATACAGGCATTCATTCCATCACAAAAACCTTAACGTGACCTATATCTTTCATCACATCATTCACACTCAGTAGCTCCAACTCCCTCCTTTTCACTTGGAAAATTGCAAGGGGAAAAAACCCTCTGTAGCTGGGGAAAATATTAAGCACCTGATTTTCAGAATGCTGAGAACTGCACACACATATTATTCCATGCCTATTTTGTGAATGCACTTACTGCTGTTGCACAGCAGATTGTGTATTTACATATGCAAAACAGAGCAAAATACTTGTTTGCACACAAATTAGATTAGCATCGGTCGTTGCAGTAGCTCTATGTGCAAAATGCACACAGACCTCAGGGTTCACGTTTCTGAACATCAGGCCTTAGTAAATCTCTAAAATGTTTTATAGTGTGTTACCAAACACTCATTAAACCATGTATAGCTCCCATCACTGAGTCTATTTCAACCCTTAGATGTATACATATCCATTTCCTGTTAAGTTAGTATGGTTGCACTTGTATAACTGTTGAGTCAAGTTTTAAACAATTCTATGCTATTCTGGAGTTGCATTTGGATTTAAAATAAGGAAAACCCCAGGTGATGACATACCATAGAAAGTTGTGACCAAGAATTCAAATGTGATTCAGGATTTCAGAACAAGCAGTGATTAGCAAGGCAGTGATTCATTTAGAGAAAAGAGCTGTGCTCCCTGATATTACTACAGGTCCTTTCAGTCTCACAGCTGGATGGACCAAAAAGAAATCAGACAGGGAAGAGACACAAACCATTTTTGAATTACTTTCTTTTTAAAATCAATGATCATAAGCACATCATCCTGCTGAGTCACCCTAAGTCATCTTAGACACACCTTGCCTATTACAACAGCCAGTAATGTACAGTGTGTTCGAAACAACTACTTCCTCTTTCTGATATAGATTGCCCTAGACAACAAGAAACCAAACGGATATTTACAACATTGGGGTTAAGTCAAACTTTAACTTTCTGTTGAAAAAACAGCTCTAGTAAGGAGTGTTAGGAGAGTCAGCACTCATAGCTGGTTTGCCTGAGTTTCTGCACCTCCTTCCCAGAGAATGAATTGAGTAAGGATACCAGTGAGGCAAGCATGGCAGTCAGGTAGACCAGCTCTCCTCCTGATGCATTTTTAAATAACAGAAATGACCTGCCTCAGAGTAGTGATCACATGATGAACCCGATTAGTTTGGATGTAGGATCAACATGAGCGTAATGCAGAAAATCTGCAGGACGCAGCGTATCTGCTTGCTGTACTGGTTTCACCAGCTACTGGTTGCACCTGTTTTCAACAATCTTTCTCTGCAATTAATATTGGTCCAAGTCATCCCCTTCTATGTAAAGACCCACAGGATGGGGTCAAAGGATCCTCACACAGCTATTACCCCATAGCACCAGTGTGGGGGTGGGGAAAGCGCAGGGTTCCTCCTCTCCTCTGTATGCAAAAGGCTGGGGCGTCTGCTTCCAAATTTAGTAGACTACCAGGGATCTGAGTGAATTTCCTGGGATCCGTAGGAAACCAGGATCACCTGTGTGGAGGGCCTGTTCTTCCATGTCCTCCCTCTGTTGATCCCCTACATGCATACCAATTAGCTCCTGGTGATCAACATAGATCTGCCAAGTTTGGGAGTGGATGCTCCAAGGCAGGGTCATCCTTTCTGGCTAATTTGCATGGGATTGAAGGGTAGCAATTTGCATCCTCCACACGTCTCCTCTCAGCCCACTCAGTCTTCATTCCCTCATCCCCACCTGATTCCTGACTTACACTGATGTAAACGAGGGGAGAAGCATCCCCACAGTCTTGGAGGAATAGGGCTATTTTAAAATAATAATAAATATGTTGAGCTCCCACAGAAAGACTTCTCAGGCCACCTTTTCTGCTTGTGTTATTGGGAGATCTGGTGTCATACAGGATGTGCTAGTAAAAGAAGATCACCTGCAATCTAGCATGGGACTCAGCTGAGCACTGATAACAGCCCCAAGGAAAAGTGGTGATAACTATGGTACTGAACAACAATACTTACTATCAGCCCGCCTCCTCTCGTTACACAATGCCACACGTGCTGCAGGCGGAGCAGAGACAGCCATCGGCAATTCTATAGGATAGGATCGGGCAGTAACAACAGAGCTGATTTAGTATTGCACCTATTCTGGAATTATCAGGGCCTGTGCAGACAGGAAATCTCAATGAGGAGTGCTACATGCCCTTAAGAATGTAAAATCTTTCTGAGGAGCAGCTTAAGCAAGGGAGAGGCCAAAACACAGCACTGTACAGTTGATGGATTCTGGAAATGACTCCCTCTCCTCCATAACAGCCACATCCCAAGCCTTGTTGGATCATATCCTCAGCTGATAGAAATCAGCCTAGCTTTATTGAGTTACACTGATGTACACCAGCTGAAATCCACCCCTTACGAGGTCAATGGAGTCATGTTGATTAACACCTACTGAGGATCTGGCCCATAAAATGTAATAGAACATCTAATTAAGTTGAGCCCTGATTCAGTGGGAGATTTTGTGTGAGAAATGACTGCAGGGCTGGGCCGTAATCAGCTGGGTTGCAGATAATTAGTAAGGCATTTGATATGGTCTCGCATGATATTCTTATTGATAAACTAGGCAAATACAATTTAGATGGAGCTACTATAAGGTGGGTGCATAACTGGCTGGATAACCGTACTCAGAGAGTTGTTATTAATGGTTCCCAATCCTGCTGGAAAGGTATAACGAGTGGGGTACCGCAGGGGTCTGTTTTGGGACCGGCTCTGTTCAATATCTTCATCAACGACTTCGATATTGGCATAGAAAGTACGTTTATTAAGTTTGCGGATGATACCAAACTGGGAGGGATTGCAACTGCTTTGGGGGACAGGGTCATAATTCAAAATGATCTGGACAAATTGGAGAAATGGTCTGAGGTAAACAGGATGAAGTTTAACAAAGACAAATGCAAAGTGCTCCACTTAGGAAGAAAAAATCAGTTTCACACATACAGAATGGGAAGAGACTGTCTAGGAAGGAGTATGGCAGAAAGGGATCTAGGGGTTATAGTGGACCACAAGCTAAATATGAGTCAACAGTGTGATGCTGTTGCAAAAAAAGCAAACGTGATTCTGGGATGTATTAACGGGTGTGTTGTGAGCAAGACACGAGAAGTCATTCTTCCGCTCTACTCTGCTCTGGTTAGGCCTCAGCTGGAGTATTGTGCCCCGTTCTGGGCACCGCATTTTTAAAAATAAGTGGAGAAATTGGAAAGGGTCCAGAGAAGAGCAACAAGAATGATTAAAGGTCTTGAGAACATGACCTATGAAGGAAGGCTGAAAGAATTGGGTTTGTTTAGTTTGGAAAAGAGAAGACTGAGAGGGGACATGATAGCAGTTTTCAGGTATTTAAAAGGGTGTCATAAGGAGGAGGGAGAAAACTTGTTCACCTTAGCCTCTAAGGATAGAACAAGAAGCAATGGGTTTAAACTGCAGCAAGGGAGGTCTAGGTTGGACATTAGGAAAAAGTTCCTAACTGTCAGGGTGGTTAAACACTGAAATAAATTGCGTAGGGAGGTTGTGGAATCTCCATCTCTGGAGATATTTAAGAGTAGGTTAGATAAATGTCTATCAGGGATGGTCTAGACAGTATTTGGTCCTGCCATGCGGGTAGGGGACTGGACTCGATGACCTCTCGAGGTCCCTTCCAGTCCTAGAATCTATGAATCTATGAATAATTCCTTATTTTAAGTATTCATACTGATTATGTTTTCTATATATTTAGATCTTTTATAATGCATTTATGTGGAAATTTTAAGCTAAGAGCCTGTGTGATATGTGTGAATTTGGAGGTTTGAGAGTTGCTGACATTTCATATATTGTACGAAGAACCTGCCTTCTCTTGTTTTTAATCAATAAGTTTTCAAAAACATACCTTAGGTATTTTGAATGCTAAAATCATCAGGTCTTGGGTAAAGGCATCCCAGTGTTAGGGGGAAATATCCAAATTGTTTTGGTGCAAAAATTCCATCTGAAAGTCTGTTCCAGTGAACATTTCTTGCAAGATATCTACAACACGTTCTGTTCTCACTAGGATTCCAAATAGAGGCAAATCTTCATCCGTGGGCTGAGACTGGATATACAGGCTGCATGCTGGAGTTTTCCCATCCATGCCCAGGTTGAGAAAAGACACTGGGCATTCCTGCAGCTTGAAGGTGCTAGGATGCTACGTTGAGCAGGACATAATATAAATAATAATAACAGATGTGGAAGAAAACAGTAGCCATTGTGCAGGGGAGAGAAGGTGGGCAGGGAGAATGTCCAATAATTTATCGTGTAGTTGCAAATCCACCAGCATCGTTCACCCTAACTCCATGCTCAGCTGTATGGAACAAAGGATTTGCACTGCTTCTTTGCAGGCTCCTGACTTCCATGACCCCAAAGAAAGGGGTGGACAGGGTTTATTTACCTCATGATGTTTGTTTCTCCTTCAGTCAAAACTAGGAAGGGACACAAAGATGGATTTTTATTTGTTTATTTTTCTTTTAAGTTAGCCAAACTTTTTCAAATTTTTAAATAAAGAGGTTCGGTTAATATCTTGGGTGAATGGGTCAGGCCAATGTTTATTTCAGCCCATCCAAATCTGTTTTCCCAGTCTAATTTTTTCTGCCTTCACCAGTCCTATGTGATGTCCCTCAATAGAATCTTTAAAAATATACAAAACTACTCCACCCATTGTCCCAGACACCACAGATCACAGCTGTGTGTGTGTGTGTGCGCTTGTTATCACTGGCTGTCTTAATGCCTCAGGCCTGATTTACACACAGGAAGTCATCCCAGAAATTCAAGCCAGTTTTAAAACTGGATGGAGCTGCGGAGCACACAAGGCACTGCTGTCTGGAAATGGCCTCAACTTATTTAGTTTAACCTCCAGGAAGCAGGTTTCACTAAGCCAGTTATAAAAAGAGTTCTAGCTGCCAAAGCTTTGTCTAGACTTTGTTTTGCCCTAGGAGTGCTTTAGTGGTATAGCTAATGCCAGTATATTATACCAGCAAAGCACTCGTATTATGGACTCAGCATACACTGGCAACACAGTACTGTTGCTGGTTTAGCCTCACCATCACCTCCCTGAGTAAAACATGCTATATCAGTAAAAGCTGCACAGTCTTGCCAGTATAGCTGTGTCTATACTAGGGAATTTTGAGTGCAGCTATCAGTCAGAGATGGTACCTCATCACTCTTCTGACCAAAAGCCTCTGGCACCAACCAGTTTTAAAATCGGTTTCCCAGTGTAGACAAAGTGTCAGAGTTATTTGAGGCCAAATAATGAGAGATTCAATCTGTTCCTAGTATTTCACTTTCTAGATGGTGAACATAACTTTAAAAGACCAGATCTTTGGATATACTGGACGATAATGGTTCTCTGCAGGAAAGATGGCCCATGCAATACTGACACATTGCGTTCCAGTAGTACCCATATGCACAGCCCCAGCACAAATACAAAATATACAAGAGCAGGATTTTAGCACCTGAACTATGTGCTGCTTGTTTTATATGGGAGTATCCCATCTAATGGTATCCCACTATTGCTCAAGTACAGCAAGGCAGTAAAATCAAATGGCCCCCAAAGCCATGTGTTTAATTGCCCATAAAAGATTAGATTAAAATATCAGCATTCTGGCAGGGTCACTAATACAAAATGGAGAGGATTTAGACTACAATAACTATTTATCAAAGAGCAGCACAGTACATAGTTTTACACAATTTACTACTATTATTATTGGCCATCAGCAGAGAGAGGCTAGAATCAAAATGACCTCTTTTATGTGTTAGAAGCGACAGCAAAAATTCCCAGACTTCTACAGCATGAGCAATCTGAAATACCACCTTGCAACTATAATCTCCAAAAGTAACATCTCCCGAAAGCATGACTTTCAAGAATGGGGTCAAAGGAAAAAGTCAGTCAATTCTCAACTAACATCTAGGCTTTAGACATTGCTCCAGAATTCCTAGTGTAAAAATCTGTTCAGTTTTCTGAATTCAAAACTATGCTGTGAATTGGTCTGTTCATACCCCCCTTTGTTATTTGCTGTTTGCAAACATTCATACAACAATTTTTTAATAACATTTCAAAACATTACTTAATCAGAAAAGAAATGTGTTTAGGAAATGAAACAAAATTCATTTGAGGCAAAGTGGGGAGTAGTCCATAAGTCATCCAATCAGGGCACAGAAACAATACCTTGTGGCTAAAGTGATCTGTTACAAAACCTATATAGCAAAGTCTGAATATCACATAAATGACTAGATATTCACTACAAAATCTGTGGCTCATCTCAGCAGCAAATTACTACCTCTCCTTCCCTGCACAGGCTCAGTTCTGCTAACCTGCATAGTGAGTGCAGAGCCAAGGTTCCATCCATTCCCCACATACCTATTTGGGGGGAGCAGAGGCTGCCCAGTTTCTATTTGTCCATGCACTCCTGGACCCAAGGTCCAGGTAGTCAGGGAATGGACACAAGGAAGAGTTCTTGCTCACCTTATACCTCTATGTGGATATGCAGTCCAGTTTACAGTCTACCCCTTATATGACATGTATATGCATGTAGTTCTGTACTATACTGTACTTGTGCCATACAGATAGCAATTCCCTGCTCTAACCTGTTTACACACTGACGGAAGAAGTGGGTATAATACACTACCATGGCCCTCCTTCATTGCACCATGGCCTACATCCCCATCCCTGGACTTCCCTACAGAAATCCAGGAGAGAACTGATACTGCACAGAGCTGCATTAATTCCCACTGTGTCTGCTGCTGAGCAACTGCAAGGACCCAGCTGATGACAGCATTGCTCCTTCAGGAGCCATGATGCCAGGGGGAGAACATGGGCAGAGGATGATCATTACATGTGGATGGCTCCTTTCTTTGCAGATCTAGGGGTTCCATCCCTGTGGATCCCTCGGATGTTGGGAGACTTTACCATCTGCAAATACTGTATGGCTCCAAATTCCTGCTCCCTTAAGGGGATGCTTTGATGGCAATTTGAGGAAGTTCACCTCAGAGTTGTCCTGCCCCATCTAACACATTTCTCTGGGACAATGGGTGATCTGGACCTGCAAATTATGTATGGCCATAATGTCTGGAGTATCACATGGCATTCTTATTAATATAGCCAGTCATTAAAAACACTGAGAGAAACTGTTGTCTCTCTTCCATGAAGCAAATGAGTGCAAAACTAGCTCAAATGAGTGATAAATTATCTGCAAAAGCTGTAGACTGTGTCTGTGCAGTGTAATGATCATACAATCAAATCTGAATAAACCACTGTAGGTGAAATGCTAAATGATATCATAGGTCGGCCAGAATATAATTATTAATCGTGTAATGGAAGAATTCCTAGCAGAACAGGAATGCTGTTCAATGCTGCTTCAAAGGTTATTAAGGAGTAATGAAAAAAAATCAGACAACAAAGGCGCTCTTCAGATATTTTTATCATTCATTTTGTAATCTACATTGCTGAGCAAATTGTCAGAGAGGAGCTAGTCAAATGAATGTGTTAAAGGACCTCTGACAGACTGACTTCTATTTATAGTTTGCTGAGCATATGTGTTTCATACAATGGTTGCAAAGTAATTCTCCAAACAGTTGCAACAAAGGCAAAAGTGAATTATGAGGAAGTATGTGGGGATGCTAATGTCTACCTGGAATCCTAGTCTTTAGTTTTTATAATCAATCTAGAATTATTAAGGATGTTTTGTGCTTCTGGAACATCTTCCACCAGAGGATTTCAAAGCACTTGGCAAACATTAGTGAATTAACATAACGTTCTTGCGCTCTAACATGCTAGTTAGGCACAGCCTGTGCCAGTGTGGAGTAAACCACCCCTGGAGGGGCTGTTGAAGGAATTCTGCTGCAGAGTGGCAGAATTCCTTCAAGCTCCTTCAGGAGCTACATCCCTTCTGCTAGCCAGTGTGCGGGGAGGGGAGAAGAGGGCAGGGGCAGTAAGTGAGCAGGGGAAACACCTCCTCCCCACTCCTTCGGTTCTTAGGGGTGCCCAGGGAGAACAGTCCTGGCACTCCCCCATGCAGAGCGACTGCATTCAGGCTTCAGAGAACACAAGGGATAGGATGGGAAGAAGGTTCCTTGTGCACTGCTCACCCCTGCATACCCCGCAAGGGCCTGTAACAGTCTAGTCCCCTGTGAAGCAGGTATTTTTATTGTCCTCATTTTACAGGTGACCAAACAGAGTCACAAAAAAGGTAAGTGACTGACTTTGGGCAATCACAAATCTGAGGTTTAAATCCTGATTATTATGATTAGTGTTATTTATTTTGTTGCAGTAACACCTAGAGACTCCAGTCAGAATCAAGGGCACATTATCCTAGGCACTGTACAAACATTTTTTAAAACGGTCCCTTCCCCAAAGAGCTCACCTCTCCTTCCTATCAATGCTGTGCCTTAATCACACTTCATACAATAATCTCATACAATTTAAGACGATTAGATCCTTAATTGGATCAGTTACAGATTGATAGTTAGTTTTGCACCATATGGGTGGGAGTTGCACAGCGAGGCCATGGGCACCATGGCACTCACACTTAGCACAGAAAGACAAGCTTGCCCACCGAGGGAAAATAATGTGCTCCACATTATTTTTCAGACCACACTGTAATCAAGTTACTGCTCAGGATTGCATTGCATAATGTAAGCTGTTATTGTAATCTGTTGGCTAGGAGCTAACCACACCTTGGGTTGTTAACCTACAAGGTGAGTAGAGTCAATGCTGTTTGTTGTTTGCATGAGAAAATCCAGCGTGCTTCAGAGAGATATTGATGGGTTCAGTGTATGACACTTAAGAGTCAGCACCTTACCAATGCCTCACCAGAGTGCTGGGGTGCTCTGTCATTGGACGTGCCAACCTTATGATGAGATGTAAAACGAAGGCTCTGACCTTCTTCTGACTCTGTTCTCCTCCTACCCTGGTCCTCAACCTGCTTCTTTGTTCTGCATAGTGAACAATAATACGTGGTCTCTAGGTTACAATTTCCCCATCCTTTCCCATGTATCCTTTTTTATTTGGCAAGCTTAAATTGCACGACTTTGCAATTTTTTCTACTTTCAAACAAATGTCCTAATTCTTGGACTGCTCGTTTTTCCATTAAATTCTGTTAAACTGTTCAACATTGCCACAAAAATATTAATTTATAAAACAAGCTGACACATTTACAGGGTTGTTAAAGTAATCAGTTACAGTAATTTTGTGTAATCAGATTACATTTCAAGGATTATTATTCCTGTGCATTTATTTATATAGCACCTGGTATAAGCCTCAGAGCATTTCACAAAATTACAAACTATGGAACAAATTATGTGGGCCATACTCTAGCAACAGCAAATCCCTGCAGAGTTTCTCCTAGAAATGAAATTCAGTCACTTGAACGTGATTGCAATTATAATGGTGCCAACCACACTTCACACCAATCTGGCACAGGAAGTGGAGAGAGATCTCATCCAACTAAATGAACAGGGCAATCTGGGTAGAGAGATCGTGATTATCTTATTTGGACTTTGTCCAAGACACCAGGGTTAAGCACCATCTACTAAATGACTGAATAATTTCATCATTATCATCTTCCTCTTTACATGTGCCTTCTACACCAACTGCTGGTTCTGTTTATGACTTGTAGTCCTATTTTATCAGGCAGTACTACTGCATATGACACTGGCAAGAGAAGTGATGGTAATGGAAAGAACCTAGGGTCAGGCTCAAAATGGCTGGTGTGTGTGCATATTTAGATCAGTGCAACTGAAACTCATTGACTTCAGCAGAATTCAACATGGATGAAGCTCATTTTAGGATCAGGGCCTTAGGTATTTGCTGGTATTATGATGAATGTCTGATAACAAAGCATTTCAGGTCTAAATTAGAATATTGTATCTGGGTTCATGTGGATTCAAATCTTTATATCACTCATCATTCTTCTGAGGGCTTCAGTGGTAGAGGTGACAGGCTACAACATCTTATTTATGCATTGGCAATCAAGCTAGTCGTGACTTGTTGAAAAGTTTTACCTCAGGTATCATTCTCAGCTTCGCTGAATATGGCAAATGTGATTAAATATGAAATTGTTGCCATGAAAAATGAAGGAAATATACATGTGGGAGAAATTTGAGAAACTTTTAATTAAAATTCAAAAATGATTATTCAAGAGCTGGTTGGGTTAATAATCTAATAGATATTAACAAAGCAGTTGCTCATCAAATTAATTAGGTCATATTTTATCAGTGTTAAGGGTATATTTAGTTAAGCCTAGCAATCTTTTAGTGTTATCAATTCAGTACCCCATGCTTTATTATTACTGCTTTTTATTTTTTAAAACCGCCATCCTCTGTGTACCAATCCCTCTCCTATTGAAGTCAGTGGCAATTATTGGTGAGCAGGATTAGACTCAGAGCCCTTGCTCACCAAACAATATTAATAAGACTAACATGCAACATTCTGACCAGTGTCAACTATGAAAAACACTTTCACTATTACACAACATACAGCCCTCTCAGGGAAAAGCCAGAGAATGGAAATGGCAAATACATTTGGATTTGGTTTAGCTAAGAGAGGGCAAGTGAGGTTTGGATCTTCCATCGAGAATGCCAAGCCTGGATAATCAAACCCAGGGACTGGCAGCCAAAGTGCCCTGCCTGGCATCAGCTGCCACAGGGGCAAATGCAGTGTTGTTGCAGCCGTTGGTCCCAGGATATTAAAAAGACAAGGTGGGTGAGGTAATCTCTTTTATTGGACCAACCTCTGTTGGTGAAAGAGACAAACTTTCAAGCTTACACAGACCTGAGGAAGAGCTCTGTGTAGCTCAAAAGCTTCTCTCTCTCACCAACAGAAGCTGGTCCAGTAAAAGATATTACCTCACCTACCTTGTCTCTCTAATGGTGGCACATGGATATGGAGGCAGGCCCTCTCAGAGGTCCAGAGAGGCCCAGGCCTCTTCCAGCTTTGGCCCCTAGCCATAATAAAAATTAAAAATGACGATGCATGAAAACAAAATAAGGCACCAAAAAAAAGAAAAAGAGACAATTTGAATATTTTTTTTTTATTTAACAAATCCTTTTCTGGTCTGATAGGGATGCGCGTAAAAACAAGTTGTGAAACTTATCAAATGCTAAAAAATTAACACGTGTCTAAATTTGAGGCCCCCTTTGAGCTTGAGGCCCAGGCCAAATGGCCCTCTTGCCCTCCCTCTGATTGGCCCTCTATGGAGGCAGTCTCTCAGCTAATGAGAGATCCAGTGGTATGCCTCCTGAGAGACTCACCAACCTCTTAGGGTTTTATGGATCAGCCAATACATTGAATTAGTACAGTTTAGAGACTTGGGCCTAAATACAGTAGTATGCTTCCTGAGAGACTCCTAGTTTTAAGTCAAGCTGATCAGAACACTTTCAGCTCAATTAAATGTTACTGAAATACGCTGATTTGTCAAAATGGATCAGTTTATATTAAGTATTTGTGTGGAATTGTGACCAGAGCGCCCTGGATACTTGTGATGAGACACAGGGACCTGAATCTAAAACCTGGGCTTTTTGATCCAAAAACAGCTGTTTAAACAAAAATCTGTTGCACTAAAACATTCAAAAAAAAATCTTCATTCCAATACAGAGCTAAAACAAATTTTGAAACCTCAAAAGCTGTCACAAAACAGAATTGTCATCCTCTGGACAACTACAATTTTAATCTACCTTTGCACATCCTCTGTTCCAGGAGATCATGCAGCCTCTGGCATAAGTTAGAACAGCCTCATTACACCTGCCTATGGGCTGCTCTTTAGCCCAGAAGAGCCATAATGCTTCCCCTCCTGCATTTGGCACTCTCCTCCCAACCCCAACTTACCCCTACACCAGGGGCTGTGGAAGGGTAGGCAACATAGTGCTGCATTCACCAGCCTTAGCATATATGCACTGCCACACAAAAAGGGTTGGATCGATAGTGTATTCCCTTCAACTCATACTGCCAAGCATTCTGCACTAGCTCTGTCTTCTGAATGGTCTTCAATGCTAACCCAATGGTTTTGTGTGTTTCAGTCTGGATTATGTGACATGGTACGTATGTTTTGTATTACCCATTGCTGTTGTTTCTTTGTCCTGTGTCTGAATTCCATTATCTGAATAAGGAGGAAGGTAATGTTTTGCTTGTGATATTTCAGTATTATGCTGCTGAATCTTTGTTTTGCCACCATTTAATTTTTCTTTCCTTCTTGATCTCTGACACTGTAATTGGAATCCTCTAAAGGCTGTTCTCTGCTTTTGAATAATTCAGCTATGCAGCTGTATGGTGTGCAGCAGGCTAAGGCCACATTACCTTTTGCAGTGGGAGCTGCTGCTAATGTATGTCAGAACATTGGTCTAAAACCTTATCGTTGCCAGTGTGTGACTAATGGCTGTTCAATAGCTTATGTGCAATGAATAAGAGGTCTCAGTCCAGCTTGTGGACAGGCAACAATATCCCCAAACCACCCATTTTAGTCGTCGTTGCACCCATATTGTCAGTCTCATCAGAAAAATCCAAAGAGTAAATGGGCTGTGGAAACTGTACATCCCTCTTATCCCTTAGAAGTATCTTTCAAGTGAAGAATGAGACACGTTAATGGGGCAGTGTGAGGGAAGTTATCCTCCTTCTATATCCACTGTTCAATGGAAAAATCAGAAGATTGCAGTCTTTAGAGCTGTGAATCCAGCATCTTTCATTAGCAGTGGATTTACTAAAAAGGATGCCCCCATAATGAGTCATTACTGTAGACCTAAAGAGCTCTGTGTGTTTCAAAAGCTTCTCACTCACCATCAGAAGTTGGTACAGTAAAAGTTATTACCTCACCCACCTTGTCTCTTTAATCACCATAGTAGTACATTTCTGTCAGGACTGTCTGACTATTTAACAACCAGCAGTCTCTGGAGAAAAATCTCTCTACTAAAAATGCAATAAAATGATTATTTTTATACGTTTATGTGGTGCCATAAGTGTACATGCTATTTTATCATAGTGTCTTTAGACAAGCACAACACAAATGACAAATCCCTGGCCTGAGGATCTGGCAGTCTAAACTCCTTTCTTCTTGCAGATGGTTATGATACTCTGTATGCAGCATATAAAGTTGTGTATTCTACTAACCATAACAATTAAAAGTCTGATTTTTACAATCCTTTCTGGTCCGGAAGGCTGGACGCTTGGTTATTAGGATATATGACTTAGTGATGGAATGTGGACTCTGGTAATAATACAAAACATTTTCAGTCAAGTGCAAGACATTTATTAGGATTTTAAATAGTGAATGATATTTTTTTATATATATACTCTCTAACAACTTGATGATTTTTCCTAGGTGAATTATTCTGTTTTTATTTCTAAAGCTTCCAGGGGTAGATAGGACAAAAATTTAAAGACATTGGGTAAGTCACAAATGCAAGCATTTAATGAAGATCTCTTTTCTGCAGTAGTTGTAGAATAAATGGAGTAATTCCACTATACCTGAGATGTAATGAAGTCAGTTCTATAATTTTCAGTGGGTGCTCCTCCTCTCCTCTCTCACTCTGGGGGGTACCATAGGGTTGAGTTGTTGGCTCCTCCTACTCTCCCTTTACACCTGGCTGGGTGATCTCATCCAGTCACATAGTTTCTACTACCATCTCTATGCCAATATATCAGAGATCTGTCTTCCCACACTTAATTGGCTTCCTGAATCCAATCCCATATCTTAACCTGTCTCTTTGACATCTCCTGAATGCCTCACCATCATGTTAAATTTAACACAGCCAGATCTGAACTCCTGATCATCCCTCCTGCACTCCCTCTACTCCCCCAATATTTTATCACTGTGGAAAACATGACCATTCTCTCAGGTGTTGGGCCTGAGGGGCAGGGGGGGTCATCTTCAGCTTTACCCTCTCTTTTGCACCACCCATCCAGGTTGGGTTCAAATCCTCCTGCTGCTTCTTCCTCCATAGATTCATAATCTTCTTGCTGTTCAGACAACAACAATTCATTTGCATCCACCCATCATCTCCCACCTTGAATACCATACCCTCCTCCCTTCCAGCCTCCCTAATTCCTGCCTTGCCCTCATGGCTGCCACGATCATCTCCTTTTCTCCTTTACATCCCTCTTTGAATCCTTCCACTTGGCTAGTTTCTTCATATCACGTTCAAGCTTCATGCTCTGCCCTTCAATTCCCTTCACAACTCTTCCTCTCCCTGCTACTTCAGTCTAGTCTCTTGTTGCATCACCCCTCTTCCCTGGTACCAGCTTCAGCTTCACTGGCACATTTGTCAGTTTTTCACACAAACACCTTCGGGCCTCCTTCCACATGCAACAGCCTCCCTGAACTGCCTCAGATGGCCACTATCTTCTACTCTTTTTTCTCTCTCTCCTCAGGACTCATTGTCACCATGGTGCCTATAAGAAATCAGCCACTGAATATAGGTTGAGGGCCAAAAAGGTCAGTTGGCATGTACTCCGTCTAATTATTCTTTCTTTTAAGATGGCAATATGCTATCCTAATGGTTTAAACATTTAAAACATCACAGCTGGTATAATACTGCCCTAACTCTCTGAAGCTGCTCAGGGAATGTGAGCAAAGGTGGCATGGTGAATTGGTCGCATGAAGTTCCACAAGCTGAAATAAATCATGGAAATTCATTGTTTCTTCGCTATATGAGATGGGGAAAGGCCTATACCTTTCCTGTCCACACCATAAGGAGATAAAACTTGTGTGCCCCCCTCCAACCCACTCCTCAGTCCACAATCTGTGCCACTTAAACAGTGTAATGGCTGATGAGGCTTCATTATGGACTTCCTGCTGTGCTGCTGGAGACGGACTCTCTCAAAGCTGTTGTTTCTGCCTTTTCCACCCTTTCAGATTGTAAATGACAGCAGTGTTGAAAAACAAATGCCTTGGTGTCATGGAGTTCACTGCTAATTAAACTCAACCAGACTTCAGTATGTGTGCTGAGTAATTGGTCTCTGTCCTTTTTGTTTATGCATTCTTCCAAGATCTTCCTAACAATCATATAAAAAGACAGCAGATGCTGAGCTGTAGTGCTTTCCTTGTTTGCTTTTGTTTGTTTGTACTTGCACTACTGTAGCAATCCAAGCTTATGCATTACTTAGTATAAAGGGAGAGTTACAGTGGCCCCGGTAAAACATGTCAAGGTCACAATCATAAGGCGTTTCAAGTATTACATTTATCATAGGGTTCAACAGAGACCTGTAAAAAAGCTATGGGCCAGATACTGCAGCTACTACTCACACCAAATAGTAACTTACTTCATGAGGGATCCTATTGAAGTCAATGGGGCTACTCATTAAGTAAGGTATCATGAGTATGAGTGGTAGAATTGTGCCCAAAATAAAGGAATACATTTATAGTCAGGGGAGACTCCAGCAAATCATGCAGCCCCACCCGCCTGTGGGAGAGTGTGACCAGGGTAGTTCTGGGTTGAACTGATTCATCCTCCATCATTTAGTGCTTTGTATACAAAAGAAAATAGTTCAACTAAGGCCTTGTAGACACAGGAAAATTGCAGCACTTGAACTCCTAGAGAGTCATATATTTCATAGCTTGTGTGTGGCAACACTCAGCATCACGATGCCTAAGTTCCTTTGTGACTCTAGCCCTAATATTTGTGGTTCCTTTGTAGCTCTAAAATTTCCCACTGGTGTAGCTGCACTCCTGGCAGCAGTGGTAGCAGAGACTGGCTTCTGGCATTTTCACCCCAGGTCATCTTACCCTGCTCCAAGCAGGTCTAGATAATATGACATTTAAAACTGGTAGTTGCTGGCACCTTTTCCACTTTCGCACTCTCACTGCTGTTACCACAAGTGGGATTGCAAGAGTGGGGGAATATTACAGAAGAAAAGCTAACATAGACAAGGCCTTTCTGTCACTTTCCATAATCTTTCTAGTGTTGGTGTAAGTCCCCTCCTCTTGAGCTCCTGAAATCTGGGGAAGCCTGCATGTTCATTCCTTCATTCCCACCTATTGACTCTCCAATTAAATTTCATTTGAAATCCTGTCTTTTCCTCCGGGTTTTATTTTTAATTTCTCCTTTTTCTACTGGCTGAAATTAACTGATCTTGATCTCAAGGCTCTGTATAAATCTCTCTCCCCCCCCATTCACCCTCCTTCACTTCACACCCCACTTGCACTTCACTGATGTTATCACCCTTGGCTGCCTAATTTTCAGTCTATCAAACAATCACTTTCATGCCTTCTTCCTTGTGGCCCCCTATGCATGATGTGACCTCCCTGAGCACATCCACAAGGTTTCTACCTTCTCCACTTTTAACTCTCCCTTACAGACTGATTATTTTTTTCCTGTGCTTCCCAGGGTGAATCTCATTGATTTGAATAGAAAATCTTTTTTGTTGCTCTCCTTCTCTCAATTTTGTCTGTTTGTCTAACCTTAGGGCTGGTCTACACTACCACGGTAAATCAATCTAACTTATGCAACTTCAGTTACGTGAATAACGTAACCAAAGTTGAAATAGTTAGATCCACTTACCGCGGTGGCTACACTGCGCTGTGTTGAAGGGAGATGCTCTCCCGTCGACTTCCCTTATGCTTCTCGGGGAGGTGAAGTACACAAATCGATGGGAGAGTGCTCTCCTGTCGATTTTTAGTGTGTCTTCATCCGACCCGCTAAATCGACACTCGCTGCATCGATTGCAGCAGTGCCAATCTACCAGTAAGTGTAGACACGCCCTTAGACTGTGATCTCCTCAGGGCCGGGACCATGCCTTCTCGTATGCCTGGAAGCACCAAGCACGTCCTAGGCTGTGTATTATTACCAATCATTTTCTGTAATTCGTACCTACTTGATTTGCATTGTTTAACCCTATAAAGCAATTTAGGAGACAGTGGACACAAAAGACACTATAAAGTTGTATTGTATCTAGTCCAACCACTAGCATCAAATACAATCTATCTCATCTTTTCGTTGTGCACCTGAAAACAAGGCTTGCTGCCATTATGAGTTTTGGTTTTATTTTTGGGAGGCCCAAACATGTAAGCCAGTAATAAACATTATTGTTTTCATAGGGACAAAGGTCGAGATATCAGACTTGGGGAGGGGTGCTGTAAAAAAAAAAAAATCAAAAAATCCAAGACACAATGGCTAGATGATAAATCTCACACATGGGGGTTAGGGTGTAGGGTCTTCGTCCTTCAGTTCCAAAACCACAGTCTTCTATCATTTGAGCCAAAAGAGATCTCCCTTAGGTGGTAGCAGCAACAGCAAGTCCCTTATCCCCTCTGTTAGATAGCAATGTGAAAGCGCGAGCGCACACACACACCCTCCAGTACATTAAAGGAAGACTCCATTATGCCACAGATATTTGGGCTTTTTTTTTTTTCTGCTTTTTTTTTCCTCATGGATGGTTACACCCTACCACCTGCAGATGAAAAATTAGCTAGTCAAAGACACCTTAAGATTTGTATGGATTTGGGAGTAGAACCAAAGAAAGATTCATTGCTTTAAGTGATGATCAGAGTAATTGCTGGGTTCCCTGCTCTGAAAACATTTTGTTTTTCTGGGGAAGGGTTCTGTTTATTTGGTTTTGTTTTTCATTAGTGACCTTTTACATTTCAACAAGGAGAAGAATTAGTAGCCCTGCCTTGAACCTGGCAAAGTGTGCATGGACATTATATACAAGCTTCCTACACAGCCCTGCCAATAATGCACTTCAATCCTAATCCGCTACTCCCTAGTCACACCCCTTGCTATTCTGCTCATGGGCTTCTCCTGAGAAATTGCCAATGACACCTGTCATTGTTGCAGGGCATGCTGTACCTCTGTCCCCTTCCTGAGCTCTCTGAGTGTAGCTCATCAGGTGTCAGGCTTTGCCTGTACCTCTCCTATGGTGGAAGGCCACTCCTAGGCCATGCAGTGGGCTACGGGACCCTGTGTATCATCAGTACTTACCCTGCAGGTCTGACAGAGTTCCAGAGCTGAGAATCTTTCTTTTGGGAGTCTGTGACCTATGGTGAATACAGCCAGTACACTGCTTTCTTAAAATCAAAATATTGTTTATTTTACCAGTGGGGAAAAAGCATTTTAAGAAATAGACCTGCACATAGACTGTTTGCAGGAGTGGTGCCAGGGTTTTTGGCGCCCTAGGCGGGGGTCCTTCCACACTCCCGGTCGTTGTCGTCAATTCTGTGGTGAGGCCCGGAGCGAGTGAAGGACCCGCCGCAGAATTGCCGCCGAAGACCGGAGCGCGGAAAGACACCCCCCCCCGCTGCCGAATTGCCGCCTCCCCAAATCCTTGCACCCTAGGCAAGAGCCTAGGTCGCTTAAATAGAAGAGCCAGCCCTGACTGTTTGTTTTAAAATCCATCTTACCTAAAGCTTTGCCATCCTGTGATGGTGGCCTAGGCAGCCCAAGCTTCTTCAGACACTCCAGTAAGTGCCTGCCTCAATCTGAACAGTTCCCCAACAATTACCTCCTTTCTGTACAGACAGAGTCCCTGTAACCCAGTAAAAGGCCCTTTGTTCTTGTCCGTTCCTGGCCTTCTGGACCAAACCAGTCCGGTGAGCTCAGAAGAAGGTTGAGCCAGATTCCAAGGTACCAATGGCTCTATCATTAACCTGTAATGACCTCAAGTGTTTACTGTGGGGTGCCTTATCAGGAGCATTGTTTCCCTTCCTGCTTGTGTTCCCAATAGCTCTGTTGATTTAACCCAATATAGTCCTACAGTAAACATCACAATATTTAACCCATTATAATCATATAGCAAACATCTCAACAACCAAGTCAATATACTGTATTCATAAATGGCTATACAGCAGCTCCACATCTGTCATATACCCAACGTGGCAAATTGGTGCTTTTGGGGAGCGACTGGAGAGCTTATTTGCTCCATTTGTTTTCATGGGCTCCTGGAGCTAGTGACAGGACTGAACATCCAGCCAATGCCTGCTATTTTCTCAGTGGTGTTGGGTTGTTTCTGAGCAGCTCAGCTGGCAAACACTGACTTGAAAACAATGAGAACTATACAAGCTTCCCATAGGGATCAGCACTTGTCCCTCTTTTGCCCCTTTTTGCATGCTTAATGCTGGAGAAGATACACTGAAGAGTTCATTAGCAGGTGAATGAATGCAGCCGATTTGTTCCTAATCACCTTTGATGGCACAGTTTGGTGTCTGTTTGGAGGAAGAAAACTTCATCTTTCTCTAAACAAGTGTGTGCCAGCTGGAGGAGTAATGTTCTGGCCAAGATCCCGTACATTCAAGCGCCCAAGCTAACAGGTTCCCTCCTTGTTGCAAGCCTAAAACAAACCAACTGTTTAAGCTCTTTTTTATTTTATTTTTTAAAAAGATGTCTTGGAATAGAAAAAATCCATTGAACAATTTGTGCTATGCCTGAGAATCATCAAATCTCTCATCGCTGGCATGTACTGCTTTTACTTCAGCACGTTACATGGTAGCAAATTAGCCTTTGCAACAAATGACTTGAATAATTCCATAGCTATTAAACTCATCTTAAATGAGGAAGATTTCAAAAAAATTATAGATGAGATTTTAAAAGTCTCACTGAAACACACAGCCAGCAAAATCTTCCATCACACAAGGGAAATACTATAAAAACTACTTACACATTAATCTAAAACTGGAGATTCAAAAAGTGTTTAGGGGTTTGGAAATGTCTGGGAAAGGGTTTTCAAAAGGGAAATCTCTCCAAAGCAATGGGATATGTCCAATTAATATTAAGCAAAGCATCTCATTTAGTACCAAAAATCCAAATATTATATCATACAGAATTGTCAGGACCCAGTTGCAGGCCAGATATAAGGACGAGCTGGAGACAAAGGGACAGAGTCTCACCTCTACCAAGTGCAGGAGAAGAGAAGCCATCTTTCCACTCCCTAATCTTGGACTAGCTTGGGACCAAAATGGTGCTCTCAGCATAATTTAGAACACCCCAAAGCCTGCTCTAAATTATGCCAGCTACATTAGTCCTACATTAGGGACTGCTGCACCAGCCCAGGATCAGCAGGGGCACTTAGTGCTATACTTGCCCCTCTGTCCCCTAGATGGAGGGCAAATTGGAAGTGGGTGGCATACAGTTGGCCATTCTTCACCACCCAAGGATTCTCTTTTGTGTCTCTTTAGGGCAACTTTCTAGCCGCTTTGCGCTGCTGAGGCACAAAGGAACAGTGTAGAAAGAGCACCAATTACCACTGCATTGTCTAGACTTGTTCAGTGCAGGATTAATGACACGGTGATAACATTCTGACACTTTAGCTGCACTAGAGCTCATGCCCATTGGTGGGAGATTTCCTAATTAAAATGTTAGCGAACACAAGTCTAAAGGAAATGATACAAAATGTTAATAACAGTTCAGACTTGATATCAATGTTTGCTGACAAAAGGGGAGAAATGTACACCTCTCTCCTGTTTTTAACTAATCTAGTTAGATTCGTATATTTATGCCCATCACCAGAATATCTTATGCCTCCAAAAGATTTAAATTTCAACAATAATTAATCTTTCCCAGCAGGTAGGAGTTGGAGCTTGACTAGAAATGACTTAAATCACTGCTAACTCTAGTATACCCATCGGGCAGTAAGCAACTGTAGTTGACTGAAATATTAGTAAACAGGAATCTGATGAAACAACGCTTCAAATTGAAATAATTAGGGTGCAGCATGCAGCATTTATAGAAAGGTGTTAGTCATGCTTTGGAAATCAAACAAGGTTTTTGGAACTAGAAGGAGACAGGGAGGGCAGGAGATCTAGCTTCAAACAACTTCCTACAGAGCAGCTGCTTAGTGTCTATTGCAAGGATTCAAACTTCCTTGTCCGTGTGAACCCATTCAACCCAGTTACGGGTTGCTACTGGTCAGGTGATATTGAGCTATACACAGAAGCTAATATTGAAGGTTACCCCTGAGTTGTCTCTGCAGGAATAGAAAACAACGCAGTGTCTTGCTCTCTTTCTCTTTGACTGGAAAACAAAGAGCGGTGACATGACATGACCTATCTCTGATCCCTTGTAAACACAAAGGGCGGGTCAGTTTGGAATTTGTATTTTAATTACCACCTCCCTCCTGACTCCTCTTTCATACACCAGGATTGGAGAACACCCAGGCACTTCCTGCTCAGGGTCATGTTTATGTGCCAGACATCTGGTAAGATTTCAGGAATAAATCAGAGATGTAGGTGGAACAGACTGCTCTAGTGTTTCTTGTTTGTTTATGGTCTGTACATTTACAGCTACTACAGAGGAAAGAAATAGTTCAAAGGGGAGTTGGGAGACCATTTACCTCCCTCCCACCTTCCACCCTTCCTTTTTATTTCTCTCTCTCTCTCTCTATCTCTATCTTACTGACACATATGCCTCTCGACTGCAAATAAATACATGTGGGTAGACTAAAGAAAAGCGCCTAGAAACAGTACTGGGCACTATGGAATTTACCTATGTGAATGATTGCTAGAAAAGCCCTTCTAAAAGTTGCTAAGAGTGTTAAATCATTTCAGGGCACTCTTATTGATCCAACAAGATTAATTCTTCTACAGGCTGTGATCATTATTACAGTTCACCTCTGAGTATAGTGGGAGTTCTAACTTCTCATCATTTGCAAGCTTTGTTCCTCTGTTGCAACTACCTCTTTTTCATCATGTTGTTGTTATGAATTCAAAGGGGAAAAAATACTAGGAATGGGCACAGATGAAGAATGAGTTGACCAAACAAGTACATTTCCCACATGCTAGCATGAAAGGGTGAACTCTGAGGATGGAAAATGAAGTAAAACTCAATTTACAGATATAAGCTCCCTTTGCAGCCTGCCTGATGAACAATACAGGTAATTGACACCCAATCTGCTGCTCTCAACACTGACTAATCATTTATTGAACTCAAGAGCCCAGCTCCAGGCCACCATCCTGTTTTAAAACTCTGTCTGGAATTGGTCTTAGTTACCTAAGAACCTCTACCTCCCCGAGACCAGGAGCTCTCAAGACGGCCACATTCCACTGGAGGAAGGGGAAGTATTGACTATAAATGGAAGGCTTATGACCCCAGAAGACATAATTTTAACAGAAGCTGGATTAGGACTATGGAACTAACTGCTAGATGAAATAAGAATAACTACTGAGCTTGCTGGATAGGCAACTCGATGCAAAACCCACCTTCTCATCAGTTTTCCTACAGTAGTGCCTTTTCTCCTTCACTGGTTTATATGCCGGGGCAGAGGGGAAGCCTGCTTCTTGTTGGCAAGACTAAAGAGCCATGACAAAAATTCTCTTTCTAAGTGCCACTTTCTCCATCACAGCAGCCAGAGCAACAACAGGATACTTTTAGACTTTTTAAATACTAGGCCTGTGTTGTGCAGGTGTCTCTTAGGCTGTAGTTTTTGGTGCTGTCTTGTTTCCTGAGTGGAGACTAGAGCTCGGTAGGGGAGAAAGGAGATTTAGAGCTGAATTTTTCTTTTTCTCTAAACTAGGCTTTAGTACTCTGTTTTGGGTATCAGTGACAGAGTGCTGTGGTGTGGTTGGGACTCATTCTTTGGTGGTCTGGTGCAGGAATGGATCAGAACCTCATGGAATGGGAGACACAGAAGAACTGGAATGAAACTCCCACCATTCTTCAGACATTATGGTTGAAGGTTGGTGTGGATGGCACGTTAACCCTCCATATTGAGGGAAAGAGTCTGTGATGTTGTGGTATACGGAAGGTGTCATGTGGGTTGTCCTTTCCTGCTTTTGGTTTAGATAGCCTTGGTAGCCTGCCTTGGAAGTCCTTAGTCAAGTACCTGCATCCATTTGATAACACTAGGAAGACCAAGGAAGTTGAAACAAGTGCTGAAGCTCAGGGATATGGAATCCCACGAGATTTGGTTATAAGGGCTTGAGTCTCTCTAGCCTAGTGGTGGTAGAAAAGATCAGACAATGTGGGAGAACATTGGGCAGAAGGTCCCAGTCAAGGTCAAGATGTTTAGTGTTAATTCCATTTGTCCAGATGCCTGTATTACAAAAGTATGTAATAACGAAGCATTATTAAAGAGAGATTTCTGGGAGATCCATGCTTGTTGGATGCAGCTGTAACTCATACACAACAGACATATTTACATTTTTACATTCAGTAGGTACATATTTGTAGTCTCTGGGCCTGATTCTTCTCCTTCTACCTTTGACTTTGTGGCCTGGCCTGATATAAGTAATTTACACTGGGAGGGAGGCCTCATTTCTTGGAGGATAGAATTAGGGAATTAAATAGATAATTAGGCTGAAAACAGAATGCTTTTTTGTGCTAAATAAGATAAGTAAATAGGTAGGTAGGCTAAAAGGACAGAATGTCTGAGTCTGCTAAGATAAGAGGGAGAACACCGGGGGACCATTTACTAACAATAGACAAGATAAGTTAGGGATGTGGAGATGAGGTAAACAGTAGGTCGAGCCTGAACAAAGCATGCAGCATAGGGATTGGTTTCTGCAAAGTAACCAAGCCAATACAATAGGGGTGGGCAAACTTTGGCCCGTGGGCCAGATCCAGCCCCTCAGGGCTTTGGATCCGGCCCGCGGGATGGCCCCCCATGGTGCCATGGGACCCGTGCCACTCTCAGAAGCGGCCAGCATCATGTCCCTGCGGCCCCCAGGTGGGGGGGCAGAGGGCTCCTTGTGTTGCCCTTGCCTCCAGGCACTCCCCCTCCCCCACACAGTTCCCGTTGGCCAGGAACGGGGAACCGGGACCAATGGAAGCTTCAGGGGAGGTACCTGGAGGCGCAGCAAAGGCAGCGCACGCTGAGCCCACTGCCTCCCCCTCCCTCGGGGGCTGCAGCGCTTCCTGGAGCGGTGCAGGGCCGGAGACAGGGCAGGCCGGCAGGGAGCCTGCACTAGCCCTGGTGTGCGCCACTGCCACCCCAGAGCCGCTTTAGGTAAGCAGTGCCAGGGCCGGAGCCTGAACCCTGCCTGTCCCCTGCCCCCCAACTCCCTGCCCTAAGCCCCCTGCCTGCACCTCGCATCCCTCCTGCACACCAACCCCCTTCCCTGAGCCTCCTGATGCACCCCTCCTGCACCCCTTCCCTGAGCCCCCTCCTGCACTCCACACCCCTCCTGCACCCCAGCCCCCTTCCCTGAGCCCCCTCATATACTCCGCACCCCTCCTCTGCCCAAATCCCTTACCCTGAGCCCCTTCATGCACACCGCACCCCCTCCCACACCCCGCACTCCCTCCCTCCCACACCCCAACCCCCTGCCCCAGCCTTGCATACAATTTCCCCACCCAGATGTGGCCCTCAGCCCAAAATGTTTGCCCACCCCTTCAATACAAAAACGTGTGATGCAATTTATAGAAAATGCAATGAGATGTGTAAATGTATGTAAAGGAAGAGGTTTTCTGTGTAACTTTGGACGTGTCGGAGGACCCATACGCACCGGCTACACTTGAGTCTGATCAACTCAGCATAGCGTTGCTGTATGCCAAATACAGGAACCTGAGTGATAAAATCAGAAGTCAAACTGAGTTTATTGAATCCCAGAGAACTGGATCAAGTATTGTCCAAGAACTGAACAAGGTGTTCTGGGTCTGCTGAGTGGAGAAGGTTTCGGAGGAAATCCCAACAGAAATGAAAGGAGAATCTGGCCTTTCTATTGTAAATCATTGCAACCGGGAGGCTTATTAAGAGTTTGTCCCAACTATGCTATTTTATTTTTTTCTTTTTTGCCCAGAATGTACCTCAAATGTAAAAAATTGTACAACAAACATTTGGTTCACAAAACAGCAATGGTGTACCAGCCAGATGCTAAATGTGTTAGCAGATGCCTCCCACCCGATTGGTGAACTCACTGAACCTGATTCTGATTTACTTACACTGATAAACTCCACTGACTTCAGTAGAGTTACTCCTAATGTACAGGAGTGAGTAAAATCAGAATCAAGCTCTTTGTGTAAGTATCCTATAATTAACCAAGTCTTAAATAAGAACTCTCCTAGTTCCTTCCACGCAGCATCTTCCCCAGGTAAACTTCCCAGTGGATGGCTCTGTAAGATCTGTACTAATCTGGTCTTAGTTGGAAGTTTAATTTCACATATCTTAAAAGTGGGTAGGAAGGAAACTTATAGGAAGGACCTGCTAAGGTGTTTTCCAGTCAGTTTGCCCATCTCTGTAAGTGACAGTTCCTTCAGTACTGCAAAAGAAATAAATTCAGCCAGGAAAAATGAAGCTGTTTTTTTGAGGAATTAACTTTATCCATCAACAACAGCAGCTACAAAATAACATTCATCACAGGACTGGAACTTGTTATTGATAGCGGTTTCAAGGGATGATATAAGCATCAGATAAATAACAGTTTAATTTGGAGAACTATGAGGAGTAAACAAGTTTTAACTAGTAACTAGGCCAGCATGAGATATAAATTACTGTATGGAGGATGAAGGTATTATTTCTATGCAGTGTCAGTATTATGGAGATGCGTCATATCTGAAATGCTCCTCTCTGGTGGCAGATAGCCAGAAAGTACTTGCCTTTGTACTGTCAAAGGCACGTGTCATAATTTATTTTCAAGAGGCTTGGCCAATACACCCTAACGGATGAATCAGAGAATATTATCATAGTAGGCAGTGATTTTTTTTAAATACTGCACTCCAAGAAATTAGTTAATTTTTCTTAAGAATCATATCTTCAAGCCTTTTAATAAGAAAATAATGTTGTCACCAATGAGAAGACAGGAGTCGTATGTGTCTCACTGTTAGCTTCACCAGCCCAGGAAATAAAAATATGAGCTAGCAAATTGCCTGTGCAATTAACTGGACTGTCCAGGAATAGTCAGCTATCCTAAGCCAGGGGAAACTTGAATTTTGCCAAATTACTTTTTGCACCAACTTTATAAAACAGAATTCCATAGTCAGGCATTCAGGCCTTTCACCTGCTATTTATACTAATAATGAGTAGACCGGGCCTAAGCAAGAGACTGGTCCAGAATTCAGTGACCTCCTGCCTGACCTGTAGAATGAGCTAAGCCAAAACCTTCGATCCAAACATTCTGGCTCTGGTTTAGGGTAGTTTAGATGTGGATCCAAACTTCACGGCTAGCACCATTATCTGTAATGGGTTGAAATTTAAATGCTGGATCCTAAAATTTCCAATTGGGAAAATGTTGTGTCTTTTCCTCTTTACACAAGAGAACAATATGAAGAAACTACATGGGCATAGCTGGGTACCAAATAACCATGTTTACTATATTTACACAAATAGGCCAAGCCTAGCTACATATATATTGCTACTCTTGTTGGTTTCAGGTGGTTTCTACATCGTAAAACACAGCACCATGAGAGGACTCACAAATTGTTATCATAGTAGGCAGTGATAGTACTCTATTCCTGTACTTAACAGAAAAGTTTGGATCTTGATTTGGATCTGAACTTTATTGCTCAGATGCTATATCAAGTGCTTGAAGATAAACCTCTGACCTTTTGAGGCTAAGGATCATTAAGGATAGAAAAGCTTCCTGGAAAGCATTTCCTGTAAGATTTTTAGTGCTTCCTGATTTCAGCTAGGTTGGAAGTACAGCAAATATAGCCTCTCTCCTAATATTTCAGTTCTTCCGATTCCTGTTCCTGGGACCAATATATGGTAATGAAAATTAAAATAAAACCAAAGCCTCAGTCCAACTTTCAAACCTCAAAAAGGTGTGGATCCAACTCTGATACAGGGACAGGTCAGTTCTTACTTTATTCAGACTACTTCATCCATCCATAATTGACAGTAAGACTTGGACTGAGCCTCTACAGAATGAAAATGTACTATAACCCTGACTCTGCAAATACACACACAAATGCTCAACTTTACTCATGTGAATTGTACCATTGACTTCAATGAGATGACTCATATGCTTAAAATTAAGTAAGTTCTTAAGTGTTTATAGACTCGCAGCCCAAAATAGCCACCACAAGAGAAATCTCTAATATTATGCACAGTCACCCTCAGTAATTTTCATATGGTCCATCAGGAGAGCTAGGTTTAAAGGGTATTCAGTTTCCTTTTTGCATAGGGAATTAAGTACATTCCAGGAATATTAAGTATATTCCAGGCGGGAGGACAACCTTCCCAAAAAAAAATAAATACAGACAGATCCTGCTAGAGAAGAGGGCCTGAGGTGGGATTATGAACACAAAATCTTAATTAAGGAGATGGTCTGTTTGTCCTCTGTGGAGAGGTTTCCCTATATAATCTCACCATTTCCCCCCAAAGATATTGTGTTTTTAAAAGCCTGGCAAGGCCCTCTTGTATCCAGGCCAGTTCAGAAGTGGAGTGGAGTCAATCTGAAAAAGGTAAACAAGTGAGACTAGGAAACTTTGGGCATATGTAATTGCTGTAAAATGAATAGAACAACAACTCACTGCACAGGGGTTAGGACTTACACAAGACTTAGGAAATAGACCTCTTTCAGACTGGAAAAGCTCCACTGGAATGCTGTCTGGTAACAGGCTAGGGCAGGAGTCATTTCCAACCTGCTAACCCAGATGTCTTGACTTACTCTCCAGCCTTCTTTTTTGTCCCCTGTACCACCCTATAATTGAAGGATTATATGCTATCAGAGAAATGCCGGCCTTGCCAAGAAAGTGTAGGCTGTTTAATACACATATTCTTTGAGTATAAACCAGTCAAGAATTTCTGGAAATTGGCAAAATATTGGAGATTATAAATAACAACCATACCCCATTTATCTTTGGCTACCATGGTCTCAAAATATGCAATACTACCTGTCAGCCTGGTATTTCATGTTAACAAACCAGTAAACATTCTGCTGATGTTGGCTCAAATGGTTGTCCTAACCACTTGGATAGACACAGCCCTAGCCAGCTTCCTACGATCTTTCAGCTGACTGTGGTGCCTTGCAGATAAATCTGGTAGAACGATAGAAAGAAACTAGAGATAGGCTTAACTGGCAAAATTTGGGTCAGGATATGGATTTTGAATCCCTCACAGTATAACATCTACCAGCATTTTGGAGTACAAACAAGGATGTTTTAAAGTAGAATACATGTCTGTACATTTAGGGTTAGAGCTGGGCGGAGGGGCTTTCAGCTCCTCTTCTTTAGTGTGGGTCAATGTCCCAAAAATACAAATGCCAATGAATCTGTGCCCTCCTGTACCCTCAGCCCCCCCTCCATCAATTAATTCTGGCCCCTCGTAGCCCCACATCTCAATCAATTCAGCATCCCTTCAGCCTGCATCTACTCCTGCCTCCCAGCACACCTCTGCTCCCTCTGCAGCTCCACAGGTTAAGAAGTAGGGAGCATAGTAGAAGTCAGAGGCCTGTGACCAAAACTGCACCTCAGACTGCATTTACAAGTCATGTAAATTCATGTACCAGTGGCTAGTTTGGCTTCTAAACAGTCTTTTGCGCATGCAGATACCTGAATTGCATATCCATAACTTCCACTTATAGTGTTGCTACCTCTCACAATTTTATAATGAGTCTCGTGATACTTGATGTTTTTCTTAAAGCCCCAGTTCCTAGATTATGTGATTATGTCAGAATTTTCAGCTCTCTTTCCTTTTCTCTTTTTTTCTTTAAGGCAAGTTTTTAGCCTTTATGGTTGTGAAGAAAAGCTTGAAAATGTGAAGCCTAAAGGCTTAAAAGCCATAAGGCAAATTAACAGAAAAATATTATTTTCAAAACCTAACAACTTTCAAACCCATCTCATGAGTTTTTTGGGTGGCTGACTCATGATTTTTGAATGTTTGGGGTTGGCAGTACTGCGTTGTACACATTGTTTGCATACAAACCTGAGCCCCTCTCTTCTGAAAATGGGCTGTATTCTGCCTTCTGAAAGGAGCCCATAAAATGTGGCCCATTTTTGCTTAGTATCAATTTGGCCTTGCAGTCTGGAAACGGCTAGTGTTCTATGAGTTAAAAGCCTTGTGCAAGTGCGCCTTGGCAATATGAAGTAATTGCTGAAAACAATCCCATCTGTAAAATGCACCAATCTGGCTGGCACCAAAACTCCTCTCCTTACACCATGTGCTGACTGATGGAATATGAATGTCAGAAAATAAAGATAGAAAAGATCTATTGGCTCATCGGTTCACTCGCCTGTCAGACCAGAATTGTTCCCTGCAATATATTCTCCAGTGCTTGTCAAGTCCTTTTTTAAAAGCCAAAAAATGGGGCTTCCACAGTTTCCTTGGCAATCCATTACAATGTCTAACAGATCTCACAATTAGGAAACCTTTCCTAATGTATAGTCTTTGCTCAATTTCACTGGATTACTTCAAGCTATATGCCTTTGGAACACCCTAAACAACTCCTCTGTATTAAATGTTTTATAAACTGTATATGTCTGTCTATTTCCACTCCCAGTCTGCCAGTCCCTCTTGTTGCTGTGTCTCCTCTTGTCAGATGATTCAGCAAAGAAGTATCAGAGGGGTAGCCGTGTTAGTCTGGATCTGTAAAAAGTGACAAAGAGTCCTGTGGCACCTTATAGACTAACAGATGTATTGGAGCATAAGCTTTCATGGGTGAATACCCACTTCGTCAGACGCATGGCAAAGAAGCACACCTGTGCAAGATGACAGGTGGCAATGTTTAGGGACTCTTTAGAAGTTTCAAAAGGGTTGTAAAAGGATACATTGGTGAGGACAATAAATACACAGCCCCTATAGAGATATGCAAAGGGTGGGGGCAAATGCAAGCAGTTTTGTCTTGTCCTTCTTGGGTTCCCATTAGTAAATTGATATGGTACTCAGATATCATGGTGAAGGGCAAAGTACAAGAACCTAGATCAAAAGACAGAGTGAGAGAGATTAGATAGTCTCTTCCCTTCCCCATCGCCTTGCTCTCCCATGCAGGGCTCAGCAGCAATGGCAGTTCTTGTGCACACCTGAGCACAACTTCTGCTTATGGGTAGTGCTGGTAGCCACCTTAACAGGAGTGAGGCGGGATGATGCGAACCAGCAGAGCCCCACAGAGTTGAGTGCACACATACTGCATTTAAGAGGTAGAACAATGAGTTCACTCCCCTTAAGTACCAGGGTGCTCCAACAGGCATTGCAACTCAGGAAGGCTATCCCAGACATGATGCTGTACATCTAAGGTACAAGTGAGCCCTTTTTTAAAAGAGAAACTTTCTCCCAAGAAGCGTTGAACCTAATAGGATTTGTTCTAAAGATGCTAACCAGGATGGTACTTACAAACACAAAACTATAAGTCAAACTTCCTGGCCTATGGATGGAAGGTTTCCCCTGGCTATTCTAAATCTCCATGTCATGAAAATTGAAAGCATTCTCTAGTTTGACAGAGCTTAATGGATTCTTGAAATCTCTGTACATTTGTATGTGTTGTTTATGCATTACACACAGGGCTTAAATTCAGCCAGAGCTGTCCGGAGCAGAGCTCCGGTAAATATTTTAAAACCCACAGGGCAGAAGCCACAAGCCCTGGGTGCACCCCACATCAGGCTAAAGCCCCAAGACCCTCCCCCCCCCAAAAAGCAGAAGCCCAGAGCCCTGCTGCCCCGCAGGGCAGAAGCCCCTAGATTTCCCCCACACACACACACAAACACACAGGACAGAACCCCAAAGCTGCTCCCTGCAACCTGCAGCACAGCAACTGAATCCCCAAGCCTACCTCCCCACCCCCAGGGCCCTGGAGTTTTTATAGCATGTTGGGGGGTGGTGGGGGTAGGGGGGAGCTCTGGGATATAATCTGTGAATGTAAACCCTAATTACACAAAGAGCCTCACAAGGTTGCCTGCTCATTATACTTTCTATTACAATTTGCTCTGTTCTTTAGCCTCCGACTGAAGCTGGTGTCATAAATATCCATTTTTATAGCATGCTGATCAGTGATTGCTAAATATGCCAAAAGCCTGGCTTAAAAGAACAGGCTCTGGAGCAAGCACTGTGTAATGTACTTTCTCCTTTTCATCACCTGCCCCCCTCCACCTTTCTCTTCCCCACCCCTTCTTCTACAGAGGTGACAAGAGCACAGAAACAAGATTTGAAGCTTTTGCGTGGCTCTTTTATTTGCCCTGCAGTGACTTCAGCATTTGATTTAGATGAAACCTTCAGATGCCTTCATGCTTTCCTTGATGGAAAATGTCATCTTACCTAGCACAGTAAGGCAAAACAAAAAACAAGAAAAATCCTTTCTACTCCAGTAGTTAACTTCTAAATTGCATGGTGGCCTCAGGGGAAGACTCAGAAATTGGTCTGTTGTCTCCTAAAAGACTCAGATCGTGTCCCACCCACCAGTGCCAGTCAGTAGTCTGAGTATGAGTAATAAAATGCACTTTGTTGTCGCTAACTATATGACTAGAAATCAATGCTGAGCACTCATAGCATCATTTCAATTGGTTTAACAACATAGAGTGTAGTGTCATAGAATCAGAGAAGTAAGAGAGGGAAGAGAGATATTAGTTCATCTACTCATGTGCTGTATTGTTCCCGACAGTATGTTTTCTAGTGCTCTGTCCATCTGGATTTTAGGTGTTTAACAATGGGGCTTCTTTCACTTCTGATGAGGTTACAGATGGTTCCAATCCACCATCATCACCAACTTCTCTGTTAAAGCTCTTATTACTAGAGCTGTGTGGAGGATGGAAATTCCAGTTTGTCAAGGATGTTGAGTTTTTGAAATTTGACTTCATTCCAAATAGGACTGAAACCCCAAAATTTTGAAATTCGCTGCAAAGGAAAAGTCTGGGTGTGGGAAATCATTTGTTAAAATATATAATACAAACTAGAAAAAGAAACAAAAGTAATTTCAAAATGAAAAATCAAAACATTTCAATCTGAAAATGTTGAAATGGGATGTTTTGACATTATTAGAATTTTTTTTCCAATTTTCTTCTGAAAGAACATTCCAATTTCACAAAGCATTTCAGTTTTGGGAGAGCTGCATATTCCCACAGAATATAGTTCTTTCAAAGTTTTTCTCACATGGTCTAGTCATTACACAAGTATTTTTTTATGTTCTGCCAGATAAATGACTGACCAAAGTATAGGCCAGATCTGTTAATATTCAGTTCCTGTTACATGTCTCATATAGCAAAGTATCATCTCCAGTTTAATTCCAGTGTGTTCTTAGTGTAAGTTTCAATATACTTCAAATGAATCCTTAGAGTTTCTATGTATGCATAAACCTAAACCTATTGCATATGCCTATTTCATTTCTCATGCCATATCCCTAGCTAGAATAATATGCAATACTGTAGTTAGAGAGAGGTAGGGATATTTTTTTTCATTCAGTTCTGACGGGTAAGGGAGAAGTGATAGTGTATTTGTACTTAAAACATATTGATGCAAAAATGTGTATAATTCTCATAGTTCCATGGAGGCTCGTCACATTTTTAAGCATTAAGCAGCACTTAAGTTTTAACAATGATTCCCTGAGGTATTATTGCAGTAACTGTTACAGTTAACAAAATAACTTAATTATTAGCCTTAACAAAAGGTCAGTCTTAGTTTAAATTCACATAGTGCTGGCATGGCAGGTTAGGCTCCAGCTCTTAATTGTTTCTATTTATGATATTCTTTTTAAAATAACCCAAGCAAAACACTCTTTCTGAAAAGCACATAAGGGTATGGTAACACTGAAGGGAAAAACAATAAGGCAAATAGATTTGTCAGTCCCAGTTCAATGCACTACTACAAAAGGTCCTGATTCTGCTAACATCCATGTGCTTAACGTTAAGTAAAATGAGTGATGTCAGGCTCAGGGCCCAGCTTTGTGGCCTAATCCTGCAAAATTCTAAGTGCTGCCAGCCTCCAATAGAGCGACTACATTTTACATTTAGATACATTTTGTCCTGAAATGCTTTACAGACTTAAATAACACAAGAAAGCAGGCAGAGTATGGTTTAAACTACAGAAAGTGATGTGTTAAGATGTTACAGGACTAAGGCTTTGTCTACACTATAGACCTTACAGTGGCACAACTGTTTCACTGCAGCTGCACCGCTGTAAGGTCTCCCATGTAGCCACTCTATTCTGTCAGGAGAGCTCTCCTGCCGGCATAATTAAACTATCCCTCACGAGCGGCACTAGCTATGTCGGTGGGAAAGCATCTCCCGCCAACATAGTGCTGTCCACACCGGCACTTTGGTAGGCAAAACTTTTGTTGTCTGGGGAGTGCGGGAGGGTTTCACACCCAGGGCCAACAAAAGTTTTACTGACAAAAGTGCTAGTGTAGACAAAGCCTAAATTTTAAATCTAGCTTCTAAGCTGTGCCCATAAGATTTGCACACACAAACACTGCTCACGTAAAATAGATAACTGCATACAGTTACAAATGCTATGAGCATTACTTGTTTGTATTTTGGTCATGCTAAAAAGTGGGATATCCTCCTACCCCACCCACCCACACACATACATACAAAGGAAAATACAGTCCTTGACCTGAAGAGCTTGTAATCTAAGAAGATAAGCAACATATGAAGAGTGAAAGAGAGGAACACAATCAAAATACATAGTTTTGTATACGTAATTGTACGCATTGTTAATATATTTTGTAAGTATATACAGTATGTCCATTAGTACCAGCAAATAAAGGTTTTACACAGGGAGACATTTCAGGGCATGATGGAGGCAATTTAGGATGGTTTGGAAAATGTGGCCTTATATAATGTATGATGAATAAATAAAAAGCAGCTAGTTGTAAGACAAAGAGCACAGTGAATTCTGTTTCAAAATACACAACCTCAACAAATGTGGATTTTGTTCAGTTAAAAACTGGTTTTCATTTAAAAAAAGCAATGAAGGAACACTAAAGAAACTAAAATCATGACCAGAAGAAAGGAGTTTGCTGCTTGTTGTTACTCTCACCCTGGCATTGCTTTCATCAGTGTTCAGAGTACCAGCCTGATTTCATTTTCAAGCTGTTAAATTATTACTTGCCTCAGAGAGCTGCTGGGGGGAAAGAATTCTGACATTTGCACAACTACAATGAAGCAGTGAGATAAATGTCCTGAGTGTTCAAGCTATTTGTTGACGTATTTCTAAAGTACTGTCCAGGGGATTTGAAGTTCCTTGATCCAGTCCAACGTCTGAAAGCTGCTATGGTATTCTGCAGACCCAACAGCTCTGCCTCACACAGCAGTATGGTCATACTACATGCCTATAGCATTTTTTTTTTTTAAATACAAACCTTGGACTTTTGTAATGAGATTGTAATTGAAACTGGGCTGGTGTAGGAGGGGGTACAATTTAATCCAAAATACTAATTTAGTCATTTGTGGCAAATTCTAATTGTTGAATTATCAGCAAAAGGCAGGTTTTTTTCTGTGTAATGTGGTAAATGAAATAGTGTTATCAGATTTCCTTAGCAGCCTACAGCTGGGATTTATTTGTGAGCAGGCAGGAAAAGTTCCCAACCTGTCTCAAATACTTATTTTATCTGTTGGAGACAAGCTAAATTTTGGTGTGTTGGTCAGAATTATTTTAGCTCACCTGAGGACCACATCAATTCAATGCCTCTCTAAAAAAGCAGTCTAGAATGGTTGCCGTTAAAAGACCTGATTCCTCAGGTGTAACACCAGTAACTTCAATGGCATTGCCCCTAACTTGTGTAGAGAAGACTCAGGGCCAGTCAACATCAACTCTCATTTCCTATACAGGGGCATAAGAGTTACTGCAAACCTTTCCTGTTCTAAGGACGAAGAACTACTGTGGTGTTCCACACCATATTCACTTGGGTGACTTCAATAAATGAAAAAAATATTAAGTGCCAAATTCTAGGCCAGACTGAAATATTCTTCCTTACATTGAGTAGTACCTTAATTTGCAATTAGTCCCATTGATTTCAATGGGCCTCTGCATAGAGTAAGATACTTCTCAATGTGAGTAAGGGCATCACAATCTGGCCTTCTGTAAAGTCAGTGAACTACATTATTTTCTTGCTAATGTAAACCTGGAGTGAATCCACTGACTACAGTGAATTTACTATGAATTTATATCTGTGTAATTGAGATCAGGTTTTGGCCCAATGTGTTTATTAAAAACATATTAAAATATAGGGAGAAAAGAGCTTAGTGGGGAAAAAAAAGGAAAAACAACCAAAAAAACATTATGGCCCACATGGACCTTTCTAGTGTGGGGGGGTCTTTTAATTTTGAATTTTCTGGCTTTCAGATGTTCATGTTTGTGCTTTTAAAAGGAGATTGTAAAGCACTTTTTTTTCCTCTCAGGATATTGATACGAATTTCCAAGCCTAGGGCCACCTTACTGAAGATGTTTGTGCTGGAAATATATAAAATGTATCTCAAACATTAAATTACAAAATGGGTTATTTTCAATATATTAAATAGTGTCGGTTTCCACACAATTGTCACTAGTATTTTATTAACCTGCTCATTGAAAACACTGTTAAAATTGTCTAGTTTTGCAACATTTGAAATACAGGGCCTGATTCCTCTCTCACTTACACTGATGTAAACCAGGAATAACTGCACTGAAGTCAGTGGAGTTACAGAGCCTACAACTGGTGTGAGACAGAATCAGGCCTATAGAGTATATACTAGTCCTCTGTCTCCATTCCATGGCACCAGTGTTACCCCAGTGTAACATTGCTGAAGTCAGTGTCGTTATACCAGTATAAAACTAGTACCACGGATTTGAGAATTGAGCCTTCTGTCTTGTAAGCTATGTTTTATAGTTGTGTGTGTCCATTTTATGAAATTTTATAACAAATATGTGCAAATTATCTTATTCCAGAGGGGCAATGCTGCATATTCAGCTCCTTGAATAGAAGAGCGATGGGAGTTGCACCTCCAGATGGAGATACTCCTCTGACCTCTGAGCCAGAAACAAGATACCATGATGACAGCTGCCAAATGAGATAGAAGGGATGTTTACAATGGGAAAGAAATAGAAAATGAGGCTGTTTGCCACAGTCTAAACCCAAACTCCAACCTCTTTGTTCAACCTTAATTGATGTCACGCACTTGCCATATGTGATACTTTGATATCTGAAGGAAATATGGAAGTGCAAGCATTTTTCAAGCTTATTTATTCAAAAGCTGCAAATGAAATACCCTGGGACTGATTTGCATTCTCACCATTTTTATGTCAGTGTACCTCCATTGACCCATATGAAGGTACTCCTGCTTTACATCAATGTGAGAGATGACTCAAGTCCAGAATCTCCAGAAAGGTTTTGTTTGATACATTGTTGCCTTCTTCTGTGATAAATATGATATTGAGCCATTAAATAGTATAGCTAATTTGTCATCTCTAATTAGTACCTTACCATAGCAGTTCAACACTAAACTTCCAGTACGTTGCACATAAAGATCAATGATTTTTTTTCATTTATCCCATGTGCCATGCACTTAGAAAATAAAATAGGCTGTAATGCTTTAAATTAACGTTTCCGTTTACACGTTTAGGGCCCAATCTTGTACCATTGAAGTGAATGGGAATGTTGTGATTGACTTCAGCAGAGCAAGGGCAGCCCCTTAATATATTAATAAATATATATGGATCTTGCATACCAATTCATTATTCAAACATATTTAGTAAGGATTAATATGTAACGGCGAAGTTCTGTCCAAATAACTCTTGTGAACTTTGAGAGCCATATTTTAAAGAAAAGGAGGCCTGAGGTTGAATACCTATAAGTGCATATTTAGTTACCATGACTGTGCCTGTAGATCAGCTATTACATTATTTGCACGTGCTATCGTATGAACTGTGCATTCCAAATCAGTATCAATGACAATATTTGGCTACTCATATTCGCTTACACTAATTTTCTGAACAACTTACACCCACATATAACCCATTTATTTATCTGGCCCAGAGACTTCTATGGAATTCCACCCATTTACTTCAAGCTAAATTTGGACCTTAAAGTATTGTTTTTCATCAGACTTTGGATCAGGGCCTTTTAGCTATCAGTTGGACACGCTTGCACTTAGGGCTAGTCTACATGCAGATATTTACCAGCAGAACTAGATGTGTATAATTGTACCGCTATAGTTATACCACTACTGTAATGACAGCGCTATAATTATACCAGTATCATTATGGCAATAAATTTCACCATGTAGACAAGCCCTTAATCTACTAAAATGACTAGTAGCAATAGTACAAATTCACCTTATTTGTCGATCCACATTTCTTTACTTCTGCATTTGTATTTAGATTTATGAAGAGGGAAAATCAGTTTACTCTCTATATGTTAGGGAAATATTCCTGTATAACAGCCCAAGTGGGATAGAGGTAATTTTTTTTTTTTTAACTATATGGTATTGTATCCTTTTCTTTTTTTTTTTTTTCATTTATATCAAGTCATTTTAACAATTTATATAAAGCGTATGATAGTATGATGTGACTCAGAACATAGGGATGCAAATAATGATACTATATTTTTCCTCTTTACCTCCCAAAAGACTGACAGGCAGACAGACAGACACACACACACACACACACACACACAAAACAAAAAAAAACCTTGATGAGCTAAGACTTAGGGGGAAGGGGGGAAGAAAGAATTGGCAAATTCCCTATTTCTACTAATTAAACGTAATCACAGCTGACAATCAACTGTTGCCCTGGGCTTTTACAAAGTCTGTTTGAAAGGCCCAATTCAAGATAAAATCAAAGTACAAACAGTACTGAAAGGCATCCAGATAAAGTGAGCACCATTGGAATATTAAAATATAACATCAATCTTCTGACACAAATCAATTAATTTCTTATCTGGCCAGTTCTTGCCTTGGTGAAAACCCCTGTTCAATACCCATTCATCTACTTTGCCTTTACTCAGTCATTTGCTCCTTTCTCCACAGCCAGCAATAAACTCTGGAGGTGGAACAATACACTCTTTCACTGAGAGAGAATTAAATAAAACCCCTTTCACTGGATGTCTTTTTCTTGTGGTGTCTCTTTTCCTGTAACAATGAGAGCTGGCTGGCTAGGCACTTAAAAAAAAAAAAAAGAAAAAGAAAAAAAAAAAAAAAAGAAAGAATAAAGAAGCAGTATAAAAGTTATAATGATCAAAGAGGTCAAACGTTTCTTAGCAAATGTCATGTATGTAAAATTGGGCATTCAAGGCGCTAGATCGTCAGCTGGTGTAAACTGGTGTACAGAGAGCTACACCAGTTTACACCAGCTGACTGTCTGGCTTTTTGAATATGTTAGAGATCAGACACAAACTCCTTATGGCATCTGAAGAAGTGAGGTTCTTACCCACGAAAGCTTATGCTCCCAATACTTCTGTTAGTCTTAAAGGTGCCACAGGACCCTCTGTTGCTCCTTATAGACTATTAGGCCCAATCAGGCAAGTACCTCTATGTGGGTGACTCATGCACCCTTGTTGAGCCCCACTGACAGTTTGGGCAAAGAAGTCTGTTGCTGCAGAGGCACTTGCGGGATCAAAGTCTTAGGAGATGAAGATTGCACTATATATGGCATGTCATTAAAAAAGTAATTTTCGCTAGGCACATAATAATGGCTTAGATTTGACCTAGGCCTCTGATGTTAATGACCTCTATATAATGCATGAGGAAGACAAAGGAAGTACTTTTGTTTAGTACAATTTCTAGATTTTGATAATTTAAGTGGATAAACACAATGGTTAAAATCCTCACACTGGTGCTGTGTAGGCATCAAGCTGCTCAGAGCTCTGTAGCCTGGCTTAGCTCCTTGTAGCGCTAGTCTATTTATATACATATGGGACTTATATGGCCCCCTTTGCTGTAGGGTTTACACAGTTATGTTGGTAAAATATCACATCCCAAGCCCAACATAACTATGTTGATAAAACTTTTAAGTGTTGATCAAGCCTAACACTCAATTTCCTTGGCTTCTCTCTTCTCACACAACCCCTCCCCCCAGCCAACTTTACATTCTCAGGACGCTATGCTGCTAATTGCTGGAATTAAATGGTCTGGGGACGGGGAGAGTCTGCCCATATGGAGCAACTTGTAGTATTGGGTTTTTTTTTTTTCTTTCCTTGTTTTTTTTTTTTTTTTTTTTCGCCTGTGGAGTATCACAGGCTGAATGATAATTTCCATAAGCATTCCTGGAACATTTTTATAGATTCACCGCATGCACTCTAGATTTTAATTGCAAGTGGTGAAGCTGAATAGTACATTCCATCCACCATCCCAAAAGAATTTTTCTTCAGAGTTTTGTAAGTTTTGATTTTTAAAATATGTTGTTGTTCCTCTGAGCCTTTTAAAATGCCTGCATTTTAAAAACAACTTTCTCTTAGACTGTCTCCAGGAGTTTGTTTAAAAGCGAATTTCTTTTGTCACTACATCTTTTTTTCATTAGAGAAATATGTTCTCGTTTACCACACAGACCCAAACCTATGAGAAGATCAGCAGCTCCTGCAAAGTGCTAATATTCAGCTCCTTACAGGAAGTACTCAGCACCTTGATGGACTGGTGAGGGTAATTTGGGAAAAAGCTTCATGTATAGTTCATCAAACTAGGAATGGATGAATGGACACCATAGGAACAAATGAGGTATAAATTCATAAATTAAATTGACTCCTTTTGCCTAATTTGAAACTACTCAAGCATCACAGGTTTGGAAATTTGCCTCAGATTTGAACACCATTACATTCACATTCTGTTTAAGAAATAATTTTGAGGGAGAGAGAAGAGGGGAAAACATTCTAAAGAAAAAAGAGATGCATCATATTGTAGATGATGCAGGTGGCGATGCCTATAGTTAAGGTTGCTCAAAACTTTCCATTTCACCCTGTTTTCAATAGCTTTTAATTTCACCAAATATAAACAATTCGGGCTTCTGTGGCTACCAGTTACTCTGTTGTCTGAAATGGTAGAAGAATTTGCTGTGGATCTAAAGATTCCAACCCTGGTGATGACCCATGAATAGGGAGTCAGGATGGTTCCACATGATGAAATTTTGGGTTTTGTTTTTTTTTTTCACTTTTTCAAAATTTTAGGAAATGTATATCCTCCCCTCTAATCTGGCCACAAATAAACAAACAAAAACACCCAAATAAATGTAAGTTAAAAGAACATTAATGTTGCAGAGTCAAGCATTCAAAAGTTAGGAAATGTCAGAATTAAGGTTGCCAGTGCAAAATTTCCTATGGGGAAAAAAATAGAATGTGATCATGTAAATAAAGATTGTGTATGCACAAAGGGGCTGAATTAAGGTTGCACCAACAACCTGAGTTCTGGCATTTCCTAACATTTAAGTCCAAGGCTTTGCAGCCTTACTGTACCTTTAACACTGTTTTTTGTTTGTTTGTTTTGTTTTCGTTTTTTGGTGACTTGGGCGGGATGCAATATATTCACATCAGGGCACCTATTTCTGTCAGTTTTGCTTGTGTGGTATGTGAAAAGCACAGGCTTCTCTTTGAAAAACATATTTACTTCAGAAAAAAGAACGAGGAGTACTTGTGGCACCTTAGAGACTAATAAATTTATTTGAGCATAAGCTTTTGTGGGCTAAAACCCACTTCATTGGATGCATGCAGTGGAAAATACGGTAGGAAGATAGATATATACACAGAGAACATGAAAAAATGAGTGTTGCCATACCAACTGTAATGAGAGTAATTAATTAAGGTGAGCTATTATCAGCAGGAGAAAAAAAACTTTTACTTCAGACACATGCATAAAAAATATGGATGTTCAAAATAGTCTGAATCACCGTTGCACAAAAAGATAAACTAAAGTACACAACACTACATTAACAACTCCAATTAGTTTGCAAAATCTTAAAGTGCATGAGGCTCACCCATTCCTAAAGTCTGGCCAAAAGTTAAGGTAATGTTGACTGCAGATGTTAAACTAATGATTCCTTTTCTAATTTTTGAAAACCACTACAGAACCCCCTATCCCTGTTCTCTTTTCCAACAAATATGTTTATTTTATTGCACAATTTTTACACAGAATACCCAACCACTTTGCTGATATCCAGGGCTAGGGTCTCCAGTATTAGAACCTCGACTCTAAGATTTGTATTTAATTAGTTAGCAGAGTAGAATTTTGCTAATCTATAATTTTCTAAACTACACAATATAATCGTCACAAAATTAGGTAGTCTCTTCTCTCCTCTAAGCAGAGACAGATACTAGAAACTTTTGACCATATAATAATGTCAGTTAGAGGTATGATTTTTTTTATGGAATTTTTATACCAGCAAAAAGTTTGAATGTAAATGCAGTTATAATCAGCCAAAATCTTCTTTAGCTGGTATAAGGTTTGCTGGTATAGGTACAGGTATATCTATACGGACAAGCCCTTTCTAGTGTAGACAAGATATTAGTACCAAATACTGTGGTGAGATCCCATATTACAAAAATGTCATAGTTTTTTATAAAACATAATACATTATACTCACTATTATACCCTGAAGTATTATCTTAATCAAACACTGTTAACTTTTGTTTTGTTTTAATTAACTGAGGTATTGCCATTTACAGCCCCATATTCTCCAACAGCTAAACTAAAGTCAAGCACTAAGATTACAAATTACTCCTACTGATCAAGGGAAAGAGAGAACCACTGAAGGAAAACAGACACACAAATGGCACTTTATCACTGTTACTGGGTCTAAAATATAAAGCTCATCCTCTACAAACTTTGGAAAGCTTTTAAAACAAGCAAACCCCAAAAGGTCAAAGTGTCTGAATGCCGCCACAGTATTCTGTCATTTGTCACTGCATTGGGAATGCTTGTTGTAACAGCTGGTTGACTTCAGGCAATACTGTACACAATCAGCCTTCTTCAAAGATAACCTTTTAATCTCATGAGGCTGACTTTTTGCAGTATGAAGTAGCTTAAAAACAGACTTTCAGCGGGTAAAACCAGTTGCAATGTCCTTTAAAAATTGACAGTTACTTCATCCTCCAAAATGTTAAACTGATACCATCATATTGTTTTGTGTATGTTTAATGATGGCAACACACACACACACAAACTAAAACTGTATCTGTGTTGTCTGGAAATATACTGTATACTCGGGCTCTGAGTCTCCCAGTCAAAAATAAGTGGCAGAAACACTGGGAACAGAAGACATAAAGCATGAATATTAGAAAGCCAATGTAACCTAAAAATAGAAGAAGAGAGAAATATCAGGTGAAATCCTGGCCCCATTAAAGTCAATGATACCAGGATTTCACCCCTTGTCTTGATATGAAGTCAGCTACATATAACAGCATAAGCAGAAATGTGATTTCATGATGCAACAGGAATAGCCTGTGAATTCCCCTCTCTTCAGCAGTTTTGAGCTTGTCTTGGCACCAACAGTCCACAGAATAATGATTTCCTGTGTGCAAACCCACAATCATGAATAAAACCTACCCAAAGCCACTGGTAACCAACAGACTTGGCAACAGCACTTACAAGCAAGACTAATTTTGCACTTGAAATAAGCAAATACCCCACCCAAAAGGGATATGGAAGCCAGAAGTGTGGAAAGCCTTCCATCATTCTCCTTGACAAAACAGAACTTTAAAAAAAAAGACCATGTACAGACAATTCCAGCTCCTTGTTTTCTGTTGCACAGTCACCGGCACCACTATACTGCTTAAGGATGTGATGTATTTATTTATTTTCCTGACATAGCTATAGTTTAATTTCAGTCATGTAGTTTCTAAATATAGCCTCTAGGGTATCATTTCTAGGCTGATGACTATCACCTTTATGTTTTCTTTGATTCTTCCAATGACGCAAATGACTCCACCCTCTCTTCATTCTTTGATTCCCCATCCCCCACTTGCTCTGGCCCAGAAACCTTTATGGTGGAAACCTTAATCTGCCTCTGCCCTCTCCCCTATGGAATTTGTCTCAATAGCACAGAGGATGCACAGCTTTCCTGCATAGCCTCCCTGCTTCCCAATGACCTACTCCCATGCAGGGGAGAATTACAGGGTTTAATTCTCCTTTCACATACACTTAGCTTTACACCATTGTCACTGCATTGACTTCAATGGCTTCACTCCTGACTTATAATGTTATTAAGTTAAAAAGAACACCTGTTAAAAATGACAAGGACATTAAGGTTGCAAACTCATCATTTAGGAAATGCCAGAATTAAGGTTGCCTTTGCAACCATAAGTCACTTCCTTGTGCATATGCATTCTGATATAATCTTTAATTACATAATTGCAAGTTTGGCCCAAGTTAGTAGCAACTAAAAATGGGCTGATAATGGAAAGAGTTAGGCGACCTTAATTATAGGCATCATTACCAGCTCCACCTATAATAAGTGATAGGAAAATCAGGACTCATCACATGATTCTACTGCCTCTGGGCTTGGCGGATCTGTAGGTAGGAGGACTGAGCTTTAACTCTGAGAGCATTTCCAAAGCTAAAGTTATTAGTCTTAGAAAAAGTTCTCACAAATATAATTTCAGCTTCTTGGTTATATTTTTAGACATAAATTTCTCTTTTGCCATCAAAGTCAGAAATCATGGAGTTATCCCATTTTCAGACTTTCTCTTTACTTGGTATACTTATGAGATTTATAAATAATCACTGTAGCAATATTGTTTATACACAGTATTGGCTTTGTCTTGGCACAATCCCATCTCTTTGGAAGAGACCATTACACCATTAGGTGTAAGTCCATTGTGCCTTTTAAATGTTCAAGTGACAGATCAGCTGGATGCAGTGGAAGAGTTACTGGGTCCTGATGAATCAGACTCAGCTGTTCAGCTTCCCCCAAAAGATAAGTCAGAACTGAACTGGGGGAACATGTCACATCCAGAAGAGAAGGGTAGATACCAGAGCAGAGAAGTGGGCCTTTAATTACCCATTGAAAAATGCACATTTATGGGTAAGTAACAGGCCAATGGACCTCTAGAAGAGAAAGTGTTAGGTGGGACAGCTGGGGCATATCGATAAAGAGGGGTTATGGAGTAGAGATCATATTGTTGAGCTTGGTGGTGGTATATGGCGGGGCTCAACAGTTTAGTTAAATCTGATAAGTTTCAGAGAAGTATTCCAGTTGCATCTAACTTTAGAACCTCTTCTGTTTCCAGATCATTAGTCTTATGATGAGAAGGTCTACTAGAATAAAATGTAAGTCTATGGACAGAAAGTTAACAGGGATGATGTTAACCAAGAAAACACAACACAAGAAGCTGAGCAAAAAGTTCAAAAATGAATTAAGGAAATAAAATGAAGTTCAGTCAATGAAAGATAAAAAGGATAAAAAGAAGGTGTAAATAAAAATGCTAAACAGAATGCAAAAAGAAGCAAAGAAAGACAAGACAAGTACTGTACACTTGCCTGAAGAGTAAATACCAGCTTTTTTTCTACTGATAACACAAAAGGATATTTTGTTTTGTTTGGCTTTTGGGATGTTTATTTTACAAGAAAATGAATTAGCTTTGTCAGCCTGAACAATACAAAGCATGCAAAAGGGGTATTGTTGAGCCATGGCAGACCTGGCCTAAACTTTTCTGGGGGTTACTGGAACTGTTTAAGAGAGCAGCAGTAATTTAAGTTAGTATTGAAAGACATGGTGCTAGTTTACAAAGGAGATTCTCTCTGTACTTCAGGCTGCTACAGTGGCTTTTGACCTCTGGATCACAGAGCAATCAAATTTACCTCATGGTACAATAACTACGTTGTCAGTTCACTGAAGATCAGGACAGAATAGTGATATAACATCATCAAGAGCTATATTTGGAAGGGCAAATTTTCTCGAGATTGTCTGGAGATAAATTTGGTGAATGTGTGTAGAGTGGCATGGATTGGTTGGACTAATGTTTCATTTTAAGGAGTAGCATAGTCCATACAGAAGCAGTGTTTTCTTGTGGTTAGGACACATAGCAGGGCACCAAGATCCCTGGGTTCTCTTCCTGACCTTACCACTGACATGCTGGCTGCCTTTGGGGAGGTGATTTAGATCAAAATGATCAAGACTGGGTAACTGTTAGGTAAATGAATCCATATTTAGGCACTTAAATAAAAGTGATCTCTTTTCAGAGGTTTGGAACAGAATTCCTATTTCCACTGCCAGGGGCCCAAGGGATATCTGTAGGTAACTGGATTTTCTCCCTTGTAATAGGCATGTTTATTAAAGAAGTAATAAAACAAAATATATAAACTAATGAATAATGAAATGACTATGTAATTAGCTCTCAGTGAAAAGGTCACTAATGCAGTTGCTACTTTTTGATCATTTCAGATTAGAATACACCGAATGCAATGGAATATTCAGTGTTAGTACAAAGTGTCTGGCAATACTCCCTTTTAAGTCTGCATTATATTTCATACCTGCACTGCCTTGTATTGATCCCCAATTAAATATTATTATGTTTTATTTTTATAAAGGAAATTCAATATTATTTTTCTTGTATGAAGAATCAAAAAGGCAAAACTGGTCCAGTGGTATGAATTTATTAACGGAGTCTGTCAAATATCTGGAGGGGGCCAGAGAATACAAAGGAACAAAGAAATCTTATAAATGATGAGCGATGGAGGGGAAGGAAAGGTGATGTTTCTCTAGGCTTGTCCCTTTGGAATGTAATAAGGAAACTGCCTGGCCTGGTTTTCTAATTTTACATATTAATCATCTGTCATACTGTATTTTGGGGAGCTTTGTGGGAAGCTTTTTTTAAAAAATATCTTATCTCTGAAAATGTAATGTGAATGACACTCTTAGAAGTTCTAGCGAAAATTTGTTTACAATCAGGGGCTTAAAGTAGGGTGGGTCACACAGGGTTATCGACTAACCAAAACAGGTAGGGTCCTCTGAGGTAGGTCTGAAATAAACTTCTTATGTGTGAAGGAATATTGTAAATATTTTTAAACACACTGCTATCGTGGTTTTATGGACAGAAAAGTGGTCTCGGAGTCAGGAGCTGATCTTTTTTAGAGGGGCCGAGAACCCAAAATTCCAGTTGAAGTTATGAGGAGCCAGAGGTATTGAGAGTCTCTGGAAAGCAAGCTGCAAGACAGCTTAGTTCTATTCCTGGCTGTGCTATTGGTCTGCTGTGGGACCTTGAGCAAACATCAGGGACCATGGCTCTTAAACACTGGTCCATAGGGCTTTTAGGTATTAGTACGTTCCAACCCACCATCCAGTGCACTGCTAACAATTGTCAAAAGAGGAGCTGAACTCTGACTGAGGATTCCAGTCCTGGGATCTGATTGGCAGAATGATTGGAGTCCTGATTGGTTCCTAGCTTCTATTTAAACCAAGCATAGAAACAGGAAGCAGTCCATGCCATTGGTCCTCTCTGATTTGAACTGCTTCCCCCTGTTCCTCTGGTAATCTGACCCTACCTTACTCTCAGTTTGCTCTCTGGGCTATCTTGGATTCTGAACTCCTGGTATCTGATCCAGCCTGACTCCTAGTCTGACAACTAGGTCAGACTACCCATGTCCCAGTCATGACAGCAAATCACTTAAGCCAAACTTTTTACTTCTATTTTTGTCTCTCATGTTTTAGATGCTGAACTTGAGACATCTTGAAGGTAACTGGTTTTCCAAGGGTGGGTGCTGAGAACTTTCTGAAACCAACACCTTCAAAAATCAACACCCTTCTGAAAATCAACCCCTCAGGTAGGGCACCTCAGTTTTTGGGTGCCCAAAGTTGCTAGTTACTTTTGAAAATGTGATCTTAATTTGTGTCTCAGTTTCCGCTGTATACAATGGGGATAATAATGCTTACTCACCATTGTAAAAAGCAATATACAAGTACTAAATATTAAAATTTTGTTATGAACTAGTTAGATTCCATCACTCTGTAATGACAGACATGGAACGTCTCTGCAACCATATTAAGTTATGCTTACACTTGTAACAAGTTTTACCATACTATGCCAATAATTTCACATGCATACAGTAAATTAAAATGCAATATTATATATTTCAAATGGTACATTCAATTAAACAAACTCAGTTCAATAAATAGACTCTTTGTTATATCTCATAAGTCTTAACATTTTAATTTAAAAAATGTGTGGGTGGTTTGTACTATCAATTCCTGTGCTGAACAACTTTAGTATCGATGCTTTTGAAGATGGCGTCCTCCGTACAATATAAGACAAATTTTCAATTGGCTTTAATGATTCAAGAAAAACTTGTCAGCATAAAAACCTAGGTTTGTAGAGGGAAATAATGAGAGTGCATGTGCAACAGGGATGCTTTTTTCCCCTTCATCTTACTTGCACGCACAAATTTTGCAGGTATAATTATAGGTTCCTCGTTGAAAATTTGGCCCCAAATGTAAAATTTATTTGTAAACAGGCAATGCCAAAGTATAGTCTCCATTCATTATAAAAGTGTGATTAAGATTAATGGAGAGTATGAAGTGAAAAGTACACTCCACTTCTTTCCCTTTTCCCAGTTAGCTAGAGTCAGGTCTCTGGATCAATATTTTCCAGGCTTGCCAGTCTAATGTTCGCTCTGTATGTATTCTGCCTTCCCATACATAGTCAATCTGCTGTTTTCTTGGCCATTCTCTTGTCTCTGCCTGCAAACTCTAGTCTCAAATGCCTCCTGAACAGGATTCCCTTCATCTATCCTTTGTAGATGGCCATATCATCTCAGCCTCCTCTCACTGCTCTCTGATATTGCAGACCTTGGTCTCACTCCTGTCAAATGCTTTCTCCAAATCAAGGAAAGCCCAACCATTCTTGATGTTTCCCTTCAGCTTCTTTTCCACCAACTGTCTAGCAATGAACATACCATCTGCTATATTTTTTCCTTTTCTAAAACCAAGCTGCTCTTTTCCTAAAATGGCCTTCACTGTTCAGTGAATGCAACTATTTATGATTCTCTCTAGTCTCATGTTGTGAAACAGCATCTTAATTCCTCGGTACTTCGAACAGTGATGCGTGTCACCTTTTTGTTTGTATAGCAGTACTAGCATGGACTTTCTCCATTGTCTTGGGATTTTCTTCTCTTTCCAATCTCTGCACCCACATAAACCAGTGTACTCCAACCTCTTTCAAGGATTTGATCGTTTCCACTGTGCCTTCATCCAGATCTGCTGTGTTTCCAGGTGCCATCTTCAGCAGTACAGCCTTGATGTCTGCATCTGATAGGTCAAAGCAAATTGTGTGTCACATTCACTTTACTTTTTCTTGGTTTATCTCATGTAATATTAGTTTGGTTTTTTTCCTGGGCCAGGGTTATGTGAGTTGCTGTGTACTCTCAAGTCCCATTGAAGTCCATCTAGTAACAACTGATCATCAGTAATAATCAACATTTCACCCTCTGCAGATGGCTAGCACAAGGCCGAAGAACCATTTAAATGTCATTTTAAGGGCAATTTTGAGAACTTCGGTTGGATGTAAATTTTGCATAGGCCTTGGTCTGACCCTCTGCACAGGGCATGAGTTTCACCCTTAGTTATTGGGCCCGATCCAAGGCCTGCTGAAGTCCGTGGAAGACTTTTAATTGACTTCACTGGGCTTTTGAGAAGGCCTACTATAGACTTTTAAAAAAACTCACTGTGTAGAGTTTTCTTCTTGTGAAAGAACTGACACATAATTCTGAACTATGTCTTTAAAACTCTGGTCTTTTTAAAGATCCCAGTCTGTGTGGTAAAATAAAAATTAAAAATACATTTGCTTCAGTATACCTAAAGCTCTGGTACCTCATTCCTCAGAACTTTGCCAGTCTTGTATGAGCTTCCACAGTGCAGACTATGCAAGGCTTTTTCTTTGTGGATCTAGTCTTATCCACTCAAAACCAAAAAAAGTCTGATTGTGTGTGTGTGTGTGTGTGTGTGTGTGTGTGTGTAAAGGAGTTAACCTGCTTTCCAGGGTAATATCATACATTCCTCTCAGGGATCGTTCACTCCAAATTCACTTACCTTATTTCTCTCAAGACATTTATGATAAGTTGGTTTTGATCTAGTGCTGTAGTGCATACACAATGATCATACAGCAACGTAACTGAAGGTAGAAGCATAACCATGGGCTGTGGGGAAATGGAGGTGACATTTTATTTAGTTTGGTGAATTGATCAAGCATCCCTTTAAGACCTCCCTGCTTCAGAGAAAATAGCAAAATAAAATTGCCCTGGAAACTCCTGTGAGTAAATGCCCCCACCCCTACCCGACCGTCACAATGATATTAACAGATAATTGGCAGTGTCTGACCAAATATTCCCATCTTTGTGGTGGGCAAAAACATAACCTGTGTATCCAAATTAGCTCAAGAAATGATGGGAAGGCTTCCAATTCTGAATATAATCCCTGCCCTTAGTACATGATTCATTGCATAACACTAAATGCATATGCAGAAATCTGAATAATTGCTTTCATAAAATACTCTCATCTATTTACCTCTATCTTTTTTAGCAAAATCCGTTCCTTAAAGGTTTCCTGCCTTCTGAATGAATGAAAACATGTTCATTATTTCTGTTGGATCAGGGACCAGGTTGGTAAAGCACTAGGCTTTCCATGTCTGGATATGTGGCTTGTAGATATTTGTCCAGATCCAGCACCACCATCAAACATCCGTTGAAGGTCTTTGCTCAGGAGACACACAGAAATAAAAGAGAAGGTTAGAGCAGGAAAAGAGGTCTCCTCACAGGACAACTATGTGGGGAAGCTCTAGCAGTGTCTCCCCAATGAGTCAGCATATGACTTTTATTAAAATGTATCTAAAAGTGTTTAAAAATTACAAAAAAATACAATATCATTAGTCTGGACAATAAAAGAAAACACAGTTTGAACAAGGCTAGAAACTAAACTGGGAGATCAGTGGAAACAAAATGGCCAGCTCTGCAGTTTTCTCGGGGGAAGCATTAGGAAGATGATATATGGGCTGAGAAAGGGGAGTAATCTGGCATATGACCAACTGTGAACAACACATGCATGGACTGTAATTTGTTAGCACTTTAGCATAGGATTTTCAAAAGCACTCAGTGTAGTCATAATTCTGCTCCCATTGAATCAGTGAGAATTGTACTGTTAATTCCAGTGGAGTGGAGTCAGGCCAATGCTATGTGCTTTTGAATGTGCTTTTGCCAAAGCTTTATGGGCCTGATAGTTTCTTCTGATAATTCTACACTGGTGTAACACCAGTGACTTCCGTGGGGCTATTATTAATTTGAACAGATGTAAATGAGAGCAGAATCAAGAAATCTAATAATAGCAAGGGGGAAATCTTTAAGATTTTCACTTACTGTTTGTTTTCATGCTTTAAAATGTAGTTCAATTAATTCAAAAACACTTCAAAAAAGTACTGGTGGCAGTAGGGCCACAAGGATACTAAAAACTGCAATTTGAGCTAAAACTGTCGTGTAGTCTTGGGCACAGCTTTAGCAGTGTGGCTCCTGCCTTTGAAGTATTTCAAATGAATACTCTCAGAGCAAAGAAACCACTCATAATTAAATAGTAAGTCGATTTAAAAGATATCTTATAAAACTGGTAGGTTGAAATTCAAAAGAGGGTTAGGTGGTACTGAAGTGGTGCATAGGCCTTGTGCTGGGGCCCTGTACAGAGGGGAAATTCACCTTTTGCAGGGAGTGGTTCTCACATCTACTTCAAAGGCAAGAGAAATTGGACTAAATTCTGTGTTCCACTCTGGCACTTCAATTTACAATTGAGTTAGTTACTCCTGTTTCTCACCCATGTGTGAGAGAGGAGAATCAGGTCCTCCGCCGATAAAGAATTTTTTATTGTTGTAACTGCACGTGTTCACATCAGAAATACCTGCTTCCAACTAGAGAACAGAACAATATCATGATCTAAGTGTTCAAACAAAACTCACCAATAGTTCTTAAATTTCAAATATTTACAATACATTACTCGTGAATGATCAGCTGCCCAAGGCTTATACATTGAAACTATTCAGTGAATAGTTTTGAATGGTAAATAAGCTTGAAAATCCAGTTTCGTGACACCATTCACCAACAGACTTTAAGATGAAATAGGATCCTAAAGTACAATGTAATGACATTTTTAATCTCTCTCTCTCTCTCTCATATCAATATAATGAAAAATGTCTTCAGCACATTGACCATACTGTTTCCCCTGCTTTTTCATAAGCAGAAGGAAGAATGGCCTTGTGATTAAGACGTGATGAGGAGCTTGGAGTTCTGGGATCTATTTCCAACACTTCTGCAGCCTGTTCTCTGATCTTGAGCAAGTCAGTTAACCTCTCTTTCCTTCACTTTCTCTTCTCTGTTAAACTGGGATAATAATACTCACTTACTTCAGAGCGGTGTTGTGAAAATGAACTTCATTCATATTGGTAAAGTGGATTGAAATCCTCAAATGGAAGTACATAAGTGCATGTTGTTTTGTTGTGTTGATTTATTATTATTTTATTGTTATACAAGAAAGGATTATATGGTTATGTGATATATCTGTGCAGATATACACTTAGGACAGCCAGATGGTTCATAACTGTTGTTGGCCACTTAATTTTTTCTTTTATCTATTCCATTTATAACACCATTTATAAACCCGAGAAGCACAGTCCTGTTTCCATTAATGGCAGTGGTGACACCTCCGTGGACTTCAACAGGAGCAAGACCTAGCAGAGTAAAATATTGGATTCTTGAGTTCTGATGTAAAGACTACTAGTCTCATTCCATTAAACCCTGGTTAGAGTAGGATTTTATTTGAACATGACAAATATGGGTTGTGTGAATTAAACTTCTAGATCCTAACATATGTGCTTTCTGATGAATAAACAGGGCAAAGGTCACAGCTGTTCAGCAGGCAAAAGAAGACAAATGGGAGAAAACCAAACAATCTCTTATTGTTCATATCTCAGTTCCTTTTTCATTCATTTTGCATAATAGTTACAATTGTAAGCACTGAAAAAAAAATACATATGTTTCACTTACCCTGAAAGTGCAGTAAAAGCAGATAAGGACAACTGAAGTTACTTCTAATAATTATTCATTCAAATCCGAATACAAATGAATGGTTCAATGAAATACATAAGGGTTTGTGACAGAAAGAAAATATTGAAAGACATCAGGGAATGTGCTGAGAACTGATCTTGCACCCACTGTCATCAAAATCAAAACTCCTGTTTGACTTCAATTGGAGCAGAAGCAGGCCTAAATTTGTTTAATTTGATTCATTTTTTTTAATGTAAGTGTGACCTCTTCCCTCATCAAAAAATCGCTGATAGAGAAATTCATGGAGGATAGGTCCATCAATGACTATTAGCCAGGATGGGCCAGGATGGTGTCCCTATCTTCTGTTTGCCAGAAGCTAGGAATGGGTGATCACTTGATGATTACCTGTTCTGTTGATTCCCTCTGGGGCACCTGGCATTGGCCACTGTTGGAAGACAAGATACTGGGCTAGATGGACCTTTGGTGTGACCCAGTATGGCCGTTCTTATGTTCTTAATCAAGATTGTGTAAAACAACGTGAAAAGGCCAAAAAAGTCATTTTGGAAAAAGTCATAATTATAAGTGGTTTTAAAAATGAAAAACCATCATAAAAAATTTCAGGGTTGTTTACTTTTCACAAGATTTGAAACTGACTCATTTTTTTCAAAAGTTTTATCAAGATTTATATTAAAATCATTATCAAAATGGTTATCAAAAATTTTCATTTACTGAGAATTGAGTAATTAGTAAACAAATTTTCTATAACCATTTCTGTAAAGATTTAAATATTTTGACAATGATTTTGATAACATTTTGATATAATTTTCACAAAATATAAATTTTTAAAAAGTCAACAGTTTTTCATGAATATTTTTGTTTTGTTTTTTTAAATGTATATGATGTAGTGCATAATGAATGTTTCAGGAGCCAAGTAGCTAGTTACTGTGCTAGCAACCTTGATGTAGTTTATGCGATGTATAGTAATATTTTTTTTAAATGTGTATTTCAGGCACAGAGCATATTTTATCTGCTCCCAGCCATTGACACAAACTTTGACCAGACTGAGGTACAGGCAGACTATATCCAACCCACACCATATACTAACAGTCTAGCACAGATCCTGTCAGTAACAGGTTGGTGAGGCAACAGTATTACGAGATTTAGAAAGGTGCCCGGCCTATTGAGCTGCAGGCTATGAATTAGTAAAGCATTGTTCTCCATCTAGAATTTTATAGACACTATCTGCCATTCAAAACCATACAAAAGCTGTGGAAGCTAAACTAGGATCCAGACTAGTTGTCGCTGGGAGCAATATCTTCTGAAACACCTGCAGATGCAGCATGGAGTATCAGAGAGGAATCCTTGGCTAGAGCTCACAACAACTAAATGGGAGACAGATAGAAGAATGGAATAAAAGGAGAGAGAGAGAAAAAACAGACTATCCACAGTAGGTATCCACCAGATTCTGAGAATGAGATTGAATCCAGACAAGGCTGAGATAATAGTGGTACAGTGGGGAAACAAACCAGAAACACTGGCTGTGTTATAATGTCACCCTTAATTGAGATAGTGTGTCCACCAACTGTTTCAAAGGTCCACAAAAACAAGGGCTATTCCTGGGTGTTCAGATAACAGCCATAGCCACGAATACTTTTTCCTTTCTGTGCCTGATGAAGAGTACCATTTCTGTCAGATGCAGACCTTGCTACAACTGCCCATATGTTTCCCACCTTGAGACTGCTAGATCAGTGTAAGATGCTGTCTGCCTTGAGACCACTCAAAACGAGAAATCAGTGCAAAATGTTTAGGTGGCATTTCATGCAGAGCACATGATTGCACCATTGCTCTGTAATCTGCACTGGCTACTGAATACGTTCCAAATATATATCAAGGTGTTAATTTTGACATGTAAAGACCTAAAGAACTAGTAGGGGAAGCAAAAGTGGATGGGAACCTGGGAGGCAGTGACCATGAGATGGTCGAGTTCAGGATCCTGACACAAGGAAGAAAGGAGAGCAGCAGAATACGGACCCTGGACTTCAGAAAAGCAGACTTTGACTCCCTCAGGGAACAGATGGGCAGGATCCCCTGGGAGAATAACATGAAGGGCAAAGGGGTCCAGGAGAGCTGGCTGTATTTTAAAGAATCCTTATTGAGGTTGCAGGAACAAACCATCCCGATGTGTAGAAAGAATAGTAAATATGGCAGGCGACCAGCTTGGCTAAACAGTGAAATCCTTGCTGATCTTAAACGCAAAAAAGAGGCTTATAAGGAGTGGAAGATTGGACAAATGACCAGGGAGGAGTATAAAAATATTGCTCAGGCGTGCAGGAGTGAAATCAGGAAGGCCAAATCACACTTGGAGTTGCAGTTAGCAAGAGATGTTAAGAGTAACAAGAAGGGTTTCTTCAGGTATGTTAGCAACAAGAAGAAAATCAAGGAAAGTGTGGGCCCCTTACTGAATGAAGGAGGCAACCTAGTGACCGAGGATGTGGAAAAAGCTAATGTACTCAATGATTTTTTTGCCTCTGTCTTCACGCACAAGGTCAGCTCCCAGATTGCTGCACTGGGCAGTACAGCATGGGGAGAAGGTGACCAACCTCTGTGGAGAAAGAAGTGGTTCGGGACTATTTAGAAAAACTGGACGTGCACAAGTCCATGGGGCCGGATGCGCTGCATCCGAGGGTGCTAAAGGAGTTGGCGGGTGAGATTGCAGAGCCATTAGCCATTATTTTTGAAAACTCATGGCGATCGGGGGAGGTCCCAGATGACTGGAAAAAGGCTAATGTAGTGCCCATCTTTAAAAAAGGGAAGAAGGAGGATCCGGGGAACTACAGGCCAGTCAGCCTCACCTCAGTCCCTGGAAAAATCATGGAGCAGGTCCTCAAGGAATCAATTATGAAACATTTAGAGGAGAGGAAAGTGATCAGGAACAGTCAGCATGGATTCACGAAGGGGAAGTCGTGCCTGACTAACCTAATTGCCTTCTATGATGAGATAACTGGCTCTGTGGATGAGGGGAAAGCAGTGGATGTGTTATTTCTTGACTTTAGCAAAGCTTTTGATACTGTCTCCCACAGTATTCTTGCCACCAAGTTAAAGAAGTATGGGCTGGATGAATGGACTGTAAGGTGGATAGAAAGCTGGCTAGATCGTCGGGCTCAACGGGTAGTGATCAATGGCTCCATGTCTAGTTGGCAGCCGGTTTCAAGTGGAGTGCCCCAAGGGTCGGTCCTGGGGCCGGTTTTGTTTAATATCTTTATTAATGATCTGGAGGATGGTGTGGACTGCACTCTCAGCAAGTTTGCAGATGACACTAAACTAGGAGGCGTGGTAGATACACTAGAGGGTAGGGATCGGATACAGAGGGACCTAGACAAATTAGAGGATTGGGCAGAAAAAAACCTGATGAGGTTCAACAAGGACAAGTGCAGAGTCCTGCACTTAGGACGGAAGAATCCCATGCACTGCTACAGACTAGGGACCGAATGGCTAGGTAGCAGTTCTGCTGAAAAGGACCTAGGGGTCACAGTGGACGAGAAGCTGGATATGAGTCAACAGTGTGCTCTTGTTGCCAAGAAGGCTAACGGCATTTTGGGCTGTATAAGTAGGGGCATTGCCAGCAGATCGAGGAACGTGATCGTTCCCCTTTATTCGACATTGGTGAGGCCTCATCTGGAATACTGTGTCCAGTTTTGGTCCCCACACTACAAAAAGGATGTGGAAAAATTGGAAAGAGTCCAGCGGAGGGCAACAAAAATGATTAGGGGTCTGGAGCACATGACTTATGAGGAGAGGCTGAGAGAACTGGGATTGTTTAGTCTCCAGAAGAGAAGAATGAGGGGGGATTTGATAGCAGCCTTCAACTACCTGAAGGGGGGTTCCAAAGAGGATGGAGCTCGGCTGTTCTCAGTGGTGGCAGATGACAGAACAAGGAGCAATGGTCTCAAGTTGCAGTGGGGGAGGTCCAGGTTGGATATCAGGAAAAACTATTTCACTAGGAGGGTGGTGAAACACTGGAATGCGTTACCTAGGGAGATGGTGGAGTCTCCTTCCTTGGAGGTTTTTAAGGCCCGGCTTGACAAAGCCCTGGCTGGGATGATTTAGCTGGGAATTGGTCCTGCTTTGAGCAGGGGGTTGGACTAGATGACCTCTTGAGGTCCCTTCCAACTCTGATATTCTATGATTCTATGATTCTATGATTCTATGAAATGGTTTGGAACCTGATTACCCAAGAGACCAGATCTCTCTCCACATGATACTTTACAGCTCTGATTAGCAGAGATTTTTAAATGAGAGCTTCTTCTGCTCAAATGAGAGGGGACTGTCAACAGGGTATTTTCCCCATGAAGGCCCACTGACTCTGGACTTTGCGCTATGCCTCAATTCACCAGACCCCAGATTTGTTAACCTTCTGACTACACTGCAATGCCCATCTGCTGTCCCAGGATTGTGATATGGTACTTTTGATAGATGATGGAAATTGAATGAGATTATTATCATTATTTATTTTTGGATGATAATAATGTCTAGTTGGCAGCCGCTATCAAGGGGAGTGCCCCAGGGGCCTGGGGCCATTTTTGTTCAACATCTTTATTAATGATCTGGATGATGGGATTAAATGCACCCTCAGCAAGTTCACAGATGACAATAAACTGGGGGGAGGGGTAGATATGCTGGAAGGTAGGGATAGGGTCCAGAGTGACCTAGACAAATTGGAGGATTGGGCCAAAAGAAATCTGATGCGGTTCAACAAGGACAAGTGCAGAGTCCTACACTTAAGAAGGAAGAATCCCATGCACAACTACAGGCTGGGGACGAACTGGCTAAGCAGCAGTTCTGCAGAAAAGGACCTGGGGATTACAGTGGATGAGAAACTGGATATGAGTCAGCAGTGTGCGTTCGTTGCCAAGAAGGCCAACGGCACTGTATTAGTAGGAGCTATATTAGTAGGAGCATTGCCAGTAGATCCAGGGAAGTGATTATTCCCCTCTATTTGAACTGGTGAGGCCACACCTGGAGTATTGCGTCCAGTTTTGGTCCCCCCACTACAGAAGGGATGTGGACAAATTGGAGAGAGTCCAGCAGAGGGCAACGAAAATGATTAGGGGACTGGGGCACATGATTTACGAGGAGAGGCTGAGGGAACTGCTGTTAGTTAGCCTGCAGAAGAGAAGAGTGAGGGGGGATTTGATAGCAGCCTTCAACTACCTGAAGGGGGATTCCATAGAGGATGGAGCTAGGCTGTTCTCAGTGGTGGCAGATGACAGAACAAGAAGCAATGATCTCAAATTGCAGTGGGGGAGGTCTAGGTTGGATATTAGGAAATACTATTTCACTAGGCGGGTGGTGAAGCATTGGCATGGGTTACCTAGGGAGGTGGTGGAATCTCCATCCTTAGAGGTTTTTAAAGCCCGGCTCGACAAAGCCTTCGCTGGGATGATTTAGTTGGTGTTGTTCCTTCTTTGAGCAGGGGATTGGACTAGATGACCTCCTGAGGTCTCTTCCAACCATAATATTCTATGATTTTATGATTTAATGATTTTGACCCAGGGAATCCCCCAATGCCAAGTGGCTCAGGGCACACCATTACATAACTCACATCAGGCCTCACTCTCTCATTGCCCCAACACACTGTTGTCTTAATCTGTATCTAAAAGGTGTCATGAGGTATCATATGCAAACTGGTAATATACTGGTCACTAATATGTGTGTGATGTATAACGATATACATGTTATACAGTGTATAACAATTAGAGATTTGTAATGAAAATATATTCTTAAAAGATGTTTTGCAAGCAGTGTATTCTAGATCAGTGCTTTTCAAACTTTTTTCTGGCGACTCAGTTGAAGAAAACTGTTGATGCCCATGTCCCAGCGGAGCTGGGGATGAGGGCTTTGGGGTGTGGGAGGGGCTCAGGGCTGGGGCAGAGGGTTGGGGTGCAGGGGTTAGGGCTGTGGGGTGGGGCCAGGAATGAGGGGTTCAGGGTTTGGGAGGGGGCTAAGGGCTGGGGCAAGGGGTTGCTTCTGGGAGGGGATCAGGACTCTGGGCTGGGGGTGCAGGCTCTTGGGTGGGGCCAGAAATGAGGGGTTTGGGGTGCAGGAAGGGGCTCTGGGTTTGGGGGGCTCAGGGCTGGGAAAGGGGATGGGGATGCAGGGTTGGGGCATGGGATTACCTCGGGTGGCTCCTGGTCAGCAGCGCAGTGGGGATGCTAAGGCAGCCTTCCTGCCTGTCCTGGCACTGCGGACTGCACTGCACCCCAGAAGCAGATCTGGCTCCTAGGTGGAGGCACACAAGTGGCTCCTTATGGCTCTCGCCCGCAGGCACCACCGCCCCAGCTCCCATTGGATGGTTCCTGGCCTATGGGAGTGTGGAGCCGGTGCTCGGGGTGGGAGCAGTGCACATAGCCCTGTGTCCCCCTCCCCCCCACCCCACCTGGGAGCCAGACCTGCTGCTGGCCGCTTCCAGGGCGCAGTGCGGTGTCAGAACAGGTAGGAACTAGCCTGCCTTAGCCAGGCAGCACCACCGATGGGACTTTTAATGGCCCGGTCAGCAGTACTGACCAAAGCCGCCTTACATTCCACAACCCAGTACTGGGTCGTAAACCACTGTTCTAGACAAAGGTATGTTGTTTTCCTGTGTCTCCAGTATAAATTGAGCCAGGTAACACCTCAGAGGACAACGAGAAGTACATCCATACAAAAGATAATCAAAACCATCAAACTAACACAGTGGGGGAGAAGGCTGCTTAACAATCACGATGGGGGATGGAGCCTGCACCCTCAGGAAACCTTCTTGCGTCTTGAAGCAGACACTATAGACTTTGGGAAATGCAAGCAAAGGCAGAAAGCCATTTTGGCATCCATCACTGGACAGACAAAAGAGGCCAGAGCTCTTGTAATCTGAGAAAGACGGATCCTTCAGCTAAGGGGGTAGAAGTCTCTGGGAACTGACTATAGGTGAGAAACCTGCTTAGACAAAGATTGCAACTTGCTGAAGTTAAGTTTTAGCCACCAGATAGCACATTTTGTTTTGTTTTACTTGTAACCATAACTGTGTTTTCTATTCTTATTGCCACTTAAGTATCTGTTCTCTGTTAATAAACTCACCTTGTTTTATTACAAAACCATCTCAGTGCTGTGTATTAAACTGAAGGATGGATCCTCAGTTAAACTAACAGGCAGAGGACTTCATAACTTCTATGAGTATCCAGTGAGAGAGACTGGACATTGCAGGGGAGACTCAGGATTGGAAGGGCTGTTGGTGTCACCCTGCAAGGAGAAACTAGGCTGGTGAAAACCAGGATGAGGCCACTGTGCTGTGAGCAGGCTGCTGGTATCAGGACTCTGAGCCAAAGCTTCACAATACAAGCACTCAGGGCTACAGGGCAGGTAGTGATAGAGCCCCTTACTGGTCTGGGTGAACCCCCAAAGCATCACAGTGATATTCTTCTGTTTGTTTGGGCAGTGCATTTCTGTCATAATTTTTTTAATTGTTGTTGAGCACCTATACATGCTTTACAAATTGACATAAATATTTGAAAGAATAGTATAAGTTTTAATGTTTTCATTAAACTAAATACAGAAAATATCAATTTCCCTTTGAGCTCTCGTGCATGTTTAATTTTATAATAACATTTCTTAGACTAATTCTAGAGAAAACAGCAAAAAATATTGTTTGTTTATAAATGTCATGGGAATAAGATTACGTTTTATCATAACATATTTTACTTTAATTTTTTCTACTAGGCCTTTATGACAAAGTATTTTAAGAATCAATTATTGTATCATCAAAAATGCAATTTATTATTAAGAAAGACTAACAACCTTTCTAGCAGTTTATTACTTCACATTAAATATTTATTAGGAAAAAAATTAGAAGTAGTAAGCACATTTCATTTCAATAATAATGAATAAAAGTATAATTGAAGTTCATTTTTACAAGATAGAACTAGGAATTCTTATTAAAATTGACATTTGAAGCCTGGACCTTCAGCATTGCAGCACAGATTGTTACTACTTAAACTACAGGACTAATAACATTAGTAGTCAGCAGGAGAAGGCTGTTTTGGGGGGAAGGGGTGGAAAGCGATGCAGCTAGGTCTGGGAAATGGTTGCAAGAAGCTAACCCTGATGTGATTTGCTCCCTCTTCCCTTCCCCATACACCCCGCCTGGGCATTGGGAATTTGGGGGAGCTGCCACCCTGGAGACTGGAGGAAGAGAGAAACTGGACCACTGATGCTATTGCTAGGTGTGCTACAGCTGCTTTGGTAGCAACCTGTGACCCCAAAGCAGCAGCATCTGCCCTCAGCCCAGTCTAGAAACAGTCAGTGATTTCATCAGCACAGCGATGCTGGAACAATTTTTATTGTGGGGGTGATGAGAGTCATTGAACCAAACTTGTTAGTCTCTAAGGTGCCACAAGTACTCCTGTTCTTTTTTTGAACCAAACTGTAAACCCTGTATCTAATTGAAACCACTTCAAGACAGGGGGTGCGGCACCCCCAGCACCCCTAGTTCCAGCACCTATATATCAGCTGCTAAAACTGCCCTGAGGAACACACAGGAGGAAAGGGAAAAGGTGACTAAATTTTATTATGATGATGTTTAAAAAAAAAAGTGAACAGTACAGAGTTTAAACATATCAATTTCTGGTTATCAGGGAATAACGTACAGATTATCGAGGAGTGTGAAGTTCGGTTTAAGATCGGGTGTTGTAAGGAATACATAATCTGCAGTATCCCTGATTGGGGGTAAAAGGTTGATTGATCAAAGTACAGACATTGAGATATGAGGGTATGATGTTCATATAATGGCTATGTTCGGGTGTGGAGTATAATGAGTGGATATGATGATGATGGATTGACCCTCATTTGGTGAGATTTAATGTTCAGGGAGTTTATGGTTCTAGTTCATATGATCCAACAGAGAAAGTCTCTTGGTCCCTTTCTCGTAGTCGAAGAACAATGTCACACTATACATCATAGCCACATCTGTATGGAATTATTGCATAGGACAAAGAAAAGGCACATATAAAGGGAGCTCACCCTGACCTATGGCAAAGGTTGGCTGCAAACAGAGATGTGAGAGTCAGCACTAGGCATAAGAAGGCAAAGCAACTGCTTAAGTGCCCAAACAACTCAAGGGGACCCTGATTTAGTATTGCCACCAAAATATTGTTAATCTAAGGTATACTTTTTAACAAGTGTATCAGGATGCATTGGGCTGGGTTTTTTCCTGTGGTTTGTGGAAATAATGCAATAGGTATTTTTAGGGGGTAGGTGTGAGGAGTAAGGGCTGGCCACCAAAAATATTCCTGCTCAGCGCCCCTCCCCCCCCCCCCCCCCCCCGTGGGCTAGCTCTGACTCTGGTGAGAACTGTTCAAAGGAAGGCCACAACAATCCTTTGCAGTTGAAAATGTGAGGCCATCTAAGTTGAGGAATCTCGCTGCCATGGCACTCGGATCCATACTACACTATCTGCCTCCGCTACACAGAGAAGGGGACTGGACAATGCAAGCATGCCTGGTCAAATCCAGTTTAGCTCTAGCTGCCGCCCTCCAGTCATCCCATCCCCGCCCCTCAGACCGTGCAACTGAGCACACTCCACCCCCCCACCCCCACCCCATGGCAGCATCTGCCTCATGCAATGTGCACACCCCACACCCCTCCCCGTTGCCTCCGTCCCATGCACTGTGCAAACCCTGCCCCATGCACTTTGCATACTCCGCACCCATCGCTGCCCTGCCCTTTGCACTGTACAAATCCCGCCCCGTAGCTTTCCCATGCACCGTGGACGCCCCTCCCCCATGGGGGAGATGACCGTGACGATGACTGTGAGGTGACTATACTGCCCACAGCCCCCAGCCTCCTCTCCCTACGGCTTCGGTGACATCACGAGAAGCCCCGCCCCTTCCGGTCTCTCCTTCTCTTCCTCCCCCCGCCCACCGCCGCCCGCGCGCCAGAGTGATTCCAGAGAGCGCGCGCGGCGGCCGCAGCAGCAGCGTCGTCGCTGGCTCTGAGCGGCCGCTTCGCATTCAGCCTCCTCCCTCCCCGGAACAGCGCGCGGCGGCGGCGGCATCGACCGACCGACACCAGCGCCGGTTTCTGCGCGTGCGGCGGCGCTTCCATCCGGCCCCGGAGCCTCGCGGCGCAGCAGTAGCAGCGCGAGCCGGCGCGCGTGGAGTAGGAGGATCCGCCTCTCTTCTCCCCCTCCCCCCCGCGCGGCGCGGCGCGTCTCTCTCCGCGTTGCTGCAGAAACAAAGGAGAGGAGCGGCGGCGGCGTGAGCTCCTCACCGGGCCGGGACTCGCCCCGCTCGCGCCGGGACAGCCAACCCCTCCCCCCGCCGCCTTTGTCTGGCCGCAGCAGAACCGACCACTCGCCCGGGGCCCTCGCCAGCAGCCCCTTCGAGCAGGTCAGTGGCGCCCCGCGGCCTGTGTCTCCCTTCGTGGGTGGGGAGGGCCGAGCAGCGCGGGGGGGGCGAGGGAATTGCTCCGGCCCTTATACGGGCCAGACACCCCCGCCTGTTCCGGGGAGAAGGGCCCACGGCTCCTTAGAGCCCGAGCAAAGGTCCGGGCCGGGGGGGGCAGCGAATGGGGCCCTTAGCAGCCCGATCCCCGCCGCCGGCCCTGGGGGAGTCCCCGCCCGGGCTTCGCGGGCCGCGGCTGCTGGGAAGAACAAAGAGCCGGAAGGGGCTGGGGAGGCCGGCGGCGCTGAGCGAGCGGCTGGGCGGCGTGACTCAGGGATTTTGAGAGAGGCCCAGCAGGCCTGGGGCTGCCGGTGGCCGGGCGAGGAACAAGGCACGTTGCCGCTCTCGCGGCTCCGGCTCGAACAGCGCTTCCCCTGTGTGCCCGGCCCCTGGCGAGTGTCTTCGGCCGCGGGAGGCTGGCGGCGCCCTTCCTTTTTGTTTATTTGATTGGCTTGGCTTAATTTTGCCTTTGTCCGTTTGGATCTATATTCTCCGTGTATCTAGGGAGCGCCTCAGCTCCTCTTTCTAAAGCGCAAAATGCCCTGGGGCAGCCTGGGGTCTGGAGGAGGAGGTCAGGATAAATAAAGATTTAGGTCAGCCAGCCCATTCTGCCCCATCATTGACGCAACTCCCATGGCTTTTAGTATTGATTTAGATATTGCTTTGATTTTTCTGTTCTCCTTTTCCCCTCACGAAGTCCGTTTTAAAATGTGAATTTATCTGGTGTGGCTATTGCAGTTTGCTTGTGGCTTGGTCAATAAAGCACTTTTGCATGGAGAACTAAAGTTCATTGCTGCTGTTTTATGGTATTTTGTTAAGCCCACTCCAAATTCATTGTTAATTATATTATTAAAGTGCCCTTGAGTTTAGCTGTAATTCAAAACGAAATACCTCCTATATAGTCTTTAGCTGCTTACTATACTGTAGTATTTTCCTGCCCTTGTTTAACTTGTATAACTAGCAGCTATCCAGATTACTGTAATAGAATCACTAGCTGAGCTAATGCAAGTTGCAAAACCTAGTTCCTTCTGTAAAAGGAAACAGGAGGGAACAAGAACCTTAACCTTTTAATAAGTCTCTTCTTTGCATCTAAAAAGGAATAAACTGATATGCAGGCAAATGCTTCTGTTGAAACCACCCACCCAAAAATGCTGAGTACTGTATATGCGTGAGCAGAAGCAGTGCAACAGCAGTCATCTTTTGGGCCTCAGATCATACTCAGCTGTTTTGTCTTTATGCTGTATGTTAAAAATGGCAATGGCTGTTTGAGATGACTAGCCCATGATGCTGCATTTTCTAAGTAGAATTTAAGAATGTCTCCCTCTCTCTTCAGAGGAAGCTGTAATCATCCTGTTAATTGGATTTTATATTTCTCCATTACAGTGGGTGTATGCTTTGCTGCTTTAGTTCTGTGGGTTGTGTAGGAGTTGGCAACCTTTTGAGATATAAATAGAAGCTGATTTCAGAGGCCCCTGTTGACGAGGTTGTGTGTTTGAGCCTCTTGCTCAGCCTGTCACATTGCAGCCTTGTGACAGGCGGAAGCTAATGCATTCACCCATGTGACCTAAGCTTCTGAGAAATACTAAGGAAAGCAGGCACACATGTGATACTATTATAAGCTGGTTTTCTAAGGGAAAGACAGAACTGAATGTATTAAGTGGATGACTGCTAAATTATGGAGTCCCATCCTAGTTGGCAGCTGCTCTTATGACAAGCAAAACATTTCTGTCATAAAGAGCTTGAAACAGTTAGGTTTATGAAACCAATAGTCATTTGAATTTCCCCTTTTCATTAATCCAAAAGTACAAAGAGCATAATTTAGTTTCTGGTTGATAAATACTTATTAATGGATGATAAAGGTATATTTGTCTTCATGCTGGTGTGTGCTTTTTAAAGGAAATGTTAGTCAGGTGATACTTGGACCTGGTACAAGAAAAATGAAATGGCACAATTTCTTTAACAGTCACTAGAAAATAACAACTTGTCCTTTTTTAATTAGGGGCATATTTCTCGTAGGGAAAGAATGTGCTGACAGGAGCCATGAAAGTGCTTGTATTTACATTATATCCAAAACAACAATTAAAACCTAAAAATAGATTTAAATAGCATGTGGTAAAACATGTTTACAACATACTCATTTTTAAGAGGAGCAAATTGGAGCAATGAAGACTCATTCATGGATACTGACATGTTTAGAATTATTGAAAGGGACACCACTCACTTAAAATTAGCACTTCTGTCCTCTATCTAAATTGTAAAGCCTAAAATTACTATAGATTAGAAGAAAATATTTTCTGTATTTTTAGGTCATCTGGCAGCACTTTGTATAGTCCACTGTGCTGCATAGCTGATCAGTTCCATCTGCATGGGTCCTTAAAATAAATAAGAGAAGTGGTTGTAAAACCACAATTCGGTAGGAGAAGCCTATGGCAAGTGTCAAAAAGGTCTTGTACTCAAGGTACTAAACTAGAGATATAGATCAAGAGATGTCACAAACTATCTGAGTGACCTTGTGCAAGTCACCTAATTTCTTTGCTTCGATTCCAGATCTGTAAAAGGTACATGTAATTGTTCCTTTTTGCCCCTTGGTATGCCTTGTCTAGTTTGTAAATTTTCTGGGTCAGGAATTGTTTCTGTGTATTTACAGTACTTGCTATAGTGGGCCCTAAATCGCCCTTGGAGCCACACAGTGATAGTTTCAGCTACTATAGTCTCTCTAAAGAAAGGCTTATCACCCTTAGGAGATGCAGACCTTTAATTTACAGAATGTATGTTTTGGTCCATAGCAAGCACCTATGTATCAACATTTGTATATTGGGTTGCTGTGAATCTTAAACTTGTCTTTTCAAATATCCGTAATTCTCTTTGGATGTTACTACAGAGAGAGACACTAATATGGAGAGGCTGTTTTTGTCAAAATATCTAGCTCTTTTCAAGCTTTAAAAAATTCAATGTGCCCCGAAAGGTGTATTGTTTTAAAACACAATTTTTCTAATGGCCCAGTCGAAGATTTTAATTTTCCCTGGATTTGTAGCAGATCACTTGATTATACTGTGCTCCTGTTATAATAGTGCTCTTGGGAGCCAAGGATTCATTGCTATATCAAGTTTTCTGCTAAACTCGCATTGCAGTGATAAATCACTAGTGAAGGTGAGGTATTTATTTTGTTAATTTTTGCTGTTCATGTTATGCAGAGGTGAGGACTTTTATTATCCAATGCCAGACATGCTATAAATCCATACCTTGCTATAAATTCTTGAGCCAGAGTATTTTGCTGAGCTTATGGAAATGAGTAGGCTGTGTAAATGGGTGTCTTAGCAGTCAAAGGCATTTCTTGAAAGATTTCTGTTCAAGTTCGTTGCAAATGCAATGTTTAAAGCTCTGTAAAATAAATTCATGGCATTTCAGAAATGCCCACAGATCCCGAATATGGAAGATTCTGCACATATGTTCCTGCCAGTTAACATGCCGTGTCCTCTTTCATACACAACAAGACTACTTATTCTGTTTTGGAAATTACTTCTATAGTTAGAAGTGCATATTGAAATTGACCCACATGTCATATAAGCAGTAAAGGCAGTTTATTTGCTGTTCAGTCTATTGATAAATAGATTATATTAATTTCCAGAGTTGATTAGTGTACACAGATTTGGTGTGGTTTATTCAGTGGATCTGACTTCTTCAGGAATAGAAATTAGCCAAAGTGAGTGACAGGTGACACACGGGAAATATTGAAATATTTTTCTTGTAGGATTTTATAAAGGTATAAAAATATCAATGCTTTCCATTACTGCAACTTTACATAACACAAATGTAGCCTTTGTTAAGAATGCTGACCTCATTTATGCTGACATCATTAGAAAAAGTAAAGATACTAATGACTGTCTCGTACAAACTGTGATCGATTTTGGTGACATGCCAACTTTTAATGCAGTTTTCTGGTTTTATTTACAGCACAGAGATGGCTCAGGAGACAAACCAGACCCCAGGGCCCATGCTGTGTAGTACCGGATGTGGATTTTATGGGAATCCTAGGACAAATGGAATGTGTTCCGTCTGCTACAAAGAACATCTTCAGCGACAGCAGAATAGTGGCAGAATCAGTCCAATGGGTAAACTTTTTTATTAGGAGAAATCCTGTCTGAGAAGATGGCAGGGATTGTAGGACAAGTGTTAGAGGCAAGAACATCTGCAATGGCTATGCTGAAAACAAGCAATGATTTGGAGTGGGGGTTAGCAACGAATAAAACTATTATGTTCATTTTTACATTCTGGACAACGCACTATGCTTGCTGCCCCACCCTAAGTCTCTGCTGAGCACTTGATCCATATATTTAGATGATCACTTTAGTTGTATTTCATTGGCATGCAGTTTTAAAGACACAAAGCAATCTAATAAAATATCAAGTAAATGGGTGAGAATAGCTGAACTAATATTATACTTAAGTGTGCTTGAGTAGTTGATATTAATTTATATTCTATGCATTTACTTAACTTTCAAATTTCTGTTGCATAGGAACAGCCAGTGGTTCAAGCAGTCCTACCTCAGACTCTGCATCAGTTCAGAGAGTAGATGCTAGCTTAAACTGTGAAGGTGCTGCTGGCAGCACATCTGACAAATTAAGGTAAGTTGTAGGATGACTGTTTTGAGGCTAAACTAAGGTAAATCTATAAAACAAATAGAGGGTTTATACTTAAAACAATCATGGCCTAGGCATACTGATATCACCTTATTGTAGTTTAGTTTTTGGAGGAATAAATAGCTGACAAACTGTGCTTGGTGGAGAACTACAATTGACCAATGCTTTGTGAACTTGATTGAAGATGTAGCATTTGAGAATTCTGATGTAATTGGTATATGATGATTGACATTGGACTGTTGGATATTACAAGAACACTTGCTTGACTCTTAGCTGAACAGCAGTTTGCTGCATAGCTCCTTCGGTCTTCTAGAGCAGTATTTCTCAACGTTTTTGATACCAGGGACTGGCTTGCTGCCTTCCTAAACTGTATCAGGGAGATCTCAGGGACTGGTGCTGGTGCACAGACCAGCTGTTGAGAAACACTGTTGTAGAGTGAGTGAAGTAATTATTAAAAGAAGCCTTTCATTATTTTCTTCAAATATTGTAGAAGCTACCTCTGTAATGGCAAAACAAATAGTTTAAACTGCTGAGAATTTTTAAGTAGAGTTTGGACAACACATGCATTTAGTGTAAACTCAAAACTAACATGAATTGCTTTTCTCATTGAATGTAACAGAAATGTGCCTGTTGCTGCCTTGCCCGTAACACAGCAAATGACAGAAATGAGCATTTCAAGAGAGGAAAAAGTAACACCGAAAACAGAGACAACAGAGCCAGGTGTGCCATCAAATTAACTTTGAATACAACTAGTGGCTTTTAACAGAAGTTGACAGTTTATATTACCATCTCTTCCCTCACCATCATAACACTGTCATGGGAACAATATTAAAAACGGAAGGTGGTGGTTCTGAATATTTGAGTATACATTGTAGTGCAGAGAAAAATAGCTGGGGCTAAATTTGATGGTTGGACATGCACACAATTCCCATTGAAGAATTTGACAAGAGAGCAAGTTTGGCTCTTAAACTTGCAGTTTAAATTTTGAAACACTTAGAATGTACCCTATTGTTGTTTTAGAATTGTAAGGGAAAAGAACAGAGGGCTAAAATGGTAGAAACCGCTGTTGAAAATCTAGGAGTAGCTTTCTCAAATTTCTGTTGGCTTGTGTATTCAGTCGTATTAGAGAAGGAAATGCAGCTTTTATGGAGGATAAATAATTATTTGAGCTTACTGGCTAAACATATTTTAAGAGGATATTTCTTTTATAACTCTGTCCCAGGGCTATGTCCTTAGTTTAATGCATGTAACAGACTTGTCTGTTGAAGGACAGACTGATCAAGCACCTGTGGGTATAATTGATCCATTGTTCTTGAATTGGAGTGAATTTAACAGTTGGGCCATATTTTCATAATCCAAGCGGATACTTTAGAAGTTGTACTTTTACGTTGGGAAGGTTGCAGATACCTTACAATGGTATTATTTAAATTAAAAGAAAAGTTAAAGCATTAATCTTTTTTGTGAAAAGCAAGTCTACACCAAAAGCTACCAAGTCCTTGAACCAGTATTTTTGTTAAACTGTGACATAAAGTTGAATAATGTGTAATTTTTCTACAGCTACTAACACCAATATTGTCTCTTTTCCTTTTTCCCATTTGATGTGTCTCCTTCAAAACACTTCATTTAAATAGCTTTATAAAATTGGTGTTTGTTTTGTAAATGCTGCCTTGGTTTTACAAGAGATTTTTTTCTGTGATTCTTAAACAAAATTATCGTTTTTCAAAACTGGAAAAAATCTGAAGGTTAAGAGTCACAGGAAGATTTCAGTTACTAGCCCTTTATTTCTGTGTAGGATTTGAGCTGCTTTAATGTCTTGCATTAAACTGTTTTGTATTCAGACTTAGGCTCCGGCTATTTGGGATGTAAAAGACGTGCATCAGTAATGATTCTGTGACATGGATTGATAAATACAAGTGTATTTATTGCTCTGATGCTTTTTGGGGTGTGTACAGAGTTTAAGGAGACTTTTATAAGCTATGCAAGTTTCAAATTCTCCTGTAACTCAGTTGTGTGTCTTTTAACAATGCATCTTGAGGTCATACCTGAGAGCGCCAATGAGGAAGGAAACAGTACATGTAAAATAAGGTAGTAATGACCGTGTAGCAAGTGAGTCAAATTGAAAATTCTTGTTAACAGTTAAAATTGGTTACCAAATTGCAGAAGTCATCTTTGAAACTGATAGCTTGTAAGCTTCTGATCTCCTTGGGGATGAACAGATGACTAATTGACACCAAAAACTATGCTATGCAAAACAGTACTTAAGTCTTTCTATGCTAACAGAAGCTGCTTGGAGAAAGTTGCTTATAACAATTCTTAATTTAATTACCAGGCTAATAGTAAATGCCTCTGTGGAACTCAAAACGCCGGGTTTTATTGCAATTTAGATGGAAAGGAACAGAAATTGCATACTGGAAGTCCATGTAAATACCTGGGAAACCTTAAGTTGATCTTTTTTTCCTTCCCCTCTCCCCCTTCCCCCCCCGGGCTTTGAAATCGTTACACTGGCATTCTTCCAGCTTTAGATCTTTAGGAAAACTGCTATCTGCTCCAGTGTGTTTTCTGCAGTCCATATTCCTTAAACTCTACATATGGCCACTCAACGGGTATCTTAAAGCCAGTTTTGCCAGACCATAGAATCTAGCCTCTAATTTTGTTTTTATCAAGTCCTTGTATTGTGCCTACTGTAATATCTGAGCACTTTTCAAAATTAAGTAACTTATTTGTAGACTGTTCACATCTTTCTTTTCTTCCTCCATCCGGCAGCACCTAGGATTTCTTTAATTCATTCTTTCAGAACAGGAGGGAAAAAAGTCATGGGGGAAAGTCTGTCATGGGAAAATTGTATCAAAGAGGAAGGGCTTGCTCATCTTAAGTCATGACAAGATTTAGGTTCATTGTCATCTGCCACTCTTTAAGAGAACATCGTTGGGCAGGCTTGCTGAAAAGGCTTTGGCTGCTCCTCTCACTAATCTTGTCCTGTTTCAGTTTGGTAGTCTACAAGTATCACAGATGTTTGGAGGGATCATGATCACAAAGAAAGATGTCCTCTGAACAGACTTGTTCAAAGCCCATTTAGCATTTTGAGGATAAATACTAGGACTTGATCCATTCACTTAATGGGTAGTCATTAGAGATCTGAGCACTAGTGTTGTGTCCTTCTTCAACTTTTATTGCATGTGGATTGGTGGGTGTGCCCAAATACAACAGTCTGGTGGTCACACATGCATGGAATACTATGGCTTGGGTCAGACTTATACCTGACAGGATGCGATCTTCTGGCAAGCTGTAGAAAGAAGGGTGCTTTACTTGCTCCTGTTGCTATTTGGAGATCTATTATTGGATCCAAAACCACATACCATTTTGTGACCGTAGGAAAGATGGCCTCTGTTTGGAAAAAAACTTGATCTTCTCATTATTTCCCTCTATCCACCATCACTTCAATTTTCCCAAGATTGAACTTCAGCTAGCTGCTCCTCCAGAAATAAATATACCCTCAGGTACTGTGACAAGTAGTGTGGCTATTACTAGCATTTGGGATGAAGATATTTTGAGTATCTATGTATTGTAGGCACTTCGGATTATGGCACCTGGCAATCTCTCCCAGAAGCTTGTAGATGTCAGAGTTGGGGAGAGAATATGTAACACTCCATAAACAGTCTATCAAGAAAGGGTAAGCAAATAGGGCTTACCTGAGTTTACATGTCCCAATCTTTCAAGCAACTGAAACTTTTATCTGTTATTTCCATCTGTTTAATTTTGTCATTCATCTAGATTGTAAACTGTTTAGGGTGGGAACTGAACATGCTATATATACTTAGCATGTTATTTTCAGATGTCTATAAGTGGTGTTTTTTAAAACAAAGTCAAAACATACCTTGTTCAGAATTACTGGGTGTGAAAGGGAACCTTAAAAAAAGAAGTGTAATCATTAAAAGGGGTGGTTTGCATTAAAAGTAACAGAGAGTCTTGACCCTTGTAAAACTACATTTCACTTTTGGACTTACGGTCCAAGAAAAGCTTCTTAAATGAAACTAGACTCAACCAGGACCCCAAATGTTCATGGGCGAAGCAACTGAAAACTAGCATTAGAATGAATGAGTCAGTTTAACTATGCTACCTTTACTGCTGCACTGAATTTACTGTAATACAAGAATGTCTAGGTTCAGCATAAATGTGGGTTGTTGCTCTTTTCTAAATTACTGTAGGAGTGCTTGTATAAGAAAGTGGAGAGCATTCTCATAGGCAAAGGTAACTCTTCTCTGACTGAGAATAGCGCTCATAGCAGGGAACTATGTGAACCAATGGTGTAGTGATTCAAAAATTCAGTTGCTGTTGCAGTCTTAGGCCTGACCTACAGTAGAAAATTGGATTGGCATCACTGTCACTCAAGGATGTGAAAAATCCATACCCCTGTGCAGTGTAATTAACCTAAGTCCCTGTGTAGGTTGACAGAATTTTTCCATCATTTTAGCTACCACCTCTTGGAGATGGATTACCTACACGACAGGAAAATCCCTCTCATTGGTGTAGGTAGTGTCTACATTGAAGCATTACTGTCTCACCTGGCTATTGTTAGATTGGAAATTGTTACAAACATTATGCATTAATCTGGATTGTGTTAATTGTGCCATAAGTATTGTGTAGCTTAATGCTTTTAGGGTCTTTCAGTTTACTTGATTTCTGAAACAAAAAAACTTATGTATAATTTAGATTGTTTAAAGAGTAGGTGGTCACAAAGCTTTACCTATTAAACACTGGGGGGAATCTCTCAAAGGAATACTAAAAACACAACTATACACTTGGTTTACCATGTGACCTTAAATTTAAACTTTCCTGTATACATTGATATTCAAAGTAGGTCTTAAGTCTTACATAGCACTCACCGTGCACTTATGACACTTTCCATTCATAGTTCTTTAGGTAGGTAGGTTAAATAAAGCTCACCATTTACATGCGAAAATGGAGAGAAGGTTAAAGTGGCCATATTCCTGACTTACCAGCACTTGGTGTAATAGACACAGCTGCAGGTTTATAGCTAAAGACATCAGTATTCATATAAAATAACCTTACACGTGGTATTGTATACATTATGAATTTTGCATAGTTTCTGGGAAAGGAGTGCAGTGTCTTTGGCTGTACCTACATTCTTGAACAAATGCTTGTTGAATTATTCAAAATTAATCTGGAGCTCATTTCAGTTTGCTTTATTTTTATTTTTTGCTGCTTTTCCCATAGTTGTTACTCAACCAAGTCCATCAGTATCTCAACCCAGTACTTCTCAGAATGAAGAGAGTGCTCCTGAATTGCCCAAACCAAAGAAGAACAGATGCTTCATGTGCAGAAAGAAGGTTGGCCTTACAGGTATATGAAAAGGCTTTGTCGATACTTAACAGCTTTTGTTGACTAGCATTTGCATTTACTAGTTCTCTGGATTGAACTTTTGTATTTGGTATTTTGTAGAACTCATTTTAGGTAGGAAGCATTCCAAAAATCATTGGGATGAGACCCTGTGAAACAGCTGTGTTTTTTTGAAATGCATGGAATCTTTGTTCTTCCTATATTGCTCTTAACAGAACAGTTGTAAATATTTGGTTTTGTCTGTAGTGACTAAGCCTTAAAATCATAATTTAGGTAGAGCTGAAAGTGACACTGCTCCCTTTTGTTTGTACAGGATTTGACTGCCGATGTGGAAACTTGTTTTGTGGACTTCACCGTTACTCTGACAAGCACAACTGCCCATATGACTACAAAGCAGAAGCTGCAGCTAAAATCAGGAAAGAAAATCCAGTTGTTGTGGCTGAAAAAATCCAGAGAATATAAACTAACCTACTTGTGAAAAGACTGACTTTGTTTTTATTTTAATATATCCTAGGAAAACATTAAAGAGCAGATGCATGGCATTTTCTTTTGATGTTCTCCAGAGTTTTACTTTAGTCTTGTCTGTCTTATTGATATTTCAGGATGTTTGGGTGTTTGTTACAGGCAGAATTGGATAGATACAGCCCTTCTAAAATGTATATGCCCTCCCCAGAATAAAATTGGATTAATTAAGACCTGCACAGGAAGCTAGAAATGCACAGAGGACAAATTGTCTAGTTCACATGTGCCAAACAAATGTGTAAAATCTGCATGTCTGCAGCAGATCTGCCTTGTAGGAATGTAATTGAGGTATACCATCTTTGGCTAGTGTTACATGCCTGTTTGGGCGGAAAAGATACACCAGAAAAAAGTTGGCAGTCTACTTCTATCATAGTTAAATCTTCTCCTATCTTTAATTTCCACAATTCATTGTTTTGAAGCAGAATGTGAGCTTACATAGAGGATCCACCTTACATAGAGGAGTGTTGGTGCCATATTTAAGATATAGTTAAAGTTGTTTAATGCAGCAGGAAAAGTGAGAAATTCTGAGACTTAAAGGGTGTGAATGATACTGGAAATGACTACATTATATAGTTCAGAACAATCAGAGCAGGTTCCCAAAGGAAATGCCCTCTTAGAAACTTGATGAACTGGCCTGCAACAGAAGGTTTGTCTGCTTTACTCTTGCATAGCTAAAAATGTTGTGTAGCACAATGCTGTAAGATTTTTATTTACAAAAGAAAAAAAGCTATTTGATTTTAGATTTACCACAGCAGCTCTATCAAGTAACAACAATATGTTGGCATCTAAGTTGCAAAGATATTTGAGCAGTTTAATTTTTCGTGTATCTTCATGTTGGGTTCAAGAGAATAAGAGCTTTTTTTATTTAATAGTTTTTTAAATATAAGATGGCACCATTCTGCATGGAAAACCATACCCAACATAGCTGCTGTAGACTTAAGTGGTACCTGGCACCACTCTGAGGGCTGCTTTATCATTTTTAATTGTATTTGGGTGTAGGACTGTAGTGTTCTTGGGTGTATTGCATGGGCTGCATTATCTACAGCATTGTACAATAACTCTAGAAAAGGCAGTATACTTCACTGATGCTTGTCTGGTAATATCACTTCTGTGTTATAATGGAAGTTTTTTTGTGATGTATGAAACTTGTTTTTTATATAAATCAGTACAGTTTAGACTAGTGTTGTGGTAATGCCTGTTATCATCTGTAAATAGTTAACTACGTACACAAGGCGCTACTTCTGATTTTTATTGCAGTGTTCAGTCTTAGTTTTTACTTCACTATTAAAAGCATCAGGTTTTTTGCTTTAACTTTGTCCTTCAGTTCTGAGTTATTAGATATGCAAATGTGTACAGATAGTTCATATTTATGTATTGCACATAATCATGCTACCCAGCATCTATGCTATGTTGTATTATGTAAATAATAAAATCATGTACAGAGGGAAATAATTCCTTTTGTTATAGTTCATTGGGTAATATGAGGCTGTCTTGTGGATGGGGGAAGGGCTGCAACTTGATTCTAGATTCTGCTATGTGGGATTTTTTTTTCTGTGCCTTAAGCCTGCATATTTCTAACCTGTTTGGCTTTCATTTACCAATTTAAGATGGCTTCTTTGGGTGAGAAAAGCATAGCAGATGGAATACAAACTAATTTTCTTGATGACCAGATAATTTCAGCAAATAACAGTAACATCATGTCTACAGGGAAGAAGGAGAGCATTAGCTGTGAACAAGTTTTTTTTTTCTTCCTGCTTTGCCTATGAATCTATTTCCAATGGATCTCTGGGACCACATAACTAGTATACTGTACAGCACCATTTTATCCAAACCTCTGAAAGCAGGAGCATTTCCACTGGGCCCCTCCCTGGGATCTATACCTAAATGTGGATTTCAAATATGGGGCTGTGAGAGTTGCCCTTCCCAGCTATGCAAAGAAGCCACAGGTTGGTGTGCATGACACATGGTAACTTGTTGGAAAGAGGCAGCCTTCACCAATGGATAATACATGGGAACTACTTGTAATGGAAACAGATAAAAGTTGTCGTCCATCCAGCCTACTGACTCTGCATGTGCTTGCTTATTGTCACTGCTTGTTCTTATGACATGGGGAAAGGGCTTGCTCTGGAGCTTCACATGCCAAGATGAGGATAATCCATATCGGTATAAGCCAAAAGGAGCCACACTAAAGCAATGAAAAGTACCATTTCTCCAGCCCTGGAATTTAAAATAGAAAGCATGATGAGATCTGTTACCTTCTGATCCTGAGAAGTAGAGAATTGCGCATGGATATTTGAAGAGAATTCAGGTTGGGAGTTTGTGGCTAGAGAACCCTAACTATATGCCATCAAGAACAGTTTGTGAAAACATGTCAGTGATGTCATGGGTTAGTATGATTTAGGGATTATCTGAGGAAGTATGGGACACATGAATTAAATATTTCACATGAGTTTAAATTCACGTGGTGTTTCTCAAAATCCCTGACAGTTATAGTTTAGATCACGTCCATCCCTTTCTCAGACAAATGCCCATCCCTTTGACTTGTAAGATAAGAGTATAGTGTGTGGGAAAGGAGTGGTATTCCCCTTCCTGTACGGTATCTGTATATTGGTATAACTGTGTCCACACTAAGGGATTCATACCACTTAAACTATAGCAGTATAGTTAAAACTGTATAGCTTTTCAATATAGACAAGCCCTTAGGGACTAGGTGGAGGCACTGGGTCTTGTATCAATGCTTCAACCTTCTGCAGATGTCTTGAGAGCTGTGGGAGCTATCTGCCTTTGACCACATGATATGAGGGCAACTGTATGCTGCTCAAGACCCATGTCTTCTAACTAATTAGCCCTTTCATAGGAACCCAGGAGCTAGGTGTAATATTTATAATAAACTTGGCACCTCAAACCCACTGGTCGATTCCTTGACTACAGTGGTTGTCTTTAATATCTTGACAGATGTCTTTGCAAGTGCTTTGTGTCACCCCAATGTGCATAGTATTCCTATGTGTTCTCTATTAAGAGCCTACTTGTCAAAGCAAACCTGTAAAGATTTTATTGGCAACAAACAGCAGCTATTGTCTTAAATTGAAAATGCAAAACAATGCTTTTTAAAAAAAAAAATCTGTCAAGTGTAAGCCTGATGCAAACTAATTCAGCAGTTAATTTTGCTTTGGGGAATGGGTCCATAAATTCAGTAGTGATGGGTTTGTCAGTCCTCCACACTGCTGGAAGCAGAGTCTGATATTTTTGATTGGCTGACTCACTCCAGATAACTCCTCCCACTACAGAGCCCTGCCAGAATTTCCCCTGCCTCCAATGTTGTAGCAGTGTACTCAGGTGCTCTATAGAATGACCATACCATGATTAACTTGTTTTCTTTTCCCTTTTTTTTCTAGGGTCTTTTTTCTCCACTCTCCACTTCGTAATGCAGAGATATTGCCTTGGGAAGGGCCATTAAAATTCACTTCACAATCCCCTGGAGTGCCATGGGGACTCTTAGCAAGATATCCCCCAGATTACCCTTGGTAATGGCAAAAAAGCAAAATAGGGAAAGGGTAGGGTCTGTGCTCAGCATCCTTGGCTGAGTGCATTGAAGGGGGAAAGTGTTCATTTTATTCCACTAGTTTTGATACTACTGCAGTTAGAAAGCAGGCTGCCAGCATGCCCCATAGGACAGGCCAGCAGTAACTGCAGACTAACAAGAGGCTCGGAGAGGGCAGGTATTGATATCAGGTGTTTAATCTGTGGCCACTGGCATGGACAGTGCCCCATCACCAGGTGAACTATGAAGGTCTCAGGAGCTCCAGCCTACTGATCTGACACAGTCATCTTCCCTCCGCTCCACCAGCCAAAGAATCGTGATAGGGCTACATATGTTGCCAAGGACGACTCCCTCTCCCACACTACTGTGCATGTTGTGGTCAGGACATTGCCTCCATTTCTTAGGGGTGCTAACAACCAGGAGTGGCACAGAGAAATCAATTTCCTGCTATTGCCCCTTCTTCCCTTTATAGTGGGAGCATAGTGGTTATTTTGGAGTCAAAATCTTGTGCACCCCAAGTAGCCATTTTAGAATTGGTTCTTAGCCTGCCTTCTTAGTGGTCATCTTAGCATATAGGACTTCCTTTCTGAACTCTTATGACTTTGAATCCTTGGCCCTCTCTCCTGCTAGTACTCACTTTAAGTGGAGTAAGGGTCTGTGACACAAAAACCCCTTGGAAAGGGTCCCCTGTTCTATGTGAACAACTCTCACCTCAGCCGTGAGAGATTCACTACACCAAAGGTCTTCCAGGGTATCTACAGAAAACTTGTCAAGATTCGTAATCATTGTGAGATGTATGTATAGGTAACATTTAAGGAATAATGTATTGAAAATATGCTTTATGTACTTTAAGTAGAAATTAGTCACTAGGCAATAATGTGATGGCCCATTTGGGCAAGGAGGAGTTGTCACCCCACCCTGTTTGGCTGGGGAGTGGGGGGGGGGGGGATGTAATGCAAGGTTCAATGGTTTAGCCTTGCCCAGTACTAAGACTTTGAATGAGAAACCATCAGAGGCTATGACAGACAATCAAAGCCACTTAAAGGTGTTAAAAAAAAAAAAAAAAAAAAAAAAAAGACTTTACAGGACAGCGGTTTGCCCAATCTGTGAATGGAAACAAAAGGTTGTTTCAATATAACACAGAGGAGAGAGAAGTACTGTGTCCATGCACTGACACATCCCCTGATGGAGCATGGTCTCCTTTTATGAACGTTTGGATCCTGAGAAACCAGCCATCTCTGCAACAGAATGAACTTTGCGGGGGGAGAGAATCTGCTTTATGAGAGGGGAAAGATAACTGTTGATAAGCATTGACCTAGGTTCAAGTTTTATGATTTTGTGTTGTATTTATAACTTTGCTTCCACCACTCTCTCATTTCTAGTTAAATCCTTCTTTAATAAACCAACTTTTGTTTTACTATAAATGCTCACAAGTGCTGTGTAATTTAAGGGAAAACTGATAAACTGGAACGTACACTGCTCCTTTGGCTGTAGAGGATCTGGAATTACTATTTGTAGCCTCAGGTTGGATATCGGAGCGAGACTATTCTAAGGGACTCAAGCTTGGGTGGACCCGTTAACTTTCAATCAGGGCTGGCTCCAGGCACCAGCTGAGCAAGCTCGTGCTTGGAGCGGCAGATTCCAAGGGGCAGCATTCTGCCCACCCTTTTTTTTTCCTTTCTTTTTGGTTTGCTGATCCGGTTGCCCAGTAGGGGGTGGCGGCGCAAAGGAGGGGAGCGCCCTGCAGCAAACTTGGCAGGGCAGCCCGCGTCCTTCCCTCCCAGCCAACTGGAGCGGTGCAGAGCCTTCCCGGCAGGTGGCACAGTGGGAGGGGCTGTGTGGCGAACGCCCTGCTGAAGCCCTGGCCGCACCCCTTCTCTCTCACCCCCACTAGACCGGGCATGCACTCTGCTGCAGGTCTGCAGCACAGGGAGTCCCCCTGCACCTTGGCTCCAGCTGCCCTGCAGGCTTTTTCTTTTTTTTTTTCTTCTTTGCTGCTCCGGCTGCCCTGCAAGTGTTTTTTGTGTGTGTGCGTGCTTGGCCGCCCTGCAGTTTGTTTGGGGTTTTTTTGTTTTGCTTGGGGTGGCAAAAAAGCCAGAGCCAGCCCTGCTTTCAAGATGAAGTTAGGACTGGCATACCCCTGGAGACACTACGTGAGTGGCTGAAAGGCTAGTGATGGTAGGGAGATGACACCAACTTACCACAGGAAGGTTTATTTCATAGAATGTCAGGGTTGGAAGGGACCTCAGGAGGTCATCTAGTCCAACTCCCTGCTCAAAGCAAGACCAATCCCCAGACAGATTTTTGCCCCAGATTCCCTAAATGGCGCCCTCAAGGACTGAGCTGACAAACCTGGGTTTAGCAGGCCAATGCTCAAACCACTGAGCTATCCCTTCCCCCACAACTTACCACAAGTGTCTCCCTCTTGCTGGAGGCAGGGGGATAACATGAATCACCATGTGAACAGTTTTGCAGAATAGCAATCTTGGGCATCACTACATATCTTCACAAAATTCTATAATGTTGATAGACTTCAATCAGGGAAATTAGACCATGTCAGGAGAGGGCTGCGAGCCATAGCTCTTCCTTAGTCCACCCAACAATTGATAGCGATGGGGGGAGGGTACTGAGACGAAAAAACTCCCATCACTAATGGATTTATGGACCCATCCAGGGGAGGTGAGAATAAGAAAATTTCTCTCACTTACCTGGAAATTTTCATTCTGGGCAGGGAAATAATCTACAAATTCATCCCATCCTGTACTTTTCATTTCCTACTGAGAGAGCTTTTTACAATAGTGTTGTATTGGGTCTTTCCCTCCCTCCCATTTTAGAGAATTTCGATGCATAACCATGTGCTTACATTTAATCTATGACCCAGTTAATATGTTTTTGTCAGGTTGGACAGCTCTATTTCCTAATGGTTGAGCAGATTTATGAGCTATTGTGAAAATGTTTTTGAAATAATGTTTTATTGAGATATAACAGTTATCAGCTTTTGGAAGTGACTCTCTGGAGGGGCTCTTCAGTGGGAGGAGTTATCTGGAGAGTCAATCCAGCCAATCAAAAACATCTGACTCTGCCTCCTACAGTGACTAACCCATAACTCCTGAATTTATGGACCTATCCCCAGAGCCAGCGCCAGCGTTTTTGCTGCCCCAAGCGGTGGGGGAAAAAAAAAAAAGCCGCAATTGGCGGCACTTCAGCGGCAATTCAGCAGCGGGGACTGAGGGACCCGCCGCCGAAGGGCAGATGTGCCGCCCCTTTCCGTTGGCCACCCCAAGTACCTGCTTGGTGCGCTGGTGCCTGGAGCCGGTCCTGCCTGCCCCCCTACTCAGAATGAAAATTTCTGGGTGAGACAAATGGTGGATTTATAATGAAACCCTAATCAGAGCGTAGCTGCAATTGTGTCCGAGAGAGAGACAATATGCACATACATGAATGTGTGTATATAGAGTAAGTGGAGTTATAGTATAAATAGTCTATTAGTATGAGTTTGGGAAGACCAAATTAGTCACAAGTGTAAATAAAACTTGTATACTACAACACACTTTCATGTATTCTGTGCATGTCATGTGTCTCAGTCTCATTCTACCAAAGATCAGTTGCAGGATGGCGGACATAAAATGTGAGGCAAATGATGCAGAAACAAAATCTGTCACAGTTGCTCAGCATTCCTAAGAAACCCTATAATAGCAAACCAGCATAGGCACTTGAAGGAGGAAATATACTCTGAATTAGGGTGACCAGATAGCAAGTGTGAAAAATTGGGATGGGGGGTAATAGCCTATATAAGAAAAAGGCCCAGATCTTGGGACTGTCCCTATAAAATTGGGACATCTGGTCCCCCTACTTTGAATAAGGTCCTCCATTTCTGCTTTAAGTATCCAAGGGTGTTATTGCAGGCAATTTCTACTGAAACTTAAATAGGAGGAGCTAGTGAGTTATAGCCCCACAAAACTTCAGTGTGCTCTACATAATGGACAATATGAAATTACCACTCAGCACTGAAAATAATAAATGACAGATTTGAACAGTCTACTAGGAGAGCAATCTAAAAAGGAAGCCAAATCTGGAGGAGGGGAAGGAGAAAGACAATGATGACATTGTCAGGGAATTTTAGAAATTACAAAGATCAAAGTTCCCTTCTACAAGTGCAATATGCATCAATTACTCCAGTGATGGGGGGTCGAAATCCACCAGAAGAAAATTTTATATGTAACTTTAATTCTCAGAGCTTTGATATGAATAATGATGATTTCTCCTTGGCATTGTATGATATGCACTTCAGCAGAATGTACTTTGGCCTTTAAATTGCCAATTGAAATTTAACCTGCTAGAGGACAAGTCCTAGTTTTGTTTTAATTTGCTGTGTTCAATTGAAGGGAATATAGGGACAGTTACTATTTTCTGCTGAGCACAAATTCATCCAAGGAGACAGCAGTGTAATCAATGGAAAAGAAAGGAAATCAACAGCAAGGAAATAACACCCAGGTCCGGATTCTTCCCTCAAATACCCACCCACAATGCCAATCTAGTTCAATGGGAGAAGCATGTGTTTATGTGTGAGAATGAAAGTCAGCAGAATTTTGCCTGAAGCTGGTAGTAAGAAAATATGTGGTGAATGATTAAGGAAAAGGAGATGGTCCAAATGCTTAAGGGCTTGGGCAGATTAGAAGGAGTCAGTGTGGACAGGCTATAACAAATAATCTTAAATGCGAGTGGATGTATGTGCTGGGTAACACCAAAGAGACGACAAGAGGGTTTGCTATAAAGGGGAAAGGAGTTGTAGTGAAAAATGTAAAATCTCTTACGAGAAGTGAGAATACAGATTTGAAAACTGATATAAAATGGGACTATTGACACAAAAGAAAAACACATGTAATGTACATAAGAATGGATGGAGGGAAGAAATCTCATCCAGTACATATCACTCTCCAGTGAGCCAGCATTCTAGACTCTTAGGCTTATTCATGAGACAATGAATCACAGCAATAATCGCTTTGCATGAATTAGTTTGGAGAGTGCACAGAATGTGCTTTTCTTGCATAAATTACCATTTCTATTATACATTGTTTTTCTCCAGCATATTCTCCTTACAGGCCCCTCAGGGGCATAGTACAAGATTTCTAAAGCAAGCAGGCAGCTGAAAACGTGATGGTTTGAGTATTTAAGTGCTGAATCTATATATTAAATCTCTATTTAAAAAAAAATGAAATACTGGTGATGATTTTTAAAATGAAGCGAGTCCATACATTATTGAAACCCTGGTCTTTCTGATGTCTGTTTTCAGATGCGTCAGGGAGTACATTATGTAAAGAATTTGTTAATGGTCGTTCCCTTTGTCTTCAAGCTTTCCCATACCACAAATAACCAGAGCTGTCTATATAAGGTCAGAAGTTTGGGTTGTGGCAGAAACCACCTTTTTCACAAATATCACATGGAATGTGTGAGTTGCGGCATGGTTCCCTCCTCTCCTTCTGCCCTTGCAATATAGTTCATTAATTCCTTTTTAATAGTGTGTCAAGAATTTTCAAAAAGTTTTTCATCCTGCAATTTTACATCGGCCTCCATTTTCAAAAGTGACTAGTGATTTTGGATGCTTCTGTTGTTGGGTGACCAACTCGAGACACTTTAAAGGAGCCTGACTTTCAGAAAGTGCTGAGCACCTGCCCTCTAAAAATCAGGTCCTTTTATGGTGTCTCTAGTTGCCCAAAAATTGTCATCCAAAGCTAGTGGCACCTGAAAAAATTGGCTGTATATTTGTTTTAGTTCTTCTCAGGTTATCACAGACAGACAGAGCCTAGACAGGACCTGAATTTTATAAATATTTTATTTTATAAATTTTTTCTGGTCCTCTTTGTATGTATAAAGAAACAAAAAAGGACACAAGGATTTGGGGAGGGGGATTCCTGCACATCACTTGTAACTTGCTCTTTCAGGTTCAGTCTCACAAATTTTGGGCTTTTCCTATAGCACCCTCTGATGGTTCCATAATAAAACTAGTATAAGTGATGGAGGCAGCATGTCCCAGAGGATAGGGTATGTGAGTGGGAGCCAGGAGACTAGACTGGGGTTTGTTTTTCAAACTCATTGATGTTAGACAAAATCACTTCACTTCTGTGCGTTTCATCTTCCCTGTCTGTAAAAAAGAAGATTATGGTGCTTAGGTACATTTAAAAAAGTATATCTAATGACAAAAGTGCTATAAACATATGAGTATTTTAAATTACATATTTACACATTTGCTATTTGGGCCTCTGTCAATTTTGGGATTGATTTCACTTCACATTTAAAGCTCATGGACAACAATTTTCAGGCATATTTTATTTATCACATGAGTCTGTCACTCACCCTGCTGACCTATTAGTATCAACTTTAACAAAGTCCAGAGTAGTATAATACGCAGGGAATTTCCTGACTAGGATTTTAGGACAACCAACTGTAGTAAGATGAGGCCCTGAAACATAAACCCTTATCAGAGGCCCAGTATGAGGCCTGAACTAAAGTAATGGCCAAGACTTTGCTAACATAAAGCAAAATTAAGCTGTGAGGCAGACGCAGGCCCTGCTCACAGAAGTTGGCAAGGAAAGGGCTGATGCTGCAGAAAGAGACATACATAAAAGGTACTGGACACCAAATATCGGAACATTCGCATACTTGTACATTCCACACACAACAAGGAACTAGCTGACCCATCCCAATGACCGGGCCAAAAGGGGAATATGATGGATAGAGTTGTTTTGTTCAAACCAACATGTACAAGGTGAGAGGCGGCACCTTACTATGTAGAGGGGTTGTACCTTGCTACTTAGAGGGGTTGCACCTCAATACATCAGAAGTGATGTGTAACTTGTTTGTATCTGTGTATAAGAATGCATCCCTAGGGCGGTGTCTTTGTCCAGCCTAGGGGCAGTGGAAAGTCCCGCCAGTGACTGAGCTGAGTCCATTGTCAGGGAGCACATAAGTACTAACGAGCCGCACCTCAGCAACACCTTTGACTTTTATGCCCGGAGCTGAAGACTGTGTTTTTCTTCGACAATAAACCTGGCCGGCGTGCCTTTGTACCTTACTAGAGTCTGCGGTCATAGGGGTTTTTTTCGGGGTCTGCTGTGTCAGCTATCTGCGCAGAGCTGGGACAACACACTAAGGGAACACACGCACACAGTCAATTGATATTAACATTGAACAGAGCAGAGCACCACACAGGTAGCGTCTGACAACACTGGTGACCCCGACCTCTGATCTAGTGAGTAAGCGAACTGTCCGCTGTACCAAAATGTTTAAAATGTTTTAAAATAACAATGTATGCATAAAGCTAACCAAACAATTTCAACAGGTTTCCACGTTTTCAACAGGTTTCCACCTTTGGCTCCCAAACATAACAAAGAATCATAAAAGTATACCCTCAAATACCCTCAAAATATTTGCATGTACCTGTATTTAAAATTTATTTTGGTTTAATTTTATAGTTGGTTTAATTTTATACGCTTTTCTTTTGTTATGTTATGTTATGTTAATGGGAAGCAATGGTTGTTAAAGTTTGTGCTTCTAAACAGTTAACAAGAGTGAAGTTGGTATCACAAGCAAATTAACTTTAAAAAGCTTGTTAAAATTATAGGAGTACTTGTGGCACCTTAGAGACTAACAAATTTATTAGAGCATAAGCTTTCGTGGGCTGTAGTCCACGAAAGCTTATGCTCTAATAAATTTGTTAGTCTCTAAAGTGCCACAAGTACTCCTGTTCTTTTTGCGGATACAGACTAACACGGCTGCTACTCTGAAACCTGTTAAAATTATGTTACTCTTTTGCTGAAACAAAGTGTTCGGCAAGGGAAAGCAATACACCTTCTCATAAAAAATTGTGAGCATTTATTTTATCCGTTAAGCATTACATTTAGTATAAAATATTAGTAATGCACCTCAAATGAAAATGAATGTCTATACAACAATTGCAAAAGTATAGCTTGCGTTATAAAAGGCTCAGTCCCTATTACATTGTTCTTATTACATTGTAAACAAACTAAGTTAAACTGTGAATTAGGTTTCAGGCCTGGAAGTGGGATGGAGATGGAGTTGGTCTGTCTAGTTGATCTCTTCCTAACCGTGGACTGAGCAATTGATTCCATGTTGATTCATTCATTTCTGTCAACAGCCTCATACCATTGGCCAGAGGTTTTGTTGTCTTATTTGCGGAGTGGGTGGGATCACGTATGAATGGTTCTCAGACAGATAGCTCTCAGACAGATCTCATAGAGTGGTGTTTGCAATTGCTCATCAACCCAGTGGTTCTCCTCAGTAGGATCTGAAGACTTCTCCTTTGTAATCTCTCATGTCTGACATGCTCATGAGGCCTCTTGGGCGGGAGCTAGTGAGGTGATTTGGACTATAATGTCCTCACTATGTGGATGGTACACAGCTCTGTGCCTCTTTGACAAAGGAAATGCTGTAGTGGTTTCCCATTGCTTGATGAAACAGGCAGGGCCAGTTCTAGGCACCAGCAAAGCAAGCAGATGCTTGGGGCGGCAAATTTGCAGAGGCGCAAGAATCCAGCATGAGAGCTGAGAACCAACAGGGAGCCCTTGGAGCTGTAGTTCCCTGGTTAGCTCCCTGCCTATAGAGCCAGCCCTGGAGCAGGGAAAGAACTACATTTCCCAGCATTCCCTCGGCCTCAGTTAACAGGAAAGGGAGGGGGAAGAAGTGTAGAAAACTGAAACCTCATGCTGCAGCTTGCTATAAATGGTAGGAACAGAGCCAGCTCTAGGTTTTTTGCTGCCCCCCATCTCAGCCCTGGGCTCCCCCTGCATCCCTGTGTTGCCCCAGCCCTGGACTCTCCCCTGCCCACACCCCCTGCTGCCCCAGCTCTGGCCCCCACCTGCACCCCCCATGCTGCCCCAGCCTTGGGTTCTCCCCCACACCTGCATCTCCTGCCACCCCAGCCCTGGCCCCCACCCGCACCCCCTGCTGCCCCAGCGCTGGGCTCTTCCCTCCCCCCCTGCACCTCCTGCCACCCCAGCCCTGGGCTCTTCCCCCCACACACACCTCCTGCCACCCCAGCCCTGGGCTCTTCCCCCCCACCCGCATCTTCTGCCACCCCTGCCCTGGGTACTTCTCCCCCTCCCTGCACCCACACCCCCTGCTGCCCCAGCTCTGGCCCTAGCCTGCATCTCCTGCCGCCCCAGCCTGGGCTCTTCCCCCCACCCGCACCTCCTGTCGCCCCAGCCCTGGGCTCTCCCCCAAAGAAAGAATTGGGTGGACTAAATGGACATTGCACCTCTCTATCTGAAGCCTAGCAAGGCAGGTACGTGGATCCCACTAGAATTTAAAATGAAAAGTAAGGGATGGAGGCTCTACTAGACTGGGCAGCTTTAGATACAGTACCAGGCACGTAGGAGGGTTTACACTTCTGAGCCATGGAAGCAGAAATTGACTTTTCTTTTCCAGATTTAGCTAATATTTAGAAAGGGAATCCAGCACTTGCCTTCCAGATTTGAACACCCTCAAAACTCAGGAGTGCTCAAGCTCAATTTGGGCAGCTGTTACTTCATTTCTCCCAAATCAAATATACTGATCCACTGTAACTTGCTGTAGGAAAAAGTAGAATAAATTGAGCAAGAAATGCTTCCCAGTGGTTATTAGGACTGGAATTTCTATTTTCAACAGCCGTTGCTTTTTTTAATTATTATTTTTAAGTTTTAGTTTTATTTGTTTAAAAGGAAGACAGTGATATTGCATTGGCAAATTCCCCATAGAAACAAAGAATGGAACAAAAGAATAATAAAGGCACCTCAACTTTTCCTCATTTATGTAGGACAGTCTTATAATATGCATCTAGATAGCCTTCAATCACACAAGCTCAAAATTGTTCCACTTTACTGCAGTTCTGTAACCATATGGGAACCAATCCTGTCTGTGTTCTGTCCACATCCAAAATTCCTGCTGAATGACCCGCCCTGGGAGCGAGATACCAGTGACCCAGGGCTGGGGTGGCAGGAGGATGCAGTGGGGGGACAGCCAAAATTTTTTTGCTTGGGGCAGCAAAAAAACCTAGAGGCAGTCCTGGAAACAGGCACTTTGGAGTAAAAGCCCAGGCTGAATACTGATAAAGAGAGGGATGGTGGTGGGTTGGCTGGGGGAAGCAGCCAGAGATTATGAGGGGGGTGGTGCCTACCACTGTGACTCAAGCATTTGTCAGTGAGGTCTGTAAGAGAGGGATGCTGCTGGTGGGAGGGATAGCTCAGTGGTTTGAGCATTGGCTTGCTAAACGCAGAGTTGTTAGTTCAATCCTTGATGGGGCCACTCAGAGATCTAGGGCAAAAATCATACTTGGTCCTGCTAGTGAAGGCAGGGGGCTGGACTTAATAACTTTTCAGGGTCCCTTCCAGCTCTATGAGATAGGTATATCTCCATATATTTATTTATTTTAATTTAATCCCTGTAGTTCCTGGTGGTATCAGGAGCTGGGATTGCTGAATTCCATTTGCGCCTGGCTCACTGACACTGTTTTTCTCATATGTGGCACTTGCTATTGTCTTCCATTCCTTTGTCACCTCTGTCATTGGATTATTGCAAGGTATTCTGTATGGAAGCTGTGAAGCATACGCAGAAGATACAGCTGAAGGACAATGAAGCTTAATGGGGCTGGCTGAGGGAGCACATTACACCACCACTCCAAAGACTGCACTGGATCCCTATTACCTTCCAGCTGCATTGATCTTTTAAGTGTGATCACATGGGCCCAGATCCTCAGAGCTCTTTAGGCACCTCACTCCCACTGAAATCAAGGGGTCTGAGGTCCCTAAATACTTTTAAGGATGTGGGTCATGGTGCTTAGGAGACTGTCTCCCCTTATCTTCCATCACAACAGATATCATCTAATGAGTTGGGGCTACTTTCAGGTGATGGTGGCAGGAGGCTACCTTTGGAAGGCTCTCTGGTCCCCCATTTGTTTCAGATAGCCTAAGCCCATTGATCTTTAGAACATATCTGTTTTCTCCGGCTTTTGCCTTGGGCAGTGGAGACAGTGGGTACCAGTCTTATGTTTACCTTTGATCTTGAGGGTGGCATTGTAGCTGACTTGGGTGACGAGGGTTGGTGGTTGTTGTTTTTTTTAACATATATGCACCCAGATACATTTGTGAAAGATGCATTTTTATAAATATAGTAGTAAACAAATGACTGACAAGAGGAATAAAAGTGTTTCTTTGGCAAGTTTTTCTAGACCTTTAGCATTTGTCTCATTGGAAACTTATATTATACTAGAAAGCAGCCCTGAAGAGTTGTGGTAACTTACACAATGCTAAACATTCAGTGTAAACAGTGATTGTATGTTTAACAATGCATCAGGTGTTGGCAGTGAACAACCAGCCAACCTAATGTAATTAGTGTGGACAAGCCCTAGCAAGTACTGACATTTAAATCACACATACAGATCATGAAGGAAATTGAACGGACAGGCTAGTGAATAATACTTAGTATTTAAACAGCCCTTTTCATCTGTACATTTCAAAGTGCTTTACGAGGATAGGTAAGCATTATTGTCCCTATTTAAGGGATAAGGAAAAGCTAAGGAACAGAAAAGTTACACAACACATTGGTGGTGGAACTGGGAATCAAACCCAGCTTCTTTAGCATTTAGATGGGTGCCCTAGCCAGTAGGCCACATTTAACTTCCCACTCTTGTTATCTGTCACAACTATCTCTGGCCTGATCGCCTCAGAGGCCTATATTAAGAAGAAGAAAAAAAAAAGAAAAAAAAAAAACCCACCTCCCTGTAGAGATACCCAGAATTCCACTGCTGCCTTCAAGACACTCCACCCCATCTTCCTCCAAGCCCTGGTAGAACATCTGCTTTCTAAGGTAAGGATAGGATTAGGGTAGGTTGTGCACCACTTGTCATTGACCAGGCCTCTAAACTGCAAGTCATGCTTCCAAGACATGCTGTTAACAGATAAATTGCAGCCTAGATGCAACTTTCCCTGTTTGTAGCAGAAAGTGTACTGTTTTTCCATTCTCTTTCTGTCTCACCAAAAAGATCCATCTGCTCCAATGTATTTTAATGAAGGCTAAAGGTGTGTCCCTAATTTCTCCTTTCCCCCAAATATGCCTGTGAATAACCTTCAATTGTTGGTATTTATTGTACAGGAAATGACTGTACCACACCCACACATAACAATGAAAACAGCATGCAGCAGTTCTTTTACTCTTGAGGTTTTTATGTTTGTGTCCCAAAATATCCATCTGTGCCCACCCTGTTTTCCTGCTCACCCTGTTTGCACTTTACTTCACTGTTCAGACCTCCTTGGTAGCCGCACTGTCTGGAGCAAATTTGCCAAGACTTATTTAAAGCAAGCAGTCACATGGTTTGAAAAGCTGCTGAGTGGGTTTATTTTTTAACTAACTAAACAGAAGCAGAAGATTATGCCAGGAACGCATCTTTGTAAAATTGATTAGTACTGGAGAATATATGCATTGCTTGCTTCTAAGTATAAAAGTAGTATGCTGTTTTAAGCTAAAAATACCAAGATATTTAAAAATAAACTGACACAAGAAGACTTTTACTGGTGGTAAATGCCAAGTGTTTTTTGTTAGTTTCCCTCTAATTCTGTATAATTTTCACATTTCTTACTGGTGTTTCTTAATATTTTTTGCTAGGTTTGGTCTTGTTTTTCAACCAAATATAGTTTTTGCTTAACCTAATACAAAGTGCTCAAACATGAGTCCATATATTCTCCTGAAAAAACAAAGGTTTCCTATTTCTTTGTGTAAATGTTTTAAAAAATGTGTGTGTTGTCTCTGTTGCTGTAGTGCTTGTCTTCCTCCATCTATGGGATAGTTCTAGATGAATGCTAGTACTGAAAGCGCCTTTTTCTTTCAGACTATAGTCTTTCTTATCCACTCAAACTCCTTCAGTGTCAATACTCATTGCTTCCTATGGAGAGCTAGATCATTGGATTTCGAAACTCAATTGCACATTGTAGCTTTTAAAAGAACTTTCCTGGGCAGTAAGTTACAGCTGTTTCTGTTTGAGGGAAGCTCTGTGCAATCGGCCACACCAGTTTTCTGCACAAAGGGAGAAACAAGAGCAGAGCAGATGCCCGACTAGCTAAAATAGCTCCCTTGTGGCCAAAGTTTGTTGCCTCTGTAATGGAATTCTAAGGGTGGAATTGAAGCCTTGGAGGCAGATGCGGAGGTGATTATATGGCAGGATTGCCTGTGATAGCAGGAGACTGAACCCAATGACCCAGGAGGTACCTTCTGTGTTTTCATTTGTACTGGGGACATAGGCAACTTTCTTTCACCTCCTCCTTTTATCCTGTGGTGCAAGTAAGTGCAGGCTCAAGGCTGTTCTAACTTGCCCTGGCTGAAAAAGTTCCTTAAGGGACTAACTGCCAGACTTAAGAGCACAGTGCTCTTGTCCCTTCCTACCACCATGCCCCTTACAGAGGAGTGGGGCAGAGTGCAGAGCTGGGGCCATAGTATTCAGCACAGACCACGTTTTTAAAGGTATTCAGGTACCCAAAGATGCAGATAGCTACCAAGTGGGATTTTCAAAAGCGCCTAAACACCTAATTCCCAAGAAATCACTCACTCCTGATCCCAAAGAGCCAAGTATCCAGGCACTTTTGAAAATCTGGTTTGCACTTAGCTACAGTAAATTGGCAAACTGTAATTCCATGGAAGTCAGCCCTGAGAGCTCCATTTGATCTGCCATTGGCTGGAATGTTAATGTGGTCAGTGCTGGTTGTCTATTTGCACAAGAGAAATCAGTTTAAACAACATGACACTGAGTTTGAATCATCACCACAATGATACATTCCTAACTTTAATTCCTCCAGCGACTTGAAAGCATCCCCAGTGGCTGCAGCCTCTGAATTTAGCCCATGGCACCCTAGCTTAGGAGAGTCACTTTTTTTATTTACACCGAAATAGAAATTAAATAAGACAAAGGTGATTCATGAGTTCCCTTTACCACAACTGCAGGTTAAGTACAAAGCTGATCTACTTGCTTGTCAATTAAATTCACCAAAAATAAAACCTGTAATTCCTATTCACCAAGAAGTATCAAGCACATGAAAAAAATATTTGTGTGTGTATTTAGATTTGATGCAAGGGTAGCCCCCAATATCATAAAGTTTAAACACTCCTGCATCTACTTGAATCAGCAGAGTAAATTCAGGTAGGCAGGACAAACTTGTCTGAGATGAAATTTGACCAAAACATCAGGTTTATATGACCAATTTTAGTAAGCATAACCTTTTATTTTATCTATCATTCAAAGGCCAGTAACCCCAGTAAATAGTGCTCCCTGACACCAGGCTGATTTATTACTACTGACTCGGAGGGAAGAGTGCCACCTATTGAATCACCAATCTAAGGTGCATATAATGATATGTTTTTTGTTGTTGTTGTTGTTGTTGTTTTTTTTTTTCCCAATTCAGCTGACAGACACAATTCTTTGCACTTAATTTCCCTTTATATCCCTTTGGCCTTTTTTTTTTTTTTTTTTCTATAACAAGTTTTTTTTGCATATAACTTTCTGCAATACCTAGTTGTCCCTTGGCATTCTCCCATCCAAATACTGGCTCAATCCAGTCCTGCATGTGAGATTTTAAAGCTGCACAGCACAAGATAATATAGGTCTATGTAAACTAAAAGGGAGGCAAGATAATGTTTTGAATGCTTGTAATATCGTGTTAGGGAATTTTGCAACTGATATTCTAAACTGTTTTGTTGATTTGATATGGAAACAAAAACATGAAGACTTGTTCTATTGCATGATGATGGGATAAAATATTAAAACAATATTCTAAAAGCCCATCTTGCTAATATCATCAGTCAGTGGTCAGCATTTAGTTGAACTTGAATTTTTGCAAAAGGCAGTAGTTATTTCATTGGGCTACTGAATGTGCAATCCCTCCACCGAGTCATCTGGGGATTGAGTGGGACAATTTACCCAGTTCTTAGTATGGAAGTGAGTGGGCTGTGGAGGAATTTTCTTATTAAATCCTCACTGAATCCATTAGCTCAGCCCTCATATTTGGGGAGTTAAACAAGTGGAGATTTCGAGAGCTAAGTGAGTCGTCATCTAGTGTACATGGAAGAAATCAGAACATTTGGCACTATTGTCGTATACACAATTAAGCTTTCAAAAACCTAACTCAATATTAAAAACACCCAATGTAATTATTTATTAGGAAGTTACAATCAGCCTGTGAGATCTCCAAGCACCATGTGCTGTGTTGGAACAGGCAAAGGGGGATAATTCCCTTAGTATAAATCTTTCCATAGTGTTAAAAACAAAATAATAGCAAAAATAAGTATAATTAGGGCTGCAAAATTATTCATTTCCCCCCCGAAGTAGCATAGACATTTAGGATTACACCTGTATTCTGTTTATACAGGATAGGAAAAAATGTATTACAATGCTAGTCATTCTACTCTAGGCCCTGATCCACCAAGGCACTTACTAATTATTATTTATTGTTGTTAGTCTATATTGTGATAGTACGTAGGAGCCCCTATCATGGAATATGATGCCATTTTGCTGGGCACTGTACAAACACATAAGAAAAAGATGGTCCCTCCCCCAAAGAGCTTACTATTATATGTTTAACCATGAATTTAAATGTACATGCATGTGCAGTCCCATTTAAGTCAATGTATGTAGTACAGTAGTTATTTCAAGTAAGCCCTAGTAGTACTAACGAGGGACTTAATTCTATAACCCGTAATCACAGAAGCCCTATTGAAATCAATGGGACTCCTTGTATGGGAAAGGATTGAAGGACTGGGCTGTAATACTGGACACTGAAAAGTAATTATGCAATCCTATCTTTGTTACACTCTAATATAATACATACATACATACATACAAAGATGTTAATTGCATCAGTCAATCCACCCATGCTCGTCACCATGATATGGGAGTTCTTGCCTAGGTGTGCTTTTGGAGGACAATTTAGAAAACGGAATGTAATAATTCCAAGTGTTTGTATGAATAATGGTCTGAGGGAATAATTTGTATGTTGTGCATCTATATGCAATCAACTGCTTTAATAGCCAGAGCAAAATAACGCTGTTCCTGTTGGAATGAAAGCCCAGCTAGAATGATGGTATTGTTTCAAATATTTTGAGTTACCCCAAAGAGAATTCTATATTTGGGCTAATTAACTGATCACTTATCAACTAGGGTTCTCAGAGTGGAATGTGAGGAATGGCATGTGAGGAACAGTGATAATGTTAAGGAGAACTGGTTAAGTATGTGTAATTTTCACACTTGTTACAATCATTTCATCGTCACCGGAATGGATGAATGTAGCATGATTTTCTATTTTCATTAAATTCTTTGTCACCAAAATGGGGTCACTTTTATATCTCAAAGAGGTAAATATGAATTGGGCTTTATATAGGTAATCTGCATGCAAGTGAAGGAGAAAAATCCACCCAACGACCTGAGATCAGCATTATGGGTTGTAGCACAGCTCTCTTCCTCAGCTGCTCTTCCATGCGTTAGAATAGCAGCTGCTTCCCCTCCGCTCTCCTTTTTGTGGGCTGTTAGAGCCATAGGATTCTTGCTAATTTGGTGGCCTTTCCCCTGTCTGCTCCCCATTTTTCCACCTATGTGAGGCTGGCACAAAGCTCCCTCCACCCCTTCCCCTGGTGCTAGGAGGATGCAGACACTCCCCACCCCTTCCCTCCCTGCAGCATCTGTGCTGGCAGGCATCTTGCACAGTCCCACTGTGAGGCTTAAGTGGTATGAAGAAGAACAGGAGTACTTGTGGCACCTTAGAGACTAACAAATTTATTAGAGCATAAGCTTTCGTGGACTACAGCCCACTTCTTTGGATGCATATAGAATGGAACATATATTGAGGAGATATATATACACACATACAGAGAGCATAAACAGGTGGGAGTTGTCTTACCAACTCTGAGAGGCCAATTAATTAAGAGAAAAAAAACGTTTGAAGTGATAATCAAGCTAGCCCAGTACAGACAGTTTGATAAGAAGTGTGAGAATACTTACAAGGGGAGATAGAGTCAATGTTTGTAATGGCTCAGCCATTCCCAGTCCTTATTCAAACCGGAGTTGATTGTGTCTAGTTTGCATATCAATTCTAGCTCAGCAGTCTCTCGTTGGAGTCTGTTTTTGAAGTTTTTCTGTTGTAATATAGCCACCCGCAGGTCTGTCACTGAATGACCAGACAGGTTAAAGTGTTCTCCCACTGGTTTTTGAGTATTTTGATTCCTGATGTCAGATTTGTGTCCATTAATCCTTTTGCGTATCATTGAATCTATCTCCCCTTGTAAGTATTCTCACACTTCTTATCAAACTGTCTGTACTGGGCTAGCTTGATTATCACTTCAAAAGTTTTTTTTCTCTTAATTAATTGGCCTCTCAGAGTTGGTAAGACAACTCCCACCTGTTTATGCTCTCTGTATGTGTGTATATACATCTCCTCAATATATGTTCCATTCTATATGCATCCAAAGAAGTGAGCTGTAGTCCACGAAAGCTTATGCTCTAATAAATTTGTTAGTCTCTAAGGTGCCACAAGTACTCCTGTTCTTCTTTTTGCGGATACAGACTAACACGGCTGCTACTCTGAAACCTGTCATTAAGTGGTATGGAGACTTTTGCATTTTACCCACTGTGTGTTAATGGTGGGGATGTGTTGTTCCACTCTGACCTTTCCATAGTCACTCTTTCCCGCTCTTTGCTCATGTACTTTCTACCCCCGTTGCGTGTGATGTTGCCAGCCAATCCCACAATACTAATATTTAGAATGTCAGAGCACTGCTTTGAGTGCTGTTCAGTTTCACCAAATGAATTGGCAGCAAATTTCTGCTAGCCTGTAATTTGTGTGAGAAAGTCAGGGGTTATGGGTGCTGTAATGACTCATCACAGTCAATACAACATTTGTGAAAAATCCATCTTGCTTAATTAAATATGACGTAGGGATGGGCATAAGTTTTGGCCTGGACCCATTTTAGAGATAAAGGGCAGGTCTACACTTAAAACGCTGCATCGCCACCGCTGAAGCGCTTTAATGAAGATGCTCAATGCCAGTGATACTCGCACTAAGGCTCATGAGCCATAAATGGCTCTTTAATGTGTCTCCTGTGGCTCTTTGCAGCATATGATATTAAAAAACCGTGTTATTTAATTATTGACCAATCAGGATGCTTTTACTATGTTATTAACCAATTGTTGATTAAATAATAATACTTGGTTACTCATTTTGCTGTGATAATATATATACAAACCAACTATGAATATATAGCACTATAGTAAATTAAACCATAATTCACACCACTGTGGCTCTTTTGGGTAATGCTAATTTGGCTCCTGAACCACTGAGATCTGGGGATCACTGCTCTTCGCCACCCATAGTTAATCCACCTCTGTGGTAGCGATGTCAGCAGGAGAAGCTCTTCCACCACCACAGCACTAATCTACACAGGCACTTAGGTCAGAATAACTATATAAATCAGGGGTGTGGATTTTTCACACCCCTGAGCCATGTAGTTATACTGAAGTAATTCTGTAGTGGAGACCTGCCCAAAGGCTGTTATGAGTTTCTTTCACCCAGAGTGCATTAAGCTAAAGCAAACTTCACTTTACTTTTGAATGAGACTGCCACAAAAGACCTTAATGTGCTTTAATGAATGCATGTTACATTCACACTGTTAGTTAATTTGGCTTAACATTCCTGAGTGTCCCCCTGACAACATGCCCTTAGTTTTCCCATGTGTGAAATGCTCATAGAAATTATCAACCTTTGTAAAGTACTTTGAGAACTACAGATAAATGCGATGTATTATAGGCCTAGAAACAAAAAATAGGAAAGAAATGGATTGATAGCTCTCTAAAAGAAAATGTGGCAGTGTCTTTCCACATGCCTGCACAAATAATTACACTGTTAAACTATGGTTTCCATGAAGGGCAAGCAATCGTGACTTAAATTCCCACTCATTTGTATTCATAAAGCACTACATATTTTATGCAGAAGCACCAGAAAAGTATCTTGAAGTCCCAGGTGTGCAGAAATGAATGAGCACATAGCTATCTAGTACCTTCAGATAGGCAAATAGAAGGTGTAAGCAGACACCGCCTGTCAAGACTGCTAATCAGGTTTGTATTTGGGTCAGGAAGTTGAGCTACACAGTAACTGAAGCTTTCTGAAGTCTGGCCAAATCTGAATCAGGTTCACCCCTGCTTCTGAGTCCTGGCAGGGTCTGCTCAAAGGCTTTGCTGTGGCAGGCAAACTGGAAATTGTCTGCCTCTTGCACAACTAGCACAAGACATTCTGAGGCACCTAACCGCAGCTGATGGCTCCCATCTGCTCTGCTTGTGTGGCAGAGCTGGCTGTTATTCCATGTCTAATATGAGAATGAGCTCATTCCACTTCCTTTTTTGCTGATCTGGATCAACGAGCTTTTTTCCTAACTGAATTGCAAAATAAGGGTATGAAAACACTCTTTTGCTAAATACAAATCAAAACTACAACCACCCCAAAATAGTCCGAGTATTTCCTTGCAGCTGATAGCCTAGATGGGAAAGTCTCTATAGTTTAGCACCAAGCCCCGAAATCACCCAATTACTCCCAATGAGAGTTTAACAGCTGAAGAGCGGGGCATGTTGACAGGCTTCCAGGTCAAAATGAATCCTGCAAAGAGGAGCACTTTAGTGGTGAGCTGATTGCTGCTGACTAATGTACGGAGACCAGAGACTGGCCAGTGCTGGAAAGGAATACAGTAATTAGAGCCACCTGGTTTTGTCTCATTTTACCTCCCCTTCCTATCAAGAGAAGAACGGTAGTTCCATCTTGAACTACCCAGGGCTCAATTCCTGGCAGACTTTGAAACTGGCAAGGACCTTCCAAAGGTGAAACTGTCTACTTACTTACTGATGTGTTTATGACCTAGTTAAAGAGAGGGCTCTGAGATCTCACAGATGCTGCTCTCAAGTTTCCAGGTTTTGACCTACACTCCTTTTCTATGAAGAGAATTAACATCAGCTGAAGATTCTTCTACGACTGAGACGTCTATACCTGATTACACAGTACTCATCATTTTTCTCAGTGTCTGACAACATCTTCTCCACCAGTAGTTAGAGATGTAGATTGCGTTGAGGGTCTTTTGGTTGCAAATGGCATGCACGGCATGTCTCAGTCTTAAGGTGGCCATATTTTCAAAATAAAACCCTGGGACACTTTTGTGGCAACACTTTGCAGTGTCATGAAATAGTCAGACAAAAGGCAAAAGTACTCTTTTTAAAATGTGTGCTGGTGCCCATACTGCCAGCTTCTGACTCAATGGTGATGTAGGCATTTTGCTCAGAGTGGAGGATTTTCTCCAGTAACTTAGTGCTCTGAATGAGTTTCTCAAGCAACACTGAACAAGTGTCACTAACACTCATTTTGAGCAAAACCAAAAAACACTTTGACGGTGTCTATGCTAATTCAACTTTTTTCTTAAAACGTTGTTCATCACGTGGAACGCTCATTCCACTGGAAGAACAGGAGTACTTGAAGTGGGCTGTAGTCCACGAAAGCTTATGCTCTAATAAATTTGTTAGTCTCTAAGGTGCCACAAGTACTCCTGTTCTTCTTTTTGCGGATACAGACTAACACGGCTGCTACTCTGAAACCTGTCATTCCACTGGATGATTTCTGCGTGCATTCATTTATCAACGAGTATTAAACAAATAGTTTGTAGTTACAGAAGAAAACAGACATGATTCGTGAGACGAAAACCTGGAGCATTTCAGGTGTTCTGAATGAAGTTCTTGGAACACAGGGACATCATATGAAAAACTAAGAATGTCCCAGTGAAACTGGGACACGTGGTCACTTTACCCAATCGCTCAGATTTTAATGATCATGTCCATGATCTATGCAGCTGCAGCAGCATGAACCTTCATTAAACATTTCTAAACTCAGTCTCTTTCTTAAAATACAGCTTTCTAAACAATTATTTGTGGCCAAATTGTGACCTTTTGTGGAAAATGCCATGGGAGAACCAGGAAACTCCAGACATTTCAATTCGTAGAACTTCCTCTAAATCATCCTGTCAGGTGGTGAGATACAGCTGTCCCCACCCACCAAGTGGTCAGATGCATCCTTCCCTTAATCTGCAGATGCCTCAAGATCCACAGGGAAATTCTGTGGATCTCAGGGCATCTGAAGAGAGCTGGTGCATTAGTTTGGAGACCCAGTCACTCCATACTACTGTTCAGCTTCCTCTGATTTCCTGTAGCAGCAAAGATAACTCATAAACTCTACTCCCATTGATTCCTTGCATGCACCTGTCAACCTCATCCACACAAGGAGGGTGAGACTCTAGTGCGTGAGTGTCTGTAAGATAAAGCTAACAGAAGTGGAGTAATCCCTGTGAGCCTGGAGAGTGGTTGTCTCCTGGCCCTGCCCAGTGCTCCCCATAAACCTCCACTTTTATCAGCAGACGTCGCATGGTAAAACTTCAGAAAAAGGAAGGTTAATGCTGCATTAATCTTTTTAAAAAGAGCACAAGGTATGGGTTTGCTTTCATCCCCCTGGGGGCAAGAAGGAAGCAGAGGGGATTTTCTGGCTTTTAGTACAGACAGGGTATGAACTGAAGCACTTGGCACATGAAGCTGTGAGGGAAAGGAGATAACTTTGTACTTGACATATACTGTCCTTCACTGTCTATGTGTACAATGTGTCTGTAAGTAGCACTGATATTTTCTGCATTTCCTCCTCTCTCCTGGAGAGCTGCTTTTGGTGACCTTGCCAGCATTGGTCCATTTCAACTCCAGTTCATCCCCCCGCAGCAGTGAACCAAGGAGGAAAGAATGGTTTGAACAGTTCCAGTGTGGATTGTATGTTGTCTTAAGTGCACCTGTCACAGCCTTACTGGTGAGCTGTCTCAGGAATTGAATAATATGCTGTGATCGCGCAAACATACATTTGCCTGGCTCTTTCCGCAAAGTAACATTTTTTTTTTATCTTGCCAGTCTTGTCTCACCCTCTTACACAATCAGCTGTGAGAAAAATGTGTGTGGCTTGAATTGCTTGCCAGCAAGTATGGCAACTAAAGTCATTGCTCCCAGCATTAAAATCAGATGCCCTTTATTTTTCTGTGGGAGTTAGAAATACACACCTCGGAGATGTGTAGGAAAGATGTAGGGATGACTACCATGCTAATACCAGAGACAGTTCTCATGCCTTTGGCTTATTTGAAATTCTGCATTTATGGGTAAGTGACACCTCTCCCTTGTTCTCAAGCCTGCCTCTGCCACGGTCAGATATTTAACTTATTTTATTTTCAACAGTAATTAAGCCAGACAGCTTTTAAAAAGAAATCTTAGAGACTGTGATCATTTCCATACTGTTAGCAGCTGGAGCCAAAGCTCATTCTTAGTTTCCCTGTTAAAAATCTTCTGCATTAACTTCTCTTACTAGTGGGAGCCAAGGAATGAGTGGTTTATAGCTGTGTGCATAATACGGTGGTACTGTTAATAAGGAACTTCCTGGAGCTCAGGAGCTCTGCTTGAGTAGCCTTATGAATAAAAACTCTAAAACACAACTCCCTGAAACAGTTTTAAAAGTGAACCGCAAAGGAGTGTTTGCTGCTCCCTACCCCACCCCCTCATGGCACCTTTTCGGATGAGGATTGCAAATCCCTTCTCTGATTACAATTACTTTATTCCTCTTTCCATCCCAGGAAGGTCAGACGTCAGTTTCCATAGCCCTCCCTGAGCTAACAGTTTAAACAACCAACTTTAGACACCGCACATGCAATCAACTTACTGAGAGAAAATCACAAAATACAAGAGTCCAACGCAAATACACCTTAGAGTAGTACTGTGAAATACGTTGCTAGCGGAGTCGGAAGTTAGGTTACAAAGTATGGCCCAAACCCTGCAAGAGCTGCTAAACAAACTTTACACAAATAAGAAGTCCCAGTGACGTGTCATATACAAAGTTAAACATATGTCTAAGTCTTTCCAGGACTGGGGCCTATGACATTGTTGCTTGCTGTATCTTTTGCTTTTTACACAATGGACATAACATAAAGAACCATGTGAGCAGTGGGGACTAAATAATTGTGTTTATTAAATATAGGAAACTTGCAACGCCTAGCTACCTATTTACAGTGCTCCTCGGGTGGGCTTTTAGTGGCTTCCAGAACACGGTGGGTGCCACTAAAGGGCTGAAAAACTATTGGAAGGGATAGTATCCAATTCTTGTACATTATATTAGCTAAAATTCTTAGGCTTTGTCTACACTGGATTTTGAGCCACTGGTGTAGCTGTAGGACATGCCCTCTTCCATAACCTAGCAGTTTTTAGATGAATGGTTGAAAGTGACTTAAAAAAGGTCTAAAATAGTGGTAAATTTTTGGTAGTGGATATATATTTCTTCTAAACGTCTGCTTGTGTATCTTATGCACCATTCATCTGAGGATTTTAAAGTGCTCTATAAACATTAATTCCACATAATGCCATTATGAAGTAAGGTAGCATAAACCTTAAGCACAGAGAAATTAAATGAACTAATGCAAATCTAATCAAATCACTATCTTCTGATAACTGTTTCATATTTAAAGTCAAGGAGAGCTAAAATAATCCCCTAACTGTGGATTCCATATACACCAGGCAGGTGTGTTCAGAGTTTCAGAAAGAGGCTCTTTACTTGTGAGAGACAGAGGAAACACGCCCATTGGTCCTAAACACTGCCATATCTTCCCTAAATATGATGTCTTAAATACTGAGTAGGTGAGTCCACAACTACATGGAGAAAAAGAGCAGTTTCTTCTGGGAGGCAGCGAGAGTTGATTTTTTTTTTTTTTCCATCTTCAGACAGCACAGATAAGAATTTGCCAGGGTTTTGCGGCTGCCAGCCAAGGAGCCCCAGACTACACAGAAATGAGCTGCTGTGCCACCAGGTGGAGTGAAATAGTTAAAATCACGGGAGCAGGCCATTAATTAAAGTGTCACATGCAGAAATCGCAACCAAATGTCACACACACCCAATAACCCTGTTGTCCTCCAGATGCCTTCACAAGGTCCATCATAACTGACCTCCTTACAAAAAGAATGTATTCGTGCAGCCAAAATATAAAGACCAGTCCTCCCAGAGAGCTTCAGATTCTTTCTAGTGGTGAAAAAATGAGGGAAAGAATAAAAAAAACTGTAATAATCAAGTGTACAAAATGCCCATCCAAATACAGGCAGTGGGCTTCAATTCTGAACTACGGCTGAACGAAGCTATGCTTAGCTTGGGGGTGGGGATGGGAGCACAGGTGTTACATTTATGGCCTCTGGGTTGACTGGTCCAGTCCTTCTCATAAGTTAGAGAAGCCAGAGGGTTGTGCTAATGTATGTTAGGTGCTTTGGTCATTTTCTGGCCAAGAACAGCCAGAGGGCCGCAGCTCCCCCCGGCCACGTCTTCTCCCCCAAGAACACCTCCTCAGCATACTCCTATTCTGGGGACCGTGAGGATAGGGTAGGGGAGTAGCAAAGTGCTTTTTCGGAAGCTCTGTGCTACCCAAGGAAGCCACTTTCACAAGGGTATTTCCCAGGCAGAGCCCAGATCCAACATAAAGGGATTATAACAGAGGCCAGAATCAGAGCCCTGAGTCTTGAATTTGGACTTGGGAGGGCAGAATTTGGGGCCTGATCTGGATCTGGTTCAGAACCTAGAGCATAGATTCTGTCAAGAGAGAAGTATAACCTACAACACAAAGAGAACTACACAGTTCCGTACAACTCCATCAAAAGTGTTTGATAACCATGAGATAGAAGCATAAGGGGCTTGTGGCTGTAACATGTAACATCTAAAAGGTCTGTTACACTATCCAGTGTATGAAACATTTGTATCCTAAGTGTGAGATATAATGTTTGATATATTTCATGTACCTTGTGGAAGGTTAATGCTTGTTTTGGTTTTTTTTTAAAGTCATATACAATCCTACTGTCCTGGTCTTTCATACCAATCAGTAAGAAATATTTTATTTCAGGACCTTTTCCTGTTCCCTCTTGTCTCTTTCCTGTTACATTCAGGGGAAGCCATTGCTGCTAGAGATGCAGATATATATTCTGACCGACCCTGATAGCACCAGCCAGGCCATCAATTTGTTGGTTAAATAAACAAGACTTACTGGGGTTATTTCTTTCTTTCTCCCATTAAGCTGTTTGTTTTGGTAATGGGAATAGTTTTATAACTGGACTATAATAATGTCTGGGAAATTTTATGTATGGCTAGATAGTGGCAAATACAGCAGGGCACCTCAAAGCAGCACTATGGGGCAATAACTTTGGCTTTTTTTCCCCTGCCAGTAACATAAAGCAGCAGATGCCTAACCATAAACAAGCTTAAATCTATATGCTCTGTTGCTGAAAGGACCGGAGTGTGTGTGTTTATGTGGAGGGCTGTGCTCACATGATCTGCTACATCTAACTTACAGCTGCTATTCTTGCTGATGTGCTGGGGCTGAAGTGTCCTGGGCTGAGTAAGTGTTTGTCCTTAGGATTTGGTTATTTCTTGCTGCTCTGTGTTTTCTCAGTTTAAAATTGTCTGCTTTCACTTTAGAGCTCATTGGAGCCTGGCAAACTCCCCCCCCCCACACACACACACACTTACGAATGAGAAGGAAATGTTCACCCTGTATGAAATTCTCCCATGGTACCAGTGCCAGGCCCTTTACACTGCTTAATCCAGGACTGAGGCTGGGTGTGAGAACTCTGGATGAAACAGCCTCTGAGAAACCTGTGCATTTTTGGAGTGGTGGAGCTTCCATGGTGGCCCCACATTGACCAGAACTAAGGATTGCAACAGGGGTAGGCCAGAAGATGGGCCATGGGGTCCTTGATGCAGATCCAGTAACATTTAAAGAGGGGGGAACTGAAGTGTGGGAAGGTTAAATGACTTGCCTGTGTTCATGAAGAAAGTCAGTGACAGAGCTGGGAAGAAAACCTAGATCTCTTGACTCCCAGTGTGGGAATATGACCATTGGATCATTCTACCTCTTTTTTTGGGGAGGAGGGGAGGGGCAACATAAGTCTCGCATCTATCACTTTCTCAGAGTCTGTACATGTAGATCTCATGGCTGAGTCTTAAATAAAGACTCCAGCCTAATGCATCCCAGACTCAACCCCAGAAAAAAAAAACCAGCATTAAATATAAGGGACAAGCATGACAAGAGTAGATTTTGATTCATTAAAATACCCTTTTGGGAGCAAGGAGCTACTGAGAAAACAGCAAAGGAGTTAAATGTGTGAGTAATTTGTTACTGCATGTCGGGTGAGGTATTATGGAGGCCTTGAGTGAATCATGCCTTCTTGGTAGAGTGGTTATGTTAATCAATACGGTTAAAGAGGGAGCTGAAGGAAGGATTTTCTAGTGGTTAGTGCTCTAGCTTAAGAGACCTGGGTTCAATTGCCTGCTCCACCACAAGTTTCCTGTGTGACCTTGAGGTAGGCAGATTGATTTCAAAGTCAATTAGGTGCCTACATATTTTTAAAGCTAGGGCTCAGTGGCTTTTGGTGCCTCAGTTCCCCATCTGCTATCGCCTCTGCTGTGGCAATCAGACTGCATGATCATAATGGTCCCTTCTGGTTTTAAAATCTCTGAATCTCTCCTTATTTAATGACCTCTTATTGGAGTCTCGACTGGAAATGGTCTCTTCTATGCAGCATCAGTTCCTCTCTTTTCTCAAATATTTTTGTTGAGGGCGTGAATTTTATCATTATGATGCTGGAAATGATACCAGCATCTTTAGACACACAGCTCTGATATACAGCAACATTCAGCAATGTCTGGTTTATTTAGTATTTCAGCTTGATTCTTGTTTCTCACATCTGTTTGCAGTTTCATCAGTCATAAAGTATAACAATGGCAACTGTTAATTTTAAAGGATGCTATAGATACACCACACAGAAAGAGTGAGAGGCAGTCAAGTAGCCAGAGTGATTGAGTGGTGTCAGGCAGAACTCACTGACAGAACAGAATTCTACCTTCACCAATAAGAGTTTCACCCACATATCTAAGAGCAAAACTGCTCCCCCCCTCCTCCCCATTATTAGTTTTAGACATTATTGCAGAATATTAGGGAAATATTTTTGTTCAACATAATGGATTATTCATGATTTTCTGTAATTTCATATGCTGTCAAGACCAATTACAGCTCCTGCCCAATTCCAGCTGAGAAGGAGGATGTTTGTCTTGGTGCTGACATATTGTTCCCTCTTGGTTCAGGATAAAAAGGAAGCTATTAACACAACCAAAAAGGAAACTGTCTCTCCTAGGCAGGTGTGAGGAATTTGTATGTTTTCCATGTAGTTCAATGGAAAACTTGCAAGATTTTCCACTCCTTCCCTGCAGGAAGACTTCATGTTTTAGCTGCTTAAACAAACACAAAAAAGTGACATCTTCTAGCATATGTTGAAAAGAATAGGAAAAATACAACAAAATCTGTTATGAGAAGTAGATTTGACAGAAATGAATGTTTATCAAAATTGCTTTTTAGGCTTGATTTTAATAACTAATTCAGGAGAAAAACTTTATCCTTCTATTATGTGGGACTTCAATAGAATCTGGATTCAGAAAATGTGCACTGCATCAGCATTAAGCAAAAAGACTGCTGTTTTCATAGTTTAAAAGCCCTGGTATCAGTATTTAAATGGGACAGTTGTGTGTCTGTCACTGTGGGTATTGCAGGACATTCCAGAAAGAGAATATTCCAAACAATTGGTTCTGTACACTGTTAAATTCTTGGATACATTTTCAACTGCTGGGGGCAGGGCCAGGCTGAGGATTTTGAAAACAGAATGTGCAGGGAGCCTTACACATTCTTCCATAACCTGTGCAATTGTACTTTGGGGGTGGACAGTGGTGTACTTTTCACTAGGGAGTGGGTTAGGTCAGAGGTGGCTTACGGCACTTGCCACTATAGACAAGGTAGAAAGTGACTAGAGTCCAAATTCACCTTTCCAGTTAGGGTGGTGGTGGCTGTATAACAGGAGGGCTAGGTCCCCTGCAAGGGGATGCTGAATGAAGGAGCCACTGCTGCTGCTGAATCTTGTTCCTGTGCCACTTCTGGCTATCTAACTTTGGAAGCTATCTAAAAGATGTCTGTGCTTGCAATTAGCTACAAGGATGCAGTTGTGAATTCATTATACACACATTGATCTTTCAAACAGAAGGCTTTCACAGGGGGAAAGAAGAGCGTGAGCATCATGCTTCTTGCATTATAATTGTGCCCTTTATTTACAAACTAAACCAATAAGCTAATTTATAAACGATGCAGACATTGGACCTAATCCAAAACTAATTGAAGTCAATGAAAGTCTTTCCTTTCACAGCCTTGGGATAAGGCCCATGAAGAACATACTGAAAGTATGAAAGTGTTACATCATGGTTATCTTTATTTTGGTTAAAAGTCAACAGATAATTAAAAAAAATATGCATCCGAAGAAGTGGGCTGTAGTCCACGAAAGCTTATGCTCTAATAAATTTATTAGTCTCTAAGGTGCCACAAGTACTCCTGTTCTTCTTTTTTCTTAAAAAAAATAGTTATTCCTAATTTTGTGCTCATTTGTGTTCTTAAAGTGGGCTTTTATACCACACCCATATTGACTCACTGCAGTGAAAAATCTAGTTGTATCCTTACCCAATGGCTCTCAGGCCTGGTCTACTCATAGTTTTTATATAAGTATAAGCACCTTACACCAGTCTAAGGCCTGGTCTACACAACAGGGTTAGGTCGATAGAAGGTGCCTTGCGTCAACCTGTGGAAGTGTATTCCCACTTAAATTTGGCTCCTGATGACTTAAGTGCCTCTCTATGCCAATTTAGTAACACCAGGTCCCTGAGTGGTGTAGAGTCACTGTCGATGTAATTAGGTCAACAGGGTGTCAGTTTAGACACTGCATTGCTTGCGTCGACTGTTTCTGGCTTTCAGGAGCCATCCCACAGTGCCCCACACTGACAATACAATTGATACAAGTGCTCCTAGTGAGGACATGCACCACCAACACAAAGACTCAAGCCTGTGTCCACACAAGTGATTTAATAGCTGCAATAACTAATTATTGATATAATTTTGTAGTGTAGGCATGGCCTGTGTCCACCATTTTAACTATACAAACAGTACAACTTTTGTATGTAGACAATCCTTTAGAAAAATCTTTTACGTAGCACCGCTAACAAACATTTAGCAAAACAGTTGTCACAGCTATTTTCCAAAATGAAGTGTTAAGCATTTACAGCAGCAGAATTCCTGAATTGCAAAGGTTAAATGGGCCTTTTTATTAAGAATTGTAACAAATAAAGCAGTTTAGTTTCAGTATTTTACTGACTAGTTTGTATGACTTCTGTTGACAAGCTGCTTGATGGGGGGGAAAAAAATTAATCTGCACATAACTTTGCATATTTTAGTGATCACTTGTGCATAATTCTCAAAAGCCTGATACATAATTCCTCAATGTGTAATTAATAGTTCTACGGGATTTTTGGTTTAAGGAAATCCATGTCTACTGTGCTTCATAGCTGCTGAGATATGGAACGCTTTTATGCCTAAGCTTTGCAAAATTATAAAGCAGAGAAAAATATGTTTAAAAAAAAAAAGTGATTCTTTTCTGCATTTGTGTACTTGCTGCCAAATGCGTGAATGAGGCATTTCAGGATGGTCTATTTAAGCACAAAATAATAAAAGTGTCAGTGAAGCAGTTATGTTGATTTATCAGGCCTGTAAACGTGGTAATAAAGTCACATAAAGCACAACTAGCATTTTGATTCTAAAAAAGATTGGTAGCTCCCATAAAACAAAGCTATACATACTAAGCAGGCTTTACAGATTACTTGTAATGTGTATGTCAGAGATACACAGGGCAAAAGGTAACTTCTGTGCATCTCACTAATACTCTGCACTGTACTATGATCCTCCCCGTATATGTTTTACATAGTGAGCTGGCCAGGTTTATCAGTCAAACACTGAATCAGACGGTGATTAATGTAAACACAAGGCCTCTTTATTTTGTTTCAGCAGTACATGGGTGCTCATTCAGCACAATCAGAAACAAGCAGAACAGTGCAAAAAACAAATACCATTATTCCAAATATACTCCCCCCTCCAAGATATACTTAATTAGAATAGAAAGGAGGAACTGAATAACATTATTTCTATTGGGTGTTTTCCTCAGAAATAGCTGGAAAGAGAGAACTGGGACCTATGTACAACAGGAACAAGGCAGATGGGACCATTGGCCAGTTTCAACAAAACTGGCCCAAAGAAGTGTAAATTACATGCTGGGTAGAAAGGGGTGTGTTCCCTAAGGAGAACAGCCAGTATTGCTGCCACAACCCTCCCTCTAGGTTTGTGCTGAGGGAACAGCTTAAGTTGCACAAGAACTTCCCCAGAAGGACCCTGTGAGGGGGATGTACTGAATCAGCACATTGCTCATACTGCCCAGCACTGCTTCTTGTGCTGTCTGTGGCTGCTGAAGCCTAGTAGAGGTTGCATGACTGCTTTGCACAGCTGCAGCCTGGTTCCTTAGTGAATGTCCTAATGTCAGTGCCCTACACTAAGGTTTACATCAACATAGGTCATTGTCACCCTGGAATGAACCTAACCCACTAGCTGAAACCTTACTGGACATGGAACGGGAACATAAAGATAAAGAGGATAGTCTCAGTGCAGATTCTCTGGGATAGGCATCCACCTCACAAAAGCCACCACCATTCCCTGGTGGCAGTCTCCGCAGAAAAGCCATTGAAGGCTCATCTGCATTAGAAAACGTTATTGTGTTTCAACACGACTGGGAACCCTGGAGTTAGATGAGATGATGGTGACCATGACTTTGTGCTCAGTGTAGACTAGGACAAGCCATGTTAGGGCACTCGCCTAAGATGTGGGAGACCAAAGTTCAAGTCACTGCTCCAATGACTATTTATAACAAGTGAAACAACTTCAGCAAGGAAAAAGTGAGAGCTGCCCCATAGCCCAGTGGTCATGGCACTCTCCTGCACTGTGGGATACCCAAGTTCAAATCTCTTTTCCACATCAGGCACAGAGGAATGGTCTTCCCCATCCCAAGTGAGTACTCTAACCACTGGACTAAAAGTTATAAGGAGGGCACCGTCACTGCCATCTTCTAAACCTGTCAGCATTTTGTGAATCTAGCCCTTTAAAAATATCTGAAACAAAACATTACTAAATGGATTTTTTTGACTTATCAATTTTTTTTGAAGTTTCTAGGTTTGGGTTAACTGAAACCATATTCTTTTTATTTTTCAGAACTTCCAGGGAACCAAAAAATCAGTTATTCACCCACTACTAATTATAATTCTCTGGATATTCTTGATGTCTATATAAATGTCAGGTTCCCTTTTGAATCTTGTCAAGTTCTTGGAGTCACTGACTTCTGTGGCAATGAGTTTCACAATGTATGAAAAAGAATTTCCTTCTATCAGTTTTGAATGTCCCACATTTTAATTTCACTCAATGTCCCCTTGTTTTTGTGTTATGAGGCAACGAGAAGTTTCTTATATACCTTCTCTACACTATTAATTATTTTATATTCTGGTTTCATGTTCCCTCTTACCACCTTTCTATGGAAAATAATCCCACGCTTTTCCATCTCTCATTATATGAGTGTTTTTCTAGGCCCTTGATCGTTCTTGTTGGTCCTCCCCTCTAATTCTGCAATATCCTTTTTGAGATTGGAGTGACAGTACTACATATAGTATTCCAGATGAGGCTGTACCATTGATTTATATAAATGCATTATAAAATTCAAAAGCTACACATCTTGTCATGCGTTATGGATTACCTATGGGAACACTTAAAACTATACATGTTTTGAAGTCCTTGTCTGATTATGCTGGTAATATCTTTGATTTTTAGAACTGAAATATTCTTTAAAAGAACTGCAATTTACTTTTGTCCCTTTATGTTGCTTTTTGTTGTGCTTTGCTGTCCATACTACAGGCTAAATTTAAAAGCCTGTTTCCACAGAACTTTTCTTAATTCAATGAAAATATTTCTATTCATATCAGGTTCTATTAAAGGACCCCTCTCCTCTGGTCCCCACAACCTACACTTGAGCATAAACTACTTGACAGGGTTCCTTTAACTCTCTTTACTACCAGAAATTACACTCCAGTAATGAAAACATTCAGTACAAATGAACAAATACAGAATCTCTCTCCTCAGTCTACAATGCCTTCTATTGGCAAAAATCACAGAATAACTATAAACATTAGGCCAAGGCAACATTTTAAAGTGCAGATCACCACTTGCTACACATGAATAATTCAAATAATGCTGCATAAAGCATAGGCAATATTTAGTAGCAATTTCATTAATAAATAAAAGCAGAAGTTTAATAAGTGACACAGTAAGATAAAGACATAACATTTCAAATAGATTCCATTTATAATATATAAAAAGTGCTGGTCTTAACATAGTGCACATTAAGCATATTGGTCCAGCAAGCTAGCCTCCCACAGCCCATCTTTTTTCTGAATTGCATGCTGCCATTGAACATAAATGAAAGACACAAATAACATCAAAGATTCCATCCAGAGTCTGGGTAGACAACTGGAAGCAGTTGGTTATATGTGCTTTAGAGGTTCTCTCACCCATTTGTACTCTTTGGGCCAGACGCTCAGCTGAAGCTCATTGTGCTATGACAAGTTACACCAGCTGAGGATCTGGCCTTGTCCTTAGTTCTGTTTCGTATCTTCCCTTTATTCCTGGTGGCCAGCTCATACTTTGTTTGTGGTGTATTTTTGTGGGGGGTTTGTGCTTTGATTTGTCTTTATTTAGGCAATTTTGTGCAAATGGCGGGGTGGTGGCAGAATTTCATAGAAAACCTTGGGGGGAGTAAAATTCCACAATGGGATCCTCAGTGACTTTTCCCCAAATTGTTCTGCTGTGTTTTGGCTGCTATATCTTGCAGATTTTTAGGGATCCTCTGGAGCTGTGGTGGCAACCTGTGGCCTGCAGGCTGCCACTTCCCACTGCTTCCATTGGCCGGGAACGGCGAACCGTGACCACTGGGAGCTGCAGGCGGCCATGCAAATGTAAACAAACAGTCTGGTGGCCCGCCAGCAGATTACCCTGACGGGCTGCGTGTGGCTCATGGGCCGCAGGTTGCCCACCACTGACCTACACTGATGGGAGGCTTCTCCCATCAGCATCGGTACACCACCTCCCTGTGAAATAGTAGCTATGTCCACAGGAGAATTCTCCAGTTGACCTAGCGCTGTCTATGCCTGGGGTTGGGTCGTCACTCAGGGGTGTGGATTTTTCACACCCCTGAACAACATATAGTTATACTGACCTAATTGCCTAGTGTTGAACTGGCCTAGAGGAAAGGTCTCTGAGGGTATTTAAATTCAAGTGCACTTCCATTGTGTTACAAAGCAATCATGAAAAAGAGGCATTAGGCCAGCAGGAGGTAAACTAACTGCCTAACCCCAGAGGCAAAATGGCGGAGCTAAAACATAGGGAAATGTGCTCTTCAAGGGAAGAGTTTAATCTCACAGACTTTTTCAAAAATTAAAAGAGCATCTTTAAACTGGAAGCGAACCAGACTGGGATTATGCCTGCCTCTGTGCTCAAACACAGATAATAGTTCCTGACAAGCACTTTCAGGAACAAGTAAATTCTATAAATTTAGACTGCTCTGGTTTTGCTATTAAAAATCCATCTCAGTTCAAAACTATATTCTACAGGAATTACAAATATTGTGAACACACAGGGAATATTTATGGATCCTCTGTTTTTAGCGACTCATTTTATATAAAACTTCTTGATCATTTGGAAGTTATGACAATTGGGGTGGGAGAACTTTCCCTTTCTGACCTTAAAAACTATGAAGTTTCTTTACCAAAAGAAAATTTCTGATTGCAGAAATCACTGGGCCTGAGTCTAGGGTTACCATCCGTCCGTATTTCCCCGGACATGTCCGGCTTTTGCGTCTCTAAATAGCCATCCGGGAGGAATTGGTAACAAGGTTAAAATGTCCAGGGAGGTTTTCTCCCTCCCTCCCTTCCATGCAGAGTGGCTGCTGATTGGGCGGCTAGGCCGATTGACCCACTCCCATTGGCCTCCAGCAGCCAGAGCCCTCCCCTGCTCCTCCCTCCCTCTCTCTGTAGTCCTGTGTAGCACACAAACCGACCCACGTGGAGCCAGAATGGTAAGAGGAGTCGGGGGGGGGGGGCAGTCAGGGAGCGGGGGAGTGTTGGATGGGTCCCCAGCCTCCACCTGCCATCCCCCCTCTGCGCATCCCCCCCCCGTGGGTCCCCCCTCCCTGTCTGCCTCTCCCTTGTCTGCGTGTACTGCCAGAGCCAGCAGCAACTGCTGTCTGCTGCCCCCAGGTCCTAGTGCCCCCATCCACTAATGGGAAGACAGGCTGCCCTTACCCTGCCCTTCCACCCTAGCCCTGAGCCTCTCCAACACCCCAAACCCCCCAGCCCTCATCCCCACACACCCTAATCCTCTGCTCCATCCCTGAGCCCCCTCCTGCATCATGAACCCCTCATCCCCAGACCCACAGCTCTCACCCCTGCATCCCCTCCTATCCCCAATCCCCCTCCCCCTTCCCACACACCCCCTCCTGCCCTCAAACTTCCTCCCAAAGCCTGCACCCCCTCCCTTTGCACCGCCTCTCACCCCCAAACTCCATCCCAGAGCCTGCACCCCTCACCCCCTCCTGCACACCCACCCCCTGCCCCAGCCCGGAGCCTGCACCCAGCACCCAAACTCTATCCCAGAACCTGCACCCCAATCCCCAGCCCAAGACCTGCACCCCAGACCTCCTCCCCCCACCCAACCACCCTCCCAGAGCCTTAGGCAGGTGGGGTGGGGGGTTCTGGGCACCACCAAAATTTCTACAATCCTGCCACCCATGCGAGTAGATAAGGGTCAGGGCAGTCAGGGGACAGGTAGGGTCCTGGGGGGAGCAGTTAGGGTAGGGGGTTCTCAGCAGGGGGCAGTCAGGGGACAAGAAGCAGGGGGGGTTGGGGTTCTGAGGGGAGCAGTCAGGGGGTGGGAAGTGGGAGGGAGTGGATGGGGCGGGGCTAGGGCGGGGCTTCTCCCCCCCCCCCCCCAAGTGTCCTCTTTTTTGTTTGTGAAAATATGGTAACCCTACCTGAGTCTGATCTCTCACCAGTTTAAGTCAGGAGTAATCCCACTGAAGTCAATTCAGTTAACTGGTATAAATTGCTATGCGTGAAGAGAATCAGGCCCAGAGGTTCTAGGCTTATAACAGAACTAAAAACATGCAAGGTTTGAATTCCATTTGGCTCTGGCAATCTATGAGCTCCAGACAGCTGCACAGTTTTCATTTGGAACCTCTGGTGGAGTAGGTATACCGCACTGGCTTTAATCTAGCTGCCCCTGCTTTCTCTTCTGCTCTCCCCCCCCGCCCCCCCGCTCATGGTTGGGATTTGTAAAGATGGACTTAAAAGCTTTTTTTCTTATACAAATGTCATCATCTTGGTAAGGTAAATTGTAATCTAACAAGACTCATAATTATTTTGCAAATTCACAGCATTAAACAAAGAAACTGAGGTGTCACTCTTGACAATGAGGCACTGCATTTAACCAATCCCTTCAAACTTAGATGCAGAATGATCCACAGAATGTTTTGCAGAACGGAAATGAAATTATACTGAACTTGAAAAAGGAACCACTTGCTTGCCTGCCACATATACTTCATTAATATTCCGATCATCACCTGAAACAATAAAGCCAAAAGATTTTTGCATACACTAGTTGCATAAGATGTGTAGATTTAAGTGACACAATACTCAGCATCAGGTGTGGAACTGATCACTTCCAAAGACTGCAGCACATAGCCCCCTCTTAGACTGGGAAAGGGTTCATGTGGCATGGGCCTTCTATTAGGAAGATTTCCTTCCCCTCCCCTAAATCTTAAAAGAATGAAACTGGCAGTGCTAGTCCTGTAGATCTAAAGGCTGGTTTACACTCAGTTTTTGCACTAATTAAAAAATGTGGTTATTCAAACAATTCCATTACATTGATGCCAGAATTGAGAGTAGGCCAGCCCTTAGTCCAGCCAATCCCAAGTAAAGTGTGTGTATGTTTTCCTGAGAAGTGACTTCCCATCTTTCTTGCTGAGAACAAAGATACTACATGAAAGGGCATTAGGCTTTGTAGAGACTGGGCAAGTGATTTGTGTTTAAAAACGTGATTTGTGTTAGCGTTAATGCACTGTTAAACACCACTTAGCTTCCAGTGTAGACACAAATAGTCATGGTTAAAAACCTGCTAGTTGGTTGGGTTAATCTTAGCCTAGCAGATCACAGGATTTTATGTAAAACATATGTTGTGTAACCACATAACATAGCAAAAATGCTGTACTTCTCAATTCTTATTTAAACATTTGTGATTTTAAAAGAATAACAAGGAAAAGCAATCAATCTCCATATTATGTCAGAAGATTATCTAGATAAGTATGAGATAAAGAGAATTTTTCTGTATAGTGAAGGCTGGGACGTACCTAGATACAGGAACTTCTGGATAATATCCTGAAAATATGGAAAAAGCACAAATTTCAGAAAGCAGTTCCTCTCCTCCCAAAACACATCTGTATGAAACTAAAAGAAGACTGCAAAAACAAATTCACATAATACATGCTTTTTAACTGTAAAATCAAAATTTGATTTGTCTATTTGCTAAAGAGACTATATCTCTTAGAAGAGCCAACATCAGAAAAATGTGACACTATAAATTAGATAACACTTCAATAGGCATATTGTTCAAGTCATAACATTTCCCTTTACCCACTCTTTTGTCATCCCACTGATCAGCTAATAACCTTGTTTAATTTGCCCAGTAAAATCTTTGTTCTTTTTTCTTTACTAAATAAACCCGGCTAAAAGATTATGCTAGCATTAAAAAACAAGTTTTATGTCACTGGTATCAACAGGTTCAAATTCATGACACTAGATTTCAGTGGAACAGTCCTAGGGATTAATCTGGCCTATTGTTTTTACCAGAAGTAATGGGATAATGCCAAAATTCAGGAGCAACACTGGTCATTAGGGACTAATGGGGCTAACCCTCACCCATATTGTCACTGAGTAGTGTGGCTGATATACTGTTGGGTGCAGTACCCTGGCTGTCACTTAGGTACTCCTGGAAGGACTCTTGCTGCTTCAGCCCCTGAATGCTACACCATCCCGTCTCCCTCCTGGATCTGCAGCTTGCTCTTTTCAGTACTTTCTGGAGCATTTCGATAATTTAGTGGTTTGATTACCTCAAAAGTATCTCCAGCAAACAAGTCAAAAGGACTATCTGAAGCCTTGGGGTTGATCAGCAGTGCATCAAATTCTTTGCCAACTTCAAAGTTTCCAATCACATCATCTAGTCCTAGGGCTGTGAAACAAAACTAGTTAATAAACGAGCCTCTGGTCTTCTGCACATTCCATCTTGTACAAGTGTCTGGCAACTTGTTTGAGATCTATGTCCAGATGGAAATCTGCAGATGTTTAGATTGCTATGACAAAAAGCATCGCTTTAAGATAGCGAAATAACGTAACCTCTGAATTTTTAAGAGACTTTTTTCATAAAAAAATTGTTGATATTAGAGAAAAATGATAGGTAAATAAGGCAAGTGAGAATGAAATTTATAGCACCTTTTAAATTGTCATTAAATGTCTTTTTGTTTTACCTTTTTAACATCATCCTATGTCTAGGTTCCACTGTGTCATAAAGTGATTGATTATTCTAATTTCAAACACCTAGGATGAGCAATCTCTTACATTTCCAAATGTCTTTTCATCCTGAAGAATCCAAAAGCACTTTAAAACTACATACTTATACTGAAATGCAGCCACTTATGGGGATAACATGGACATAATACTTGCCTACCTCACAATGGGGATGTTAGGCTTAGTTCATTAATGTCTATAAATAGGGTTACCATATTTAGTCCCTCCGAAAGGAGGACACTCCACGGGGCCCCGCCCCCGCCCCAACTCCTCCCCCTCCCCAAAGTCTCCACCCCCTCCCCTGCTTCCCGCGAACATTTGAGTCGCAGGAAGCCTGAAGCAGGTAAGGGGGGATGTGGGGGGAGGAGGCGCGGCCCACCGCCGGTCCCCAGCCTGGCCCCCGGCACCGCCAGCCCGGCCCCCGAGCCCCTGGCCCGGCACCGCCGGCCCAGCCCCGCTCCGCCGGCCCGGCACCGCATGTCCGATTTTCCCGGACATGTCCGGCTTTTTGGGATTTCCCCCCGGACGGGGATTTGGAGCCCAAAAAGCCGAACATGTCCGGGAAAATCCGGACGTATGGTAACCCTACTATAAAGTCCTTTGAGGCTGAGCTTCTCTGACAGAGGGTTATATAGACTAGAAAGTATTTATTATGATCATAAGGTAGGTATGTATTATTATTCTGGAAGGTGTAACAACCAATAAGCACCCAGAACATTATGGCTAGAGAAAATTTTGGCCCAGGACAAATGGAGCACACCCCTAACTTTTTATAAAAAATGTGTCAGGATGTCTAACGTCCACACAGAGAAATTGTTTTACAACATCATTTTACGCAACATGAACCCACTCAAGCATCACAGGTGCAAATGTTTTTTTAAAAAATTGAATGACACTTGCAATATAACAGGCTTAAACTATAAATAAAAATTGGTTTGTGTACTAAGACTAGCTTTGCAACCCCCCCAAAAAACTGTCCTGGCTCCTAGAGGCTTGCACAACATCACACTTCAGAAGGTTCACTCTATCCTGATTTTTTTCAAGTTCTGTTCTAACAGATCCTCACACAAAGTCAGATCATGCATGGTGCTGAGTGCCCTTAATGGCAGCTGAAAGTGCTGAGTACCTCATAGAAGGAGTGAAGCTCTAATTCTTTAGCATGAAGGGTGCAAAGGTAAACTGACCCCTGCCAGGATTTGAACATGTGGTGTGAATAGTTTAGCTAATGCAACCCTGAACACAGTGTGGTCTCAGTCCTGCACCTAGATCTGCATCGGCAGTGCCTGCATACAGCCCCACTGATTTCAAGCATTTGCCTGTGCAGAGCCATTTGCAGGATAGAGGAGATGGCTTAGGCTCCAAGACAACTCCTGGGCAAATTCCAGTTATGTAGTTATCACTTTTTGCCTGCAGACTTATCATCCTATAGGGCCAATCAGATAAAGCATTCTTCACTTACAGCCTGATTCAATGTCTAATGAAGTCAATGGAAAGACTCAAATTGACTTTAATGGGCACTGGATTAGGCCCTTTAGTTTCAATGATGGGTGTCTACATAGATCGTAATTAAGGCGGGCATGTGTGCAGACTGCTTTGGGATCTCTGGATCTTTATAAAGTCATTTGTTATCAACTAAAACACAGCAAAAATTCTGTTAAGAGTTTACTGAGTCTGCAACCAGTTTATATTTTTCTGGTTCATCTCCAACTGATCTAGTATTCTGCCAATTCATTCAATTGGGTAAATCTCACAAGAAGGTACTGGACATGAAGCCTTGCTGAAAAGAACTCTGGAGTTTTTAAAGCTGTATGTTGTCTGCAGAATTGTTTCTTGCACTTGGACAGGAGAGCATGAAATGAAGGCCAAACAGAGGGCTGTAAGGCTTGTTTTATTTGTTAGCAGGGTCCTTCTCCCCCTCCCCTTTTTCTTCTTCTTTATTATTTTGAGCCTCGTACAGTAATATAAAATGACAGCCCTTTGGGTCTGATTTTCAGAGGTGCTAAACGTCCACAGTCCCCACTGAAGTTAATGGGATTTGCTCAGCACTTCTAAAAATCAGGGCTTTTGTTATTTTAGTTTCCTTTGAAATGATCTAGGATAATTTTAAGTTTGTATGAATAATCTGTAATGTTGAAATAAACTTTACAAATACCCCAAAATTGTCTTAGAAGGCATGGGGATTGCATAGGGTGTAATATCAACACAGAATCTGCTCTTTTGTTTTTTTAGATAGTTAATGGATGGCAGTGGAATTTCAGTCTCTGAAGAAATTTGAGAGCTACACGCATTTCACAGCATTCTAGAGATGTTTTAAAAAAAATCAGAAATGATAAAGTGTTAGCTTTGTGGAACATGGTTTTGAATGAAATTAAACACCAAAGGTATGTCTAGAATCTACTAGACAACTGCGGCTGGCCCAGGCCAGCCAACTCAGGCTCACACGGCTTGGGCTGCTGGGCTGTTTACCTGCAGTGTAGATGCCCAAGCTTCTAGGACACTGCAAAATGGGAGGGTCCCAGAGCTCCAGCTGCAACCGGAGCCCAGAAGTCTACACTGCAATGAAACAGCCCTGCAGCCCAAGTCAGCTGGCATGGGCCAGCCCTGGGTTTTTCTTTGCAGTCGGAGACATATCCCTAGTTCACCTGAAAGGGTATAGTGAGATTTTTCTCTAGTGTGCTTCGTGCAGTTTCTATGTTAAACACAAGAGGGTGTTAAAAGATCAGTGGTCTCAGCAGTCAAATCTAATAAAAGAGAGTAGCACATGTCAACAAAAAGAAATCTATATAATCCACAGTTTCCTAAACTGCAGAGGTCTAAGGGAGATAGGGGAATGTGTAAATAACTAATTTAGAAAAAGGAGATTCAATAAAATTAAAATAATTTTAACAATCAATATATGACATAAGCCCTATAATGGTGTGTCTCTTTAAAGACACCACATTGCTGGAACCTGAGAACCTCATGGCAAATGTAGACTCGTGCAAGATTCGACTGAGGACAATGTTTCTGCTAGTTAAACAGTATTAAATCTGTACCCATGCTTGGGTTTGCTTTCCACTGAACAATAAAAACTATATTAAAAACCTTATTACAAAAAACATGAAGTGTAAGTATTCATTCAAAACATATCATTAACTGGAACACTGGATGTGCTGGCTATATTGCTATAGGTTAAAGACACTACTGAGTCTCTCAAAAAACATGTTGCATATGTTGTTTATACTTTCTTGGCGCTCAGGTCTGGCTGAGAGTGATTTGGAAAGGAGGATTGTTTTGTGCAAAAGATTGTGGCAGGCAGGGCCGTCCCTACCTATTCTGGGGCCCTATGCAGCCCTCCCCGTGGGGGGAGGGTGAGGGGGAGCTGGCTTGAGGGACAGAGGGGAACCACCCCCCAGCACTCACTGGCGGTGCAGCTGGGGCCAGGCCACTGCACTTCCTGCTGCCAGTGAGTGCAAGCCCGGCCCTGCAGCAGTCCTCAGAGGAGTGGGGGTGGGGCTGGGGTGGAGCAGGGGCAGGAAGAGGCAGGGCTGGGGCAGAGCAGGGGTGGGGGCTTTGGGGACAGGGTGGAGTGGGGATGGGGCTGAGGCGGAGCAGGGGTGGAAAGAAGCGGGGCTGGGGCAGAGCAGGGGTGGGGGCCATGGGGAAGAGGTGGGGCAGAGGCTGGAGCAGCATGCAGCTGTGCAGGGCACCAGGAAATGTGATGCCCCAAATTTCCTGGTGCCCTATGCAGCTGTGTACTTTGCATATGGGTAAGGACGGCCCTGGTGGCAGGACTCAAAAGAAGAAAGAAAATGCATGAATGTGATGACAAATATAAGATATATGGTTTTACAGCAATTGCGCAGTGTTTTGAAGTGTTGGCTGCTGAGCATACAAAGCATTTTAAGTTACTGCAACATTTAGAAATCCATCATCCGCAAGTGAAAGAAATGTCTGAGGATTTTAAAATAATGAAAGTACCTAGAAATTAACAAGATTCAACTACTCAAACTGGCTATGTCAATATGAATGCCCTTCTGCCATCATATGGTATCTCCATAAAACATTCACCAGTGTTAAGATTTTCTGCAGTGGTATGAACCTATCTTTTTCTGCGCAACAGATGTGATTGTAAAGTTAGAGCCAGAAAAAGCGACCAAACTGAAAGCGAGGCCATTGTCAAATAACTCCATGTTGTTGCCAAAAGTTTTACAATGGAGGGGGGAATCCTAAAATCTGGCCCCATTTTAAGGATGAAGGACAGTATGCTGCAAAGCTGTAATCAAAGCATCACACACACATTCTAGAGGGGAAAAAAAAAGTTTCTTTACCTTGGCTCCCTCCAAGAGTTGCTAGTCTGAAAGCTTCTTTAAGAGTTAAGACTGTATTGTTCACTTTATTGAGTAGAAGGGTATTAGATGCAGACATCGTTCTCCTGATAGCATCAAGCATAGAAGATGAATACCCACCAGCAACATCTACAATAGATCAAAATCTTAAAAGTTAGCTTTTGGGGATAATAATCTGGGTGGAAATTGTATAACTTTTAATTTAATGTTACAGAATGGCAGACAAGATAAATAGGGAAAGGTTCATCATTATGCCCAGTCTTCAATGAGTCTATTGCCTAATTCCTAAAGAAGGTTTTTATATGTGCATGAACATCTCTATAAGTATAATACAGATCACATGCAGAATAATATAGATTATTTTCCTACAATCTAGAAAATAGTTCCAGACTCCACTCCAGTTCTTTTTTGACTAGTGGAACAAAACTATCTTCTTTCACTTTCAAAACATTTCTCTAAAATTTTTTTGACCCGTTCTAGATGCAAAGTAATGGAAAATCAGGCCCACTGGTTGGGAGCATGTTAGTGCTTTAACATGAATATGTGGCTAGCCATTTGTGCACTAAATAGGCTCTCAATAAGTGATTCTACAGTAAATTACTAACCTGTGCCAAGACCAAGCTTCACATTGTGCTTCAGAACATTTTGTACGTTTAAAATGCCACTGCACAACCTGGATTGGAAAGAAACAGATCCTCCATGACAAACATAGAAAAAGACTAAAGGCTCATTCCTGCATTCAAGCAGTATGTGGGGGGGAGGGAGAGGTTGCTTTAGTGACGACAGAAGAAGAAGGCCCTAAAACAGTTCCATGGCAATCTCTCTTCAGTATACAAAACACTTCCCAAAATGTATGTAGCGCAGAGGTGGGCAAACTATGGCCCGCGGGCCCTAGTCCTGCCCGGCCCCTGAGCTCCCGGACAGGGAGGCTAGCCCCCGGCCCCTCCTCCACAGAGCCCCGCTGCCAGGGGGGCAGCACTCTGAGCAGCAGAGCTGCGCACTCCTGCTGAGCAGAGCGGCAGGCCGGCAGCCAGACACGCTGCTCTGCTAGGCGTGGTAAGTGGACTGGGGTTGGATAGGTGTGGGGTCTCAGGGGGCCTGTCAGGGGGTGGGGGTGTGGATGGGGTCAGGGCAGTCAGGGGACTGGGAGCAGGGGGGTTGGATAGGGGCTGAGGTCCTGGGAGGGGACAGTTAGGGGTGGGGGGTCCCGAGAGGTGGCAGTCAGGGGACAGGAGCAGGGTGTGTGTGTAGATGGGTCAGAGGTTCTGAGGGGGACAGTGAGGGGGCAGATAGGGGGTGGGGGCCAGGCTGATAGGGAGGCACAGCCTTCCTTACCCGGCCCTCCATACAGTTTTGCAACCCCAATGTGGCCCTTGGGCCAAAAAGTTTGCCCACCCCTGATGTAGCGGATGACGCCTATACAATAGAAATTAAAAAATTGCGTTCATAAACCTGAATTATAAAACCTTGATCATTAAAAGGATAAAGTAAAATTAAAATAAAAACTCAGTATGCCACTTTTGTAGTCTTGTATTCATTGAGTGCCTCGCTTACTGAAATGCAGGGCCTTAATATATTCAGGAAGGAAGACAGCAAAGAAGGCCAAAAATCAAAAGCAGAGATGAAGAAATGTAAATTAAAAACTGGCCGTGTGTAACTTAATGCCATAAATGATTCAACTGAGCAGTTAGGGAAGGTTCCATAGCAGTTGGAAGGTGGTTGATGGGGATTACAGGGCGCCAGGCGAACTGACACGATTGCTTGGATACTTGGCATGTCACCAGGGACCGTTTTGGGGCTAAGACTGGTGGCCACAGCTCTCCAGAGACCCCATGAAGGGATGATGGTTACATGACACAAGAGGGCAGGAGCTAGAGGAGAGTAAGTGGTGTGAGAAGCAACTGAGGAGACTATGAGTTAAGGCAAAGAGGGGGGCTAAATTCCCTGCTTCTTTAATTTACATGACTTCCAGCATTTGGCATGAAAATAATACCAATAAAATAAGACTTCTTTAGGGCCTGAGTTTGATCTTGCTTACACCCATGTAAGTCAGGAGTAAATACACTGAAGTCAATAGGAGCAGCTGAGTGCTTTTGAAAATCATGTCACTTAATTTAGGTGCCTAAATAAAGACTAAGAGCTTAGCTTTAGGCTTCCATTTTTAATATCTTGGCCTTCTTTCATATATAATGTGATATGTTGATGTAGAAAGTCAAGATGGTTGATTTATAAATATGAAAAATAAAAACAAAATCCATTTTATGATAAAATCTGTTTCAAGAGAGCAGTTGAAACAAATCTGAGATTCCTTATGGAGCCAATTAATTGAGGCTACTGGGTTGCATGGCTTGTCTAGTTCTATGGAAATTATGCAACACTCTAATGTAAACCCACTGCACTAGAGCAAAATGGGGCTTGACCCATGTGACTTATCTTGGGAACACGCACTGACCGTGTTCCCAGGGGAAGTCACACCTGTGCAAACCCTAATGTAAACAAGCATGGAACTAGAGCTGTGCAAGAACTGGAATTTCTGTTTCATGAGCAATTCCATGATTTCGAAATCTGTTTTCAGTCCAAATAAGAACACAATCAGAAAACTGAGAAACTTCCTGTAAAGTATTTTTGTTTTGGAGTCAAATATTTAGTTCAAATGTTGATATTTTTATATTATAATATACAATAAATTTTGAAACAAAAGGTTGTTTTGAAATGAGACATTATAACATTCTGTTCCAATGAGACTCACTAATCTAAACAACCCCTCAGTATATAACAGTCTTCCCTTGTACCTTCCCCAAACTGCTTGGCCATGTCAGCTGGGTGCTATTCAATCCTACAAGGAATATGTGGAGAGAGTGAGGGAACAATAGATGGGGATTTCCTGTAAACCAGAGGTGAGAGTGGGGGTTTCTGCTAAATCTGTCATGTGCTTCAACAAGAGCAATGTACTAAAAGGGGAGATATCCCAGTTCTTACAGTTCAATGTATGACCAAAGAGCTCTGTCAGCACAAAGCAGTTCCTGTTCCACATCATGCAGCAATGGAACATGAGCGAGTACTCCTCACTCCAGTGCAGGGGTAGTCAGTAGGCGGACCGCGAGCCAAATCTGGACTGCCAAAGGACCCCAAAATCTTTTTATTTACTTATAATCATGATTATTGGTGGTGTTTTATTATTTTATCTGGAATCTGGACCTTGACTATACCTTGACCAAGAAATTTGGACCTTGACCAAAAATAATTGACTACCCCGGTTGCCTATGGTCCTATAAATCATGTCATTTAGTCACTGCAGGTAGAATTTACACCACTGAATCACAGCCCTGCCTATTGTATCCCATTAGCTATTTCTTTACTTACGAAAAATTTGAATTGGGGCAATGGGCAATTGCAGCTCCTCGAAGACTAAAAAGTTTCAGCTCTTCGTCAGAGAGATGACAGCCATGGGCCATCACAGTCTAGAGACAAACAACATAACACAGAAATTACTTTTTTTTGCCTGTGAATTTATTATTATTTTGTTTTTATTATCCACAATGCCATTTCCCATTGTCAGAGGTGAAGTGTGTATTAAGGACCTGATCCAAGACCTATTGAAGTCAGTGGAAACCTCCCATTAACATCAATGAGCTTTGAATCAGGCCTTAAATAATTAATCACTTCCCTTGGCTTTCTCTCCTTGCTTTAGAGGAAAAATAATGGAGCTGATTCTTGCTCTGGCTCTATAACTGTCACACAGGAGCCACAAGGGACTGGGCAAGAATTCCCCAGGTGCATGAGCAGTGTAGGTCTGATTTAATCACGCTTAAGCTGCCCCTCACAGGTCCTGAGATAGGGAATATGCTGGGGTACACTGAGGACAAGGGGATAGCACTAAACACTACAGAGATTCTGGGTTATTTTCTAGCAACAACTTGTTTCCTGCAATCATGTCTTATATTTTGCACAAGAATGTTGACTCTGGAATGTTTTTAAATTAGTTTGGTGTGGAAATTATTATTTTTTTCTTTTTTAGCCTCCTACAATGTGGATTTTAAAAAACACAATTTCTTAACATTATAAAGATCCTATACCTGTATGCTTTGTTATTTAACAGGGACATAAACCCAGTACTCTCCAACCAGCAGTCTGACATTTCAAAATATAAGAAGTATCTTTTCCTTTCCCCAAATAAATCTGTTATTTTTTTTAAAGTATTTGGCGTCATCTTTAGAATGATCAGATTTCCTGGAGGAGCCAAACGGTTATACTGTCCATTTCACTGTTTTAGAACACAGTATGTTAGAGTGCCCAAACTATTAAAATTGCTTTTCTAATTTGGGTAAAGGGCTTGCGGCTTTTGGATCACAGTAGAAGTGTGTTGATGAAGTATTTGTCTATCACACACTATTTTATGACTGAGGCATGCCACCTAGCCTGTGAAGGTGTCAGCATCTACAAATATAGTAAAAGTTTTGGACAGTGATATTTTGCATGGTGAGTACTCAAGATTTACATGGGCTTCAACTCAACAGAAAACTGAAGCATATTCTTAACTTGAAACATTTGAGTAATTCCACCTGGGTAGTCCCATTGGAGTCATGGGCTGGATTCTCTCTTCTGCAGAGTCTACCTTGCACCACAAAAATATGCCAGATGCCCCCTCAACACCTGGTGTAGGAGTGACAGTGGCTATGGCAGAGTGGAACTCTGCTAGGCCCAATCTTCTGCTGACAAATAAGTTACAGCTGTACCCTTGAAGCCCTAACTTGCACAAGGGTCATTTGGCTCAGGACTCCCGAAATTCAGACTCGGTCAAAAATCCAGCCCGATGGGACTGGTCACATTTAAAGTTAAGGACATGCATAAAGTTCTCTCGGGTCTTAGAGAAGAAAAACCCTTCATCTCCAAACCTGCAAATGTGTGTTTTGAAATGTTGGCATTACTTGTTAAGAAGTAAAACACAATGACGTGATGTTTTAGAAATTTTTACTCTTCAGTTATGATTAGTTTTAAAGGAACAATTTATAAAGCAAGGACTCTTGTGTCAGAAAGCACTGTTTGGTTCCTAGATTTTCCATAGGAATGTTCAGTGCTTTACATAACACACAAGAGGGCAGGGATATGTACTTTAGTAAGTCCTGTTTTATCATTAGTCAACCTTGATCTGTGGTATTGTCAGGGGCATAACAGCTTATTGTGCATAGACTTTATCACTGTATGATAAGGGTAGTAATACTGCATTATAAACTAGTAATTTTTATATTTATTTGTCTAATAAAAATGCTATGTAGATGTGTACACTTGGAGGAGCCTTTCCAAGGCACAAAGTTCAGTGCCTCATTCCCAATGACTTCCCAACTGCCCTTTTTACCTTGGAAATCCCCCCCTAAGATTTTAAATGTTTGACAATTTTAAGAAACGTATGCATATTTCTCCCCCAAATTTACATGTTAATATAAACCTAATAAAAGCAACAGAGGGTCCTGTGGCACCTTTGAGACTAACAGAAGTACTGGGAGCATAAGCTTTCGTGGGTAAGAACCTAACTTCTTCAGATGACTTGCATCTGAAGAAGTGAGGTTCTTACCCACAAAAGCTTATGCTCCCAGTACTTCTGTTAGTCTCAAAGGTGCCACAGGACCCTCTGTTGCTTTTTACAGATTCAGACTAACACGGCTACCCCTCTGATCCATAAACCTAATAGTAACACTAAACACAACTGTATTCACTGATAAAGCAGAAGTTAACATTGCGCCCTTAAAATATGGTTTGGAAAACACCACACACCCAAGATGTGTGTGGAAAAATTGGAGATTTATATTAGTTCAAACACACACGTATATAAACAAGTTTTCATACAACAGATTAGGAATTCGTAAACTTGATTTGAAATATCTTGAAATTGCATGTCTACTACTCAGTGGGGGGGGAGGAAGTGTGGGTGTGATTTCTAAATAAAAATTTGAAATGTGCAATTCATAGAATTTTAAAATGAAGTAGATCATACACCAGTCAATAGGCCAAATCCTCAAGCAGCAGAAAGGGGTAGGAAAACTACAATAGCAGGGTAGCTGGAGATTTATCTGGGGAAATCCCCAGAGGCTGCATAGTCAGTTCTAAACCATCTGCTCCTGTCCTTTCCCCACCCAACTTCTCTAGGGGGCCATTACAAACCAGATTGGGAGCACAAATTGTCTTTACCTTTGTCCTCTCCTAAAGAGTGCTGAGCAGAACTCGGGCACACCTGAATATTTAAAGCTTTTATTGTCTGTAACTATCCCTATAGTAAATCATATTTACATTATCTTCTCTCAGATTTCATTGCATCTCCTTGGATGTACAGCAATGCAACTCGTTCAAGCCTGAGGACAGTGAATAAGATTCACCAGTATATTGTCCATATTGATAAATCTCATAACTTATACTATAGAATATTCCTTAACGCTACCTTGCTTGTAAGTAGCTTGGTTTTATCATATAAATCAGTATAATTTTTATAGTTAGGAAACATTTGCTCCACAAGTTTGATTTCTCCATCATTCTCGCTTATATGACTCTGTAAGGGGGAAAAAAACAGTAATCAGTATTTGCTTTTTTATTGAGATTTAAACAATAAAAACTGACCACACAAATACTCTGGGTGGCCTAACAGTTAACTAGACTTGCAACTGTGATGCTGGCAGATCAGGTGTCAGCTCATGCCCAAGCCTCAGTGAACACTGACAAAACACAGACTGAAACCAGTCTGGCTTACCTGTGTATTAGCATTGTTAAGATAAATACTAGAGTGGTAAGTATGTGTTTGGTGTCTAGGTCTTATGAATAGTGCAGGATGCTGCACGTATTAATCTCATTCATAACCTCTGTAGTACATGCTTTGCATTGTAAACATCTGTAATTGTGTAACTCACTGAACAGGAAAAAAGCATTAGTTAGTGTAAAGTGCTGGTCATGCAGATAAGAGGGCCTTTGAAACCAAATGAGACATTGTAATACTTCACAATGTCAAATACTTTATTTGCCCTCCCCACTCATATGAAGAGGAATCAGGGGCCAACACTTGTTCTATCAGTTTGGACTGTGAGGAAAAGGGGATGAAAATCCCTGATAAGGAGAAACTGGATCTTTATGCTATCTGGAGGTTGAGGAGCAAAATTCCTTTAACCAGAGCCGTCCCTAGGGTTGCCATGCCAGCTCCTTTCAGCTGGCTAAATTCACAATCCCAGCAGCTGAACTCGAACTCTCAGCCTCCCTCCGGAAAGGTAAAGCAGCTGCATTTCCACTAGTTAGTTTTGCTTTCCTAGTGCCTGGTGGAGAGCAATACTTAGATAAAGACAAGTTGGCAAAAGCTTAGTTTGCACATAAGGGAGGCACTGATAGTGTGTTAAGGGAAAGTGGGGGAAGTGATTTGTCCTTCCTATCCTTTCATTTAAAAAGTTTTCAATTTGGGGTGCTGCTGGATCCTCAATGACACCTGGAAGTACAGGTGGCACCAGGTCACTGGTAGTTGACAAATGTTAAAGCAGCACTTTGGACCAGTGGGATAAGGGGAGAGGTGCCAGACCAACACAGACTAGACCCAGGTTCAGGGCATCACAAAGGACACCTTTGCCCCCATTAGTCTTCCTCTGATCTGCTGTGTACTCCTCTGGTGTGGCTGAGAATCTCGTCCACTGTCTCTGGAACATATGTTTCCAATATTTACAAATATCCCTTCTTGTAATGTTAAATAATGCAAACGTAGTTTGAATGTAGTATCTAATTAAGACTATGTAACCAAAAAGTGTCTCCCAGCTTTAACACAGCTGTAAGCTTTAAAAAGCACTTTAATTCTAAATTGCAGTTACTTAATGACACAGTAAGATGCACTTCTCTTTTAACTATGTTAAATTAAGATGCTTTGAATACAAAGGCTCATTCTTTTCTGTGCTGAGATCTGTTTTGTGCAGGAGAAATGAGGAGCTGTTGGTTATAGTTCTCCAGGATGCTCTCACCTATGCCAGAGCTGGCACAGGCATATAGCAGCAACATTAAACAAACAACTGGTTATGGTCCCCAAAGACCATGCACCAGCTGGCGTTGCTGAAGCACACAGTGATCCAGCTATGACCCCTCTGCCCACTCCCTGACCTGGAGAGTGCAGGGGGCTGGCAACTTCAGTGGAATTTAAAGACTGGCTCAAAGTTAAGTATGCAAATTAATTGTTTTGCTGAATTGGGCAGTATGACAGATATGCCAATTTCCTGCAATATCTTTGGGAGATCTTATTGAATTAAGTTTACGTATCTTTGAAGTCCGTTGTGTTAAATGCAAAGGTGATGTATGTAAGGGCCTCAGTGATCAATGGACTACAGTGAACAATGTGGCAGACAAGAATGAACTTTTGGGAAAATGCATGTGAAGTGGATTTCCTGGGAAATTTCTAGGGGGAAGTTAATGCAAATCCCCACCCCTGCCTCTGGTTATGCAAAATCCCAGCCATGTGAAGCTATGCCCTGAAGAGAGAGAGACTGTCTGCTAATTACCTGTTCCCAGGGTCCTAAGCTCAAAGACCCAAACTGTATAAAGGAGTGACTCACACATTTAAAGATGTGCTCGTTCTGAGCTAACAGCTGAAAACCCATTGATGGGGTTTGAAGAACTGACCACTGGCCAGACCCTGTGTTGGGGAAGGGGGGTGATCTTCGGTAAGCTTATCAGGTTCATGTATTGTTTTAATATGTTTTCCTTGTAATGCTTTTACCTTAAGAATAAATGTGCTTGCTTAGAAAGGGCAATTGGTAACTTCTAACTGTATGGAATTACACTGTATATAGCCTTGGAGAAGAAATCAAAGCAGGCCTGGTTAGGCAATCTGACATGCTGGGGAATTCACAGAGTAGGCAGGGAACTGCACAGCCTGGTAAAACCCCAGTCAGGAGAGACAGAGACACACGTATCCACCCGAGACAGGTGAGATGAGGATCTGGGAGTCTGGTGTGGGTGCCCTTGCTGGGCTGTGAGGGGGAATACAGGTGTAGTTGCCCTGAACTATGACAGGCAATATCAGATAAACAGTGAAGCTTTTGAAACTGATTTCTCATTAATATTTCCTGTCCTGTGAGTTTTCTCCCAGTGAAAAAAGGTATTTAGAGAGCTCACAAATCCTACCTGCACGTAGATGTCACGAGCCTTCGCAAAGTCACCAAGTCTACTCAACAACTTCTCAGTGCAGGAAGGTCCAAAACGAGGCGTCACTATGGGTTGTACCTTTTGATACTGAAAATATTCAAATTGCATACTTGAGATTGCAAATAAGAATCTGTGCATCAGGGCCAAGAGTGCACTGACCCTCTAGCTTATATGATGATGAAAAAGGAGTGGGCTTTATTTTGTATTGTTTTCTTTTTCTACTGCATCCATTGCTCATATGAATGAATCTCTATACTGCAATTTTCTGATTTTTATTACAACCATTGTCACAGGAATAGAAAATCAAAGTTTTTTCAATAAGTCATTTTAATAGACTATAAAGATTTTTCCATAAGCAACTTCCCTGAAATCACTGAGATTTTAACTGGACTGGAAGAATATATTCATGTCCATTGTCAAAAGGCAGCTATGCATTGGCCAGTAAGGGGTGAATTAGATAATTTAATAGGCTTTTCCCATCTCTGATTTCTATGATTCAGATTGTGCCACTAAGCGTATGTCCACACTGCAATAAAATACCCAGCACACAGTCACTCAGGCTCATGCAGCTTGGGCTGTGGGGCTATAAAATAGTAGTGCAGATGTTTGGGCTCAGGTCGTGAGGTCTCAGAGCCCGGGCTCCAGCCTGAGCCTGAATGTCTACACTGCTATTTCTAGACATGCAGCTTAAGTCCCGCGAGTGCAAGTCAGCTGACCCAGGCTCTTGGACTTGGTGCCACAGGTTTTTTATCACCGTGTAGACAGGACTTAAGACACAGCTTGAATTAGGGGTTGATGCAGGCTGCAGGTAGTTCCAGGAAGCACTGGACTTCCTGTGCCTTCCTCTTGTTCCAGTTTCTCCACCCTATGCAGGTGCATTGGCTACAATCTGGCTCCTGGCTTCCATAGACAGGAAGATTAGTGAGATGACCAGACATATTAAGGAAGGCATTTGTGACCTATAGAATACAGGAGGTCAGACTATAATATGATCTACTGATCCCTTCTGGCCTTAAACTCTAGGCCTCTAAGATAACTATACTCAACAAAGTAGAATTAGCCATTCAATTTAAGCATGGCATTTTGGGTTGAAGATTGCCAGCAGAATAGAAAATAGCATAACATTCACAGGGGTCCGACTGGCAAGTGCCAGGCCACTACTGGTCTCTCTGATGGCCCTCATGTGCCAGCCTGTCATTGTGCATGTGACACCACTAGAGAAGACTGCCAGATGTTTTGGCCTGCAGTCTCTTCAACTCAGCTCCCAGATGCAGTTTGAAAATCAAGTCACTTATTTAGGTAAGTAAATATGGATTTAGATGCCTAACTTTAGGCATCAAGCTTGAAATCTTGGCAACAAGTGTCATACAAATGAAACCACTGAAAAAAGAAATTTAACAAGGAAAAGCCGTAACATTCCTTGACTATAGTAACAATGCCATAAAATATATCTGCAGATTTTCGTTAGACTCTTCTTCACACATGTGACCGAATGTGCTGATCCAAAAAACTAATGTGGAAAAGGATTATTAACTGCAGTGTAAAGTTGTGGCACCATACTGCTGTTACCTTAAAAGGCAACTATTTTTTTCTGAGTTAAACAAAGATTTCTCTTCGTAGCATGGTTTATAAACAGTGAAATGATTTATTAGCTTATTTCTTCCTATGACCATAGAATTGTTCTTTGTAGGAAGCTGAGCAGTTTTAAAGAAAATAAGTTATTTTTCAAAGTATAGTATTCTGCAGTGCTCTGACCAAACAATATTGAATGCATTGTGTCACACTGACATTTGCCAACTCAAACCCACAGCTCCCAAACAAGTTTGTACAGATTCAGGATTTAATTAGTCATTAAATCTATCTTTACTGATTTGTCACTAGGGTTAACAATTTTATTCATTCAAACTGGATTTTCTTCTTCCAAATCTTCATTTTATTTTCATAGAAAAAAGGGAATGCAAAAGTGAATATAAACAAAGGAGAAATGAATTTTAGCCATTTCATACAGCAAATAGGAAAAAAAGCACATGACAGTACAGAATGTGGGTTATGCTGCTGATAAAAAAGCAATTCTACTTACTTTCTTTTCTAGTAGTTCTTTAACAAACCTGAAGGGGGGAAAAAGTAACCAGTATTATAAATTAAGAAATCTAGGAAAAATATTTACCTTAGTGTTTTATTAAGTGTTTCACATGTGAATCGGTTTTATGTACAAAGTTGAAAACTGTAAGGGTCAGTTTCTGAGCTAGTGTAAATCAGCATAGATCTACTAAAGTCAGTGGAACTATACCAATTTTTACCAGCTGAGAATCCGGCCCTAAATATGCAGAAGTTTTATCACTTGTAGTAATTAACCCCAGACATGTGGTAATTACTCTGTGTTCTCATTGGAAACCAAATACATGTTATACTAAATCAACAGAAAGCATGATTATATGCTATAGCAGCTCTATTAAAAAAAGACATCTTAATTTTGGCTGCACATGAATTTAAATCAGAGCATAGAATCTATTCTATTTTCTAAAATCCTATTTTTAGAACATTGCAATATTTTATGCTTCATTTACAGTAGTTACATATATTGAGATTTAAATTGATAGACTCTCTATCCTTCATTCACTTAAAGTGTCCAGAGGGGTATCCTTTTATTTTCCAGGGAGCATTTATGTAGGTTTTAGAGTATGCAATATTTACATATTTGAAAACACAATGTGGACTTGTTTGTTCCATTCAAAACAAAAGAGTAGAGCACAAGTGGCTCTACAAATATTTTTTTTAAAAAAATGAGGTCAAGACATTAGAGATGAGCTAAAGCTAGCCCCCAAATCATACCATGTCCCCACATTTTGGAATGTGGGAGTATTCTGATGGCCTGTGATGCAGGGAGACAAGATTCTATTGTTCCTGTAGATGAGAGGGTCCTAGGGGCCCACCAGTGGGTGGCAGGGTGGGGGCAGGAAAGGTCCTTGGCGTCTAGAGGTTCACCGGCAACAGAGGTTCTTGCAAATCTTGGACAGTTCAGGGGTTTACACTGAAAACTGAAACCAATCAGTTTCCTCTACTGTAGTTTCAGGTTTAAATACAGGGGTTTTTTTAAATCTAGACTTCAGACTTTCCCACCTACTTTCCTCCCAGTCCTGCACACTTACCACTTTTTCTCCACACTTTGGTACAAGATAAATGCAAGGTATTATATATCGCCTCCATATATATGATATAAACAGTTCGATGTAAGTTATTGGAATCTATGTGATAAATTATGGAACTATGTGGTTTATCACATAGTTCCATAATTTATTATATAGATTCCAATAACTTACATTGAACTGTTTATATCATATATATGGAGGCGATATATAATCTTTATATTAATTAATATAAAAATAATAATATTAATTAATATAATATAAATATTTATATTAATATAAAAATTTTAAATAAAATATGTATTAAATATAAATATAATATTTATATTAATTCATATTAATATATTTCATTCTTTTGACTTCCTAACCTAACTATGCTCACGAATTTACCTCTAATATTCTAAAATTCTGAGCAGTTTTCAAATAGTGACCATATTTTAAAAAATTAAGTTGAACATGCCAAAAAAGTTTCCTTTTTTAACAGAAAGGAAGAGTTTCTCCCACTTCATGGCTGAAGTCCATGTCACACAAAAACAAACGTTCCAGGCTGGACACAGCTATCTTATCCATGAGAGTTGGAATTCCTCTTTTCCAAAATTATAGCGCATCCATTCTTATTATAGTCATGATACTGAATCTCAAACACATGACAGGAAAGCTGTTTTAGATAATTCTGATGTTTTAAACAAGTACCAGAACTGAAGGTCCTCTCTATCTAATGCAGCAGTTCTCAACCCGCGTCCAATTAGCACACAGCTGTGGCCCAGCTCAGCTGGGTGCTCAAGGCTGGCCCGCCTGGCAGGGTCTGGGTTCCTGGCTGCCCAGCGTGGTGGGGTCGGGGTCAGGGTCAGGTCGGGGCTGCCAGCCCACTCCATGTGGCGGGAGTCTGGGGTTGAGACTGCCGGCCGGCCCTGTGGGGTCGGGGGCCTGGGGAAGCTGCGGGGTTGGGGGTCCGGGGCAGCCAGCTGGCCCCATGTGGTGGGGGTCTGGGATCTGGGGCGGGAAGCCCCCCAGCCCCACACAGTGAGGGTCGGGGGCCAGGCTGCCACTGACCTACCATTCAGCCCCTGCAGCCCAGGTAACACGGTGTGGGCTGCATATGCAGCTCATAATGATAAATAAGTTGAGAACCACTGTTCTAATGCCTGTAGTGCTGGGAGTTGGTACTAAGGAAACCTGGGTGAACAGCCAAGGGAAAAAAACATTAGTATAACACTAATAATCTTTAAACCTTTTTTTTAAAAAACTACCTCTTCTTTAAAAATATGCCATTAAAAAAATCCATGATAACTTGTAGTGGTAACAAGATTTTACTAGCATTCACTTGGGATAACCTACATAAGTAATGTGGGAATTCCAAACTCACTCCATAAAATATTTAGATTGCCGTATGTTACCTTATCCTGTATTCCCAATATGGTCCTGATCCTGCAAACACTTAAGCATTTGTGTGACTACTCATATGAGTAAAATTACACATGTGCTCAAGTACTTGCAGGGTAGTGACCTCACAAAATGGCTCCCAGATCAGCATGCATCCATACACCAATCTAGTGCCCAGTCTAATTCATTGTTGTATCAGGTCCTTCATGTTAAACCTCAGACTTTTCAGAAGAGTCATTAAAAGAAGCATGTGTACTCAGCAACAGAGAGTCCTGTGGCACCTTTAAGACTAACAGATGTATTGGAGCATAAGCTTTCATGGGTGAATGCCCACTACGTCGGATGCAGGTCACAAATTCACACATGTACACTGTATGGACCAGATTCTTCTCCCACTTATACTGTTGTAAATTAGGAGATATTCTACTGACACAGATTTTGTTGCATTAGTGGAAAACTCATGTGAGAGGAGAATCAGACTTTTTTATTTTAAAAGGATGAATAAAAATTACTTCCTTCCTACACCTTAAAGTTTTAGGCTTAATCATTAACTAGCCTTCCTGTCCTTTTTCACTTTTATTAAAATACAATTTCTAAAGCTAATACTATCAGTATAATCATTTTACCTTTCCGTCTCCTTGAGAGATTCATCAGTGGTTTCCTTGTATTCTGGAACAATTTCATTGATATCCATGCAAACTTTTCCAACAAATGCTCGCTGACCAAATTTATCTGTGAAATGTATAACAGAATAAAACTCAAAATTAGTTGTTTTCCAAACAAACTGCTAGCAAGACCTGCACTTAAAACCAGAGTAACAAATTCTGGCCCAGATAACTTCATTTAAAAGTGAACAGGGCAATGTTCTTTTCTTCCTCTTTAGACTGAGACTTTTTAGCCCAGAAGGAAAATATTTTGAGAAAGTAATGAGCAACAGAGATTTAAATGGACACTCTGAACATTACCCTAGTACTCGCTACTGAAAACATTATAAATAAGGGCTAGATCGTGCCAGTTACACATAGTCCAGAGTGCAAAACTGCTGAAGGAAGAGCACTGGCAGGCAAACTGCCTCCCAGAATTCCCCAACCACAGGGGGAGCATGCATGCCACCACACCCTTTTGTGGCATGCAGCCTGCTCCTTCCTGTGTGCCATCTGACTGCACGGGTCAGTTGGAAGTCAGAGCCCACCTTCCTGTCCCTTTTGTGCGGTGCTTAATTTGTAATGAAAGAGATGCTCGTGCAGCAAGCCCAGAGGTGCCAGGGCTAGGAATTGCCAAGCCTAAAGGTGCCAGGGCTCAGCCCTGGCAAAAACTAAGCACTGCTTTTGGGGCACTATGCATCCATTAGGTATTGGGGAGGGACTGCAATTCTGCCTGGATCTTCCATGGACCACACCAGTGCTGCACAACCACTGCAGCACACGTACAAAAGAGCTGGGCAGAATCTAGTCATTAGTGAACACACTGTTCCTGTCTTCATAGGCATGTGGCAATTCTCCAGAGGGCCATATTATTGGAAGTTAACGTACCCCCTATCCATATTACATATAATTTGAAAGCTTATTTTATGTACATTTAGAAGAGGTATAATGTGGAACTGTCCAGTGGTGTTGTAGGTGAGGTGAAACAATGAGAATGAGAGCATGTCATATTTGCATAGTTCCAGAAATGCTGCAGCATGACTACGACTACAGTTTTTCTGTTTAAATTAAACAGCAGATTAAGGTGCTAAAATTATAGGTCAAAGCTACCAAATGACAATACATTAAAAGACCTTTTGGTGTTTTTGCATGGGCAAGCACTGGGTTTTTTGCCAGAAACGATGAAGTTGTTTGGCATCTGCAATATGCAATTTTGCAATATACTAGCACAGTGGTTCTCAACTTATTTATCATTGTGGTCCGCATATGGATCCTGGACCCCCACCGCAGAACTGCACACAGTATTTAAGATGTGGGCATAACATGGATTTATATAGTGGCATTATGATATTTTCCGTCTTATTATCTATCGCTTCCCTAATGGTTCCTAATGTTAGCTTTTTTGACTATTAACTGCACATTGAGCAGATGTTTTCAGAGAACTATCCATAATGATTTCAAGATCTTTCTTCAGTGGTAACAGCTAATTTTGATCCAATTATGTATGTATAGTTGTGATTATGTTTTCCAATGTGCATTACTTTGCATTTATCAACACTTAATTTTATCTGCCATTTTGTTGCCCAGTCACTCAGTGTACTGAGATCCCTTTGTAGTCTACTTTGGATGTAACTATCTTGAGTAATTTTGTATCATCTGCAAATTTTGCCACCTCACTGTTTACCTTTTTTTCCAGATAATTTATGAATATGTTGAGCAGCACTGGTCCCACTACAGACCCCTTGGGGACACCACTATTTACCTCTCTCCATTCTGAAAACTAACTATTTATTCCTATCCTTTTGGTTCTTGTCTTTTAATTAGTTTCTGATCCAGAAAAAGATCTTCCCTCTTATCACTTGACAGCTTAGTTTGCTTAAGAGCCTTTGGTGAGGGACCTTGTCAAAGGCTTTCTGAAAGTCCAAGTACACTGTATCCACTGGATCACCCTTGCCCACATGTTTTTGACCCTCTCAAAGAATTCTAGTAGATTGGTGAGGCATGATTTTCCCTTTACAAAAGCCATGTTGACTCTTCACCAACAAATCTGATAATTCTGTTCTTTATTATGGTTTCAACTAATTTGCCTAGTACTGAAATTAGGTTTATTTGCCTGTAATTGCCAGGATCACCTCTGGAGCCTTTTAAAAAAAAAAATGGCATCACATTAGGGATCCTTCAGTCATCTGGCACAGAAGCCAATTTAAATGATAGGTTACATACCACAGTTAATAGTTATGCAATTTCATATTTGAGTTCTGTAGCGAGGAAGTGTGGCCTTCCTCACAGGCAGAAGTGGAGGGATGCCGCAAGCCACCTGGTGGGTGGAACCAGGAGGGCCACGCCCTTCACGCTAGAAGCAGGGGGTGGGACAGGAAGGGGAAATATAAAAGGCCAGCCCAGCAACTCATTCCGGAGGGAGCTGCCGAAGGAGACACGTGCTTCTTCCCCGCTGCTGGAGTCGGAAGCCAGGGAGAACCGCTGCTGCCATGAGGACCAGCTTGAGCTTCCAGAGAGCTCTGTCTCCCCCAATGCCGAGGAGCTGCTACGACTTGGCAGAATATCTTGGGGAGACTGATGGGGAGAATAGGGAGCAGCCCAGGGAAGCCACACTACCATCTGGCTATGGTGATGCTGGAAACACGCTCATCATGTTGTGGGTGGATTCCCCGCTGACCCAGTTGCAGACCATTCTGCCACTGTTAGGGCCCTGGGCTAGGACGCGGTGCAGTTGGGTGGGCCCGCATCCCCCCTGCCACCCAACCCCTAGGGTTGCAGTACTCTCCTGTCCTTAGCCCACGAGGCCTGCGCTCCTTGGGCATACCTACATGAGCCCCATAGACTGTGTTTGGCGCTCACTCCTGCCAGATCCCTGCTTAAAGGTGGGGTGAATAAACTGCTACAGCTCTGCCTGACTGCAGACCAAAGTCCAGTCTGTTTACAGCCCTGCCCTTTTTGAAGGCCGGGGCCCCTTGAAAACCACTAATTCCCCCCTTTTTTCCTTTGCTTGGAAAAGACTCTAGCAGACTAAGGAGGAGGTGTGGTCTCCCTCAGAGGCAGAAGCAGAGGGGCAGCCATGCCAGCTTACAAGTTCCTTCAGAACTCTTGGGTAAATACCATCTGTTTATGGTGACTTATTACTGTAAAACAATTTGTTCCAAAAAAATCCTCTACTGACACCTCAGTCTGGGACAATTTCTCAGATTTGTCACCTAAAAAGAATGGCTCAGGTGTGGGAATCTCCTTCACAGCCTCTGCAGTAAAGACTGATGCAAAGAATTCATTTAGCTTCTCCTCAAAAGCACTGTCTTCCTTGAGTGCTTCTTTAGCACCTCGATCATCCAATGGCCCCAATGATTGTTTGGCAGGCTTCCTGCTTCTGCTGTACTTAAAAGAGTTTTTGCTGTTTGTTTTTTAATCTTTGCCTAGTTGCTGTTCAAATTCTTTTTTGGCTTGTCTAATTACTCTTTTACACTTGACTTGCCAAAGTTTATGCTCCTTTTTCTATTTCCTCAGTAGAATTTGACTTCCAATTTTTAAAGGATGCCTTTTTGCCTCTAGCTGCCTCTTTTACCCATAGTGGCATTGTTTTGGTCCTCTATTTTTTTAATTTTATTCGAGCCTCTATTATGCTGTTTTTAAAAAGGCTTCCATGCAGCTTGCAGGCATTTCACTCTTGTGACTGTTCCTTTTAATTTCCATTTAACTAGCTTCCTCATTTTGGTGTAGTTCTCCTTTCTGAAATTAAATGCTATTGTGGAAGGTTTGTTTGGTTTCCGCCCCTCCTCAATAAGGATGTTAAATTTAATTATTTTATGGTCACCTGTTACTGAGCCGTTCAGCTATATTCACCTCTGAACCAGATCCTATGCTCCATGTAGGACTAAATCAAGAATTGCCTCTCCCCTTGAGTGTTCCATGATTATTGCTCCAAGAAGCAGTCTTTAATGGGGTCTAAAAACTTTGTCTCTGCATCCCATCTTGAGATGACATGTGCCTAGTCAATATAAAGTTAGTTGAAATCTCCCTTATTATTGAGTTTTCTATTTTTACAGCCACTCTAATCTTCCAGAGCATTTCACCATCGCTATCCTGGTCAGATGGTCTGCAGTATATTTCTACTACTATATTCCTATTATTCAAGCTTGGGATTTCTAACCATAGAAATTCTATGGTATAATTTGATTCATATAGATCTAATTTGTATCTAATTTAGCAATGGTGGTGGTAATGCTAACAATATACTTTGGGAATTCTACCTCTACAAGGGAATTACAGTATATGAAGACACAAGGGATACAAGCCCCTTAAAAGCATAGAGCAAAGAGAAAAGACCCCCCATAAACTCTGAAAAATGTGTTGTTTGTCAAGAAAATCAAAAGAATGAAAAACCATCAAAAGCCACCAGTGCTGGACAGAATTCTGACAGCAGAAACCAGGAGACATGAATTGTATTGGCAGCTACTGAATGAGTTTTCTAGTTTAGATGCTGCATCACCAAGACTTTGTCACAGGGGCTGCTTTCAGAAATACATAAGCAATTTGTATTTGGCACATGTCAGAATTGAACCCAGGGGGTGGGGGGAAACAGACGCTGAATCTGATCAGAAAGCATCATGTTCATCTGCTTCTATAGCCATCAGAGCAAACCTGTCCTCCAGCGATTGATCCTGTTGCATTGTTTGCTTAAGGAAAAACAAACTTCATACAATTGAAACAGTTGAGAGAGCAATCTAAGGGAGGCAGCACTTCAAAAATGAGATGATGACATGTTCTGCAGAATATCTGTGGAAGACTTGTTTGCTAAGGATGCAGTTTATCACTCAACGTGCTTTTCTTCCTACTTAAGTAAAATGAATCTTAAAGCAAAATCATCTAATTATACAGCAACAATAGTTCTCTTATGGCACTGAATTTATCAGCTAATGGGAGAGATGTACATAAGATCACTGTCTAACTACAAGGTGATTCTTCTGTCTGTGCTGCTACAAAGATATAAAGCCCTACTTCCCTCAGACAACAGTAACTCAGTGAAAACTGCAGAGGAAGACAGCGCCAGACAGGATCTAAGTTTGGATATAAGAAATACCAGGTGAGTGGTAGATGCCCTGTGCCTCCATGGAAAAAGTTTCCAAACATGGCATCCAACAAGCAGTCACTTGTAAAATTCCTTTGTGAATATTTAGTTCAAAAATGCACCTGAGAGTGTAGGAGCATACCCAACAAAAACACTTCTCTTTGCTGGAGGCTTTTCCAGTGGTGAAATAGCAAAGTCCATCACCAGTAGAAGTGCTGAAGAAGCCCAAGACTTTTACAGCACTCAACTGGCAGTGGACACAAAGATGTTTCTGCATACTATATGTGCCAATATGGCTTTTGGGTCTCATGGTGTCAAAGGAACCATAGTGATTATTAGGTCACCTGACATGTTTTATTCCTTCCAGGTCACTACTTTCCAAAAATGGAACACATAGATAACATGTGTATTAAACCAGGCATCATTACCAGCACAACTGACAAGCATCACTTCATACTTGTGCGTGCAATTTGTGACACACTCACTCCTGACTTCTACAACAGACTTCCTGCAGTACACTTCTTTGTCATCCTTATTTGGTATTGGGGGAGGAGGAGAATGGTGTTTAATGTCAAAATGAAAGGAGCTCACTGCTTCTGAGATCTTGCCAAATCGGGACAGAGTGATGGACAAGCTGCAATTGCTGTAATAAGGAAGTAGGGAGTAGTGCTGTATGACAAGAGCGAGAAAGAAAAGAAGATCCACAGTGACCTGAAATGCTAGCGCTTCAATCGAGCTGCTGAAAAGGACAAACTCCCACCACATGAGGACAAACACGTATCCTGGCAAACAAAGATTTGGATGTCTTTGCACACAGGCAAATCAGATATTGGGTCACCAACACAACATGAATAGAAAAAATTTAGACTGTGAACTACTTTCTATATTCTTCTAAGGCCCAATGATCTTTGAGCCTCTATACGACCTTATTTGTGCCTTTACCAGTGGGGGCTGCTGCACAATCAGCCACGTCTGGAGTCCGAACAATCCTCCCTGCATAGAACTGTGTACTTGCCATGTCAATGAAGACTGTGGTAACGCACACACTCTCGCAAGAGATCATAGTGATGAACAAGATTATGATAATGATGACTAGAAATGTCCCTAGTGTTATTACGCTTAAGTGATACCTGTACATTATTGACCAAATTGGTGCTATCTGCTATTCATCTATGATGTCACTTAGAAATGAATAGCCAAATATGGCAGCCCCAGTTCTGGTTCTGTCCTTTGGTATTTGCAGTTTGTTTTTGCAGCCATGATCACTATTAAAGCAGCTCTTGTTCAAATCCCAACCCAAATGGCCCTTCCTAACCGTTCAAAAACTCACTACTTCCATGAGGCAGATGGCACTCTAAGGGCTTGTTGACACTTGAAATGCTATAGCGACACAGTTGCACCACTATAGTGCCTCACTGTAGACACTACCTACGCTGAGGGGAGAACCCTTCCCCTCAAAGTAATCCATCTCCCGAAGAGGCGGTAGCTAGGTTGACAGAATTCTTCCATCAACCTCACGCCATCTACACTCGGGGTTAGATCAGCTTACTTATGCCACTCATGGGTGTGGATTTTTCATGTCCCTGACTGACATAGTAAAGTCAACTTAATTGTCTAGTGTAGATCAGGCCTAAGTCAGCAAAATCATCTTGGTCTCCCATTGGTCTGTTCCCATTCAGTCTTTGCCTATTTAGACTCTCATTCAGGAAAGGATTTAAGCATGTGTTAAGTCTATCCCTATTCAGCATAGCACTTAATCACAGACTAAACTTCAGGCAGCTGCTTAAGTCCCATTGAAGTCAATGGAAGGTATTCATGTGCCTAAATATAGCATGTGCTTAAATGCTGTGTTGAATAGGGATGGCCTGCTCTCTGCTGAATTAGGGCCTTAGATTGTAAACTCTTAGAAGCAGAAGACATGTCTCTGTGTGACTTGTACAGTACTGAAAACAGTGTTGGTGCTTATCAAGTAATAATGAGATCAAGCAGACCCTCTACATCTTTGTCATTTTGAGCACTTATGTTTTCACAGAGTAATACCATACAAATCCTATATTTGGTTTAATATAGAGTTTGTCTATGACATAAAAGTAAATGCAGCATCTGCATCCTCAAACATGGCAGTATTTAATCATCTCTGAAAAGGTCAGCCATGACAGGGCACAGGGCTTGTTACATACTGTGAGGCATTTTCAATTAAAAACGAAATGAGAGAATTCTTAACTGGGTTGAAGTCTATGGCCCCTTTATAATATATAGGCATAAAGTCCAGGGGCACTCAAACTTAAGATACCACACAATAATGAATAATCAGATAAAATTGTGGGCCACATGAGTCTCTTGTGTTACTCCACTGGCTTATCTTTTATATTGCTCCTGAAAAATTATATTAGTCTTTTAATTAAGGCCAAATAGCAATGAGAAAAGGAAGTTGGACAGTCATATGCAAAAATGAGCATACAATTGTGTGCTGATATTTGCATGTGCAATTACCATAAATGCACACATAGACAGGCATTTGTACAGATGATTCGCCAGTTAGGGCCTGATTCAGCAAAGTTTAACATATATGGTTTCACACTTGCCAACAAAAATTTTGTTGGCTCACATTATTTTGTTCTATTTGCATGAGATCTCTACTATATAATTAGGAAAGGAGATCTATGCAAAATTAATAGTAATGGCCTCTTTCAGTCATTCCACTAGGAGCATGTTGGTCATGGTCACAAAAGTTCACATGCTTAAAGTTCCTAGGTGTTGAGGAAAGAGCCAAGAGTATATTCCACATTTATTGCATGCAAACTATATCAGAACAAATCCATCATACTGTCTAAAGTGTTCAATTCAAATAAGTCATTACTCTGATTTGTTTTTATTTGGAACTGAGGCCGAATTTGGTCCTTATGAAAACAGAAGACTAACAACATCAGAGGACTTGCACATGTCAGTTGAACATTTGGGATGCCATAATTGTATGGACAAGTGCTATACAAAAGTGTCCGCCCAAAGACATTTCAGTCCTGGGTCTTAAAAGCACAGAGAATCAATTCTACATTTGATTTGCACATTCATATAACATTTGCAAGTGCAAACCAGCTTAGATTTTGTTTGCGTGTGCAAAAGCATGGATGTAACTTCAGAAGTTAGCTTGAGGGCACACTGAAAATGTGCTTCTGTGCAATAAGCCACCTCACAGAAAAAATATGAAAACATTACAAAAACAAGGAAGTAAAATATTTATTCACAGACCATTGGAATCTGTAAACTTTTATTCCAATAACTGCAGTCAGGCAAATACTTCTCCTTTGCCCCAGCTGAGGTTTCCCCAACAGTAGGCATCCTGGTGGCAGACATATGCCCTGAACAGTATCTCCTGTGCATGGGAGCTCCTTAGCCAAGAGGCACGCGTCTCCACTGGACTCTCCAGGCCAGTTCACCAAGAGACAAAACTGACCATTCTCACTTGGTGGAGGAGGGAGTGAAGATCCCAACAAACCTCTCTCCCTGCTAAGCCAAGGGAAAGAATCAAGATCCTGCCTCAACTCCCCTTCCCCAGGCCTAGTTGCAGGGGAGGGGAAAATCCCCAGCCATTCAAAAATAATGAGTACAGCCTAAGCCCCCCCCACGAGATTGGGTTAAAAATATCGACTAGCTTTAAAACAATGAGACTTAAATAAACAAATATTGGGTTCTTTTTTTCTGTCTTTTGGTTTCTTAGCCTTCAGGGTTCATTCGCTTCAAGTTTTCTCCACAAGCAGCAGGGCTAGAAATGTACTTTTTTAAAAATGAAAGCTGAGATTCTCACAAAATTCACTTGATTCCAGAAACTGAGGATTTAATAAAGATTCCAAGTTATCCCAAGCCTTGCAATAACATAGTGGGAGTTGACAACATTGCTTTCCCTGTGGATTGGAGAGAAGATCTTGGTGCAGCTCCCTCTCTCCAGACTTGAGGGGTGAGTGAAGATCTTGGCACTGACCTCACCCCAATGCCTGAGTGGGGTAGGGAGCAAAGATATTGACCATTTCTCCTGCCATTTAGGCATAGGATCTTCCAGTACCCAAGCAGCAACAGAGCAGGAACAGCAGAGCCACATAAAGAGATGAGTGATGTCACGTACCAGTTGATTTGGGAGCTGCAATTGTTTATTGGGACATGGGGTGGCAGTGGTGGTAATTGATGGAGCAGAGGGTAAATGGGAGTGAATGAGTGGGAGAGGGATTGAACAATTGAGTGAGGATAGTTGGATTTCAGGGAGAGAATAAATAGAGGGGCAGATTCTCAACTGGTGTAAATCAGCATAGCTCCATTGATTTGAACAAACTATTCAGATGAAATCTCTCTTAAGACTCACTCTTATGGTCTTACCTATAATTTCAGCAAGTAGCAAAGAAGCAGCTGTGTGAATTGTTGCAAAGTAGCATGCTGTAGTCGTGCCATTCTTTAGCGTTCTTCTCTATAAAAAGAATTCAGTTTTGAGCTGTATGAAAAGTGTGTCACATTGCCAAAATGACAAAACATGCAATCAGTGGTTTTAATCTGCAAGATGGCTCTAGGGAATTTTGCACTGACTGGGACTGAAAGAGAAGTGAGGAGTGAAAAAACACTAATTTTATAGCAGATTCTTAATGTATTTAATGGAAAAACTATGGCAGATATGGGCTGATATACAGTAACTCCTCACTTAAAGTCATCCCGGTTAACGTTGTTACGTTGCTGATCAATTAGGGAACATGCTCGTTTAAAGTTGCGCAATAATCCCTTATAACGCTGTTTGGCAGCCGCCTGCTTTGTCCACCGTTTGCAGAAAGAGCAGCCCATTGCAGCTGGTTGGTGGGGGCTTGGAACCAGGGTGGACCGGCAGCCCCCCATCAGCTCCCTGCACCCCTAAGTTCCCTGTGTGGCAGCTGCCCAGCAGGCTATCAATTGCCAGCAGTTCCCTGTGTGGCAGCTGCTCCCAGGAGCCTCCTACTTGCTGTGCTGGGGGAGGAACGAGGTGGGCTAATGTCAGGGTGTCCCCCGCCCTCCTGCTCTTGTCCACCCCCCGCTTACCCTATCTCCATAGAGCTGGGGGGTGGGGGAGAGTGACATGACTGGGCTGAAGACTGAGGCAGCAGCTGCTGTCTCAACTTGCTGATCTACTTAAAAAGGCAATGTACTTAGAGTGGGGTCAGCGTACTTAAAGGGGCAATGCGCATCTCTCTCTCACACACACACGGTGTGTATCTCTGTCTCTTGTCTGCCATGCTGTCTCCCCTCCCTCCATTTGTGCTGCCTTGTAGAGTGTGAGGCTACATTAACAATGTGTTAAACCTTGAGGGCTCAGCCGATTGCTAGTTCATCATTCAGCACTAAGGCATTCCCTGGGAAATATTCCACCCTCTGACTCCACCATCTCAGCCAATCATCATTGCTGTGTACAGTATTAAATTGTTTGTTTAAAACTTATACTGTGTATACATATATATAATATAGTCTTTTGTCTGGTGAAAAAAAGGTCCCTGGAATCTACCCCTCCCCCGCCATTTACATTAATTCTTATGGGGAAATTGGATTCGCTTAACATTGTTTCACTTAAAGTTGCATTTTTCAGGAACATAACTACAATGTTCAGAGAGGAGTTACTGTACTTAATAGTTCAAAACTGTAATAGTTCCCTTCATCCCACAACGTATCCTTTGGATTCATGTCCTCCCTCGATGGTGAACTGCTAGGAGATAGGAGACTATCAACATCTGCTTCAGGGAGTAGGCATCTCTTAAGGAAGCTGCTGTGAGGTCTCTACTCAAGAAACCAAGCTGTGATGCTGACAATATACTATCTAATCTTTCAGATTTGAGTAAGATCATAGAGAAACTATATTTAGGTATAATCTCCCTGAAGTAGATGTTGATAGTCTTCTTTTGCTTGGGGTTGTGCAGCAGTCACTGGCTTTACTTGTGTTGATTGCATTTTTAAATGTTGGCAAAGGTGCCTGGAGCCTAGGATAGGTGATATATATGTTAATTGCTGCCTATCATGTGATGAAATGAGTTCTGATGTAAGCAACTAGGCAAAAAGACATATTCATTATGGATAATTTGAATTAATTTATACTTGGTCTTAACTGAGAATTTCCCAACTATTTAATATTCTTTTTATGGACTTTTACAACTGTTGAAGTAGGAACTATTTTGGTGATGCACATTATATAAAGGGCTATCTAAATTCTTATATTGGTCCCCATCACATAAGTATCTTAATTTTTAGCAAATTACACATTTAATGTAAAATACATTCTGTAATAAAGGCGATGCATCATAGATTAAATGCTGTTTCACTGAGAAACACATATTGATAAAGTCCATAAAGCTGGTATTTTCAAGTAACAGACTTGTGCAATAAGTTACTTTTTCATTCATATTACAATTTCAGTGGAACTACATCGTAGTTATTATACTTGTACTAGATTGCTAAACTTGAACCAGCTTTGCAAACCACTAAAACCTTAAAAAAGAGAAGCTAAGAATACCTTGAACTTTGCTGGGTTCACACAGACCTAATCACACTCCTAGACATCAGAATTAGAAAGATAATCTTGGTTTACAATCTTGAACAATGACAATATTCCCAATTTATTTAGTTCCTATTTTTCATAATATAAATTTTAATATAGTTCCTTAATTTTTTTGAGTTGTACTGTCAGCTTCTGAAAGCTGATATAGTTCATTAATGTGCACTTTACCTTATAATAGTACGCAGAAGACATTTGCTGTACTTACTACAACTCTGGTGTATACTTCTTCAGCAAAATCATTATCTTTGTATTTGGCTTCTGTTGGAAATGTATATGTGTTTAACCATTCCAAAAGAGGTAGGTCTACTCTTGTTCCAGCAAATGCATACTGAGGTGCATGGATATGTGTATCAACCATTCCTGGCATGAAGAATTCACTGTTTAAAAAAAAAATCATAGTAGTTTGGATTTTTAAATAATTGCTCTTAAAGAATAACTTACGATTTTGTTTTGTACAACATGTTTGTGTGATGGCCCCCAGCATGAGTGGTCTGCGGGTTTGAACCCCAGATCTTCAGCATCCAAAGTACAGACTTCTACTAAGGAAGTACATACTTTTACTTTGTGCAGCATCAGGCACTCTAGGACACTACCTTGTGCAGAGGTGGCTCTATGTTTTTTGCCGCCCCAAGCAAGACAGTCAGGCAGCCTTCGGTGGCATGCCTACGGGAGGTCCACTGGTAACGCAGATTCGGCGGCATGCCTGCGGGAGGTCCACCGGTCCCGCGCCTTCGGCATACCCGCCGCCGATACCGCGGGACCGGCGGACCTCCCGCAGGCATGCTGCCAAAGGCCCCCTGACTGCCACCCTCATGGCAACCAGCAGGCCGCCCCCCACGGCTTGCCGCCCCAGGCACACGCTTGCTGCGCTGGTGCCTGGAGCCACCCCTGGCCTTGTGTCACCACAACTACCCCTCTGAGTGGACTTCCAGCACCAGAAGCCCTGGGTCATGGGCTCCCTCAGGAATTAAAAGTAAATATGATGTCAAATATTTTTAAAATAGTAGAAAATAATAATTTTTCCCTCTTGTAGTATCACAAAACTTTTATTCTCATACTCTGAAGTTATTTTCTTGGAAACTAATTTCTATGGCTATAAATATTTCTTCCAAATGTGATGAGATCTCTAAAAAATTGGATTTGGCAATGAAGCTGAGTGAATCATCCATAATAATGTATTTGCTGATTTTTTTCTGATTATGAAATATCATAAACCATGAATTCTGACTTTTGTTCAAAATTATTCACAAATTTCTTCATGAATTTTCCTATATGAATTTTGTGCATTGTTAATTAAGAACATTTTATATTCAAACTTTTGAAATTTGCTCTGTTAATTTGTTCCATAAGTCACATGCTACAGTTTCTGCCCCGACTGGGTGACATATGTAACTAACCTACACAGCATGTATTTTGAATATTACAATTAAGTATACAACTCAAAATTCACATTTGCCAAATATTCAAGCATTTTTGTTTCAAATTTGTTTTTCATTACTATTTTGATAATAAATATTGACCATTTGAATGTTCTCAAAGCAAAACGCAAGAATTGCAAGTAAGGTTGAATCAAAATTCATTTTTGAATTTGGATGAATATTGGCAGAATTTTGTTTGTATGTGTTATTTGCTCAACTGTTCAATAGTGTGAAATGTACAAATGTGTCATATTTTGAAATCTATACCTCAGTCTTATCAGACAGGTAGCTAACGCAAACAGACATCATGCTAACTGACAGCTGAGCCAGAATTTTAAAGTGAAGTGCTACCCCCACTTATTAACTCTGCTGTGTTTTCCACCAGGATCAACTGGCACAGTCTGCTGCCAACAAAATGGATAACAGAATGTAAATTTACACTACTAAAAAAGATAGAGAATATTGTTTACAGTTATGCAAAAAGTATAGGTTATTTGTCAAGCCTAAATATGGCTTTACAATCTGAGAGTTATGAATCAGTTACCACAATTCACTCATTGCTAAACTCCCAACTCAAGGAATCACGAAAGCGTATTCACTGCCCACATTTAGGGCCCAATCCAAAATACCTTGCATAGGCAAAGCCACAAAGGACAGAATGGAGTCTGGATCCATAAGTGCAAATACATATGTAATACTTCAGCCATCCAGGGAACAAATTGAAGCCAAAATGACTAAATGAACTTAAATATAATACCTACTGACTACTAAGCTCTCTTATATCAGATGCCTTGAAACCCCACTTCTTAGCTAGTTGCTCTTGCTGATCTGCTTGCTCCAAAAACACAATCTAAAGGAGAAAAACAAAATAGTTAAATGTTTTAATATTGCATTTAAATATATACACAACATTAACATCACATGATGACAAAACAGTAATAATTTTACAACATCTGATTTTAAGTGCATATTTCTTTACAGCAGGAATGGGCTTGTATTAAAACATCTGTTCTACCTGATTTCCCAGGTCTGACTTTGAAATGCCTACTCATAGTCCACTAAGCAAACCAACCCACCTTGTAGCTGCAACTTCTTATGGGAAGTGAATCCAGGCACTATCTACACTCAATAACAAGTCCATCACTATGTGATTGGCATAGTTCCAGCATCCACCTTCACACTTCATAACAGCTGGTGTACAACAATTCTGCTAGTAGTAGTGGATTTCTCAGCTTACAGCTCTACACAGGGCCAGCTCTAGGCACCAGCATTCCAAGCATGTGCTTGGGGCGGTCCTTTTCAAGGGGCAGCACTCCGGGCCCTTTTTTTTTCCTTCGGCGGCAGCACTCCACCCCCCCTCCCCTCCCTTTTTTTCTTTTTTGCTTGGGGCAGCAAAAAACCTGGAGCCGGCCCTGGCTCTATAGATCCGTTTTAGCGCCTGCACTGTTCAATCTCTATATCAGCAACACTGCAGTCATATCATCCTGTAAATTCATCTATGCAGATGATATTGTGCTAGCAACGCAAGCATCCTCTCTGAAGGCCGCAGAGAAAGTTATGAAAAATGACTTCCAGATGCTTCAGATGTATTTCAAAGCTTGGCAACTGAAACCCTTTGAAAACACTCATCTCTGCCTTCCACTTGAACAGCCACGAGGCCAAAGTGCCACTGAAAGTGGACTTTTGTGGTCTGCCTTTATTGCATGACCACAATCCATGATACCTTGGAGTTACCCTCGATCGGATGCCGAGCTATTGCCAATACCTTGACAACACCAAAAAGAAGGGTTAACATCATTCAGAAGCTTGCTGACACATCCTGGGGATGTGATGCCTGTGTGGGATGGTGCTAAACTGGTGTGGCCATACTGAATGAATGGTGTGAGCATAACTTGGCATGACTTAAACATGGGTGAATGGCTGCAGAAGATCCTGGGAGCAGGTTCCCTTTAGGCAGAAGCATATTTGATAAAGAACTAGCAAAGTGTGCATGTATGATCAATATTGAACCTATTGGTCAGCAAATATGGGCCCATGCAAAAGTAAATATTACATGTATAAAGTTCCAGCATGGAGCACAGGTCGACCTGGTTGTAATGACCTTATAAAGAACCAGAGTGAATGATTGATAAGTGAGTAAGAGTGGGGTGAGCTTCGTTTGGTACCACCCTCCCCAGCCCTTTCTAAAACACTAATTAGGTAAAATTAGTAACAATACGCCCACTGGGCATGCTTTTAAGACGTGACTCCTTTGAGGAAAAAGAGTATAAGAATCAAGCAAAGTAAATTACTGTGGTTGGGATTCCTTAATTGATGGTTGAAGAAGCAATACTGCCAGACAGAGTAGCCAAAACTCTGCTCCATGGGCTCGACTAGGACTGTGAACCAGAGGGGTCTCAAGGCAACCAAGGCCTTGCCTCAGGGGAATCTGAGACAGACCAGAGGGCTGAGAAGAACAGACCAGGAAGAAGCCATCTATGAAATTGGTAACCACCTTCTCTGCTTGCCAAGCAGGAACTGTGTGAGGCTAGCACAGGGCCTGGTTCTGTGTGTTTGTGAAAGAGAGACTCGTTAAGAGGAATGTATAGCTCTTAATGTCTAACATAGGAGTTATGTACTTAATATAACCCTTTACCGCGTGTGTAATTTCTTCTCAATAAAATGCTGTGTATTGAAGATAATTACTGTGGACCTTTTTCACTGGTATGACAGTAATCTGCTCCACCGGGAGCCAGTAAAGATCCATTTCAGGGGTAGTAGCACCCCCTATTGTCAACAGCATGCACACTTCGAATGTCAGTACAAGCTCTTGTTTTGTCACCAGTGGAGTACTGCGCACCAGTTTGGTGCAGCAGCTTCCCCACCATTCTCGTTGATTCTGCCTTCCCTGTAGGAAGGGGCCTGCACTCGACTGCATTCAGACAATGCATGGAAGGTGTGGCTATTTCTTCCACAAATACAAAATCCAAGAACCACCAAATTGTAACTGTGGTGAAATACAAAAACCGTGCAACACATCACAGACAACTGCCTTATTCACACTTACAGTGGTGGTACAAAGGGGATTCACCTAGCTACCCCAAAAGCATTAGAATGGCTTTCAAATCTTAAAATACAGTTATAATCCCAGCCCATTGCTCTTCAAATGCCATACGAAAGAAGAGGCAGCTCTATGGTGGCCTTACTGGAACTCAAATTTACAGTATCCAGTAACATAAGGGTCAAAAGAATTGCCTAACATAAATATAAGGGAATAAGATATAATGCTAAAGCAACTTTATACAGGCATAATTGCATCAACACTCGGGGGCTGTACAATATTAACTATTCTAATTTCTAAACGTATATAGTTATAGTGGTACAAAAACTGTACATTGATCAGTCCTTAGACAAGATTTAACAACCAATGTAAACACACATAAGATGGAGCAGGGAAAGGGAGGACAAGGACAACAAAACAGCAAAAAACCCACCCATGGTTTAACATGGACCAGCGAGGTACCTGGATACATGGTTATTATAAGATATAAATAAGGGTCTCCCTGGAGAAAATCTAAGCATTTTTAAACGATAACTAAGATTTTAACTGAAAAAGCTGATTTTTTTTTTCAGAATCCTGCGTATTTTTGAATAGTGTGTGACTGCAGATTTTTCACTACGTGCCTCTGGAACCTTAGGACATTACAATAAAATAAATATTTAACAACAATCAGAAAAGTGTAATAATCCATTGACACTTCACATAAGACAACATCTCTCTCTCTTTTTTGAAAGCATGTTTGGTGTGTTCAGTCAGTTCAATCAGATGAACATCTGCAGGTGTTTTATAGTCCAGACCTACTGAAATTTCTGATGAGCAATAAAGAAAATGTCACAGAGATACTGAAGTAAAAATGGATGGGGAATGACTAATGCTAGCTGCTGAACAAAGTAAGTAAGAGACAAACATGAACTACCAGATGGCAAATGCTGGAAACAGACTTGTTGCCATGGAATGGGAGTGGGTATTTTATTCATAGCAAACCATTACTCAAGATGTTTTGAAATGATTCAGTTCTGGAACAACAGAAAGCTTTACTGTAATCAGTCATGTAGAATTCATCCTAGCAGAAATATACAGTCCCTAAAGACAGAAAAATTAGGCAATAACATAGGGCTGCGTGAAAGGTTAGTCTAGAACCATGAATGAAATTAAAGCAGAGTAAGGGTGGGTTCTAGTACTTCCCCTGAAAATCTACCTAGGTCAATGAACATTCATAAACGTGGACTCATGCTGTTCACACAAACGTAGATTCCCCACAAGGCATCACCTACACAGCCATCAAGTATCTTTGTTTTTGAGTTTTATGTGCCTGTGTATAACAACTGACACCTAATTAATAATGGTTGCTGGGTCATATTTTTCATTACTGTGCAGTCATTGCATGTGCAGTCATTGACATCAATGGAAAGTGGATGCAAAATGCTGCCATATCAAAATGGTAATGTACTGCACTCTTCTTGCACTGGTGCAAACAATTACACTGGAAAATCAGGGCCTCTGTGTCTGCGAAAGAACTAGAGATCAACCAGGGACTTTATGATGCAAGAGAATTTTTTAATTACTTCCTAACAGTTCAAATAGGTGAATGCACCATGGAAATTAATTCAAAATTATTTTCAAAGGAATCAGATAAAATCCTTTTTCCCACCCAAGTACAGTTACATGATCTGGAACTAGTTCTCCCATATGGCCAGGGTGGATTGATTGTACCAATGATAGAATGCTAAACGGGGACTGGTGCCCAGTTTCAATCTAGTGCACTGTAATAGAAAGAAATGGAATTTTCAGATGAACCTCGATACCAATGGTACTTCTGATCGGTACCAAGAAGAGATTGGCAGTACTCGTGAGTACCATTTGTCTTTCTGAAGTTATTAAAAACATAGAATGAGTTAATACAATTCTGTATCATTCAAAACAGAATTGAAGTTCTTCACATCAATCACTCACCCAATAATTCCTGGTAGCCTAAAGCATTTGGGACCCAACTTTTGCAGTGTCGGAAACTAAGAGAGAAAATTGCTTTACAGGTTTGTTTATAGGTGAGGCTCTTATTTCATGGGAGCAATAAGTTGAAATCGCACACGCCTACCTTTTTCACTACCTACTACTTCATATGTAAATACAAATCAGAATAGAAACAAGCCCAAACTTCCATTTGATTATACTGAAGTACAGTAGTAACTGACTCTTCACTGCTGAATAGAGGTGGTAAGTCATTTATGTATCTTTTTTTCCTTCTTAGAGAATAAACCTTTCTAAGTAAGCTATGTCACCAATCAGAAATGAATTTAAACATGATTTATTTCAGCTCATAACTAGTTTGAAGTTTGCAGTCACATTCCAATGCATTTCAGTATGGTCATTAGTATCTTTATTTATTATGTATATAGCAACCCAAACCAGGCTTGGCACTTCACGGATGAGGTTGCAAATCTGAGGTCCCAATTCTACAAAGATTTGAATCCCACAGAAGTCAATTAGGACAATTCACATGCTTAAAGTTAAACATGTGTGTAAGTCTTTGCAAGATTGGAGCCTAACTTTAGACAGAAAGGGACAAACCAGTATAACGTACAGAAGAGGTGGGATGGGGAAAAGGTCAACAGCAATAAGATCACATGATTATTCAACCGAGGCAAGTTCATATCTAATGGTTTAATTAAATTACTATCAATTTATGGTGATATTTACAGAATCTGTTTTACCTCAACCAGGCTAAATAAGCTTCATCTTGGCAGATGCACTTTGCACCAAATGTCATTATCCCATCTTTATATGGCTTGACTTTTCCCATCTTGGATTTTATATATTATAAATGTAAGTATGGTTTGTTTGGGATATTTCTCTTTCTGGGCGTAATACAGATTCCCTTGAGTTTAATGCCTAAACTCTCATTAACCTCAGTGGAAGCAGATTTGGGCCTCATTTCTCTCTTTGTTGTAGAAAAATGGTTAGATTTTTCTATCATTTTTATTAATGGGAAATATGAATAGTTGAAATTTTAATAAAAATATAATGGTGTGGAGAAAGGAAATAGAGGAAGAGAGATTACAGAAGGCACTTTTAAAAAAAATTATCTTTCCACACTTTGTGAGTGTAAGCCACATCCACAAGTATGGACACACTAAGTTGACTCTTGAACAACAATGGTTACTAGTGAGTAACCCATCATTCTGAGCAATGCAGCTATCCCAAACTCATACCACGAAAAACTTTATACCATACCTTATCACCATGCATTCTCTATTGAACTTGTATCTTTAAATATGTCACTGGCACTTTGCTTGTTTATCTATCTGTCCCAGGAGGCTTTTAAAAACCAAAACAGACAACTATGTTTTGTTTCATTAAAAGCCCATAAAATTGTTTCCTTCTTTCTTCCAAATGTGAATTTTTCCACAAAATTTCACTTGCCCAAGGCTCAATATGGATAATATTCAGTCCTGGTCAGTGCATACATAAATTCTATTATCTTGCAAAACATCAGGGCTAGTATTTGGTCTTGAGACTCCATCCTTTCTCATGCTTCTATCTATCCGATTATGAGATTATCAGACTTTAAAATTACAACATTAGAAAAAATTTTAGAGCAAAATATAGAAACTATTTTTAATATCTTAAATTTTAAGTGATAATTTTTCTTGCCTTCCATGGTCTGTACAATTATACTAATGATAGTGAGAAAAATCAAGGTCTCACTGATCACCATACTTGGGATCAGAAAGGAATTTTCCATGGGTCAGATTGGTAGAGACTCTGGAAGGTTTTCACCTTCCTCTGCAGCATGGGTCACTTGCAGGTTTAAACCCGTGTAAATGGTGGATTCTCTGTACGTTAAAGTCTTTAAACCAGGATTTGAGGATTTCAGTAACTCAGCCAGAGGTTAGGAGTCTATTACAGGAGTAGATGGACTATAGGGTTACCATACATCCAGATTTTCCCGGACATGTCCGGCTTTTTGGGCCTCAAATCCCCGTCCGGGGGGGGGAAATCCCAAAAAGCCGAACAGGCCTCAGCGAATTCCTCTTCCCACCATACCCAGGCCAACTGGATGCAAAGGAAAAGAAGATTCATTACCATCAATTCCTGCTGCCTTGATCCCCTCCTTCTCTGCCTCTCCATCCTGGATCTCCCCCAGCATGCAACCTCCAGGAAAATAGGGAGGGGCCGGCGCCCCTGGGCCGGGGGTCGGGCCGGGGCCGGCGGTGCTGGGCCAGGGGTGCTCGGCTGGCGCTGGGCCAGGGGTGCGGGGCCGCTGGGCCGGCGGTGCTGGGTCGGCGGTGCGGGGCCGGGGGTGCTTGGCCGGGGGCTGGCCTGGGGCCGGCACCCCAGGAGCCGACCCAGGCTGGAGCCGCTCAGTTGGGGGGGCCAGACTGGGCCGCGCCTCCTCCCCCCACACTCCCCAGCTTACCTGCTGCCTGCTTCAGGCTTCCCGCGAATCAAATGTTCGCGGGAAGCAGGGGAGGGGGCGGAGTTGGGGTGGGGACTTTGGGGAAGGGGTGGAGTTGGGGCGGGGGGGCATGGGCGGGGCTGGGGGCGGGGCCGGGGCCCCGTGGAGTGTCCTCTTTTTGGACACTCAAAATATGGTAACCCTAATGGACTAGGTTCTGTGGCCTGCAATGTGCAGGAGGTCAGACTAGAGGATCATGATGATCCCTTCTGACCTTCAAGTCTCTGAGAGCAGGGAGATGAAAAAATTAGGACCATTAAAAAAAACTCTAAAACCTCTGTAAAATATGGAATAAACAGAATATATGATGGTATGGTAAGAAAGAAGTGGATTTTTTGGCAGTTGTTTTAGATGACTTGTATAACTACTGCAAAGTCATTCTAAATTCATGCTAATAAAACCATCATAAAACAACACACTATCCTGTTTAATTGCAATACACATTTGAAAATGTGCAACTGAGCATGCACAGTATTACATTCCATTAAATTGTTAGCTGCCCACTTAAAGATCAACATACTACACATCTTTGCCTACCTTGTTAAAAGAGCAATTGGTTAGAAAAACATTTGCTGGCTCAACAAACTGATAAGCTGAGATGGTCAAACCAGCAGCGTTTGTATGCTACGCAAGACAAATAGCAGAAAACAGCACTCACAAGATCATCTGGTGAAGGCAGAAATGTCTGAACTGCACAAGCCAATTATTTTTAATAAACCATAGGAACTTAAATGCAAAATAATGTTTACTGAAATATGAAGGTTGTCAGTCTAAACATTCAAAGGTTAAGAAATTACAAATTAAAGTTGCTCTAGCTATGCTAAAGTCAGCTATATAGATGAAGTAGTCTTAACTATAAACCTTAATGTATTACTTTTACTATTAATAACTTTTTAAATACACAGAGTATGTAATACAAATGAGTTAATGTTGCGGGAGTAACCTTAGCAGTGGAGTTTCCAGAGCTTGAGTGCTTTTTGTGTGCCTGATCTCGCAGCTCTGGGGCTTAGTTATGGCTCTTAGAAGTGTACAAGGATGGAATGAGCTATAGTGCCTGCATGGCAGTAGCTGAAGCATTATGCTTGCATAGTGCAGGGACAGATAGGCTAATACCTCCAGGGAGAGGAGTGTTTTCAGCAATGACATGGCTAAAAAAGATGTACTGTGTCCTCCCCTAACATTGACTTCTGGGCATTGACTGGATGTAGGAAGATTAGGACCCTGGCTGTGACCCAGACCACCCAGCCACCACCCTCTGAGTGTGCAATGTCACTGGCAAAGCTAGGTGTGTCCCCCATTGATGCAAAGGAGTCATTCTACAGGGTTGCACACTTCGCTGCTTATGGAAGCTGAGTTGTACACCCAAAGAGGGAGAGCAGCATCTTAAGCAGCTGCCTGCAATATGTGTAGGCCGCAGCAGGGGCACCACAGATATTACCTTTGCTCAGCACCAAAGAGGCACTCTGTGGGCCTGATTTCTCCTCTCTCACCAATGGAAATCAATCTTTTATGGTTTTCTGATTTTCACCCAAATCATTAGGGTTCTGTCTATTGGTGCCTTGAACATCCCTGGAAATTTTGGACTGATTGCATGTGCAGTGCCATGATCCATCAGGCTAAAGTTTGTGATTGCTTAGGAGCCACCAGAATTGCTTGTTGCAGTAGGGAGCGGGAGGGGCAGGAACTTATTCTCTATCCCAGAACCAAAATGCCCTGCCCTCCTAGAGCACCACCCAGCTAAAGATCTCGAAGAGTTTACAGGCCTCAGTGAATTCCTCTTCCCACCATACCTAGGCCAACTGGATGCAAAGGAAAAGAAGATTCATTACCATCAATTCCTGCTGCCTTGATCCCCTCCTTCTCTGCCTCTCCATCCTGGATCTCCCCAGCATGCAACCTCCATGAAGCCCACACCCAAGCTGCCATTGAATACTCTGTTTTTCCATCCCTTCCTCACACGCTAACTAAATTCTACTCCCTTCTTAAGTCATCTCTCCTCTTGACTCCTGCAACTGCCTCCTCTCCGGCCCCACTGAGATGTGCTCCCAGTTGGCTCAGCCAAAGTGCCGCTGCTATAATCACCTTTCTCCTCTGTGGTTCTGTTCATATCACTCACTTCTTCAGAGTCTCCACTGTCATCCTTCTGCTTCCTGCATCTGGGTCAGACTTCTCCTCCCCTCTAAGCCCTACCCAGCTCCACTCGTGCCTGCCCTCCTGCTTCCACCTTGCTCAACCCAAGCCCCCACTCTCACCACCCCTTTGTAACTTTCTCCCCATCATCTTTCTACTGCCTTCCAAGCCTCCCCTTCTACATGGGAGTCTCTTCCACTTCCCATGGGTCACATGACTTCCAGCTTCTTCTTCTCATCTCTTCCCCAGGGCTCACTTCTTCCTGCAGTGACCTCTGTAAGATTCCTACATACAACCCCTGATGTGCTCTGTGAGTCTGAACAATCCCATTTTAGAGTCTTCTATTTTAATTCTTCAACAAAAGTATTGAAATATTTTCCAAATATATAGAATATATTTGAATGATAAGGCTAATCAAGTTTCTAATCTTGCAGTCTTTACACAATCAACTTCTCACTGATTCTAATGGGAGCTCTGCATGAATTAAAACTACAGAATCAGGCACTATGTGTGGGGAAAATAGTGATTCAGTGGACACTGCAATAATAAAATATAACCGTAGAAGTTTAAAGTACTGAACTCACTAACTTTGAAATATATCAAGCAAACTCTTTAACCACTCACTCAACTATATTTTCTTTAGTTGGCAGCCACTCAGATGTATAGAAATTTAACTTTTTAGCCAGAGCCCTCTGAAGTTAAGAAGAGTCTTTCCTTTGACTTCAGTGGGTTTTACAGCAAGCCTTAATGAGCCATAAGAAGGGGCTCCCACAATGGCCCCTGAAAGAGGAAGTTAGGTCCTAATCCTGAAATCAAATCTGCATTTGATGGAAACCCAGTCAGATCAAAGTGCAAAATTCAGGCCAGGGTGAGAATAAGACAAGGGGGAGGGGGCAGGAGGAGAGAGTGTTTTTAAGGGCTCCAAGTTCAGTCTGCTAGTCATGCCTGTCAAATTTTATGCAAGCCCGACATAAATTGCTGTATTTCTCCTTATAACAAAGAGGAGACATGGTGATGAAAATGATCTTTCTATCATTTATCTACACATGAAGCTCCATTGAAGTCAGTGGGATTCCACAAGGCTCAAGGATCTACCTGGGCAGAGTTCATTGTAGGATTGAGGCCTAGATTTAATATTCTTAGGGCAATAACGTAGCTTCCCCATCATATTTGTTCTTGCACAATTAATAAGAGTAATTTTCTTTTTTTTAAATTGGCTCACATCACTGAATCAGTAATCCATGAGTTATATTAATAATTCTTATTTCATAGAGTACTTTCTATTTTCAAAGCTCTGTAGTCATCAGTCAATTATTACTCTGTATATACATTTTTTGCTTCTGACAAGAGAAAATGTCTAGTGAGACTATTCATCACTACACAAAGAATTGTGCTATTCTTATAAAAATAATTTAAAAAGATATGGTCTGAATTTTATTTTTACTGAGAATGGAAAATTAAAAACTGGAGGAAACATTTATGGTCCAAATTAACTGCTGTTTTGAAAACAGTGAAAATAAAGTAATCTATACATCATGGGCAGGTTCCTCCAAAGATGCCAAATGGTTTATCCTGTCTATGAAGCTAACTCTTTGAATTACCAGTTACCTCTAGCTAACTCCTACCGATCATAAAATATTTGTTTCTATTGCTTCCCCCAATTTACCTTGTTTCCTTAAACATTTTCAACCTCTTCCAGCAAAAATGAATCTGGAACACTTTCCCCCCTACCCTTTGCAGAACATTGACTCAAAAAATCAAATTACAATTTCAAGCCACAAGTGAGAGCAAATGAATACTTTGGGAGACATCTGTATAGCTGGAAATAAATATACCACAGCATTTCAAATCTTCCAAAGATATGCCAAAAATTCATCCACATCATTTATGTCTGCCTTTTGACAGCGCGTCAGGCCACTCTGCTTCATGCCTTCCTCGGCTAAAAACCTCATTGTAAGATCGCAAAGAAAGTCACTCAAAAACACAGCATGCATGCGCCCACAGTAACCACACACCTGTTAACCTTACATGTACATACCCCCACTAGAACACACATATGCAACGCTACAGAAAACCCATCTCACCCCCACATGGTACCACATGCAAAACCCCAACACTGTATCCTCCCACTCTTATGCACACCCCCACAGAGGCACCCCAGTAGGCCATCCCTCCTCTCCTGCAATACCCCTCCCTACACACCTCGATATTACCTAACCCCTCCACACACGCACCTCTGCCCGCGCCCGACACCCCAACAGAACACACAGACGCCCTTGTCCCGCACCCCAATATTCCAGCCCCTCCCCCTTGCCACACGTGCCCCGGTATTCCAGCCCCCGTCCCCCGCACACCACCACCACGCCCTTCACACCCCCGCCCACCCCGCGCCTCCCACTCACTCTCCCATCGTCGCCCACGCCCAGCAGGTGGCCTTGCAGCACGTCCATGGGCGAGGAGTGGCTGGCGTGCACGAAGGTCCCTTTGAAGAGGTGAGCGAGGGGTGGCTTCTGTGGGGAGTCCATGGCGGTGCCCGGAGGGAGGCGGTCGGTGGCGCTCAGAGTTGCCGCGGAGAGAGACGTGGTTCGGGCAGGAGTGGGATGCTGCTGCTCCGGGCTGTCGCTCGCTCTGCCTGGCTGCCTCCTGCACTCAGGGGGCTGCTGTCTATTCCCTGCGCAGCGTACCAATAGCGGCTCCCCCTGCACCTAGCGCTGTCTCTCCACCCCCTAATGACTTTCCCTTTGGGGAGTGGTTACTGGCGCTGGAAGGCGCTTTCTCCTCCCGGTTGCTGTCGAGTCGCCTTGGACGCTACAGGTTTCCGAGCTCCTGCCTGCAGAAAACAAAGTCCGCTTACTTGCTGAGCACCTGGGCTGGGAGCAGCGTATTTTGCGATTAGGAGGAGCGGGACCTGGCAATGATCCACCCGTTGGGGGTGCAAACACATCCCCAAACACACACACTCCTGCTACTCTGGTGTCAGCCGTCAGCGCTCAGCGAAGAACACTTGTGCGAACTGCATTGGCTACATGTCTTAAAACAAAAACAACGGGGAAGGGGAGGGGATAGATCTGGAGCCCAACGCCTGTTAGCTTTAAGCTGCAAATAAAATGGGACTGCCCTCTCCTAGCCAGGGCTGCCCGGGGGAGGTGGGGGCAAGTGGGGCAATTTGCCCCCGGCCCCGCAGGGGCCCCCACGAGAATTTTTCGGGGCCCCTGGAGCGGGGTCCTTCACTCGCTCCGGGGCCCCCGGAAAACTCTCGTGGCGCCCGGGCCCCCGGAGCTTCTTCCGCAGCAGTTCGGCGGCGGGGGGGGGTCCTTCCGCCCCGGACCCGCTGCCGAAGACCCCAGGCCCCCTGAATCCTCTGGGCGGCCCTGCTCCAATCTAGGGTGACCAAATAACAAGTGTGAAAAATCAGGACACTTGGGGAGAGGTGGGGGGAAGGATAGTTACCTATATAAGACAAAACCCCTAATGTTGGGATGGTCCTAATAATAACAGGACATCTGGTCACCCTACTGCTATCCCAGTTTGCCAGGCTACCAATCTCTCCCCTCCTAGACACTCATTTCTTTCCAAAGTACCCACACAACGGGAATTTTTCATAATTTAAAAAGAAAAACTTGAAATGATACCAACTTCTGGATTCCCCGTCAGGGGCGGCTCTAGCTTTTTTGCCGCCCCAAGCACGGCAGGCAGGCTGCCTTCGAGGGTGTGCCGTACCCGCTGCCGAATCTGCAGGACCGGCAGACCTCCTGCAGGCACGCCGCCAAAGGCTACCTGACTGCCGCCCTAGCAGGGACCGGCAGGGTGCCCCCGGTGGCTTGCCGCACCAGGTACGCACTTGGAGCGCTGGTACCTGGAGCCACTGCTGCTCCCCATGAATCCCTCCTTCTGTGGACTAGATCGTGGGCGGCTAAGATACCTTCAGGGCAGAGTGCAGGCAAGGGTGAGGTGAGAAGGACAAAGATGTTTCTAAGCCACCAGGAACCCAAAAGTATTGATTTAAGGGTTCCAATAAAATAGGATCTGAATTTGTATATCAATCCTGCTTTTGCTTTATCAGCATAACAACTCAGCCAACAAGATATTGCTAAAATGAAGCCACAGCAAATCACTTCTGCTTTGACACATCTCCAATGTGCTCAGGTACAATGGTGACCTGACACCATCAGATAAGAAAGAAAGCGCATGGCTATTTTAATGCTGAAAAGTGTTGTGTTTTTCCTCCTTTTTTCTTCAATGTACAAAAACTGATCTTTGGATCTATAGAAAAAGATCACATCACTGTATTTATATTATGTCACAGAGAATTCCGTTTTTTAAAACATACTATTCACAAAGTACAAGATGATAGCCAGTCATAGGCCTTGTTAACTTGGTTACACACTGTTTTTTGTCCTTAATAAATTGCTTTAATTTAAAAAAAGGAGTTGCAAAGTTTCAAGAGGTATATCTCTTTAATGTGGGCGAACTTTTTGGCCTGAGGGCCACATCGGGGAATAGAAATTGTATGGTGGGCCATGAATGCTCACAAAATTGGGGTTTGGGGTGAGGGAGGGGGTGCGGGCTCTGGGGTGGGGCTAGGGATGAGGAATTTGGGGTGTAGGAGCGTGCTGTGAGCTGGGATCGAGTGGTTCGGAGGGCGGGAGGGGGATCAGGGCTGGGGCAGGGGGTTGGCACATAGAGAGAGGCTCAGGGGTGCAGGCTCCAAGCAGCGCTTACTTCAAGCGGCTCCCGGAAGCGGTGGCATGTCCCTTCTCTGGCTCCTATGCGGAGGTATGGCCAGGCAGCTCTGCACCTTGCCCCATCCACAGGCACCACCCCTGCAGCTCCCATTGGAGCCAGAATGGGGCTATGCCGCAGCTTCTGGGAGCTGCGTGATGTGGCCCCGGCCCTGTGACCCGGCCTGAGTGGGGCTGAGCCACGTGGTGCAGCCCGAACCCTGGGCCCTGGCCAGAGTGCCAGGGCAGAGCTGAGCTGTGTGGTGCAGCCCCCGACCCAGCACCCACGCCGGAGCGGGGCCGAGCCGCATGGTGCAGCTTGTGGGCCAGCTTAAAACGGCTCACGGGCCGGATCCAGCCTGCAGGCTGTAGTTTGCCCACCCCTGTCCTATGCTGTACATGCATGTGAATCTCTCATTGTGCAGGATATAGGACCAGAGACAGAGATGCCAACAGGCAGCCTGAACTGTAAGAAGAAAGCAGTCGAGTCTAGACCAAATAGAGAGGATCTATGGGAAGAGAGAAAAGTGAGGGAGAACTTCATAGGGCGTGAAAGATGAAAAGCCCCTTGAGATGAGAAAAAGAATGTGGGGCATGGAGAAGGTGAGAAATAGGGCCTTAAGGAAAGGGAAAGACACAGATCCAATGGAGGTAGAAAGGATAATTGCTCAGGGGAATTTTATTCCATTATACTCTATTAACAGATGTCTGCACTGGTTCCTTCTTCTTGTCCCAGATGTCATCGCTAGGAACCCCTGGAGACTCTGCACTCTAACTAGAATCCAGGGTAGACATAAAAAGTCTGAAATTTGATTTCAAAATCAAGTAACAAGTTGGACTTTTTTATAAATAATAAAAAAATAGATATCTGGGGTTCTTTATTGTAGGGCTTTACATTTTTGCAAAGTTGTGGGAGTGGTGAGAGCAACACTTTAAGAACTCCATGCTGAAAAGTGTGAACTCTCAGAGATTTGTTACCAACAAAAGGCAACACATGGTCTGGGCCTGGCCCTCCTCTGATTTAAGTCAAAGGAAAGCTTTAAGTTAGGAAGGATACAGATGTGTGTTTAGTGGAGCTTTAGTGAGAATGTTGGGAGCACAAGCCATAGGGAATAGCAAGAAAAGTCAAGAATGTTATACTAGAGCTGATCGAATCATGGAATTTATGTTTTGTGGGAGCATGTGGGTGCTCTGGACTGTAGAGTCATTTTTTTGCTTTGTGACCCAATGACTGTTTCACTTAATAGTCATTGGGCCAGAGAAAGAGAGAGTGAGAATGACTCTGTAGTCCAGTGATTAGGGTACCCATGTGGAAGATCTGGGTCCAGTATTCTTGCTCCAATCACTCTTTCATTATTTATCCACAATGGAACTTCAACAGGAGACACTGAGGAGGCCCCCACATCAGACTGTCCCAGAGTTTAGTGATTAGAGCACTCTCCTGAGAGGAAGGTGACCCCTGTACAAATACTTTCTCCTCCTCTGGCAGAGGGAGAAGTTGCACTTGCACATCCCAAGTGAGTGCTCTAACCACTGAGCTAAAAGTTATAAAGTGGGTACCCCAATCACCCCATTTTGTATGGAGTGAGGCAGGCACATAACGTGTTCCTGCAAGAAATGGCTTAGACACCTAAGCCATCTGACTGTTCCTGAATTGCTAAGCAGAGATAGGTCCCTGTCTGTGAGAGAAGGGTGAGGCTTAGCACACACCCCTGTTGTTGGCATAACTTAGGTGGCTCCCCACTTAGCCTTCTGGCTTTTGTGGATTGCATTCATAGGCGGCCTCTCCCTGTACATTGTATAGTCTAACTTGGCTTTGTGGATCACAGTGTTGTTTCTGTGATTTTCAGGGCACTTCAAAGTTAGGTTGCAACATGTAACTAGATTGTATCTCTTTCCCTAAGGTGATGGAGTGCATAGACTCTTATTGGGATTGGCAGAGGTTAACAGACTATTTTTTCTTCTTTTTTATTTTTTAAGTAAAGGAATGATCACAGCTGCTAAATGCTGGGGTTGTCAGAGTAGCAGAGATGGGCCAGCTGGGATGAATCACCCAGTAACACTATAAGAATGTTGTCTTGGCAAGTACTTGGGTTCCTCTGAGTTAGGAACTTGGGCCTCCTCAGGGGAAGTAGAAAATTGCTAGCTGGCAAGTATTTCTGTTTGCTTCAGCAATGTCAACTTTTGTTGCACAAACCCTTTTTTGGTTAAATTCATGTATAAGCTAGAGTGAAGGCAGTCCTTTGTTTGTTTTGATTGCTTTCCAGAAAACCTGGTCACATAATTTACTTAGCCTTAAAAATCCTTTGGTGTTGTCACACATTCACATTATGCTACTTTTTTATTTTTATTTTTTTGGAGAGGGGGGTTGGCCTACTGCTCTATAAAATCTCAGAGTCTCAATCATTTTTCAGTAGTATTTCAGTCTCTCTTGCTCTTATTTTTTTAAACCCTCTGCATCCTTCTGGTAGATTTTAACAGTGGGCTAGAATTTGAGTTCTGATGCTGAGCAACAATAGGAGGTGAAGTCAAAATAGTTCTAGGAACAGCAGAAGAGATTGCAGCAGCATTAGAAGGTGGTCATAGATCCTGTCTGTTGCTTCTACTTTTCAATCTTTCATTTCACTTAGTGCAATTTGCTCCTTTTATTGTACAACACATGGATTTAATTAGTTGCTTTCTATGTTTGAGAGCTGCTCTGTAGATCGGAATAGTAACTGATCAGTAACCTGAGCAGTAGTAAGTCCTACCTACCTTGGAAAAGCTGAGAAGTTAGAGAGTCTTTTTCTCCAATTTAGATAAAATGTACTAGAAGTTCTATGGCATTTGCTCAACCACTTCAATGAGGATGGAAGGTTCAAAGGAATTCTACAGAGTACGGGTTTCAAGGAACAATTGTTAATTATTATTCCTTTATACAAGTTAACTTTTTATATTTGCTTGATTACAAAACATACACAAGATTTGCTTTGATAATTATGCAGCTAGGCCAATAAAGTTAGCAAGTTACAAAATGTCATTGATCTAGCTAATGCTCTTGTGCTGCTTGGAAGATGAAGGCAGTAAATAAATGACAAATATTATTAGGGCATTCAGAGAACAAAAAGAATGAGTCGCATACCATTTATTGATTCGACATAAAACAATAGAAAGATGCAAAATATGTCAGGAACAAAGGTTGCACAACAAAGATCCATTATGACCTCACTGGCACCTAATCTACCTTGACACAGGATCAGGGCTGTCCCTGGGGGGTGCAGGGTCTGGGACACATCAGCCTCCCCACTAGTCTCCTTGCCCTCTGCCTGGTGCACCTGCCTGCCGCTCACCTCCTTACCCACCGCTCGCCTCCTCACCCCCCTCCTACCTGCTGCTGGCCCCCTCACCCACCTGCCCGCTGCTCGCCTCCCCACTAGTCTCCTCACTGTTTGTCCGGTGCACCCACCCGTCCGACTGCCGCTCTCTTCTTCACCATCCGCCCGCCTCACTTCCCCGCCTGCCTCCTCGCCTGAATATTGGGGCAAATGACGTCCTGATCATACATCGGTTGGGCCACGGGACAAAGGGCTAAATATTGGGACAGTCCTGATTTTATCAAAGTGCCAGGTCACCCAAAGCACAGGGCCCAGGCGGTCGCCCCAACTCGCCCTACCCCACGGGACGGCTCTGCACAGGATCATAGAATACCAGGGTTGGAAGAGACCTCAGGAGGTCATCTAGCCCAACCCCCTGCTCAAAGCAGGACCAACACCAACTAAATCATCCCAGCCAGGGCTTTGTCAAGCCGGGCCTTAAAAACCTCTATGGAAGGAGATTCCACCGCCTCCCTAGGTAACCCATTCCAGTGCTTCACCTCCTAGTGAAATAGTTTTTCCTAATATCCAACCTAAACCTCCCCCACTGCAACTTGAGATCATTACTCCTTGTTCTGTCATCTGCCACCACTAAGAACAGTCTAGATCCATCTTCTTTGGAACCCCCTTTCAGGTAGTTGAAAGCAGCTATCAAATCCCCCCTCACTCTTCTCTTCTGCAGACTAAACAATCCCAGTTCCCTCAACGTCTCCTCATAAGTCATGTGCTCCAGCCCCCTAATCATTTTTGTTGCCCTCCGCTGGACTCTTACCAATTTTTCCACATCCTTTTTGTAGTGTGGGGCCCAAAACTGGACACAGTACTCCAGATGAGGCCTCACCAATGCCGAATAGAGGGGAAATGATCACATCCCTCAATCTGCTGGCAATGCTCCTACTTATACAGCCCAAAATGCCGTTAGCCTTCTCGGCAACAAGGGCACACTGTTGACTCATAGCCAGCTTCTCATCCACTGTAATCCCTAGGTCATTTTCTGCAGAGCTGCTGCCTGGCCACCCGGTCCCTAGTCTGTAGCAGTGCATGGGATTCTTCCATCCTAAGACTCTGCACTTGTCCTTGTTGAACCTCATCAGATTTCTTTTGGCCCAATCCTCTAATTTGTCTAGGTCCCTCTGTATCCTATCCCTACCCTCCAGCGTATCTACCACTCCTCCCAGTTTAGTGTTATCTGCAAATTTGCTAAGGGTGCAGTCCACGCCATCCTCCAGATCATTTATGAAGATATTGAATAAAACCGGCCCCAGAACCGACCCTTGGGGCACTCCGTTTGATACCGGCTGTCAACTAGACATGGAGCCCTGGATAGTGGTAAATATTTCAACAGTGTCTACTTCTAATAGATTATTTCTCCAAGTATCCAGAAGTCCTTTGTTTACCATACAAATCAGCCAATACTGTGATTACAAAATGAAAAGCCTTGTTTGAAAGGCATGCCACACCTGGAAAACTATTAGGTGCCACTGTTCCTTTTGCGAGCATAGAAATGTGTAATGTGGGGTATGCAGCTCGGCCATTCCAGCCCAGGGTAAGCACAATCTAAAATAAGGGCTGAGAGAATTAGTTAAATCAGTGTTTCACAAAATAATTATATCAGGCAAGGAAGAGATTAGAAATGTGACTGTCTTGAAGCACTTTCCAGCAAGAGGTATTGATGGACAAAATGCTGAAATAGTTTCTGATATATGGTGCTACAATCCAGAACACTGCAAAGAGTTGATGCAAAACTAAGACTGTGACAGGGAAAAAAGTGTAAGATACTATGACCAAATGGACAGGCTACTGCCTGTTTTCTGTCATGGGGATCCAGTGTGAATTACAGTGCAGAGCTGGCAGTGTGGAACACAGAGAGTCATGAGTCTACAGCCATGGTCATAGTACATTGACGCATCTACTAGTGGGAGTTAAAGACACATTAGAAGGCACATATGAGCGGGGCATACATTACCAGTAAGAGAAACACAGCCTGCCAACTGTATCTGAATAGCCACCTGAATAGTGTCATGAACCATCGCAAAACATCCTGTTATCATACTGTAACCCTCTCACCAGAGGGCATGTCAGCCACATCAAATATCACTGACATAAATTCACCTGAAGAGGGTATTAGCTATAGCTATCGTGCACTTATAAATACTTTATATTGCATCAGCAGTAAAGGCTGAAATCCAGTTGATTAAGTGCTAGTAACTTCTGACCCACAACTATTAAGACTTTCATGGATCAAGTGTGATGCCAGAGACGCTGATTGTTGATATACTGTCACTTATTGGAAATGGGGTAGAGGAGAGAAGTGTTTTGTTGAAATGTAAGAGAGAGATGTGGTGTTGTGCATTACTACTTTAAAATCCAGGGTGTGGGGCCAGCATCTCAATGCATCCTGCTGATAGAAGAGTCCAGATTCAGGCACAAAGAGTTTTGCTCCAGTTGAGCTATTGAATTGACCTGTCACTCTGGTTCTAGTTAATAAAGTGTTTACTGTTTCATAAGTTGATCATGGACCTGAGTGAGCCTTCACTGATAGGTTGAATGACTGTGCCAAAGGAGTTCTCACAAAGCTTGCTGGAGTCAACTACACAGGTGATGAATAAAACATATCATGTACATCAAGTAGAACAGTGAGGGTATGACCTCAGCATTGAGGCCTTTGGCACACACACTTTTCAATCCTGCCAGATACCTCGGGTGAATCAGTGACCCTGTTTAACCCCTCACTCCTACCCACATTAGAAGCAGTAGTGTAGAACAGTTGTTGTGTGACTTTGTCACAGAGGCTTGTTGTGGATGAGCAAGACCAGGATCAAGCAGGGGCTGCAAGGTACATGATCCCATGCACTTATAAAACTTACATGGAGTATAAGCAATAGAGAGAGAGCAGATTTTTGCCTATTAATTAATTATATTTTGCTGGTATATAAACAGGAATAAATAGTTAGCTATAGTGAATCTTGCTCTCATGTACATGGTTGAACTGATGACCAGATTTGGAGACAAGAAGGAATTTTTCCTATGCCTTATTGGCAGCAGGCTTGTTTTCTCATCTGGAGCAGTGTTTCTAAACCTTTTCAGTTTGGCAGCACCTTACTCAAAGTCAAAAATTTTCATGACCCCCTTACATTTGCTATAAAAGTAAGAATAAAAAATGTATCGATTATAAGACTATAGAATTTGTGTGTGTGTTTTGAGAGGTTGACAGGGCAAACTTGACCTGTAAAAAGAAGAACAGGAGTACTTGTGGCACCTTAGAGACTAACAAATTTGTTAGTCTCTAAGGTGCCACAAGTACTCCTGTTCTTCTATTTGCGGATACAGACTAACACGGCTGTTACTCTGAAACTTGACCTGTAAAGGTAAAGATACATGGAAAGTAGGGGAGAGCCACATATTTTTCATTTTAGATTGTCAATACCTTGTGACCCTCCTGATTGCTTTTACTGACTCCCCCACCCCTCCCAGGGTAAGCAACCCACTGGCTGAGAAATGCTGATCTAGAATATTGGTCATGCATCATCTGACAGCATCATGAGTGTATATCAAAAACATGGTGGATTTCTTGTAATTGCAAAAGGGTGGGCACTGGTGGACCTAGGTCTTTCCCGTGTCCTTTTTCTTATTTCTAGTTACTAGCAACTTGTTTGCCATTTGTTTGTTTTTCCTAGTGTTGCTATTTTCATCTTGCGTGTTGATGCTCAGGCATTCAGTGATAGTCCTGTGAAGCATCGTTGGGTACCATAGATCTATGCAGTGTTGGAACACACATTATTAGACTATTTCTGAGGTACGTGGAGGCCATTCCTTATCTACTGAGATAAAAATAATAACAGTAATACTTTGCACTTTTATATAGTGCTTGCTATCTATAGATCTCAAAGTGATAGTCATGTGAGACTAGCGTATGGTAGGTGCTGCTGTTGAAGCCTCCAGGAGAGTAGGTTGATGGAGTTTACTGAAGGAGGAGAAGGCATGTTCCAAAGTCAGTGCCAGAGGCTAAATATCTCTGTTTACTTTGCTGGAAACACCACCAGCGAAGGTGCCCAGACACCATTTTGGCATGTGCATTATAAATGCATAGTTAGCTAGGAGGCTGTCAGAATGGTGGCATGGGAGCAGTATTCTTTGCAGCTGAGTATTGTCCTGTACTACCTGGGACACTGTTTCCTCGTGTGGTGACTGCTTCGTTGTTTTTTCCTTCATCTTTGTTTTTCAGTTAGAGAGGTAACTACTTGCTTTCTTTCATGTGTTATTTCAGTTCTATTTTTATCTAGCATCTATTTATATTACAGCTTTTCTGCAGATTGTGTTGGATTCTGCTTTAGGTTTGCTTCCAAAGTTGTTTGATATTTCAGAAAAGTGGCATTGCAGCATTTAGGGATGTTATGGCTCATATAATGTCTTTCTGATGCTCTTAAAATCTTACTAAGAATGCTAAACTTCACCTTTAGAGGAGCTATACTTTTCAGTTTACTAGAATAATGACATTTAGAGATGTCATCAAGGGTTCCCACTTTAAGCTAAAACACATCCTGCTCAAGGGGCTTACAGTGCTCTGACTAAAAGGCATGTCTATGCTGTTCCCTTCACAAACACAGCTAGAGCAGTGCAAACAATTATAAAAAAAGGTGAGAACATTTGGGTTCAGCTCACTGTTACTGTGGTCATCCTATTTGTTTTTTTGCCACTATTTGTATGACTACTGGTTCATTTATAACAACATCCACAGATGGCAAAAGTTTTGAAAACTTTAATACAAATTAGATTTTGCCAGAAATGTTATATCAGAAATTCTCCATTATAAAAACTCTTTGTTGATTAGAAGGTAGAAAGGAAAGGAGGGAGGTTTAGGAGCAGAAGAAGTGAAGCTTTACAAAATAAGACTGCAGTGAGCAGCTGTGGCAAAAAAGTGGAGGTGAAGTGTGCCGTGCCACTACTTGTGTGTATCTGTCTATCTCCATCTAGGTTTTTGTACCACACCCATCACCTCACTATCCGATTCACTCGGAATGGCAGTATCAGGGTAACTAATCTGGCAGTATTTGAGATCCCATATTTCCTGGATAATCTGGCCATCTGCATGGAATGGAGACTGGACCTCAGGAGGGGGAATGATTTCTGTATCACATATGCACTCTGATAACACCTGGGAAAGGGGCAGCCAGAGGTGTATGCTATAGAGCACCAGGATGGGCAACCCCTGCTCTGACCACTAGGAAACGTTGGGCCAGACTCTCTGCTGCATCCAGCATCTCCTGGGTCCAGCTGTGGGGCAAAGGGCATACTGTCAGGGATCTGAATATGGCTTCCTGATTCACTTCCAGACCCCAGGCACGGATTAGAACAGCCATGGGGCTACCTTCACTCACACCAAGTGTCAATGGTCCCCAAAGGACTGTCTGTCAGCTGGGGATTGCTGGAGCACATTGCACTCTAGCCACACCCTCAACATGCCTCCTCTGATCAGGGCTGAAAGAAGAGTGGCACAGGTGTTGGCTCTGAGGCCACTGGGGACTCCCCCAGGGCAGGGGAATTCCCAGCTAGGAGGTTGCCGTCAGTCTCTGCTCCCTTTGTGCTGCCCAACAGTGAATCTGCCTCACTGCGTCTTGGTATCAAATGGACTTTATTTTGGCGTTGGGCGTCACTGTGGAAGTGAGGCGCCTTTTTTTCTTCTTCTCCTGTTTAAACATTTCATTTCACCGTAGCAATGGAAATCCTGATTTTAAAAAATGGTGGGGAAATGAGACCTCTTCATTTCTTTACTCTCGCCGCTCCCTTCGGTATTTCTGGAGAACAACAGTGGCGCTTGTTGCTTGAGAACACCCACTTGCACTAGCTCGGTGAGGTCATGCTAATACATAAATGTCACTTCAACCATGCCGTCAGTATTGGGTTAAAAAAATTACAGAACAGAGTTGTTAAGGGAGGTTGTTTCTGTGACTCATGGTTATTGACATGACTCATAGGCCCTTTGATACGTAGGTTGTGAGCTCTAAATAGTAAGCTCTAGCAGAAAGGCAGAAGAAGCAGGAAATTGGCTTATTCTCTTTGAGAACTCTATTCTCAGGCATGTCAAACTCATTCACAGACTCCCTGTGTGAAAGTGCTGTACTTTGTGTGTTTTGGATCAGATACAAAGGATGCACTGAGGAATTATCTTATACAAATAAAATGGATGTAGCTCTTGTTTCCCAGTCACTTGCACAGCCAGCATTGCACCTGCACAGGGTCTCTGGGAATGCTTCATAATGAATATAATTGCTTGGGTGGCAATGAACAGCATATGAACAATACTTAAAGCTGTTGCACCATGGCCACATCCTTGCGGAACCACTGGGATAGCACCAGTGTAAATACCAACAGTGCAGCATATCCACACACTGCTTTAGGCTTAGGACCATTGCATTTTTGCCCTGAGACCCACATTTTACACTGGTGCAGTTAAACTGCCCTCTGAATATGTATCCCCAATTCCCAGCTCCCTGAAGTAGTGGGAAGACCTTCTGAGGTAATTTTGGAGAGGGGAATTGAGAGAAAAGAGAGGAGTTCCCTGAAGTTCCCTGAAGTTCCATAAGTTCCCTGAAGCTGGCACCATTTCCTGGTCCTTTTCTCAAAATGGAGGCCAGGGTGAATGCTCAGTGTTTGTTCCTTGCTCATCAGGAAAGGTTTCTGCAGGAACTTCAGCCAAGCAGGCAGCTGCAGTCAGGCAGTGGAAGCTGGTGTGCCTGTGGAGAGCCAGAGACCAAGGCGAGCATCTCACAGAGCTATTTGCAACTGTCTTGCACCTTCCAAGTAGATAGCTGCATGTACTCAAAGATGATGTTAGTTGGGTGGAGGGCTGCTTCTGGGTCCAGACCACAACCATAGACTGGTGCGACCAAACTGTACTTGAGATCTGGAAAGAGCAGCCATTCATGGTGAAGATGGAGAGTTTTCTGTAGCTCTGGTTAGCTGGCCCCAAAACTGCACCACCAGACCATAAGGATGAGAGCCATCCTCACTGTGAAAAAGAGAATGGCAGATGTCCCAAAGGGAACTGGCTGTCCCCAGTAGTTAACAGCCTGTTAGTCACATTTTGGGGTTGGGAGATCTGCAATAAGTACTGTTGTGTTGTGATAGAGGTTTTGAGGACAATGCATAGTGTAGTGTAGTGGCATATGAACAAGGTAGCAAGTGTGTCTGGGAACACTGATTAAGCAGTAAGGGGCTCCTGGATTATGTAGGAGCCACTGATCAAACCCAGGTGTCCACTATGGTGCCTCTCACCAACATACCCTGTATGGAGTATACTAAACAGAAAGGGTTTATCTAGGACTTAGTGGATCATCATAAAGTGTTCACTGGCCAGGCAAAGTGCATGGTGCGAGAATTTCTGAAACTTCTGAACTTTTAAAGGGGGAATTCTATTCTCACTGAACAACATTGACCTCAGTGGTGTTTCTGTCCACATTGTGATTCTGGGTGACCTGGTATGCCTCTTTGGCCATTGCTAATGAAACCTCTTCCTGATTAAACACAGCTAGACATGTGCAGATTCAATTGTACATTCACTTGTAGAACATGAGTAGAGTTTACACTTGGGAGACCTAAAGCAAGATGAATTCTGAATCACAATAAATGTTTAGTGATGAAGGTAGTGATTCTCATGTATGCCTCCTGCATTCAGCTTAACATATGTGAAAGAACAAGTGAGGTTTTCAGTGTAGACTAGACTGCCCAGGAAACCAGACTGGCATCTATCTATACACAGCTGGCAGATTCACCTGAATTTGTTCATACAGCTAGTAGGCTGAAAAAATCAGAAATGCTTTATGCACACAGCCACACTGATGGTGAGGAACTGGGCATAAAGCAGAAGTGTAACACATTTTGATGATCAAGATCTCTTTATTTGTATGCTGCAGAGATTTCTGGAGGAGGAGATGGTACCAGGTAGTGATGTATTATGATGGATGGTTTTATGATGGAATAATTTTGTATAGAGGATTTATTTATGGAAGAGTGAACTTGTATTTCTATTCCTTACAAAAACTTAATTAACTTAGGGTTAAGGTTGATCAGCTACATTTCCAATCAGCATAATTGATACAAATCAAGGAAATCACCAGTTTAAAGCCATCTTAATATTCACAGTAACTTCAATTCACGTGCCTCAACACCCACAAGCATTCACAGACTCTTCACCTCCATAACAAACTTCCATTCACTGCCCACGTACATCCACCCACACTGCACACGTCCAATTCCTTTAAATCACACTCAGATGTACCAGTTTAAATACTGACTTGGAATGATAAATACATTACTGTATATACTTTTACTGTGCAAGTGTATCTGCTAGCAACATATCTCCTCAGGATGTAACTAAGCTTGTGCATTTGAAAATAGTGGTTTGAACCACCTTTGAACCACTATCTTTGAACCACCCCTTCAGCTAGTGCAAATCAACATGACTCCATTGAAGTCAGTGGAGCTATACCAGTTTATACTCATCTGAAGATTGAACCCATGTGTCTGCTTGCTAAGGACCTTTTCATCTCAGTTCCCTAATCCAAAACTTTACAGCATGCAGTTTGGAAGCACACTAGATTAAGATGATTACATTCTTAATTTGGTCTTTATTCACTTTAAAAAAAAAAAAAAAAAAAGCTCTTTGGGGACCTAGTCTCATGTCACTTACTTGGCAAGTCACTTGGTTTTCATGAAACTTAGATGAGAAAAGGGCATAATGGAGCTCTTTTATCTACAACACACAGACTTGGTATTCTACCAGCCAGAGTACTGACTGTAGTTTGGTCAATGCTATAAGAGCTGGGACTGACCCACTGCACATAGAGTGAAAAGGACCAAATAAGCAATTCTCCTGGAAAAAAATCAGGCATACTGAATAAGTCAGTAGTGACCCTGAGCAAAATAAAGTGAAATTATCTCATTACATACCAATTAATGCTAAAGAAATTCCCTATTTTTTCAACAGCAGTAAGACTTCAAATTTGAGTCCTTGAGACTTCAAACAACAGCATTTGTAATGATGCTGAACACTGAAATATATACCTAGCCACTTCCTCAAATGCCTATACTTAGTGAAATAGTCATCTATGAATCAAGGTCAAGGACAACAGTAAATAAGGGGCAACATCCAGCTGTCAGAAAGAAATAGAAAATGGACATATCAATGAACGTTTTCATAATATTTTTGCCTTTTGCTTCAATTTGACTCAGCTGTGTGTTTCATTACAACCCATTTGATGCAACATCCAATGTATTTTTGTTTACGCTTGAGGTTTTGCCCATTTGTTAAAATTGGCCCCTGTACCATAGACAGCCTATGTGTGGTTGGGGTAAGTTATTTACTTCCTCTGCTTAGGGATGTCAGACAACATATTAGTCTCAGCCTAGGAAAATAGAAAAGGTTAATTCTTCACTGTCTTTGCTTATGGTTTATATCAGATCCACAAAAAAAAAGGAGAATCCTCCTGGCCATATTTGAATTTCCCAACTTTTGATAGATGCTCAAAATTGCATCTCAACATTAGCATGCAATTATGTTACGCTAATATCCATAAGCCAGCATGTGGCCTAGTAGTCAATGGAGCTGATTTACACCTGCTGAGGATTTGGCCGTATATTTCTAATCAGCTGTGTAAAATATACAGGGATAGCCAGAAATCTAAAAGATCATTAGAGTTCCCTCACTATGGATCCTGACTTCCTTCTCCTCTCTGAACAATCCAGTGTATTTTATTAAATCAGATGTTTTCAGCTCCTGTTCAGCATGAAGAAGTAATTAAAAAACACTTTGCTTTTTATTGTCTATGAGTGTCTGAAAATGAGAGTTTAGTACTGTTAGAATGGTATGTATCGACTGCTCTGGAGAATGGTCATTATTGTATCTAGGGAAATGCAGTAGAAAGAAATTAGAGAGGCATTCTGCAGAATATGTACTAAAAGCACTTGTACAATACATTATGTGTGTACTTAAGCAGCCCACTCAGCACAGCCTGCATAAAGAAGAATATAAAGGAAAAACTAACTAAATAAAATAATATGTATTTGTATTGAATTGGCAAAGAGTCCCCTGATCTTTTATCTAGTCTGGAGAGCCACAATAATTGGATTGGCCTACATGCCAGTGTTCAGTATGAAAGCCAGGTTTTCAAGGCTGATGTGACTATAGATCTATTTTAATAGAATCTTCAGTTTATTGAATTACATGCAATTCTTGTATTGAAGGTTTTATCAATGCTTCTTTCTCTATGGCAGCAAGCACAAACCCAGTGAAAATATAGACAAATATAATGTGCGGGGATTGATTCAATCTACAACCAGAGTGCACATCTGTGCATAAATTAGATAGCTATACGGCAACTGGTATTCATTGCTGTGACTGTAAAATCAGAAAGATGCAGTACCTGTGCACACATGGGTGGGAGGGACTTGATTTATGTAATGAGTGCACATAGCAATATCGCACTTAGGGATCATTCCTGATCATTCTGCTATGCAAGGGTGCAGAAGAGTTTCACTTGTTAGGCTGATGATGAGGAATAAAAGGATTTATGAAAGACACCTGATTGATATTGTTGATCTCCACAGTGGACTGCAGTGGAATTCTGGCTAACAACATATTGCCAATTCACTTTAAGATTTTTTTTTTTTTTTGAAGATAATATTATGGGTTGGGTTAAATCTCACTGAAGCTGGTGGATGTAACAATCGCTTTCCATTCAGCATAAGTGTAAAAAAGCAATTGAGTTCTTTATGGAAACAGATAACTGAAACAATAGGAGTACCACCCAAAACACAGACACATGGCTAGGCTTGAGTAGAAGCTGAACCATGTGGCCCAAGGGTTTCCTTGGAGACTGATATAGCAAAGGCAGAGGCCAGGGCATTGATTTGTGGAGGTGTGTGAGGGAGAGAGAAAAGCAGCAAGAAACACCACAGAGCCAGAGCAGGCACAGTGAAGGAGACAGAAAGCCAAGGAGACAGCAGAATAAGTACTGGGAGCATGGCCCTGAAATAAAGCCTAGACAGAGAATGTTTGGCTACAGTGCTGGCTGAAACTGAGAGCAAAGAAACTGTCTCATATTGTTTGCTTCCTATTTTGTTCACGAAAACAGGACTTCGTGTACATTCTTTGTAAATAAACATGATGGCATCAAAGAAATACCTGACAACATCAATTTCTCCTACTATTGGAAACAACTTGCAAGACCTCAAATATTGGCTAACCACTTGGGTCGAAAAGGGGCAGCAATAATATGCTTCTGTGTAGTGGCTGTTTAGAGACCAACTTTCCATGGTAGCTGGCTGCAAATCTGGGTTTCTGAACTATTTCATACACTGAATACTGCCTGAAAGCCACTGTGATGTCAGAGTTAAACTGGGTTTAGTGTGGGCAGGGCTAATTTAACATGCGTTAGTCATCACACTTATGCTACAAATGCAACTGCCAGAAAGACTGGATTCATTGGCACCTACACGAGCCATGGCCCTTTTCTAGCCTGCAGTCTGCCTCTGACTAAGGGGATTGCCAACATCTCAGTTGTTGCACCTCACTGTGTCACCCGTTACATTGCCAATGAACTGAGAATTGTATTTTCTCCCAAGATTTCTTTAGATGAGAAACAATTTCTGCCTAATACACATAATAATAACATGATCCTGGATGAAATCCTATAATTGTTTAAAGGATTATTGCCTTGTATAGATTAGCTGAGCTGCATTCTCATGATTTATAGCTAATATTTGAGTCTTCAAATACAGGTTTGAAACATTATTCAATGGCAATTTTGAGATCAGATCGATTCTGCTGGACAATTAATTCTAAATAAGGGATTTAATTTACTCTCCTTTATTTTATTCCTGTAGCACTGCCTCTGGAATTAGGTGTCTTAGTTATTGGAATTGCTTACTTTTTATAAATGTTTACATTTTAAAACTATCACAACACACACATTTATCAAAAACAACAACACACACTATTATTAACGGAACAACAGCAGAGAAGATGTGAATGCCTCAGAGAAGTGGTAACAGGTTACAGTCTTTCACCCTAGATCAGTAATTCAGTTCCAGGCTGCTCACCGATTTTTTTATTCTTTGATGGTGGTATGGTGGTCCGGGAAAAAGAATTTGTGGTCTCCTTCCAGATCTTCCCAGAAATCACCACCATTGAAACTGGCAACCCTGCTGACAGTCTCCACAGAGGGGCCAAGAACTGAATGCATGGACGCTATATGCTTTGCCTCCAGGAAAGACCAGAACAAGGTGAGATATCAGTTGGGCACATTGCGTTGCAACTACTCCTGCAGTAGACTTGTGAGCACCAGAACTAAAAATGACTGCTGGACAGGCTTTACAGTGTTCAGTACTAACTGCAAAACTTATTTATTCAACTTAGTTTCCTATCAATAAGTTCTTCTCTCACACACAACATTAATAATAACTTTAAAAAAAAATCCTGGATCATCAGATCAGGGAACTGACTTTCATGTGCTGGAAGGAAATGACGGAGATATTGTTTTGTTATTTCTTTGTAAATACTTGAGAGGCATTCTAAAGCAAGAAAACCATATCAAACACAGATAAGTTAGGTAGCTAGAAAACATTAGGCCTGGAAGCACAAAATAAATTGTTGTTCGGCAACCATGCTTGGCCCAAGGTGCTCAAAAGTGATCCTATATTCAGTGACACAGTTGCAACTGCCTCAACATAACAGAACATGGGCTTCTGTAGTGTCCCTCTCCCAGACCTCCTGTCTGGGAAGCTAAAATACTTTAAGATACAGTTCCCAATACTACAGAGCCTATACTTAGGTATTGTAGTAGTCCTGTTCTAAGCCGATGCCTTCATAGGCAGAATATTGTGTCCACAAACACATGACAGACATGAAACAGGCCCTCAGAAAGTCTGCTTTATGCTTGCGTCCCATGCAGGTACTGTGTATTGGCCGCAGGGACATTACCAGCTCCTCCTTTTCTCTGTTCAGCAGTTAAAAAGACCCGTTTTGCTATTATAGGCCTAAAAAAATAGAAATCCAGATAATGTGCCGGCATTTTGTTTGATGAGCAGCCCAGGTATAGGACAGATACAAAGTTATAAATTTTATTGCTACATCTGAAACCTCCTTACTCTTACAAGTATTCCCATCCTGGTTGCAAGTGGACAAAAGCCAAGGTTTATTAATCACCCTTAATTAAACAACTTTACGTTGTACAGATAGTTACACACACTATCACAGGTTTTTGGTTGAGTGCCCAATGCATTCCCAAACATATCCATCCTCTGTAAAAATTATATTCTGTCCCGTTAGCTTTCAGGGTGATAGCCCATTTCATGACTATCTACTTGTAACTCTCATAAATGAACTGCTGACTCCTGTGTCTCTCGACTCCCCTAGGACAGCTGATTTGTTAGTGTGCCTACAATTTTTCTTTCTGTTGGTGTCAGACAGAAGGAACTGAAAGGACTTAGGATCCAGATAGGCCACGGGCAGATTATTCCATAATTGTCCATTACTGGATTTTTTACTCCTGCTTTTGAAATATCTTGCACTGGACACTGTCAGAGACAGAGTACCAGACTATATGGACCACTAATTTGGTCTGGTTTGGCAAATCCTATATAACACTTGTGTTTAATACCCCTAATCACTTGTTTACATTGTCCCAGCGACTTGTGCATGCTATAGCTATGTGCAACTTAAGTGCTGGTTTTCTGGGTCTAAGCACTGCTGGGGGTTGGAGAATGAGCTTGTCATCGATTCACCCCAACAAGGGTTAACTGGTTAGGCCATATGGTGCAGAGGAAGAAGAAGGCAGACCCATTCTCTCTGCTGCTTAGTGAGGCCCTGTTCAGAGCAGGAGAGATGAATCTGGGTGATCACTGCTTCTTAGATAAGAATGGCCATATTGCATGAGACCAATGGTCCATCTAGCCCAGTATCCCATCTTCTGACAGTGGCCAGTGCCAGGTGCTTCAGAGGGAATGAACAGAACAGGGCAATCATTGAGTGATCCATCCCCTGTTGTCCACACCCAGCTTCTGGCAATCTTTGTGTATTTCTTGCTCAGCTACAGAGACTAAAGGGTCAATACTCCTGTCATTTACTGTTGTGTACATTTTGTCCTCTTTGTAGAAACCTGTCTGACAAAGAAACAACACTGTGTGAGGTGCCTGGTACTTCCTCCTAGAGTGCTGGCTGGATGCTTGCATATGAAAAGTGGTTATAGTTAACGTTTGTGACAGAACCAGGGGTGAGAGCACTTTGCAGGGCAGCTTGAATAGATCAAGCAGTTTGCTGGGAGCTATGAACAGCAGACTCATCCATACTAGAGGAAAATCATTAGCTAGTCAATTCCACACAACCAAGAATATTGCTTTTCAAATTTTTGCCAGCATGTGAGAGAGGCTGTTTGTCAGGGTGAGAAATAAACATTTTTCCTATCAGACATATGTGGACAAGGGCATCCAAAAAAGTCATCCACAAATAAATAATTTGGCTTCCTTTGAGTGTGACAGTGTGGAGACAGCAAAGTCTCTGTATCTATTCCTTCTATGTATACCTGAGCTGCATTGTGTCTCAGAGAAAGATACAGATTTTCAGCATGAAAGCAAGTTTCCTGATTGTAATTTGAGATGTTAGAAATGTCCAGCCCAATTACTGAGCTATCCAAAATTTTGTTGCCCTCTGGTCACTTCCTACCAACCTGAAACATCTCAGTTTGGGGCATGGTATCAGCTGAGCAGACTGCTCAGTCTCTCAGTGTCCAGTTCAGTTAGCCAGTCTCTCAGGGCTTTCAACACCTCCCCCCACCCCACCCCCAAAAGTGGAGGAAGGAACCCAAGTCCCTGCTGCTAGAGCAGCCTTCACAGCACTATTGCTGCGCCCTGCACAGCTCAGCATCAGCCTTGCTTCATGGTGCCATATGCAGCTCATTGCCCCTCTCTCTTGGGCTACCCAGGTCCTTTTAAACTGCTCCTCCACTCAAAACATGCCCTGCACCGGTTGAGGGGCAGGGCCTCTGTAGCTCAGTATTGCTTTACTCCCTGCCCTGGGGCCTGTAGACTCTGACACATCTCTGAATTACCACGTGATCGATTTGAGCCATACACAAGACCACAGAGTAATCTCCATGTCTGAGTTCTGCACCAAAGCAAAATAAAGGTGGTATTTTCATGCAGTTGCAAAAGTAGTTGAAGTAATTACTGAAGGATAAAGAAGTCATTTCATGCCATGATGTGACTGTATAAGTAATTAGTGAGGTGAACACTTGCCACAACATTTCCACAGTGATCTTGACGGGAAAAATAGAACCTAATAAACCAAATGAATTATCAACATACAAACAAAGTTGTTTCAATTTCACAAACATTTTCCAGATTGGAAAGCAAGAATTTTGATTCAATCTCCCTATTTTATTATATATACTTCACCCAGTTCTCTCCTGTACTTCATTACTGAGTGGTTTCTTTAACCCCACATTGGAGACCATTTAGTTTCTTTTATTTCATGATTGTTTTAGATATATAAATACTAGTTTTCAGTGGTGCTGAGCATTGCCATCTCCCCCTCACTTCAGTGTGGGCTACAGGTGCTCAGCACTTTTTAAAAAAAACCCAAGACCCTATTTTTTACATGTATTAAAAGACTTAGGCCAGCATTTTCCTAAATCCACATTTAAGTACATTTTGGGGAGCCTAATTTTAGGCATCCATGTTTGCAAATTTTGGTCTTAGCTTGTTATTGTAAAACAGCAGCCCTGCTAGGAACTTGCTCAACTCCTAAAGTTCAGTTCCTACTTCGATGGGAAACATCTGTTGATTTAATCCTTGTCCAAAGCAGGAGAGAGAACACTTTCAGCTACTTTTACTCAGCTGATGTCTTCACTTGGCAACTGAACTTCTGATCTCAGATGAACTGCTCACTGTGATACTAAAAAATGATTGGCCCGGGCTGGAGAAAGTGGGGAGGGGAGGATGGAGGAATGTGTCCAATGGTGCTGTGGCCACCTGCAATGGGGGATTGTGGGCAGAAATGGTGTAGACCTGAGAAATTCATTTCCTGGCCAGACCGAAGCTAAAGTGCTGGTACCTCCTTGTACTGTAAGGTACGGATCCCACTCACCTTAACAACTGGGACTGATCCCTGCTGGCTTTTATGGAGGCAGTGTTTCTTTAGCATGCCTCTGCAGGGGCTGTCATCAAGATGTATTGGTGGGTGTTTCTGAGGTGGCTTTTTGGCAGAGAAGATGGTAGCAGCTTGCTGTTACAAACCAAGGGAGACAAGGTCAGCACCACATAGTCATGGGTCCAGTTGATGCTGTCTTCCATGGCAGACCTCCCCCACCCTATTCAAACTGCTGCCCCTGGATTAGGACCACAAGTGTGGGAGGACTACATAATGATGAAAATATGAGATGACCAGTAGTGGGCTCAGAACTTTTACATGAGGAAGGCCACATTCCTGTAAATGTGTGAGGAGCTTGTCGGAGTACCAGAACCTCTGGATATGAGAGAGAGGCGATAATGGTCCAGAATGTTGCTATTACCCTGTGGAAACTGATTGTTAGGGATCTGTTGTTGGCAAATCCACTGTTGGCACAGTGGTCATGAAGGTTTGCAAGGTCATTATTGCTCTACTGCAACACTGGGTGGTTACATTGGGAAATATCCCCAAAATACTTGTAGGATTTGAATTGATGGGGTTTCAAAGCTACTGCGATCAGCTCCTATAAGCTGTTCCTTTCCAATGTTGAAGCTAAGGCTAAAACCCACCCACATATTTTGTAATATTCTTTATAATAACAAAAATAATAATGTGGGAAGGGATTGGTGGATCTTCCTCTCTTGATTGTTGTGACTAGTTGTGGCTGTGCAGATAGCTTGTCTTGCTTTGTAGTAATTCAAGGTAACTTTTGGCTTGCCCTAGATCCAGTGGTGTATTATCGCCTAGGCCAACGAGGCCTAGGCCTAGGGCAGCAAATTTGCTGGGGCGGCAAATTTGCTCTTGCCCCTTCCCCAACTCCGCCCCTTCCCCAAATCCCCGACCCGCCTCCTCCCCCAGGCACGCCGCACTTCCCTCCTTCCACCTCCCTCCCAGGCTTGCCGCACTGGGAGGGAGGGAGAAGCGAGTTGCAGCGCGCTCGGAGGAGGCGGAGCAGAGGTGAGCTAGGGCCCGTGGGTGCAGGGAGTAACAGGGGGCCGGGAACCGCTCCCCGGCCCACCCCAGGTCACCTCTGCTCCACCGCCGCCGCCATCCCCTGAGCCCGCTGCAACTCCCCTTCTCCCCCCTCCCTCCCAGGCTTGCCGCGTGAAAGTGCTGGAAGGGAGGGAGGAGAAGCGAGTAGCGGCGCGTTCGGGGGATAGCGGAAGTGAGCTGGGGCCGGCGGGCACGGGAGTAACTCTTGGGTGGGGGGGCAGGGAACCACTCCCTGCCCCAGCTCACCCCTGCTCTGCTGCCGCCATCCCCCGAGCGCACCACAACTCCCCTTCTCCGCTCTCCCTCCCCGGCTTGCCGTGGGGGAGCGGAGGTGAGCTGGCACGGGGGGTGGAGGGGGGCGGCAATTTTTTGACGGCCTAGGGGCGGCAAATTTGTTAATCTGCCCCTGCCTAGATCTCAGAGTGTGGTGGCCACTGCATGGCACAGAGATGGCATGACTGAGGGTGTTTGTATCTGAACACAAAGTATGTTAACCAGAAAGCTTGTGATTCACAACCAGTTAAATCTTTAGTGAAGACGTAGCCTCACTATATGTTTGTGCAGGGCTGAGCACAAAGGGAGCCGGATCTTGGTTGGGGCCTCTAGGTGCTAACACAATAAAAATAATAACAATAATGACCAGAATGTACTGATCAATGTGCAAATAAACACATGAAAACTTCTTCTCCCAACATTTTGGGAAAATATGCTACTATGTTACACATGCAAGAGAGCCAGTTTTTAAAAGCCTGTCCAGCAACTGCACATACATCATATCTAAGGCTACATTTTAGTCATGGGTATTTTTAGTAAAAGTCATGGACAATAAAAGTCACAGGCAATAAACAAAAATTCATGGCCCGTGATCTGTCCGTGACTTGTACTATAAATACCCCTGACTAAATCGTAGGTGCTCTGGGGTGCTGTTGCTGCTTAGTGGGGATGCTCCAGGGGGTGCTGCTGCTTAAGTGAAGAGGCTCTAGGGCGCCACTTCTGCTCCGCGGGGTGTGTGTGTGTGTGTGTGTGTGTGTGTGTGTGTGTGTGTGGAAAGACCGAGATGCTACTGCTGCTGCTCTGGACAGGGACACGGCCCAGGGCACCGCTGCTGCTCCACTGGGAATGGCTGGCCCAGGGTGCTCCAGGGCCATGCCAGGGACCGCTGCTGGTCTGGCAGCCTCTGGGGCCAGCTGCCTGGACCACCCGATCAGCAGCCGCTGCCCCCGAGGCACCGCAGCTGCTCGGGCAGCCCTGGGGTCATCTGCACTGGCTACTGCAGAAGTCCCGGTGGTCCCAGAAAGTCACAGAATCTGACTTCCATGACCTCAGTGATAGACTCGCAGCCTTAATCATATCTTAAAGAATCATATTTTCAGTGGAGTTAGTCTAGACTTACTATGTTGCAAGGGAGAGGAGAATCCAGCTGCCTCTGTGTGTGTGTGTGTGTGTGTTCCTTTTTCTTATGTAGAGTGACTCAGATTTTCAAACCAATAATTTTAGAATAAGAAAAAAAGAGGAGGGGGACCTCCACAACAGCCATTTACAATGTTTAGGGAAAACATGTATTAATAACATTTTTTAAAAAAGCATACACACATTTCCAGCTTGAAATAAGTTTTCCCTCCCCAAGAACATTCTGAAAAATGCGTCATTTCCCGTAATTAAATCTCATGGCTAAGTTTGTTTAGGAAAGTGCTCTGTACTTCACATTTGCTAGAGGGTTTGAAGTGATATGGCAGTTGCTAAGATAATTACCCATGTTTAATGAAGAACTGAGTAAAAGACACATTTCACATGGATAATTTGTCAGCATGCCATTTCTGCCATTCTCCTCCCTCAACTTTTATTACACAAAAAAAGGGATTGGGTTTTCTATTTCAATCCCGAATATACATTTTTAAAAAACATAATGCTTGAGGCACTCACTATTTTGATTACTTTTGTTCATTTACATAACGAGAGGTGTCTACTTATATGTTAAAATAGGTCTGTTGAATTATGGGAAAGTATACGTTGATCTGAAACGGTGTATTTTCCTGAGACATTCCTCATCTGATCTCAACGTAAGGATGGGTGAACTGGTTTAGACCATGAGCTTGTCCTTGATTAAATCTAAAATAAGAACTGGCCTCCTAAACCTTTATTCGTCCTACAAATAGCAGAACAAGAACAAGACCTTTTATTAAGATTCAGACTTTACATCTTGGAGAGAACTTGTCTGGCTCACTTACCCCTTCTGATTCCCTTGAATTTGGTGGTGGCACTATTCATAAATCTGCCTGTAATGCAACAAATACCAAGAGAAATGTTACTGAGAACAATGTTACAGGTGAACTCAGCAAGGCTCAGTACTTCTGTGATCTTGGTTAGCGTAGCTGTGAAATAGGGAGAGAGTGACGAGCAACAGGAAAAAAACAGATTGTACACAGGTTTGGATTTATATAACACCATATGCCAGATGGCCTTAGCTCCTGGAGTGACATTTTTCAAAGGTATGAACAAGTTAATGGAACAAACTTTTCCTGATTGAGCTTGTTTCCTCTATGGCACATTAATAAACACTTTAGGTTTTAAGAGGCTTTTGCTTTCATGGGATGTAGGGGAAGTATTATTATCCCCATTTTACAGATGGGAAAAATGAGAGAAAAGTGATATCAGCTTATTGATCCATAAAGCCTACAGTAGTCAATGCCTATTCTTGATATAGCATTGATAGGTTTAAATGCACATAGCGATGCCATCTGGTGACTAAATCTATACATTACACTTAATATTTAGGGCATAAATTCATCAATATATAGATTGGTCGATTTTAAGGCTGGAATGGACCACTGAATCATCTAGTATGACCTCCTGTATAACACAAACCAAAGAACTTCAACTACTTATAAGCCCAATACATTAAGTTTCCCAGTTAAGTTTCCTATTATTTATGATTTGTATTACTCTACAGACTAGGAGCCCCAACCAAGGACTGGGACCCCATTGTCATAGGTGGACATTCTCTTCCCAAAGAGCTTACAGTCTAAATATTTAAATATATATATTTTAGATGGGATGGAATTTTCAAAAGAGCAAATGTAGTTGGGTGTCCAGCTTCCATTGCATGTGAAAATCTCAGGCTTGGGCTTTTCTATCTTTTACACAAACACAGACAGCACCCTGGAGAGCCAGTAATGAATCCCAGTATTTCTATTGTTTGTAATGTCCAAATCTAAATGATATTTGAATAGTACCTCTATTTGTTGATGTTTGGATAGCAGATTTCATCAGACTCTTAGAGAAAATCATCACAAGAAGAAAGGCATATAGGGGTTTACAGGCATATCAAACTCATTGTAAGAGCCTGCATGGCTAGAACCTGGGATCATGGGGGGTTCTCGACTGCTGAAGTCTCCACAGCCCCCTCCAAAGCTTAGGCTGGGTTCTTGCAGGAGGACTGTGTGAGGCTGGGCTCAGCAGGAAGTACCACCCAGCAGGACCTGAGTGGCACCTCCTAGCAGCCCACTGATTGGCTGGTACCAGTACTTAAACTGGGAAGCTATGATGGGGAGCTGTCTGAGCAACAAGAGACTGCCTGCCTCTCTCTCTTCCTCTGCTTCAGCCTGTGTGTGTGTGTGTGTGTGTGTGTGTGTGTGTGTGTGTGTGTGTGTGTGAAGAGACCCCATACTCTGACTCTGCCTGACTCTTGGTTTGCCCTCTGACCTTCTAGTACCTGACATCCTCCAGATCCTGCTCTGACCACTATGTCTGACCACACACATCCTGGTCATGACCCTCATTGTGTGAAGAAGGGGCTATATTTTAACAAAGATTTTTGGCTGGGTCTATAAAGCTACCCGTAATCCATAGCAATCTTCCCACTTTCAATCAAACAGGTTTGCACAAAGATTGAGTAGAATATGGCACCTATGTAACACTACAGTCCTGCTTTCACACTACAGTCCTGCTTTCAAATTGTTCAACATCCTTTATAAAATATAGACACCAGAATTGTACACTGTATTCTAATACTGGTCTCACCATGCCCTATAGAGAGGTAAAATAATCTCCCTACTCCTGCTCACTACTACCCTGTTTATACATCCATTGATCACACTAGCCATTTTTGTCACAGCATCACGCTGGGAGCTCCCGCCTCCCGTTGAGTTATTTGTCCATTATGACCCCTACATCTTTTTCAGTCTCTGCGTTTTATAGGTATGGCCTACATTTTCTGTTCCTAGATATGACTTTAGTTAGTTAGCAAAGTTACTGTTGCAATCAGCATCTCTCACTGGGGAAAAATAAGGCAAAGTACTTTTAGAACCATTGCTATGTCTGCCCTATGTTTACTTGGTCATTTGCACATGCAATTACCCAATTTGCACAAGAAGTTCTGGTAAATGTGCAAATTAGGGTGCACTACTGCATTCCTAAAATATTTAAAATACAGATCATTATGTGCCATTATAAGGCTTTCAAGTCAACAGTCCACTGAGATGAATAAGTCCAGTTCACATTTCTTGGAGCTTTTGTTTGATGCTCTCTACAGACTCAGACAACTCTTCATTGATTTTATATCAATTATACTTGGCTCACATTTGGCAAGTTTTCTTTGCAACAGAAAGGGCTAGAGATTTTTATTTTTAAAAAATGAAGTATTGTATTCTGCTGCATCTGAATGCTTCATGAAGGTCGGATCAGTACTTTAAGTAGACTAGATCCAGTGTTTGGCACCACTGATTTACAAGGTATTATGAGATAACTAACTCATTTTTATGTCATATGGATTCTTATCTGAAGTTTTCTCTTCAGCAAATAATTAAGTTTAATAGCTTCTGCTGGATTACACTCTAGGAAACATTTCTGCATCTAATATTTTAGTCACAGTAAGATCAAGTATTCAAAAAAGAATGTACATTTTAATTTAAAAGGGCACACATTGCATGGCATTGGTGCTCTGCCATTCACAACAGACATTTTTGTAATTTTCTCCACCAACCTACTTATTGAGAATGAAGACAATACAACAGAGCCACACATATCTCAATTTCTATTTCTCTTAAATCTCTTATGTAGTTCCTCATAAAATCCTTGTATGTTCAGCAAAAATTACCACCTTTGAAAGCTCTAGCTAATTTACACTATATTTAACAACCTCAGTTAAACAAAAATAAGTGACAGAGAACAAAAGGGACAACACCAAGGAAAAGCACTCTGTTCCCCAATAAAGCCAAAGAGAACGGAAAGCATTTTCAGTAATAATAATGTAATTATGTACAGCTCTATAGCCTCATCCAGCAGAGTAAGATAAAGCAACATGGAAGTAAGACACACCGAACAGTGGCCACAAGTTCACAAGCCTTCACTGATTTTCTCTGCCCCAGGTATTTGGGTGTCCAACTTTGAAACTCCTTGTGCCTGATTTTCAGAGGTGCTGATAACCCCCCTTGGCAGCTATATAACTTCAGCCTCTCTGAAAATCAGACACAAAGTGTTTCACCCAAAACCAGAGGTACACAAAATTTATTCCTGTCTCCGATGCTGTCCCTGAAAACATATGTTATTGAAAAAGCTCAGCTGATCTTACACAATATGGAGCAACTGATGCTAATATACGAGATCAGAATCAGGTTGAGAATGTCCCTCCTCTAACCTCTTAAAAACAATACATTCTTCTTCTATTGCTGTCCCTGTGGGTGCTCCACTTCAGCTGTTGGTGCGTCCCGGCACCGCCGATCAGAGATTTATGGTAGCAATATCGCGCGTGCACAGTAGCCATCTTGTGATGCTGTTGGTGCCGCATCCAGCATGCGCATGACCCGAGTCCTCCAGTTTCTTCTCATCTGTCCTCGGCTGAAAACGGAGCTCAGGGGCAGTGTTCATCACTCTTGCCAAACCTTTGAAAAAAATAGCAATCAGGCGTGTGTTAGTGTTTTACATGGAAAGGACCAAACCTTTCCGGAAATCTTCTAGACTTTTTGTTTCTACTACCTAACATTCGAAAGGCTGCGCAATCTCCACCCAGGGACTGTCTAAATGGATCTCTGCATGCATTCAATATTGCTATCATATTCGGAACGCGGACTCGCCTATGCACATCAGAGCGCACTCCACATGATCAGTTTCAACCTCTATAGTGTTCCTAAATAATGTTTTGATACTAGAGATTTGTAGGGTGGTCACTTAGGCCTGTGGCCACACATTCACTGAGCAGTATGCAATCACTCAAGACTCCAAGGCTTATGCCATAGTGGGCCTAACTGTACTTACCACTATGACTCAAATGAACCCAAAGTCCCTCCTGCCTTCTGAGGGGCACTGCTGTACAGTCACCTGAAGTGGAGTACGCACAGGGACAGCACTTGAAGAAGAAGAGAGGGTTACTCACCTTGTGCAGTAACTCAGGTACTTCGAGATGTGTGTCCCTGTGGGTGCTCCACTACCGCCCTCCTCCCATCTACTTTGGAGTTCGCCACTAGGACTCTGCGGTAGAGAAGGAACTGGAGGGCTCGGGTGGTACGCACACTACACCCAGCACCAACGGCACCGCGAGACGCCTACTGCGCACGCATGACCCGTGCAGACATTGCTACCATAAATCTCCCATCAATGGATGCACTGACACCTGAAGTGGAGCTCCCACAGGAACACACATCTCAGTTACTGCACAAAGTGAGTAACCCTCTCTTTGACTCAAACTGTGTAGTATTGCTAGCTATAGCCAGTTCTGAAAATGAGATTCGCCCCCATGCTTTGTCTCTCTTGCCCTGGCCCAAATACTGAGAAGATGTCTTCTTCGGGCATGTCTACACTTACCTCTGGAGTGATCGATCCAGCAGGGGTCAATTTATCGCGTCTAGTGAAGACGCGATAAATCTACCGCCAAGCGCTCTCCGTCGACTCCGGTACTTCACCGGAGCGAGAGGCACAAGCAGAGTCGACGGGGGAGCGTCAGCAGTTGACTTACTGCAGTGAAGACACCGCAGTAAGTAGATCTAAGTACATCTACTTCAGATATGCTATTCACATAGCTGAAGTTGCGTAACTTAGATCGACCCCCCCCCCCCCACACACACACTGTAGACCAGGCCTTAGTGTTCATTTCCCTTTGCCCAAATGGGGTGTTTGGGTGTATGTCACCGCAGCCTGCCCCCAGAAGAAATATGTTGGCTGGGCAGGGTTATTCCCTTTATGCAGGACCTCTTTCCCCTATTAGGACTTAGGCTTCCTAACTATAGGGTGAATTCTGGACAGAAGGTGGTCTGATGGCCTTCCCTTCATGCCCAGTGTCTTCATAGGGTGTCCAACTGGTTCCCTTCTGGACCTTCAGTGATTAGCAGTCCCTCTTTTCCATTCAGTTACTCTAGGGAGCCAGTCAGTAGGTCCATATGCCCTAAATCCCCCCAGTAACTATCTTCAGAAGAGATGTAAGGAGACTGCTTATTTTTCTTCCCCATCCTCCAAGTATCAGGACCAGGAAACACGTTCTTTCGCTTTGTTGCACATGCCCTTTAAAACTCTCAACTAGACATACCCCAGAGTAGACTGGAATATTGGGAAACCCTGCCCCATGGTACAGTGCACTCTTGGGTGTCTTTACTTTAGTGAGTTAAAAGGCTAGTATTGAAGGAATGTTCTAATTCCCAGTGCTGTAAGAAGGTGAGTGGGCAAGGTGCCCGCCCTGTGAAGATATCTACTGACATGACTTAGAGTGGGAGAGGAGGGCCCAATGATGGATCCCTAAGACGCAGGAGGGGAGTTTATGCTAACTGGACTCTCCGAGAAGGAAAAAAGGAAAAGCTTGGGTACTTTTGAAGACATCAGAGGGGAAGGAGATAAAAGACCACTAGTCTTCCTCTTCCAGCCTAAGCTAACATAAAATAAAAAAATTCCAATTCTTAACTCAGCTACCCCCAAATATTTTGCTGCATATGTTGCAAATGTCAATTTGGTACTCAGATGTGCATTATATTCTTATTTGGGGGTCCTGATACCTGAATAGTAGGACTCTGGCTACCACATTCTCCCAAATATTAATATTCACCTATTCACACATCACTACTTTTATGCCTATGGTACCTATCCTGTGGGCATAAAGTTGTTCTATGTATTAGTTTTAGTAGTATGTCATTCTATCTTGTTTTGTTTTATCTATAGATGATTTAGTATTTTCTGTTCTGTTGTTGCCGGATGGACCTAGAAGGTGATTTCAGATAGGAGCCATAAATATGAAATGTTTTACTGTTATGATGGGAATATTTCTCCGCTCTCACACTCTGGTTGCAAGATTCAAGGCTGTCTGTGAAAGGGGCACTGTCAAGTACTTTTTGTGTCTGTATAGTTTACACTTATAGTTTGTTTTTTGGATTTTCCCCCCTCTGTTGTTTTTAAGAATTGCTTTTTAAAAGCTTGAAATTAACTGCTTTGTGTCCATAGTGCTTTGTGTCCTTCCCCCTTGTAATCCACTGGCAAGTCTCCTGTCTTTCTTACTGAGAACAGTCATTTATTCAGTGCATTTAGTACTCGGTTATTCTAGGTGCTTGCATTTTACCCTGATCCAGCAAAGCATGGTAAGCATCTGTATAATTTTAGACTTCTGAGTAGCCCTATTCAAGGGAACTACTTTGGGATCCTTGCAGGACTGAGTCTTTAGAAAATATTCATCAAACGCATCTAGAGCAGTGCCGTAAAAATGAAACACAAAATATCACAAATGAGTCAGAACTAACCAGCCCATGTACATATTCAAACGAGAGAGAGCGAGGACTCTCGCACCAAAGGAAAACCAATAGACAAAGTCCAACCACGCTATCCGAAATAGGGCTCAGTCCTCAAATTATTATAAATCAAGGGGAAAAGCAGGGAAGGGGGCAGTATATACCGTATTTTCCGGCGTATAAGACGACTGGGCGTATAAGACGACCCCCAACTTTTCCAGTTAAAATATAGAGTTTGGGATATACTCGCCGTATAAGACTACCCCTCTTCCAATGCACACCAAATAAAAATTAAAAAAACATCAGATTTGATTTCAATATGGTAATTTTAATTCAAATGCTTATGACATGCAGGTACTTAGCAGGAAAACTGTCACTTATAAACATAAGGCTGTTTGTCATCAAACATGTAAACATAAAACAGTGCAAGTGGATTAAACTTTTCCTAATTCACTCTAAAGCTGAAAGGACGGATAAGACAATAAACCCATGGGAGCTGCCATGCTGTTTGTTTTCTAAGCTGTCAACCAAACTGGAACTGATGATGATAGGAGGAAGATAACAAACAATAGAGAGAGAGCAAGTGCCGGGCAAGTCCCTGGCGAGTTAGCAACGCCCATCATAACTGCAAGCTACGGTATTTTTACAGGTTTTGCTGGCGTGACAGTTTCCCTTTAAAAGCCTTCAAAATCCTCCTGTTCATCATCTGATATCATAAGTACATCAATGACATCTTGTGATACATTTGTAAGGCAGTCATCGTATGGATCGAATTCCGTATCAGATGGTGTGGTCTCAGCTTCGGCTTCCTCTTCATCTTGCCACAAGTAGTCGTCCTCCATACCATCTAATGAATTTGATATGCCACACTTCTTGAAAGACTTGATTACTGTTTCTGCATCAATATCATTCCAGGCTTTTATGACAAACTTGCACAAAACATCCAACTGTGGAGCACGCATGTTTCCTCCTTTTGTGAATGACTTTTCGCCGCTAACCATCCATTCACTCCACTGTTCTCGAATGCGATCTTTAAATGGCTTGTTTAGGCACACATCCAGTGGCTGTACCAACGATGTCAATCCTGCAGGAATAACTGCCACATCTGTGTTTAGTCTTGCAAGCCTTTGCTTGGTGCTAGGAGTTAAATGAGCCCTGAACATATCCCACACCAGTAGACTACATTTTTGAATAAGTCCACCTGGTCGCCTGCTCCATACATTATCAAGCCATAGCTTTACCCCTTCTTCATCCATCCAGCCTTTTTCATTCACATGTACAAAACAACCAACAGGGAACTTGAGTTTCGGCATTGTTTTTCTTTTAAAAATAATCATTGGTCTCAGTTTGCTGCCATCAGCTGTGCATCCTAGTACCACTGTAAAACTGGACTTCTCATGTCCTGTTGTTTTAATTAAAATTGTTTTTTCACCTTTTTGATGGACAGTTTTATTTCCAACCATATCAAAATTCATTGGAGTTTCATCCATATTTCCAATACTACTTAACGCATAGCCATGTTTAGTGCGCTGTTTTATTATGTATCGATGGAAACTATTTACTTTGCTATCAAGATCTGCAGGTAATTTTTGGGCAATTTTCGTCTTTTGCCTCAGTACCATATTATGCCTTTCCATGAATCTAGTACACCAGGATACAGTGGCCTTAAATCTGTTGCTGTGATCTGGGTTAGATTTGGCCCACTGAAGTGCAAACAAACGTATTTTATTTCGTGTCACTACATAACCATTTTGGCGATGCTCATTCACCATGTCTGCTACATGTTTTTCGAGTTCTGGCCAATGTGGGGTGCCTCTTCTTAATGCACACTTACCCCTTGGCATACTCTTTAATGCTTTTTCATTTGCTTTCCAGTCCCGAACCATCTTTTCTGTTACTCCATATTGTCTTGCAGCAGCGCAGTTATTATGTTCCATGGCAAAGTTTACAACTTTAAGTTTGAAACTGGCTTCATATTTCTTTCTTCTTGCTGGTGGAGCCATGATGGGGTTTTGACTGTTGGACATTTGTATACTGTACTGTATGTACTGGTGCTATACTGTATGAACAGGTACAGATACTGGTGCTGTACTGTATGAACAGGTACAGATACTGATGCTGTACTGTATGTGGTACCCAGTATACAACAACCAGCCAATCACGGCAAGCGATGTACCTTACCGGCGATTGGTTGGTTGTTGTATACAAAGCCTGCTTGGATTGGTCAGCTCTCCCTGCCTGCCCAGCCCTCCCTGTCTCCAAGACTATCAGAGCGGTAGTGCAAACACGCCTCTTTCACCCGTCTGGCCCGCCCTTGTATCCTATTACCTCCTTCTCTGCCTCTCAGATCTCGCACATGCGAAGGAGGTAATAGGATACAAGGGCGGGCCAGACGGGTGAAAGAGGCGTGTTTTTCTGGGCACAGCACCACTCTCTCTCTTGCTTGCTCCGCCCTTGCTGCTTTCATGCGGCCGCGGCCGTTTTTGAGCTCCCCCCACCATATGTGGTGACCGCAGATTCTCCAGGGAGGGCAGGCCGGGTGATGGCGGGGGAGGGTGCAGAGGGGCGTGCAACCCCCTTGGAAGGCAGATGCCCGAGGGGTGCTGCGATGGGGGAGGCGGCTCAGGCTGGGGCTGGCGCCCCGCTGTGGGGGCGATGCTCGATAGGGGATTTTCTCCCACGTGGGATGATCGGCCCCATAACACACCAGGGGATGCAGGCCAGGAGGGGAGGGGGAGTGCTGGTCTCCTTCCCCCGGCCCGCCCGCAGCAAATGACTGCGCCCCCGCGCTGCTCCTATAAGCGACCCCTTCCCAGGTGTCTCCACTGTCCCCTGCCCCCCACCTTCGCTGCTCGCACGCCCGTGACTGACGCCCACCCCTTCGCCCCTTGTCCCCAGTACGGATTCATCAATCACGCCCTGGAGCTGCTGGTGATCCGGAATTACGGCCCAGAGGTTTGGGAGGACATCAAGTAAGTGCCGCTGCGAGGGGCCCCGGCTCGCTCGCTCTCTCTGTCCGGGAGCCGTCACCCCTTGGGGCAAGATGCCCTCCTGCCTCCCGCTGTTCGCCCCGATCCGCCCCTGGCCTGCTCCTGTGCGGATCGTGGCTCCCTTCCCCCGTAGGGATCCCCCCGCCCGGGCACTGTCAGGGCGGGAGGGAGTGGAGGCAGCCGCAGCAGCCCGGGAGACATATGTGGTGACCGCAGATTTGGCTCGGAAGTTTCAGCACCCGGCGTATAAGATGACCCCTGATTTTTGAGAAGATTTTCCTGGGTTACAAGGTCGTCTTATACACCGGAAAATACGGTAGGACAGTTCAATCAAACCAGATGGATCTCGTCATGTGCTTTAAAGGCAGCCAAATGGGGGATTCAAGAGGACCTCTCCCAGGAGGTGTTCACAGTTATGGACCCTTAGCCATGGAGGCCTGCTCTTTGCTTAGTCCTAGGCATCAAGAGCAGACCTTAGTCAACCACATCTGCCAGGAAGGGATTATAAGGCAGACACAATACTCAATCATGTCAGAGCTCTTTCTTTAGAAACTATGCAATCTGGAATTCTCAAGGCCTAGGATTGTACTATTTCAGGAGTGACAAGGGATCAGCTAAAATGTTGCAATATGGTTATGAGCTGGGAACAACCTAAAGGCTTTGATTTTGCAAAAGTCATCTGTTCCTTAATATAACAGCAGTTACTTCTCTAAAGCTGCCACGTAATAGACAAGGATCAGGAATGAATTTGAGAGAGACTTCTATTCCCAGGCTAATGGATTATGAGTTACTGTCTTTGACTCCCTCTTAGTCACAGGTTGGTTTTCAGAGGAGAAAACAGAATTATAGGGAGAGGAAAGAAAAAGAGGGGAAAAAGGCATCCCTCTGGCTGGGTGATAGAAAAAAGTAAACAACAAACATATGCTCTTTTCTCACACTTTCCCTCTTCCTCACCATTCTGCATCCTTAGTGTCCTTCCAGATAGTTTCCTAATCATGCAGCTGCTAATCGCAGGCAGTGACTACTAATGGGGATGCATTGCTTGTGTTCTGGATCCTTTTAATTGGTACACGTTATTCCATCATGAGTTTTCTTGCCCTTTGCTCCTGAAAGATCTTGTGCTGGCCAGTGTCAGAGATAAGGACTACCTCAGCCAGTGGTCTAACAATTATTTTGTATTACAAAATATGGCTATAGGGCGAAATTCATTCCAGTGCAGAGGGCTTGTAGAATGCTCTATGCACCACTTGAGACCTATATTAAGGGCATAAGTGGTGCTTAGGGACTTGGTTTCTTCTATTTCATTATTTCTGTCTGCAGGTCAGGAAAGATTTGATTAGTTTCTCTGTTTTTCCACATCTAAAACCAGACCTATGCAATAAAGCAATTGGAATCATAATGTTGTCAAGCACAAGTGTAACGTACAATATCACTGGGACAGGCCAATTATACTCCAGCGTTGGGTTGCATTCCCTATTTTTGGCTGTGGGAATAGGTAACCATGGTGATTGCAGTAGCGCTACTTCTGCATACGAAGATTACAGTGAAAACTCTACAACTGCCAGCACTCACAGCCACACTGCCTCCTTAACCCAAAAGGAGAAAACACTCTCCTGCTCAGCCATGGCTTTGTCTACACTGCATTCTAACCATGGGGTAAGTAATCGTGCTTGTCAATGCGTAGTAGCCTACACCAGTACTGTACTAACCTATTCTGCCATTACTCCTCCCCACCTTGTTAACACTGTATGTGGGCATGACAAGCAGTACAGCTATCTGGGCTGATAGCTTGAGATTCATATTGCCACAATTCCATGTTCACACTCTATTCTCACATTCACAACATGTTATTTTTGTCTGTTCACTCTTGGGATTATGGGAAGAAATGATCTAAGCCAGCAAAATTCATTTCCTGGCAGAGACCCAGCTGGTATGGTGATACACTGCTACATGCTGATGTTATGGCTCCTCCTATCCTTAATTACCAGGACTGAGAGCTGCTGCTTTTTTAGGAGGAAGTGTCTTTTTTCGTGCCTTTTGCCAGAAAACAGTGGCTGGGGCTGGGGGGGGTTCCAGAAGCTGTTTTAAGGCCTGCAAAGACAGGGATGGTGACTTACTGCTCAGAGAGGCATAACAGTTACTGACTAGGACTTTGTGAATGTGGAGGTGTGGACTGAGCTGAAGATGTTTTTAATGGCAGATGACCCTCATGCCACTCTTAGGCCAGGAACACAAGCACACACTGTGGGACCAGCAGTGGCCCCAGAACTTTCCATGAGGAAAGGCCATAGGTGCTGGCTTCCTCTGGGCCCGGGGAGTGCTCAATCCCCCACTCTGCCCCAGGGCCTGCTCTCACCCGACCCCTTTCCCCAACCCCACCCCCCCATCCTGCCTCTTCCCGTGCCTGCTCTGCCCCCACCCACCCCATCTCCCAAGGCCCCATCCTCACCCTGCCTCTTCCCACCCAGTTCCGCCACCTCCCCTGAGCATGCCCCATCCTCCTGCATGCCGTGAAACAGCTGATTGCGGCAACATATCCTTTAGAGCCCTGGTTGATGAAGCTTTCTCCTAACATGAGCCAACAGAACAAGATGCAGTTCAACTACGGCATGAGGAAGTGCAGGATTGTGGTGGAATGTGCGTTGGCTGACTAAAGGCAAGATGACACAGTTCACTGACTCGTCTGCCTTGCGGTATGTTGAGCACCATGCATGTGATTGGGGCATTTTGTATGCTTCACAATATTTGTCAGCTTACGGGCAAGTACTTTGGGCTGGAGTGGATTCCTCGTCATTTGAATTGGCATGTAATTAAAGACAACCAACAAAAGAACCCGTTATGGCTGCAAGGTCTGCTACAGCAAAGGCTGTAAGCGATGCCATTTCTGCTCACATATTTGAGCTGCATGGCGACTATACTGGGGCAGAATAATGGGGCTGTTGCATAGTGCATTGACAAGCTCCTCTCCGAGCCTATGACCACTCCCCTCTTCCTCTTTCTCTCCTTGCAGTCTGACTGTGGGGATGGGGTCATGTCTTTGCAGACATCCAGGTTCCAAATACACACCTGTCCCAAACATATGCCTCCATTCTGAAATGAGGTTGTGTGCTCAGAATATGGTCCAATTCACTGTAAAACCGACAGGTTGTTGAGGCATCACTGAATCTCTTATCCTTATTGCTGGCCTTCCAGTAGATCACCTTGAGTCGCTTAATCTTCTCCCTGCACTGCTGTCTGGTCTACTCAATCCGTGATTGGTCAGCAGCTGCATAGATATACCTTCATACGGCTGGATGTTCCTCTTCGTTAAATTCATGAGTTTTGCTCACTTCAGCCCAAAGATGTATTCATATGACCGGGTGCCTGCACAGTGATACACAGGTTTCTTACGGGCCATTGCTCTGTTGGTTCAAACACCAGGAATGGGTGAGGCTGGAGAAACTGCAAGCAGGGTAGGACTGAGGATACTGAGCTGGAGGATATGAAGGTAGACCACTCCCAGTTAGGGATCAGAACACAGGTAGCATGGGTAGATGGCAAGGTACTACACAGGAATGGGAGCTTGTAATGGTCTGGAGGTCACCCTGGTGTGCCCACTGTGGTCAGGTGTGGTGCTACAGGTGAGCCACTTCCCCAGTTTCCCCTTACCTCAAGTATAAACTAGTACAAGCAGACTTCCTAGTATTAAAGCGTGTCCCCTTTGGAGGGTCTTATGTATTTAACAGAAAAAGACAAAGAAACCTTCAGTCAGCTACTTCACCAGAAACTCTCCACCTATGGGTTATAAGAACAAGCATATTGGGTCAGGCCAATGGTCCTTCTAGCCCAGTATCCTGTCTTCTGACAGAGGTCAGTGCCAGGTGCTTCAGAGGGAATGAACAGAACAGGCAATCATTGAGTGATCCATCCCCTGTCGTCCAGGGCTGCCCAGAGTGTGTGGGGGGGCAAGTGGAGCAATTTGCCCCAGGCCCTGGGCCCCACAGGGGCCCCCACGAGAATATAGTATTCTACAGTATTGCAACTTTTTTTATGGGAGGGTCCCCTGAAATTGCTTTGCCCCAGGCCCCCTGAATCCTCTGGGCGGCCCTGCTGTCATCCATTCCCATCGTCTGGCAATCAGAGGCCAAGGGCACCCTTGAACATCTTGGCTAATAGCCATTGATGGACCTATCCTCCAAGAACATATTGAATTCTTTTTTTGAACATTATTATAGTGTTAGCCTTCACAACATCCCTTTGCAATGAGCTCCACATGTTGACTTTGTGTTGTGTGAAGAAGTACTTCCTGATGTTTGTTTTTAACTTGTTGCCTATTAATTTCACTGGGTGACCCCTGGTTCTTGTGTTATGTGAAGGAGTAAATAACACTTCCCTCTTCACTTTCTTCACATCATTCACGATTTACCAACCTGTATCATTTCCTCTCTTAGTCATCTCTTTTCCAAGCTGAGAAGTCTCCTCATTTGGAAACTGTTTCCTATCCTTAATCATTTTTGTTGTCCTTCTTTGTAACTTTTCCAATTCTAATATACATTTTTTGAGATGGGGTGACCAGAACTGCACACAGTATTCAAGGTATGGGCCTATCATGGATTTTTATAGTGGCATTGATATTTTCTGTTTTATTGTCTATCCCTTTCTTAATGGTTCCTAACATTCAGTCTCATGTCTTGCTCCTCCAGAGCCTGAGCACTCTCAAACTGAATTCCCTGACTGGAGCTTGGGCCTCTGCTGGACATATGGCTGGGTAACAGTCTTCCCCCCAACAGTGCACAACTCTTTGCTGAGCCAGTCCCTAATAGCTGCCCAGGAGGTTCCACACCCCATTCATTCTCCTAGGCTGCTCCGGTACTTATTAATACAGATTCCCATAAATGGCCCTGTTTCCTACAGTAACTGAAGGGCTGTTATTTACACAACAGGAACTCTTTATGAGCTGATTACAATGGCACCAGTCCCAGATTAATCAAATTGCGTGGGTCAGTCTACAGACTCAGTGAAATGAATGTTCCAGCTGGTTCAATATTTCTTAACATCATTATGATGTTTGAAATCAACTGATGGGAAAGTGCCCCCTCTCCTGCAACGGTGACTTTTACACCTCTTGTAAATGCAAAGGATACTTTAAAATTCACCTCTACATGGTCATTTCTTCACTACCTGCAATTACTGGAGCTGAAAGTCTCTTTCCCCTTAAAGAGCACTGTCAAGAGGGAGGTCAGACTACATGATCATAATGGTCCCTTCTGACCTTAAAGTCTATGAGAGAAAGTGTGATTAAAAGGGCAGAATGCAAACACCATTTTCTCCAGAATAATATTTTTAAAGCCTTCTATGTTTTTAATAATCCTATTTAGAATTTTTTTAAGAGTAAGAGAGCAGGGTTAAGTTAGAGATGTGGCAGTGTTTTCATTATAAAACACTATTTTGCAAGAGTTTCTAGTACGTTCACAAAAAAATCCACTATAGTTTAAAACCAAGGAGAGAGGGCTTTTTTAAATGGCTACTGAATTTGAGTGCAAAGTTAGGATGGAATTTAAGGCTTCCCTCTTTTTTTGGCATTCGCCATTTAAAAACAAAAACAAAAACAGAAGCTATTTTCTGAGAGACTGTATAAAGCCCTGACCCTGCATTGCAGTTGACTAATGGGACTCCAGATGTGCATAAGAATTGCACTAGTGGCCAGGTTCAGACACTATGGTGATGAATAGTGCTGATGGGTGTAGGCCCATATCAGGCTGCCTAGATTTTACACATATAATGATAAGCAGCCTAAAAAAGTAGATCTACAATTACACTAGCTGGGATACAATTTTTAAGTGGTATAAATTCAACCCTCATCCTCAGGATTAAAGACACTCCCTAACTGCCCTTGGTTAAGAAGAAAAAGACGGTTACTCACCGTTGTAACTGTTGTTCTTCGAGATGTGTTGCTCATATCCATTCCATTAGGTGTGTGCGCGCCGCGTGCACGATCGTCGGAAGATTTTCTACCCTAGCAACACCGGCGGGTCGGCTGTGGAGCCCCCTAGAGTGGCGCCTTCATGGCGCTGAATATATACCCCAGCCGACCCGGCGCCCCCTCAGTTCCTTCTTGCCGGCTACTCCGACAGTGGGGACGGGGGGCGGGTTTGGAATGGATATGAGCAACACATCTCGAAGAACAACAGTTACAACGGTGAGTAACCGTCTTTTCTTCTTCGAGTGCTTGCTCATATCCATTCCATTAGGTGACTCCCAAGCCCAACTTAGGTGGTGGGGTCGGAGTGAGACATTGCTGTGTGCAAAACCGCTGATCCGAAAGCAGCATCGTCTCTGGACTGCTGCACTAGTGCATAGTGAGCTGTAAATGTGTGGACTGATGACCAAACCGTTGCTCTACAAATGTCCTGGATCGGAACTTGTGCCAGGAAAGCCGTCGAGGAAGCCTGGGCCCTCGTGGAGTGAGCGGTGAGGTGCGGTGCTGAGACACCTGCCAGGTCATAGCAAGTCCGGATGCAAGACGTAATCCAGGAGGATAGGCGTTGTGAGGAGACCGGTGAGCCTTTCATTCGGTCGGCCACTGCAACGAAGAGTTGCGTCGTCTTTCTAAAGTGCTTTGTGCGGTCAATATAGAAGGCCAGGGCCCTTCGTACGTCCAGGGAATGCAAACGTTGATCCTGGCGAGTGGCATGTGGTTTGGGATGAAAGACCGGGAGAAAGATGTCCTGGTTGATATGAAAAGGAGAAACCACCTTAGGGAGAAAGGCAGGATGTGGACGAAGCTGCACTTTATCCTTATGGAAAACTGTATAAGGGGGCTCGGATGTAAGCGCCCTGAGTTCAGAAACGCGCCTTGCTGAGGTGATGGCTACAAGGAAGGCTGTCTTCCAGGATAGGTACAAAAGTGAACAGGTGGCCAGTGGCTCGAATGGAGGACCTGTGAGCTTGGAGAGAACCAGGTTGAGGTCCCACGTCTGAACGGGCTGACGTTGTTGTGGGTACATCCGGTCTAAGCCCTTGAGGAATCTAACGACCATCGGGTTAGAGAATACCGAGGACGCGAGTTCCCCTGGGTGAAAGGCCGATATAGCGGCCAGGTGAACTCTAATTGAAGATATTGCCAACCCCTGCTGTTTTAGGGAGAGGAGATATTCCAAAATGAGAGGAATGGGTGCCTGCAACGGGGACATGGCTCGTTGTTCGCACCAACAGGAGAACCGCTTCCACTTGGCCAGGTACGTGGTGCGTGTTGAGGGCTTCCTACTGCTCAGCAGAATCTGTTGGACAGAGTGCGAGCATTGCTGCTCTGCCTGGGTGAACCATGGAGCAGCCACGCTGTGAGGTGGAGTGATTGCAGGTCGGGGTGACGCAGCCGGCCGTGGTCCTGAGAGATGAGATCCGGACACAACGGAAGCGGGATCGGTGTCTGAACCGAGAGTTCCAACAGTGTGGTGTACCAATGTTGTCTCGGCCACGCTGGAGCGACCAGAATTACCTGTGCCTGGTCTCTGCGCAATTTGAGCAGTACCTTGTGGACCAGAGGAAACGGAGGGAAGGCATAAAACAGGTGGTCTTTCCAGGGAAGGAGAAACGCATCCGAGAGGGAGCCCGGAGCTCGACCTTGTAGGGAGCAGAACACGTGGCACTTCCTGTTGTCTCGAGATGCAAACAGGTCTATCTGGGGAAACCCCCACTTTTGGAAGATGGAATGTATGATGTCCGGACGGATAGACCACTCGTGTGTCTGGAAGGACCTGCTGAGTCGGTCCGCTAGAGTGTTCTGGACTCCAGGGAGGAACGATGCCGTGAGATGGATTGAGTGGGCGATGCAGAAGTCCCACAGGCGAATGGCCTCTTGGCATAGAATTGACGAACGTGCTCCTCCTTGCTTGTTGATGTAAAACATGGCCGTGGTGTTGTCGATGAGAACTAACACACATCGGCCACGTAGGAGGTTGAGAAATGCCTGGCACGCCAGGCGCACCGCCATCAGTTCCCGAACATTGATGTGCAGGGCTAGCTGGGGTGCAGTCCACAGGCCCTGGGTATGGTGTTCGTTGAGATGGGCGCCCCAACCCAGAGATGAAGCGTCTGTGACCAGGTGCAGAGAGGGTTGTGGGGCGTGAAATGGCATCCCCTCGCAGACCACATTGTGATCTAGCCACCAGGTGAGGGAGGTCAGGACCGAGATCGGGACCGTGACCACCATGTTCAGGCTGTCCCGATGTGGTCGATATATTGACGACACCCAGGTCTGGAGTGGGCGAAGCCGAAGTCTGGCATGCCTGGTTACGTACGTGCAGGAGGCCATGTGACCCAGCAGGGTAAGGCACGACCTCACCGTGGTAGTTGGGAACGCCTGGAGCCCTTGAATGAGGCTCGTGATGGTGCCAAATCGGTTGTCTGGCAGGATGGCTTGTGCACGTCTGGAGTCTAGAACTGCGCCTATGAATTCTATTCTCTGGGTAGGTTCTAGAGTGGATTTGTCCTTGTTGAGTAGGATGCCCAACTCGTTGAATGTGTGCACTATTATGTGGACGTGAGCTTGAACTTGCTCCTTGGTGCGACCGCGTACCAGCCAGTCGTCTAGGTACGGGAACACCTGTATCCCTTGCCGACGAAGGTACGCTGCCACGACAGCCATACATTTCGTGAACACTCTTGGGGCCGAGGATAGGCCGAAGGGAAGGACTGCAAATTGGTAGTGCACCATGTTTACCACGAATCGCAGGAAGCGTCTGTGAGGTGGGTAAATTGAGATGTGAAAGTATGCGTCTTTCATGTCGAGGGCGGCGAACCAGTCTCCAGGATCGAGGGAAGGGATAATGGCCCCCAAAGAGACCATGCGGAACTTCAACTTTACTACGAATTTGTTGAGTCCGCGCAAGTCCAAGATGGGCCGCAGACCTCCTTTGGACTTGGGGATCAGGAAGTAACGGGAATAAAATCCCCTGCCCCTTAACTCTACTGGAACCTCCTCTATGGCCCCCATAGCAAGGAGCGTGGAAACCTCCTGTATAAGAAGTTGCTCGTGAGAAGGGTCCCTGAAGAGGGACGGGGAAGGGAGGTGGGAGGGGGGGATAGAAGAAAACTGGATAGTGTATCCCCTCTCCACTGTGCGGAGGACCCAACGGTCCGAAGTTATAAGGGACCAAGCACGGTGGAAGTGGGAGAGACGATCCCGAAAGGAGGGGGCTGGATCCTGGGAGATGACTGGGGCGCCGTCCTCGACCGCACCTTCAAAAAGTTCTGCCTGGGGCCTGAAGGTGGTCTAGGTGGCCCTTGGTTCTGGCCGGGTTGAGGGCCGGCCCACCTTCTTCTACCACCTCGCCCTCGCCTCCGGGTCGAGTCCTGTCTCTGACGAGGCGGGGGGGGGGTAGAAGCGCTGAGGCTGCGGCCTAAATGGTCTGCGCTGAGGGCCCACAACATGCATCCCCAGGGAGCGCATGATTGTTCTCGAGTCCTTGAGGCTCTGCAGACGAGAGTCCGTCTTGTCCGAGAACAATCCATGTCCCTCAAAGGGCAGATCCTGTAGGGTTTGCTGTAGCTCCGGAGGCAAACCCGAAACTTGAAGCCAGGAGATCCTCCGCATAGCGATACCCGAAGCCAGGGTCCTCGCAGCTGAGTCTGCTATGTCCAAGGAGGCCTGCAAGGAGGTCCGAGCCACCTTCTTACCCTCCTCTACCATGGCTCCAAACTCTTCCCTGGACTCTTGGGGAATCAACTCCTTAAACTTCCCCATAGAGTTCCAGGAGTTAAAATTGTAACGGCTCAATAGCGCCTGTTGGTTCGCCGCTCTAAGTTGCAGCCCTCCGGCTGAGTAAACCTTACGGCCAAACAAATCGAGCCGCTTAGCCTCTTTTGATTTAGGCGCTGCAGCCTGCTGGCCGTGGCGCTCTCGTGCGTTCACTGATTCCACCACCAGTGAACACGGTTGGGGGTGGGTATACAAGTACCCGTAGTCCTTAGACGGGACAAAGTACTTCCTTTCCACCCCTCTCGCTGTGGGTGGGATAGAGGCAGGAGTTTGCCATATCGTATCCGCATTGGTTTGTATCGTGCGGATCAGGGGTAGCGCCACCCTCGATGGGGCATCCGCTCCGAGGATGTTCACGATAGGGTCCTGTACTTCCACTATCTCCTCCGCCTGCAGGTCCATATTACGGGCCATCCTACGCAGGAGATCCTGGTGAGCCCGAAGATCTATCGGAGGGGGACCCGTACATGAAGTGCCCGCCACTGCCTCATCCGGAGAGGAGGAGGAAGACGCCTCCGGTGGTACTGGATCCAAGGGGGGGTCCTGATCCCCCTGCTCTTGGGCCGGAGCATCACCTGTACTCGGGTCTATGGTGTCAGGTGGCGTGGACACGGAAGCCTCCATGCCCCCTGGCGGAGGCCGAGAGATGGTGGATTCTGGGGCCCTTCTAACCGAGTGACCCGAGCGAGAGGTCGATGGTATTGGAGCCCCTTGCTCCTGGTGGTACGCCCACGGGGTCCAAAATGACCAGTGAGATGGTCCATGAGAGTGGTCCTCTGCCATCTCCTGCCAATGGCCCAAGTTCCGTTCCTCGGCTTGCCCTTGAGGGGGGTATGCCGATCTCGACAGGTCCTCCGAGGAGCGAGACACTGATCTTGACGGCCATGGCGGTGCCGAGAGAGATGAAACGACCCCCGTGGGCTGCGGTGCCGCACGGTACCGGTCCGGAGATGATCTATCTCTGCGCGGTGCCGGCGGACGGTGCCGGGACCGCGATCGGTGCCGATGACCTCGTCGGTGCCGGGAGCCGGATCTGGACCTCGACGAGGACCTGGAATATGCCCGGTGCCGGGAGCGGCCTCTCGACGTCGAGCGTCGACCGTAGCGGTGCCGAGAACTACGTCTCGACGTTGATCGGTGCCGACGATCATAGCGGTGCCGAGACGTAGACCGGTGCCGCGACGAAGATCTTGGCCGCGAGTACGACCGGTGCCGAGGTGATATTCGGTGCCAGGACTGCGAGCGGCGTGGGGACCTGCTTCTGGACCTGGACCGGTGCCGAGGTTCCAGCCCTTGTGATGGAGGGCGCATCAAGGCAGGTTTCCCCCTTGACTGGACCGGGCGGGTCAACGGTGCCGTCGGTGCCAGTGGTTGAGGCGGTGCCGGCTCCGTGAGAGCTATCAAGTCTCTCGCCGCCACGAAGGTCTCCGGAGTCGACGGGAGTTGTATTACCGCCGGTCTCGGTGGAGACGCTATCTGCACCGGACTCAACAGCCTCGGTGCCGGAGTCGACAGTGCTGGAGGCACCTGTTTCCGGTGCTCCACCGGCGCACTCGGCTCTACCCCCGGCACTGGGGGAGCCGGCGTCTTCGGTACAGAGGTCCCCGTCTTATGGGCTTTTTTATGCCCTGGGGATAATGACCGGCGCCGAGGTGCCTGCTGCGGTGCCGACGAGGTCCGGTGCCGGGGAGGTTTGTCCGACACCGCCCGCATTGTCGGCATTGCCGGTGCTGCTGGGGCACTGCGCACCGAGGCGCTAGGTGCCTGGGCCTGGCTCGTAGAAGGAGTGTCCGGGCTAAGTGCCGCCTCCATCAGGAGTTGCCGGAGCCGAAAGTCCCGCTCTTTCTTGGTCCTTGGTCTGAAGGCCTTACAGATCTTGCACTTATCTGTTTGGTGGGACTCTCCCAGGCACTTCAGACAGGAGTCGTGCGGGTCGCTCGTGGGCATAGGTTTAGCGCAGGAGGCGCACTGCTTGAAGCCGGGAGCTCTGGGCATGAGCCCGGGCCCGCGGCCGGGGGAGAAAGGGGGCGACGACCCCCTTAGTCCCCTGGACTATTATAACAAATCTAACAACTTTAAAAACTATTTAACTATTAAACTACAAACACTAGAACTATAACTATAACTACAACTGTGAATAACTAACTAAGCTAGGGAGAGTGGAGAACAGCTATGCCGCGCTCCACAGTTCCAACGACCGTCAGGGGTGGTAAGAAGGAACTGAGGGGGCGCCGGGTCGGCTGGGGTATATATTCAGCGCCATGAAGGCGCCACTCTAGGGGGCTCCACAGCCGACCCGCCGGTGTTGCTAGGGTAGAAAATCTTCCGACGATCGTGCACGCGGCGCGCACACACCTAATGGAATGGATATGAGCAAGCACTCGAAGAAGAACTTCCCCATAGGCATGTTACTGCATATTTGTCTATTTCAACACGCCAGCTAAAACCTTCCTCTGAAGTCTCTGGAACTGAAGACTGTCTGAGACAGCACCAAATAAGATAGACCATTGGTCTGAATTGGAAAGGGAACTCCTTTGTTCAAATGTGTTAGTAAAAGAAAGAAGAGCTTTTGGTGGTGACAGTGTTATTTTACATGTTGTGTTCTGCAAATGCTGAATAATAAAGAACAAGCCAACATGGCTGCCTCCTGACTACACCAATTATTTACCATTTCTATTGGAAACTATTTCTCAAAATAATTTTGAGCCTTTCCTTATACTCAAAAAAGTGGTTAAAGCTCTTTACATATTTGCCTCTAGCCAGAAGGTGTTTGATGATTCTGACATAGAAAAGAAATGTATGTTTGACTCATCTCTTTTTGTTCCATTAGGAAGAAAGCTACAATCATTTCTGAGAAACAAAGTAATAGCTACTTTCAAGAGAAGAGACTTTTTATTTTTCTTTGCATTGCCTGGGCAACACGGGCTCAGAGAAGAAAATCGATACCTTTAAACAAAGAGTTCACCAGTCTTTGAATTAATGTAGTTATTTTAATCCCACCTAAACATGCATGGATTGGTTAATGAAGAGACTTAAAAGCCTTCTGACGATACAGAAAAAGGAAGCTGTGGAGGCAGATTAGTGTGTAGTGGATTCTGATGCTCCTGTTCATGTTTCCAATTTACCTGATTTTTAATCAACCCCCTCTCATCTGTGTTCCTGGTTTATTTTTCCTTTCCCTTTCTGCAGTGAGGCAGTGTGTCCTGACCTTTGTCCCTGTATAAACACTATTCTCTCTAACGCAGTTACCATTTGAGTATATACAGCGATTGAAGTACAAAGTAAAATACCCATTGACTCCACTGGGAATGTGTTTCCTCACTCTTAAAGCATCCATAATCCATTATCCTGGGAATAGAAGTCTTTCTCAAATTCATTCCTGATCCTTGTCTATTATGTGGCAGCTTTAGAGAAGTAACTGCTGTTATATTAAGGAACAGATGACTTTTGCAAAATCAAAGCCTTTAGGTTGTTCCCAGCTCATAACCATATTGCAACATATTAGCTGATCTCTTGTTACTCCTGAAATAGTACAATCCTAGGCCTTGAAAGTTCCAGATTGCATAGTTTCTAAAGAAAGAGCTCTGACATGATCGAGTATTGTGTCTGCTTTATAATCCCTTCCTGGCAGATGTGGTTGACTGAGGTCTGCTCTTGATGCCTAGGACTAAGCAAAGAGCAGGCCTCCATGGCTAAGGGTCCATAACTGTGAACACCTCCTGGGAGAGGTCCTCTTGAATCCCCCATTTGGCTGCCTTTAAAGGCTGCACATGACGAGATCCATCTGGTTTGGTTGAACTGTCCTATATACTGCCCCCTTCCCTGCTTTTCCCCTTGATTTATAATAATTTGAGGACTGAGCCCTATTTCGGATAGCGTGGTTGGACTTTGTCTATTGGTTTTCCTTTGGTGCGAGAGTCCTCGCTCTCTCTCGTTTGAATATGTACATGGGCTGGTTAGTTCTGACTCATTTGTGATATTTTGTGTTTCATTTTTACGGCACTGCTCTAGATGCGTTTGATGAATATTTTCTAAAGACTCAGTCCTGCAAGGATCCCAAAGTAGTTCCCTTGAATAGGGCTACTCAGAAGTCTAAAATTATACAGATGCTTACCATGCTTTGCTGGATCAGGGTAAAATGCAAGCACCTAGAATAACCGAGTACTAAATGCACTGAATAAATGACTGTTCTCAGTAAGAAAGACAGGAGACTTGCCAGTGGATTACAAGGGGGAAGGACACAAAGCACTATGGACACAAAGCAGTTAATCTCAAGCTTTTAAAAAGCAATTCTTAAAAACAACAGGGAGGGGGGGAATCCAAAAAACAAACTATAAGTGTAAACTATACAGAGACAAAAAGTACTTGACAGTGCCCCTTTCACAGACAGCCTTGAATCTTGCAACCAGAGTGTGAGAGCGGAGAAATATTCCCATCATAACAGTAGAACATTTCATCTTTATGGCTCTTAGAAAGCAATTTTCTTCCATTCTAACTCAGTTTGAGCTTTGAAAGTTCTTGAGAGTCTGCATAGAAGCTAGTTGATGCTTTGGAAAAAACAGATATAGTTTAAAACCTAATTAATGTATTTGTACAGCAAGTTTGCCACTAATCTGTAGAAGTAGCAAAATTCTCCCAGCCGACTCTGTGATCTGGCCTGTCTACTATTTTGCTATGCTAAATGCTATTACAAACATCTGTCCATCCAAAATGGCCCCTCTGTCGTATGTTCTCTTACATAAGCAAAGAGAGATTTAGACAGGAAGCAGACTTCTGCTATTTCCTGTTCGCTCACATGTGCCAAGGAAACCATTGAGGGGCAGAGCAATAGCACAGCAGACTGGTAGAAGTTTGAAACCCAGGGTACAGTTACGGAAGACAGGCACACACACACTTCCTTGGAGTTTTTTAAGGTCAGGCTTAACAAAGCCCTGGCTGAGATGATTTAATTGGGGATTGGTCTTGCTTTGAGCAGGGGGTTGGACTAGATGACCTCCTGAGGTCTCTTCCAACCCTGTAATTCTATGATTCTGTGATAAAGAGGGCATGGTTTAGACCAGGGGTCGGCAACCTTTCTGAAGTGGTGTGCTGAGTCTTCATTTATTCACTCTAATTTAAGGTTTTGTGTGCCAGCAATGCATTTTAATGTTTTTAAAAGGTCTCTATAAGTCTATAATATATAACTAAACTATTGTTGTATGTAAAGTAAATAAGGTTTTTAAAATGTTTAAGAAGCTTCATTTAAAATTAAATTAAAATGCAGAGCCCTCGGACCAGTGGCCAGGACCCAGGCAGTGTGAGTGCCACTGAAAATCAGCTCACGTGCCGCCTTCTGCACGCGTGCCATAGGTTGCCTACCCCTGGTTTAGACTCTTTGGGATATTTCCCAAGCCAATTCACCCATCCCTACTTTCTTTTTAATCATCACTTTAACGGTACATACAATACCTGAAGTCCAAATTCATTTCAATCTTCATTCAATGGCCCTTTTTAAAATGTGAAAAGACACATTTTTTAAAAGTGTTGGCCAGTTCTTATGCAATGAGGTAAAACCCCAAATGTTATTTTGTTCTACACACTCTACACCAATGTGATGTCCAATACTATTTCTCGCATTCTGAGGTGTTATTTTCTAGCCCTTTCTGTCTGATCATAAATTAGACTTAGCTTGTAAAAACATGCAATTTTTATCTTACATAACTCCTCAATGTCAACTGCCATAAAGGTATCTCAAAGGATCATAAGCGTTGTTGACATTACACTAGAAAGTCAAAGTCAGTGATCCTGAAAAGGAAACGCTCTTTCAATGTTTAACAAAGGAATAATCACATACAATATACTCAATCCAGGACACTGCATAATCAAATTTTTAAAAATCATTAAGCACATCACTTACCTATTTAAAGATACACTATTAAGATTTACACTGTGATAACTGAAATATTTATGTATTTTCTTTAGGTACTAATAATGCCATGGAGTCTTTAATTTAAAATCTGTTTGTAAACTTAACTTCTCTATCCTCATGTATGTTGTTTATTGCTTTTTAAGTTATGAAAATGTGTTTATTTCTTAATTCACATGCACAAGCGTAATGACATCATCATCTCTGATGATTGGACATCTGATCTGGACACCTCTGCACGTTCCATAACGTAAAGGAATAGTGCTTCTGATAGCTGAACTTCTGCTATAATACCCACTCCACAAAATTCGCTGAAGTCAAGGCATGTGCTGAATTTTGTACAGTGGTTACTTTTTGGGTGGTATAACTTCACCAGAGATCTGAATGCTAATAAACGTATCATTTGTTTGAAAAAGCAATATCTTAGATTTTCACATAATTGTTCATTTACAAATGTCTGATATCAGATAAATGCATTGCATTAGAGTCTCCCATCAAATTGGAGACTGTTATAAATACAGAAATACTGTGCTATTGTTGCCATAGGGATGGTGTGAGATCACAGCAAGAATTGTGATTGGGATATTGGGAGAAGGAGGAATCCATGTGACCATCTTGTTTTGAAAGGATGAAATTCACCCCTGTGGTGACAACGAGCCCAAGCTCAGACTTGGCACTGCAAAGCTGCCCTATTAGGACAGGTGGAGGTCCCCCTTGTCATACGAAAATCACCAGTTGCCTAAAGCTGGCATACCTTCCAGTAAAGGGAGCATCTGGGGGTGTGGTCAAGAGTGGGAGGGGCATGGCTAGAGCACAGTGTGCTCTGCTTAACCCGTGCCAGCAGGAGTTGCCCGTGGGGCTTAATTTACACGGGGGGGGGGGGGGGTGGAAACTGGCCACAGCACTGGGGAAATGGAAAGGGTATTTATAGCCACCTGTACCTCAACCCCTGGATCTTGCACCAAGCACAGCTTAGACAAACCTAAGGATCTGGCCCATAGAAAATTAGTGGGGCATAGGTCTTGTGCTGGTCCTCTGCACAGGAGTGAATTTTACCCAACAAGCAGTCTACAGTGTGAAAGTTTGAGATCCTCTGTATTACAATGACTCCTGCTCCCAACAAAACTTCACCCCAAGCATTTATATTCTGAAAAATATAAATGTGTGGTGGTGGGGGGAGGGGAGGAAGTCCTTACAAACATCATCTATTTTAGTACTTTGATTATTTAGGCCAGATTGTGAACTCCTTGTGCTCAGTGTGAGTTACTCTCATGTGTCAGCCCATTGACTTCAGTGGGGCTGGTCAGCTGAATAAGTTCTCCCCAATTTGAGTAAGGCTTGCACAATGCCACTCTAAATATTTACAATAGCATAGGACAACACAGTCAGGAATAAACATAAACACAGCATAAATAGCATTGCCAAATCCAAGGCCCATGGAATTCTGTGGCAAAATTCCCATTGTGTGACCTGGATTTGACCCAAGATGAACAGCTCAGTAATTCTGGGGAAACAGTCACGTTCCTTCCCAGAGTCAGCACTGTGCTGTTCTATCAAGTACAAATATTTACTTTAAAAAAATAAGTGAACATGCCAGTGAATCTGCAGTTCTGCACAAAAGGACCTGGGGATTACAGTGGATGAGAAGCTGGATATGAGTCAGCAGTGTGTCCTTGTTGTCAAGAGGGCCAACGGCATATTGGGCTGTATTAGTAGGAGCATTGCCAGCAGCTCGAGGGAAACGATTATTCCCCTCTATTCGGTACTGGTGAGGCCACACCTGGAGTATTGAGTCCAGTTTTGGTCCCCCTACTACAAAAGGGATGTGGGCAAATTGGAGATAGTCCAGCGGAGGGCAAAAAAATTATTAGGGGGCTGTGGCAGATGACTTATGAGGAGAGGCTGAGGGAACTGGGGTTATTTAGTCTCAGAAGAGAAGAGTGAGGGGGGATCTGATAGCAGCCTTCAACTACCTGAAGGGGGGTTCCAAAAAGGATGGAGCTAGGCTGTTCTCAGTGGTGGCAGATGACAGAACAAGAAGCAATGGTCTCAAGTTGCAGTGAGGGAGGTCTAGGTTGGATATTAGGAAACACTATTTCACTAAGAGGGTGATGAAGCACTGGAATGGATTACCTAGGGAGGTGGTGGAATCTCAATCCTTAGAGGTTTTTAAGGCCTGGCTTGACAAAGCCCTGGCTGGGATGATTTAATTGGTGTTGGTCCTGCTTTGAGCAGGGGATTGGACTAGATGACCTCATGAGGTCTCTTCCAATCCTAATATTCTATGATTCTATGAACAGGCTCATAATACAGATTCAGCTTGGGTAAGTAGTTACATCCATTGATCACAGACCATAGCATAAAACAACCAAGTGAAGGGAGCAGAATAAGCAAAGTACCAAATTTTCAAAAAGTGGCCTGTAAATTAACACCTTCTACATTTCTACACATAGGTATCTGTGAATGTAAATCCCACTGCTCATGCAGAAAATAACCATGCTTTCACTCCAATCTCCCTCAAAAATACACATGTGAGAAGCCACTGAAAGATATCAAGCTCTTTACAGATGTCTTGAAAGGAGAGCTGGGAGCAGTACTATCACAGTGTCAGGGAACTGATTGGTTGCCAGTCTCACATGCATCTCGGGATATGATAACTGCAGAGAAATTGTATGCACAAATTGAAAAGGAGATACTAAGTATAGTGTGTGGCTGTACAAGATTTTATGACTTCCTCTTTGGTCATAGGCTCAAAGCAGAAAAAAACACCTAGGATACAGTGACTACTTTTGAAAAGTGAAAGTATGATGACAGCCAGATACTGTTTTTGACCATGAGACTGAACAGTCTGTTACAGACAAGGACTTGTCTGATGAGGATTTGCAATGCAGCGTATTGGAAAGATTGCTGAAATGCCCTGAGAGTCTGATTGAGATATATTATGTTGTGTGAAAGCAACTTGCAGGGCTGCTAAGTTAGTTATTATATTCGTCATAGGTGATTAGCTTAATTTAATAGTGTTTTAGTTCAGTAAAAGGATCTAAAAAAGGGAAGATGTGCTATAGAGTAAATCATGTAGGTAGTGCAAAGATGCCACTCGTCCTGTACACTGTAGATGCTGTTTTTGTTTTTCCTGTGACCCTCCCTGCTGGGACCAGAATCAAAGAAGCCCAGGATACGGGAGTCACAGGCTGCAGCTACACAGAGCAGTAGGAAGTTTGTTACCTCACTGTTGGATAGGGTAGCCTCTCACACATTTCCAGAATACTGGACATTCTGGTACTTCCAGGAGTAGAGTGTGCCTGCCTCCGCTGGTGTGACCTCACCCCTGCCAGTGATCTCACACGCACAGTAAAAATCACTTGTTATAAAGGGCATCCCCCATCGGATGCCAGACAAAACTATGTCTTGTTTTGTTTCAGTACCGGAAGGAGGGGGACAAACCGTCCAAAAAGAGGAGTGTCCCAGTTCAAAACCGGACGAGTAGTCTCCCCATTGCTGTATATAGTTCTGTTCATAATAAAAGGGTTTATCTTGACACCACTCTGCTCATCATAAAGTTCCTACAGTTTTAACCTGTAGAGCCTGAAATGGCTGGAGACCCAGTTACCTGAGACATCATCTCTCTCTCCCTGTGATGTATTGCCACAGCTGAAAGCAGCAGAGGTAGCTCAACTGGAGCTCCCTCAGTACTGTATACATGAGGAGCTGCTGGCATCGTGTTCTCTTGGAGGTCTTTTGGAACTTGCTCACCACAGTTGCTTTGCCAGAGCCCAAATTCACTACCAGCTGGGCACGTGACAAAGGCACTTGAGGGTATAGGCTGAAGTGGGTATATTCATGGGCAGTCCTTTGTTTGGGCCTGCAAGGGTTAATGAGCTGCTATGGGCCCACTCAGCCCTGCCCTGTTACACCTGCACTCACTGTCAGGTGATGAGGAGGTGGTTATAAAGGGAAAAGGGCAGCTCAGGTGGGGTTGAGTGTAGATCTCCTATTCTTTGCTCCTTGAGGGTCTGCTCCTGAGACTGTCAGAAGGAAGGTAGGCAGGCCTGCCATAGGAGTATTGTGTTTGTTGTTTCAAAAGACTACTGGGGCTTTCTGTGCTACCTGGCTCTGGTCTAATAAGACTGTATGGATAACCCTGACCGAGGAGGTGGGGAACTTCCTCAATAAACTCTGTGGACTTTTGTACCCTGCTTGAATTTACCCTGTGATTTGTCTTAGAGCCTGAAGAGCATGGACATAAAGTTTGTGCTGGGATTATTTTCAATTTAGGAGATAAGTGGCCAGAGCATGGGCAGGGTATTTGTAGTTGTATTAAAAAAAAAAAAATCCAATATTCTGCTTTCCTGACATGTGAAGCTGTATATGTGCAGGGAGAGCAGACTATCAGTTGTGAGTTGTCCTACAGTTCTGAGTATTTTGTCACTTCAAAATCAAATATAACCAGTTAGCTTTAAAGAGATACTTTTGCTTGTTTTTAATCTATCTTTTCAAGCTGTAAAACAATATAAAGCATAACAATTATGATATGAGGGTATGTGTTAAAAATCTCTAAATTAATTGTTGGATGTCTCCACTTTCTTGGGTACTTAAAGTGAGACCCCTTTAAAGGGCCTGACTCTTCAGAAAGTGCTGAACATCCACCCTATGAGAATCAGGTTCCTTTAAGATGTCTCCAGTCTGAAACCCAACAACTGAGACACCTCAAATCAGTAGTCACTCTAGAGCAGAGGTAGGCAACCTATGGCACGTGAGTTGATTTTCAGTGGCACTCATGCTGCCCGGGTCCTGGCCACTGGTCCGGGGGGCTCTGCATTTTAATTTAATTTTAAATGAAGCTTCTTAAAATTTTAAAAACCTTATTTACTTTACATATAACAATAGTTGAGTTATATATTATAGACTTACAGAAAGAGACCTTCTAAAAACGTTAATGTATTACTGGCACGCAAAACCTTAAATTAGAGTGAATAAATGAAGACTCGGCGCCCCACTTCTGAAAGGTTGCCGACCCCTGCTCTAGAGCCATCTTTATTGCAAACTCTTCTTTGTTTTAGCGACACCTAGTGTCCTAAACGAATTTCTGTGGAAGTCACTGGTATAAGTGAGGATAAATGCAAAACCAACAAGGTCTTGCAGACTGTTTTGACTTTTTTAACATGTAAGCACAGTAAAGAATTCTCATTCTGAGCAACCGTAGCCTCCCAGCAATACGCCACAAAACTCTAAGCAAATATATGTACAATACTTTAAATGGAACCATTTTTGTTTTGTTTTTTCTTTGTTCCCCAACATATTATTTCCTATTCCCCTTAAATGGAAAAGAGGCCTCCCTTAACCCAGCCAGTCTTCCTTTTGTTTGTCTGGCATAGTAATATTCAATAGCAATGTTAATACAGTACAAAATCATAGAAAGGCAGTGAAGTCTAGTGGATGAAGCTGCTGACCTGTGGACCGACAATTGGGCAAGCCACATGTCTTCTCCCGTTATTTGTGTTTATGCAAATAGTGAAGTCCTTGGGGCAGTGACTGTTTCTCCCTATGTTTGTACAGTGTCTAATACAATGGGACTCTTACCTTGGTTGGGACCTCAACCAATTACTGTAATACAAATAATAGCGGTGGTAGTTCTCCACACTTTTTTTTTTTTTTAATTTAATCAGTGAAGTTGAAAACAGGAGACAAGATTAAGGAAAAAATCTTGCTGGAATCTCTTGATTTTACATCAGTGATAGAAGAGCCAGTTAACAACTCCTGTAACTCTCCCCTAGATGAGTAAATATAGTTATATTTTAAAGTATTTTACCTTTGGCAAAGTGCAAAGCAGTCCCAGTTGTACAATTCTAACATGACTCTATGGGGCTGTTAAAGCAATTCTTTCTTAGAACTGAATTTTGCTGGATAATGCTACAACTATGGTTCAGCATGGGTGGAATTTAAAAAAATAAACCTGTTGAGCCAGTCTGATGACCTAGAAGTAACACTGAACACTGTCACCTGGACGATTTAACTTAAGATCAGGGTTCTCACTCAATGGAATAATCTGTTAATCTTTATTCTCTCCTTCCCCCCACCCCTCCGCCTAAGATCATTGTCCCTTAGAATCCAGCAAAAGAACCACTAGCTAGTGAATCGCTTCTCTTAGTTTATCCTCTCTGAAAACAGTAGCTTTCTTAAAAAAAAAAAAAAAAAAATTTCCTGGAGCTTGCTTCCAATGCTTGTAAAATCTGCTAGGGGGCAATAGATGCTAGTTTGTTTCCAGGCAGATTATGTCAAGGACACTGGGGCATATATTATGATTATGTATATTGCCGCAGTACCTGGAAACTCCAGCCCTATTGTGCTAGTACTATCAGCATGGTGGAGATCTGCTTACAATAGTCTGTTTTTAATGTATTCCAGTTATAATGAATAATCATATATCCAAAGCACAGAACTTGATGACTTTTTTGATTCTGTTCTGGACTGCAGGTAAGTCATTTATGCCCCAGTTTTTTACCTTTGTGCCTAAAGTTAGGTACCAAAATCCATATCTAAGTAAGTGAAGTTACAGGTGCAGAGCACCGCTGAAAATCAGGACACTTATTTAGGTGCCTACAGATTTAGTGTAGTCTTCAAGCACCAAGTATATGAGTACTTTGATCAAAGTTCTGACATCCTCCAATCCAGGCCTTTCTTCATGCACTGGATTCTGGATCTTCTTCCCAGGGCTATCAATAAGAACTTTGCCATTGATTTCAGTGGAAGTAGGACTATCTACAGCCTTTAACAGGTGAATCAGCTACCTGACTCTTCAGTGTATTTAATTTTCGAATCCCCATTACAGCTGACTGTAGTGCAGTTGGCATGATGCTTCAACATTGAGATACCAAAGCCTATTTGTGCTTTTGCACTTACAGCTCTGAAGGTAGTTAGGCAGCTATCCTCCACAGTTTGAGAAAAGTACCCTGGCCAGGGCCGGCTCCAGGCACCAGCTTGACAAGCAGGTGCTTGGGGCGGCCACTCCGGAGAGGGACGGCAGGTCCAGCTATTCGGTGGCAATTCGGCGGACGGTCCCTCACTCCGGCTCAGAGCGAAGGACCTCCTGCTGAATTGCCGCCGCAGATTGCGATTGGGATCGCGGCTCTTCCTTTTTTTTTTTTTTTTTTTTTTTTTTTTTTTTTTTTTTGGGCTGCTTGGGGCGGCCAAAATCCTGGAGCCAGCCCTGACCCTGGCTACAAGCAGTGAATCCATAATTGATTCTCTTCGAAAAATTCCCTTTCACATTTGATTTTTAGTTTATTCAAGTCAACAGACTAACTGATGTGAATCACTGCTGTCTCCATAAATTATCCTATTGTGGAAGGGAGAGTCACCCTGCATGCCAGACTTCTGACCTATCATTTTAGGAGACGCTCTTCATAGTGCTCTGTCTAGTCAAGAAATTGATAAAACTAACCTACTGTACAAATATCAGGTTACAGGAATTCAATTGTCTGCAGTACCATAGCACTCCAATTTTTCATATTAATTGTTAGGGAAGAAAAATATGTATTTATGAGTAATGCACTGGACTTGGACTCACAAGATCTAGGTTCAGTTCCTGGATCTGCTGCAAATTCCTAACTCGTCACTTTGGGCAATTCACTTGGTGTATCCCCATTTTCCCATCTGAAAAATTGGGATACTATTTCCTCCTCACAAGAGTAGCAAGCTGTGATGAAGTGAGAACCTTCTGGGACACTTTTGCTACATGTGCATCCATTTACCTCTGGACTTTGCATTGGTACGCAGTGGATACAAAAGGTTTAAAGCTGCTCTTGGGGCAGAACTGGAGACAGGAGGTGTTGTCATATTGTCTGGGATGGAATGAATCAGTCACTAAAAGACTGACTGAGACTGACCTATCAATTGCCAGGACACTTACACGTAGGTAGCAGCAACAAAAAAGAAAGAGATTTCTCTCGCACTCCTCACCAGAGAAGCAAAGGTCCCAGCTCAAAAACAATGGAGCAAAAGGTATCGGTACTAGGATAAGAGTTGGCGTTTGTAGCAAATTAGCTGGGACTGACAGAAATTGAGAGGCAGAACCAGAAAGGGATTCCATGACTGGGTGGAACACTGGCTTGGCTTTAACCTTTTTCTCTATGCTAATGTAAGGATTTTCTGACAATGTTTCAGTTGACTAATAAATCCTGGTCTGTCTTGAGAAGGCTGCCTGATGTCACTGCAAATACTTAGTGAGATGCACTGGCCAAGGGCAAAAGTCTCTGACCAAGAGTCTAGCGCAGCAGGACCTGCTGGATAGAGCTCACTGTGTGAAACAGCAGTGCTGGTGCCCAGAGGCTGTCTTGGAACCATTGAGGCCACATGGCCTACTCTGGGGGGGAGTCTGCTACACAGGAGGAGTTCCTCCAACAGACTATTTAAAATGTAGTGTGTGGCACAGATCCTATGGATTCATGACATGAGTATAAATTATCTACATGTAGGTACCTAGACACAACTGCCATGGGGGAGAAATCTGGACTCTCCCTTCTTTTGTAATCCTAATATGGTCACTTCAGAGGTCTAGCACAAGACTTTGAAGTGTATTTCTCCCTGTCTTTGTATTCTTTTGCATCATTGTCTAAAGTAAACGTTCACTTGCAGCCTCATACCTGGACATGACTTTTCCAGGTAACCAGTCACCTCCCTCCCTTCAACTAAACAATTTCTTTACAAAGAATCAAACTCTTTAACATTTAGGAAAACTGAATGAATTTTTAGAGACTCTTGCTTCAATGTGTTCTATTCATACTGTAAGAATAGACTTAAATGGCAATTAGTTCGGTTTACTTTTTCTTTACAAGACTTTGAAATAACAATTTTGATGTAAATGTGTCTGTCCTGTTAGTCTCTTCCCTCCTGCCTAGAGTGAAGTGTAACTTTTCAGATCATGTCTACCATAAGGCATTTTTATACTGTGGATAGCAATTTTGGGAACTGAAGTATGATAGTGTTGGTTGTGACCGTTGTTTTCAACACCATGTCGATAAACCACCATTCTAGGCAAGTCTAATCAACAAGGCATGGAAAATGGTTGCCAAAGCTGTCTAAATAGTGATTGTGTTAGCAATGGTGTAGAAAAGGCCTTAGTGTAACAATGTATGTCAGACAGTATGGCCTAGGTGAGAGTCAAATGTAGATTCCCAACCATAAATCAGTTAAATGATTGAAAGAAGTAGAACTAAAGAACAAGTCCTCTTTTTGTATTCCTGTTTTGCCCTGTTAATCACCCATTTGCTCATCAGGGCTTGTCCCCAGCATTGACAGGCTGTCACCACAAGAGCAGAAACCTTCCACTAATTCTCAGATCTTGTGGAGACTGCCAGTTCCATGACGTACTTTCCTACAACTTCAGGATTTCCTCTCACCTTAGGCTAAAGGGTCAGACCATTAGTGAGTTTTTTCCAGCAATACTGTTGCTTACTGAAAGGATGTTTTGTCATACTTAAATCACTCTCCCAAGTGAATTTCATACCCAATGAACTTCCTCGTTTCCATTTCAAAAAGCCCTATTCTGAAATTAATTCCAAATTACCTATGAAAACCCCCTAGTTTTCATATCCTTGTTTTCTCTATATCTGTATTGCCGTCAGCGAGCAGGAAGGAAGGCAGTGAAGCAGACATCAGTGCTGTCAATGGAGGGACGTCCTCTGACAACAGTGTGATTTGACCTATAACCCAGGGTTCAAATACCATCTACTCATTTCCCATTAGACTGTACATCAAAAGTTTCAAATCTGTTTTCCACTTCTGCCACTCAGCAGCCCAGTGCTCTGCAACATCACTAGCTGTGTGGTTCTTCAAACACACAGCCTTCAAATATCAGTGTGCTGAATATTTTTCTTAAACTACAGTTTGTAGTTTATTTATAAAACCATTACATGAAAGAGCTCTAATGGAACAGAAAATTAAGTAGTAGTGCCCTGGCTTTGAAACATATTTTCAGACCTTTTGATACGCACTTTATTTAATTAATTTATTTATTTTTAAGGTTACTGATAGTAGGTACAGCTTCATTTTCTGTTACTCGCCCACTATGTATATGAAGTTCAGTGAAAGATTCTCACCCTCAGTCTGGTCCCATTATGCTGGGTAAGTGCGTCAGAACAGCATAAAGGGCCCTTAAAAACCATAGGGAATATTCCCCTAGTGTGTGCACTGCGAAGACTTCCATAATACACCTGGTATAGGGGGTATACCAGGGTGGCAGAGGGAGGGACACATAAGGAGTGGGGACACATGATGATGTAGTATAACACATATGCCAGCCTGCAATCCATAAGGCTTGAGAAGGCTGTTGTATCTTAGATGCCCCCAGCATAACTTAGGCAGGCCCTGGGTCTCTCCAGTTCTGGAAGAAGCCCAGGTTCAGAGGGTGCAAAGTGGCTTAAAGCGGTCTTAGCCCTTCATTCCCTGGACTGAGTCCTGACTCAGAACCTCTCCCACAGAGCCTCATTCAGCTCACTTTTCGTGGTCTCAGACTGATATAATTTCATGGCAATGGACTTGCCTATGCTACCAGTATGAAAAGAGAAATGTGTTCTTGACTAAATTCAGAATCAAAGAGCTCATACTTTACATGTATCTGAAACAGGCACTCTAAAGTTTATTAACCCCAGAGAATACCTTGTATTTTAATGTCCTAGGTGCTTAAGATTTTTTTCTCCTACTATAAGATATGTAAAGTCAATGGGGGTTAATTGCATGTTTTGGCATGACTAGGACCTCCAGATTTTCAAATGCCTCCCCTCCACCCCCCCGACAATATCATCTTAAAGACAACTTTAAGTAACTGCATCTAAAAACATGTTTTTTTATTGCAGACAAATTAACTACGGGGCATCTTCAGAAGATGCCCTGTAGTTAATGGTCAGATTGTATGATCAATTCTCACACTACTTTATCCAGACCTGATGCTAACCATCAAATGAGCCTGGCTCCTGAACTCAGCATAACTCAGGATCAGGTCCCAAGTGATCTTTTGCATGAGGCAATCAGTCCTGTGATTGTTAGCAGTGGTGCTTGTGCAAAGTGCAATAAAAAAATTGTCCAGCATCAAAGTTTTTCCTCTGTGGTCAAGGCAAAGTTTAAAACCCCATACATATCTATACAAAACAACAGAGAAACCCAGTATTCCTGCATATATTCATGTATACTGTAAGAAAAGGAACTATCTTACTGGAACAGACCAGATATTCATCTAGTTTCGTATTCTGAGTGGCTAGGATCAGACTTTAAAACCAGAAGTGATAGCCTAGTCTCACCTCCTGCACAACACAGGCCATAGGAGTTTCCTGCTTCTAGTTTAGTAGGTGTGATTCAGGTAGGCACATCTTCAACATTGAGTCTTGATTTAAGAATTTTGAGTGATGGAGAATCCATCACAATCCTTTGCAAGTTGCTGCAATGGTTAATTACCCTTGGTGTTAAAATTCTGCACCTTATTTCCAGTCTAAAATGTCTGTCTAGCTTCAGCTTCTAGCCACTGGACTATCTTCAAATGATCAGAAAATAGCCTTCATCAAATTTCTGTTCCCTATGAAGGTACTTATAGAGCGATCCTGTCACTCCCATAACTGTTTGCTAAGCTAAATAGACTCAAGGAGCTCACTCATGAGAGAGAGTACATCTTCCAATCCTTTAATCGTTCTCCTGGCTTTTCTTTGAATCCTCTAACTTTTGTATGAGATTACAAGAACTATTTCCCACAAATCCATGATGATTGACAGTAATTACATTGCCCTTCTTTAAGAGTGCCACATGAATCATTCCATTTGTTTGCCTAGGACTGTCAGACTTGTGTTATGTGTTATGTTTACTTTCTCCAAACCACTTTGTCATTTTGCATTGTGATATCTATCATCCCCTAATCTTTTCAAACTCTCCTTGTGTGAAAGGCTTTTCATGCCTCTCCCAACTTTTCTCCTTTTCCATGCAATTCTCCTAGTTTTCACAAAACATTTTTTGGAATCCAGCATGGAGGTCTGTGTATTTAAAAAACAAACAAACAAACCTCATTTCCTTCTCCAATTTAATAATTGCAAGTTTTGTAACTAGTTTCTGCATCAAAGCTGGGTAATAACTACAATAACCTCCTCCTTACCAACACCCCACACTACATGCTTTAGTGTCAGTATCCTGTCTTCTGACTCCAGCACAGGAATAGAGGGACTATGTACTTTGTTTATAGAGCCAACTAAAATACCTGCTTTTACTCTGTCCTCTCATTTCTCCCCTCCCTGCCCCCCCTTAAGGTGTCATGGACACACTGACTAGCTCATCAGAAGTTGCTATCCAATCAGTAAGTCTCACTTCCCTACAGAGAATAAAAATGCAGTCTCCAAAGCACTCTTGGCTTTTAAAAGTATTTCCCTCTTGTTTTTAAATGCAAATTTAAACGTCCATTTAAACAGAATCTTAAAGTTAGGAAAGAGAACATGCTACAAGGCTGGGAAATATTTCCATACAGTATAATGTGGCTGGTCACACACAACAAGTTGTTTCTGAATACTGTTGCTCTTTATGCAAAAGAACTCATTTTATTCCTCATTTTTGGCTCAATATCCGCCACCTTTGTATACTCAACACTCCGTGGCAGCCTGCATGCAATTTCTTTCATGATTTAGATTCCCTGGCAATTGCTCAAATTGCTTGGATAAAAAAAGATCCATGGTATAGCAGTTCCCACCTACTGGGAACCAACCCTTATTGCCTTACATGGGCTAAAAAAAACCACCCACATTTCCCCACTTTCCAAGTGGGGTGTGAGGAAGTTCAACCTCCGTGGCTCACTGCTGCTGTAATTGGACAGGGCATCCAAGATGGCACTTTGTTTGGTAGGTCAGCTGTGTACACTGAGCAAAGTCCCTTAGAACTGGGCAATTCTATGATGATCCATATGTGGTTAATTTAAATAGTCTCTTGTAAAAATTTTGTTTAATACTTTTGGTCCCCTCTGGCCTTGGAATCTATTGCCATAGCAGATGAAACACTTGCTAATTCCAGCAGTATTTCAGGTTGCGAAGCACACAACCAAGAGGTGCTACTGAATTCAAGTAATAAAAGGGTTATTCTATTCCAATAAACTTAGTTAAGCCTTCCCCATTAAGATGTTCTAGTCCATATTTTATAGTTAGTTCTCCTTAATGTAGAAAACTGATTTGCTTTAATTTCAGAAAGGCTGTTCCTACAAAAACACATGAACTAGATTAGAGATCAAACCTGGCAATATTGCAGCTGAAAAATAAATGCAGTTATACGTGACTGTCACTAGAGGACACTATTTATTTCTCATATCATAAGGCAAACTGAATTAGAAATACAGCTCACAAAGGAAAGATCAGCTGTGTGAAACCAACTATATACTAACCAAAAACAGTAGGCTTGTGGTCTTTCCACACTGGGAATCTTAGTCATGTCATTAACATTTTAAATGTTAATGACATGACTTCAATTGAAGTACTGTTGCTTATGAGAGGTACCATAACAGCATTCAGATCTTCTATTTACACACACGAGATGAGCAGCAAGCGTGGGGGTAGTGGCAGTACTCTGCAGAACCCTGTTCTGGAGCATATTAGCATGACTAAGAAAGTAGCTTAGTCTCTAGAATTGTTCATTAGCGCTATTTTTGACAGTTTAACTTTCCTTCCTGTGATACGGCCATTTGTCCATAATACTTTGGCCTGAGATCTGCAACTCACTTTGCACAAACAGAATAGTCACCACATGACAGTGAGTTACAGACACTTCCAATCAGGATGATTTTTAAAACCAATGACCTGGAAGTGGAAAGGCTCCATAACTCCCTGTATACCAGAAATTGACATATGTTTTTTTATTGTGGAATCCCTCTTGCATAAAGCTTTTTGAGAGCCAATTCTAATATAAATGTTCCATTTATATTAGCAGTGTGTTAAGCACTCAAATGTCAGACTGAACTGTCCTAGTGGAAATACTAGGTAAGTATCACTTTGACTTTTTTCTTCAGTTGTACAGTCTCCCGACTAGAACTTTAGCCTTTCATATAAGATTCTACAGGAACAGTTTCAGACTTCTGTCCTTTCAAACTTCATATTTTTAAAATGTTCCTCAAGCATGTCAGGATTCTTCTCATCCATGCCATCTAAGTCAATGTCAAAATCCAGTTCATCACTTTCCTCTGACTCCTCTCTTCTACTGATCCTTCTTTGGCAATTTGCAGTAGTCTCATTCTCCATCTTCTCTGGTCCTTTACTGATCCTAAAAAGAAACATACAAGTATTATTTGCCAGGCTTTCAGGATCTAATTATTAAACTGGGAATGGAGCAGGGGGAACTTTTATTTTAAAAACAAACAACTCTACTTCTGCTGAATGGAAAAACTAATGAAATAGTAGAGAGAGACATCCCTGAAGAGAATCCATGAATAGTTCAACATATCAAACTGTTGCTGGCCATAAGCCACATACCAGCAAATTAATGCATGATGCTCAGTAAAGAGAAACTGCTGGCACAAGAGCAATAAAAACACTAAATAGCATAGTTGCTATGCTCTACAGCAACCCTTGTTTGGTTTCTTTTTTCTGCTTAATGTAATTCTGAATAATCAGATGACAAATTAAATTCAAACAGTAAATTAACTCGTGCATATTTTATGGTACTTAACTTCTTAATCCATTTTAGAGGGCTTCATTCCAAAGTAGATGCAATTTACCCTTTGCAACTAAAATGGTCTTATTGGGTCTGATCTCATTCCCGCCAACGACAATGGGAGTTTCACCCCTGATTTTCTGTAGGACTGAGGTTGCTGTCTTCTACTGAATCCTGTCACGGTTACTTAAAGTGCATACTAACATTGGAAATTTCAAATGTGTTTTGCTAAGAGAATGCATGAGCTACAACTAGGGCAGGTAATCAAACTTTCGGAGCAGTACTTACAGAACTACAATTTCTTCTTTCTTTCCACATTTAGCACAGACTTCTAATTCACAAGCACAAGATCTACAAATAATATGGTAAGAATCCTTTACAGTCTTTTGGAGGCACTTCACACTATTAAGAAGGAAAACAATATTAGTGTGATTGTGGCTAGTTAGCAAATTGGAATGTTCAACTAATTCTTGAAACAACTAGACTTATTATTGGAAAGTTTTATAGACACCCCCTCCCTCCCAAAGTGGGAGAAGACTACTTTATTATTACAGAAAGTCCTATGTATATGCCAATCTCATATGAAATATTACTTAATGTTAACAAATTGACTGTACTATCATATTTCTTTTCTCCTTTAACTTATGTCTGTTTTGGAAAATTAGAACAAAAGAGGGAAGAATTTTTTTAATGATCAAAATGATAGAACACAGATCTGTGTCCACTTATTTGAGCAGGCTGTTTGGTTCACTAACACTGCCTATTTCTTTAAAAGCTGTACAACTTTTCCTATTTCTTTGGCTCAGACAAGAGTAGTCCAAGCAGAATATAGTACTAAGACATATGTGCAATTTATAAATGCAAACTACAGATGCAGAGAAAATACATTATATACCTTTGCATTTCTCAATGTACAAAAGATAACTTGAGTCGAAACCCACAAGAAGCAGTGTACTATTCCAAACATTTAGAGGCTTTGGTTGCTATTGTCAAAATAAAAATGATAGAAAACCTCTGGCCTGAAGGTTAAACTGCCTTAAAATTTGAATGACTCAAACATTCATGATATATCAAAGGTCTTCTCTTTGGACAAAAACCGAGAAGATATTTGTGATGTAATCTAGTCAGACCCAAAACACCACCCTGAAAGCCAGCCCTTCTCAACCCTGAAGCACTTCAAGGATTCAAGCACACAGCTTCTTTTGCAGTGGGTCTTGCAGAGGAAGCAAAAGAGGCTGGATACCAAGTCATCAGATACTCTTCGAGTTCTTGGAAGGACCAGGTGGGCTAGTAATTAACATCTTATTGGGGCAAGAGGACTACTTTTTTAAACCACAACTTTCAGTCACAATCTGTTGCGCTAGTTTCAAAGATTGAGGGGGGAAAAAGGATTAAAAAGAAGACTAAGCAAAACTAACCATTTTCACTTAAACACCAATAAACTTTCCTTAAAGACTAGTGCTATTATCAACCTGAGGAAAGGCTGGTGAAAAGAGGACTGAGGAAGTGGACACGAGAGCACAGGTGTGGTGCTTAGGGCAAAGATCTTTAGCATCCACACTCATAGGAGCCCTGAGAATAGTTGGGGCTTTCAGACCCAGGGTCCATGGACTTGAGCTAACCCTGGGCTTACATTGCAGTGTAGACATACCCTTTAATACCTTACATTGCAGGGCACCAGATCTCATGGAGCGTGAATGTACAGTACCACAGGATAGACTGCTCTAAAATCTTCTGTGGTAATGTTCTGGAAGAGGATATGAAAAGCTCAGCCTGTAGCAGCAAGGTTTCTAAGGTGTACTCACCCAGACCCTGCAAAGTTTCCAGCCAAAGACATGTCATTCATGCAAAAAGGTTCAAGGAGAACATAAAGTACTTCATTTGTGCACTTTTACAGTATTCAGTACTATCTGGTTTCTACCACAACTCCCTTCCTTGGGCTCCAATCTGTCTCCCCTTACTGTAGACTACACTGTGCTTCAAAGATAGTGATTCATGGATGTCCGACTCCTCAGAACATTGAAGTGCACAGGAATCATGGTAGGATACATCTCTGAGAATATAAGCCCTTCACGTACTGTCACGGAGCGCTTTAGTTTCAGTAACTAGCATGATTAAATGTAATGTTAAAAAATGGATCTGATCTGAACTCAAATTAAAACTTCCATTTTTTTTCATGAAAATGTCACTTTTTGACCAAGCTGGCTATTTTCATTTAAAAATTAGTCATAGCACTGAATATTCCTTTACAAAATGAAAATAAATTTAAAATTCAACTTCCCCTGAAGCCAGGAAAGCCATAAGAAAGCTTTGGGAACTAATAATGTGATTCAAGTGTCAAGAGCAACCCCTACTGGGATACTTTTAGGTTTGCAAGGGGAGCTGCTCTCACTGACTCAATTCAGTAACAAAGCAAGTAGGTCAACTGAACTAGTCTTCACTGAATCCTGAACTCGCTCTTCAGAGTATGCCTACCCCTGATGAGGGCAGAAGTGGAATATGTCCACTACTTGCCTTCCATTCAGATTTATCAGTAGCCAGATTTAGACAGAAGGTGCAACAGGCCTTTTCTCTTTTGGCCATGAGGACTGCATATCCCATCCCTGTTAAAAGAGCTCAGTTTTTCTAGGAGTGGACCTTATGGAACTAGCCACAGAATTAAGTCATAAGATTTATTTTCAAGATTTATTTTTTAAATACTTTTGTCATTACACAAACTCTCAACACCTTCAGCCCATTATGCTTCATGTTGTCAGTGAGTGACCTCTGTCCACCTATATTCCCCTGAGTTAGCCTGGCCCCCTTGATAAGGGATTTTAGAGGGATTAGGGATAAAAGGATGGCAGGCTAGAGCCTTGTAGGAAGCTCTCAATATTGCCTACCAGGCTGCTTGGCCAACAGCACCCCAAACAGACTACACTATAAACTGCAAGCAAGCACACAACAAACCAAACAAATATTTGTGGGAATATTTTCTTTGGTTTCCATTTGCATGGTTTCCAAACTACAGTAGAACCTCAGTTATGAACAGCTTGGGAATGGAAGTTGTTCATAACTCTGAACAAAACATTGTTTTTCTTCCCAAAAGTTTATAACTGAACATCAACTTAATACAGCTTTGAAACTACTATGCAGAAGAAAAATGCTGCTAACCATATTAATTTAAATTATAAAAGCACAGAAACCATTTCCTTACCTTGTCAAATCTTTTTTTAAACTTACTCTTTTTTAAAGTGGTTTAACAGTACTGTACTGCATTTCTGCTTTTTCAGGGAGGGGGGGAAGTCTCTGCTGATGCCTGATCGCTTATTTCTGGTTCCAAGTGAGATGTGTGGCTGACCAGTCAGTTTGTATCTCTGGTGTTTAATTTGGAGGTTCTACTGTACCTCAGATGACACTCTGCATTTTTTTTATTTGAAATGCTGCTTCAAAATTAAGCAATCCTAAATCTCATGTGGCTTTGAAACTATGGCTCAAATCAGAAACTATCAACTTAGCAAAGATGAAGAACCTGGTCTGAGTTTCAAGTCTGGAATGGAACCATCTAAGTTTCATGGGATGTTGCTTACATTTTATAAATGTCTTCTGCATCCAGTTTCTGGCAAGCATCAGTGAGTTATGACTGATGGAATGTCACATAACACTAGATCACTTAATAATTTCCAGCAGCCAAGATAGCATGAACAAGATGGAAAAGCTGTACAAAAAATCTGTCCAGTCAAGTTGCTGTTTAAAATAAAAAGCGGTTTCAGAACACTAAATTATTTTGAGAAATTTAGAGATTAATTAGCACCTTAATAACCCTTTAAAACCTAGACCTCTCCCTCTGTACCACTTATGGCCTGAAAGGTGATCTTTTCTTCACCTCACAGAACAGAGCTGGTGCTAATCCACTGGGGGCCCTAAGCAAGAATATTTAAGTCTTTTGAGATACATTTAGGAATTTTCTAAAAGTAAAGTTAAACTCTGAAGGCAAACAGACCTTCTCCTGTTTTTGTTTGCTTTCCCAAATTGATCAAACATACCACACACCCATAGTAACCCATGAAGTAGTCCTTGTTACTCAAGTTACTGTGAAGCAATTGATATTTTTCACTCTGGTTTTAGTGTTTGGAGCTCTAGGAGGACACTATTCATAATTCTGAAATCTACAAGTAACATCCACAAAAAATTAAATGGTACAAGTTGCCAAAATCTGCAATGAAGCCAATACCTTCAAGCAGACATATGGGAACTGCAAAATCAGCAAGTGTATGTGTGTACTTTTTTTACAGAGTAATGTTTTTCAACAACTTAAGTGTAGAACCGTGTACACCAGTATATAATTAATTGTATGAAGTAGTTGCAACTGAAGATGCTAATCTCCAGATGAGACTGGGTTAAATCTGAATTTTTCATAATTCTTTCATAACTAGATTTCTAAATACTAATCACTATTTAAATTTAAAGTTGAGTTTATACTGTTGTTGCAAAGTATAAATACAAGATTCCAGACATTTCCGTGGTTGACCCTGAAAGGCACAATAGGCAATCATTTCTATCAAAAGTATCACCTCATGCTCCTTTCTTCTCCGCTTCCCCCCCCCAGTTACTGAAATCTTAAATGTTCCCCCACAGTAACACAAAACAGTGCAACTCCACCAAAAATATTTTTAAAACATTCCTTTATTTTTTTTAAATCTGTTTAATGTGACCGCACATCAGTAAGCATTCTATTACCTAAAATTACATATTTTGGCCTGATCCTGCAATTAGATCTGCATAGGCTGAACTCTGCACCCTCACTGAGCTCCAGTGATGTCCATTTATAAGGAGCAGTTTGTATCAGTGGCGGCCTTTATTTGTATATGTTGAGACTAAGGAAGATTTGATAACTGCCAGAATCATCTATTCTATCTCAGCTACTGAAGAGAATTTTTTAAAGTAAAGTTGATTTGATTTAATGGTCTTCCATCTCCATGAATGACAAGAAAAATCTACTGATGAAAACTATCACCTGCATGGAGGCCATTCATATTTTATACAATATATTCCTATGAAACAAAACACTTTATTTTGAAGCCCAATTACAGACAAGGAAGTTCTGCCTGCATTAAAAAAAGTATAATTAAGCCCTAAAAGGGTTTCTTTAGGCCCCTGTCTAATAGCTCTGTTAGATGCCTATTCAGTTATTCATTTGGTGATACTGAATGAGGTTTGACAGGCTCCAAGATTGAAAACATAAATTCATCTGGTTAAAAATTCCACCCCTTTTCCCCCTCCCAGTTAATCTTGTGTACCGTAAAAATAGAGAAATTTCCCTGTCTCTGACTGACTTTGCAATCTTGGGACAATCATTTGTTTCTGTGCCTCAGGTTTGTCTATATAGAGGATTATGATAATTAGGTTCCTCACAAGCACTGTGATGCATAAGGATGTTTAGTTATTTTAATGAAAGGTGCTATATATGTAGTGGGCGGGGGGAAAAACATCAAAAAAACCCAATGGTTTGCATTTTTAAGAGAACAATAGTTTTTAATAAAGTAAATCCAACATTGTAAGCTTTGTTGGAACTTCAGCCTACTGAATTTGGAACTCAATACAATAGGGATTACACCTTTTCTACACATCAAAATGAAATTTCCAAAAATGGTAATACACACCCCAAAAGAGGTTCACAAATTATACAGTGATTAGCTGTGAAGTAATTGTTGACTCACCATTTCTTCGGTTTTGATAGTGGTTTGTATTTGCTGAATTTTACACGCCACTCCAAGACCTCCTTACAGTGCTGACACACTCCATCATGAAGCTTTGCATTGATTTTCTTTATAAAAAAAAAAAAGGGTGCTTGAAGTGTCATCTTTTATAAATCAACCAATTAGCAACTATTCATCAGTTTAGTTTTAAAAAAAAAAAGCGCAACTCTTATGAAGTAATTCCATGATCTCTTGATATCATGCAGCTAGAGTACTGGGGGAAAGATGTATTCTAATGGCAGTGCAAGAACAATGAGTTCATCTGTTTCTCTACCTGTTCTTATGTTAGTAATAAAGATACTGAACACTTCCAAGCATTCCTAAAAATCAGTACAAAGTAAGCGTTGCCAGACTACATCCATTCAAAGAGTGAAATGCATGTTTGTTTAGTACAGAAATGGATTTTGAGACAGCAGCTTTGCTCACTGAAGACTGGTTACAAGTTTAATACCTATAATTTACAATATATTGGGCTTTAGCAATGATGATGTATATTAAGTGGGTAGCCTTGGACTTTTCTAAAAGCACAGAGGAAATGGAAGTGCCACATCTTATACCATCAGAAGGACACCTATGTCTTCCATACCATGAACTAAGTTCCTTCTACTTTCCCTCAATTTCTTTTTAAAGAAAGAGAAAATATGATCAGTTGAACTAGAGAAGAGTTTCCATGATGAGGAAAAGCTTAGTATAGGTACATTTTGCCTCCCCCCCCCCCCCCGCCCCCAAAAGTCCTCCTATTCACTGAATTAGATGAGAATACAGTACACATGAAAAAAATCACTAGTTGCACTAGAAACTAGTTATCCAGGGAATAGGGAACCTTGGCTTCCTTAAACAACCCTCTTTTCTTCGGGCATAGCTACACTGGCAGAAGTACAGCGCTTTGAGTTAAACCAGCCTTCGTAGAGCACAGTAGGGAAAGCGCTGTAGTCTGTCCACACTGACGGTGTGGCCACATTAGCAGCTCTTGCAACCGCCACAGAGAGCAGTGCATTGTGTCTGCAACGTGCTTTTCAAATGGGTGGAGTATGACAGGGAGTGTGTTGTGTGTATGTGGGGGGGAAAGGGGTTTTTGGGGGGGCTGAGAGCATGTCTGCATGCTGTCTTGTAAGTTCAGACAGCAGCAGACCTCCTCTTTCCCCCCCCCCAAAGCATTTCACAGTAATGGTTGCTTTGTCTCAGAGAAGATAAGCATGCTAGCTGTCAAATAGAGCTTTCAAAGGGCATATCCAAAACAATGACAATCTTCCATACCTACCTACTTAAGATAGATGTAATTGGTTAAGAGTGCAAAAAAGTAGTTTCCTTAGAATAGGTTCTTACATCTTTTAATAAGCCTCAGGCTGAGTGCATGTCCATTTTATCTACTGAATCTTCAAACTTTCAGGAATACCAACTCTAATTTCTCTGACCACCTTAGCCATTTTTATTCTACCTGAATACAAGAAGCTTGCGTCCCTTCCCACCTGATTTAAGCCCAATCAATTTACTTAGCAGTTTAGAATATTTTTGCAAATATTCTACACTATAACAACCCCTACCTCTTTAGTGACAATTTTTCCCACAGTCCTACAGACAAGTTGAGAAATAAGACTGACAGCTATTTCCCTTCGGCCTTCCGTTGCAACTGACAAAAACCGAAGAGTAGATTTTTGGGGAGGAGTATTCTATTACTACTCATCTCCTCTGATGGGTACAATCCTTGGCTCCCCCACACATCACAGATGTGACCTAGAGACCCTACCCTTACCTTCATCATCTCTTTTGCCTGAGGCCTTATTTACTTTGGGAAATTTGTGCACATGGTGATTGTTTTGGACTGGGACAGCTCCACCAGCAGTAAAAGTAATGGAAACAAATGTAGACAAGAAGCTAATGTTTTTAGTCACCATGACATCTAATCCTACTCTGCACCACTGAAGAATATCTATTGCTACTCATGCCCCCTCAAAACACAACAAAAAAAACACCCTAAGTTTTCCAGGGTGGAGGCCCCCTGAAAGTTGTCTTAGAATCCCTCTGGTAATCAGCCATACAGACCTTTTCAAGGAAAACCTATCATTAATGGGAGGGGAAGCTACCAAGCTACTGAAGCTTCACAAGTACTTTGCAGCTGCATAAAAGAGGTTGCTTTTCTTGCTGCTACAGAAAAAAACAAAAAGGGAAAGGATTCTTACTTTTATTTAAATTTTAAGTTTTAAATATCTGACCAAAGAGGACTTATCTACCAGATGTGGGATTAAGGAGAGAAATCAAATCTGGGCCAGCAAGTTCTCTTCCCTCCTTTGTTCCTTGAAGAGCTTCTAGTATCTACCCCCTTTATTAAAAAAACCCAAAAACCTGTCACCATGTTTTACTGGCATCACAAGTTGTACAAAGCATTTTCTTTGTCAAGAATACTTATTATTTGTTTTTTTAATTTATTAAACAGAACATATGAGGTTTGACTTCTAGGAGTCATTAAGAAGGGTAATGCGTCTTCCAATTGCTATGAACTGGCGATGGAATACGTACTTCTAGTTGGACAAGACCCCCCTCCTCCCCTGCTTTTTTTTTTTGTTAAAACTAGGTTTGGAGTAGAGCCAAAAGTTAAAAAGAAACCAAACCTGGAAAGCCAGAACTGCTTCAGAAAACAAAATGGAGGATCATTAATAATTATAGCCATTTCAGACATCCAAATATTATCTGATCATAGCAATGAATCCTGTGAGAATTCATCTACAAAACGTACAATAGTTGATTTAAGATGTGTGAAGTAACTAAGCCTAAAAATCTCACAGTAAAATAAGGAAAAAAGCAGTGATATTAACAGATTTTTTGGCATACTTTCTACAGGTATAACTAATTACAAAGAGGCATAGTACAAGATATTAAAAATAAACCAGCATAACTGACGAGTGTTGACTGCATCAATAGAGATACTTACATAAAAGTGTAGTAAAAAATTAGATCAATGATAAGTACAAATACTTTTTTCAGTGGAAAAGAAACCACTAGCATTTTCATTTGCAAGTGTTAAAACAATCGTAACTGGAGCAGAGTGTGTGTGTGTGTGTGTGGTGTGTGGGGGGGGGGTTTGGGGCAGGGGGGGCTATAAAAAAGTGTGTTAGAGATATTCTGCAGACTAAAAATTACTCAAATTGTCTGAATAGATCTCTTAGTGTTGAGAGATGTTTAAAAATCTGAAGTGGCCTACTAGTACACATCAAGAAGATTTACTAATTAATAACAAAACTAATTGTAGTCTTAAAGGAAAACTGCAGTAATTAGTTACACTACATATAAACAAGCATGTATTTTTTACTATAATAAATACACATTCAAAAACTAAGGCTGGGATTTCCAAAGGAGCTTAAGGCAATTAGATGTCCAAACTTTTTTTTTTTTTTTAAATCGGTTCCTTTGAAAATACTAGCTCACCTTTAAAAAATAACTGTTTCTATCTATTTTAAAGTTTCATACTGTCAACCATCTCCATAGTATCTAAGCATCTTCTCCATTTGGTCAACCGCAATAGTGAAGTTGCTAATGGACTTCATGGATCCTGTGGCTCGTCTACCTTTTGATGGGCCTGTGTGTGGAAAAATTCTGCTTGGGATACGAGTTTTTGTTGTGCTGGTTGTTTGATTCCCCACCACCCAAAAACCCCCAGAAACCCTGCAATAAAAACAATATTACAAGTACCATACTTGTTTGAAAAGGCTGCTTGCTTCTTTTTGTTTTTGTTTTTAAAGACTCATTTGCAGAGCCCTTAGATTTGAATCCTCAATTCCAAAGAGAGGAATCCAAAGAGGAGTGTGCTGCTGTCTGAACTTACAAGACAGCATGCTGACATGCTCTCATCCCCCCCAAAACCCCACTCTCCCCCCACATACACACAACACAATCCCTGTCATACTCCACCCCACCCCATTTGAAAAGTATGTTGCAGTCACTTGCATGCTGGGATAGCTGCCCATAATGCACCACTCCCAATGCCACTGCAACTGCTGCAAATGTAGCCACGCCAGTGCGCAAGCAGCTGTCAGTGTGGACAGACTGCAGTGCTTTCCCTACTGTGCTCTCCAAAGGTGGGTTTAACTCACAGTGCTCTACATCTGCAAGTGCAGCCATGCCCTGAGAAACATTTTTGTTTCCCTTGGCTTCAGGCAGCCTCAGATACAAACTTTCAACCCTGATATCGAACTATTCTCAGTCTTCAGTGCTGATTCCTTCCTAAATTGCTACCTCTAAACCTCTTAAAAGTGGGACTTGGAGTAGTGGCGGCAACGCCACTTCCTCTACTTTTCAATTTTAATTTTTTTTTTAATTTTTATTTTTTTAGGAAAAACTTTTTTGTGCCAAGTCCAAAGCTCCTTGACTTCCCAGACCATGCTCCTCCTACCACCTGCAAACAAAACAAAAACCTCTCAGAACTGCATTTTAACATGCTCCAAAGCAGGACTTAAAGGGACTAGAGCCACTCCAACTCCACCATGGAAGCTTTAAGTTTCTTCAGTCTTCACAGACTGGAGGTTACTTGTGATCCTTGCAGGCCCAAGTGGTGAACTTCAGGCAGATTGAATATCTGTTAAGTAAATGCTCCTCACCAATGCATCAAAGGCATTATGTATGGTACCCTTAGACATTTGTCTCGCATGAAGGACATTCTTAAACCCAGTCTTTCCCCCAGGATCTGCCATTACAGCTGAAAAAATATCATGGAGTTAGAAGGGACTGTTCAGAAACACTTAAATACTGCAGGCTTTAATTATCATTATGCAAATAACTACTGCGGCATAAAATGATTGGAGAATGGACACATCTAAGCAATTCATCTAGTTGTCGTGTTTGATGAACAAAAAGCTTTTCAGACCTGATCCTGCTCAACTTATGTCAACAGCAGTTTCACCATTCTCTTTAATAGAACTGCAACTAACCCTTATTTTCTTAACATGGCATATATTTGTATTTAAGTATATAGTCTATACAATGACTTTTAAAATCTAGATTTCTGAAGAAGCAGTTTATCTATCTTCATTCTACAATTACTTAACTTTCCACCTTAGTACAGGTAAACATAAAAACTTGGTCTCAAAATAGAGTGGGTTTTTATTCTAAACTAATTATTATAGGTGGTGCAGGCAGCACCACCTAGAGTCAAGTTTGCCTGAAACTTTGCATTATAAGATCTAGCTTTCAGTGCTTACAACTTTGCCAAACAAACAGACAAGTCTGCTGTTTTCTATGCTGAGCGTCTGCCTAAGGTAGAATCTTTTTTGGAAAAGTTTCAACTAAGAGTTCAGCCATTTCTATATAATATTAGGGAAAAACAATATTCAATCCATGTTTTTTATTGCCAACCCATTTCATTGAGAAGCTGTAGTGCCTTCATTCTTTGGAGCATGTAAACAAAATTTGGCAGGGGGTTGCCCTGCTGTCAGGGATGACTTTTGCTATCCTTATGAAAAGTTGTCCAAATTTTGCCAAGTGATAAACCTTTGAAAAATCTCTGTTCACAAGTGCTCAGCAGACACTTGTTAGAATTTGGCAGTTAAATTCTCTGAAGATTCTAGCTGCCATGAGAACACTCCATCTCTTCACTGGAGCTGTGTGCCAACCGCACAGTGCACGCACCATCCCCACACAGTGACTGAGCATGCTCCATCTCAGAGCCACAGGGAAAATCCTTCTCAGGCCCTGCAATTGCAGCTCCTGGCTGCTGGGGGCCAGCATGGTACCAGGCACTGAAACTGAGAGCACTGATACTGTTCCGCCTGTGCTCTTAATGCTCCTGCTGGTGCCCAGGCAGCATGGAGAAGGAGGAAGATTCAACGGCAGAGGGGGAAAATATATCATGTGACTGTCATAATAGTACATATGTAGAAGGGAGATAAATTGAAATTGCATAGGCAGCCTTAATTTTGGTTTTTCCTAACTGTTGAGTGCTTGGCCTTGCAAACCTAATATTCCTTTAACACTTTTTATAATGTAATCAGACATTCCAGGTATCACCACAGCATAAACCTCCTAGCACCCTTCTGGATTTGTGAAGAAAACTTTACTTTAGCCACCATGCTTTTAAAGGCACCTTTAGGTATGTGCCTTTTCTGTATGCTAATTTACAGTGTGATGATTTAAAAAAAAAAAAAAAACAGCACTCTGGGATAAAGTACTAAAATATGGACCCTTCCCTTTAAAACAGACCATTCTGAAAATGACCGATTTTGTTTTCAGCTAAGACTCCTTTTCCTGTTCTCTCAACCATACTCATTTAGGATAAATGAATTGCAAAACTTAGTACTGTAGTCTGAGTTAAAATTTTAAGCCCTGCAAACCAGTGCATACTAGTTTCTCTTTTCCCCCCTCCCTCCCCCCACCCCCAACATACTGCTGAAGCAATATGCAGTAATTTGTATTCCTAAGAGCATTTTAGTATCATTAGCCTTTTTAACAGGTTACGGGAGGTACAACACTACACTTGAAGGAAGCTCATTATTGTTAAGCAGTGTACTTTTTCAAAGGAGACAGCTTCCCTTACAGATACTTCACTAATTTCCAATGATACACTGTGACTGGTACTGGAGAAGGAAACATTTATTACTGGAGTGATGACCAAGATAGGATCAGCAATGTGTAATGTACTCGGAATGCAAGGAGCCATACCCAAGAGAATTGCAATGCATGTAATAATGCTGAAGAACACATACTTTTCCAAGTACTAGTTGGAAATAATTCATACTTGATAGATAAATACCTGTTTGTGAAGCTATGAGAAATTCTGAGTTCATTTTAATGGAGACATAAAGCTCTGAACACTATAATTATCAGACAAAAGAATGATGCTCATTTCCTGTTGGCAGTAGGTTTCCTGTACTAGCCCTGTTCCTGCAGAAACCAACTGGCATACAGCAATGAAAGCACTCAGCATATTGTATATTTTTCAGTTCTGAGGTATGTTAGTTTTAAACAAGCATCACAGGTACATCAATTAAAGATAAATGCTCTTTTTCCCCCCATCCTACCCACTCCCTCTACTTCCTTAGTTGGTGCCCAGCCCTGCCCATATTAGTCATAGTTTAACTTTTCCTTTTTACACTGAAACTCCGAAGTTCACCTTAAGTTAAGATCAGGTGACTGGCTCACATGACAAAAAAGCTATGACTCATATGCCCAGTCTTCTACATTTCCAGCAACATATGCTTGAATAATATGAAACTACAGAGCTCCCATCTGAGGTCCTCTCCCACAAAACCATGCACTGAGTAGTACCAGTGACTTTTATTTAAAATGAACAGTACACGTGAGAACCTTTAATAAAGGTTATGCAATTGAATTTTGTTTCGCAGCAAATCACTTTACAATTTGAAGAACTAGTCCAATTTCTTAATAGCTAAAGTATAATTAACATTTATCTAATTACCTTGTCTTCATTGGCATAATTAGTATTGAGTTATATTTGAATATTCCTTTTTCTTTTGGATTTAAGATTGGCATTCAACAAGTGTATGATTGCTGACATTTTGATACTCAATTCAAAGCTTAAAAAAAAAAAAATCAGAAAAACTGACCTATCAATAACCATTAACAATTTTCAAATAAATATTTTTAGTCAACTTATGATAAAATGCTATGGAAATAAATGCATGATGCCTAAACAAGAAAGCAATTTTATCATCTTGGGTCCCAAAAACACAATACCACAATTTAATTTTTTTTTAAAGAGAGTAGAGCAGATTTAAAGAGTAGGAATAGGGGCAGGAAAATGTTTTAAACAGACCGAGCAGTGCAAGTGGAAACCCCTACCAGACCTATAATGAAACACATGAATAAAGAGAAGAGACCTGTATTGTAAAACCAAAATGAGCCCACAGATATGTAGCTGGATTTGCAGTCAGTGGAAGGGAGAAACAATCCAGAGCTTTGAAAACCAAAAGGGCAATTTCAAATCAGATACAGAAATGGAAGAGAATAGCAGTTTGCCTGCTCCTCTGCAACAGAGGCCTAGTCTTCACTTACCGGCTGATCCGGCGGCACGCCATCGATGTTCTGGGATCGATTTATCGCGTCTGGTTAAGACGCGATAAATCGATCCCGGATCGATCCCGGAAGTGCTCACAGTCGGCGCCGGTACTCCAGCTCGCCGAGAGGAGTACGCGGCATCGACTGGGGGAGACTTCCTGCCGCGTCTGGACCGCGGTAAGTTCGGACTAAGGTACTTCGAATTCAGCTACGTTATTAACGTAGCTGAATTTGCGTACCTTAGTCCGATTTGGGGACTTAGTGGGGACCAGTCCAGAGGCTGTTGCAGAATGCCTGTAAGCCTGTCGTCCCCTGTCCTCTGATGCCTTGCCAGCATTTCCTATGCCATTCCAACCTGTGGTGTTTGTGCAGCAAAGTGAAATGTTGTAATCAGAGGGCTGGGTTGGGTGGAACCACAAGAGAGCTAAACATGTGGGAGTAGCTGCCAGCTATTGTATGTGTTATTTATAGGGCTTCTGGCTTTCCAGGTTTGTTAGTTTCACTTTTGGGGGGTTATTTTTTTTAGCAATTTTGAAGTTTTCTGTAGATGTCCAAAAATCAGAGCGTTTTGGAGCTCTTTTGTATACTGTATTGAGTAATGTCTTTGTAATGTCCTCTTGTGTGCTTGAAACAGTAGTAATGTTAAAACAGCACTATGTTGAAGTGCATTTGGGAATCTCTACTGTGCACCAGCAGGGTCTACAGAGACCAAGTAATATGCAACACATTTAGCGTGCTTTAGAAATCACATCTCTAGTCCATGTTATGACTCTACACGTTATTTGTATCTAGAGCTTGTCTACACATAACCATTTCTGGTGTTTATTGGATAAACACCAATTTTTTGTTTGTATGGACGGTTTTTAATCAGCTACAACCAAAAATCAGAAGCTCCAGTTATAGTCAATGTATAAGAATTTAATCAGCCAAAAATTACCACATTGTCAAGTGTGGGGTTTTATTTTATTTTTTTTACATCTAGACTGTAACATGGGAATATTTTTAGTTTTTTCTATTAAGGGGTCTTTTTTGGCTAAAAACATAATCCAGGTGAAGACCTAAGTGATGCTGCTAAAAACAAAAAATTCTGGAGCTGTGACCTTGCTGTCTGTCCACGAGGGCATCTGATTCATGCTGGCCTTCATCAATGCAGAGAAGCAGTAAGCATGGAATAACTTCTTCCATTTTCAATTGTTTGTTTACTCAGTTATTCTATTAAAACGAGGTTGAATGCAATTCAAATTTGTGCATTGTTTATTGATCAACAAAGGCAGGAATGAACATCGTTTGATACTTTAATAATCTTATAGGCAGCCAGTGGAGCTTGTAATGGACTAAAACTCCCAATGGCTTCATACACATTCATGAACCAGAACGACAGGTTGCAGTGGCCCTGTGAGTATAGCTAACTGGTCCGTGTCAGTTTCTCAGAGCAGGAAACAACATTTGCAATGTAGTAGTCACCAGCTAAAGAACGCTCCGGCAGAGGTGATTAGACTGATCCCACCCATAACTGTGTTCAAACAAAACAATCTTTTGATAAGGCCTTCCCCGGGGTGAAAACATTATCTATTACCTTCCACAGTGACTCAATGTGGACATTATGAAAAGGGGGTGGGGGGGGGAGAGAGAGAGAGAGAAGAAACATCAAGAGGAGGAGGAGGAGGAAGAGTGGATTAACACAGGCACATCTCCTTGGAAAAAGTGTGGAGACACTGAAATTATAGCCCTCTTTGGGGTACACTCCCTATTTTATTATAGCAAGTAGATATTCTGGGGATACCCTTTTAAACTTTAAGGACGTTGCTCTTCATTCTAAAGAGTAGAACTGAAAGTTGTTGGGGGCAGGGATTCTTGAAGTGCACTACAAAATGCTGATATGAGATTGGGTGCAGTGGCAAGGAACATTGTCAGTGTGCATTAATCTCAGGTAGCTGTTTGACATGTCAGGTATGCATTATGAGAAGTAATGTACTCATTGCTATGCAAAATTCAGTTTAACCTTTTGTTTTTACATCTGGCAGTGGTTCCCATGATACATAACAGAAGTTGATATCACAACAGAGACTACAACCTATTCCCAAGCCGCTCTCCTATGCCACACTGTAACCAATGACTTCAAACTAACATCCTGTACTCTACTAAAACTCACAAAAGGCACACTAACCGCCCTACCCTTCATAATTAAAATACATGTGACCGCTATAAATAAAGGTCTTCTATATAAAGATACACACACACACACACACACCTGAAATTTCACTACAAAACCTGCAGACTCAGGATAAAGAGTCAGTCCACAACAACAACCAAAATTGTACAGCAGTGACAAACTCTCAATATGTAAACACAGAATGTGACTGTATACACTATATAAACTACTCCAGTTAAAATAACTTCTTACTTGTCAGCGTTACAGGGGGCAGTTGTCCAAGTGCAAACAGGTCCCATGTCAATGTAAGGTACTAATAACAGACAATAAAGGGCACCAAATCAGATCACATCTAGTGACAGCACGATTCTTTATAAAATGACAGGCAAGATTTGGGTCCTGATCCTGCAATTGGCTCCATGCAGGCAAACTTCTGGCCCCACTGGCAGGTACCCAGTTGAATAGATGGGGTTTTATTTAGCACCCAATAGAAAATATATAATTATAATAATTAATATAATTAAACAGGTAATGCCAATAGCATTATTTTTCACAAACATATCCTAAAATATATTGTCTAGCATCTGCAAGTTTTATGGGAAAACTTTAAGTACATGTTAAATGAACATTACATCCATACAAATTCCTATAAAGTCAAATGTGTTACTAGAAATGGTGACCTCAGTAATAGTCATGTAATCAATATTGTCATCCAGCTACAAATACACGTAGTACACTTATTTACTGACTCAGCTCATAAAATCTCTATCAAGCTAGCATTAAGATATTCAAAGGCAAGACACAATATTTCAAAAGGTCCTAGCAATGGCTGCATGAAGTGTTTAATTTTGTGTGGTTGATACAATATATGAAGCACAGAATTCTATCCTTGGAACCACATCAGTAGAATAGTGTTTGCATAGATGCAATGTCAACTCCAGAGATGAACCACCCGCACATCAAAAAAAAAACAGAGATGGAAGTGAGATTGTGTATGTTGAAGACATTTCCTAATCCCATCTTGCAAAAAAAATTATACCAATTCCAGAATATAAATACAAAGCAATTCAAAGGTTCTGACCTTATACACCTCTACCTCGATATAACGCTGTCCTCGGGAGCCAAAAATCTTACCATGTTATAGGTGAAACGGCGTTATATTGAACTTGCTTTGATCCACTGGAATGCACAGCCCCACCCTCCCTCCTCCCCCCAGAGCACTGCTTTACCACGTTATATCCGAATTTGTGTTATATTGGGTCGTGTTATATCAAGGTAGTGGTGTACTTCAAAATACCACAAGTACACAACTGCACAAAGCAGGGCAGTTGCATTTGGGGTTCTGATAAGGGACTTTAGCTCAAACTGTGAGGTCCCAAATGAACTATGTTTGCTTATCTATTCTGATTAGCTCCCAGTGGCCGTGGTTCGCCGTTCCCGGCCAATGGGAGCTGTGGGAAGCGGTGCGGGCTGGAGCAGCAGGAGCAGAGGTGCCTCTCCCCCAGCCCCAGGGCAGCCTCCACCCTAAACTCCCATCCCTGGCCCTGGCCCTGCCCCAGAGCCCTCACCCCTCCCCAACCCTCTGCCCCAGCCCTGAGCCCCCTCCTACACTCTGAATAAGCAACGGCTGCATTTTCTTTATACATAGGTCATCCTGATATCTTATTTTTCTCACCTCTATTTAGACTATAGTCTACATTCCATACTTGTCTAACACAAGATCGCAACAACTTCTCACACAGTTCTTTCCCACTTGCCTCACAATCCTCGCTTCTACAAAACTCGCATTATTAGGGCTACAGCTAACCTGACTCTTGCTCACAGAGGGGACTGTTTGCATTGAAATCCCCTTCAAATCCTTGTCAGTTCTTTCTCTACTTCCAAACACCTCCCCTTTTGTGCTTCTAGCACAACTAACACCCTTAAACCTCCATTTGCATCAAGCCTTGGATTTCATATTCTATATCAAATGCTTCAACCTTAGGGGTTTTGACTGGATGCAATGACAACGCATGATTAGCATGGACATGAAAGGTATTACTATTATTACATCCTTTACAACAACAACAATCATCCTAAACTAAATAACAATACAAGCAGTAACATTCCCATGGCAATAATATGATGGGGTTATTGTACAGTTTTAGTCACAAAGCACAATACATCATACTTAGTACATAAAGTAGACACTCTATAAGCTGTATGAAAGGCATTCTTTTCAACTTGATATATATTTTGAAGCACATGAATTTGCACTTGTAATTCAGAGATTCTTTGAACCTCTGGTAATAGCGAAAGCAAATTTTGAAACTGATCAGGTACTAAACTAGTCCAATCAAAGGGTATCTGAAACCTAAGGGCTTCTCGTAAAACCCTATCCGCAGGCCAATAAATAATATGATTGCCTGCAGCAGTAGTGAGATTAAAATGTATATCTCGCAACGTGGTGGCTTCAACATACACACAGCTATCATTAGCTTGGAAAAGTAGGTGTCCTGTCAGGTTAGTTCCTTGTCCCCTACCCTCCCAGCAAACATTGTCATGAACAGTGACAACTTTCCCTGGCTTCAGTTTACGTATACACTGAAGCTGCGGAGGTTCTAACGGCCAAAATGTCCATTGACTCCCTAACCCCATCCAAATGTTGGGTTATTCCAAGAGCACTGACTAGAAATCGATTAGGCATACCAGGTAGTCTAATTTCCCAAATTTCTCAGTGAACTACCCAATCCCACATGCATCCTCCCCACAGACCCGGCAGGATTCGGTATGTGGAGCCCACCCCCCACTAACCGGTCCGTATGCTTGGAAGGAGCACTGTGAACGTCCGCACTTCCACCCAGAAAATCTCCAAGTATGTCTCCATGGCCACAGATCAGATGGTACTCCTGAAGTGTCTGTAAGGGCAGTGGGCCACACCTGGTACTCGAGATCACTCCGAATGGCCATTAGCCGGTCATTCAGGAAATCTTGAATTTCTGAACATGCCAAATCCCACTGCAATGCCTTCCCAGCCTCAGTGATATTCAATACCATCTCTGTCAACAGCTTCTGGGTCATAGAACTAAGGGCAGAAATAGCATGTAACTCACCAACTCCAGCCTGTACTTGGGTTAGCTGTGCTCCAGTGATAAGGCCTGTGGCTCTCTCTAATTGTCCTAATTTCTCGTCATGTTCTTGGCTTTTAAAAATATTTCAAATTGCTGCTATGCTATTGGCACCCTCCCATAGGGATCTGGCCACGTCCCTCTTCTTTCTAGAGGAAATAACCCAGGCCCTCTGCTGTGCTAATCTAATGGCAGCCCCCCCGTGAGCAATTTGGGTATGTAGAGGTGATCTGGAAACTGGATAAGGGCAATGTATATTTGACAGTCCCTAGTGTAGTATTAATCACAGTCCATCGATATCCTAATGCATCTCTCTTGGGTGTAGTACTATATCACATCTGTTGGTTATACATCTCTATATGCCTTCCGAGAGGCATTAACATTAATGGCATAAGAGTGGGTATACTGCAATAGAGTACAGGTTACATTATTAGTTACTGGAATAACTTCAATATAGGTAAAATTTCTGGTGGCAGAACAAACTCTTTGGGTATTTGTTTGATTATTCACTAATTGGGTGAACAAATAACAAGAAGGGCCTCTTTCATCTAACACATTGCAAACTCCAGGAACAGCCATCATATCTACTTCTCTATAGAACCCATCAATTTCAATTACAGATTCTTGGGGTTCATTTGTAGTAATATATTTCTATCTCTACCGACCCATTTGTTTTCCACTCAATTGTTCACTCATACGAACTATTCTGAACCTTAAAGAATAATCTTTCTGAACAAAATTTCAATAAATCACTAAGATGTGAAGGCCTTGGCCAATGGGTTTCATTAGAATATACAGTATTCCCTGTATCTGGGTAAATTACAGTGGTGGTGGCAAGGGTCGAGGGGCTAGTTGGGGGTAATGTTCGTAGCAGCAAGGCGTTTTTGGTATTCATCAGCTGGAAGCCAATTAGGGAGGCCAGTGCATTCTGAAGGTACTTGCCCATAAGCACAGTTTGCAGCCCCTAGGATAAACCTACCCCACCATTTAATTCCACATTCCCAAGAAAAAAGCCCGCAATTCCCTCCCTGCCAATGTATAATGCTCCGTTTCTTCCACTAGGGCAATTCTTAATGTCTTTTGTAGACAAGTCATCTCACGGATTGGTAATTGGTTAAAAGACAGGAAACAAAGGGTAGGAATAAATGGTCAGTTTTCAGTATGGAGAGAGGTAAATAGTGGTGTCTCCCAGAGGTCTGTAGTGAGACCAGTCCTATTCAACATATTCATAAATGATCTGGACAAAGGGCTAAACAGTGAGTTGGCAAAATTTACAGAGAAAACTACTCAAAGTTGGCACTGCAAAGAGCTATAAAAGGATCTCTCAAAACTGGATGACTGGGCAACAAAATGGCAGATGAAATTCAATATTGATAAATGCAAAGTAATGCACATTGGAAAACACAATCCCAACTGTACGTATAAAATGATGGGGTCTAAATTAGCTATTACCACTCAAGAAAGAACTTAGAGTCACTGTGGACAGTTCTCTGAAAACATCCACTCAATGTGCAGCAGCAGTCAAAAAAGTGAACAGAATGTTGGGACTCATTAAGAAAGGGATAGAAAATAAGACAGAAAATATTGTATTGTCTCTATATAAATCCATGGTACACCCATATCTTGAATACTGTGTGCAGATGTTGTCGCCCCATCTCAAAGATATATTGGAGTTGGAAAAGGTTCACAAAAGGGCAACAAAAATGATTAGGGGTATGGAACGGCTGCCATCTGAGAAGAGATTAATAAGACTGGGACTTTTCAGCTTGAAGAAGACTACTAAGATGGGGGATATGATTGAGGTCTACAAAATCATGACTGGTGTGGAGAAAATAAATAAGGAAGTGTTATTTACTCCTTCTCATAACACAAGAACTAGCAGCCACCAAATGAAATTAATAGGCAGACGGTTTAAAACAAAAGGAAATTTCTTCACACAATGTAGTCAACTTGTGGAACTCTTTGCCAGAGGACGTTGCGAAAGCCAAGACTATAATGGTACAAAAAAGAACTAGATAAATTCATGGAGAATAGGTCCATCAATGGCTATTAGCCAGGATGGACCAGGATGGTGTCCCTGGCCTCTGTTTGCCAGAAGCTAGGAATGGGCAACAGGGCATGGACCACTTGATGTTTACCTGTTCTGTTCATTCCCTCTGAGGCACCTGGCATTGGCCACTGTCGGAAGACGGGATACTGGGCTAGATGGACCTTTGGTCTGATCCAATATGGCCATTATGTTCTTATATAAGAAGAGAAATGTTATAAAAAGGGAGAACAGAGGACAAACAGCATTTGAGAGGTGATTTGTCGATGCCATGAGTCGAGATGAGGGGAGAAAGACGAAAAAAAGCATCACTCACCTTGGGGAAGGGTCCTGGCTGACAGGATCCAGCCAGACTGCTGTAAGCAGTGTGGGGTGAGAAACCTTTTAGCTTTGAATTCACTTAGCTTGTTAAGTTAGGCATTAATTTGCATTTTACCTTTTTATTTCTTTGTAACCAATTCTGACTTTCATGCCTCATTACTTAACATTTAAAATTTATCTTCCGTAATTAATAAACTTGTTTTATTATTTTATTTAACCCAGTGTGCATTTGGATTGAAGTGTTTGGGAAGCTTCATTTGAGATAAGGTTTGTGCATATCATTTTCTATTAATGAAATGACAAACTATGAGCTTGTGTTGTCCAGGAGGGTCCTGTGCAGTAAGATCCACATTTCTGGGGACAAACGTGAGATTGGGAACCTGCTGGTGTTACTCTGCAATATAATTCAGGAGCGGCTGGCTACGGTACGCCTATGCTGTAACTGGGAGTAATTTACAAACTAGAGGCTGTGTGTGAGCAGGCCACAGTGTAAAAGGCACCCCAGGCTGGAAAATTGAGGGGTGACAGCTGTCCATCAGTCTACATTGTACCCTGGGTAATGTCACACTTGTCCATTTCAAATCAACCTCAGTTCCTAAAATATAAGTACACGGCAAGGTAACATCCCACCTTCAATCACATACTAATAGGACAGATGGGCCATGCAGTATATGCTGAAGACATGTGGACGGGGGATAAGGAGCAGTTGAAAGAAAGAAGCATGACTTAATTGGCAGTCGCACTGCACAACAGCTTCAGTCACCAAATGCTTCTAAGATGCTGTTCCATATACAACACATTACAATGGTCAACGTGAAAAGATAAGAATAACTGTAACAGAGCCCCCATCAGAAAAAATCTGGCTCTTCTCACCACACACCGATTAGAAAAAAAATGGTCTTGCCTTCAGCTGTGCATCCAACTGATCCCCAAATTGTTTTTTTGTTTTTTTTATATAAATAAAAAGTAGCTGGCCCACTCCCTTGACTATGAGGGCGGATATCTCCACCATTTCTTCCTGTTATTTTCCTCCCCCCTACCCTCCAACCTGATGATAGCTCCTATCAGGGATGAACCGCAGACCTCTAGCTGTCATCCCTAGAAAACCTCTCCCCAAAACAAGACTTTTAAATGAATATATTAAGATTATTAAGAATGATTAAGAATAGTTATGCAATTAAACTAGAGCTCTAATCCTGCAATTCACAATGTACTGACTCATGTGCAGCGCCCCCAAAGACTTCAGTAGGGCTCTATGCAGGCATGAAAACCTACCAATGCATTGTAAATTGTAGGATTGGGGCCTCTGTCACTAAAACAAAGGAAGGTGAAGCAAGAAATGATTAACGGAACATTAATCAGATCTGAAAAATGTGCTTTATTCAGAAGACTTTAGCAATTCTAGAGCCTAATCATTATTGCAATACATGAATGTTCTATAATAATAGGCTAAATTTACATGATTAAGGAATGGCTCAGAGGTTGTATGGGACAGGAATAAGAATCCAATTTTTTTTTTAAAGTTTTCGGAAAGAGTGAGTCCTTGTTAATGGGATTTTGGTGATGAGGGTAACCTACCAAATTAATAAAATATGGTTTAATTTTAGAAAACATTAAAAAGATGTCTGACATATATTCAAACACAATTAATAAAAACAATACAGCAATTTCTCCCCAAAAGCCTGGGGGGAAAAGTGCTCTGCAGTGATGGAGAGTAGAAGTGGGAATGCTTGTATTACAACTTAGATAACCTGAATGCCCAAGTTGGAACTCAGCAATAGGCACAATCAACAAACTTTTCAAGAATATGTAGTGTTGTGTAGCCAATTCTAGATGCGTGTCATGTTTCTACTATGTTAATTAGCAGAGGAAAGAAGGTTAATAAATAATCCCTAATCATATCATAGCAAACTTTAGTGAATATTTCATTGATTGAAAATTTTCCTAATGATCCTAGAACTGTATTTACTGCAGAACTCCTTGAAGCCTGGTGTGACGTTATTGACATGAACTGGTATCGTATAGATTATTGTTGCAACCAAGGTCCTGTAGCGGCACCAAATCTTTTATAAAGGGGGTCAAATAAGGTGTCTACGACAAGGTTATGGTTTGCTAGTTATGATTATGCTGTCTATATGTGTGTATCATTTTTGTAGTTGAAGTTATGAATATTGGCTCTATACTGTCTGTATTTCAAACTTATGCTATGCTTCTGGGTGACACACCAGACAAGTTCATGTCAGCTCTGTCTAGCCTGCTTGATGGCCCATTAAGGACCATCAGCTATACAACTGACCCATTGAGAGAAGGCAGATACGCCTTGTAACTCTGCAAACTATGCAGGAACTTGCCCATGTGACTCCAGACTCCATTTTGCTGTAAGTTTCCACAGTAAGAACAAAGAGGTGTTCTTACACCTGGAAAAGACTATAAAAGGCCTCATCTCCATCTTGTCCTCAATCCTGCTTCTTACCGCTGGAGGGACTTTGTTACAAATGGAAGCTCTACACTAATGACCCATCCCAGCTGTGGATGTACTCCCGAGACTTGATTTGAACCTGCAGTTTATTCCATCACTGCTACAAGCCTGAACCAAGAACTTTGCCATTACTGTATGATTTTAGATTCTGAAGGATTGGCAACAGAGTGATTTGTGGATAAGATCTGATTTGTATATTGACCTGGGTCTGGGGCTTGGTCCTTTGGGATCGAGAGAACTATTTTTCTTTTACTGGGGGATTGGTTTTCATAACCATTTCCCCCCATAGCTAGTGGCACTGGTGGTGATACTGGGAAACTGGAGTGTCTAAGGGAATTGCTTGTGTGACTTGTGGTTAGCCAGTGGGGTGAGACCAAAGTCCTCTTTGTCTGGCTGGTTTGGTTTGCCAGGTGGAAAAACCCAGCCTTGGGCTGTAACGGCCCTGTTTTAAGCAATTTGTCCTAAATTGGCACTCTCAGTTGGGTCCCGCCAGAACCAGCATCGTTGCACGTGGCTCTCTAGAATTTTTGGTGTCCTAGACAAACTGGAAAATGTACACCCAACTCCTGCAGTGACCCCCACCCCCCCACAACAATCATCATAGAACTGTTGGATGCTCCAGAAAGTCACCTGATCCGCTAGGAGAGCTTTCTCTACAACCTACTACACCTAACACCGCTGTATTAATTTAATTATCTCCCTTTTCTTAGTTATTTCCTTTCCAAAATCCATTCACTTAAGTAGGCTTAGCCTTGGTCTACACTACAAGTTTTAGGTCGAATTTAGCAGCGTTAGATCGATTTAACCCTGCACCCATCCACACGACAAAGCCATTTTTGTCGACTTAAAGGACTCTTAAAATTGATTTCGGTACTCCTCCCCGACGAGGGGATTAGTGCTGAAATTGACCTTGCTGGGTCGAATTTGGGGTAGTGTGGCTGCAATTCGATGGTATTGGTCTCCGAGAGCTATCCCAGACTGCTCCATTATGACCGCTCTGGACAGCACTCTCAACTCTGATGCACTGGCCAGGTAGACACGAAAAGCCCGGCGAACTTTTAAATTTAATTTCCTATTTGGCCAGTATGGCGAGCTGATCAGCACAGGTGAACAGACAGAGCTCATCAGCACAGGTGACCATGGAGTCCCAGAATTGGAAAAGAGCTCCAGCATGGACTGAACGGGAGGTACTGGATCTGATCGCTGTACGGGGAGACGAATCCGTGCTATCAGAACTCCATTCCAAAAGACGAAATACCCAAATATTTGAAAAAAAATGTCCAAGGGCATGAAGGACAGAGGCTATAAACAGGGACCCGCAGCAGTGCCTCGTGAAACTTAAGGAGCTCAGGCAAGCCTACTGAAGAACCAGAGCGGCAAACAGCCACTCCGGATCAGAGCCCCAGACATGCCACTTCTATGATAAGCTGCATGCCATTCTAGGGGGTGCCCCTACAACTATCCCACCCCCTGCGTGGACTCCAATGGATTCTCATGCAACAGGGATGCAGATTTTGGGGATGAGGAAGATGATAGCACATAGCATGCAAGCAGAGAAAACGTTTTCCCTGACAGCCAGGAACTGTTTATCACCCTGGACCCAGTACCCTCCCAACCCACCCAAGGCGGGATCACGGACCTTGAAGGCGGAGAAGGGACCTCGGGTGAGTATACCTTTGTAAATATTGTACATGATTTAAAAGCAAGCACGTGTAATGATTAATTTGTCCTGAAAATTTGGGATGCATTCGCGGCCAGTACAGCTACTGGAAAAGTCTGTTAATGTGTATAGGGATGGAGCGTAAATCCTCCAGGGACATCTCAATGAAGTTCTTCTGAATGTACTCCCAAAGCCTCTGCAAAAGGTTTCTGGGGAGGGCGGCCTTATTCCATCCTCCATGGTAGGACACTTTACCACGCCAGGCCAGTAGCACGTAGTCTGGAATCATTGCATAACAAAGCATGGCAGCATATGGTCCCGGTGTTTGCTGGCATTCAAACAACATCCGTTCTTTATCTCTCTGTATTATCCTCAGCTGAGTGATACAATTTATGGTCACCTGGTTGAAATAGGGGAATTTTATTAAGGGGACATTCAGAGGCAGCCCTTCCTGCTGGGCTGTTTGCCTGTGGCTGAACAGAAATCATCTCCGCTGTGCGCCACGCGAGGGGGAGAGGGGGGTGAAGCGATCATCCCAGAGAATAGGGTGGGGGGGGAAGAGGGGGTTTGTTGGGTTTGTGCTGCATATTAACCTGAAAATCGCAGCCCCTCCTTTTTAAATGGCCAACCCAATGGGTTCTTGGTACAGGAAATGAGGGCGCTGCTGTTTGAAACCATGTAATGTTAACAGCTTGGTTCACCGTGAAAGAGTCTACCCATTCTTCTCTAAAATGTGTCTTTTTAAATACTACTCTCCCTTTTTTCCTCCTGCAGCTGCAAATGTTTCAACGCTCCCTGTATCATCTGTGTCCCAGAGGCTAGCAAAGATTAGAAGACGAAAAAAACGCACTCGTGATTAAATGTTCTCTGAGCTCATGCAGTCCTCCCATACTGAAAGAGCCCAGCAGAATGCATGGAAGCAGACACTGTCAGAGTGCAGGAAAGCACTAAATGAACGCGAGGACATGTGGCAGGATCAAGATGATAGGTGGCATCAGCGGGCTGAGAGGAGGCAGGATGCAATGCTGAGGCTACGAGAAGATCAAACTGATATTCTCTGGCGTATTGTTGAGGTGCAGGAAAGGCAGCAGGAGCACAGACCACCGCTGCAGCCCCTGTGTAACGAACTGCCCTCCTCCCCAAGTTCCATAGCCTCCTCGCCCAGATGCCCAAGAATGCGGTGGGGGGGCCTCCGGGCACCCAACCACTCCACCCCAAAGGACTGCTAAGCAACAAAAGGCTGGCATTCAATAAGTTTTGAAGTGCAGTGTGGCCTTGTCCTTCCCTTCTCCCCCACCCCTCCTGGGCTACCTTGGCAGTTATCCCCCCATTTGTGTGATGAAGTAATAAAGAATGCGTGAATTTGAAAAAACAATGACTTTATTGCCTCTGCAAGCAGTGATCAAAGGGAGCAGGGGAAGGCGGTTGGCTTACAAGGAAGTAGAGTGAACCAAGGGGGTGGGTTTTCATCAAGGATAAACAAACAGGACTTTCACACCATAGCCTGGCCAGTCATGAAACTGGTTTTCAAAGCTTCTCTGATGCGCAGCGTGCCCTGCTGTGCTCTTCTAACCGCCCTGGTGTCTGGCTACACGTAATCAGCGGCCAGGCGATTTGCCTCAACCTCCCACCCCGCCATAAATGTCTTCCCCCTTACACTCATAGATATTGTGGAGCACACAGCAAACAGTAATAACAATGGGAACATTGGTTTCGCTGAGGTATAACCGAGTCAGTAAACTGCGCCAGCGCACTTTTAAACATCCAAAGGCACATTCTACCACCATTCTGCACTTGCTCAGCCTATAGTTGAACAGCTCCTGACTACTGTCCAGGGTGCCTGTATATGGCTTCATGAGCCATGGTATTAAGGGGTAGACCACACAGACCAAAGTTCCTAAAAATGCGAGTGTCATGTACTTTTCCCAGCCATCCCATGTTGATGTTGGTGAAACGTCCCTTGTGATCCACCAGTGCTTACAGCACCATTGAAAAGTATCCCTTTCGGTTTATGTACTGGCTGCCTTGGTGCTCCGGTCCCAAGATAGGGATATGCGTTCCGTCTATCGCCCCACCACAGTTAGGGAATCCCATTGCAGCATTTCCCAGAGTCACTACCCTTGATAGCAGCAGCTCAATGATCGAGTTGGCTACTTGGATCACAGCAGCCCCCACAGTAGATTTGCCCACTCCAAACTGATTCCCGACTGACCGGTAGCTGTCTGGCGTTGCAAGCTTCCAGAGGGCTATCGCCACTCGCTTGTAAACTGTGAAGGCTGCTCTCATCTTGGTATTCTTGCGCGTCAGGGCAGGGGGAAGCAAGTCACAAAGTTCCATGAAAGTGCCCTTATGCATGCGAAAGTTTCGCAGCCACTGAGAATCATCCCAGACCTGCAACACTATGCGGTCCCAACAGTCTGTGCTTGTTTCCCAGGCCCAGAATCAGCGTTCCACGGCACGAACCTGCCCCATTACCACCATGATGTCCAAATTGCCAGGGCCCATGTGCGCTTTGAGAGACGTCTGTGTCCATGTCCTCATCACTCTCCTCACCACGCTGCCGTCGCCTCCTCGCCTGCTTTTGCAGGTTCTGGTGTTGCATACACTGCAGGATAATGCGCGTGGTGTTTACAGTGCTCATAACTGCCCTGGCAATCTGAGCGGGCTGCATGCTTGTGTGGTATGGTGTCTGCGTGGAAAAAAGGCGCGAAAAGATTCTCAGACGTTGCTCTCACTTTGGGGGGTGTGGTGCTGACGACATGTACCCAGAACCACCCACAACGATGTTTTTAGCCCATCACGCATTGGGAGCTCAACCCAGAATTCCAATGGGCGGTGGAGACTGCAGAAACTGTGGGACAGCTACTACATTGCAACACTCCGAAAGTCTATGCTAGCCTCGGTACTGTGAATGCACTCTGCCGACTTAATGCGCTTAGTGGGGGGAGGGACACAATCGACTGTATCAAATCGATTTCTAAAAAATCGACTTCTATTAAATCGACCTAATTTTGTAATGTAGACATACCCTTAAAGAAATTGACAAGAAATATAAATATAAATCCTTTGTTCTTAATGCTACCAGAAATTAGTAACATGATTTTTTTACAACTCTATATTAATTAACTTCAGTTTAGAGCAGTGGTTCTCAAACTTATTAGATCAGCCCGCCCCCCCCTCCCCTTTGTGTCTGTAGTCATTTACACCCCTCTCCTCACAAAAGTACCACCACAGAGCTCTGAAAGCAGAGTGGAGAGCAGCAGCTGCTGGCTGGGCACCCAGCTCTGAAGGCAGCACAATGCCAGCAGTAGCACAGAAGTAAGGGTGGCAATTTGAAGAGTGATATTTGTCTATATCACTTTTCACAGCAAACTTGGCACCCCATTGCCATCCTTCTTCTGCGCTGCTGCTGCCACCCTGGGGCTAACAGCTGGAGTCCCCTGCCTCCAGGCGAAGGATGAGTGTGAGGGGAAGGAAAGCCTGATCCCGGGCTGCCTTCCAGTGAGAGATTGGGAGGGAGAAGAGCCAGGGGTGGCAGGGCTCCAGCTGTCCCCTTTATCCCTGCCTCCCAGGTGTGCACAGCCTTTCTGCACAAGCCACAACCATCTGGGGCTAACAGCCAGAGCTCTTTTAAAAAAAAAAAAAAAGCACAGTTTATGCCTCTCTAAGGAGGTCCACCCCATAGTCTGAGAACTGCTGGTTTAGAGAAAGAATTAGAGTAGCCAGTTTTGGTTTTGAGCCAGCATATTTTGGTTGTGATGCACTAGCACAAACAAGTTAATGACAGAGTCAAGAGCAGAATTCAGAGTGTTGATTCTCAGTCTATGCCTTATCCAGAAGATCATCATCATAATAAACAGTCCTAGTTAAAGTGCTCAGTGTTGTACAACTTAAAAATTACTACAAACAATTGAAATATTACAGGTGTATATAACTGGTAACTACAAAAAAATAGAGACCAATTTCTATATACATTTTAGTGAAGTTAGTTATAAGTATTTAAACATTTATTGCAGGGTGGTGAACTAGAGCTATGTGAAACTGTCAGGTTATAATGATCAGGGTCCATCTGAATGTTTGTTTCAGTTTTGTGTCTCAGAGGTGTACACACACCAGGAGTTTTTGTTTTGAATTAATCCTAAAACTGAAAGTAAATCCCAAAAAAGAAGTTTGTCAGTTCAGCATTAAGCAAACCTGTGAATCTTGCATGGTTTTATTAGACTTAAGTCAGCCAGAGCCACTCGCAAAGTTCATAAACCATTCAAAGACTTTGGTTTGCATCTGTAACAAACCATAAATGATTCAATGGCAAAGATTTCCCAGCTGTAAAATGGGGATATTTACCTAGCTTCCAGGGGTGGTGTTAATAAATTAAGGCATATGTTACTAAACTGCTGAGACCTTAGGCTATAACAGTATTATTACACAAATCTTACATTTTTAGCCTAAGTGAGGCTGACAAAGGGTCCCTTTACATTCCAGTTTAGGCAGGTTTACAAAGAGCCAACAAGCTGGGAGCAGAAGCTAACCCCCCTTTCTCCCATTAGCGGGCTGGAGAGAGCGTTCATCCCCAGATGTGGCTTCCATGCCTGGTTTTTAATGATACCAGTTGAGGTTATTAGTCATTTCAGCTTGTCAGGCAGCTGCCCATAACCTAAACCTCCCTTGTACGAACAATGCGCCGCCACCCCGGCCCCCCATTACCCAGCTCAGGGGCTCCCAGCCGGCCAGCACAAACACGCGCTTCCCCGCTCACCCCGATCGCGCCCTGCTCAGGTTAGAGGTTTAACTGCTGTTTATCGCACGTTAACGACGATTGCTCAGCACGGGCCAGTGACAGGGCACGTGACGGGCTTACCGCGGCACCTCACGTGCACCCCTACTCAAGTTCCCCACTTCCGCCCGGCCCGACAGCTCCCGCAGGGGCTGGCTCTGCAGACGACCCGGGCACACAAGGCCCTAGGTCCGGCTGGTCGCAGCACTTCAGCGCTCTGTCGGGGGAAGCCCTCGGCGTAGGGGCTCTAGCAGCGCCCCCCTCCCCCCGGCCTGGCCGCTCCGTACCTTGCGCTGGGCGCTTGTGTCATACTTGTCATTTTTGAAGACTCGCGAGTTCTGATGTCTCTGGGGCCGTGAGCGGGCCACGTTCCCCCTCTGGGAACTCATCCTTCCGCACCGGGAGTCAACAGCGCCGCACGTGGCTCCCTGGCCCGCCCCCTGACCCGGAACCTCTCGCCCCACCCCACTGCCGGCCTCGTAACCCGATTGGCTGCGGTGCCAAAGGCAATCGAGCTCTCCCATTGGCCGGGGCTCAATGTCAATCGGCTGCTTTGTATGCCGGGATTTGCTCCCCTCCGGATTTCTTGTGCTTCCTCATTGGCCCTAGTCGGGCTGCAATCTCATTGGTGCGTTGTGGCCGGCTGCCGGTCAATGAGGGCCTGTCCCCAGCCTACCGCCCCTTGGCCGCTGAACCGCCCTCTGCTCTGTCCAAATCTAGATTAATTCAGTCCAGTCAGGGAGGCGGAGGGGACGGAATCTGGCGAGGGCCGCTTAGAAGCCCGGCCCTCGTCCTCTTAGTGTCCCGCCGGGGGTGCGAGCGACTCGGGCTCCGCGCGCTGCTGCAGGCCGCCGCGCTGACAGAGCCGAACGGAGCCGTTACTCAGCACGTCCCCGGCGTTCGAACGGCGGCGGTTGGGGGGAGGCCTGACGGGGCCGCAGCCCCCAGAGGGAGCCGGACGCGGCCACGCTTCAGGACCAGCGTGAGACGGAGGCAGGTGCGTGCTCCGACCCCACTCACTGATCGCTCCCGCAGTGCGGGGCCCAGGTCCCTGCGGTGGGGGAGCTCTGTGCGCGAGGCTCGGGCTGGGCGGTCCGTGTCCGCGGGGGAGTTTGGTCTCTGGGCTAAGTGGGTAGCGGGCTCACCGCCGGGGCACCGCGAAGGGGTGGGCTGGTGGCGCGTCGCTAGCGCGCCGTGCCGGGCGGTAGAGTGGGGCGAGTTGGTTTCGTCTCCCTGCGGCCGGGGGGGGGTCTCGGGGGCACGGTGAGTGGGGCTCTGCGGGGAGGTGCAGAGGCCCCGGGGGAGGGTGAAGGGGGGGGAGGCTTTACAGCTCTATGCGATCCCTAGGTGCTCCACGGGCTGTTGTCTCCTCTCTGCGGCCCCGGGGGTGGATGGAGCCGATCCAAAGGGGCCCAACCTCCCCCTTTCTTCTCCTTGGCCGGCGGAACTGGGGAGCCGACTGTCTCCACCCTCTGGCGTGAGCCGCAGCTCCGACAGTTATGCGGAAAGATTCTAAATCAATATTTGAATCGCAGCTGCTGCTTATCTCATACACTCGTGGGTGGGGGAATGAAATGTAGCTAACACAGGGCGAGGTATTTCTAAACTGTGTCTGTTTTGGGATGGGGGTACTGTATTGTTTTAGTACCTTATTTCTAAGTAAATTGAGCTATGAAACGCGCTACTATGCGTGGAGAGAAGTCAAATACTTTATTTTTAAAATCCGTGAATTGGGAGAATGACCATAAAATGCATATCTGATTTTTGTCTTTTAGTAGGTTCAGATAGCTTTTTGTATATCTAAGTCGTCTTCTGTTTTTATGGAGTAACTGAAAATTGGATGTTTGGAAAATGTGAAGATCACTTTTTGGTTGTCCTGATTTGACCAGTTTTTAGCTTGGAAACTAGTATGGACAGAATTGTGGCAAAATAACCCATCTTGCAGACAGATTTCAGTTACTTTCAGAATGATATTTAAAAAATTAACTATACTAAAACCAAAATATAACTATTTAAAACTGATTTGTGTGTTTAAATTTATATTTTTCTTTATTATTTGTGCCTTAAATGGTGTAATGAGGTACCAGTTTGAGGCACTGAATCCCCAACAATGCAGTACTTCAGTGGCAGTCAATGTGCAGATTGTTTTAAGTAGAAGAATACTATAGTGCAGTGTCTTGCTTACAGAACACAAACATTATGTAATCTGACTTAATCCCACATTTGTGTATATCTGGGATCTTCTGGGGATTGTTTTTCTGGGGTGTTTTTCTGTCTATTGTTTTCTCTGACTCTTTCTCCTCCCCCCCCTCTCAAAATAGACCCCTAGAGCTGTTTAAAACATATGAAATATCCAGCAAGAGTGGCTGCTGCTGCCAGTTAAGGAATTCTTTATTAGCCTTTTTCTCATACTTTTTAATATTAGTGAGTATAGTAAAACCATACAGCCACAAGAACATAAGAATGGTCATACTGGGTCAAACCAAAGATCCATCTAGCCCCCTATATTCTTACAGGCCAATGCCAGATGCTTCAGAGGGGAATGAACAGAACAGGGCAGTTACGGAGTGATCAATCCTAGTTTCTGACAGTCACAGTTTTAATTAATTAATTAATTAATGGAGATCCCATCCCATCTCCTAGAACTGGAAGGGACCTTGAAAGGTCATCAAGTCCAGCCCCCTGCCTTCACTAGCAGGACCAAGTACTGATTTTGCCCCAGATTCCCAAGTGGCCCCCTCAAGGATTGAACTCACAACCCTGGGTTTAGCAGGCCAATGCTCAAACCACTGAGCTATCCTAGAACTGGAAGGGACCTTGAAAGGTCATCGAGTCCAGCCCCCTGCCTTCACTAGCAGGACCAAGTACTGATTTTGCCCCAGATTCCCAAGTGGCCCCCTCAAGGATTGAACTCACAACCCTGGGTTTAGCAGGCCAATGCTCAAACCACTGAGCTATCCCTCACCCAGAGTGTTTGATTGTGTCTGACCATCTTGGCTCATAGCTGTTGGTGGACCTGTCCTTCATGAATTTATCTAATTCTGTTTCAAGCCCAGTTAAAGTTTTAGCCTTTACAGCCTTCCCTGGCAGTGAGTTCTAGAGGTTGACTGTGTGTTGTGTGAAGAGTAATTCTTTGTGTTAGTTTTTAAAACTTCTGCCTATTCATTTCATTGGGTGACACCAGTTCTTGTGTTATGTGAAGGCATAAATAATACTTCCTTATACACTTTCTCCATGCCATTTATGATTGTATAGACCTCTAACATACCTCCATCTTAGTCATTTTTTTCTCTAAACTGAAGTCTTTTAAATCTCTCCTTTATATGGAAGCTGTCTCTCTTGTTGCCCTTCCTGTACCTTTTCCAATTCTAATATCTTTTTGAGATGGAGCGACCAGAACCATATGCAGTATTCAAGGTATGGTCGCACCAGGG